>NC_064849.1:146056720-147300883 GCF_024139225.1 Suncus etruscus | reverse complement strand
GCTTATCTTCCTACAGTGATAATAATATTCTCCAGTTATTGTCATCAGAGAGAAGTTAATTAAAAATGTGATAGATTTTAAACATATAATAATTTTGAAATTGTTTCTACAATTGTCATTCCACAATACTGTTTTAAAAAGTTTTATTCTCAATGTCATGTAGGTTTTACCTACATGTTCTTCTATATACCTTATGGATACTGGTCTATATCAAGGTCTTTAATCTATTTGGTTTTGACCTTCATGCATGGTGTTAGATGGAGTTCCAAGTTCACTTTTTTGCATATGGCTGTCCAGTTATCCCAAAACCACTTGTTGAAGAGGCTTTCCTTGGTCCATTTTGAATTTTTTTGTCCCTTTATCAAAGAATAATTGATTGTATAGCTGGGAATCATTCTCTGAATACTAAAGTCTATTCCTTTTATCTGAAGGTCTGTCTTTATTCCAATACCATGCTGTTTTATTAAGTATTGTTTTTTGGTACAATTTATAGTTGGGGAAAGTGATGCCTCCCATCTTCTCTTCCTAAGGGTTGTGTTAGCAATTCACGGTCATTTATTGCTCCAAATGAATTTCAGGAGTGTGTGATCCACTTCTTTGAAGAATGTCATGTGTATCCTTAGAAAAATTGCAATATATATGTGCAATGATTTGGGAATTATTGTCATTTTAATGATATAAATCCTTTTAATTAATGAACAGGATGTGTGTCTTCATTTACTTGTGTCCCCTTTTATTTCTTGAAGCAATGTTTTGTAGTTTTCTTTGCATAGATTCTTCACCTCTTTAGTTACATTGACTCTAAGATATTTGCATTTCTAGGGGCCAGGGCAGTGGCGCTAGAGGTAAGGTATCTGCCTTGCCAGCACTAGCCTAGGACAGACCACGGTTCAGTCCCCCAGTGTCCCATATGGTCCCACAAGCCAGGAGCAACTTCTGAGTACATAGCCAGGAGTAACCCCTGTGCATCAATGGGTGTGGCCCAAAAACCAAAAAAAAAAAAAACAATTTGCATTTCTGTGGCACTAATGTGAATGGGATTATATTTTTAATGTTTATTTCTTCTCTATAATTATTGAATATAAGGCCATTGACTTTTGCATGTTATTTTGTAGCTTTAAAAATTTTCTAATTTTAGGGGCTGGTGAGGTGGCACTAGAGGTAAGTGTCTGCCTTGCAAGCGCTAGCCAAGGAAGGACCACAGTTTGATCCCCCGGCATCCCGTATGGTCCCCCCAAGCCAGGGGCAATTTTTGAGCTTTTAGCCAGGAGTAACCCCTGAGCATCAAACGGATGTGGCCAAAAACAACAACAACAACAACAAAAAAAAACCAAAAATAATAATCTAGGAGGCATCTCATTACCTAACATTAAGTTCTACTACAAAGCTCTAGTGATCAAAATAGCATGGTAGTGTAACACAGACAGACTTTCAGACCAATGGGTCAGAATAAAATATCTAATGAAAAATCTTCATTTATACAGTCAATTATACTTTGGCAAATGAGCCAAGAACTTGAAATAAAATAACATCTTCAACAAATGGTTGGAACATGTAAAATTTTAAAGATTGATACATGTCTCATAGCTTACACTGTGAGATCAAAGTCCATTAAAATTTGGTTAAAGACCTTGAGATTAGACCCAAATTCATAAAGTTTAGTGAGGAAAACATATGCAAAACACTCAAGGTCTTAGATTACAAAGAAGTCATAGATGATAGGATGGCAATGCTAATAAGGTCTACAGAATCAAATATGAATAAGTGGGATTATATCAAACTAAAAAGTTTCTCTATGGCAAAAATACCGAACAAGCTAAATTTAAAAACTAAATTTAAATTTAAAAAGCTAACTGTATGTGAGAAAATATTTGCATTCAACACATCAGAAAAAGGGTTGATATTTAGAGTATACAAAGTATGCAAATTTTACTTCCACAAAACCTAAAAACCCTATCAAAATATGGGGAGAGAGAATGAACAGGCACTTCTCTGAGGAAGACCAACTGATGGCCAATATGCACATGAAAAAAATGATCATCATCTCCTTATTATTATTATGGAAAGCCATATCAAGACAACAATGAGTTATTATCTTACACTAGTGAGAGGATGGCACATATACTGGAACAATCTGTTGGTGGGGATGTGCTGAGAAAGGAATTCTCATCCACTTCTGGTGGGAATGCTGCCTCATCCAACTTCTATGGAAAACAGTATGGAGGGTTCTTTATAAACTCAAAATTGAGCTGCCATATGACCCAGTAATCCCTCTTTGGGGTATATATCCCCAAGACAGGAAAAATTCATCCAAAAGTATTTATGCACACCATTATTCATTGCAACACTCAGTACAATAGATAAAACTTGGACTCGACCTATGTGTTCAATAACAGATGTGTGGATCTTGAAGATGTAGTACATATATACAATGGAATACTACATAGTTGTAGAGGATGATGAAATCATACAATTTTCTGTGACATGAATGAAACTGGAAGACATTTTGTTAAATGAAAAATGCCAGAAGAAGGATACATATAGAGCAATATCACTTACATTTCATATTTCGAATAACTCCATGAAGAAATTCAATGGCCTAATGAGATTTTTGGTGGAACATTCTTGACCCCAGAGTAGAGTGAGGCAAAGAAAAGAAACTGAGTGAAGGAGGAGAAACACAAATATGAAAGGGTGGGGACCAGAGGTTAAGAGGTTTCAGGTGCATTTATGGAGATTAAGAAAAAAAAAACCCCAAGGCAGAACTAAATGTCCAAGTCAAAGTAAACAACAATGGACTCAAGAGACCCAAACTCTAACAATCTAAACTATAAACAGGCCTGTTATACTGGCAGGTTGGGGTACAAAGGGTGATGTTATGAGGTACACTCTGGGAGCATGGTGGAGGAAGATCGACACTGGTGGTAAGATTGGTTTGATTCATTTTATGTCTGCAATCCAACTATGAAGATCTTTGTAAATAACAATGGTTTTAATAAAATAAAAAATATATCTTAAATGAGAATTAATAACTAATCTAATTTATCATTTTCTTCTAAATATGATCAATGTTTAAAATTTATATCTAAGTAGATCAATTTGAGCCATTGGCACATTATAACAGTTATAAATTACTAAGAACAGTGACTATGATAAAATGTGAACATATTAAGAGTATCACCAGGAAATATTAAAATAGCTATAAAAACATCATACCTTATGTGATCAAAAAAAGTCCATTAAAGAATTTTGCATTGTCACTCATCATTTGACATACTTTAAAAAGATACCTCTTTACTCCAGTATATGTATGTTATTTTTCTTTCTTTTTTAAAAACAATATCTTTATTTAAGCACCATTATTGCAAACATGTTTGTAGTTGGATTTCAGTTATAGAAAATGAACAGTCCCCTTCACCCGTGCAACCCACCACCAAGGCTCCCTTCTCCTTCTTCCTCCACCGCTTGCCTGTATTCGAGACAGACATACTGCATCTTTCACTCACTACCATTGTCATGATAGTGTTACTGTAGTTATTTCTTTAAACTACACTCACCACTCTTTGTGGTAAGCTTTATTTCATGGTCCATCCTTCCAGCCCTCATCTCTTTTGTTTCTGGGTTCTATTACAATGTCTTTTACTTTCCTTTTTTTTTTAACACAGTGACTAGAGCCCTATCTTTTTTTTCTGTTTCTTCAATAATAAAAAAATCCAAAATGTCATTTATTTATGATCAAAATACACTTAAAACAGGATTAAAGATGACTAAAAACATCAACCATTGGGTGGATAGCTGTCTGAAAACTAAGGAAAACATCAGGTCTATGTGATTTCTCCTTTGTGGAAAGTCCAGAGTGGAGAATTAAATACCTGTTTAGTCTATGGATTGAATAGAATCTGTGTGTAGACCAATAAATGTCCAATGATAAATGGACAATGAACTGTGGCACACATATATACAATGGAACATGACTCAGTTATATGAAAAAATTGAATCTCACAGTTTGCTTCAATTTGGTTGGACCTGGAGGGCATCATATTAAGTGAAATAACTCAGAGAGAATGATACATAACAAATGACTTCACTCATCACATTACAGAATCTAAGGACTTGTTAAGTCCAACAAAAGTTGTGACTAAATGGGCAATCCAGTGGTTAGGGAAACTGTCATGAGCCCAATTCAACCCCTGACATCTAACATGATCCCCTGAGTGCAAAGCCAGGTGTAAGTCCTGAGCACAGTCAGGAGTAGCCCAAAACTAAAAATCAGAAAAAACAAACAAAAGGTGTGACTGCACCTGGCCCTGCCTGAACACAGGAATTTCTGAGGTGAGCACTGTCCAGCAGGGTCACATCCAATGGCCTGCACTGACAGGCTCACAGTTCTGACTCAGTTCTTCAGAAAATCTGACAGGTTTGTACCTGCAGTCAACTCAGAACCAAAGAAAGCTAATTCAAAGTTGGTAAAGACAAGTTAAAAGTTTCCTTTATTATAGTTGAAGAAATACATGTTGGTAGTATAAAAATTTTATTTACAAAAGTGGTGGAATAAATAAGTAAATTTATTGTTAAGTAGATGATTAAAATGCAGGCTGCTGAAATTGGAAAAAAAAAGTGACAAAGTAGAAACAACAGATTTAATCTCCAACACAAGTTGAAGAACACCAAGCACAAAGAATCCCAAAAGGTTTTGTGACTATCTACAGGATCAGCCTATGATGACTGGGAGAGCAGAAGCTGTCATTTCTCAGCAAAGACAGGTTGTAGTTTTCTCCAGGTTAGAACTGGGAATAGTCATTCCCAAGAAATCTACTAGAGATGTCATCAAAAAGATTCAGCTCAGTTCATGAAGCTCACCGCAAAGAGTGATGAGTGCAATTATAGAAATAACTACACAGAAAACTACCATAATCATGTGAATGAACGAGGGAACTGGAAATCCTGTCTGGAGTACAGGTGGGGGTGGGGTAGGGAGGAGGGAGATTTGAAACATTGGTGGTGGGAATGTTGCACTGGTGAAGGGGGGTGTTCTTTACATGACTGAAACCTAATCACAATCATATTTGTAATCAAGATGTTTAAATAAAGAAAAAAAAAAAGATACAGATATAGCAGGCACCCAGGAGGTGACTACCATTCATTTGGCTATCGTTGAATTCAATCATCCTCAAAATGGTACTGACTAATGCAAACATACCACCATTTCTGTGAAGACCTGCTTGTAAACAGCTGTTATTATGCACAAGTCACCACAATCACAACTCAAGTCAGTAGGCTATGACATTAAATCAACTGCCCCAAACCAGTAACTGTAAACCCTGGACCAGACAGAGTCCAGGTAAGCTAAACCTTGGTATCTAGAGCAGCTACCAGACATGGGTGTCACAATTCAAGTGCCATCCAAATACACATAAATCAGTCTCAGGAACTGTTCAGTTCAGTTTTATAAGAATTTAAGAAATTTTCACTCTGTGGTGAGGATTTATGATGGCCAGAAATCTGTAGACTCATTGGCCCTAGACTAATATTATGAATGGAACACTGAATCACTGTTCAGACTACCTGAAATTCATATTTCTTCTTTAAATCCCAGGAAATATTGGGAATAAAGCAAAACATTTAATGAAGTTATTCAGTCACATCAATGAATGAGAACAGAAGTCCTCAAATATTTCAGAACGTTTTATGCTGCCCAAGTTTGATTTAGAAGAACAGCTTCTTGAGGTCACAGAAATCCAGAGCAGTATCTATAATGTCTCAAAGACAGGCAGGGGATGGTGGAAGAGAGAGATAAGGAACATTGATGGTGGGAAGGTTGGTGAAGGGAGGGCTTACTTTTTTATGACTGAAACCCAACTACAAACATGTTTATAATTATGGTGATTAAATAAATATATTAATAAAAGAACTCAGTTGTTTACCTGTTAGACTGAATATTTGAAAGCAAATGGTGAACAAGTGTAGGTTTCATTCAAAGAACAATTGAATAGAATTTGAAACAAGGACTACAGATATATTTATTTCAAGGGGAGACAGTGAAACAATTTTTTAGCTATTATAGGGTCTAAAAGTGATTTTTTTCTTTTATGTTGCTTTATTCTATTTTGTTCCTGTTGCACATTCCAACGCAACATATTTCTTTTTCCTTCTTTCCCCTAAACTTGAAGCTTTAGTTTTGGCTTATTTTTAGTACTTTCTGCTGAACAGTGTTCTTACTTTTAATGGAAATTTAATGTTTTGCTGTGCAACTCCATCCCTTTGCCCACATCCACTAAGTAGAGTTTTAAATTTTATAGCATAATGACCCAAGATGCAACTTGCTTTCCACAATACAGAATTAGTAAAAAATGTGTATTTTTGCAACAATTTCTTTTTCAGAGCTTTGGGGACTGAAAAGTACACTGACATGATCAAAAGGTAAATAGATGCAATATTAATAAAGCCACATATACGTCTGCTCAGATTCATTCTCATGGGCTGTCACTGTCCTTTCCACTACATGATCCAGACTGACCAAGTAACAATAACTAAGTAAAAATAACTTTTTCAAGGGCTGGCAAGAAATTTCTATAGGTTGCGGCCATTCTATACACCAGGTTTTATTGAAAATCAATGCAGTAAAATCTGATTATTCTGGTAAGTTTTCTTTTTAAGTATCCCAACATTTTCTAAAAGGCCATTAAATTAGGATACTATTATTCCATGTAAGTTAATTAACTCCCTTCATTGTTACAAAAAGAATAGTTTAAATTTTTTATTAGCAAATCATAGACTACTACTTACTTTACCTACTTTGCGGTATTATATTTGCTATTTTGTTATTATTTCATCCACTCAGTAGTAGCCATATGCAAAGTTCAGTGGATTTTGTACTTTGTTGCAATACTATCTTTAGAACACAAGATTTGTGGGAAAAAATGTCTTTCATTTTTCAGTGTTTACATTTTCGACCAGCTTTGGTTTTGGAGGAAAACATTCTTGATGGGATTTACATTGCAATGAATAACAAATGATCAACTCTTTGAGGTGACAAAATTCTGAACTGCAGTATTTTGTTTTTCTCTTTCTATCTAAAACTTTTCCTTAGCATACCTGAATGAACATTTAAGCTTTCAAAATGGAAAAATACTAATCAGAAATATAATAAAAGTTGTGCACTTAATCAACTTTATTATTGGTGTCATGTGGTATAATCTTTACAACCCCCTGGCCTTGCTTAGCTCTGGAATAAACAATAGTTACTTTCTGTCGTAGGTCTTAACTCATAATGTGAAACAGAGGCTCTGCTCACATTCTGCTGCTTTGAGGCAAAGTAAAAATTAAGCTCAATATGTCATCACATACTTACAAGTGACTTATGTGAGCACTTTTATAAATAGATTGTGAGAGTGCCAAGGTTCCAGTGAAAATAAGAAACCTTTTAAATGGTTCGTCATTTATCATTTCCATTATGGGGGAAATACAGAGAGAGACAACTGATTCTCCCCAGGCAATAGCTGACCTTTTAAAAATTGTAAAAGAGTCATATAAAATGATCTAAACTATTGAATTAATTAATGAACAGGTAGACTGAAAAATTATATGGCTTCTACAAACACTCTCAATGACTACATATGTTCATTGCATACAAAGAATTACACATGATGAAAGGCTTAATAAGCCATTGCTTGACGATGCTGACAACTGCATTTTATAGTTTTCGCTAATAAATTTCAAGCATCATTTTAAAAAAGAGAATATTATATATTTAAAAATACATAACTAGTAATATTAGAAGCTTATACATTATACATGTCTTTACATGTATAATGTTAATTTGGGTACATGAAAAATATAGGAAGCTTTAATGATCTTGTGAATTCATTTCAAAGAGAATGTTTTTAGAGTATCTTAAAAATATAAGCAAGGGCTGAGAGATAGCACAGTAGGTAGGGAGCTTGTCTTGCATGCAACCAACCTAGGTTCAACCCTGGTATTTCATATGGTCCTCTGAGCACCTCCAGAAGTGATTCCAACATGCAGAACAAGGAGTAACCCCTGAGCACCACTAAGTGTGCCTCCACAAAATTACTTTCAATTAGAAAATAGATTAGATTGGGGCTGGCGAGGTGGCGCTAGAGGTAAGGTGTCTGCCTTGCAAGTGCTAGCCAAGAAAGGACCGCGGTTCGACCCCCCCCCCCCCCGGCGTCCCATATGGTCCCCCCAAGCCAGGGGCAATTTCTGAGTGCTTAGCCAGGAGTGACCCCTGAGCATCAAATGGGTGTTGCCCGAAAAACCAAAAAAAAAAAAAAGAAAAGAAAGAAAGAAAATAGATTAGATAAATAATAATAAAACTCAAAATTTATAGTTTAACAAAGTTTAACAAAAATGTAAGCATCCATAAAATTATATTTATATAAATATATAACATAAATAAATATTCAAATTATTTACTTAAGTATCTCATGTATAGAATTATGTAACACACATTTATATTTAAATATAAATACACATATAATCAACTTACTTCACATGCACAAACATGCATATTAGATGTATGAATTTGGTCATAGCAGTCAGAAGTTTTCATTTTTTTCTTTGATTATTTCCTGTGTTCTTTCAAGTTCACAATTTTATGTAAAATTTATGTAAGAATTTTATGTAAAAATTAGGTAAATGTGTAAGGTTTGTAGGTAATCACTTAAGTCCTTAAGCTTAACTCAATTTACCTGTGGGCCACAGGAGGCAAAGTCCGGGTGATCATTGAGTGCAAAGTCAGTAGTAAGCCTTGAACATTGGGGGGGTGTCCCAAACAACTAAAACAAAACAAAACAAAAAAAGATTCCTCTAGGGCAGGACCACAAAATGTTGTACGGAGGGCCAGAAACAGGGCTGCGAGTTTGAGAACCCTGGTTTAAGGCATAATTCTTTTTGCTCAACTTCTAGAGAAACAATTTTAGCTGGTGCATTTTTTTTTTTTAATTTTTTTTTATTTAAACACCTTGATTACATACATGATTGTGTTTGGGTTTCAGTCATAAAAGGAACACCACCCATCACCAGTGCAACATTCCCATCACCCAAGTCCCAAATCACCCTCCTCCCCACCCAACCCCCGCCTGTACCCTAAACAGGCTCTACATTTCCCTCATACATTCTCAATATTAGGACAGTTCAAAATGTAGTTATTTCTCTAACTAAACTCATCACTCTTTGTGGTGAGCTACCTGAGGTGAGCTGGAACTTCCAGCTCTTTTCTCTTTTGTGTCTGAAAATTATTATTACAAGGGTGTCTTTCATTTTTCTTAAAACCCATAGATGAGTGAGACCATTCTGCGTTTTTCTCTCTCTCTCTGACTTATTTCACTCAGCATAATAGATTCCATGTACATCCATGTATAGGAAAATTTCATGACTTCATCTCTCCTGACAGCTGCATAATATTCCATTGTGTATATGTACCACAGTTTCTTTAGCCATTCATCTGTTGAAGGGCATCTTGGTTGTTTCCAGAGTCTTGCTATGGTAAATAGAGCTGCAATGAATATAGGTGTAAGGAAGGGGTTTTTGTATTGTATTTTTGTGTTCCTAGGGTATATTCCTAGGAGTGGTATAGCTGGATCGTATGGGAGCTCGATTTCCAGTTTTTGGAGGAATCTCCATATCGCTTTCCATAAAGGTTGAACTAGACAGCATTCCCACCAGCAGTGGATAAGAGTTCCTTTCTCTCCACATCCCCGCCAACACTGTTTATTCTCATTCTTTGTGATGTGTGCCATTCTCTGGGGTGTGAGGTGGTATCTCATCGTTGTTTTGATTTGCATCTCCCTGATGATTAGTGATGTGGAACATTTTTTCATGTGTCTTTTGGCCATGCGTATTTCTTCTTTGTCAAAGTGTCTGTTCATTTCTTCTCCCCATTTTTTGATGGGGTTAGATGTTTTTTTCTTGTAAAGTTCTGTCAGTGCCTTGTATATTTTGGAGATTAGCCCCTTATCTGATGGGTATTGGGTGAATAGTTTCTCCCACTCAGTGGGTGGCTCTTGTATCCTGGGCACTATTTCCTTTGAGGTGCAGAAGCTTCTCAGCTTAATATATTCCCATCTGTTAATCTCTGCTTTCACTTGCTTGGAGAGTGCAGTTTCCTCCTTGAAGATGCCTGTAATGTCCTGTAGTGTTTTGCCTATGTGCTGTTCTATATATCTTATGGTTTTGGGGCTGATATCGAGGTCTTTAATCCATTTGGATTTTACCTTTGTACATGATGTTAGCTGGGGGTCTAAGTTTAATTTTTTGCAAGTGGCTATCCAATTGTGCCAACACCACTTGTTGAAGAGGCTTTCCCTGCTCCATTTAGGATTTCCTGCTCCTTTATCAAAAATTAGATGGTTGTATCTCTGGGGAACATTTTCTGAGTATTCAAGCCTATTCCACTGATCTGAGGACCTATCCTTATTCCAATACCATGCTGTTTTGATAACTGTTGCTTTGTAGTACAGTTTAAAGTTGGGAAAAGTAATTCCTCCCATATTCTTTTTCCCAATGATTGCTTTAGCTATTCGAGGGTGTTTATTGTTCCAAATGAATTTCAAAAGTGTCTGATCCACTTCTTTGAAGAATGTCATGGGTATCTTTAGAGGGATGGCATTAAATCTGTATAATGCCTTGGGGAGTATTGACATTTTGATGATGTTAATCCTGCCAATCCATGAGCAGGGTATGTGTTTCCATTTCCGTGTTTCCTCTCTTATTTCTTGGAGCAGAGTTTTATAGTTTTCTTTGTATAGGTCCTTCACATATTTAGTCAAGTTGATTCCAAGATATTTGAGTTTGTGTGGTACTATTGTGAATGGGGTTGTTTTCTTAATGTCCATTTCTTCTTTATTACTGTTGGTGTATAGAAAGGCCATTGATTTTTGTGTGTTAATTTTGTAGCCTGCCACCTTGCTATATGAGTCTATTGTTTCTAGAAGCTTTTTGATAGAGTCTTTAGGGTTTTCTAAGTAGAGTATCATGTCATCTGCAAACAGTGAGAGCTTGACTTCTTCCTTTCCTATCTGGATTCCCTTGATATCCTTTTCTTGCCTAATCGCTATAGCAAGTACTTCCAGTGCTATGTTGAATAGGAGTGGTGAGAGAGGACAGCCTTGTCTTGTGCCAGAATTTAGAGGGAAGGCTTTCAGTTTTTCTCCATTGAGGATAATATTTGCCACTGGCTTGTGGTAGATGGCCTTCACTATATTGAGAAAGGTTCCCTCCATTCCCATCTTGCTGAGAGTTTTGATCAAGAATGGGTGTTGGACCTTATCAAATGCTTTCTCTGCATCTATTGATATGATCATGTGGTTTTTATTTTTCTTGTTATTGATGTTGTGTATTATGTTGATAGATTTACGGATGTTAAACCAGCCTTGCATTCCTGGGATGAAACCTACTTGATCGTAGTGGATGATCTTCTTAATGAGGCATTGAATCCTATTTGCCAGGATTTTGTTGAGGATCTTTGCATCTGCATTCATCAGTGATATTGGTCTGTAATTTTCTTTTTTGGTAGCGTCTCTGTCTGGTTTAGGTATCAAGGTGATGTTGGCTTCATAAAAGCTATTTGGAAGTGTTTCTGTTTGTTCAATTTCATGAAAGAGTCTTGCCAAGATTGGCAGTAGTTCCTCTTGGAAAGTTTGATAGAATTCATTAGTGAATCCATCTGGACCTGGGCTTTTGTTTTTCGGCAGACATTTGATTACTGTTTTAATTTCATCAATGGTGATGGGGGTGTTTAGATATGCTACATCCTCTTCCTTCAACCGTGGAAGATTATAAGAGTCCAAGAATTTATCCATTTCTTCCAGGTTCTCATTTTTAGTGGCGTAGAGTTTTTCAAAGTAGTTTCTGATTACCCTTTGAATCTCTGTCATATCAGTAGTGATCTCTCCTTTTTCATTCCTGATACGAGTTATCAAGTTTCTCTCTCTCTCTTTCTTTGTTAGGTTTGCCAGTGGTCTATCAATCTTGTTTATTTTTTCAAAGAACCAACTTCTGCTTTCGTTGATCTTTCGGATTGTTTTTTGAGTTTCCACTTCGTTGATTTCTGCTCTCAGCTTTGTTATTTCCTTCTGTCTTCCTGTTCTTGGGTCCTTTTGTTGAGCATTTTCTAGTTCTATTAGCTGTGTCATTAAGCTACTCAGGTAAGCTCCTTCTTCCTTCCTGATGTGTGCTTGCAAAGCTATAAATTTTCCTCTCAGTACTGCTTTTGCTGTGTCCCATAAGTTCTGAGAGTTTGTGTCTTTATTGTCATTTGTTTCCAGGAACCTTTTTATTTCCTCCTTGATTTCATCTCGGACCCACTGGTTATTGAGCATGAGGCTGTTTAACTTCCAGGTGTTAAAGTGTTTCTTCTGAGTCCCTTTGGAGTTCACAAATAATTTCAGAGCCTTGTGGTCAGCGAAGGTAGTCTGCAAAATTTCTATCCTCTTGATCTTATGGAGGTATGTTTTATGTGCCAGCATGTAGTCTATCCTGGAGAATGTCCCATGTACATTGGAGAAGAATGTGTATCCAGGTTTCTGGGGATGGAGTGTCCTATATATATCCACTAGGCCTCTTTCTTCCATTTCTCTCCTCAGGTCTAGTATATTCTTGTTGGGTTTCAGTCTGGTTGACCTGTCCAGTGTTGACAAAGCCGTGTTTAGGTCCCCCACAATTATTGTGTTGTTGTTGATATTATTTTTCAGATTTGTCAGCAGTTGTATTAAATATTTTGCTGGCCCCTCATTCGGTGCATATATGTTTAGGAGAGTGAATTCTTCCTGCTCTACGTACCCCTTGATTAATATAAAATGTCCGTCTTTGTCCCTTACAACCTTCCTGAGTATAAAGTTTGCATTATCTGATATTAGTATGGCCACTCCAGCTTTTTTATGGGTGTTGTTTGCTTGGATAACTTTTCTCCAGCCTTTTATTTTGAGTCTATGTTTGTTCTGACTATTCAGGTGCGTTTCTTGTAGGCAGCAGAAGGTTGGATTGAGTTTTTTGATCCATTTAGCCACTCTGTGTCTCTTAACTGGTGCATTTAGTCCATTGACGTTGAGAGAAAGAATTGTCCTGGGATTTAACGCCATCTTTATTTCAAAATTTGGTGTGTCTTTTGGGTAGTCTTGTCTTAGATTAGGTCTTTCAGTTTTTCTCTTAAGACTGGTTTTGTGTCTGTGAAGTTTCTGAGCTGTTTTTTGTCTGTGAAACCATGTATTCTTCCATCAAACCGGAAAGTGAGTTTTGCTGGGTATAGTATTCTGGGTGAAGCATTCATTTCATTCAGTCTTGTCACAATATCCCACCACTGCTTTCTGGCATTGAGCGTTTCTGGTGACAGGTCTGCTGTAAATCTCAGGGAAGCTTGCTTGAACATGATTTCCCCTTTTGATCTTGCTGTTTTCAGAATTCTGTCTCTATCTGTGGGATTTGTCATTGTGACTAGGATGTGTCTTGGGGTGGTTTTTCTGGGGTCTCTTTTGGTTGGTACTCTTCGGGCATGCAGGATTTGATCACATATATTCTTTAGCTCTGGAAGTTTCTCTTTAATGATGTTCTTGACCATTGATTCTTCCTGGAAATTTTCTTCCTGGGTCTCTGGGACTCCAATGATTCTTAAGTTGTTTCTGTTGATCTTATCATAGACTTCTATTTTCGTCTGTTCCCATTCTTTGACTAATTTTTCCATTGTCTGCTCATTTGCTTTAAGTTTTTTGTCCAATCTCTCCTGCTGTATGGAATTGTTATGTATCTCATCTTCCACAGCACCAAGTCTATTCTCAGCTTCTGATACCCTGTCCCAGAGCTTATCCATTTTGTCATTCACTTCGTTTACTGAGTTTTTCAGGCCTGTTAGTTGACATGTTATTTCAGTTTGGAGTTTTGTCATTTCTGCCTTCATATTTTCTTGGTTCTTATTAGTGTTCTGTTCAACTCGATCCATGGTTTCTTGGAGTCTGTTGAGCACCTTCCATATTGCTAGTCTAAAGTCCTTATCTGAGAGGTTGATTAGTTGTTCAGTCATTATCTGGTCCTCAGAATTGTCATCTTCATTCTCTATGTCTGATGCTGGCCTGCGCTGTTTCCCCATTGTCACATTTGTATTGTGGGTTTTTCTACGTGTTGTAGTGGTATTCATTGTCTATATGATGTAGGCAGCACACTCCTCTGGCTCCTCCCTTTCTGGATGGGCTGACTTGCCTCTAAGGGAGGGGAGTCCTCCGTGGATGAAGCCTCACACTGGGTCAAATCTTAGGCCCGAGCATGTAACAGAGAAGACAGTCCAGAGAGAAATGTTTGCCTCTGTGATATAGCGCCGTTCTTAGTGTGATTTTTCCTTCTTGTTGCAATGGAGTTCTTTCCTTAGAAAGAGTGCACGGCCGCGTAGCGAAGTGGAGCGGCCGTGCTCCTCTGAGCCTCTTTTTGCCCCACTCGCAAGAGTTTCACGCAAGAGGACAGTAGACAGACATAGACAGGTCACACTCACAGTCTTTCACAGCTGAGCCCCACTGGGCCGGTGTACTTTCGTGGATTTTCCCCGCCTGGTGTCACACACAGGGAGCCAGCTTTTGTAAAGGATAGCCGGCTTTTATGCTCTGAAGTCCCTCCCTGAAAATGGCGTCTGGGCGAGCGAGGTTTCTGGAGGCTCTTTTTGCCCCACTCGCAAGAGTTTCACGCAAGAGGACAGTAGACAGACATAGACAGGTCACACTCACAGTCTTTCACAGCTGAGCCCCACTGGGCCGGTGTACTTTCGCGGATTTTCCCCGCCTGGTGTCACACACAGGGAGCCAGCTTTTGCAAAGGATAGCCGGTTTTTATGCTCTGAAGTCCCTCCCTGAAAATGGCGTCTGGGCGAGCGAGGTTTCTGGAGGCTCTTTTTGCCCCACTCGCAAGAGTTTCACGCAAGAGGACAGTAGACAGACATAGACAGGTCACACTCACAGTCTTTCACAGCTGAGCCCCACTGGGCCGGTGTACTTTCGCGGATTTTCCCCGCCTGGTGTCACACACAGGGAGCCAGCTTTTGCAAAGGATAGCCGGTTTTTATGCTCTGAAGTCCCTCCCTGAAAATGGCGTCTGGGCGAGCGAGGTTTCTGGAGGCTCTTTTTGCCCCACTCGCAAGAGTTTCACGCAAGAGGACAGTAGACAGACATAGACAGGTCACACTCACAGTCTTTCACAGCTGAGCCCCACTGGGCCGGTGTACTTTCGCGGATTTTCCCCGCCTGGTGTCACACACAGGGAGCCAGCTTTTGCAAAGGATAGCCGGCTTTTATGCTCTGAAGTCCCTCCCTGAAAATGGCGTCTGGGCGAGCGAGGTTTCTGGAGGCTCTTTTTGCCCCACTCGCAAGAGTTTCACGCAAGAGGACAGTAGACAGACATAGACAGGTCACACTCACAGTCTTTCACAGCTGAGCCCCACTGGGCCGGTGTACTTTCGCGGATTTTCCCCGCCTGGTGTCACACACAGGGAGCCAGCTTTTGCAAAGGATAGCCGGTTTTTATGCTCTGAAGTCCCTCCCTGAAAATGGCGTCTGGGCGAGCGAGGTTTCTGGAGGCTCTTTTTGCCCCACTCGCAAGAGTTTCACGCAAGAGGACAGTAGACAGACATAGACAGGTCACACTCACAGTCTTTCACAGCTGAGCCCCACTGGGCCGGTGTACTTTCGCGGATTTTCCCCGCCTGGTGTCACACACAGGGAGCCAGCTTTTGCAAAGGATAGCCGGTTTTTATGCTCTGAAGTCCCTCCCTGAAAATGGCGTCTGGGCGAGCGAGGTTTCTGGAGGCTCTTTTTGCCCCACTCGCAAGAGTTTCACGCAAGAGGACAGTAGACAGACATAGACAGGTCACACTCACAGTCTTTCACAGCTGAGCCCCACTGGGCCGGTGTACTTTCGCGGATTTTCCCCGCCTGGTGTCCGCTGGTGCATTTTTTTTAAGACTGATGTTTGTTTTGTTTTGTTTTGTTTTTGATTTCAACAAAACTGAAAAAGAACAGAGATTTGTCTTAAATTCCCTTACCTTATCCCACTAATCTCCCAATTATCAACTATACTCACCAGAGTGCTGTATTTGTTACACTGCTAACACACCCTAGTAGGACACGTAGCCAACATCACTAAGTATATAACAATATTCTTACTGCCTTAAAAATTCTGTGTTTGGCTCTCTCCCCAGTCTTAGATGGTGAAAATCTTAGAGTCTCAGGAACTTGTGACCCTTGTTCTTGGCAGTAATCACTTACTCCCTACCCCATTCTTATCAAAATTCCATAGTTTATAATGCTGTTAATTAATTAATGCTATGTAATTCTAACACCACCAGAGCAACCATAATGTCCTTCCACCAATATTCAAGGGTTCTTCCCATTCATCATCTATCCATCAGGTAAATTCAGTTCTGTAGAAAAACTATCCAGTTCCAATGCCTCTGACCATTTGTTGTTCTCTTACTATGTTTCTTTATGTTCCACATAGAGATCTTGGTTTTACTGTGAAGGTAATAACAACTTCACATATATAGGTAAAGCTAAATTCCTGAAATTTCACAAAGTTGTGAGTCAACAATAAATTGATAATTTTTATTTCAACACTTTTTTTTACAGATATACATTTAAAGTTAACTGTACAAAGATTTCTATGATAATACATAAAATGATCAGAAAATAGATAATTTTTTTAAATATACAACTTAGAATGAAGTGAGAGGAATTAAAAGTTTTGCTTTGTTTTTGGGCCACACCTAGCAGTGCACAGGGCTTACTCTTTCTGTACACATAAGGATCAGGTGACAGATTGAAATACACAGGACTGAATGTAGGTTTAGGGACAGGGTCAGGTTTAGGGTCAGGGTTAGGGTCAGGAAGGCAAGAGTTGGGACCCGAGAGATAGCACAGCAGTAGGGCATTTGCCTTGCCCGTGACCGAATCGGGAGAGATCCTGTTCAATTCCCAGCATCCATATCTCCCACCCCCACCCCCCGCCAGTCAGTCAGGAGCAATTTCTGAGCACAGAGCTAAGATTAACTCCTGAACACCGCTGGTGTGGCCCCAAAACCAATCAATAAAGTTAAAAAAAAAAGAGGAAGGCAAGTATACTATCTCTCATCCCAAATTATTATTCTTTGTTTTGTTTAGTTTTGTTTTTGAACACGTCTTTCCAGCCTAGTCCCAACTTTTCTTGAAATGTTACTCTGAACAACGTGGTCCTTCAAATTGCATCCTAAAGAAGTTCTAGGGGAGACTGAGTTCATGCAGTTAACAATAGAAAGACCATATGAGGGCTCAGGATTGTGGTCCTGTGGTGGATCTCTTGTCTTTCATGAGTGAGACCTCAAGTTCAATCTTCACTAGTGACCCACTTTAACAAGTACCACCCCAGGTTCTTACTAACTATGGCAACCATTTGTGAGAGTACCCCAATTCAGACATCACAGTAATGTCAAGGAAGAAGTAGGGAGAAAATCCAGAGCTTTTACATCTTTAAAATGTAAAAACAAATCAAACATATACATACCCTTGGTATGTTTTACCTTCTCAACAAGGAAACGCAGATTAGAGGACATTTATTCTGGTATCTAGTCATTTTAAGGTCAACACCTTTTATTTAGGCAATTCAGATCTATTCTCAAACAGATCTACTCACAGGCCACAGGGTTACATTCATTCTGATAACTACATGGTGAAATTACTTGAGAATTACCTTACAGAATAGCAGTTTATTTCTCTAGTTCTATTTCTGTTCAGACTTCAGATTAAGTGGAAACTGTTGATTAATTCCTAAAAACATCATGGGATTGAAATGCACTCAAAATTATGTTGGAAAGTAAAATTCTTTCTGTTCTTCTTACCAAGATTGTCTTTAGCTGGTAACAGTCTCCTAGTTCCTCTATTATCCTTAATGTTAACTACATAATTTTGTCAGAATTTGTTTCCAAATAAAGGGGAACATTTCTAACACTTAAAATATGTCCAAATAAATGAAATGCTAGATATTTATTGACAAAAAAGGAAAAAAACATGGAGATGAGGAATGCAGTTTCAATTTCTTATTTGTTTGTTTTTGGGCCACACCCAGAAGTGTTCAGAACAGATGAGATCACTCCTGACAGGCTCAGGAGATCACATGGGGTACCAGGGATCCAACCAGGGTTTGTCACATACAGGGCAAGCTTGTTGTTCACCATTCTCTCTCTAGCCCTCGAACTTTTTGTTTATTTGTTTTTTGTTTTTGGGTCACACCCGGCTGTGCTCAGGAGCTACTCCTGACTCTGCACTCAGAAATCGCCTCTGGCAGGCTGTGGGGGGGGGTGGTCATATGAAATGCTGGGAATTGAACCAGGGTACGTTCTAGGTTGGCCACTGCAAGGCAAATGTCCTACCACTGTGCTTTAACTCTAGTCACAAACTTTTAATTGGAGTGATAAAAAATTTTGGAAATATAGGTGATAGTTAAATAATAATGGGAATAAAATTAATGTTAAGATGGTTAATAAAGAAGGAAAAAGAGTATAGGGTTTAAGGCACTTGATTTGTACATATTCTTTTTTTTTTTTTTTTTTTTTTTTTTTGGTTTTTGGGCCACACCCGTTTGACGCTCAGGGGTTACTCCTGGCTATGTGCTCAGAAATCGCCCCTGGCTTGGGTGGACCATATGGGACGCCGGGGGATCGAACCAAGGTCCTTCCTTGGCTAGCGCTTGCAAGGCAGACACCTTACCTCCAGCGCCACCTACCCGGCCCCGATTTGTACATATTCTATCCCAGTTCCATCTTTGGCACTGTTTTTGGTACATTTTTATTGCCAGGAGAGATCCCTGAGTAATCCCAGGAGTGATCCCTATAGTAGGAGTAAAATTTGAACACCACCAGGTGTGTCCCCCCAAATTTCTCCTAAAAGAAATAAAATTAAAAATGGTTGTCCTAGAGAGAAAGTACAGTGGATAAGTTTTTTGCCTTTTACCCTGAAGACCCAGGTTCTATCCTTGGCACACCATGTGGTCCCTTGAGTACCACTAGATAAGTTCTGTGTTCAGAGTCAGGAGTAACTCCTGACCTCAGCTAGATGAAGCCAAAAGGGAGTGGGGACAGAACCTAAAATGGTTAAAATCTAAAATAACTTCTTTTTGTTCATTTGGTTTTGGGTCACATATACTCTCCGGGCCCTAGAGCATCCAACTTTTGCAAAAACAAAGAACACAGTTGAAGTGCTATAGTCCTAGTCTTTCATCTTTCATTTTTAAGAATTTTGTTTGATTGCAGTTTCTTACAGTAGTACTATAGACTTCCCTGGCAGATGTCCCACTCTGCACTGAGAGGAAACAGAATGGCAAAATATTGTTGCTGTTGAAATATAAAGCTTGTTTGTTTTAGCACGGTGACTTCTAGAAATCTTTTTTATCCTCTCCAATATTTAGAAAAATTATACTGAACAGTAGCAGGTATTTTTTTATTTATTATTAAGATGGTATTTGTGACTTCAAGAAAAATATGAAGAAAACTTGAAGAAAGTTTCTGGTCCTGATTTTCCATATCCTGATCAGAAGCATAATGAAAATAGCTACTGGCAAATATCTTTTTTAGAGAATTGGACATAGTTACATCTGTAAAAAGTACTATCGTGATTATTTATGGTGACTGTATTCATAGAATGAAAGCTTACCTTTCTGTAATTATTGTTGAAGCTCAAAATGTATTAAATCCATTAATTATATGCTTACCAATTTCAAACTTTACATTTTAAAATTTTATGCATTATAGTCAATATTGCTTGGCTATCATAATATTTTGGTTGTGATAAAAGACTTATTATTCCTGTTACTCATCTATTTTTGAGACACCATACATTACAAAATTATTCATAGTTGAGAAGAAACTGAGGCAGATCAACAATAGATCCATTTTGTGATTCAGAAGAGCCATTTTTCACCCCAGGTTAGTGAGCCCCAAGAAGATTATTTTTGCTTCATGGCTGTACATTTTTCTAGTATATATTCCACAACACAACACATTAAAAAATACCACCACATGGGACCAAAGCAATAGCACAGCAGAAGGGTGTTTGCCTTGCATGCGGCCGACACCAGACAGACCTTATTTCAATTCCTGGCATCCCATATGATCCCTGGAGCCTGCCAGAAGAGACTTATGACTGCAGAGCCATGAGTAGCCCATGAGTGCTGGCAGTATTACCCCACAAAAAAAATATACCACCATACCATTGAGGTCACATGGGAACCCTACTATGCTTAGTAAATGACATTAGTTCTGAAGACTCAACAAATATTAGCCTCTCTGATCAGGACTTTAGAGAGGAAACATTGAGGATATTCAAGGAACTCAAAAAAAAAAAAAAAAAAACAACCATGGAACATATAGCCAATAAACTCAAGAGGATATGAGAGTAGAAATGAGAAAACTTCAGACAAAAATAACAGGATTGAAAAATTTGGTAGGCAAATGAAAAACTCAATGAAAAGTCTCACCTGTAGAGTAACAGCTACAGAAAGAATCAGTGAACTCGAAGAAGAAATGAAAAACACACCAGACAATAGCATAAGATAAAAAAAGTCTTAAAATAAATGAAAAAAAAAAGATAGAAAATTCCTCAAAATAAATAAACAGATGACAATAGAACTTTGGGATAAATAAACAGAAAAACATAAGAATTATTGGATTCCCAGAGAGCTAGGAAAAAAACCCTAGGAAGAAGAAACAGTCAAAGACATCATTGCTGAGAAGTTCCCAGAGCTGAAGAATACATACACTACATCCTGAACGCCTGAAAAGTACCTGCTAAAAGAGACACAAATAAAAACACTCCAGAGCACATCTTAGTCACAGTGATGAAAGCCGTAGAGATAGAATGCCAAAACAGCATAATAAAAAAAAAAAGGAAATTATAAACAAAGGAGCATCCTTATAATTTACAGCGGATTTATTACAAGCAACCCTCTAAGACTGAAAGCAGTGGTAGGATATGGTGAAAAAACTCAATGAAATGCATGCCTAACCAAGAATATTTTATTTCGCCCAATTCTTATTCAGATTTGAAAGAACAATACACAGCATAATAGATAAACAACAGCTAAGAACTTTATAGACTAAAAGCCAACTTTAAAATAAAAACTGAAGGGGTCACTTTAAAGCAGAACAAACCTCACAAACATGAAATTTCTACAAAAATATGGCACAAAATTCCACGAAAATCATCTCTTTCAATTAAATAAATGCACCAATTAAAAGCCAGAATGGCAAATAGATCACAAAATTGAATCCAACATTCTGCTGCCTGCAAGAAACCAATTTAAATAACCAGAGCAAAACAGACTCAAAGTCAAAGGTTGGAAGAATATTCTTCAAGCAAACACTCTATTAAGAAGGCTGGAGTGCACTGAACCTAGGATGGCACCTAGGATAGTGTCTTTCTTTGTGCTTCCGGAAGCCCCATTCCGTTACAATGGTTTCTGTCAGACCTCTGGAACTGGGGATCATGTTTATTGTGCAGGTCGTAGTTCAAAACCTAGGCTAGGACTTTTTTATTGGTCCCAGGCTGTATACAGTCTGGACATGGTTCTAGCAGCAGACATCTGTAACTCGCAATCTTGGCTTTTGGGCCTACCAAAGGGTGACAAGTCTTCTGATTTTGTCTTGTCGTTAGCTGGAAAGGTAGGATAACCTGCACTTAGGTCAAGTTGTTCCCATTTTCTTCGTTGTCAGGATGTCATATTAGAGCTGGCACTTGTTGGTGACCTCGCAGTATTAAGGCTGTCCCGGTTGGGATTTGTTTCCTGTAGCAGTTGTGAAGAACTGTGCCGTTCCTATGTCTGGGATCCAGGGTTCAAGGCTGGACGGATGGTATCTAATCACCTGAGGTCTAAGTTGTTTCCACATGACATATTTTCAAGGTAGGAGATATCCCTGTATTGTAAACAATAATGAGTTCCTATCTCTAGTAGATAAGAGCTCTCTCTCTCTTTTTTTTTTTATGTAAGAATACCCCTTTTTTAGTGTGCCTTTGCAGGGGGAAATGGTGCTACATTATATTGTCGGTGCATTTGGGGGTGGTCAAAGGGGAAAACAGAAACAGGTTACATACCCAAAAAAAGATAAAAAAAATAGAAAAAAATAGGTAATAAAAATGTATGTGCTTACATATGTATTACAGACTATTTTTTTTTAAATGAGGTAGCAAAGTATTTAAAGGACCAAAGTGATGCAAAAGACTATCTTACATTTGGGGAAAAGCAGGTAAAGAGGTGATGTTATACAGGTTTTCCCATTGTCTTTTGGGTTTTTCTTGTGGTGTGTGGGTTCCCAGGCGTCTTTCCATCCCATCCCCTGATCTTCTTCAGATTGGCAAAAGATTTGCGGCAGGGAGGTCCTGGAAGAGTTCTTGCATTGAGGATACTTTTAGACCTAAGTCCGGTTTCAAGTAACAGTCAGTGCAAAGACCAAGATCACCAACCACAGAAGATGAATTAAAATGACACTGATAGAACAGAACTTCTAGAACCACAAAGACTGACTTCATCATAAATCCCACCGCAAGATCTGTGCAGATACTGAGATCCCCAGACACAGAGGCCTGATTGTATCACCCAGGACAGAGCAGAGGTCTTCCAAATACCACAAAAGCACCACCGGGAGAGTAAATGATCCTGAACAGAGTCTATAGTTGATCCCATGACAATACACTCCAAGGGCGGAGAAACCCCATATCTCTTAGGCCAAGTGAATTCCTTTTCAAATGACCCTAATATTTACTGTGCCAGGGCAGGAGGGAAAAAAAAAAAGCACAAAACATTATTTATTTTTTTATATTATTTTATTTTCATTTATTATTATTATTTTTATTTACCTATCTAATATAGGTCAATTTCTCTGTTTGGATGTGATTATTGAAGTTGTCCCCAGTTATACTTATTCTGCCTCTTCCCTTCTGGTCTTTCTTTATATGCTATGCCATGTTTCTTATATCAAGATCATGGCGTTTTTTTCTTTTCTTTTTTTTTTGTTTGTTTTGTTTTGTTTTGTTTTGGTGCTTGTCGTTATTGTTGGAGTCCTCACTGGATTTTTGACACTTCTTTTTGTACTAGTGGAATGTTTCACCATTTTTCTCTCCTTAGTTTCTCAAATCAATGATGAGAGCCTCTAGAAGAATTCCGCTTATTTTCGGCGTATTAGACTTTTACCCCAGTTTATTACTTTTCTCTCCTTCAAACAAAACCACATAACTTGAATTAGCCAGTCCTGCCCCCCGCCCAGTTAGAGGGGGAAATAAGGGAGGCACCAGGACCAAACAGGTGCAAGACTACTAAGCAGTAGGCTAGATACAGAGGAGACCACATATTCTAGCAACCCTGGGGGTGAGGGAAGAGGATATGGGAGGTAGGACAAAAACGGAGATGTAGGGAGGACAATTTGGTGATGGGAATCCCCCCTGATTTTATGTAAATATGTACCTAAAATAATATTGTCAACAATATGTAAGCCACTATGATCAAAATAAAAATTATATTAAAAAAAAGAAGGCTGGAGTGGCCATACTAATATAATATAATCTTGATATAGACTACAAGCTTAAAAGGATATGAGACAGAAAAGGCATTTCTTAATAATTAAGAGATATGTACATCAGGAAGAAATCACATTCCTAAACACATATGCACCCAATGAGAAGCCAGAAAAATACTTAAAATAACTAATAGATTTAAAGAAAGATATTAATAAAAACACAATAGTAGTAGGAGACATCATCACTGCTCTGTCATCTCTTGATAAATAAACCAGGCTAAAATTCAAGAAGGATATATTGGCTTTGAAGAAGAAAAAAAAATGGAGGGTTAGTGTGTATACATACATACATACATACATACATAAATACATGCATTTATATTTTTACATCTCCCTATAAAGTCATATATACAACTTCTCCAATGCACTTAGAACATTCTCAAAGATAGATGACATGCTGGGCCACAAAACATACATTTATAAAATCTAGAGGATAGAAATTGTATAAACTTATTTTTACTTACCATGATGCACTTAATACAAAAATGAATTGCAAAATTATTCATAGTTGAATTTTAGGCATACAATTTACTAATACCTGCTACTGCCAACTTCCCTAGTTTCTCTTTCACCCAAGTCAGCCTCCTTAACAGGCATATTTTGAAGTTTGTTGTTGAGACTTCATAGTTTTAGTTTCATTAGTCTGTGGTTCAGATCTATAGATAAACCACACTACACTCACTACACTGCCAATGTTTGAGGTCCTTGCTCCCTACCCCTGTTACTCCAGTCTGCCTAATTTTACTTCCTCCACAATAGCCTCTTTCTTTTACAGTTATCAGTTCTATATTCTAGGGACTACGGTAATCAAGATATTCCCCACTTTGGGTTTTTTGTTTGTTTTTGTTTTTATTTTTATTTTTATTTTTTGGAGGGGGAGGTGACGCCCAGCAGCTCTTAGGGGTTACTCCTGGCTCCACGGTCAGAAATTGCTCCTGGCAGGCTCAGGGGACCATATGGGATGCTGGGATTCGAGCCATCATCCTTCTGCATGCAAGGCAAACTCCCTACCTCCATGCTATCTCTCTGGCCCCAAGTTATTTTCCATTTTGAACGTTACATTTTATTGTCCTTTTATTATATATACAACAGATTTGAGAATACTTAATATTTGTTATTCTTCTACTGATTTATTTCATTTAACATAATATCTCCCCATTCCATCCAAACTGCATTTCATCTATCCTAGTAGATGCATAGTATTAAATTGTGTATTTATACCATGCATTTATTGTCCACATATCTGTCATTGAACACATAGGTTGATTCAATACCCTAGCTATTGCTGTGTGCATTTCTTTTGGATGAATGCTTTTAAGTCCTGTGGGTAGATACAATAGGTGATATTTTTGTGTCATATGGAAACTCTATTCTTGCTTTTTAAATACATCTACTATTTTCCCATAAGGGTTGAGATAGACAACATTTCCATCAGCAGTGGATAAAAGTTCTTTTTTCATATTACCACCAATACAGTTTCTTTTTTATATTTACCACAGGTACATATTATTTTATTGTTATATTAATTTAGACTTCTCTGGTAAGTCATGATGAGCACTTTTTCATGTGTGTTTTGCCCATTCATATGTCTTCAGAGGTGTCTGTTCATTTCATCACTATTTTTTGATAGAAATTTTTGTTTCCTTGATGAATTTTTGAGTTCCTTGGACATTAAATCTTTGTTCTGTCTGTTGAGTGCAAATATTTTCTCCCATATTTTAAATTTGAAATCATATTAGCTTGTGTTTTTTTTTTTGCCATGCAGAAACTCTTTACCTTGATGTAATCTCACTTACTTATTTTTGTTTCTATTACCTTTGCCAATAAAATCATATTATTGAAAATACCTTTGAGGTTCAAATTTTATTATAGAATAGACTATGCTACAACACTGTAGGTGGAAAGGTAACATATGAAACATATGTTTGCCACTTATGGTAATCTCAATCTACACTTCTAATATGCCTCCTCAAATGATTAACTATACTGATGATACCACATTTATTTATTTCTTTTGCTGATTTGATCTGTGCAGCTACTTTTCAAACTTACAGTGGCAATTCACTGATCAAAACTCATTATTAAGAAAAAAATGAGTGTGGCCGGCGAGGTGGCACTAGAGATAAGGTGTCTGCCGTGCAAGCACTAGCCAAGAAAAGACTGTGATTCAATACCCTGGCGTCCCATATGGTCCTCCCAAGCCAGGAGAAATTTCTGAGCGCTTAGCCAGGAGTAACAACCCCTGAGCATCAAACAGGTGTGGCCTGAAAAACCAAAAGCAAAAACAAAAAACAAAACAAGAAAAAATAAGCGTGAATAAAAACAAAAGGAGAAAAAAATGAAAGAATTATTTTGTAATTTATCAAGACAAATGACCTAACATGTTTAATAAAGTAGTCTCAACAGCAATTGAGAGAGAACTTGGAATATTTTAATTGTGACTCCAAAGAAAATGCTATTAAAAGAAACGCTATTATAGTAAATACTTTTCAGACACTTCCTTGAAAAAAAAATACAGATGGCCAAAAGGCACATGAAAAAATGCTTCACATTAATAATCATTAGGGAGATGCAAATTAAAACAACATGAGGTACCATCTCACACCACAGAGACTGGCATAATCACACACACACACACAACAACAACAACAACAACAACAACAACAAGAACAATCAGTGCTGGAGGAAATTGTAGGGAGAAAAGAACTCTCATTAACTACTGGTAGAAATAACATCTACTCCAGCATTTTTGGAAAACAGTATGAAGATTACTCAAAAAACTGGAAATTGACCTCCCCTATGATCCAGCAATAACACTCCTAGGTATATACCCTATTAACACAAAAACACAATACAAAAATGCCCTCTGAATGCCTTTGTTCATTGCAGCTCTATTTACAATAGCCAGAATCTGGAAACAACCCAGATGTCTAACAACAAATGTGCGGCTAAAGAAACAGTGGTTCATATACACAATGGAATACTATGCAGCCAGCAGAAAAAAAATGAAGTCTTGACATTTTTCTATACATGGATGGATTTGGAAATTATTATGCTAAGTGAAATTAGTCAGAGAGAGAGAGATAGACACAGAATAGTCTCACTCATCTGTGGGATTTAAGAAAAATAAAAAATAGTATGTTAATAATACCCAGAGACAATAGAGATGAGGGCTGAAAAGACCAGCTCAAGGTATGAAGCTTACCATAAAAAGTGGTGAGCACAGTAAGAAAAATAACTACACCAAGAACTATTAAGACAATGGTAGTGAGTGAGAAAAATAGAATGTTTGTCTCAAAGAAAGGCAGGAAATGGGGGGAGAAGGCAAAATAGGGGACATTGGTGAAGGGGGGGTGTACATTTTTATGACTGAAATCCAACTACAAACACATTTTTAATCATGGTGCATAAATAAATATATTAATAAAAATAAAAATAGACTGTCAAAAGGCTTATTAACGATGTGTTTCTAATGATTTTTCTGGATCCATAGTTATTGAAATCATTACAAAGTACTGTTTGATCTGAAATAGATTTTCTGATTTCAAGATAAAACAAGAATAAAATATTCAAACTAAGAAATATTTCTCCTAGAAAATCTATAATTTTTTTTGGGGGGGGGAAACCACACCTGGTGATGCTCAGAGGTTACTCCTGGCTATGCACTCAGAAATTTCTCCTGGCTAGGGGGACCATATGGGGCGCTAGGGATCAAACCAAAGTCTGTCCTGGGTAAGCAGTATGAAAGGCAAACGCACTACCACTGCGCTATCACTCCAGCCTAAAATATCTGCACTATTTAAATGATTCTCTACCATATTAAAATGTTTGAGGGATATATTTTTAACCAGGGACAGAACATTCATTCAGGAAAATGTTCAGATCATCAATTTTACAATGAGCAGAAATACATACTTTTGATGTATCAGCAGAGTCCCCATCAGTACTATGTTTAAAGTCAACAACAAACAATAAGTTTGTGATTTTTAGGTATTAAATGTCTTTTAGGACTCTGCTGGGCTTCTTAAGCATGGCAGACATCATGAAACTTTGCTCTGCTTCAGCATGGAACTTTGTTCCTCTATGACTCAGGGGTCCTCAAACTTTTTAAACAGGGCGCCAGTTTACTGTCCCTCAGACCATTGGAGGGTCTGACTATAGTAAAAACAAAACTTATTAACGAATTCTTATGCACACTGCATATATCTTATTTTGCAATGAAGAAACAAAACAGATATGAATATAATATGTGGCCTACGGGCCATAGTTTGAGGACCACTGCTGGCATCCTTCCCCTGAGCGCTCGTTTCTCCTGAGGTGAGTCATACCACCACAAGGGGTGGAGCCAGAAGAGCCTAGCCGCTCTCACTTTGCTTTCCAATGTGCATTCCACCTGGCCAATGAATACCATCACAACATATAGAAAAATCCACAATACAAGCATGACAATGGGGAAACAATGCAGACCAACATCAGGCATAGAGAATGAAGATGGCAACTCTGATGACCTGACAATGACCAACCACCTTGTTAGTCTCTCAGATATGAAGTTTAGAGAAGAAATACGGAGAATATTCACAGAACTCAAAGAAAGCATAGATCAAGTTGAACAGAACACTAATAAGAATCAGGAGAATATGAAGATAGAAGTCAGAAAATTCCAAACTGAAATACCAGGTCAAATAACAGGTCTGAAAAACTGAGTAAACAAATTGAAAAACTCAATGGAAAACCTCTTCAATAGGATAACAGCAGCTGAGGATAGAATTAATGACCTGGAAGATGAGCTGCATAACAACTCCATTCAGCAGAAGAGACTGGAAAGAAGTCTTAAAGCAAATGAACAGACAATGGAAACATTACTCAAAGAATGTGAACAAATGAAAATAAAAGTTTTTTGATAAGCTCAACAGAAACAACTTAAGAATCATTGGAGTCCCTGAGACCTAGGAAGAAAATCTCCAGGAAGAACCAACAGTCAAGAACATCATCACAGAGAAACTTCCAGAGCTAAAGAACTCATGTGACCAAATCCTGCATGCCCCAAAAGTACCAACTAAAAGAGACCCCAGAAAAACACCCCAAGACACAACCTAGTTACAATGATAAAGCCCACAGATAGAGACAGAATACTGAAAACAACAAGATCAAAAAGGGAAATTACATTCAAGGGAGCATCCTTAAAATTTACAGCAGATCTGCCACAAGAAACACTCAAGACCAGAATGCAGTGGTGGGACATAGTGACAAAACTCAATGAAATAAATGCTTCGCCTAGAATACTGTACCCAGAAAAACTTACTTTCAGGTTTGAAGGAAGTATACATAGCTTCACAGATAAGCAACAGCTCAGAAACTTTAAAGACTCAAAACCAGCCTTAAAAGAAAAACGGAAAGGTCTACTTTAAGACATGACTTACCAACAGACACACCAAACTTCTATACAAAGATGACATTAAATCTCATGACAATTATCTCTCTCAGTGTAATGGACTAAATGCACCCGTTAAGAGACAAAGAGTGGCAAAATGGATTAAAAAACTGAATCCAACCTTCTGTTGCCTACAAGAAACACACCTGAATAGTAAGAACAAACATAGTCTCAAAATCAAAGGCTGGAGGAAAATCATCCAAGCAAACAACACCCTTAAAAAAGCTGAGGTGGCCATACAATTATCAGATGACACAAACTTTATACTCAGAAAAGTTGTAAGGGACAAAGATGGACATTTTGTACTAATCAAGGGATATGTACAGCAGGAAGAAATCACTCTCCTAAACATATGTGCACCCAATGAGGGACCAGCAATGTATTTAATACAATTGTTGACAAATCTGAATAAAGGATATCAATAATAATATAATATTTGTGGGTGACCTTAACATGGCCCTTTCAACACTTGATAGGTCACCCAGATTGAAACCCAACAAAAATATACTAGACCTGAAAAAGAGAAATGAAAGAAAGAGGCATAGTGTATACATATATATGTATATATATACACACATACATATAAATACATATATACTATATGAATACTTTATGAAGACAACATCACCTCAATACCAAAACCAGGCAGAGATGCTGCCAAAAAAGAAAATTACAGACCAATATCCCAGATGAACACAGATGCAAAGATCCTCAGTGCCATTAAAATGGCAATACTTCCCAGAGCATTGTACAGATTTAATGAGATTCCTCTAAAGATACCCATGACATTCTGCAAAGTAGTAGGTCAAACACTTCTGAAATTCATTTGGAACAATAAACACCCTCGAATAGCTAAAGCAATCCTTGGGAAAAGGAATATGGGAGGCATTACTTTCCACAATTTTAACCTGTATTACAAAGCAATAGTTATCAAAATAGTATGGTATTGGAATAAAAATAGACCCTCAGGTCAGTGGAATAGGCTTGAGTACTCGGAGAATGTTCCCCAGACATACAATCACCTAGTTTTTGATAAAGGAGCAAGAAATCCTAAATGGAGCAAGGAAAGCCTCTTTAACAAGTGGTGTTGGCACAACTGGTTAGTCAATTGCAAAAAAAAAGCAAACTCAGATGCCCAGCAAACACCATGTATAAAAGTAAAATCCAAATGGATTGAAGACCTTAATATCAGATCTGAAACCATAAGGTATATAGAACAACATGTAGGTAAAATACTCCATGACATTGAGACTAAAGGCATCTTTAAGGAGGAAACAACACTCTCCAAACAAGTGGAAGCAGAGATAAACAGATGGGAATATATTAAGCTGAGAAACTTCTGCCCCTCAAAGAAAATAGTGCCCAGAATACCAGAGCCACCCACGGAGTGGGAGAAACTATTAATCCAATACCCATCTGATAAGGGACTAATATTCAAAATATACAAGGCACTGATAGAACTTTACAGGAAAAAACATCTATCAGGGGTCTCAAACTCGTGGCCTGCAGGCCACAAACAGCCCTCCATACAACATTTTGTGGCTCTGCCTTAGAGGAATCTTTTTTTGTTTTGTTTTGTTTTAGTTGTTTGGGTCATACCCCCCAATGTTCAAGGCTTACTACTGACTTTTCACTCAAGGATCACCCCAAATTTGCCTCCTGCGGCCCCCAGGTAAATTGAGTTTGAGACCCCTGAATTAATTCCATCAAAAAATGGGAGAAGAAATGAACAAACATTTTGTAAAAGAAGAAATACAAATGGTCAAAAGGCACATAAAAAGATGCTCCACATCACTAATTATCAGGAAGATGCAAATCAAAACAGCTATGAGGTAGCATCTCATGCCACAGAGACTGGCAACACATCAGAAAGAATGAGAACAAGCAGTGCTAGCAGGGTTGTGGAGAGAAAGGAACTCTTTTTTTTCACTGCTGTTGGAAATGTCGTCTACTCCAACATTTATGGGAAGTGATATGGAGATTTCTCCAAAAACTGGAAATTGAGCTCCCATATGATCCAGCTATACCACTCCTAGGGATATACCCTAGGAATACAATATAAAAATCCCTTCCTCACGCCTATATCCATTGCTGTGCTATTTACTCTAGCCAGACTCTGGAAACAACCAAGATGTCCTTCAACAGATGAATGACTAAAGAAACTGTGGTACATATACACAATAAAATATTATGCAGCCATCAGGGGAGATAAAGTCATGAAATTTTACTATATATGAATGTACATGAATCTATTATGCTGAATGAAATAAGTCAGAGGGAGATAGACACAGAATAGTCTTACTCATCTATGGGTTTTCAGAAAATTGAAAGACAGTTTTGCAATAATTCTCAGAGACAAAAGAGAGGAAGGCTGGAAGGTCCAGCTCACAACATGAAGCTCACCACAAAGAGTGATGAGTGCTGTTAGAGAAATAACTACATTGAGAACTATCCTAACAATGTGAATGAATGAGAGAAGTAGAAAGCTTGTCTAGAGTACAAGTGGGGGTGGGGTGGGGAGGAGGGAGAGTTGGGACATTGGTGATGGGAATGTTGCGCTGGTGAAGTCGGGTGTTCTTTACATGACTGAAACCAAACTACATATTTAAATAAAGATATATATATAAATATATATGTTTAAATAAAGATATATATATAAAAGTCTTCTAGATTCTACAAAGACTCAAATATGTATCACCTGGGTTAACTCTGGATAAAATAGGGTTATTGATACCTAGTGGATTTGTGTGTGTGTGTGTGTGTGTGTGTGTGTGTGTGTTTGTCACACCCGGCAGTGCTCAGGGGTTATACCTGGCTCCAGGCTCAGAAATTGCTCCTGGCAGGCACGGGGGACCATATGGGACGCCGGAATTCAAACTGATGACCTCCTGCATGAAAGGCAAACGCCTTACCTCCATGCTATCTCTCTGGCCCCGGATTTTTTATTCATGCATATTTCCTCATAAACAATAAATCTCAAGACCGAATAGATTATATTGATTTTATTGATTGTTATTAATTTTACTAGACAATGTTAGCTAGGTTATATAATTATAAAAACGGAAAATCTTGAAACATATATATCCTATGAACTGATACAAACTAATCCAATCTTTCATTAAAATGGTAATTTCCTACAAAGGTAATTTATAATCAAAGCAAAACAATCACTTCTGATTAATTACTCACTAGAATTCATAATAGTTCCTATTAACTATTTGCATGTACTTGAGATTTTTAGCACAAAGCTACTACAAATATGAAAGTATTCTTTTTCTAATAGTTATGGGGCATTAGAGATGGGTGTCAGCAATGGGGATCCTTCTTAATTCTACAATCTGGGAATCAGTTAAGGTGCCTCCCTCCTGGCTGCCTTGACCAGATTCATTATCACTGACACTGAGACCAGCACCTGCAATAGAAAAAGAATAAGTAAATGCAAAATTTTGATAATTAGTGCAACAAATTCAGTCAAGTTACAATAAGTTAATAACATATTTATATTCTATTATTTTAGCAAGAAATGAGTTTTATATTGAATAGTTTTGTCAATACCTAACATTTACAATCCTAGATTTTAAATTCCTCTTAAAATTACATTTATGAGCAAAAATAAAATTTTTTTTAATCAACAATTTTTTTTTGTTGTTGTTGGTTTTTGAATCACACCCGGCAGTGCTCAGGGGTTACTCCTGGCTCCACGCTCAGCAGTTGCTCCTGGCAGGCACCGGGGACCATATGGGATGCCGGGATTCTAACCATTGTCCTTCTGCATGCAAGGCAAACACTTTACCTTCATACTATCTCTCCGGTCCCTGAATCAACAATATTTTAATTGTTTTGAATCATCAATGAAAAGCAAAAATAAATTTTGGGTCGAAGAGAGTACAGTGGTTAAAGTGCTTGTCTTACATGCAGTTGATCCTGTTTCAATTCCTGGAATAACATATTTTCCTCTGGGCACTCCTAGGAGCAATCTCTGAACAAAGATCGAGGAGTAAGTCCTGAGCACTGTCAAGCAACTTCCAAATACTGTCCAATTAATTTTTAATGACACAATTTGGGGTTCTCAATCTCTTTTCTGTTTCCACATGATTGACAGATAATGTATACATGAACAACATTTCTCAATTGGGAACTTATTTAAAAACACAAACCAACATGCAGTTATTTGAACTTTTTCAGCAGGGAAATAAGATCTGCTGTTAGAAAACACATAACTTTCAATCTCAAAGACACTGAATTGAGTAGGTTCTGCACTTGAGATTTAGTGTGGGTAGTGATCTGAGAAGAAAGACATCCATTGATAGAAACTGGTGTCATATCAGCACCCAGACATTGGCTCTGAGTAACTTATATCTGATCACTATATAAAAATAATTACACAAAATTAAAGGCAAAACATACCTATATAAGAAGCCCAAAAATTGGCCATTAATTACAGATAATATCCATATATCATGTAAAAAATAAAACTGCAATACTAATTACTTTTTCACAACTCAGAGTAATTGGAAGACAACACTACAAAGAGTAATAATATCTTGTTTTTTCTTCTAAAATGAAAAAGAAGAAAGTGAGAGAGAAATAATGTGGTTACTGGGCTTGCTGCTCATTGAATAACTGAACACAACACACAACTTCTCCTTCTTTGTTGGGTACTAGATTCAAAAAACAAGGAAAGTGGAAAACCAGCTGGTTCTCAGTGACAGTTAACTGAGACTCTACTTCGTCTAAGATACAAGAAACATGATTCTGCAGAGTTGGTGCTTTAGGAAAATGATAAATTAGCTCTATCTTACACTTTTTGCAAGATAGAAGTAGGAAGACACTAATATCCATATAGTCAAAGTGTCCTTATTCTGGGTCTCTGACCTCTCCATCATACCTACTAATGGCTGCTATTGAAGCCCTAATTCCTCCTATTACTTTTATGATATTGCATTGGCCCATTTTGTCCTCTGAATTGCTGGCACTTTAGAGTATTTCTGTTTTCTCTTGCATCTCTCCCTGAAATCTGACCATAACTAACTTTATCTTCAGCTCTATCTTAATGCCCACACAATTGCTTTGACTGCTATCTGCTTTCCAGACAGCTACCTCACTAGTAATTTGGTGTCTTCTAGAGATGCTTCTTTTACTTTATAACTCCTTAATCTGGCTCCTGCATCCATTGATCTTATAAATCTTAATATTGATATCACCTCTGCTACTCATGAAGGCATGATCATTTTTGCTATTAATCCTGACTTTTATTTTGCATAATAACTATCATCCATATATTTCTAAGACCTTGATAAAGTACTGAGAATACTGTGTACACAACAAATATTTATGAATGTATTAATTGACTATGCTGGATTTACTAGTTCTTAGAAATTCCCCTTTCATTTTAATTGCCTATTTTGTACCACTGATCTATTCTGCATACTTCTGTCCTTTCCTTCTGAGAAAAGAATTATTTTCTATAGCCAGTTTCATCAGTGTGGAACTCTTGGTACCAGCTTTTAAGACACTTCCTAGTGTGTCTCTACACTATCATGTATACTATACATTCTTTACTTGTTAGAGAGCTTTCTCAATGTGATCAGGTTGTAGCTTGATACCCCCAGGTATCAAATGTTGACATTTTCTTCACTACCATAGCCCATTTCCATTCTCTTTTACAAATACTTTCACCATTTTTTCAAAATAGGGTACTGGGGGAGGGAGGTACATTGTACAGTGAGTGAGGTGATTTGCCTAGCGAGAGGTCAATACAAGTTTTATCCTCAATGTCCCATACAGTCCCCCAAGAACCAGCCAGGAATCATTCTTAGGTGTAGCACAAGGAGTAAGCCCTAACTACTTCAACATATGGCCCCAAAACAAAACAAACAAATTTAGGGAGCTGAAAGATGGCAATATTTGCAAAGAAAAAGTTCTGGTGTACTGAAACATACTCCATTTACTCAGCCAAATTAACTTGCTTTGGGTGATAAAATAAATGGTATGCCATACATAAATCATGAATCAAAAAGCAAAATGTGTAACACACTACAATAAACTCTTTGCTCAAATTTAATAGATTATTGATTACATGTACTTAAACATGTACTAAGTAATTACATGTGCTTAAACATTTTATTTGCCAAAATTAATATATTTAACACCAATAGTTTTTCTTTTTGAAAAACTTGAAAAAGCAGAAGATAAGGCAACCCAGCGTTTGTATTTCTAGATTGAAAAGGGACAAAACCATAGATCTGGTTCTATCTTTGTTTGTTACTGTTTACATTTAGTCCTCTTGAATTATTTATAGTATTTGCCTGGCCACTGCTGTAAATAATGAGTCTGTCACTATGCCTTAAGAGGACAAAAGGTTTCAAGCTTCTTTGCCAGGAAGGCAGGGGGACTGTTCCACTTGGATGAACCTCAGTTGATGGTAATACTGGCTTATCTATAAAGGAGAAGTTTGAGGTCCTGAGGCAGCTTTATCTGGGTGAAGACGAATCAAAGGACTAAGTAACATAGTTAACCAATAGATGTCCAACTCTAGAGAAAAAAGGCCCTTCTAATTACCACCAGGGAAGACTGGGGATAACTTACTTACTAATATCAACTCCCACTAATTTTTGTACTGAACTGCTCTAAGTTCCACTAGGAATACACAAATGTTGCCCACTAAAACAGCTTCAACAAATACACTTCAGGTCCTTGAAATTCAAGCAATGGTCCTGATACTGTGAACATAGAGGTGTTATAGAAATTATGCACATTAAAATGGTTTTCAAGCATAACAATACATTGAAAAAAATATAATTCATACCATGTAGTGAGTGTAGGGTACTATAATGGGTTCTTTACCCATCTGCACTTATCAACTAATTATAATAAGCTTTACTGAATAAGGAAACTGTAAGGAAATGGAAACTGAGTCCTTAATTGAAAGGTACAGATAGTAAGCAAAGATTTCTTTTTTTTTTTTTTTTTGGTTTTTCAGGCCATACCCATTTGATGCTCAGGGGTTACTCCTGACTAAGCGCTCAGAAATTGCCCCTGGCTTGGGGGGACCATATGGGACGCCGGGGAATCGAACCGCGATCTCGATCTTTCCTTGGCTAGCGCTTGCAAGGCAGACACACCTTACCTCTAGCGCCACCTCGCCGGCCCCCAGTAAGCAAAGATTTCAACACAAAACGGATCATACAAATCATTTTTACTTTTATGGTCTTTAATGTGCGAAAATACGTTGACAGTAACACTACAATCTTTTTCTAAAGAAATACAAATCTTTCAAAGATTCACTTTTATACTTTAATGCCACCCAGCTCATGTAATCTTAAATCTGAGAGAAATAATTTCTATTTTTTTTAAATTAAAAAGGGCCATTGAATACTAAATGTTCATTTTAATATCAAATTTTTAGTTTTCTCTAAGGTTAGTTATAGATCCAAAACATGGAAACAGAATCACCAGAAAGCCTGAAAAAAGCAGGTATCTGTGGTTGGCTGAGAGGAAAAATTTTCCAGGGCATTGTAGAAATTATCATTTGGAAAAGAAGAAATTATCTCCATGTAGAAGTTTTGTGTTAGAAAGGAAAGTAAGAGGGGCTGGAGAAAGGTCCAACCGTTCACAAGACTGATCCAGGTCTGATCCCCAGCAGCCTATATGGTCCTGAGCACTACCCTGAGTGTTGCCAGTTATGACGTCAATGCCCCTACCCACGAAAATAAACCTTGCTAACCCAGTGATAGATGAGAACATGTGGTTAAGTGGTTAGATAAAGTCAGAAGTAAATCTAGGTACTTAATATCCAAATTTCTAATTTCACACTACAGAATACAAATTAATGCCTCTGAGTCCTTAATCTTGGACATAGTTTTAAATTAGGGTTCCTTTACGTCAGGTATGTAAGAGACTCTTCAAAGGGTATGTGGTGGTATAGGAGGTGTTTTTGTTACCATGTTGATTTGTTTAATTGTATTAAGAAAATTATAATAGTAGCAGTATGTTAAATTATACCTTATTTTACCCAATTCCTGGTTCCTTTATATGTTTGTTTACAACTTGGGTTTACCCCAAAATAGACTGTCTTACTTGTAAACCTGGGTAGGACTGGCTCAGTCAGATAGCCTGAGCTACCTGTCCTTAATGTCCCACCTAGGGGTGGTCTCTGTACTCTGTACTCAATAAAAACAGCAGCTCTGGCAGGCAGCTGGCTCTCCATATGAGGTAGAAGACTGCCAGACTACATGTGTTTCACCATCAGCCTGGTTTGGATTACTTCATGCGTGACCCTGATTCAGACTTGTTTGCCTGGGCTTGGAGATACAGTGTATGATTTTATAGCAGTACAATAAATTTGACCTGGGGCAGGGTTGAAAGATTCTGGGTTCTATGGGGCCAGAATGATTATTTGGTGGTATATGGTGCTTGCCTTGCATTTAACCAATATAGGTTCAAGCCATGACATCCCATATAGTTCTGCAATCATCACCAGGACTAATTCTTGAGTGCATAGCCAGGAGTAACACCTGAGTATTGCTCTGTGTGACTCCAAAACAAAAAAGAAAAACAAACAAAAAAAAAAGAAAAAGAAATTATTCTGGGTTCTATTATAATTGTAATGAATGGTAGGTCCACTACCCTCCAAACTACCCCTCTTTTTGCAGCTTGTGGCTGAGATCTGAATTCCTCTTATTGCAGCCCCTGAAGAGTCCCTAGCCTATGAGGGTCATAGGATGCAACTCTTTACAACAACTAACAAAAATATTGGAGAACACTTTCTTATAATATGGCAATAGAAAAAATAGGTCATAATTTTTACATGTTTATTTGGGGAGAGATATGTTATAATTAAAGATTATAATGAAGATTAAATGAAGTTCAGGCATAAGGGTATATTAGATAAGGATAAGACAGTGTGTGAAATTGCAAGTTCAATGAAAATAAAATTTTTTTCCAAGTTTTGATAGCAACTTTAATGAAAATTCAATGTAAAGAGAAAAGAGAATGATGTTAAAATCTCACTGCATCATGAATTCAATATATCAGGAGTTAAAATCGGAAAACACTGTTGTCAGCACTTGACTTGGTAGACAACCATCAAGGTTTGCAAAATCAAATGTCACAGACTAAGGAGCCAGTGACACAGAGCTGATGAACACTGGACAAACGAAATAGCTCTGCATAAAGGTGCGACCATTACTGCAATCAAGATGTGTTGTGTTAGGGTGTTGTGTTTGTTTTTTATTAGAAATTCAAGATTTTGTGAGAAATATCTAAGTTTTTTAATGTTGGTACACACACACAAATGCTGTGCGAGTCAAACTAAATACTTGTTAGGCTAAATCTGTACCAGGTTCAAATTCTTGATTTGACCATATTCTATAACAGAAGGTATCTAGGATGTGGAGCCTTATTATTATAGCATCTTGACTGAACATATAGGGAACCAGAATTTTGGAACTGTTATTTCAGTCCTTTAAAGTATTTATTTCCTAATGAGTGTAGTGAATGGTAAGGAATGTTAAACTCTTTAAGTGAAAAGTTTTCATTCCATACATTCCTGAATGGCATGATACACACATATATATTTTTCCACATATAATTTAACTATGCACCAAGTATTCATTTTGTTTCCCATGGTCCCATCAACAGCTGAACACATTATAGTTCTGAGAAATATTTGAAATATGAAGGCCCCCATTTTTGTTTCTTGACAAAATAAAAACTTATTTGAAGTAATGTAAATTTATAAGGCTTTATTTGTTTTAGGGGTAGAATTTCATACTTCTTCAAAATTATACTGCAAAAAACAAAATTATACTGCAACTTTATAAATCAAAATGCCTTAAATGTTAAAAAATAATGCAGCCCCTCATTCACCACCAAAATATTCCTCCACCACAGTAAATTGTTCTTCCCACTGCAATCCCCTCACTTCTGCACTCAAAGTTTATGGGATTGCTTTTGTTTGACTTTGCTCCTCTGTGAATGTTCCTTTTCTAAGAAATATTTTAATGCAGTGTTTTATCTCCTGCTTTGTGAAACTCTCTTCTCCCTTTAGTTCTTTCTGATCAAACTATTTCCTCTGTGAATATTCTTTAAATGTAGTTATGATGTAGGATGTTTTTAACTTTTGCTTTTTGTGTTTTTTTCTCTCATTCTTTCTCCCTTTCTCACCAATTTTCTTCTTATTAATTTCACAGACCAATTTTCTCAGTCTGATAGCTTCAAAAGTAAGCTCTGCAACAATGCCCTTCAAGTCATTATCTTTAGCCTAGATCCCTAACCTAAGATTATAATCTAAATACTTAAGAGTCACCAGGCCTAAGAATCAACATGTCTGGATCTAAATTCTGGATCAACATGTCTGGATCTCAACAGTTTCCAGGTGCATACGAACATGAAGCTCTGTACATAATCTAGTCCTTTAGTTACTAGATGAGAAGCATAATTCACATAAGTAAATGTCCTTTCAATGTGTTTCTTTTCCATGTTCCTCTTATTTATATCCATACTCCAAATTTGTTTCATTTTGTCATCATTTATTCAACTATATAAATTGAAACTATTCAAAATTATATATATATAAACTACATAAAAGTTTACACAACTAATTTCAAGTACTATGAATTATAGAGTGATGCATTATATAAAATAATGCATAGTAAAGTGCATTTTAGACTTGTTATTTCAACGGGTTTTATCTGAACATTTTTCATGTTAGTATAAAATAAAAGAAAATACAATTCAACATTTCTCTGAGAAAAAATAGACCATTGCATTAATAAAAATCATTAATCACTAGGGTCACAGGTGGAGTAGAATGAAAAGGAAAAGCCACTGAAAATATGTGTATGGTAACTTTAGGGAGATGCAAATCAAAACAATGAGATACCATTTCAAGCCACAGAGACTGGCACACATCACAAAGAACAAGAACAATCAGTGCTGGCAGGGATGTGGAGAGAAAGGACCTCTCATTTACTGCTGGTGGGAATGCCCTCTAGTTCAGCCTTTATGGAAAACAATATGGAGATTCCTCAAAAAAAAAAAAATAAAAATTGAGCACCCATATGATCCAGCTATACCACTCCTAAGGATATACCCTAGGAACATAAAAATGCAATACAAAAATGCCTTCTGCATACCTATATTTATTGCAGCCCTATTTATAATAGCAAAATCTGGAAACAACCCAGATGCCCAATAACAGATGAGTGTCTAAAGAAACTGTGGTACATATACACAATGGAATATTATGCAGCTGTCAGGAGAGAAGTCATAAAATTTTCCTATATATAGATGAAGTTGGAAATAATTATGCTGAGTGAAATAAGTCAGAGGTTGAGAGATAGACACAGAATAGTCTCGCTCATCTATGGTTTTTAAGAAAAATAAAAGACATTATTGTAATAATGCCCAAATACAAAAGAGATAGGGACTAGAAGGTTCAGCTCACAATATGAAGCTCTCCACAGAGTGATGAGTGCAGTCAGAGAAAAAACTACACTAACAACTATCATGAAAATGTTAATTAGTTAGAGAAATAGAATGCCTATCTTGCATACAGGCAGTGGGTGGAGAAGGAGGGAGATGGGAGGCATTGGTGATGAGAATTTGCACTGGTGAAAGGGGTGTTCTTTCTATGACTGAGGCCCAACTACAAACATGTTTGTAATCATAGTGCTTAAAGATATTATTAAAAATGAGAGAACTATACAAAGCCAATTATGATGCTTTTGAAAATTTCAGCTTCAATTGGAGTATCTTTAGCAGATCAGAGATAAATATTTCTAGAACATGGTCTAGATTGAAATGATCTCAATAGCATTTTGGTATCTTATCACGATTCTAGAACAAAATTAATTATATTTAGTTAGAGAACTTTCTCTTTCCCTCTCTCCCTCATTCCATCCCTCCTTTCCTTTACATCCTGCCTTTCTATTTTTGGGTCATATACACCAAGGCTCAGAGGTTACTCCCTAAGCCTGTGATCTTGTATCACTCCTGGCTGGGCTTTGGGGATAATACGTAGTACCAGGGATCAAATCTGGGTCAGCTAAATGTAAACTTACTGTCTCATCCACTATACTATCTCCCAGGCACCAAATCTTTACTCTTTATATATATATATATATATATATATATATATATATATATATATATGTGTGTGTGTGTGTGTGTGTGTGTGTGTGTGTGTGTGTGTGTGTGTGTGTGTGTGTATACTTTTGATTTGGGGCTACACCCAGCAGTACTCAGGACTCTGTGTTCAGGGATCACTCATGGTTCTAGGGACCACATGTAGTATTTGAGAGAACATAACATGCAGTGCTGTATTAAACCAGGATCGATTGCAAGGCACACACCTTCACCTTTGATTGTCTCTCCGGCCTTATTTTAGTTTAAATGAAAAGTATAAATTATGTGTAGATTGTGTTGTGTTTGATACCAGATAAAATATATTAGAGTTTAACTGGACTTAGTCAAAGAATCAGTCATAAGAATCAGGAAGAGTTAATGACCACTGAAAATACTTTTGCAATTCATATAGAAAGAAAATACAAATTGCACATGAAGGGTAGAGATCACCATATCGTTTGTGAGTGAATACATACCAGTTTTTAATGCAAATATAAGGTCGTCAAATTCCTGGGACTCTTCATCAGCAGCCAATGAACCCTGGCCATAACCTCCAGATGAAGGAAATGATGCACCATTTTGTGGACTTGACTTTAAGTCAGGGCTTGCCTGACTGGCTTGCTGAAAGGATACTCTTTCCCAGTCAGGTGGTACCTTTTTGTGGAGGTGAAAGGAAACATAAATATTTATTCTGAAGTTTATAAGGTTTATCACATATCACTATAAAGATCAAATGAAGGGAATATTGAATGACTTAGAATTAAGATATTTAATTTCACCTTTATTCCTAAGAAAAGTACACCTATCCATTAGACATTCTAATTTGTGTATTCAAAATTATTTCTATTAGAAGTGTTGTAGGCGGGGAAAATCCGCGAAAGTACACCGGCCCAGTGGGGCCCAACTGTGAAAAACTGTGAGTGTGACCTGTCTATGTCTGTCTACTGTCCTCTTGCGTGAAACTCTTGCGAGTGGGGCAAAAAGAGGCTCCAGAAACCTCGCTCGCCCAGACGCCATTTTCAGGGAGGGACTACAGAACATGAAAACCGGCTAAGCTTTGCAAAAGCCGGCTCCCTGTGTGTGACACCAGGCGGGGAAAATCCGCGAAAGTACACCGGCCCAGTGGGGCCCAACTGTGAAAAACTGTGAGTGTGACCTGTCTATGTCTGTCTACTGTCCTCCTGCGTGAAACTCTTGCGAGTGGGGCAAAAAGAGGCTCCAGAAACCTAGCTCGCCCAGACGCCATTTTCAGGGAGGGACTACAGAGCATGAAAACCGGCTAAGGGGCCGGGTAGGTGGCGCTGGAGGTAAGGTGTCTGCCTTGCAAGCGCTAGCCAAGGAAGGACCGCGGTTCGATCCCCCGGCGTCCCATATGGTCCCCCCAAGCCAGGGGCGATTTCTGAGCACATAGCCAGGAGTAACCCCTGAGTGTCAAACGGGTGTGGCCCAAAAACCAAAAAAAAAAAAAAAAAAAAAAAAAAGAAAACCGGCTAAGCTTTGCAAAAGCCGGCTCCCTGTGTGTGACACCAGGCGGGGAAAATCCGCGAAAGTACACCGGCCCAGTGGGGCCCAACTGTGAAAAACTGTGAGTGTGACCTGTCTATGTCTGTCTACTGTCCTCTTGCATGAAACTTTTGCGAGTGGGGCAAAAAGAGGCTCCAGAAACCTCGCTCGCCCAGAAGTGTTGTAGATATGAAGAAAAACTAATTTTGGGGTCATATCTAGCTATGCTCAGGAGTTACTCCTGACTTTGAGTCCAGGGATTACTCTTGGTGGGTTTGGGGGATAATATGGTATTCCAGAGATCGAGACTGGGTTGGCTGCATGCAAGGCAAATAAGTGTCTTACCCAAAGAAAGCTACTTTTACAAAAAATCAGCATCCTTAAAATTATTTAAAAAAATCAACATCCTTTTCTCTTTCTGGTAAGATGTGTGTAAAACAACTGTTAAAAATAAGAAAAATCGGGGCCAGAGAGATAGCATGGAGGTAAGGCATTTGCCTTGCATGTGGAAGGTTGGTGGTTCGAATCCTGGCATCCCGTGTGGTCCCCTGACCCTGTCAGGGGCGATTTCTGAGCAAAGAGCTAGGAGTAACTCCTGAGCGCTGCTGGGTGTGAGATCCCCCCAAAATAAGAAAAATTGGGAATAGTGATAAAACTCAATAGATTGAGCACCTGTCTTGAGCTCAGAGGAACAGGTCCAAAAGTAAGAACTAGGACTTGCCTCTGACAACCAAAGGATGTGGTAACCCCCTCTAATCCCCACCCTTAAATAAAGGAAAAAATACCAAGTTCAGAGAAGACTTTTTTTTAGAACAACATAAATTTTAAATTTAACCTCAGTAAGGGGATACGTTTTCTACCTTTGGTCCTGCCCCATAATTTTTTTTTGTTTGTTTTGCTTTTTGTTTTTGTTTGGGGGGGTCACACCCGGCAGTGCTCAGGGGTTACTCCAGGCTATACGCTCAGAAATCACTCCTGGCAGGCTCAGGGGACCATATGGGATGTCGGGATTCAAAACACTGCCCTTTTGCATGGAAGGCAAACGCTCTACCTCCATACGCTCTGGCCCCCTGTACCATAATTTTTGCATTTTACCTGGAGGTTCTCCAGAGCCAATTTCAGCAGTAATCAAATGATCATGTAGTGCCAAGGATACAGCCCAGTCTTCCACATGCAAAGCAATGAATTCTAGCTCTTTCAGTTATCTTTCAGACTCAATTCCTGCTAATTCTGCTTTTCTGCATGAGGCAGCCAAGAAGCTGCTCAAACCCTGTAAACTGTCACCACCCAATATGGGTGGAGCCAGAGGAGTGTGACTGTTCCTGTTTGTTCTGTGGCTGCATGCATCTTCTAAACCCATGAACTCCACCAAAGCACATAGTAAAAACTACATTACAAGCATGGCAATGGGGAAACTTAATGCAGGACAACCCCGTGTGTAGAGAATGAAGATGGCAGCTCTGATGACCCGGAAAGTACCAAACAGCTAGATATTCTCTCAGATAAGGTGTTTAGCAGAGAAATATGGAGGATGTTCATGGAGCTTAAAGAAAGCATAGATCAAGTTGAATGGAACACAAAAAATAATCAAGAGGACATGAAGAGAAAAATCAAAAAACTTCATACTGAAATAACAGGTCTGAAAAACTCAGTAGATGAAATGAAAAACTCAATGGAAAGCCTCTCCAATGGAGTAACAGCAGCTGAGGACAGGGTCAGTGAGCTGGAGGATGAGATGTAGAATAAGTCCATACAGTAGAAGAGATTGGAAAAAAACCTTAAAGCATATGATAAGACAATAAATAAACTACTCAAAGAATGTGAACAGATGAAACTAGAAGTCTTTGATAAACTCAATAGAAACAACTTAGGAATCATTGGAGTCCCAGAGATCCAGGAAGAGAATAATAATAAGAGGAGTTGGAGGATGAGTGAGAAGAGGAAAAGAAGGAAGAAGAAGGGGAGAAGAGTATGAAGCAAAATGGAAAGAAGTATAAGAAGAGGAAGAGGATGAAAAAGAAGAGGAAGAAGAGGAACAAGAAGAAGAGGAGGAGGAGGAGAAAGAAGAAGAAGAGGAATAAGAAGACTAGTAAAGAAAAGAGTAGGAGGAGGAGGAGGAGGAGGCTAGGGATGTGGTTCAATTTGTAGAGCAGATGACTTATAGGAGTCAATGCCTAAATTTGATCCTAGGTGATCTCGTGTTCATGTTCTAACATTCTCACAACTAATATAAATTTGTGTATATCTGTATGTATAAAAATATGTGATATACGTATGCATGATCACATTTAATAAAGAAACTGTAAAGAATAAAAAAAGAAGAAAGAATAAATTATTAAAATTGCAGTTTATTTGACTTCCATTTTAATCCTGACTTTATAGAAATGTGTGGTTGACATAAAAATTGTCAAAACTGTAGTTTGGTCTTCAAGTCTGTGTTTTCCTTATTTGCTTATTTTTATTTTTGTTTTTTTTTTGTTTTTGTTTTGTTTTTTGTTTGTTTGTTTGTTTGTTTTTGGGCCACACCTGGTGGTGCTCAGGAGTTACTCCTGGCTCTCTGCTCAGAAATAGCTCCTGGCAGGCACGGGGGACCATATGGGACACCGGGATTCAAACCAACCACCTTTGGTGCTGGATCGGCTGCTTGCAAGGTAAGCGCCACTGTGCTATCTCTCTGGGCCCATATTTTTATTTTCACTCTAGAGAATTCTGTATTTTCTCTTTGAAACACACTTCTCTCTTCACATCTTTATAAATAAATTTCAATAAGAAGATGAGAAAAGGGGCTGTGTGATGGTGCAGTGGTAAGGCGTTTGCCTTGCACGTGTCTGGCCTAGGACAGACTGAGGTTCGATCCCTCAGTGTTCCATATGGTCCCCCAAGCCAGGAGTGATTTTTGAGTGCATAGGGTGCAGCCATAAAGCCAAAAACAAACAAACAAATAAAAAACAACAATAAAAAAAGATGAGAAAGGAAAGTAATGGGGGGAACAGGAATCAGGGCTCCCATTACATTTGTGATGTGAGAAAATTGTATTAGTATACACCCAAAGTACAGACTCAAAAACACTGAAAACATGAGATCTAAGCTGTAGTATCAAAATTTTGTAATGTGCCTGTCAAGGTAGCATGCAGGGATGGGAGTGACATAATAGAGTATGGAACCACTGGTGATGGAAATTGGTGTTGAAATATTATATGCTTAAAATTTAACTTTACTATGTAAATTTACTTTGTAAAGTTTGATTTACTTTGTAAAGCAAGTTAATTAAATAAAATATTAAAAAAGATAAAACAAAACAAAACAATGCTGCTTTTTCTAAAATAAAAAGTCAAATTAACAGGGCATAAAAAAATTCCACCTAATTGTGATTGTGATTAAAAAGATAGTTCTAATCTGAAATGATTAAACATATTCACTTTCTCTGGGTTATTGGTAAACAACTCCATAATCCTTTCCTAATGCTTCCCTTTCTCTGCTTGGCTTTCTAGAATGTCTCTGACAGGCCCTTATTGACAGCTGGACAAAAGCCAAGTGAGGCCTCTGAGGAATGCAGAGCACATTGTAGAGTATGCCATTATGCAACACCCCAAAGGAACATCCAAGTTGTGGCTCAGACCCAGGAATTGAACAGTCACAGCTGCTGCCTCCCAATATATATTTTTCTGAGACACTGTAAGAAGTGACCCGAGGTTTACAAAAATAAATCTGAGAGAATATGGAATCTTAAACAATTTCACTAAGAAGCTGAACATCAATAGCAACACTACTGACAGAACTTTCTGTGACATTACGAATGTTTTCTATTTATGTTCTCTACAACGAGAGCTGCCAGATGCATGACTTGAGTACTGTGTATTTGAAATGGCAGTGTAATTGATTAATTGAATTTTAAATGTATTTTATTTAATTAGTTTAAATAACCACACATAACTAATAACACTCTTCTGAGTCTTTATTGTCAAATAATTAGCAGTATTTTAATTTAAGGAGCTTCCACCTACCTTTCTGTTACTGAATGTTTGTTAGGATTGAAATGGTATGTGAGACAGGTGAAAGGAGGCTGTAAAAATGTATTTAAGAATATAAATACTGCCAGCTCCACAACTAATCTCTAAAAACACTAAAAATAGTGGCTGCTGAATCTTCCAAGATAAAGTGGTCCAGGCTGACAACTCTGGGTACTTCTCAGAATGGGGGCAAGCAGATTCCCTTTTCTGTCTTAAAGCAATGCAGCCCATAGCCACATCTGATGCCCTACAACATAGTATTGGCCCAGTTCCACAACCGAGCTTTATCAAACTGCCAGACTGTCCCATATGTGGTGGCATATGTAGCTGGTCAACACCTCCAAATTTCATAGTACTGTCAACCTACTAGGATCAAGTTCAATCTGAAGGGAAAGATGCATCTCGGTGCTCAATGGGCACTAAGATTGATGAGTATAACAATAAAACAGAGGGCCTGGAGAGATAGCACAGCGGCGTTTGCCTTGCAAGCAGCCGATCCAGGACCAAAGGTGGTTGGTTCAAATCCCGGTGTCCCATAAGGTCCCTCGTGCCTGCCAGGAGTTATTTCTGAGCAGACAGCCAGGAGTAACCCCTGAGCACTACCAGGTGTGGCCCAAAAACCAAAACCAACAACAACAACAACAACAACAAAAACCCCAATAAAACAGAGGGCTCAATTAGCACCAACCAGCCTAGTAAATCCTCAATCAATGACTTTAGTAACACAATTGAGAGATATAACAATTAAGCACAAATGGACTCGTATTGATCTATGTTTTGATAATCCCATTTGCTTTTGTGTTGTAATAAACAATATGAAGTAATTTTGAGTCTGTAGAGAGGCAGGTTAAGGTAGTAGGTGTGAAACTGGGAACAATGATGTATGGAAGGTCACATTGGTGGAAGGTGTAATGCTGAAACATTTAATGTCCGAAACTGTATCATGAATAACTTGTTAAGTCACAGTGTTATAATAAAGAACCTTTTAAATATAAAAATGTTCAAAAAATTGGAAGCATTAATTTACAATTTGTTTCCCAAATCAAAATTTTAAATTAGTTATACACAGATATTGAAAAATTATAATAAAATTGCAATACTATACTAAACCCTAAAAAAAGGAATAACAATACTGGGCCATAAAGATAGCACAGGAGGTAAGGTGCTTGCTTGCACCTGGCCTACTCAAGTCTGATCCCTGGCGTTGCATTTGATTCTTCCATCACTGCCAGGAGTGATTCCCTGGGCACAGAGCCAGGACTAAGTCCTGAGAACTGCCACCATTCTCTGCAAAAGAATAAAATTACTTAAACATATTTCTAAAACATACGCAGTATATTTAGTCACATGTTTAGGAACATTGCAAAGAAAGTGATATCCAATTTTACTCTGACTTCTCAATATGAACCTACCGTTCGTGAAATGGAGAAGTTACGTATGAGAGTAAGAAATGGAAAGAGAGGCCAGCAAGGTGGCACTAGAGGTAAGGTGTCTGCCTTGCAAGCGCTAGCCAAGGAAGGACCATGGTTCAATCCCCCTACATCCCATATGGTCTTCCTAAACCAGGGTCAATTTCTGAGTGCTTAGCCAGGAGTAATCCCTGAGCATCAAATGGGTGTGGCCCGGAAAACCAAAAAACAAACAAACAAAAAAGACCCTGGCCTGGAAAGAAATGGAAAGAGTAAGTGCAAGGGCAGATACCTCCTCCATAGCACTGATGAGATTCTGGGTGGACTTGTTGATTTCCTCTCCAGAAGGAGGCATTCCACTCCCCTGTGTGAAGAAGGTTGTGCTGGGTCCTGGGTGTCCATTCATTTCCACGGTGTAGGTAGCTTTCATGGGGCAACAGGTCTGGTTGTGTAGAATGAAATAAACCACAAAAACATAGATTCCCTACAAATGGAAAGAAAGCAAGCTTGAAACTTAGCATGTTAAAAGAATATAAATGATAACTGAATAAAAAGGATAGTCAACATAGCTGATATTTTACAAATATTTTCCAAATTTTCCTCCCAAATTTGCTTTTTTACCCATATCTACACTTGTTTTATAAACAAAATGGAGAAAGTGTGGTAATAAAATTACAATCTTATTATACATTTATTGAAAGTAGTCTTTAGTATTCTAACTTCACTGACATCTCACACACTTATCTCACTTCAAAATAGTATCTTTGAGAAGGATTCAGGGGACTTCTGTGTATTGCTTAATAGTTTCTAACAATTCTTGCTTCAAAGCAAATGTTATATGAGAACACCAAAGCTATCTTGTACATTCAGAAAGATCTGCTGGTCCTTTAAATTCTTTTGCAACCAAGTCAGACCTTGACAATTGCTTAGCTTTAGTCACAGACAGCAACCCATATTTTGCCCTTGTGTTCCAAACGTTGCCTACACTGGCTTTCCTTCATAATCCCTACAAGGGATCTACTGTACAATTCTAGTAGTGCTTCTATAAAACTTGGTAATTTTGACCTTTACAGTCAGCCAATAAAATATGTTAAATTATGCCTTTTGTCTCTGTTAGTTCTGATGTTTAAGTTTGGAGAGCAGTAAATGATTTAAATGTTTAAGTTACCCCATGAAAATGAGAATAAGATATGTAGTATATTAAAAAATAAAATGAATTAATTTAAGATATTTTAAGAAACACAATATTAACTATACTTTGTAAATTTTTCATTTTCCAGTGGAAGCATGGATGTAATAAGACAATATACTTGCAAAATTGAAGTGTACATTTCAAACTTACACTGGTATAAATATTCAAGATCCATAATATTCAAGATTCTTAAGAATTACAACCGATAAAATGAAATTATAAGGTCTATAAGGTAAGCTTCTAGCATTTGATCTGTCATTTTTAAAATTCTATGAAATGACTCTCTGAAGATAGACTCTATTATCTGATTAACAAATACATTTTAAAAGTAGTAGAACTAATATTTCAAGATACTATTCTATAATCATGACATAAATGTGTAGAGAAAATATTTATTTCCTATTGATTTAGAATTGCTTTAGCAAAAACATTAATATTCTAAATTATTAGGTTGAATGATTTAGTTTCACAAGTAAATGGTATGATCATTAGCAGACACAAATCTTCCTGAAAATGCACATATATTGCCCATAGCGATAGACAAAAGCTTAAACTCTGTGAGAATGTCGTGACTTCTTTCAGGATTTCACTCACTTTTATAAAGCAATAGGGTTAAAAGCTAGACCATGAAACAAAACTTATGTTTTAAAATCTATCTCTAAGGACCCATTTGCAAAGAAGCCCATTCTCTCTTGTTTGTTTTTATATGTAGCTTTTGTGCTTCAGGAAAGGAACTGGCTGCTGAAAATAACTCACATGTGAACACTGTTTATGATTTTTTTCTTAAAAGCATACTTATATATATCATAACTCTTTTATGTGGGCTCCAGGAAACATAAATGCTGTTAAATAGGGGCAGGGGGAGATAATGTTTAACGGTAGATCGTATCACATCGGCCTTGACAATACAGACAAGGAGCCTTCACGAACCCAAGTATTCAACTGTGGAGATCTTTGACTTTAGAGTGAAAACAAATTTCTATTCCAAAGACAGCACATTAAACCTTTGGCACTTCTTTGTATGCCACTCTATAAAAGAATTTTGAGAGAATCTAGAATCTGAATATGCTGAGTATCCTGTTTATATACTGTCAGCCACTAAGACCCAAGGACAAAATATTTGTTTCCAGCTTTCAAATTATCACAAAGACACAAATTCCTCTAGACTCATAACAGGTTGGTTGGTTAATAAGCAGCATATATATATATATATTCCAGATGTTTTTTACTTAATGAAGAATTTTACAAGCAATGAAATTATTTTTGTATATTGCCACTTTGATTATTTTACCGGATGTCCTACTGTCAGTATCCAAATATTTTCAAAAGTTTTAGTTAGATTGTATCTTTGTTTACTCTCTAGGAGTTCACTTCTGATTCAGAAATTTAAATGTATAAGCAAACTACAATGAATTACAAGTGAGACCAAAATGGAATAATGAAAAGCCTAGCTTTTACAGCTGTGGGATGTAACCCCATGTGAGGTTATGTGACTTAAAAAAGTAATCTTAAAATAGATTAAAATTATTTTTGGGGTTTGAGCCACACCAGGCAGTGTAAGGGTTCCTCCTGACTCTGCACTCAGCAATTATTCCTGGCGATGCTCGGGGTACCATATGAAATGCGGGGGTTTGAACTCAAGTCAACTGCGTGCAAGGCAAAAATGTGCTACCCACACTGCACTACTACTCTGGTCTGATAATTTTTAAATAACTAAATGAATGACTAATTTACCTTAGTTTTTGTTTTTGTTTGTTTGTTTGTTTGTTTTTGGGTCACACCTGGCAGCACTCAGGTGTTACTTCTGGTTCTGTGCTCAGAAATCGCTCCTGACAGGTCCGGGGACCATACGGGATGCCGGGATTCAAACCACTGTCCTTCTACATGCAAGACAAACACTCTACCTCCATGCTATCTCTCTGGCCCTATTTTACCTATTTTATATACTTATATATACAAAGTTGTATAGACAATTTTGGGATAAAAAGATCACTAATGAAAAAAGTTTAAGACGCTCTGGTCCAAGAGTTAGCAAATATGCCTACCATTCTTGTTTGTTTGTTTGTTTGTTTGTTTTGGGGTCACACCCAGCAGCGTTCAGAGGTTACTCCTGGCTTTTATGCTCAGAAATCGCTCCTGGCAGGCTCACGGGACCATATAGGATGCAGGGATTTGAACCACCGACCTTCTGTAAGCAAGGCAAAAGTTTGAACCACCGACCTTCTGTAAGCAAGGCAAAAGTTTGACCTGCATGCTATCTCTCCAGTCCCATGCCTACCATTCTTAAGTAAAGTAACTTTAAAAATGTGTTTGCTTAGTTCAATAATTTATATATAGTGAAAACAAGTCAGCTTTACTACCAGACAAATTGAACCCAGAACTGGTGACAGAGTAGAGAAGTGGGGCAAACAGGAAGTTGATTATGCTGCCTATCTGGGAAGGAAATCAAGTCTCAGGGCTTCACAGTGATTTATTAGAGTGCCTACCTGAAACCTGAGAGGCTACTTTCCAAAGACAAAGAAACCACCTTTAAGCAGGAGTAGTTAGGCTTGTTCGGTAGTAAAAAATTTCAGAATAATATAACATTCAGACATTCAAATTATAGTTGCAGGGGGTCAGAGCAATAGTACACTGGGTATTGTGTTTGCCTTGCACATGCTCACCCAGGTTCTATCTCTGACATCCAATATGGTTTTCTGAGCACCACCAAGAGTAAGTAATTCCTCAGTGAGGAGTCAGGAGGAATCCTTGAACACTTCCAGCTGTGGCCCAGAACAACAACAAAAAAATAAAATATCAAATTACAGTTGCAACTATAAATTGCTGTATTGTTATAGTAATTATTTTCTCTGCCTTCCCAGCCCTTCACTCCTTCAAGTTAAAGAAAAGTGGATTAAATAGCAAATGCATTAAATAAGCTTATTTAATAGCTGCCTAAACACATTATTTTCATTATCTCAAGTCACATAAACAATTGAACAATTAGTTCCAGTTCTCAACTTTCTCTTACTCCTGTCAACCGGAGTGTAACTGACTTCACCATGGAACATGAAGATGCTCAAATGACAAATTGTGCTCAGTAATCATGAACAAAATCTGTTGAAGAAACTGACACACTGATTCCACCAGGTCTCCATTTTAAATAGGGTAAATATGCCAGCCATTAAAAAACAAATAGTTGGTGCCAGAGAGATAGCACAACGGTAGGGCATTTGCCTTGCATGTAGAAGGACGGTGGTTCGAATCCTGGCATCCCATATGGTCCCCTGAGTCTGCCAGGGGCGATTTCTAAGCGTAGAGCCAGGAGTAACCCCTGAGCGCTGTCGGGTGTGACCCAGAAACCAAAAAAATAAAAAAATAAAAAACAAATAGTTATCACATCTGTGAGGCCCTGAGTTCAAACCCTTTGACTACAAAAAGTCTTCAAAGCAAAATCAAAATAACAAAGAGCTACATATCAACAGGCAAATAAAAATTAGCCAGACAGATACCATAAATTTCACTAAATGTCTTGAAAGTTGTGGAACAATTGTATTTTTAAGAACTGGAATTCACTATCTATAAGGTATAACATGTCATAGAGAACTTGAAAATGATGGGATTTTTCACAATATTTATGAATTTAATAAAATATTATTTTCACCTGAATTTCAACTCCTCAGGTTTCTTTCTCAGCAAACATTAAAATAAAAATAAATTCTTTAATTGAATCACCATGAAACAGTTACAAAGTTGTTCATGGTTGAGTTTCAGTCATACAATGTTCAACACCAGTGCACATTTCCTGCCACCAATTTCCCAGTTTCCCTCCTGATCTCCTTCATATCTGCCTCAGTGGCAGAATTTTCCTTCTTTCTCTTTCTCTCTATTTAAGAGATTTTGATACATAAATTCCAATCAATTAAAATGAAAAAGACATAAACTTAAAAAAAAAAAAAGAGCAGACACTTGAGTTCTGGTAATTGTCCTGAAATAAGAAATAGAAATTAAGTGACTGAACAAAAAGATAAATTAACTTCAAAACAGTTTTTTTTAAAACAAACAAACAAAAATCAAGTCTGAAGCTGCAAATAGAAAGAATAAAACCATGTAACAATCAAATTTTGATAGATCCCTTAATCCAAGTCATACGTGTATAAATTTTAAACACTAAGACATTTGGAAAGAGAAAAGTTAACCTCTTTTAATAAGTGGTTAATTTAGGGCTTGCAACATATTTCTTTACTTCTGCTTTTATGGTTAAAAGTTCTCAGAAAAGTCATTCCTTTATCATTTACATTTAATGATTTAGCTGCTCTTTCTGGTGTACTTCTTTCTCCTATGGAACTGGAGTTCTGTCGTAAAATTTTCCTTTCTCTTCAGCCTACAGGACTTTCCAGAATTTCTTGTATTTCAAGCTGCTTTTATATTTTTTCCAGCTTTTGCTTGTTAAGTTTTTTGAGAAGGGTGAACACTGCTATGCTCAAGGCTGACTCCTGGCTCAAGAATCACTTCTGGTGGTGCAAGAATGAAACCAGGAGGGTCTGTGCATACAAAGCAAACACCTTAATCCCTGTGTTATCTCTCCAGCCCCATTTCCCAGATTTTATCTGTCTAAAATGAATAAAAAATTATAAGGTAACATATTGAATATATTTTTGGTTTCTTGGGAGACTTTAAAGTCATCATTTCATAGTATTTTGTTATTTGGAAAATTTCTAAGAGGCCACTATTAATTTTAATTAGTATATTTTGTATTACATGTTCCTTTCATTTTTCCAAGCTACTCTCATACTAGCCTACCATAATTTTAATTTTTTCAATATGATAAATCAAAGTAAATTTTTTGTTTGTGGTCCTCTAAGTTTTTAATCTATTTTTATACTATTGAATTTTGAACATTTCTGGCATTCATTATCTCCATTATGTTCACTTACTAATAGATTACTTCTGAATAAAATTTGAGGCAATTTTACAACTTCTTAATATTTACACTTTTACACTTTTAATAGTTGTTTTAATTTTTTGTAATAAATACTTATCTTTTTTTTAAAAAAACTAGTGACTTATTTTTATTATTTATTAATAAGGGAAGTATTTGGGATTACTCCTGGTGATCAATGGTCACTTCTGGGTAGTTGTAAAGAGATCCTATAATGCACTGAGGGTCAAACTAATGTCATCCAGGGGCCAGAGCAATATCATAGTGGTAGGGCATTTGCCTTGCATGCGGCTGACCTAGGACAGACCTGGGTTCGATCTCCAGTGTTCCATATGGTCCCCTGAGCCAGGAGTGATTTCTAAACGCATAGCCAGGAGTAACCCCTGAGAGTCATCAGGTGTGGCCCAAAAGAACAAAAAAAATCAAACAAACAACGTCATTCACATGCATAGCAATTTACTTGCCTCTTATAATATCTCTGTGGTCTCAAAATAAAGTGAATTTTAAACAACATAAACATATAGAAGCCTATCAGTTCCGCCCAAATCTACATAAAAGAAATGTGAACATATAGACCATTAAACCATTCTGAATTTTCCTTTTTTTCTTTATAGTGACGCAAAATAGCTTTTATCGAATGAAACTTGCTTAGAAAGATGTAAATGGAGAGAAAGAGGAAGTATGTGTCCTAAAGAGAACACAGGCTTCTCCAAAGTTGAAAAAAAGCAAAGAAAGAGAAAAAGACAAGCAAGCTAAAATGTTTTCTTTTTGTTTTGTTTTGTTTTTGTTTTTTGTTTTTTTGACCACATCCGGTGACACTAAGGAGTTACTCCTGGCTATGTGCTCATAAATCGCTCCAGGCTTGGGGGACCATATGGGTCAAAGTGGATCAAACACAGGTCCGTCCTGGATCAGCCGCGTGAAAGGCAAACTCCCTACCACTGCACTATCGCTCAGGTCTCCTAAAATGTTTTCAAGGAAAAAAAAGGGTTTAGAAAGCAAACCCGTTTTAATATAGAAACCTATATTAAAAATTAAAAACAAAATTATTAAAATAATAGGAATATTTTGGCATGGGAAAATTGGACAATTTCAAAATCTCTGGATTTATATTATCTGGAAAGTTGCCTAGTCCAAGAAAGTACAAAAAGGAAATAAGGGGCCAGAGTGGTAGCACAGCAGTAGGGTGTTTGCCTTGCACGTGGCTGACCCAAGACGAACGTGGGTTCGATTCCTGGCATCCCCTATGGTCCCATGAGCCAGGAGCGATTTCAGAGCGCATAGCCAGGAGTTAACCCCTGAGTGCTGCTGGGTGTGGCCCATCCCTCCAAAAAGGTAAAGTAGTAGAGAAATGAAATCTTCATTAATGTAGATATTTCAGAGAGATGGTAGAGAAGGTAAGGTGCTTGTCTCACATGGGGCTGACCATAATTTAATTCTGACATTACATTTGACCACTGAGAATAGCAGAAGTGATTCCTAAGCGCTGTTGTTTATGTTCCCCCCAAATAAATAAATTTAGACTTTGTTCAACTCAACAATGACCAATTTGGAGTTTTGAATAAATAACTTCCATTAAATATTTGTTCTTAAATTTTGTCAGTGGTGGAAAGTATAGGATAAGCTGAGAACAGACACAAGAGTGTATTGATTTCCCTCTCTAGTTCTTCCATCTTATTAGGTAAATCGCAGTTATTCAATAACATTTTCATTTCCGCTTACTCTTTCTGAACCACAAGTTACACACACCAAGAAGCACTTCTGGGAGAATGAAATATTCACTCCTATAGGCTAGTCTCTGTTCTAGAATAGCATCCCTCTGCCAGGGTGTTGGCCTGCCTGAGGCTGCAGGAGTTTTCCTGATTGTCTCTAGCTTCTTGACCAAAGCAGGGTTTGTTGGTTGCTGTTCATCTTTCTAGTCCCTACGCCTTAAAGAGTTTCACAATTTTCTACTTTAGCCCTTCCCCTTAGTTACCATTCCTGAAAAGTCTCTGTGATCTCTGATTTCTGGCTGTTCTCTTCTCTCTGGCCTCTGACATAGTTTGACATAGTTTGACATCAGCAGTAGTGCCTGCAAGCAGAGATGCCTGCATGCAATGACAGAGCTGAACAAAGAAAAGCTCTCTTTCTGCATTTGTACTTTCAGGTGTGAGAAAAGAATGTCATTATATCTCTTTTTAAGACCACATTTTTTTTACATCATGCTGTTTGCTATTTTGCTATATTTCAGTATTTTTCTCCTCCCCTTTTTTATTTAAACACCAGAGTTACAAGGTTGTTCATACTACAGTTCTTTTTTAACAGATAAAGTTGTTCATGAGTGAGTTACAGTTATACAGTGTATAACAACCTTCACCAGTGTGCATTTTCCACCACCAATATCAACATCTCATAGTTTTAAGCTTCTTTCCGTAATGTTCTTACTTATCTTGAATGCACAGTGTAATCTGGGCATTAAATATACAGAGAAAATCTCTATAGTCACTGATTAGTTAGCCTAACTGGGAATAATTAAAATCTATGAAAAGATTACTGCAAAATACTTTAAAAACATCTACTGTCCATCAAGGATTGTGTCAGGTCATAAAATTTCTTAGTATGTTAAGAGGCCCCCATTCAGATCTAGTAGAATCAATAAAAGTTCAGTTGTGTGAACCTGCTGATCTCAGACCTATGAATAGCTGATTTCACTTTCTTTCTCCCTTTTCCTTTGTTTCTGATTGGTTTTTTTTTTTTTTTTTTTTTTTTGGGCGATTCCCTCTGCCGCTCAGGGCTTATTCCTTGCTCTGCAATCAGGAAGCAAAGAGGACAGCTTCCAGGTCATGGCCTTGAGCAAGGGCAAGTGCTCTATCTGCTATACTTTCACTCCAGTCCCTGACTTCACTTTTAAGACTTAGGCTTAGTTGTCTTCTACAATTCCTATGAACAGTGATTCTGTAGATCTTTTTTTTTTTTGGTCACAAATATCTAAAGGTAAGAACTTTTAAAAATAAAAACCTGTAATTAAAAAATATATTTATCTGTGTGTCTCTTATGAATATGAGAGACATTAATTAAGTTTTCTTTGTAATACATCCTAGTGAAATGAAGACAATTATTAGCCAAGCCTCAGCATACTTGTCTCAGATGAGATTCCCATCCTTCAGTCTTTTCCCTTAATCGTTGTTCTCAGGCTTAAATGCCTGAAACTTTCAATGTGTTTCATGCTTCTGTTAAGTTTCAAAAACTGGAGTGCTAATCAGTCCTGATACTGCTTATCAAGAGTCAGACTTTCTGACAAGATAAAGGAAACTACAAATTAAGGATTTTTATTTTATTTATTCTTTTGTAGTGGCAAGAACATAAATTCTTAACCACACTGAGCTCTCAAACCCTTGGTTTTGAGAATCCTCTGATTAGAAATGTTTCATGTTTATTTATTTTTATATTAATTTTTATAAATAGCTAATGTAAGAAGGTTTTATTTTTTAATTTTTAAAATAATATCTTTAAGCACCATGATCACAAACATTTGTAGTTGGAGTTCAGTTATAAAATAGAACACACCCAGGGTCAGAGTGGTGGCATAAGCGGTAAGGCATCTGCCTTGCCTGTGCTAGCCTAGGACGGACCGTGGTTTGATTCTCTGGCATCTCATATGGTCCCCCAAGCCAGGAGTAATCTCTGAGTGTTACTGGGTGTGGCCAAAAAAACAAACAAACAAACAAAAGACCCCCCCACTTCAAGGAGGAGAGAGATATTCCTAAATATACAAGTAGCCTCCTCCACCACTTGTTTTATTTGAATACCTTTTCTTTTTAACTCAGTTTTATTTATTTGTTCTATTTTAATATATACATTTTTTTCTCTATCCTTACCATTTTTGGTGCTGCTTGGTACTGGGATAAAAGCTCAGAACAAAACCAGACGACAGAGACTGTGTGTGCAGCCTGTCATCCTTACCCAGAATAGCACCAGCAACACAGTGGTAAACCATATGTTTTTGTATGGGCACAGTAAAAAAAGGGGAAACCATAGACACAGAAACAAGATCTTATCTTCTAGGGATAAGAACTCACTTTTTATAGCAGAAGAGTGCCTTCCATCCTGAACATGTGTCATGTGGATAAAACCAGTCCCCAGGAGATTGGACAGTGTTAGTCCAATCTGAAACCCCAGATCCCTGATGTGGAAATGATACATCTCTGGGCAACACCACTAGGAACTAAGCTCCATTGGGAGATTTATAACTACTCTGGCACCAATTTGTGCCAGTTTTGATATTACAATGAGGAAAGGAAAATTGACCTAAGACCAGGCTGTCCTACCACATCACCTAACACTAAATGGAAATCAGAAGAGCTATTGTCCTTTGAACTGTGAAAAATAAGAGCACCAACAACAGAAAACTGACTTTGACAACTGTGACTGCACAGAGCCTACCTTGGGAATAATAAGAAAAACCCTACCCTAGGCTGTAGTCCAGGACACATAAAAACAACAACAACAAGATGTCTTATTGCAGAGGTTCAACTTGGACAACAGAGACTGAGCAGAATCTTTGGATCCATAATATCCTAGGTTTCGGCTTAGGGACTGAACGAAAACAGGGAGCAAGTGTTACAGAAGACTGAACACCACAACAATGATGGATAGGAACCTCTAGAACCTAGAGACTCTATCCTAGACCCTGACCTATAACCTGCACAAATACTAAGATCGCTAGCTACAGTGGCTTGATTTTCTCACACACAACCGAGAGGAAACTTTCCTGGCATCACAAAAATACCTTTGGGATGGGGTAATGAGTATATATGGACAGCCAGGGGTTGATCCCATGATGGTATGCTTCAATGATGGAAAAACCCTGAATCTCTTAAGCCACGAGAAATCCCTTTCTTCCCCAATGCTTACTGTGCCTATGCAAAAAAAAAAAAAAAAAAAAAAAAAAGTGGGGGGAACGCCAAACCCTACCACTCCTGCATCTATACTTTTTCTTGTTTTGTTTTGATTAGTTCGTTTTTGACTTTATTTTCCTTCTCTTTTTTCTTCCACTTTTCTCTTCCTTTTTCACGCTTGTGGTTATTGTTTAGAATTTTTTTTATTTTTATTTGCCGGTTCCATTTTTTTTCTTTTTTCTTCCATTTTTCTTTCTTTTTTTTTCTCTCTCTTCTTTCTTTTTTTGGTAGTTGTCACCAAATTTTTTCCTCCCCTTTTTCTTATCCTTTTTATCTCCAATGATGGTGGAATGGATGCTCAATCTACAACAAGCTGTAAAGTGGAGACCAGTTGCACTAGCAGATTTGGGGGGGTAGAAGAGGGAGATATGGGATGCATACTGGGAACAGGGGTGGAGGGAGGAAAGCACTGGTGGTGGGAATGCCCTTCATTCATTGTCACTATGTACCATAAATGATGCAGTGAAAGATTTGTAATGCACTTTGGTCACAATAAAAATTAAAAAAAATGATATATACCATTTAACATATATTGTACTACATAAGATATACTTTTACTATAAATACATACTTTTTATATATTTTTATATAGTTCTTCAAAGAGAACAATTTAATCAATAGTGTTAGGTGACCAGTGCTTGCCTGGGTCTGGGGACAGAGGAAGGAAGTCCTACGTGTGAATATGGGAAGTTTTGGGGGCATGAGGTAAATATTTTGTGTTTCATTATGGTTTTATGAGTGGTAACCACCAGTTCGTTTTGATTTTTCCTCTTTTCACTCTTCTTTTCATTTTGCTGCTGGTCTTTCAATGACCAAAGGTACAGTTACTGACATATAATGCTTGAATGCCCTGTTGAGAGCTTGCTGGGTGTTGTACTCCTGAACAAGGAACTCACATCTTCGGTTGCATTACTTGCCAGGGGTTGCATATTTTACTGACACACATACTTGGCTCTGTGAAAAGACTGAAAACTCTTCTATGGTTCAGGGGACTCCAGACTACAGAGCTACTGGCACCACACTTGGTGCATATGGGCAGCACACAGGTTCTAACTCAGGAGGCCTCAAGGCCTTGTGCTTAAAAGACAGGCACTTTCAGCCACTAAGCAATCTTTGGGGCTCAACCACAGCTTTTGGTTTGTTTGTTTTGACTGTTTTGGGTTTGAGGCAATAAAGAACAATGCTCAGAGCTTACTCCTTGCTCTGCACTCAGGGATCACTCAGTCATTCCTGGCAGTCCATAAGGGTGGGGGAGCGGGACAATATGCGCTGCTGGGATTCCAACCAAGGTCTGCTGCATGCATGATCAGTGCCATAATTTCTGTTGTCTCTGATCTCTGTGGGGGCTTTTTAAGCTTAAGAACAATTAAGCACTTGCAGATTGTTTAATATATTGAATACTAATATTTTAAAACAAAGTTAACAACCTTTTCCTGAAGAGTCATACTGTAAATAGTATAGAATTAACATAACATAGTTTCTATTGAAGCAATACTAATATTTTAGCTTCATATTATTTTACTTGCTACATATTATTATTATTCTTAATCTCAAATAAGTGTATAAAACATTATTAACTCTATAACTATTTTATGTTTGTTTTTGTTTTTGGTTTATGGGTCACACCTAACAATGCTCAGGGGTTACTCCTAGGTCTTTGCTCAGAAATTGCTCCTGGCAGGCACAGGGGACCATAAGGGATGCCAGGTTTCGAACCACCTTTCATCCTGGATTGGCTGCTTGCAAGCAAATGCCTTACTGCTGTGCTAACTCTTGGTCCCTCTATAACTATTTTAAATATAGTTTTGTCAGGATCCTTTGAGTTATCTTTTTTTTAAAAATCAAGCCTTAAATATGTAGTATGCAGGTATGTATTAACTTCTTTGTTTCATCCAGAGGTCCTCAAACTACAGCCCATGGTCCATATATTGTATTTATTCTCATTTTTTTCTTCACTTCAAAATAAGATATCTGTAGTGTGCATAGGAACTTGTTCATAGTTTTTGTTTTTACTATAGTCTGGCCCTCTAAGTTTGAGGACCATTGGAGAGAGTTTGACTATATGGTATAAATTTAAAATTGGATGACCCAGGGTCAATAAAAATAATAAAAGAGAAAGAATCACCTTTTTGTGAAAGCCAATTTTTCTGCATGTTACAGTGAAAACATAAGCTATTTTAAGCACCAAATTGGTAATCAGGAAAGAAGGTAAGGTTTGTGATGTAACAGTGAAAAATAGCTATAAATCAGATGAGTGTATGATTTTTAAAGGACAAAGCTGTCTAAAGAAAAAAGCTGAGTGCTGAGGATTAAACACAGCTGGAGAACATGAACAGGAAGAGGAACCAGTGAAGTAAATAAGGAGCAACCCACTGGTCAGGCAGGTCAGATAAGAGGATAGGCACAACTATAAAGGAAGCCAAGAGAAGATTGTGTCAGAAGATTCTGTTTTAGGGGAAGAAGGAGGGAAGATTTGTGCTAGTGTGATCTGAATGGTCAAAAACAGACATTAGGGAAAAAACCTGAGGTATTTATTTATTTCTTATGTATCTGATGTCTTTGGGACAACAACAACAAAAAAAAGTGATGAGAATAGAACAAAAGAGATTCTACAAATACATTGTCCTGTCAAAGAACATATACTTTTGATTCGAAGAATAATCTGAGTCATGACATTGGATCAGTTTGAAAACTCTGTGTGAACAATTAATGGATGTGTCTACTCTACTCACTTCATTATTATTATAGGGAATAGATTTAAATTTCTTTTACTTAAAAATGGAATCAGGTGTTACATCTGAAGATATTCAATGAACACTGCTGCTTTTCACATTTTCAACAATGCTGAATGAATGTGACTGTACTGTGCTATCATGTTTACATCTCTAACACCAAAATACCTTCAGGATAACCAGTTTTATGTGCCACATATTTCATTTTTGCTTTTGGGGCAACTCCCAGTGGTATTCGGGGGACCCTAGGATGTCAGAGATTAAACTCAGGTTGGCTATGTGTACCTATTGTGTACTATATCTCAGACCCCATGTCTCAATTTTCTGTTCCAGATTGCTAAAACCAGTCAACCAAAGATGGTACAGCAGCTATGTTTCTATATTTTTGTGTTGTTTTTAAAGAAAATAACCAAATAAACTTCAATTTTTTAAAATAATTTTTGTAGTAAGGGGCCTTCGAAGCAGGGCTCACAAAGCCTGAAAATACTCCATATGATGCCAGGATCAAATGGACATAAACTGTGTTCAAAACACAAGCCTTTATCCCTATACTATCCCTACAACAAAAATCTCGAAGGTTTTAAAGAACTTACTAATTTATTTGTAATACATTTAACCAAATATCAAGAATATCTAAATGGTCTTGCTTGAGATGCATTCATGGTGAGTCAATTGCATAGTTCTTGCAGACTTCCAAAAACATGGACTTAACATCTTTTTTTTTTTTTTTTTTTTTTTTTTTTTTTTTTTTTTTTTTTTTTTTAAAAACCCCCCCGGACTTAACATCTTATGTTTTGTTGTAGTGAAAAAAGCAAATAAGAATTATGTACTAAAGGGGCCGGAGCGATGGTGGAACGATAAGGCTCTTGCTTTGCACGTGGCTGACCCAGGGTGGATCGTGGTTTGATCCCCTGGCTTCCTATAGGTCCCCCAAGCCAGGAGCAATTTCTGAGTGTATAGCCATGAGTAACCCCCAAATGTCACTGAGTGTGGCCCAAAAAGTAAAATAAAAAAAAAAAAAGTATTATGTAACAAGAAGATAAGTTTTCTCATTACAAAATGAAAAAGGACAAAATATTTCTTATCATAACTGGCATAACTGGCTAATTCTGGGATGTCTTTCCAACAGATAAAATCTTTGAGCTATCACTTTTCTTATAACCTTTGCATTTATATATTTGAAAAATTAAAGTACCTACATAGAAATGAAATACATTCCAGATATTAAGAATAAAACAATACATTTTCAAAAGAACATTTGTTGTTACTTTTAAATATTCTTTTCTGGTAACAAACTACCAAATAGACACAAATCATTTACTATTCTTTTTTGAGATTTTCTAATCTTGTTCTCATAATTAAAAATAAAAAAATTAATATATAAAAAAAGGACATTAGAATTTATCCAGGGCTGTTCAATGAAATAATTGATTCATTGGCAAAATTTAAAAAAGAACTTTTATGGATATTTTGTGTGAACATTATAAAATAAGGCATTTGTGATTGACTTTAAAATAAATATAGTCACTCTCAACTATTGAAGGGAGAAAAAGAAACCAAGAATCAGAGATAGGGCTCAGTGGCAGTGTTTATACTTTTAATCAAGGCCTTGGGCTTGATTCCTTATATTGGAGGGTAAAGCTGAGAAAGGAGAAGTGGGGGAGAAAGATAGAGAGAGAAACAGAGAAAGAGACAGTGACAGGAAGATACAGAAAAAGAAGAGACGAAGATACACAGAGATACACAGAGATAGAGATGGAGTCTTAGAGAGAGAGAGAGAGAGAGAGAGAGAGAGAGAGAGAGAGAGAAACAGGTTTTAACACTCAGAAATAGACATCTGTCTTAGATGTAAACTCCCTTAAAACAACATTTTCTTTCTTGAGAGGGCTTATTTTCTCCAAACCATTAATTATGTAAGGACACATTTTCATATGTAAGCACTTTTCAGGGGACAGAAAATAAGAGCTAAAGTTGAATTTATAGTTGGGCAGTAGCTGGGGTAACCTCAGATCATGGCTTTCCTGAGAGAGTCCTGGTTTGCTTTTGATTCCTGGTTTTGCTTGCTTGTCTCAGCATTTTTACTAACTACTCATGGCAGCCATTGGTCCAAATGCCAATAAAAGTGAATTATATGACAATCGAGGAGACTAGAGAGGGCTCCAGCAAGGGCCCAGCAGTGTAGAAGCTCTATTCTATTTGGTATAAAGTAAAGCTTTACACCTCAGTACTGAAAGAGGTTCTTTTTGATCTGTCCTGTTTATATGAGAGCAGTCTGTAATTGAAATTATCTCATTTTCACCTTCAATTCTCTCACTGAGAATATAATAGCTAGGAGTACACTTAGTTACAAGTAGGTAGATTCAGTCTTAGTTTTGGTTTTTAGACCACATCCAGTTGTGTTCAGGGTTTACTATTGATTTGTTGCTCTGGGATTACTCATGGCAGAGTGTGGGACTATAAAGAATGGCAGGAATTGAACTCAGATCATTGGTGAGCAAAGCTAGCACACTACCCTGTACTATTGCTCCAGCCCCGGCAGGCTCAGTCTTATCTCCAGAGTGTGTTAAGTCGAATCATGTGTTTCAAAGTATTTAGCTCTACCAAATGTTTCTGAATCTCAGAGCAGGGTCAAAAGGGGAAATCAGTTAAATAGATCGTAGATTGGCAGCTTTACCTAATTTGGTAACATTCCAAATACTCCAAACAAACAACAAAACAAAACAAAACAACCTTTTGCTAACCTTTATTTAACAAAACAATGTTGTATACTATTATTTTCAAAGTTTTTCAATTTTTACTATATGAGAAATTCTGTGGTGCATGAGACAACATTCAAGAAAAATCAATATGGTACTTCAAATAAGTAGAGCTTAAAATGTAAGACATAGGGCTAGAGAGAGAGTACAGTGAAAAGTGTTTGCCTTCCGTGCAACTGACCCATTTTATTCCTACCACCCCAAATGGTTCCTTGAACACAAACAGGAGTAATTACTGAATGCAAATCCAGAAGTAATTGCTAAGTAGCATTGGGTGTGGCCCAAAAACCAATAAATAAATAAAAGACACATAAGTAGAATTAAGTCCAGTGATATAGAATGATAGCTATGATGAAGGCCCACACTCAAACTTCTCTCATAATCAAAATAAAATTTTTTTGTTTGTTTGTTTTGGGTCACACCCGGCAGTGCTCAGGGGTTACTCCTGGCTCTACACTCAGAAATCGCTCCTGGCAGGCTTGGGAGACCATATGGGATACCGGGATTAGAACCCCCAACCTTCTGCATGCAAGGCAAATGCTTTACCACCATGCTATCTCTCTGGCCCTACAATCAAAACATTTAACCTTGCAATACTAAATTTCATAATCCAATAGTATCCTGAAACTTTTTAAGGTTTTATAAATAAAGATTGAGTGATAAATACATTTATAAAAATCCAGGAAAATCTTTATTATCTGGTATCTGAAAAAACGAAGGCAAGAAAAATCAGGTTTTTTCTATCTGAACAGTTTCTAACCTTGTAGAATTGCTACTATCTAAAGGAACGATAATGCACAATTGATGTAATTTCATTAACTCATTGTCCCAGGAATTCCAGAAGACTTAAATTGAGGTGCTGTGCCCAGAACCTGTGCCAATAATTCATATATTGCCTCAGCAACAATATGAGTGTAGGTCCGTACAGACATTTAAAAAGCTATAAAAGTTAGGTTGGAACCCAACCCATCTAAAGTGAGAGGGGATGTAAGGTATGTATAGAAAAGGCATTAAAAATAAAGGGCGTGTGTGTGTGTGTGTGTGTGTGTGTGTGTGTGTGTGTGTGTGAGTGCAAATGTGTATGTGTATGGTGTAAAGGTTTTGACAATATTAGTAAAAACAAATATTTCTCTGCCTTAATGCTTAAAAATAATTTTAACTATATAAGGCAATATTTATGTCTAAAAACATTTGCCAAAGCAAAGGATTTAAATCCCAAACCCCTCATTTTGGTTTTCTTTATATTATAATGAAAATCTTTCAGGCAGACTGAAATTTTCCTTGACTTTAAATTTTACTGCCCTTTTATGAGAATACATATTTTAAAAATTATGTTAACCCAATCTGTAATTTTTAAACAAAACAAATAAAGTATGATATTTATAAGACAAAGATAAAAATTTCATGCTCCTTAATGTATCTTAAATTTAAATCTTAAAAATGTAAGGAAACTTACTATGTTTCTATGAGGAAAGTTTTATAATTAATAACAATCTAAAGATATATTACAAAAAGAAAACCAGTTTCTCTGTGATTATCTTCATTGTCCCCAAAGAACCATTGACACTTCTGTAGTTAGATACTATTCCTTTTACCTCTATATTTTTATATGTATGCACAAGAGGAAAATAAACAATTGGGTAATTTTTGCTGTTTTTATTTTTGGGTCACACCATATGATTTTTAAATATTACTTTTGGCTCTCTACTCAGGGATTACTCTTGGTAGTGCTTGAGGAATATATGTGGCACCATATATATAATATGGCACCAGAGGTTGAACTGGGTAAGGCCAAATACAAGGTAAACTCCTTAACCTCTAAATTATATCTTATACTTTTCTGTGAAAATTATTCCTTTGCGAACTTTTGTATGTTAAATTTTACTTTAATTCAAGTCACCTATCTAAATCCCAAATCTGAGAGCGAGCAGAAATTGTGTAAGGACCAGGATTTTAGCCTGAACTCTGCCATTAAAAAGTGCCCTAAACCTGGGGCTGGAATAATAGCACAGCAGTAAGGCTTTTGCCTAGCACGCGGCTGACCCAGGACATACTCAGTTTGATCCCTAGAGTCCCATATGGTCCCTCAAGCCAGGATCGATTTCTGAGCACATAGCCAGAAGTAACCCTTGAGCATCACTGGGTGTGGCCCAAACCAAAACAATACAAAGTACCCTAAACCTATTTGTTTTGTCTGCAAAATGAACATATTGCATAGTAGATTTATCAATTTTTCTGTAAAGTGCTCTATTTATGAAAAATAGTTTCAGAATATAATATTATTGTACATATTAGGGCTTATCATGAAGGTTACATATGTTAATTCTCTTTCTGTAGCCAATGGGTTCATTTCCCCAGCCACACATAAATCCCACAGTAAATTAATACATCATGAGTAACTGAGCAGTGAATCAGTATTCTGGAGCTTAGTTATATTCAAGTCTTTGCATCAGCAGAGCTCAGAATCAAATTTTGATATGTTGTGTATACAAAGACAAAATATATCTCTAACATATATTTATGAGAAAACAAAACAAATAGTATTACATCTTTTAGATCATTAAAATATTGGTGAATCCAACCAGAATAAATGACCATGGATAGGTAGGAAGAATTCTACTTTCTTACCAAAGTACTTTATAAATTAGACTGAGCTTGATGAATGATTATGGGTAACTAATACATTTTTAGCAATAATTTTGCCCTATCAAAATTATGTGTTAGAGAAGAATGAAGAACTCCAGCAAAATCTCCCTTGCTTATAAATAAAACAAATGAGATCATTGTAACCTATTTCTAGATTTAACAGATTTTTTGAGCTAATTGTAATAATCTATATAAACAAAGGCAAACTATTCTATAAATAAATGATTATGTTTTAAAAAAAATAAAGAGGATTCCTGGAGATGGTGGACAATGACGTGCAGGACCACATTCCCAGCAATGCAAGCTAAGTGAGCACAGCTGCATATATCTAATGTTCAGTGCTTATGCCTGACACTGTTTGTGGGACATCAGGAAACATCTGGCAGTGTTGGGCAGAGGTGAGCATGCAATCCTGATTGGAGTTCAGGGTCTCAAACATGCTAGGAATGTACGCTACCATGCAAGCTAACTCCCCAGGCCAAACCGTAAATGATTTTCATCTTAAAATACCCTCAGTCTATATTTTGTAGTTCAGAGTAAATTTAGTATCTTAAAACCAAGCTTTCTCTATTTTCAGATGATTCTCAGTTTTCCTCTTCTATATCATAGCTTCTGGTTTTAATTACAAATATATAATTTTGTTTTTATAGCATTAAAGAATTATTTCCTCATCGTTTTCTGTAGCAACCCTCGAGGAACTTAAAGGGAACATTTATTTCTCAGTGAATACTGACCTTTTCAGATTTTACTTGGAACACAGGGAATGAATGGTCTGGCATTAGTGTGGACACTATCGGTTTACTATAAGAACAGAGAATGGGCTTTCGTGATTTACTGATTTCCCTCCCAATGTATTTGGAAGGTGTGTGTGTGTGTGTGTGTGTGTGTGTGTGTGTGTGTGTGTGTGTGTGTGTGTGTGTGAAAGAGAAAAAAAAGATATATAAAGAGGGTGAGCTAGGGTGTAGTACTGGAGACTAATTTAAATTTGGGATATATCAATAGAAGTAAATAAGTTAGAGAGTATAAAAGTATACTTAGAGGGGCCAGAGAGATGACATGGAGATAAGGTGGTTGCCTTGCATGCAGAAGGACAGTGGTTCAAATCCCGGCATCCCATATAGTCCCCTGAGCCTGCCAGGAGCGATTTCTGGTGTAACCCCTGAGTGCTACCGGGTGTGACTCAAAAAGCAAAAAAAAAAAATATACTTAAAAGCACGATTCAAAAGTATCATCATATTAATTGTGGATTCATTCATTCATTCAATTTACTGAGTGAACATATTATTGCAGTTTGAAACAGATAAAACACTAACACCTATGATCCAATGGCTATCAGATCAGTTTAAAAAAAAGTCAAAAAGAGTGGGCTGGAGCTATATAATATAGTGGGTAAAGCAAAGTATTTGCCTTGCTTTTGGCCAAACCAAGTTCGATCCCTGGCATCCCATATGTTTCCACAAGTACAATTAGTAACGGTTCCTGAGTACAGAGCCAGGATTAATCCCTGAGCAATGCCAGGTGTGACCCCAAAACCGCTCCAAATGCAAAATTATATCATATAAATGTTTTTTGTTTCCTTTGTTCTTATTTTGGTCTGGGCAAACCAGATCTGTGTCCAGGGGTTTTCCTGGGCTTAGGAGTGAGCACTGTGGGTGCCAGGGATCTGACCAGGGTATTCAGAGGCAAGGCAAATGCCTTAACTCTTGTACTCTCTCTGGTCCCATATAAATATTATAATAAAGAAAAAAGAGGGGTTAGAAAGACAGCACAGTAGGGCTTTTGCCTTGTAGATAGCCAAGCTGAGTTCTATCCCTAATATCTCATATGGTCCCCTGATTTCCTCCAGGAGTGGGTCCTAAGCACATCCAGGTATGACCCTAAATCAAAAATAAAACAAAAAAGAAAATGAAAAGGATACAGTTGGAGTCCAGAGAAAATACACTGAAGGGTAGAAAAGAAAGAAAAAAGAAAAGAAAGAAGAAAGGAAGAAAGAAAGAAAGAAAGAAAGAAAGAAAGAAGAAAGAAAGGAAGGAAGGAAGAAAGAAAGAAAGAAGAAAGGAAGGAAAGAAGAAAAAAAGAAAAAAGATAAAGAAAGAAAGAGGTATGTAGCAGGGAAAGAATGATAGAGCAGTGGGGATAAGTACTCACAAAGACTAAACAACATGTCCATGGTAAATTAGCCAACAGAGACAAGCAATCAAGTTGTTTCTGGTGTCTGAATAAATTCTGCACAGAGCACTTTATTTTCAGTAAATAAAATAAAAACCTTTTAGGAATGAGAGATGTTTTTCTCAAAACTACATTATGAACCAAAATGTAATCCTGTTGATTATTCCAAATTACATTACTGAGGAGAGTGACTAAGTGCTCAATGATACTGTAGGTGTTGCTTTGAGGGGGGGTGTGAAGACTCAGAAGACCTGTAAGACCAGTCAGTAGACTTTTGAGTTTCAGAATCAGTGACTATTTAGGAAAAGATTAACAAAGATGTTTAGGTGGCAGATCAACAGTCCAGCAATCTGTGGAGTATGAAAACCTTTCAAATTAGTGTTTCAAAAATAGAAAGACTGAGTAGTCCAGGCCGACTACTGGTGTCACTATAACGTTAGCTTCCTGATTTCACACATGGATCCAAGCTGTCCATAATATCTTGATTTTCCTTTTTTGCGAAGTCAACTTACAAAGACTATTTGTCCAGATGAAGAAACATTTTGCTAAGACATAGTTCTTTCGTAATCACTTTCAAAGTATCTTCAACAAAATTATTTTTAGTTAACAAATATTCAATTTCACACTCATCTGGACCACTATCCCTTTCTCAGAAAAAAATTTATGAACACCCCCTTCCCAGATATCTATGTCAAAAGAACAAACAGAAAATTGAACCTACAGTTGCTTCTAAGTGTTCTTCACACCCAGGAGTTATTTCTCACTATGGGAAATACTGTTAAGATGTCTAAAGAGCAAATTCAAGAGATTCAAATAGGCCTCAAGCACTGGTGGGTTTCCCTACAGTTAATTTCTATCTCACTTTATGACTTGATGGAGTTAACCCACAGAATGCACAGAGAAGCACAAAGGTAGTCTTTGTGTAGTGATTGGGAAGTGCAATGAGGTAATCCCATGTTATACGGGGATATTATAATTCTGGAAATTAGAAACTATAACATCAGGATGAACACCTGGTCATTCAGCAAGATTGAGAAATCAAGTGCTTTCTAATACAGCGTATAGCTAGTTATCTCTGCTAGAGCTACAACTGTTCAAACATCAAAAAGTTTCCTTGTTACCTTTACACACACACACCCTACAGAAGTGGCCCATAAATGGAAGAGCCAAGTCACAGAAAAAATCCCATTTCCAGTTCAATGCTTCAAGCATAGTATTAAGTCATATCTTGGATTTCTTCCACTGAGAAAACTAACAATAAGCAAAGCAACTTTTCAAAGCATAGCAAAATAAACACTTGCCTCATGACTTACTGATTTTGGCACAAGGAAAACATGCACTTCCAGTAAACTTAAAGTGAGTTAACGTAGGCACCAATTTCACCTTCCTCATCGCTCAAAGCCATCAGACTTCTCTTGAGAAACTAATCTCATTTTTTACTTCTTACTTATTCCTTGGTTAGAGGGCAAAGCTTGGACCCTCTAGAAATTTTAAGTCTAAAGTGAGATAATGCTCAGGTTTTCACCACAGTACATAGGGCAAATGTTTGAGAATTAAATGCATTTTAGTGAAATACTGTCTTCATAGCCCACGCTGGAAAACTCTGAAGCATTTTTCAATAGTTTTGAGCATGTCAGTTTGGGATGAGGTGTTAAAAATTATGAGTCACTTCAAGAGACTTCCCTAAACTGAAGATTTTTGTAGGTGGGCAGTGGAGGCATTGGGAACTTCAAAAAAGCAATTTAATTCAATAAGAATTTACTGCGCAACCTGTGCCAGCCCTACAATTGAGCTTTCTGGATAGTATGAAAGAAAGAGAGTGGGTTTTCAGAGAGCTATTTGGGGAAGAGCCCAGGCAGTATAGAATGTGCCAAATGAGTGAAAATATAAAAGACAAAGTGGGGCCTGGCATCAGCAGAAATTATTGTCAACTAGTGAGGCACAGATAGTTTCAAGGAAGTAAAGCATCTAAATCTGGATCTTAAAAAAAGATTATTCTTGAGCATATTTTAAAAGGGGAGCAGGATTACATTTACATACAAGTATGGCTAAAGGCAAGAAGAGGATTCACATGAACTTCTTTTATTAATCAACTTATTAATTCATTCTAGTCAATAAACTTAAGTAGTGGTACTCTCCATACATTACTTATCTAGATATTGGTTTTTTGGGGGGGGCGGGGTAAATAAACCCTAGCACAAAATGCAATTTACCCAAGTAAAATATGGAGAATGATTTAATAATAATTTAGGCCACACATTATTCCTTATTTTTTTTTCCACTACCTAAAACACTAGTAACATGAATCTTTATTGAGAGATTTGTTTTTGTGTCTCACCAGGAATGGTAGGAATAGAGCCTGGGTTGGAGTTGTGCAAGGCATGCTACCAGTCTCTATAATGATAATTTTAATTTTAAAAATAGAGCATATTTAGGAATTGATTGTAAAAGCCAGTAAAAACTCATATATAAAAGACACTACAGAAAAAATTTATAAACACATATTTTCATGTAATTTTCCTGTATTAGAGTGGATCTAAAGTTTTTCTTCCTGATCTTGTAACAAAATTACCAATGTTTACCATAAAAAGTTTTTCCCATAAACTATCCTTTTCCTCCACCTGCCATCTTTTCTAGCCTTCATTATGTTGAATTTTAGGTGTCTGCAATAGAAATATTAAGTGTTTTCCACAGTCATGCTCAAGTCCTTGACTATGCTTCATTCTTTAGATCAGGTATATTGGTCCCAGTTTTGCTCCATTACATCTGCTTTGGAAAGTTATGCCAAGCAAGTAAAATTTAACTTCCTTTTGATGTAAACATAATAGATTAGCCAAAAGTTAAACTGAAACCTTAAAAGTCAATCTAATTCAATCTACTTTATTGTGAGAGAAAAATGGACAAATACCGAAAAACTTGTTTTTGTGGTGCTTCAATCATCTATTATTTAATAGATGAACTCAAATGCATAGAAAATTAATTCAAATAGAAAAGCTTAGGATAAAGATGCAACATGAAAAGAACTAGTCTAAGGGACATTTACTTTGAGATAATAATAATATAATGAAATTAAATATGACTACTCAGAAAATGCAAATAAAAGTTTTATTCAGGAAAACATTAAACAATAAATATGTGAATCAGATTAAGGAAGTAAAAGCTACTAGAGATTAGCATTAAAATCTGCCCCATTTCTGTCTTCCTATTTAAAAGTAGTACGATTTGCCACCCAGAATAGGCTTTCCCTTATCACTTATTTAAAATTTTAACCATTTGCCTGCTTTTTCTCTCTCTTACTAAATCTTGCCATCTGCCATGTTCATAATTTACTGATCATATTTATTTGTATTGTCTATCCATACTTTTCTCCCACTAGAATGCTAATTTCTTGAGGACTGGCATTTTGTCTATTCTATTAACTGACTTATCCAAAGACATAAACCCTAGAAGAGAGCAGACTAATAAATTAATTAATTAAAGCAAGCCATCTAGCTCCAACTATAGTAAATTCCCAACTCAGAAATGAGGGTATGTGGAGAGTTTGAGGGGACCTATTGCTTTTGCATGTTTCTCTTCTCTTCTGTCTCCTGAAATTCTCCTGAGAAGGCCAAAAAATGACCTAGCAAAAACTGTTTCCTAGAGGTGCCCAAGCAGAAAAACCAAGAAAGACTGAGTGAAAACTAGCTACCAGAGGCACCCCAGCAGAAAGGTAGCTTCTTTGTCTGTGAAGGTGGGAGGAGTCTGCCCTTGCTCTGAGCTTAGCAACTGGGAGAGTCAATTTGCCTTTGCATGTTTCTCTTTTCTTCTGTTTTATGAAATCTCCTGAGAAGGCCAAGAAAGACTTCATCAAATACTGTCTCATAGAGGTGCCCAATCAGAAAGGCCACACGCTCTTTTCTAACTAATGAACCCCACCATAACACCGCAGAAAGAAATCACACTACAAAGCGTGACAATGAAGGAAAAACTTCATAGGCAAACACCATTCACAGAGAACTAAAGATATAGCATTGATGACCCCCCAAACTACCAACCATACTGATTAATACTCTCAGATAAGGAATTTAGAACTCTGATAATATGGAGGATCCTCATGGAAATCAAAGAAACAGAGGTATGCAAGTTAACTTACAAGTTAATTGAGCGAATGATATGGGTGAACCTGCAAAGATTCACAGGAGTAACCTTAAGAAGAACAATTTTAACATAAAAATTTTAACATGTATTAAGTGCTTATTATATACTACCAAACAACTTATAGCTTTCTTTCATTTCTTCTTAACAATACAATGATATAGGTATCATTGCTATTTAATACATGAGAAAACTGAGATACAGGGATGTTAAGTAAAACATGTACAAGATCACGAAACTAGCAATCAGAAGAATCAAGATTTGTTTATGAAGTGTGATGGAGAGTTTGTTCTTGCTATTCACATAATTGGGAAAGTGGATGACAGAAACAAATACGTTTTTATCAGACTCTTATTTTTGTTCCCTAAGAGTCAGAGAAAGGGAAGGCAGTCTGATACTCCAACTCTAAAATGCCAACATCCTGCCAAGTGGCATACGGAAACTCATTTCTTCAGTGGGGCAAGTAAGTGACAGTAAGTTGATCAATCTCAGAGAAAGAGAACAAATGAGGAAGTAGCAGTCAGGGGACAGGGAAAGGAAAATAAAGATAAGGGAATCGTCTTGAGAGACATTTCTATGAAAGCTAAATGCTAGCTTATTCTGTTTTGAATATGTTATTAGTATATAGTCTGTCAATAATAGCAACAATTAATTTCTGCTCTTTATTATAACAGACTTGCAGCCTTAGTAATAGAGTAGAGGAAGCAACTCAAGTAATTCTTGTTTCACATAGGTAAATAATATTTGATTATTTTCATATTTTCTTTCCCAGAAAAGAGGTATGAAATATTAGTGTCATGGCTAAATGAAGTAAGGCTAATGAGAAACAACAGTCATTTGGAAATAATTAAGAACAAATAGTAATTTCTCTCTTGCTCTCTTTTTAAAAAAAATTTGGTGTTAAGAGTCACACTCAATGGGTTCAGAGAATTTTTGTGTTCAGGGATGATCCCTGGAGGAGATTCGGGAACAATAGTAGAGTGCTGAGGATTGAACGTGGGTCAGCCACATATAAGGCAAGCATCTTACCTGCTGTATTATCTCTCTAGATCATATTTTTTATTTTAGCCATGTGTGTGTGTTACACATGATTGGCCACATAGGCACACAAGTATGTGTTATCACTCTCCATCAGTTATAAGAACATCTATGCTTAAGAAAGTTCCTGGGGCCGGAGAGTTAGCATGGCGGTAAGATGTTTGCCTTGCATGCAGAAGGTCGGTGGTTCGAATCCTGGCATCCCATATGGTCCCCCGAGCCTGAGCATAGAGCCAGGAGTAACCCCTGAGCACTGCCAGGTGTGACCCAAAAACCAAAAAAAAGAAAAAAAAAAGAGTTTCTGGTTACCATTTGGTAAATGCCCTTATGAAATATATTCATTAGAAAAATTTTATTTCCACAGCTATATTCTTTTCAAGAACATCAAAGGAAAGTAAAGCATAAGGGAAATATTATAATATACTGAGCTCCCATGCAACATGAAAAATATCTATTCCCATAGTCCATGTAGACACAGAGTAACCATAAATAACTTTTTCTGTCAGACTAGTTTTCTCTCTGTTGTTTTTCACCAAAAGGTCACAAAATAAAAGAGAACAAACACAAAGTTAACAACTATTGCACTAGAGTCTTTTGCTTTAGAGCCACAATTTTTAGATTTAATTTTACTGGTAAATAAATACTTCTAAAGTTCAATAACAAGTTAATGGTCCAAGTTTGGTGTTCTTTTTCTCTTTAAACCAAAAATCTTTATAAAAGCAAAAGGACATTTGACATTTTACGGAAAATAAAGAAACATAATTTAGCAATTTTTAACCAATTGTCACACGCTACAACTTTAGAGTTGCTCAACTCTTTCCAGATACAAATGGCTAACAAGTGTGCTTCATAGTCTCTTTAGAGTCACAAGTAAATAAACAAAATTTTAATTAGATGAGCCTGCATCTTATATTTAACTGATGTAATCTTTTTCTCTTTGGAGAATAAAAGCATTTTGAAAAAAGAGGAAAAATAAAAAGATACCTATGACACAGGACTTGATTTTGCCTCAATTGCTAGGCTAGATTTCTGAACTACAGCTCAGTAAAGCCAACTCTGCTAGTGTAGACATGGTTATTCAGACTTCTGGCCCAATTCTCATACCATAAATTGGAAACACACCCAAGGGCTGACATTTCTTGTGATTTGTTCCATGTTTTTTATATGCTCACATGATCCAGTCCTTTTTTTGAAACAAAAAATTGTTATCTCCATGCTAATCTCTGAACCACTTACGTAGTTTTTATTTTTGGTAAAAAATTTCCCATAGTCTCTGCTTATATGGACATATTCAATTGACATGCTAGGAAGGAGAACTCAGCCTTTCCCTGAGGCTGGTTATTCGGCTCCTCTATGTTCACTTTGATGGCTTATACTTATACCAAGGGACTATGAATAAGCAGTGCTAGAGTCACATGTCCCACTTGATGTCTCCTTCATTACATCTGTCTCCCACAGCATCTCATTCCCTTTTGCACAAACACATTACAGCATGTCATTTCCCAATGATCAAAGTTAATTAGATTTGTGTCTGTTCAGGAGATGTAAATCTAAGCAAGACTGAATTCAAAGTTTTAATAGTCATCTAGATCAGGTTCTGCAGAGCCAGGCTCTCCTTTCTCAAACTCTCAGATCAGGGGCAGAGCAATAGTGCAGCAGTAGTGTGTTTGCCTTGCATGTGGCTGACCTAGGACTGACCGCAGTTCGATCCTCTGGTGTCTCATATGATCCCCCAAGCCAGGAACGATTTCTGAGCGCATAGCCAGGAGTAATCTCTGAGCGTCACTGGGTGTGCCTCCACCAAAAAAAAAAAAAATAACCCTCTTAGGTCAGCCATGGACTCGAGGTCAGTTGAGGGGATGGAGCATCCTCAGGCCACCCTGGGAGCTGGGGATTATTCCAAACTATGTTAAGAGTTCAAGAATTTTTAAAACAATTGTGATTAAAAATAAAGTTCGGTATAAAAGATTTATGAAAAACACAAAGCTAAACCCCCTTCTGGGTCCACAGGGACTATGAAGGAGGGTTTTGGTTCACCCTGAAACTTTTGTTGATGCCTAGTAGGTAAGCCAGAGGTCAAACCTGGCAGGTTAAACTCAGCTGGCCAACAGGTTTTGATGGGTCTGCACAGCATTTCAAGATTGACTTAAAATAGTTGCCAACAAATTAGAAACTTCCACACACAAAGCTGGTTTTCGGATCTTCTAGAAAAATCCGAAGATCTGACTGACACTGGATTTGCTCTCTGTGTAGCAAACTCCACAAAAAAAGCCAAGTAGTCACTGCCTCTCTTGAAGCACAGTCCCCAGGACTGGTCTATTGGAAGTGACTATAAACAAGGATGTTTGCGAGTTGTTTCGTAAGCATCCTAAGCATTAGTGAGTGCCTGGTGCAAGTACTCCACTCATGGCACTATTTGCCAGAGTTTGAGAACAGCTCATGCTTTTCTTCACCTTTTTCATCCCATTTCAACTTGTTTGTGAACTTTCTGGAGGCTGAAAAGTCACTTCCTAGTAAGAACGATTCAAAAGCAAAGTAAAAAGGCCACTTGTCTCTGATGTGCTGAGGTCTGTGAATCCAATTGCTGCTTTGGATGGAAAAGGCTTATTCATGAGGAAGAAACATAATTCATATTATTAAACTCTGTTAATCAAAGGAGCAAAAGCTAAGGGCAAGAGTTCTAAGGGTCAACTGGGAACTGGGTGTTTTTTAATTTGTTTTTAAAGTCAGGGCTGTAATGTTGATAAATATAAGGTATGGTGTTTCAAATTAAAGATACGAAGAATTCAAAAACGTGTTTGCTTTTGCACATCTGTCTGAAACTATGAAGACCATATAGAAACTTTTACTTTGGGACAGTAGTCAGCTGTCTACTTATAAAAGAACAGAAGCTGGCTTTTGAAGACACACAGCATGAACGCCACTGTTGGGGTAGGTGAGAAGTTGGTAACATAAAAGCAAAAGAGAATTTTTAAATTTTTGTGTTTCAAGAGTCACAGCTATTAAGATGCTTGGTAACTTAATGGTAGTGACGTGGCTACATTCTCTCATTCACAAGCTCTGAAAACAGAAGAAATTAGCTTTTCACTGACTTCAAGAATCTGATGGTCTGTCTATGATTCTCCAGAACACCTGCCATTAGTAACTGCTATGTGGAATGTGCACTGCTTTCAGAAATGACACCAGTCTGGATGTTTTATTATTTCACACTCTCTGAATTAGGAAATTCACCAGGCCTCCTAAAGCAAACAAAAATATTCCCTGCTGAGCATGATTAGACAGACTTTGGGGCTTTGTTTGCTTTTCCAGTATAGAGATGGGTTTGTATACCCAAGAGTGTTCTCTAGAGGATACCCCATACACAGTCACCTTTAATATTGCTAACAGTACTCTGAATGTGTGAGAATAACCATGATTGATTTTTAAAATGAGAAGAATAACAGACCGTAATGGAAAACAGATGTTGAAAGGGAAAGAAAAATGATAAGGAATTCTAACCCATGCAATAGCAATGGAGGTAGGAAGAGATAAAAGAGAACTGCTAGTGATTTTTAGATTGTTGTAAGAGAGTTAGTCAGAGGATTCCTCGACAGCACCAATCTCTGTTCCTTAAGAATTCGATAAGGCTCTTTCACTTCAGTGGTCATTGGTGCCATGACAAAAACTGCAAAGGCTCCTGGGAATTCAATTCAGGACTATCCCAGGGGCTGTGATTGTGAGACCATTTATGTCATGGCCTCTGATCTTCAGGAGATTACACTCCGGATTGCAATTTTTGCGTTTATGCATTATGTATTTATGGTAAATTTTTTTCATGCTGCACTGGAGTTCCCTGGAGTCAGTGGCAGTAGGAGGGATAGAGCAGTGTGACTACCATTCTGTGTTCCAGCAAAATAAACTCCCTGGCAGCTGTCTTTAAACTTGTCTCTACAGAAGGAATGTAAGAGGGCCGAATTAAATATTTGCAGTACCTAGGCACTTACAAAAGAATGCTTATTTTATGAAGTATTTTTTAACAGTTTCTTAAATTGTTTTAATAGACTGCATAATGATGTGATAGTAAAGTTTTATCTAAGTTACCTTCCTGCTATTACCCAAACCCATTACGACTTTTATTCTCCTACATAAACTCCATTTCATTGTATTCTACCTGGAAAATATGAAGGCAATTTGGGCCATGCTTCACATATATTGTTTTTGTTATTCAATACTCTCAACATTCTTAAGGTATGTACTATTATTCTCTCAATTTTTAAGAGAGGGAAACTGCGGTCAAGAGAAATTAAGTAACATTTTTAGTAAAATCTAGTAAATGATTGAGAATTACTGTATCATTACTTCAACATCAAATTATGATGTGCTCATTTGGGTCCCTTGAGTTGCTATTATCACATTGTTATTAATATATTTTTAATGAAGTGTTGGAAGAATTTTTAGTAAGAAAAAACCTGGAAATTTAATAGGAAGTGTAGTGTTCTGTTAATGCTCCAATTGATATTTTAGTGTTCTGGTAACTCATAAGATATCTCAGATTGTCTACATCAAGCTATTCACAGAGGGGACCGTTATACTAGCAGTCCGGGGGACAAAGAAGGAGATATGGGATGCATGCTGGGAATGGATAGAGGGAGGAGAACACTGGTGGTGGCCCTGATTCAATGTCACTATGTACCTTAAAAATTACTGTGAAAGGATCATAACTCACCTTGGTCACAATAAAAGTAATGAAAAAAAGATATTGCAGATTGAACAAAGAGAATGCCTGTGAAATGGGGAAAGGAAAATATCCCAGAAGACCATTCAGCTAATATATGGGACTAATAGTTTGCTATAAATCCAAGTTGAATTTCCAGACCAAGCCTTGAATGACCAAGCCTTTAATGAGGAACTCATCTCACTTTGAAACATATTAGTAGCAGAAAACAAGTGCAAATGTTATAAAAAGAATGGCAAATTTGATGTCTTCCAAACATTTTTGACTCCTCATAGGGTATTATTAAGTTGTATATGATCTTTGCAATAAAATCATAATTCTAGAGTTAGACATAATATTGTCTAATTTTATTCATTTTATAGATAAAAAATTTTCAGGCTCATGAATGGTTAAAACCCACAACTCTTGACAAAGTTGTGATTCTGAATCATCATTATTCTTTTGAGCCATAACTGGTAGAGCTCAGAGATCACTTCTGGTGGGCCTTGGTGAACCATAAGGGGTGCCAGGGATAAGTCAAGTGCAAGGCAAGCACCCTATCCACTATTCTATCTTTACAGCCCCTAAATTATTCATTTAAATCTTTATTTATGGGTCATCGTGGCTATAAAGAAAACTCCTTTTACAGGCAATTACATATACGTGATTATGACAGTGACTTAGAACATTATCCGCTCTAGTCTTGGTTTCTTCTTTTATACAAAAAGCTCAAAAATTGCCCAATTGTATGAAAAGGAGTAAAAGAGGCAATGTAAGTTATGACAGATAGTAATATAGTAATCTAGAGAAAGACACAAATTCTCAAACACGCACACGCACACAGACATACACCACTCTTTAAGGTAGGAAAAAGATTGGTAACTTACTTGTGTAACAAAAAAAAGAACACATTTTGAGGGTTGCAGAGATATAATGCAGCTAGGACACAGGACTTGCATGTAGCCAACCCTGACTGAATTGCATATGGGTCCCTTAGCACCACCAGAAGTGATCCCTGAGTACAGTCAGGTGTAAGTCCTGAGGACCAGCAGGTGTGTCCCAAAGCCAAAAAATTAAAATGAAGTAAAGCGATATCAGTTAAAAAAGAAAACATTTGGAATAAACCTTTAAATGTGAGAAAGAATGGTGGTCAGAAAGACTTCTTGCAAACTGATATAAGCAGGTAGCAGAATGTGCATTCATTTACACAGTGTGTGAGAAAATCAGCTTTATCGCCTTCATGTCTGTTAAGGAAGGCAGGAGATACGACTCTTCTTAGTGAGCCTTAAAACTCAAGATCTATCTGATTTGGTTTATTCACATTGATTAGTGATCCAATTTTGTATTTCAAATCAAGTTATATTTAAAACAGGTTATATACTCAGTTTCTATTCACTTTTTCATTTAAAATGTGCATTCTATGCTTGAGTGAGAAAAGGATGTGGTAAAATCAAGTATTAAGAACCGAAGAAATGTGGTTTGTTTTGGTAGAGATGACCTTTCTGTTTCAGTGACCTTACTTTTCCTAATAAAATATTTGATTTATATGGTGGAGACATAAAAAAAAACATTGTGAATCTGTCCAAAAAATAAACTACTAAATTATAGTGTGCTAAGAGAAATTTACCAGTTTTAAAAGAATGTGGCTTTTACCATTTATATGTAAATAACAACACATTGGGCACAGAAAAAGAAGTTAAAATGAATATTCTATAAATATAGCTTATTAAACCTACAGGAACTTGACTGAATAATACAGAAAATTTGTAGCAATGATTCAGAGACACGATTCTTCATATATATATCTTGAACATGCAAATTATGTCTGAATTATGCTATTTAATTTGTTTGCTTTGGGGGGCTATTACCTGGCTGTGTTCATAGCATACTTCTAGATCTGTGCTCAGGGATAATTTCTGATGGGGTTCAGGGACTATGTGTGGTGTTCAGGGATTGAATTCAAGACAAGAGAAGACAAGCAACTTACCAGCTTTATTATCACTTTGACCCGTTTCTATAATTTTTATAACAATAACTTAGTTTTGAAGTAGAGTTCACAGATACCCTCACTAAGAAAGGAGCCTCACACTGTGCAATGAGTTACTACTGAGAAGAGATCTCTAAGGTATTGATTAGCAGCCCGGGGAGGGTTCTGTGGAACACCAAGCACTTCAACTCAATAACTTGATAATCACAACATAAATCACAATATAAATGAGGAGCAAGGGACTAAGGAGTATAAACAGAGGCCTTAAGACTTTTGTAAGCAGGGGCTGAAGCAATATCACAGCGGTAGGACGTTTGCTTGCCTTGCATGCAGCTGACCGAGGACAGACCTTGGTCCGATCCCTGTTGTTCCATATGATCCCCCAAGCCAGGTGAGATTTCTGAGCACATAGCCAGGAGTAACTCCTGAGCGTCACCGGATGTGGCTCAAAACAAAACAACAGACTCTTACAAGCATCATCATAGTCCTCTTTAATTTTGCCAATAGGATGAGGCCTGGAGACAGCACAGAGGTGTTTGTTTTGCAAGTGGCTGCCATAGAATCAACGGTGGTTCGAATCCCGGTATCCATTTGGTCCCCCGAACCTGCCAGGAGTAATTTCTGAGCAGAGAGCCAGGAGTAACCCCTGAGCACCGCCAGGTGTGGCCCCAAAACCAAAACAAACAAACAGACAATAAACTCTTGCCAATAGGTGCTGAGAAATGCCATTTTAGTCCTCAAATTTTTTTCATTACCAGAAATAAACTTAATAAAGCAAGTTTTGTGCATAAAAATGGTTATTCACTACTAAAAAAAAGAAGGCAGAAGACAAAAGATTATTCTCATGAACTAAGAAAAGTAACAATGATAAAATGACCATAGTATTAGTGCAATCACTATCAGAATCCTAATAACATTCTTTTAGGAAGCAAACTAAACATTAAAATTGATGTGAAAGTAGAAAATTATCTAAATAGCTATGGTAAACCTGAGGAATAAGATGGTAGGAAAAATTCTCTTTAATTATTAACTATATTCTTAACTAGATAGTAGTTAAAACAACACAGTTATTAGAATAAGATAAGAAGACTAATGGAGTGGTGGCGCAGCTATAGGGCGTTTGCCTTGCAGGCAGCTGACCTAGGAAGGACAGCAGTTCTATCCTCCAGCATCCCATATGTTCCCCCAAGCCAGGTGCGATTTCTGAGTGCAGAGCCAGCAGTAACCCCTAAGCCAGTGTGGCCCAAAAACAAAAACAAAAAAAAAATAAACAAACAAAGACTAATGGAATATCTGGTTTGGGATCCCAGAAACAAATACTAACATATACAGTGAGTTAGTTAGTTAGTTAGTTAGTTAGCAATTATAAAATTAAAGCAATTATAAAAACAATTACAAAACTGCTATTGAAAGGCACCCCCAAATAATAATTATTTGAAGATTCAAGATTCTAGAGAAAAGAATTCATTAAGTGGGAAGCTGTGTCTTTGAGTGTTTTATTTTTTTTCTAATAGTTTTTTTTTTATTTCTTTTAATAGATTTACTGATCCTGAGAGAGAAACCCAAAGCAGCAGAAAGTTACAGGCAGAGTTGTATCAATTCAACTAGATTGGTAAGACAATAAATCAAGCTTGAGGCTGCAACCAGGACTAGAGACCACAGTGCTAACTTAAAGGGACTTAAGTATGATAAAGTTATTTGCCATTTCTGAAACTTTCTATGTGTATTGCAAGGTGAGGAAACTAAGCAGAAAACAACAGCTTAGAAGCAATGTGACTTACTGATGGAAAATGAAAAGCTGGAGTCGAGATTGCCAAGAAAGGGATTCATTAACACAAGAGAATAACACAATAGAATTTAATGTGAAGCAATAGAATTTAGATTGAGTCAGCAGGGTTTTCTCATCAAATTTTGTTTGTCTTAAGAGAAAGGGCAAGTCATCAATAGAGTAACCAATGCAAATTCTGAAATTTGTTTCTATATACCATTTGCCTTCTGAAAACAAACTAAAATCCTATGAAGGGGAAAAATTTGAAATTTCTTTCCATACAGGGGTTACATATTGGCAGCAAGTTATAAGAATTTAAATAATGGCAAACTTATATTTGTGTGTGTGTGTGTGTGTGTGTGTCTTACAGTGTTTAGTACTTTTCATTTACATGCTTTTTGAAGGTGTTTGTACTGTTTTTCTATAGTCCCTACCAGCCCCTCTTAGTCACAAAATAAACTTTTTTGACTTCCATACATGACTTCTTTGAATCTGAAGTTACTTAATACACATTTAAAAGGGGCCGGAGTGGTAGCACAGTGGTAAGGTGTTTGTCTTGCATGCAGACAACCTGGGACAAACCCAGGTTTGACCCCAGGCATCCCATATGGTCCTATGAGCCTGCTAGGGGTGATTTCTGAGCACAGAGCCAGGAATAACTCCTGAATGCCACCAGGTGTGGCCCCTAAACAAAACAAAAACAAAAACAACAAAAGCAGTTGTGGGGCAGGCGTTGTGGCTAAAGTGGTAGTGCCTCAAATGCATGAGAACCTATACTGAATAATTTATACCACAAATACAAACAAATGTGGACATTTATCTACTAACAAATCTATGCAGCAAACCATACTCTGCAATAGTAGAAACAAGGGAGCTCTAGCATTGTATGAAAGGAATACCTATGAGTGGATGAGATCATCTGAGAAATAATCAGCAGCTTAAGAGTGGATTTAGAGACTGAGGTTATAAATCTCCTCTCTTTGACCACTCATTTGTTTTTGTATAGCTGCTGAAACAAACACTGCTCTTTTTTGCCATTTAACTCCTTTATGACACCATACATCTTTAAGCATTTTGTACTTTACAAATTGCTTTATTTATATATATTTTATATACTCTTTAGGATAAAATTTAGGGCTTGGGAAGTAGATAGCAAAGGTTCATACAAGTTAAGTTGGTTGGTAGAATAGAGCTCATGTGTATCTATTCTTTCTTCCCTAATGGCTGAGCAATGAAAGAATAATAAAATGTGTAAATAAATTATTGACAGGGGCCGGAGAGATAGTACAGCGGTGTTTGCCTTGCAAGCAGTCGATCCAGGACCTAAGGCAGTTGGTTCAAATCCCGGCATCCCACATGGTCCCCCGTGCCTGCTAGAAGCTATTTCTGAGCAGATAGCCAGGAGTAACCCCTGAGCATAGCTGGGTGTGGCCCCCAAACAAAAAACAAACAAAAAAAGTTATTAACGGAAAATGTATTCTTGGCATCTTAGTATTTGGCTATAGAAGAAGTCATAAAATTTTGGAGACTGAGAAAATTTATAAATTAATACTAAATCTAAGAGTCTGAATAGCCAGCTGAAAATAGGCCTTAAATGTTGCTTCTTTGCTTTGTTCTCCTAAAACTCCTTTCACAAGAGACTAAATTTACTTACTCTAATTTTTCTAGACTTATTTCAAAGATCAGAATTTGCTATATTCTTCCAAAAGTGAAGACCCAGATAACTCAGGAATGCATATTATGTGTTTAAAAATTTTTTGGTTTGTTTTATTGGGCAGTGCTCAGGGGTTACTCCTGGCTCTTCACTCAGAAATCACCACTGGCAGGCTCAGGGAACCATATGGGATGCTTGGAATTGAACCCAGGGTGGCTGCACACAAGGCATTGCTCCAGCTCCCTAATTTTTTTTTAAGTTCATTTTAGAGGGGCTGGAAAGATAGCACAGTACAGTGTGCAAAGCACTTGCCTTAGATGTGGCCAACCCAGATTTGATCTCCAGAGTACTATATGGTCCCTCCAAATCAACTATAAGTGAAAGCAGAGCCAGGTGTAAGCCATTAACACAATTGTGTGTGGCCCAAAAGCCAAATAAAATTGAGTAATAAATAAAATAAAGTGGATGCAAGAGAGATAACACAGTGGTAGGGCATTTGCCTTGCATGCAGCTGACCCAGGTGGGACCTAGATAGATTCCTGGCTTCCTATATGGTCCTCGAGCCTGCCAGGGGCGATTTCTGGGTGCAGAGCCAGGAGTAGCCCCTGAGCGCCACTGGGTGCGGCCCAAAACCAAATCAATCAATCAATAGAATTTTAATAAAATAAAATAAAGTGAATTAGAGGCACAAGAACAATGTAAAGACTGCAGATAATATAAAAAATTGGGGAGAAGAAATAAACAGACACTTTGCCAAAGAAGAAACACAAATGGCCAAAAGACACATGAAAAAAATGCTCCACATCACTAACATCAGGGAGATGCAAATCAAAACAAAAATGATGTATCATCTCACACCACAGAGACTGGCATATATAATAAATAACAAGAACAATTGGTGCTGGAAGGGATGTGCAGAGAAAGAAACTCTCATTTACTGCTGGTGAGAATGCCATCTAGTCCAGCCTTTATGGAAAACAATATGGAGGAAAAACTGGAAATTGAGCTCCCATACGTTCCAGCTATACCACTCCTAGGAATATATCCTAGGAATACAAAAATACAATTAAAAAATCCCTTCCTCACACCTATATTCATTGCAGCACTATTTACAATAGCCAGACTTTGGAAACAACCAAGATGCCCTTCAACAGATGAATGGCTAAAGAAACTGTGGTACATATACACAATGGAATATCATACAGCTGTCAGGAGAGATGAAGTCATGAAATTTTCTTATACGTGGATGTATATGGAATCTATTATGCTGAGAGAAATTAGTCAGAAGGAGAGAGGTAGACACAGAATAGTCTCACTCATCTGTGGTTTTAAGAAAAATAAAAGACATTTTTGTAATAATTCTCAGAGACAATAGAGATGAGGGTTGAAAGATCCAGCTCAGAATATGAAGCTCACCACAAAGAGTGGTGAGTGCAGTTAGAGAAATAGCACACTGACAACTATCATAGCAATGTGAATGAATGAGGAATGTAGAAAGCCTGTCTCAACTACAGGCAAGGCAGGGGGAAGATAGGGAGGTGGGAGATTTGGGACATTGGTGATGGGAATGTTGCGCTGATGAAGGGGGGGGTACTCTTTATATGAATGAAACCCAACTACAATCATGCTTGTAATCAAATTGTATAAATAAAGATATTTTAAAAAAAGACTGCAGTTAATACTGTAAGGCAAGATTGTCAGGAAAAAAATGGAAGCAACTTTTGATCCAGGTTGGTTGTCAGGGTTCAGGTTAATCAGTTCAAGGTCATCATTATAAAACTGATTTTGGGAAGATATTCTCAGGTAGGTGAGACCATAACTTTTGTATTGGAGAGAGGTTGGGGTGGTTGTTACCACACTTAGCAGTATTCAGGGCGTACTGCTGTCTCTGTGCTCAGGGATCACTCCTGATAGTGCTTAGGGGTCCACTGAAGTATTGTGGATTGAACCTGATTCAATTGTGTACAGCAAGGGCCTTACCTATTGTTGTTTCCCTGCACACCAACTCCTAACCTTCACTCATTCATTCATTCATTTATTCATTAAGAGAATGAAGTACAAGCAAAGGTAAAACTACTGCAGTCTTTCTTACGAGCCCTGCCTGGCCAATAAACAAATCAATGAGAAACAATGCTAGCTGTTGTCATTCATTGTCAAATGGAGTTAGAAGTTTCTTGCAGATGAAGAGACTTCATCAGCTCAGCTGCTACTGAACATTAGACAGAATGGTACGACCTAATCAAGACAATTTAAATATACCCTGACTTAGCTTCTGTATATTTATTTGTAAAGTTAAAGAAATGTTCCGAGATGTTTTGAAGAGTGCAGAAGGCATTCATTAGTCTCCCAATCTCACTCTACAAAACAAGTGTAGTGACTTTTTTTAAAAACTGAACTTGACATGGCTCTGGGAAAAATCATGGCTTCTACATGTTTATTTCAGGGTTTTCTGGAAAGAATGCTTTTCCATTCTTCATGAATAGTTCATGTACTAGTCTCCAATGGAAACAAAGTGACATTTCTTATTACTGTTGGCTGTTGGAAAGGGATAGCAAAAGGAGTGCCTTGAAACAATTAGTCCTCTGTAACTGATTATTTAACAATGTGTATTTCCCAAGAGCTGTTTATCCTCAAAAGAAAGCAGCCAAGACTAAATATGTACCGTATCTAAGCAGACACCTGCACTGAACTCCTCTGGTTGTTAAATGGGAATTTTCACAGAAGAAAATTAAAGAACGATCATGAAATTTAAGAGTTTGTCCCTTTCATTTGCACAGAACTCAGTACCTTTTATGAGCAAAGAAATATGTTCTATTTTTATAAAAAAGGTATCTCAAGAACTGTTTTATTTATTTATTTATTTTTATTTTTGAGCCACATTCTGTGGTGCAGGACTTACTCCTGGCTCTTTGCTCAGGGGTCACCCCCTGGTGGACTCCAGGAGATCATATGGGATGCTGGGGATTGCCAAGCAATCTATACAAGGCAAGCAAGCGCCCAACTCATAGCACTACCACTCTGGCCCCTCAAGAACTGTTATGAGGGGCCGGAGTGGTGGTGCAAGCGGTAGGGTGTTTGCCTTGCACATGTTAACCTAGGATGGACTGCGGTTCAATCCCCCAGCTTCCTATATGGTACCCCAAGTCAGGAGCGATTTCGGAATGCTTAGCCAGGAGTAACCCCTGAGCGTAACTGGGTGTGGCCCCAAAAGCAAAACAAACAAACAAAAACGGTTATGATCTGCAAAATTTTTTTCCAAAATATTGGCTTTAGTTATGAAGCTGGAATTATACATATACCAATAAAAATACATGGAAAAGAATGAAGCAAGGGAAGAGAGATGGAGGAAGGAAGGAAATAAAGGAGAGTGATTTTTTCTGTGAGAAAAATTCTTTCTGGGTTCAGGATACTCCAAGAACCAAGCTTTTTGTTCTTTTTTTTTTTTTAAACAGGAGAAACTATTCTTAGCTTTGAGTTACAAATTTTCTAGCCACGCTGCTGTTTAGACATGGAACTAAGAGTGAAAATGATTTATCATGCTGACTTATCTATGTGCATATAAAATATATATAAAATATACATATATATGTATATATATATATAAAACAAATTCCATGCTGTAATTCTCTGAAATAGGGTGTGATTCAGAAACTTCTAGAGAATATCTTGAGGCCAGATGCTTGTATAAACACACAGAATATAAGTCAGTTTCAAGAGACGGTCAAACGAGACTCTGGAGAATGTGGTCTCATAACTCACATACTGAGAAATGTCACACATCCCAACATTATGCAAAGTCCTACTCTTTTTAGCCAGCTTATAAATTCCAAGAAGAATGCATGTCAGCTTTTGAAAATTATTTTGTATTTATAAATCTTCTCCAATATTGTATTTTTCAGCATCTCCAAGAAGCGCCTAACTGTTATTGGGCTACCCTCATTATTCTGCATGGGATTCCATACTTACACAAATTTTGTCATCAATGGAATTTTACAAGCAAATATGTAAACCTTAGGGGAAAATCTGAAATAAAAGCTGAAACTCAGAATATAAATGCAGGTTTAAAATAAACAGATTTTAGAACAGCATTTCACAATCTTTTCCCCCCACTGTAGCCAACTTCTGACCTTGTTTCCTTCCTATGTGATCACCTTCTCTTACTTTTTGGTCCTAGTTTTGTTTTGTGGTCCCTGCTTTACTTGATTGTGATCTTTGCCATTCTTGGAACATCCTAGGGAACCACAGGGGCATATGGTCCCAGTGGAGGGAAACTGCTTTAGAGAAGAGTAATAGGCAAAATGTTTATCAAATACCATAAATATGACCAATCATAATAGTTATAAATTTTGTATAGAATAAAGTCCTATAGGCTGCTTCTAGCTTAAATATCAAAAAGATTGGGAGACAAAGTGTGGGCTTAGCCAATAACCATTTTAATATATTAACTGATAGAATATCTACCAGTCCAGTTTAGTAACATCAGTAACATACATCTCCATGAGTTGGTATAAAAATTCTATAAATCTTGGCCTAGAGAACTGTGACCTATGGATATTCATATAAATCTATGAAGAAATAACAAATAGTTTTCTTTAAAAATATACAGGACACTGACAACGAGGAAATGGGAACAACTTGTTCGAAGAGCAGGCTGTCTTACCTCACCATCTAAAGATAAGACAAAATCAGATTTATCATCCTCTGATCTGAGCAAAAGCCAAGATCGCTATCTACGGATGACTGACTGTGATAACCATGACTGGGCAGAACATATCCTGGGACCAATAAAAAGGCCCTCATCCAGTTTTTGGCCTACAATCTGTACAACTAAGATGTCTGATATCAGAAGTCGGGCTGAAACAATTGCAACTGAATGGGTCTTCTGGAAACATAACAAAAGACTTATCCCAGGCTCCATCCTAGGATCAGTGCAATGACCAAGACCACCAACTACAGAAAACCGAATAAAACACAGTGAAGGAACAGAGCTTTTAGAACTGCACAGTAAGATTTCATCATAAGCTCCATTCCTTGACCTGTGCAGATACCAAGATCTCTAGACACAGAGGTCTGATTTTATTATCCATGACGAAGCAGAAGTCTTCCATAAACCACAAAGGCACCGAGAGGAGAGTAAATGAACATGCAAGGAGTCTATAGTTATTCCCATGGCACTATACTTCAAAGGTGGAAAAACCCTGTAGCTCTTAGGCCAAGGAAATTCCCTTTCTAATGTCCCCAATATTTGTTGTGTCTATTCAAGAAAAAAAAAACAGTACAAAATAATCTTTTTATTTATTTATTTATTTTTATCTTATTTTATTTTATTTCTTTTTTTGGCTTTGATATTGTTGTTTCCAATTTTTTGTTTTTATTATTATTATGATGATGATGATGATTATTATTTTTTGTGCTCTCTTTTGTTTTTATTTCAGGACCGTGCTTATTATGTGGTGCTTGTCTTTATTGCTGTAGTGCTCATTGGATTTTTTGTTTAATATTTCTTTTTGTAGTGATGTGGTGTTTCTCTTCCTTGTTCCCTTTCTTCTCTCAAACTAATGTTGAGAGCCTCTAAGTACTCTGCCCATTTTCAGCTTATTTGATTTTTACCCCATTTTATTGCTTTTCTTTTCTTCAAACAAAACCACATAACTTGAACCATCTAGTTCTGCTTCTCAAATTGAAGGGGGAAATAATAGAGGGTACCACTTATACTAGCAACCCAGGGGGTAAAGGTGGGGGATATGGGACACAAGCTGGGAACAGGGGTGGAGGGAGGACAACTTTGGTGATGGGAATTCTCCTGATTCAATGTAAATATGTACCTAAAACATTACTGTGAAAGATATGTAATTCACTTTGGTCAAAATAAAAATTATTATTAAAAATACAGGATACATTTCTTGAGAAGTAGATCAAAAACTGAGAAAACTATAAAGTTGCTTGTTGCCAAATATGATGTGGTCATATGATGAGCTTTGGTCATATTATGGTCTTCAAAGATTCTCATATTACACTGATGAAGTTTTTAGCACTTGACAATAGTTGTCCTTGATCTTGTCTAAATAAAGTTAGATCAATGACAGAAAATTCAGAAAATCTGTATCATAGATGTCTATTACTATGGCCTATCTAGCCTTGCAGTTAAGATAATTGTTTTTTCTGCTGAAAATTTTATTCCAGGTTGTTTTTTTTCGAAATTGACTGATTTTTCCTTCCTTCCTTCCTTCCTTCCTTCCTTCCTTCCTTCCATCCTTCCTTCGTTCCTTCCTTCCTTCCTTCCTTCCTTCCTTCCTTCCTCCTCCCTCCCTCCCTCCCTCCCTCTCCTCTCCCTCCCTCCCTCCTTCTTCTTTTTTCTTTCTTTCTTTTCTTTCTTTCTTTCTTTCTTTCTTTCTTTCTTTCTTTTTTTTTTTCTTTCTTTCTTTCTTTCTCTCTCTCTTCTCTCCTCTCTCTCTCTCTTCTTCCTTCCTTCCTTCCTTCCTTCCTTCCTTCCTTCCTTCCTTCCTTCCTTCCTTCCTTCCTTTTCTTTCTTCTTTCTTTCTTTCTTTTTCTTTCTTTCTTTCTTTCTTTCTTTCTTTCTTTCTTTCTTTCTTTCCTTTTCTTTCTCTTTCTTTCCTTTTTTATTGGAGTCTGCTCATTATCTCAGCCTAACTAACCAGAGGACATGACACTATGAGATTGGATTCTAGATGTACTGTGCTCCCAGGTGAAGGTAATTTTAATCCTTTATAGGATTTCTCTGTTGAGAATCAAGATCCTTTTTTAGGGGTTACATTGCTTTTAGGAGGTTAGTCTTTACTGGTGGAGGCAATAATATTCAGGAGCCACAGAAAGTCTATCCTGCAAAAAGCAAATTAGAGCCTTTAGGTATTAGAGACTGCTAACCAAGTGATTAGGTAACTACTTTTATTTTTTTTATTATTTCTGAAGGTTTACAGTATCTCTTTTAACAGGAACTCAAGCACTGTAAAAAATCAATTTGTTCACTCCACGCTGAGAAAAATGGCAAAGTGTCAAAAATACATGATACCACAAATATGCAGGCATGTTATAAGCAGCTATAATAATAATAATAATAATAATAAACACCTGGGGAATAAATAAAAGACATTTCTCCTGTGTTTTATGTCCTGCTCACTTTTGAATCCTAATAGTTTAATGTTCTTTAAACTCTCAAGATGCATATAAAAAAACATATTTAAGAATCTGATAAAAAAAAAAAGCTTGGTGAACATAACATTTTACTTCAAAAAAGACTAAAGTTGAGGTACTAATTTCCAATCCATGCAAGCTTTTAAAGAAAAGTTTAAGTGATTAAAAAAATTCCTGACAGAGGACTTCAAGGGAAACTTCTGTGCCTGTCTGCCTGTGTTTCTGAATACCTGAAGGTCTTCTCAGAGGCCTAGGGAGCGCATCCCCAAATAACTTTTAACTAGTCATTCTAACCAATGAAACCCAACATAACACGCAGGAAAAACCACACTACAAGCGTGACAATGAGGAAACCTCGCAGGCAAACACCATGCACAGAGAATGAAGATGAAAGCTCGGATGACCTAATAAATTCCAACCACCTGATTAACCTCTCAGATAAGGAACTTAAAATAGCAATATGAAAGATGTTTGAAGAACTCAAAGAAAGCGTAGATTGATCTGAACAGAACACAAAGACAGAAATCAGAAAACTCCAAACTGAAATAACAGATCTGAAAAACACGGTAGCTCAACTGAAAAATTCAATGGATGGCCTTGCCAGCAGGGTAATAACAGCTGAGAGAGAATCGAAGTACTGGAAGATGTGATGCAAAAAAACTCAACACAACAGAAGAAATTGGAAAAGAACCTTAAGACAAAAAGAACAGACAATGGAAAAAGTACTCAAGGAATGAGAACAGATGAAAACAGAAGTCTTTGATAAACTCAACAGAAACAACATAAGAATCATTGGAGTCCCAGAGACCCAGGTAGGAGATCTCCAGGAAGAATCAACTGTGAAAGACATCATCAAAGAGATACTTTCCCGGTGGTGTTTTTTTTTTTTTTTTGATCCCATGACAGTATGCTCCAAGGACAGAGAAACCCCATATCACTTAGGCCAAGTGAATTCCTTTTCGAATGACCCCAATATTTACTGTGCCAGGGCAGGAGGGAAAAAAACAAATACAAAAAAGCACAAAACCTTGGTTATTTTTTATATAAATATATATATTACCTTTATTTATTATTGTTATTATTATTTTTGATTTATCTATCTATTTTGCTCGATTTTTCTGTTTGGGTGCGATTATTGAAAGTGTTGTCCCCAATTATACTTACTTTTTTTTTCTCTCTTTCTTTCTTCTCTTTCGTTATGTGCTATGCCATGTTTCTCAATTCAAGACCATGGCGTGATTTTTGTTTGTCTGTTTTTGTTTTTGTTTTTGTTGGTTTGTTTGTTTTGTCTGTTCTTTGAGGTGCTTATCGATATAGCTGGAGCCCTCACTGGATATTTGATACTTCTTTTGGTACTAGTGGAGTGTTTCACCTTCTTTTTCTCCATCTCCCAAATTGATGATAAGAGCCTTTAGAAGGACTCCGCCCATTTTCGGGGTATTAGACTCTTACCCCAGTTTATCACTTTTCTCTTTTTCAAACAAAACCACGCAACTTGAACTAGCTAGTCCTGCCTCCAGTTAGAGGGGGAAATAAGGGAGGCATCAAGACCAAACAGGTGCAAGACTACTAAGTAGTGGGTTGGATACAGAGGGGACCACATATTCTAGCCGCCCTGGGGTGAGGGAAAAGGAAATGGGAGGTAGGACAGAAATGGAGGTGTAGGGAGGACAATTTGGTGATGGGAATCCCCCCTGATTTTTATGTAAATATGTACCTAAAATATTATTGTCAACAATATGTAAGCCACTATGATCAAAATAAAAATTAAAAAAAAAAAAGAGAGATACTCCCAGAGTTAAAGACTACATGCAATCAAATCCTGCATGCCCGAAGAGTACCAGCTAAAAGAAGCCCAAAGAAAAACACCCCAAGACACATCCTCGTTACAATGACAAATCCCACAGATGGAGATAAAATACTGAAAGCATCAAGATCAAAAAGGGAAATTGCATTCAAAGGAGCTCCCCTAACACTTACAGCAGACATGTCACAAGAAACTCTAAAGGCCAGATGACAGTGGTGGGATATTGTGACAAGACTGAATAAAATGAATGCCTCACCGAGAATACTGCATCCAGCCCGATTCACTTTCAGGTTTGAAGGAAGATACATAGCTTCATGGATAAACAACAGCTCAGAAACTTCACAAATGGTAAACCAGCCTTAAAGGAAAAACTGACAGATCTACTCTAAGACAAGAGAGACCAAAAAACACAGCAAACTTATCTACAAAGATGACATTAAATCCTATGACAATCATCTCCCTCAATGTCAATGGACTAAATTCACCAATTAAAAGACAGAGTGGCAAAATGGGTCAAAAAGATGAATTCAACCTTCTGCTGCCTACAAGAAACACATTTGAATAGTCAGAACAAACATAGACTCAAAATCAAAGGCTGGAGGAAAATCATCCAAGCAAACAACACCCTCAAAAAAGCTGGGGTGGCCATCTTAATATCTGATGACACCAACTTTATACTCAGAAAAGTGGTAATGGACAAATGTGGACACTCTGTACTAATCAAGGGATATGTGCAACAGGAAGAAATCAGACTATTAAACATACTTGCACTCAATGAGAGACCAGCAAATTATCTAATACAATTACTGACAAATCTGAAAGAAGACATCAATAATAACACAATAATTGTGGGAGACCTCAATATGGCCCTATCAACACTTGATAGGTCAACCAGACTGAAACCCAACAAAAACATACTAGCCCTGTAAAGAGTAATGGAAGAAAGAGGACTAGTATATATAGGACACTCCATCCCAAAAAACTTGGATACACATTCTTCTCCAATGTACATGGGTCATTCTCCAGGATAGATTACATGCTGACACATAAAACATACCTCCATAAAATCAAGAGGATAGAAATCTTGCAGGTTACTTTTGCTGACCACAAGGCTCTGAAATTAGATGTGAACTACAAAGCCACAAAAAAGAAAAACTTTAACAATTGGAAATTAAACACCCTGCTACTGAACAACCAGTGTGTCCGAGATAAAATCAAAAAGGAAATCATAACTTTCCTGGAAACAAATGAAAATGAAGACACAAACTGCCAGAATAAATGGGACACAGCAAAAGTGGTCCTGAGAGGAAAATTTATAGCTCTACAAGCACACATCAGGAAGGAAGAAGGGACATACATGAATAACTTATTAACACAGCTCAAAAAATTAGAAAATGACCAACACAAGGAACCAAAAATAGGGAGACAGAAGGAAATAACAAAGCTGAAAGCAGAACTCAATGAAGTGGAAAACCAAAAAACAATCCAAAAGATCAACGAAAGCAGAAGTTGGTTCTTTGAAAAAATAAACAAGATTGATAGACCATTGGCAAAACTCACAAAAAAGAGAGAGAGAAACCTGATAACCTGTATTAGAAATGAAAAGGGGTAGACCACGATAGATATTGCAGAGATCCAAAGGGTAATCAGAGACTACTTTGAGAAACTTTATGCTACTAAACATGAGAACCTAGAAGAAATGGAAAAATTCTTGGACACTTATAACCTTCCACATTTAAGTAAGGAGGATGTAGCATATCTAAACACCTCCATCACTACTGAGGAAATTGAAACTGTAATCAAACATCTGCCCAAAAAGAAAAGCCCAGGCCCAGATGGATTTCCTAATGAATTTTTTTCAAATCTTTCAAGAGAAGCTACTACCAATCCTAGCCAGGCTCTTCCATAAAATTGAAAAAAAAAAAAAACAGGAACACTCCCAAACAGCTTTTATGAAGCCAACATCACCTTGATACCAAAACCAGACAGAGATGTTGCCAAAAAAGAAAATTAGAAACCAATATGCCTGATGAATGCTGATGCAAAGATCTTCAACAAAATCCTGGCAAATAGGATCCAATGCATCAAGAAGATCATATACTACAACTAAGTAGGTTTCACCCCAGGAATGCAAGGATGGTTTAATATCCGTAAATCTATCAACATCATACACAACATCAACAAGGAAAAAAATAAAAATCACATGATCATATCAATAGACGCAGAGAAAGCATTTGATAAGGTCCAACACCCATTCTTGATCAAAACTCTCAGCAAGGGCCCGGAGAAATAGCATATCGGCGTTTGCCTTGCAAGCAGCCGATCCAGGACCAAAGGTGGTTGATTCGAATCCTGGTGTCCCATATGGTCCCCTGTGCCTGCCAGGAGCTATTTATGAGCAGACAGCCAGGAGTAACCCCTGAGCACTGCCGGGTGTGACCCAAAAAAAAAAAAAACCTCTCAGCAAGATGGGAATGGAAGGAACCTTTCTCAATATAGTTGAAGCCATCAAACCACAAAACAATGACAAATATTATCCTCAATGGAGAAAAATTAAAAGCCTTTCCTCTAAATTCTGGTACAAGACAAGGCTGTCTGCTCTCATCACTCCTCTTCAACATAGTACTGGAAGTTCTTGCTATAGCGATCAGGCAAGAAAAAGATATCAAGGGAATCCAAATAGGAAAGGAAGAAGTCAAGCTCTCATTGTTTGCAGATGATATGAAACTCTACTTAGAAAGCCCTAAAGACTCTACCAAAAAGCTTCTAGAAACAATAGACTTATACAGCAAGGTGGCAGGCTACAAAATTAACACACAGAAATCAATGGCCTTTTTATACATCAATAATGAAAGGGAAGAGAAGGAAGTCAAGAAGGCAATCCCATTCACATTAGTGCCACACAAACTCAAATATCTTGGAGTCAACTTGACCAAAGACATGAAGGACCTATACAAAGAAAACTATAAAGCCCTGTTCCAAGAAATAAGAGAGGACACACGGAAATGGAAACCACATACCCTGCTCATGGATTGGCAGGATTAAATCATTAAAATCGCAATACTCTCCAAAGCATTGTACAGATTTATGTGGACCCCCTTATGACATTCTTCAAAGAAGTGGATCAAAAACTTATGAAGTTCATCTGGAGCAATAAACACTCTCGAATAGCTAAAGCACTCCTAGGTAAAAGGAAAATGGGAGGCATTACTTTCCCCAACATTAAACTTTACTACAAAGCAATAGTTTTAATAACAGCATGGCATTGGAATAAAGACAGACCCTCAGATCAGTGGAATAGGCTGGATTTCTCAGACATTGTTCTCCAGACATACAATTACCAAATTTTTGACAAAGGAGCAAGAAATCCTAAGTGAAGCAGGGAAAACCTCTTCAACATGTGGTGCTGGCAAAACTGGATAGCCACTAGCAAAACAGCGAACATAGACCCCCAGTTAACATCATGTACAAAGGTAAAATCCAAATGGACTAAAGACCTTAATATCAGACCTGATACCATAAGGTATATAAAATGACACATCGGTAAAACACTCCATGACATTGAGACTAAAGGCATCTTCAAGGAGGAAACTGCATTTTCCAAACAAGTGGAAGCAGAGATCAACAGATGGGAATACATTAAACTGAAAAGCTTCTGCACCTCAAAAGAAATAGTGCCCAGGATACAAGAGCCACCCACCGAGTGGGAGAAACTATTCACCAACACCCATCAGATAAGGGACTAATATCCAAGATATACAGGGCACTGACAGAATTTTACAAAAAAAAAAAAAAAACATCTAATCCCTTCAAAAATGGGGAGAAAAAATGAACAGATGCTTGATAAGAAAGAAATACAAATGGCCAAAAGGCACATGAAAAAAATGCTCCTCGTCACTAATCATCAGGGAGATGCAAATCAAAACAACTATGAGGTACACACACAGAGATTGGTGCACATCACAAAGAATGAGAACAATCAGTGCTGGGCAGGATGTGGAGAGAAAGGAACTCATATCCACTGCTGGTGGAATGCCATCTAGTCCAACCTCTATGGAAAGCGATATGGAGATTCCTCCAAAATCTGGAAATTGAGTCCCATTCGACCCAGCTATTCCACTCCTAGGGATATACCCTAAGAACACAAGAATACTATACAAAAACCCTTTCTCACACCTATATTTATTGCAGCACTATTCACAATAGCCAGGCTCTGGAAAAAAACAAGATGCCCTTCACCAGATGAATGACTGAAGAAACTGTGGTACATATACACAATAGACTATTATGCAGTCGTCAGGAGAGAGAAAGCCATGAAATTTTCCTATACATGGATGTACATGGAATCTATCATGCTGAGTGAAGTAAGTCAGAGGGAGAGAGAGAGAACGCAGAATAGTCTCACTCATCTATGTGTTTTAAGAAAAATAAAAGCCATTTTTGCAACAATCCTCAGAGACAATGAGAGCAGGGCTGGAACTTCTAGCACACTTCATGAAGCTCACCAAAAAGAGTGGTGAGTGCAGTTATAGAAATAACTACAGAGAGAACTAGCACAATCATGTGAGTGAATGAATGAGGGAACTGGAACGCCTGTCTGGAGTAGAGGTGGGGGTGGGTGGGATGGAGGGAGATTTGGGACATTGGTAGTAGGAATTCTGCACTGGTGAAGGGGGTGTTGTAGCTGAAACCTAATCACAATCATATATGTAATTAAGATGTTTAAATAAAGGGAAAAACGACATATAAAAAACAAAAAATAATAATAATACATTTAAGCATGAATAACTGTTAATGTTTTTATATCACCAATATTATATAGAATATACTTACCAATAAAACTGTTTTGTGTTTATCTAAAACATTCCTGACAAAATGGGGGGCCAGAGAGATAGTACAGTGGTAGGGCATTTGCCTTGCACCCAGCCGATTCAGGACTGACAGTGGTTCAAATCCCAGCATCCCATATAGTCCCCAAGCCTGCCTGGAGTGATTCTGAGAGCTGAGTCAGGAATAACCCTTGAGCACTGCTGGGTGTGACCCAACAACCAAAAAGATTCCCCAAATTAATGACAATATATCAAGTAATCCATTTTTTCTTTAAAATGGCATCAAAAAACAAATATCAAAAAAATCAAAATATGTATATATACCTAATATACCTTCAACCCATAAGTCTCAGTGTATCTAATACATAAAAATAATTCTGATGAAACTTGAAATCATAATTACCTCTTAGCAAAATACAGTAGGTAATCAAGCATAAGATACTAATATGATTTTGTGAGCATAAGTATTGCCAAAAATATAGCACAATCCAAAACTAGTTTAAAAAAACAAAACAAACACTGAGAGGGAAGTTGACACTGGCAGTGGGATTTGTGCTATAACATTGTATGTCTAAAATGCAACTAAAATAACTTTGTAAATTACAGTTTTTTAATACAATAAAAACTAAAAAATAACCCACATCATCTTCATAAAACATACTTGAAATATCTTACTGGCATATAATCATATTCTATAAAAATACTCAAGTTGAAGACACGAGAGTTCATAAGTTAAAGACTCAAATAAGCCCTAGACAAATCTTATTATTTTCCAAGTATTTTTCAATATTTCTGTGTAAGACTGATTCTTGGAGCATCCATAAGAGTGTCAATGGGCAGATATCAGACAATTCTGAGATAAATATTGCTTCTCTTACGACTCATGTATGAAATTAAGTTTCATTAAATATCAGTTTGGATGTTTCCAGTTTCACCTCTATATCTCTTTAATTAGGCATCTCAAAACAAAAAGCAACCAAATTTGGGCCAGAGCAGTGGCACAAGTGGTAAGGCATCTGCCTTGCCTGCACAAGCTTAGGATGACAGATCGATCCCCCAGTGTCCCATATGGTCCCCCAAGCTAGGAGCGATTTCTGAGTACATAGCCAGAGGTAATCCATGAGTATCACCAGGTGTGACCCAAAAAACAAAAGAAAGCAACCAGATTTAAAATATTTCTTTAAATTTCTCATAAAATATAGTTTAATACACAACTTGCTATTTTATAAAACCACCATAAAAATTCTAAATGCGGGCTGGAGAGATAGCATGGAGGTAAGGTGTTTGCCTTTCATGCAGGAGGTCATCGGTTCAAATCCCAGCGTCCCATATGGTCCCCTGTGCCAGCCAGGAGCAATTTCTGAGCATGGAGCCAGGAGCAATCCCTGAGCACTGCCGGGTGTGACCCAAAAAAAACAAAACAAAACAAAAATTTCTAAATGCTTTTTATTATATGTATGTATATATTATATATGTATGCATATATATAGTAGCTTAACTGGCTAATAGTTTAATATTAATTTGAATGTAATTAATACTGACTGTTTCAGTTACAGATACCAGGTCTGTATGGCCTCCATTGTAACTAATAACTTTTTTCTAGACAGGTTATTTGAACTCTTCTAACCCTCCACAGTTTAATTTCTGTCAAAAAATGGCTCCATGTCTTTTGATATTTTTACCTCTGTTTGAATTATTTACTCCCAATAAATGTCCTTGCTTCTTTTTTTTTTTTTTTTAGATAAAAAAGAGCATCAAATGTAGATTCTAAATTCCTATTCTCTGATCTCAAGGAAAGTTTTTATGTTCACCTCACTTTCCTTCTTTCACAGAAAGAAAGAAAGAAAGAAAGAAAGAAAAGAAAGAAGAAGAAGAAAGAAAGAAAGAAAGAAAGAAAGAAAGAAAGAGAGAGAGAGAGAGAGAGAGAAAGAAAGAAAGAAAGAAAGAAAGAAGAGAAGAAAAAGAAAGAAAGAAAGAAAGAAAGAAAAGAAAGAAAGAAAAGAAAGAAAGAAAGAAGAAAGAAAGAAAGAAAGAAAAGAAGAAAGAAAGAGAAAGAAAGAAAGAAAGAAAGAAAGAAGAAAGAAAGAAGAAAGAAGAGAAAGAGAAGAGAAGAGAAGAAAGAAAGAAAGAAAGAAAGAGAAAGAGAAAGAAAGAAAGAAGAAGAAAGAAAGAGAAAGAAAAAGAAAAGAAAAAGAAAAAAAAAAAAAAGAAAGAAAGAAAAAAGAAAGAAGAAAAAGAAAAAGAGAAAAGAAGAAAAGAAAAGAAAGAATAGAAGAAAGAAAGAAGAAAGAAAGAGAAGAAAGAAAGAAAAGAAAGAAAAGAAGAAAGAAAGAAAAGAACCATTTCTACTCCCCCCTCTAATGAATCCTCCACCTAAGTAATTTTCAGTCTTTTATATCTACAGACCAATGAAAATAGAAATATTCCATGGAACACTAAGGCAGAAATAAAAATAATATGATATCAATATTTACTATAGTGCTGTAACTTGATCCAAGCATACCATGTGATAAGCAGCATAATTTTTTCAAGGACTGGCAGTAAATTTCTGTGGACGACACACCTATCAGTAGGCCACAAGTTGGAAACCACCACCCTCTCTGTTCTGTTCTTCCTGCATGGCCAGGATCTTACCATAACAATGAGTCTTTCCCCAATGCCACTTTCTCCTTTGTTGGTTCTTTCCATAAGATAGACAAAACCAACAAGTTTAAACTAACTCTCTTACCTTAACTTCTTTTCTTTCCTTTTTTTTAAACCACACCCAGTGACATTCAGGGGTTACTCCTGGCTATGCACTCAGAAATCAATCCTGGCTTGGGGGACCATATGGGATATCGGGGGATCAAACTGCATCTGTCCTAGGTTAGTGTGTACAAGGCAAACACCCTACTGCCTGCACCACCTCTCCAGACCCATTCTTTTGTTTTTCTAATTGCTATGAAATTTTATGAAAAATAAGTGCTCTTTACAAAATTTAACACTCTGTTTTAATAAGATATTCATATGATTATGTTGTATGCTGTTATAGAAAAACTACAACACTGTATCCTAGTGCCTTAGCTATTATGCTATTTAACTTCTCTGCTACATTGAAAGGAGACTCGTTGCTTGGTGCATCAGAAAGCCAAGGATTGTCACACCAGACTTTACAAGGAGAGCATATTGTTGTTGTTTTTCTTTGCTAACTTGTAGGCAATGAGGCAGGGAGAATGCTTAGCTTTGCCTCTGGCTCTTTGTTTCAGGGTATATTTACATAGCGAGAAGGAGGAGCTTGAAAGTCCTATTCAGTCTCCTTCAATCTCAGGTGCTTAGTTTCTTCTGTCCATTTTGAGGGAAAGAGACAAGCAAGAACCATTAGGTGGATATTTTAAGTATCTGCTGGTTCATTCCTACAAATTAGCTACAACATATTTATAGTTTCAGCAAATCAGTTGTTACAAAAGTGTGAAAGTTATGATTTTCTGTCTAATCTATCAGTGTCAGGTAGTCCTGTACCTTTAGGGCCATGTCTTGAAGAACTGACCCAGTAAGCCAAGACATTACTTTTTTTTTATTTATTAGCAAACTCCAATTACCCTATCCTGTTTCTCTTTCACTAATGGTCCCTTTCACCAGCCTTTTCTCTTCACCTGTTTACTAAAATATCTGTTGCTTTACCAAAGCCTCCAACTCACACTGCCTCATTGATTAGATTGCATGTTCCATAGAACCCTGCCCTTGATCCGATCTTCATGTTGACTGAAGGTGTCAGTGACTAGTCATTTGTGCTAGCTAGGCATTTCTAGGTGGTATTACTCCCTTACACTCTACATTCTCTATGTTATTGACTAATCAAATTTTATTAATATTTACCTTGATAAAGTTCTCAAACTTGTCACCAAATCCCAATTACAAGGGGGTATTACTGGGACCTCTACCTACTGGAATAAGACAATCACCTACCAGCCTTGGACTGTTCTGCTATTCAATGTTCTCCTAAATATCTCCCATCATCTTTCTAAAAAGTAAGCATAGGTATGTCATTCAAATACAAAAAATTAAAAATAATAAAATTTAAAAGACCAAGGAAACTAAAAAATTTAAGGCAGATGGCTTCACATTGTTTAAAGACTAAAATTTTACAGGTCATTACAGCACATTAAGTCAACCCTCTTCTTTAGCTATTGACTAATGACTTCCTTTATGCCAGTGCTTCTCAGTTATTTTTTGTCATGCCCCTCTAGAAAGAAAAAAACAGTTTTTAACCCACGTGCACGATTGTAAATAGTATCTTTATTAAAAAAACTTTAACCTGCAACACAAAAATATATAGAATAATTTGAGCTGATTTTAAATCATAGATAATGTCTGGATTAATGGCTACAATGAGCAGGTTTTACAATGCATAGATTTTTAAAGCGGGGTTTGAAGCAGGACACAGCAACTCTCAGCTCCAGAGACATACAGAGACATACATAAGGTGCTTAGCTTGTTATGACAGTGTTTGCCGAGGTCAAATGCGCCCCCCATTACGAAGTCCCCGGGGGGCACGCCCCACTATTTGAGAAGCACTGCTTTATGCAGGACAGACTACTGAAATGCCCACCTCTTACCATGCACATTCTTTTATAAAACTCAGGGGCAGATAAAAGAAAAGAATAAATTAAGTCTAGGCAGTCTAGGCAGTATAACGAGGTTCAACACCTCTTTTGAGGGGAAAATACTACTGCCATGAAAGAAATGTCAGAAATTAAGGTTTGTATATGAACTTTCTGAATTTTAAAGCTTGCAGTAAAATTTAAAAACAAACAAAAATTTCACTGTTTTGAGTATCATTGTATATTCTACAAATCATCAAATTAAATGTGTCTGATCTCTCCATTATGCCCCAAGGGATTTTAAAGTTTACTATGACAAGATCTTTGACCTGGGGCTCAGCTCAAAAGCTAACAGCAGGTAGTTAGGCTCAGCTCAAAAGCAAGCATCTTTATTGCATGTAGTTTAAATGCAAAGAGCACTGCTACAAGCTGTCTTGTTAGCATTTTCACTGCATGAACAAATTGGTAATAAGGGCATTTTATACAAAAAGAGAAAACAAGTAGTTGACCTTTGGTTTTATTTCTCTGGCTCTACACACTCTGATTTCACATTTTTACTAAGTTTGAGCACCTGAAAAATCTGTAAAACTATGTATGAGTCAAATGAGAGCCTTGGTCTCAAGATAAGTGCTTAATGCAAAAGCAAGTTCTTCATACAGTGCCACTAATTGCCACATTTTAAACTGTATTTAAATAATTGGCATTTTAAATTACTGCTGGCTTTTCCAGATGTCTTTTAAATATCCCTCTTTTTTGGGGACTGGGGAGCTGTATACTTTTACCTGGCAGCAACTCTCTTATTTTTCATTCTTTTTTTTTTCTGTTACAAACTGTGTTGTTTTGAACTGGCATAGCCAATTTACACAGCAAAACTATTTGTGATAGGGCCCGGAGAGATAGCACAAGCGGCGTTTGCCTTGCAAGCAGCCGATCCAGGACCAAAGGTGGTTGGTTTGAATCCCTGTGTCCCATATGGTCCCCCGTGCCTGCCAGGAGCTATTTCTGAGCAGACAGCCAGGAGTAACCCCTGAGCACCGCCGGGTGTGACCCAAAAACCAAAAAAAAAAAAACAAAAAAAAAAACTATTTGTGATAGCAAAGATGCAGAGAAGCTACAACTATTGCTCAATTATTACTATAACTATATAAAGGGGTCTATATATCACCTTAGGTCAAATCAATTTAAAACATTTTTGTGTGTTTTGTTTCTCCTGAAATCTATTTTAGGATTTGTTTTGATTAGACACCCTACTGTGATATATGATAGTACTAGTAGACTTGTCAAAAAAGCAAATCAGTTTTTTTTAAACCAACTTATATATGCTTTGAGCTATGTTAAATTATATGCTACCAGTTAGTGTATTTTTGGATACATGTTCCTTGAAATATGGTAGTCAAAAGAAAAATATTTAGAGATATTTTTGGTAAACTCTAGTCAGTATTTTAGTTCAAGACAGACCATTTTTACTTTGAAAAAATAAAGGAAAATGAGCTCATTTGTTCCATTTTTTAATTTCAGGGTGCAATTTTTCTCTAACAAAAACCAGTTAGCTTTAATCTTCACTCTAGTTATATACTTTCTAGTTATACTGTTCAAGCAAATTCACAAAGCTAATTTAAGATGGGCATTGCCAGACTTGGAGGATTTTAATTATTTTTCACCATTCAAATATGTGGACAAGTTTTACATGGCTGCCCACTGCAAAATCTAATGCATAAACATTAATACTTTAGAAAATAAATATATATATATGTATATATATAAATTGGCCACTTACTTAGATTTTGTCAAAATTAAGACAGATAGGAGCCAGAGAGAGAGAGCGAGCTCCATGAGAAGTAAGCACATATGCTTTGTTTGAGGAAAGCTTTAGACTCTGGTAGCAGCCCTGAGCTACTACCTAGGGAGTATCCAAAAGCACTGAAGAATGAACAAGCAATGAAGAAGGGTAATATTTTATAATATTACTATCTGCACAGTTAGAAAAATTAAGATCCAACCTATATTTCAGGTGCTAAATATTTAGTCCTTTCTGATGTCATTTTATGACTGACTGATATGAATGCCTCAGGGATATGAACTACAAGTCCTGATTCCTTCTGTCTGAAACTGCCTTGCGCTCATGAACCACGTGCTATTGGTAACCAAACTTTAAAGCTTACCTGAAGACTGTTGAAAATGACAAAGAGGACCAACATCCAGAAGTGTCTGTAAGCCATATGCAGACCTCCCCACAGCCAGGTCATAGAAATCAGAGCAAAGAGATATAAAACCAGTGGAATTTCTAGAATTATAAACAGAAAAGAAATTGAATTTTAGACTATTGCATAACCACATATATACACAAAATGATTTGTGACGTCTACTTTATATGTTTGGTATCCATTTGAAAGAACAACCTAGGAACCCCTATTCTCTTGTTAAGAGAAGAGAAAGCCCATTTCTGATCCACATTCTTTCTGTTTTACTGTTAAGTGGTGGCAAGAGGGAGGCCGAGAGGTGTTCTTCTCCTCGACTGCCACCTGCTGGACTGTTCATAAGAGTCATGAACAACCTCAGAGATGCTACCACATTTCAATCCCAGGCAGGAATGGGTGGGTAAATCTTTTTTTTTTTTTTTTTAATAATTTTTATTTTGACCAAAGTGGATTACAAATCATTCACAGTAGTATTTTAGGTACATAGTGACATTGATCAATCAGAAAATTGTAGGCAGCAATCTTTTCCCAAAATTATTATAGAATTATATGACATTTAAAAACAGAAGCTATAACAATTTGTTCTTTATGGAAAAAAATGCTCTATCTTTATCTTTCATGCTACTGAAACACATCAGGATAAATTATACCTGTAAATTCATGACAGACCTCCATATACTATTACCAATGGATACCCGCCATTCACTTGCTTTTGCAAATCTGAACAACTTTAGTAATATTTATTTTTGTTTAAAAATTAAACTTATATGAGCTGTAAGTATAGCATGATAGTCCCGTTTATAATTTATTTAACCATTTGGAAAGTAACAACCTAATTCCTCACTGACCTCTGACACTTGTATTAATTCATTGATCTTTTTTTATTTTGAGGCCACATCTAACTATGCTCAATGCTTAACTCCTGATTCTACACTAAGGGATCATTCCTGGAGGGTTTGGTGGACCAAATGAGGTGTTGGGATTAAACTGAATCAGCCTTGTGCAAGGAAAGTGCCCTACACACTGGAGAGAAATCTCCAAACATCTTGACACTTTTATATACATTGTCTGCAAATATATTCTCCTATAAAAGTACAATATAGTCATCAAATAGAAAATTAATGTTGTTATCTCAGAATTTATTCAAAGTTTGTAATTTTTCTATAATTTTCTTTGTAATATAGAACCTTTTGTAAGTAAAGAAATTGTTGGGGCCAGAGAGATAGCATAGAGGTAAGGTGTTTGCCTTTCATGCAGAAGGTTATCAGTTCGAATCCGGCTTCCCATATGGTCCCCTGTGCCTGTCAGGAGCAATTTCTGAGCATGGAGCCAGGAGTTTCCCCTGAGCACTGCCGAGTGTGACCCCAAAAAACCACACACACACACACACACAAAGAAATTGTATAAAAACACAATAGAATATTACTGAGGTCTAAAAAAGAGATAAAATTTTGCGTTTTCTACAAGATAGAACTAGAGTGTTCCAATGTAAGCAAAATAAGTCAGAAGGAGAAAGACAAGTATCAGATAATATTGTATAAAGAAATAAAGCAAGGGAAAAGACCATGAACAATGAAAACAAACTGTCAGTTTTATTAGAGAACCTCAGTTCCATTGAAAATCTCTAGCAACCAAGTTTATCAAGAGGGGAGAGAGTAGGTGTAAGGTGAGGACGGAGGGTAGAGGTAGATATGAGGGAAACCTAGAGACATGTAGTAGTGGAGAGATATTGATGGTAGGCATGGTAAGTAACTTCGTATGTCTAAAGCATAAGTATCAACATCATTGTAAACTATGCTTCCTCAGTAATAATAGAAGGGAAAAAAGAAACAAGCCCTCCCAAAATAGTTACCATTATAAATGCTAACAACATTACTAAAGCACTAAATATAAAGACTAGTGATTAGAAATCTTGAAAAACATACATGAATTGCATGTATAAGGAGAGTCCTGGGAGAAATAATCTTCTAAATTTACAAATAGCAAATATTTTGGATTGTGAATCTTATAGTTTAATCAAAAAATAATTAAAAATAAAAATTTATAAAGGCTTTTTTGTTTGTTTGTTTTTGTTTGTTTGTTTGGGCCATACCCGGCAGCGCTCAGGGGTTATTCCTGGCTATACGCTCAGAAATTGCTCCTGGCTCAGGGGACCATATGGGATGCCAGGGTGTCTGTCTTGGGTCAGCCATATGCAAGATAAACGCCCTACCACTGTGCTACCACTCTGGCCCTAAAGGGTTTTATTTTTAAAAGCATAGTTAATATGTCTTTGAGATCTTCTTTAATCTCAGATAATTCCTGTGAATGACCTTGGCTCCATGACTCTGGCACTTCTTATTTTCCCTTCAATGTTTTATTTAATTTGTGTAATAATAAAATGATTTAATTGAATCTCTGTGAGATACACAGTTACAAAGTTGTTCATGATTGAGTTTCAGTTATACAATGTACAACACCCTTCACCAGTGCACATTTCCTGCAACCAATGTTCCCTTTCTCACACACTCTTTCTCTCTTTCTCCTTTTAGACTCTGGTTTGCAATACTGTTACTGAAGGAGTACCATGCATATCGCTTTATCTCCTCTCAGTACCCATTGTTTTTGTTCAGAGTGATCATTTAATTTTATCATTGTCATAGAGGTCCATTCTTTTTTCTAACTGCACTCCTTTGCTATTTATGGCAAGTTTGCTACCATAGGTGGGTCATTCTAGTCCTCATCTCTATTGTCTTTGGATATTTTACCATACTATCTTTTATTTAATATACCACAAATGAATGTGATCATTTTATGTCTATCCCTCTCCCTGACTCATTTTGCTCAGCATCACATATTCTCTATATTCGTCCACTTCATTTTTTCTAACAACTAAGAAGTATTCCATTGTAGATGAACCAGCGTTAACTCTGACTCTTTAAGATTATCAGTTAGTTTTTCCTTCCTTTCTTTCTTTCTTTCTTTCTTTCTTTTCTTTCTTCTCTTTCTTTCTTCTTTCTTTCTTTCTTTCTTTTTCTTTCTTTCTTTCTTTCTTTCTTTCTTTCTTCTTTCTTTTCTTTTCTTTCTTTCTTTCTTTCTTTCTTTCTTTCTTTCTTTCTTTCTTTCTTTCTTTCTTTCTTTCTTTCCTTCTTTCCTTCCTTCCTTCCTTCCTCCTCCCTCCTTCTTTCCTTCCTCCTTCCTTCCTCCTTCCTTCCTTCCTTCCTCCCTCCCTCCCGCCTTCTCTTTCTTTCTTCTTTCTTTCTTTCTTTCTTCTTTCTTTCTTTCTTCTTTCTTTCTTTCTTCTCTTTCTTTCTTTCTTTTTTCTTTCTTTCTTCTCTTTCTTCTTTCTCTTTTTCTTTCTTTCTTTTCTTCTTTCTCTTTTCTTTCTTCTTTCTTTCTTTCCTTTCTTCTTTCTTCTTTCTTTCTTTCTTCTTTCTTTCTTTCTTTCTTTCTTTCTCTCTCTTTCTCTCTCTTTTCTCTTTCTTTTTTCTCTCTCTCTTTCCTTCTCTCTTTCTCTTCTTTCTCCTCTTCTCTTTCTCTCTTTCTTTCTCTTTCTTTCTCTTCTTTCTCTTTCTTTCTTTCTTTCTTTTCTTTCTCTTTCCTTTCTTCTTTCTTTCTTTCTTTCTTTCTCTTTCTTTCTCTTTTTTCTTTCTTTTCTTTCTTTCTTTCTTTCTTTCTCTTTCTTTCTTCTTTCTTTCTTTCTTTCTCTCTCTCTCTCTCTTCTCTTTCTTCTTTCTTTCTTTCTTTCTTTCTTTCTTCTTCTTCTTTCTTTCTTTTCTTTCTTTCTTCTTTCTTTCTTTCTTTTTCTTTCTTTCTCTTTCTTTCTCTCTCCTTCCTTCCTTCCCTCTTTCCTTCCTTCCTTCCTTCCTTCCCTCTTTCCTTCCTTCCTTCCTTCCTTCCATGCTTCCTTCCTTCCTGCCTTTCTTTCTTTCTTTCTCTTTTCTTTCTTTCTTTCTTCTCTTTCTTTCTTCTTTCTTTCTTCTTTCTTCTTTTTCTTTCTGATTTTTGGGTCAGACCAGGCAGCGCTGAGGGGTCACTGACTCTATGCTCAGAAATTGCTCCTGGCAGGCTTGGGGACCACAAGGAATGCCGGGATTCAAACCACCGTCCTTCTGCATGCAAGGCAAATGCCTTACCTCCATGCTATCTCTCTGGCCCCAGTTAGTTTTTCTTAAGATTTGTTAATATTTGACACTTTATCACCATTAAAATGGACGACTTTGATATCAAGTCTGGAATCTACATTCCTTGCTACTATTATGTACATACAAAATTTTATTATGGCTCTCTTCAGACTAAAAAATAACATGCATATTTCACAGAACAAATGATACTGAAAATTTGGCTTGTACATTTCTCTAAGTGCCTTAAGGCAAACAAGTGCTGTGTGATGACAAAATTCAATGAAGAAGCCAAGAGAGCATTCCAGGGTTGACTAGAAACACCCACAACTCATGTTTTGGTGCTTGACATACAGATCAGAAACTTCAAGGAAAAAAACCAGTCATATTTAACTGCATTTACAGAATAATAAACAGAATTTTTCAGCAATGCAGCAATGATTTAAGATGGAAGAAATACATCCAGGAAAAATCTGGATTTTGGGGGGCCTGCAATTTTTAAAAGTCTGGGTAGTAATTTTTAAAAAGTAAAATTTACTACTATATAATTATGTAAAAGATCTTGGAAGGAGCTCATGTTAGCAAGAGGTCCTGAATCTCAGATTTTATTAGCTTGTGGTTAACCCATCTTGGGGGAAGCTTTTGCTTTATTTGAGGTCTGGAGCAACAATGACCAAAGGGAGAAGGGTTTCTGGGAGTGAGAGATGGTGATGAAAGTTGAAGAGAGATGTTGTTTATTATCTGCTAGGAATTACATTGAAAAAAATGTTCAATTGCATAAAAATCTTTTTAGTTTCATACTTTTTCTAAGACGACATTTCACATTTGGTGAAAACTTTTCTGTTTTACGTATATCAAATCATGCATACCAAAGCAAGCATTTCATACTAATTGGCTGTATTAGATAATTGTACTTAGAGTTTGGGACTAAATTAGTTAACAGAATGCAATGATGCAAAATAGAAATTTCAGGGGTCTCAAAAAAAGATACTCTAAAGATACATTAATGGATCAAAACATAAGGGTATTTCTGTGACTCCACCCTAGATTTAGGTGTATCTAACCTGAGACCCGCCCATTCCTGAGAGGGGTCTTGGAAAGCGGATATTACGTGTATCTTTACCTGCAAGACCACGCCCATTCCTGGGAGTGGTCTTGGGAAGGTTAGATAAGCCTTTGGACCAAGGGATTAGGGTCTTTTTGGTCTTTGGCCAGGATGGAGAGGAACTGGCATTTTCCTGGATGGAAAGCTATGGCTGAGGGAGAAGCGAGAATGCAGGGCTGAATGCGTAAATGGTTAGCAGCTAATGACCTGCCGGTTAATAGGGGATGAAGCCACGTTGCCAGGGCCTAAGGACATAGGCCTCCATCTCCACCATCCAAGGCCATCTTAAGGGCTGCTTTTTTATAATCTCTAATGAAGACTGCTATCCAGAAGTGATAAGCAACTTCTAAAACTCAACTACATATATAATCCAATTTAAAATGGGCAAAAAACCCTGGAATAGATATTTCTCTAAAAAGGAGATACAAATAGTGCATGAGCATATGAAAATATTATTAGTCATCAGGAAAATAAAAATCAAAACAATGATGAGATGTCATTTCAACCCACTAGAAAAATTATTGTAGTAAATTTTTGAATATGGTAAATGCTAACAAGGATGTAGAGAATTAAAATAAACCTTGTTAAACATATAGCTGGTGAAAACAAAAAATGGTACAGCATTTCATTAAAAAAAAATCAAGGTGCCGGAGTGATAGCACAGTGGTAGGGTGTTTGCCTTGCACACAACTGATCCAGGATGGGCCTTGATTTGATCCCCGTTGTCCTATACAGTCTCCCAATCAGGAGTGATTAAGTAACCCCTGAGGGTCACTGGGTGTGGTCCAAAAACCAAAAACCAAAGGAAAAAAAATCAAAAGCTTGATGATAACTAAAAAAGGAAGATTAGCATCCGTAAAGTCTGGCAGTTTCACTTCTAGGTAGATACTAAAAATAATGGAGAAGAAGTGAAACAGATTTGTACAACAATGTTGTACTGCCTCCTTAGAGTGACCAAACAGAATTCAGGGGTCTCAAACTCGTGGCCTGCGGGCCACAAACGGCCCTCCGTACAACATTTGGTGGCCCTGCCCTAGAGGAATCTTTTTTTGTTTTGTTTTGTTTTAGTTGTTTGGGTCACACCCCCCAATGTTCAAGGCTTACTACTGACTTTGCACTCAAGGATAACCCCGACTTTGCCTCCTGCAGCCCGCAGGTAAATTGAGTTTGAGACCCCTGTATGAATCAATGTCCATCAATAGATGAATGGGTAAGCAAAATATAGTATATACATACAATGGTATTTTATTTAGCCTTTAAAAGGAATGACATTCTGACATAGAATATATATGTATATATTACATGTGATATAAATAAACTTTGAAAACAGAAATAAGGCAGGCATAAGATATGTGATATTTTAATATTCCACCAATATCAGTAAAATTTGAAGAGACAGAAAGTAGACTAGAGTTCAACGATGCTGAAAAGAGTTTGAAATGGGAAAAGTTATTTAATGGGCGCATGTTTTATATAAGATTATTAGGCCTTTCTCAAATGGACAGAGGTGATGATTGTACAATACTGCCACCATTTATACAATATCCTGCCACTAAATCCTACTATTAAAAAGGGCCAAAATAATACAATTTTATTATATATATTTTCTATAAGAAGAATGGAGTGCTGGGGGGATGGAATTAAATCCTCAAATCACTTAATTAAAATACTAAATTAGCAAGGAGATACTGATGTGTAAAAACAATGTTGTCTGAAAAGGTTGAGTGAAAGGCAATAAACACTAATGGATGTGTCATTAGTGATTTCATTAAGAAATTTTACTTATTGGAGTTGATTCTGTTGAGAATATATAAAATCTATTTTTTAGTCAAAACTATACTATCAATAAATTTAGTTGCCTTTTTTTTTTAAGAAGTATGGTGCTATATTATCTCTTTTCTAAGAAACTGCAGCCTTGGTTTTATTGCTATGCACCAGTGACAGCCATAATGGCTTTATTATGGAAATCACATCTCATTTACATGAGGCTGAAATTTATTCTGTGTTTACAATCTTCTAAAGTACTTGTTTTAATTTTACCTCACTGACCTTTTGATTCTAACAATCTGAATGAGCTACTAAAACAAACTCATCAACGTAAAATAAAGCACCAACTGTGAGATAATGTGGATTTAATATATTTATAGGTCAAGTTCCAACAATAGAAATGCATTATTTTTAAATTGGAAAAACATGTAATTGGGAAAAAGGCTTCAAAAATGCCTCATTTATAAAATATAGTCTGTTATTTTGAAATTGGAAATAATTGGAGGCAATAAAATTTCATTGATCTGTACATTTATTGGTAAACAAATATTAAAATGTGTTCTTTAATTTTTAACATAAGATTTATCACATTTTTTATCATGCATAGTAGTCCATCAGTTTTCTTAACAAATAAACCTAAAGTCAGAAATGAAGACAACAGGGCAACCTTCTTTGAGGTAACTGCCAAGTAAATAATAAAATTAAATATTGGATTGAGAAAGTTTTCAAAGAAACAACATCCCTTACCTGGGTTATTTGCATTCCTAACTTTTGACTACTAGTCTCATACTTGGTTCTAATTTTGTAAGCACCTTTTTGCTTAAGTACTTTATAATATTCTTAAAAGACTCTTCGTAACAAACTTATTTTGTCTACCCCTCTGCTTCATATATGGCTGCAAATGTTTGTTGCAGCAGAAAGATGTTTATCTCAACTCTCTGTTATGACCCTGTCTTGATTCTTCCTTTTTTTTTTTAACAAAGAAATATGAAACGCTTCATGAATTTACATGTCATTATTGTGTAGGGGCCACACTAATCTTCTCTGGATTGTTCCAATTTTAGGATATGTGCTGCCAAAGCGAGCACCCTGTCTTGATTCCTTATGCAATCATTTCTACTAGTCATAATCTCTAGTGTCACCTTTCAAATGAGCCCAGTAGAGCCAATGATTTCTTTTTTTTTCTCTGCCTTCTTTTTTTTTTAATTTTTAATTTTTAATTATGAGGACAAAGATGCAAAGAAAGAGGACAAGAACAGTGGAAGGACAATCACCCATAAACAGAATTCTAAGAAGAAATTCCCATGCTGATATTTTAACTTTGAATTTTCATCCAAAGAACATTAAGATAAATAAAACAGAACCCATGTACAATTACTTCATCCCTCAAGTCCGCAGATTGTAATACATTATATTTATTAGCAGCACACAAAGCAATCTAAAGACATAAAACTTATGTAACTACTTAAACGTTAAAGGCATAGTATTTTTTTTACATTTCCATGCACATTCATATTAGTTTACGTTAACCTCGAAAGTTTAAGTGGTTTTTTTTTTTTAAGGATTAGAGTCAAAGAAGCACAGTAAAAACAGTGTTAGAGTGGCAATTATTGTTTGCATAGGCCCACCAAAATATGAGGGACATGGAAAGAAAAAGCCTTGGCTTAAATACAAGGAGACCCTACCCCTGAAGTTTCCTGGCATAAGACCAACTCTAGGCTCCAGACAAGCTAGTTTGTCCAATCCAAGACATTGTCTGTAGTGCCAACACACTTTTGTTTTTCACACAGTCTCTGTTGTTGGTATCATGTTTCTGTATTAAAGATCCTGGAATCTGCATATCCTACATTGAAGTCAGAATGTGGAGCGTCCTCTAGTTTCACTTCACAATTAAAGGGCAATGCAGAGAGCCCTGTCCTGTAAGCAGGTGGTTGTTGTTGTTAAGTCTTTTTAGTGTTAAGGGAAATCTCTTTTAATAGGTCGATGTCAAAGCAGTGGTAGGTCTTCCCTGGTAGAGGATTGCTTCCAGGTGATGTTATAGACACACTTGGACATTTTGTGGATGGTTTCCCTGGTTCAGGGGTGATTGGAGAATGCCCATTCTTCTGAGGCCTGTGCCAGGTCATTATGTCAATGTTCAGGGTGTAAGGTCTCGTTGCACCTACAAGATTTGTGTGTTCCAATCTCTACTAGATAAGATCTTATTTGTATGTATAGTATTTTCCCATTTCAATGTGCCTATGCAAACAAGGAACAATGCCATGTGGCATTATCGGTGCATATGGGGGCCATAGAACAAGTCCAACAATCCTTATGACATGGTTCAATCATAAGCATTAAATTAGGGGACTCTTTCACCAAAATTCCTTATTGAACAGCTCACAAAGTGAAGAAAAGATAAAAAGTGGTTAGAATCGTCACTGTATAAGAGAGTATTTAGTAAGACTTATAGCTGTCAGAGGAAAAACACATAAAATATTCAAAAGACATAAGTGTCCATTTTAAGTCTTTTGAAATAGTTGGGGGTTGTTAGATCCAAGGCATGGCTTTGGTCTGTGATTAGGATTGTGTAGTACTGAAGTTAAAAAGGGTAAATGTGGGCCCGGAGAGATAGCACAGCGGTGTTTGCCTTGTAAGAAGCCGATCCAGGACCAAAGGTGGTTGGTTCGAATCCCGGTGTCCCATATGGTCCCCTGTGCCTGCCAGGAGCTATTTCTGAGCAGACAGCCAGGAGTAACCCCTGAGCACCGCCGGGTGTGGCCCAAAAACCAAAAAAAAAAAAAAAAAAAGGTAAATGTGAGGTACTGATGGTTGGGGGTGAGAGAGTTAAGGAGTAATAATGAGCTTTGTAGGGGTGTGCGAAAGGGCAGAATACAAAATGGACATTCTGCATTTGCAAAACAAAACTTAAGGATAGGGAATACTCTTAATATATACTGTGCACAGGGGCACTAACCCCTGTGCAGTTTTGAACATATAGACTGTTAAGAAATTGCCAGTGACAACCTTAGTGCAACCCAGCAAATCTCAGCACACCCCAAGTTAGAACCCACCTTGTCTAGCCACCTGGGCTGGCACCCAGGGAAGGCCTGGAGGCTGGGGGCAGAGAGGGGATGGCTGGGGGCCTATCAAGGCCAACCTTGATAGGTTCTCCCTAACCCAAGTTAAGTAGAAGGCCTTTGACATGGGGTCTCCCCATGCCGGCTAAAGCTAGCCTCCAAATCAAGAAAGGATTCGGTAGAGAGCCGGAAGCCAGGATCTGCCCACCTTCCACCCTGTGCCCTTCCCAACCTAGTGCTGGGGGAAGGGTGGGGAAAACTTGGGACCCCATCCAGGAGGGACCACCCGACACCCACCTTGTCTGGCCGCCTGGGCTGGCACCCAGGGAAGGCCTCGAGAACCAATAATTTCTAAACATGTATCTTTAATCTCCTGAACTTTAGACTTTTAGTTTCCTGGCTTAATTCCTACAAAAGCCAATTTAGTATCTCTTTTCTCAGACTTACTCCCCTGTGAACAAATATTACCATTCAGACATTTAACCTAATTTTCCTTCACACATGTCACTAAATGGAAGAAATGAAGCCTATAAGTACTACACAAAAAGCAGACAGCCCAACCTGCCATAAAACACAGGCCCAGTATGGGTTGCCTGATCAGAATCTTTCTTAAGTTGGGAAATCGTGACTGATCACTCATGTTTCTCTTACAAAATTGAAGCACCAAATTATCACATGAAAGAATAAGTTGCACTGATTTTTGTACTTGAGTTTCCCAAACTTATATGGTTTCCTTTTCTTCCTCTTAAGATTACATTGCTTACAATGTGCAGGATTGAAGTAAGCTTCCTAACCCCCAAACTAAAAATTTGCAAACTACCTGTTTAAAATGGAACTCTCAGTGTCTTCTATTCTACCCTACTCTCTTTGATAGGATCCATCCATTCATTTCCTATTCTGTTCTATTCTATTTGATTCTATCCTATCCTCTTCTGTCCTATTTAAAATTCTGATTGGGGGGGGAGAGAGATAGCACAGTGGTAGGGCATTTGTCTTGCATGCAGCCAAACCAGGAAAGATGGTGGTTGGAATCCCAGCATCCCATATGGTCCCACATGCCTCCCAGGAGCGACTTCTGAGTGAAGAACCAGGAGTAACCTCTGATAACTGCCTGTGTGACCCCAGAAAACAAACAAAAAGTTTCTGATGGGTCACTTATGAGTTTTGACCTACAATATAGCCATCTGTGTCCTGGAAGCAATTCAAATAGATTGTAGGATATGTTACTGATTTGGAAGAATTTATACATCTAAAATACTAGGTACACAGGTAATCAAGAGAATTAATACTGGCCTGGAATACTTTCTAGAGATAAAGAGAAAGAAGTTCTTAGAGGAGTCTCAAGGTCTGAGAATCTAAAAAACAGGGGGTTATGAAGCCCTGACTTAGGGATATCCTAAGTGCTAAAGAACAGTTCAGTGTTAGGACAACTTTTGAGTGTGATTTATTGGGACTGAAGAAAAATGGTACAAGCCTAGAATTATGGTTTTGCCTTGCAAAAGTTACATGTAATTTTCAATTTGCAGGTTATAATTTTGAATCTAAGTAGAATAATCAAGTTAGATGAGACATGCCCACATAGACCTTCTGTGAACTATTATTAGAGCAATTCCATTTGAACCATGTATTCCAAAACTGATAGATAACATCCTTCTAAGGGAATCAAATAGGCCTGTGATTCTTAAGACAAAGATGAAATAATCTGTTTTATTTTTGTGAGGAAAAATGTCTTGGAACTTTGGGAAAGAAAACTATAATTTGGTTCTCAATGGACAATAATTTTCTACACATTTCACAAATCTATCATAAAGTGACAGAACAGTGAACTATTAGATCAGTTTTCAAAGACATATGAAGTCAGGCAACATTGCAGAGGCTTAATCAAGTTTTCTAACTTCAGCTAGCTGTTAGAGGTCTCAACACACTCATCTCTAGGTATGCTCAAGCATCAACAATTTCCAAAACACCTTACATTTTATAAACAGTGAAAGTGCACAATGCCATTTTCAATCTGTTTATATTTTAAATCTTACTCGATAGTCTCATCAATTTTAGGAATTAGGTTATTATTTGGCATGAATAGCCAGTCTGTTTTATAGAGTCTGATAAGGCATTGCAAAGCAGTCATTAAGATTTAATAGGCTCAAATTCAACATTGAAGTCTTGAGTCAATTCTGACTCAATGTCTTAGAAAAAAATAACATTTAAAGATAACTCTATGTGTGCAAGAAAATATTTTTACAGTGTGTTAAAAATGTCAGTTCCCAGAACTATTTTCTAGTAAACCTTCACTCTGGATAAGAGCCAACTGACTTCAATGCCTATTTTCTTTCTTTAATTTGGTTCTCAAGCTATCACATTATAAAACTTTAGTGCCAATTGAAAATTTTACTTTTCAAATTTGGTTCTATGTTGCTATCTAAAAAGTTAAGTACTTTGGTTCCTCTCTGCCAAGAAAATTAAGTGGAATTCTTTTCACAACAGTTATCAGATTATTCGGACATGGGTGGTCTTAAAAATGTTACAGTTTCCAAAAACGTTTGGTATCTTGTTTATTCTTTTGTTAAATAACTTTATCTCTAAACAGAGTATCGTAGTATTACCCAACATAGCCAATCATAAATTAGTCTGGTACCTGTCTCACATAAGCCTTATATTATCCATTTAAACAATGGCACAGTACATACAAGTGTAGAATTTTTATGTATATAGGAGTAAACTAATATTGCTCATTCTTACTAAGTGCTTTGAGTCAAGACTTTACAGAGAAAAAAAAGGAAACCATTGTGTTGAAAAAGAAGGCAATCTCCAAATTGAATGCTATGAATAATATGCAGACAATGGTCAACAAAACAAAACAAAACAAACAAATATAAACAAGCAAAATTTTGTGTTTGATCTTAGCCAAAAGGCCAAGAAGTGATACAAACAAAATTCTGATATCGGCTGTAACAATATTTGCATGTCAGTAATTAAAGTTTCTGTGACCCAGAGGTATAGCATTAAATATTCCTTTCTGTACTAATCAATGTCATAAAAAGTCTTTAACTTGCCAGATTTTCATTCTAGCACTTTTTTTTGTCCTCTTTCATGTAGAATTCAAATAGCAACAGTAAGACTATTTAATAGGTGTCTGATATTACTATCAAATTATACTTTAATATATGCTATCAAATATAGTTGTTATTTTCACATGGCTAAGAAGATCTGTTTCTGCTTGCTTTATGATTTTTATTTGCTAGTTTTTGAGGAATGAAAGCAGTGAATTTCTTTCTAGCTTTTAGTACCGTGGGTTTGGAATTACTTAATAGAGCCAATAGAAGAGCAATTATACATTTTTTTGGTTAGTATATGTCACAAGGTCCCCTACCTCTTAACCATAATAGAGTTACTTTTACTATTTAATTTTATCATCAAAAAGCCAGACAGATCCTGCTATAGTATTTATTTCTATCCATTAAAAAGCAACCCCTGGCAGTGCTCAGAAAGTCCTGGGATTTCCAACAATATGATGATGAGGCCCTGAGAGTTGGACCTCAGATCCAGTGATGGTCTCAAGAAAGAACACTAGGTATTAAAGAATTCAGGGCTCGTTATCTATTAACATGCATCATACCACTTGAGCTTTCTCCAACTCTCTATTCAGAGATTATAATGTAGATTATCGTTGTTATTTTTTAAACAAAGTGAAGTTTATTCTGTGCCAGTTTATAAATCACATGTTAAATTTTTTCAAGATTCCTAAACAACTTTAAAATAATTATAGATAACATCTATTTATTTGCAAATAATCTGGCATTGGAGGGGAGATGATGGCAAGAAAGACACCACCATATTTCTTGAAAAACATAATTAAATTAATGCAAAAAATCAAAACTGCTCAATTCAATTACTTGTTAATTTACAACCATACTAATTTACAGGGTTTATATAAAATTGAACAGCAGGTCTTTAAATTGCTCTTTGATATTTTTAGTCTTTCTAAAACTCAATTTCTAATTTTTTTCTTGAAGCTGATGCATCCTAATTATAAATCACATCATTTCCTTTCCTAAAGGCTATTTATTATAAAATTTATAATTTGTTTCTGTCAAATTCAATTAAAATAAAAAAGCCAATTAAAATTTTAAAGACATGCATTCAGGTTGATTAAATGTGATTTAGTCATAAAAAAGGCTGATAGAAGACTAGTTTTGAGCACAAATTCTAGGGTTAGATTACTTGAGGGCCATTTACAAGTTGTGTGAATATTTAACTGCCTTGAGACATTTTTCTCTTCTGTAAATTGTGAATATTAATACTTCTAAAATAAGTATTTTTGAAGTCAGTGGGCATTTAATCGTTGAAATCAGAAAACTTAGACCAAATTTATACAAACTTTGGTCTTTGCTTATAGGTCAATCAGTAGTTGTCTTTATTTAACAAGCAGTTCTGGAACAACAATGCCTGAAAAAATATGTATTGTGACCAACTTTGTGAACCAAGGTGTTTAAATAAAATTAGAAAAAATAGGGGCTGGAGAGATAGCATGGAGGAAAGGTGTTTGCCTTGCATGCGGAAGGACGGTGGTTCGAATCCTGGCATCCCATATGGTCCCCTGAGCCTGCCAGGAGTGATTTCTGAGCATAGAGCTAGGAGTAACCCTGAGTGCTGCTGGGTGTGACCCAAAAACCAACCCCCCCCAAAAAAAATACATTAGATAAAATATATGAACAAAAGGGTAAAATATAGGGGTCAAATACATAGTTTAATGGTTAAGGCACTTCCTTTGCACAGGTTAGATTAAATATCCACAAAAAGTTCTCCCTGTCCCTCAGGAGTGAAAGACCCCTAAATACAGAGTAAGCCCTGACTTACTTGAGAGCATGTTCCCCCCCATATTATATAAAATAAATTAAAATTTGATCATCACTCACTGACACACAATACACAGATTTTAATAATGAAAGGTAGAAGGTATTAGAAGAAAGAGAGAGATAAAAATTTATGGACGGACAGTTACTTGCTGTTGATATATCAGGGAGACTTCTGTGACAAAGAAGAAACTTCAATTGGGCTTGGAAGATGAGAAACATTTAAAAATACTAGTGCTGAGGATGGCAGGAGAAACACGATAAAGAGAAAAGCAAAAAGGTAAATGCATTAACTATTAAAAATTATCATTTGATTGACATTAACTTTTCATGAAAGTAAGTCATGAGAAGGTGGTAGCAATAGGTCATGAAGGGATATTGAGAGCCAGGCCAAACAACAGAATTGTTATTATTGTCTTTTATTGAAACCATTGTGATTTACAAAGTCCTTCATAGTTGGGTTTCAGACATACAATGAGTCAGGGTTAGTCACACTACCAGTGTTGACCTCCCTCCACCATGTTACCAAAGTATATGCCAACCACCACCCTTTGCCCCCCAACCTGCCAGTATAGTAGCTCATTTAAAGTTTAAGTTTTGGTCTCTTGATTCCATCTACCAATAGACCTGAGACTGCATGGCCCCTGAACGCCATCCTTTCATTTTTTTTCTTGGTTTTTGGGTGACACCCGGCAGTGCTCAGGGGTCACTCCTGGCTGTCTGCTCAGAAATAGCTCCTGGCAGGCACAGGGGACCATATGGGACACCGGGATTTGAACCAACCACCTTTGGTCCTGGATTGGCTTCTTGCAAGGCAAACACTGCTGTGCTATCTCTCCGGGCCCACCATCCTTTCATTTTTGTGTTTCTCCTTCATTCAGTTTATTTCCTTATCCTTGCTATATTCTGGAGTCAAGGGTGTTGAAGACAAGTCCCAATTAGACCATTGCATTTCTTCATGCCATAAGTGATATCATTCTGTATTTATCCTTCTTCTGACTTACTTCATTTAACATAATATCTTCCAATTCCATCCATGTTGCTGCAAATTAAATGATTGCACCATTCCTTACAGCTATGTAGTATTCCATTGTAAATATGTGCCACATCTTTATGATCCATTAGTCTATTGTTAGACATCTAGGTTGATTCCAAGTCCGAGCTATTGTACTGAGTGCTGCAATGAATAGTGGTGTGTATACATCATTGTGGATTAATGTTTTTCTGTCCTGAGAATAGATACCCAAAAGAGGAATTTCTGGATCAGATGGCAGCTCAATTTTAAATTTACTGAGAACCTGCCATACAGTTTACATGAGGTTGGGCCAGGCAGCATTCCCACTAGCAGTGGATGAGTTACTTTCTCACCACATCCCCACCAACACAGATTTTTTCCCAATATTTTTGATATGTACCATCCTCTTTGAACAACACAGAATTATTTTGAAAAGATGAAGAAAAATTTAAACTTTTGATATGAGGAGTAGTCTTATCACAATAAAGCTTAATCTCATAGGCGAGTAAACAATAGTGGATAAGTAACTATGAATTGCTCAAAGTAAGAGATAATAAAGTTCCAGAAATAACAGGAGTTACTCCCAATAAAAAAAGAGGGGGGGGGGCGGAGAGAGCACAGCGGCGTTTGCCTTGCAAGCAGCCAATTCAGGACCTAAGGTGGTTGGTTTGAATCCTGGCATCCCATATGGTCCTCCGTGCCTACAAGGAGCTATTTCTGTGCAGATAGCAGGAGTAACTCCTGAGTGGTTGGTTCGAATCCTGGCATCCCATATGGTCCCCCGTGCCTATTTCTGAGCAGCTATTTCTGTGCAGATAGCCAAGAGTAACTCCTGATCACTGCCAGGTGTGGCCCAAAATGAGAGAGAGAGAGAGAGAGAGAGAGACAGAGAGACAGAGAGACAGAGAGACAGAGAGAGAGAGACAGAGAGACAGAGAGAGACAGAGTCAGAGAGAGAGAGAGAGCAGAGAGACAGAGTGAGACAGAGAGAAAGACAGAGAGAAAATGGGGCTGGAATCATCTGCCTTGCCTGCACTCGCCTAGGATGGACCATAGTTTGAATCCCCGGGGACCCATATGGTCCTTCAAGCCAGAAGTGATATTTGAGCGCATAGCCAGGAGTAACCCCTGAGTATCACCAGGGGTGGCCCCCCAAACAAACAAACAAACAAAAAACAAAAAGAGAATGTATACACAATGCATGTAAATAGATTCTAGAATATTACCCCCAAATTATAAAACAATGAGATACTTTAAAAATACACAGATATTGGGGGCCAGAGAGATAGCATGGATGTAGGGCATTTGCCTTGCATGCAGAAGGATGGTGGTTCAAATCCTGGCATCCCATATGGTCCCCAAGCTTGCCAGGAGTGGTTTCTGAATACAGAGCCAGGAGTAACCCCTGAGCACTGAGTGTGATCTCAAAACCAAAAAACACAGTTATAATAACTTCATCACTGAAGCTAATTCACTAAGTCTAAAGTGAATTTCAAAATATACATCTAGAAAATGTGATTTTGATGGCAGGTTGCTTTTGGTAACCAGTGACCTGCACATCTATGATTATGAAGTAAAAATAGTTTACACTAGCTTCAAGGGTCAGAAACTAAGAAAAGAAGTACTATAAAGAAGAAAAGGAAGAGGAATTAAGTAAATAGAGATCATCAGCAATTGAAGCAGAAAGAGAGCAAAGCTGAGGACAATTTATGTGTTCATGAAGACATATATTTTTAGAAAGATGGACCAATTGGCCTCTAATAAATGGGGTTGAAATACAGCACTATGATATGAAAAAGGCAAATGCAATCCCCTGGAAACACTTTTACTCTAAAATTATGAGTCACAAGAGAATGAATCATGACCTGAGATGGCAGATGAAAAGTAAGAAGAATGAAAATCAAAGAAGACGGCATATTCAAGGAAGGGCTGTTCTCATACAGAAGAAGAGAGGTTAAAGAGGGCTGGGAAAAATAAGATTTGCAGCTAACATTATGAGTAATGGGTGAAAGAGATAGGTAAGTTACACTCAAGAATTATCAGTGAATAAAAGTTTTATGCTATATAGGTTACCATGTACAGAGTAGCTTGCAGTCAAAACATTTCTTGATAGTAGTACAAGATGTAAAGATTTGCATGTGGCCAATGTATGTTAAATCCCAGGGACTACAGAAGGTCCAATGAGTACAGATCCAGGAATAGGACCGAGCACCACTTGGTGTGACTCTAACCCTAACCTGTTCCAATATGGAAGAAAAGTGTGTTAATGTAGTAGAGTGACAGAAAATTTATGATAAACGCAACAGTATTAAGATAAGTGAGATCACCATAAAGGGTGAAAGCAACTGTTTCACCATTAAAGAGGAGACTGACTCAGAGGAGACAAATATTTAAGATTTCATCTATAGGTTTTAGAAAAAATAAAAGACATTTTGCAATAATTCTCAGAGACAAAAGAGAGGAGGGCTGGAAGGTCCAGCTCACCGACATGAAGCATCCACCACAAAGAGTGGTGTGAGTGCAGTTATGGAAATAAACTACACTGAGAACTATCATAACAATGTGAATGAATGAAGGAAGTAGAAAGCCCTGTCTAGAGCAAGGTAGAGGTGGAGGTGAGGAGGAGGGAAACTTGGGACATGGTGATGGGAATGTTGCACTGGTGAAGGGGGTGTTCTTTACATGACTGAAACCCAACCACATCATATTTGTAATCAAGGTGTTTATAATACATATATCAAAAAAAAAAAAAAGAAAAAACAGCTTAAAAATAAAAAAGAATTAAGGTAAATGTGGAAAACCAAATGAAACAAGTTCCAATAGAGGGAAAAAATAGAATATACTTGAAAAGGCTGGCTTTGTTGAGAATGAATTACCATATTTTCTGGCGTATAAGACGACTTTTGAAACACAAAAATGTCAACCAAAAATCGGGGGAGTTTATCCCGAAAAATGTTTCATATGCCGCTAATGAAACAAACAAAAAAATCAGGCCACAGAGTTTCCAAATCTCTTTCTTGGGAGCTCCTAAACAGTACTCAGGAGAGCTGGGGGCCACTTCTGGCAAAACCCAGCTAACAGTGTTGGTGGTTCAAGTGCTAGGGTCCGAGGATGGGGTGTTTGTTTGGTTCATGTAGTGGGGGGAGATTACTGAGGCCACCAGGGAATTGCCAGAAAAGGTGCCTATGATAAGCGGACCAGTTACTGCAGATTGCTTCACCGCCTCTCTAACATCAGCCAATCCAAGCAGGCTTTTTATGCATGCAAATTAGACAATGTTTTTGGACCCGAATCTACACTGTAAAAAGCCTGCTCAGATCGGCCAGAAGTCAGAGAGGAGTCTATGACAGTATAAACTTTGAACCTTTGCTTGTTGTGATTGGCCCACTGTGGTAACATACAGTTGCAGCACAGGAACGTTCTGTCTGATACAGCGTATATAAGGCCCTAAAACCTATGTTTTAACTGCAAAATTAGAGGGTCGTCTTATACGCCCAGTCATCTTATTCGCCGGGAAATACGGTATTTACTTCCTTACCTAAAACAACAAGAAAAGAAGCAAAATAAATAAATAAATAAATAAAAAGGAGAAACAGACAAATTGTCAGATAAAACCAGAGAATTTGAGCAAGATAACATTAGATAGTTTTCATAAATTATAGGATTATAGCAGAAGGTATGACATACAAGACTTCAGACTAAAGGGATATTTTGAAGATTACTTAAGAATCAGCTAAATAAATAAAGGAGGCAGATAAAGATACTCCAAAATATTTCTGAAAAGCAGAGATGACCTAGTCTAAGTTAAAAGGAATATTGGGTAAAAAATTGGACATTACATACTAAACAAAAGTAGTCAGAGAGAGAACAACAAATACTGGATGATCTCACTCATCTGTGGTATTTGGAGAAACAAAACAAGAAGATAGATTATAGAACCAAGTAAACTCAGATTACTAACTAATGGGAGTGTCAGAGATTGGCATACATCAAAAGAATCAGAACAACTAGTGTTGGCATGGATGTGAGGAGAAAGGAACCTTATTCACTGGCATCTAGTTCAAACTTTCTGGAAAATAATATGGATATTTTGTAAAAAAAAAAAACTGGAAATTGCGCTTCCTTATGGTCCAGCAATACCACTCCTAGGGTTATATGCTTGAAACACAAAAACACAATACAAAAATGACCTCTACACTCGTATGTTTATTGAATTAGCCAGAATCTGGAAGCAACCCAGGTCCCTGACAAAAGATGAGTGGATAAATAAACGTTGGTATATTTACACAATGGATTACTATGCAGCTGTTATAAAAGTGAAGTAATAAATTTTGCTTATACCTGGATGGACATGGAGAGCATTATGCTGAGCAAAATGAGTCAGAGGGAGAGGCATAAATATAGGATAACCTCACTCATTACTGGACTATAAGTAACATAAAAAGAAAGTGTGGAGATATCCAGAGACAATACAGATAAATATCAGGAGGACCATTCCATGATAGGTAGCATGCCACAAAGAGCAGAGAGTGCAGTTACAGTAGAGAAGGTCTAATATGGAAAGCACATTCATGGCACCAATTCATTTGCAGTAATACAAGCCACAATGTCACAAAAGAAAAGAGAGCAGGGAAAGAGAGAGAGTCTTAGAGAGATAAAGAGAAAGATAAAAAAAGAGAAGAGAAAGGATGTGATAGAGATATGTGAGTAAAGTAAAATGCCTGCCCCAAAGGCAGGTGGGAGAAGGTGGGCTAGGAGGGAAGAGGACATCAGGAAGGGTGAGGGGAAAACTGTTGACATTGGTGGTGGGAAATGCACACTGGTGAAGGTGCATACATTGTATGACTGTAACTCAATCATGAACAACTTTATCTGTGGAAAAAAAAACTCTATTATGAACAACCTTGTAAACTACTGGTGTTTAAATAAAAAAGAATTGGGAGTGACAGGTAAAGGATGGATGAAGAGGCTGACTAGACATAGACTAGAAAATTGGTGAAGGGTATTGGACACTTTGGTGGTGATGAGATAGGATACTATAAAATCAAACCATCAATGTTAACACTATTGTAAACATTTTGTCTACACTACAATAATAGTAGCAAAGAAAACAAGCTAGCTAAAATATTATTTAGAATAAAGTATTCTATTCCAGAGCAGCATTCATTGAGAAGCAAGAAAGATGAAAATTGTGTGTGACATGGATTGGTCAAATTACTAAAGGAGTGGACTGAGTTTGTGAGGGAGAGTAAGGGAGATAATAAAAATATCCTTGGAATGACCAATAGCAGTGAGAAAAGAAGGGAGTCACAATAAAGATAAAGAACAATTATTGAATGAGAAGCAAGAAGAAGACAGAGTGAATTTGTATTCAGAGAGAGAATCAAAAGAATATGGTGACTCAGGAGAGGGTATGATAAAAAAATAGTAACCATATGATTATGAGTTGAAATGTGGGGAATGTAAGTAAAAAACAAATTAAAAAATAGAAAAAAAGGGGTTGAAATGATAGGTAGGATGTTTGTCTTGCACGGGGCTGACCCAGGATGGACCTAGGTTTGATCCCCTGTGTCCCATATGGTCCCCCAAGTCAGGAGCAATTTCTGAGAGCATATCTAGGAGTAATCTCTGAGTGTTACTGGGTATGGTCAAAAATAAAAAATATAGAAAAATAAGTAACAGGGTCATGGTACCTATAAGTGCAAAAGAACAATCTTATTTTTGCTGTCCTCCTAGTTTGAAGGAATAGTGTCTTGTTATGGGTTCTAAGGAAAATACTCTTTTATTAGGCAGGCATTTTCTATGTTTTTCCTTGAAAGGAAACAGCTTATACATTGTTAGAAAATGACTTTATCTGCCATTTTTCTTTATTTAACTGAATTTTGTGACCTATAAATTACTAAGTACTGCTTTATAATCACAGACACTTTGCCAACAATATTTTTTAAAGGAAAGTTATGGAGCAATTACTTATGTCTTAGATTACCTGTCCTTACTTCCTATCTTCCTAGTTCTAGAAATCCTACATTTTTTCTTCTACTTATTTCTGGATTTTATTTTACTATTATAACAATGTAGTAAACACAATTATTGTTTTTGATTCTATAGGTATACAAACATTTGAAAATAAATGTGTAGGCACTTAATCATAAGTTGGAAGTATCTCAAAATAATAAGTATGGAAATAAATAGCACATGGAAAATGTTGTAAATCAGGAATGGAATTTATAGCTAAGAACTTGGGCTATGGCCAATTAGAGACAGTCAGGACATCTTTTTTGTTGACATCTTTTTGAGATGGTTCTTAAATCAGGTCAAGGCAGATAAGGTGTTTTCACTGCTATAAATATCCTAAGATAAAATATCCATGAAAACTAATTTTCTATCTTTTAATTGAGTTTTATTTCTGGCAACAGTTTGAACACAAAATTTAGAGACACTTGAAAAACCAGAAATTATATTTTCATCAGCCAAACGTTGAATGGAAGACTTCAGTCATATATTTAAAAAAACTGAATGTGCTCATAGATCAAAGCAATGAATATGAATGACTGTTTTATGTAGTCCTCAAAGAACTATAAAGTAATGTTTCATTGGCAATTTTCTCATACAAATTAAGGATTGGGGTTGAAGAGGAAAGTCTTTTAAAAGAATACAGTAATACAGAAAAATAAGATTTAATATCAAAAAATCAATTTGGAGAAAATCAATCAAGAAAAAACATGAAAAGCTCTGCTCCTGTATGCAAAAATAGTAATTGGGAATGTTCTTAAATTTCTAGATTGCCATTATAGGGAATGACAGTAGTGTGTACAGGTGGTACCAACCACATTAAAAATCAAACTATGCAATAAACTTGTCAATGTCAAAATGATGATCTTAGTCATAATGATGGTCTCAATTGTACACTATACAGATTATATCTTCTACCAATACCTTAATGAAACCTATTCTTGATAGGTATCGATATGTAAATTCATTTCCCTACTATTCCCTCTTGTCCCCTGCCAACATAAATGATAAGCTTAGCACGTGAAAATGAGTTTAGTTATGTGGCAAACTCTGAATGTACCAGAAATCATGTCACTTTTAGACAAAAGCACTAATTATGTAGAGAGGTATTACAATAGGTCCCACTATCCTACAGTTTAAGACTTGCCTGATCAATTTCTCCTTCTAGAGTATTTTAACATGTAATGGGGAAGACAAGAATTAATGAATCATATTCTCATGACAATAGTCTAGACATGAGATCATGGGTGATATCTGCCTTGTGCTAGAAACTGAGTTGTACCTCTCCAAAATTTAGATGTGGAAGCCTAACCTTTGAAGTAATGATGTTTGGAAACTAGGTCTTTGAGAGATAATTATTTAATGAAGGGGCAACTTTTAGAATAAAGAAGGAACACAACAGATCAATTTTTTTTCACTCTCTTTTTCCTGAAACTACCACATCCATACCTCTTTCCACCTAGAAACCAATTAAATTTAACAGTTTACGTTAAGAAAGGAACAGAACTTTACTTTTGCCCTTATCAGTATTTAACTGTAGCTACATAAAAAGTAGTGCTTTGATATAAGGATTTCTAGAAGCACTGATTCTAGAAAGGCCCTTCTCTGCTACAAATAATCAGTTCCTTTTCTTTTCTGCTATTGTTTTTTTTTTATATAATTTTTAGTGACTGATTCCAAATTCTAAATGCTCTCAAAAATAATGAAGAAAACATAGAATGACTACACATCATTTCAGGCACAAAGATTTCTAGTTTGGATCTTTTAAGGCTGAGGTAATATGTACAAATCTAAACAGAGGATGAACATGCATATTGTTTTAAAAAATATTTTGCTTCCACCCCTGCTATTGGCAGTTTGTAGAAAAGACTGAATTGTGTACACAGGGACTGTTCTAAAACTCAAGTGGAAGAGATTGTTCATAGTCTACAGAGACATCCTGGGGTTTCCCTTAGGTCCTCAGGCAATTTTTTTTTAATGTTTTCTTTTCAGCAATAGAACTGTAAGTATGTTACAAATAAGCAGTCCATTGCCAAGGACATGTGAAACCTGTTAGATTGGTCATTCTGGATCCTATTCAAGCACATAGTGTTACTAGGTAAGGTTACTTTTATTTTTCCTTAATGGAAGCCTCAATCTTGTTTTGACAAAAACAATCTTATGGTATTTTTCCATTTTTATTATAACCATTGGTTGTTTATGTGAGCTATAAAATTTGAGGTGACAATGACATACTTATTATTTTGATGTGAGAATGATCATAACATCAGAGTTCTAATTAAGATTACATAACAAACCACCACAAAACTTAGTGGTTTAACATAATTTACTATTTTTCCATACTCTTACCATCTGAATTAGGCTGTTTTTAATTGGTACTTGTTTATGTTTCTTTTGCTCTGTGTGCTATTTTCTCAGGTTGGAACTTATATGATGTCTTCTTCACTCTAATGTCTGGAGTCAAAGTGGGAATGCCTAAAACAATGGAGGCTGGACAAAGATATTGGTTGGAACCATGACTAGCTTGGTGTTTCTAACATTATGGTGGTCTTAGAAAAACTGAATTTTTTTAACCTGTTGGTTGGTCTCTAAAAAAAAGAGCATAAATACTAATCTTCTAATAGACTCATGAGGGTAATTTTACTTTTTATCATGTTATATTGGCCCAAGCAAGTTCAAAGTCAGTCTAGATTCAAAGAGAAGGAAAAATAACTGATAGCAGTTATTTTTGGAGAGCAGAGTTGCGTATTTCCAATTTACCCTGTGTTCTTTTCTTTCACTTTTATTTTTCCTCTGAGTTTTACTTAGTTTTTTTGAACTATATTTGGAATTTCTTTAAATATTGACTTTCAGATATCAGGAAAGACTCTGTGTGATCTTAAAAAGCTTCAATAATTTTGATAATAGTAATGGAATCTTGATTGATATCTTTAATTTTGTTCAAGTAGGAAGAAATGAAGCCTTAGGAGAAATACAAGTGCTCAAGCTCAGATATGATCCTAAGTAGAGAAATAGCTACTATAATATCAGAAGATTCCAAATATATCATATTCATGTTATACATGGTTAGCTAGATCATATCACACTTACATCTTTAATATATCACAATGAAACATTTTATAGACTCTTTGCTTAAGGCTCACTCCTGTAAGTGCATAGGGGATTGTATGAGGTGCTAAGGATCTAACTGGGGTCTACTACTTACAAAGCAAGTGCCTTAACACCTGAACTATCTCTTTGGTTTCTATGTGGGTTTTTCTTTTTATTGAAAACTTACTTAGATCTAAGGGGAGAGAAAAAGAGGGAGCATGTACTCAATTGTGAACTCAGTTTTCTCCAGAGTGAAAAAAGCAAGCAAAGAGAAGACAAGTAAGCATTTACACATTTAAGGGAGAAAATGTATCTTGCTTGAAGAGTAAGCCTCTATGTAGGATTTTATAAAAAAGAAATTTGTAATTGCCTACATCCTCTTTTTATTCAAATTACTTTTCCTTTTCTGATCCATGAATCACTTCTCCCATAAGACTACTGGCTGATGAATCAGAAAGAAGTCAGTATATTCTAATGAGTCTAAAACAAGAGACAAGCATATCATTGCCAGAGATCAAAACCAAACCCTAAATTACAAGCTTGGTCTAAAACGCTGTTTAAAACATTGGAATTTAATTCAAGGAACATAGCTTTATCCTGACTCATTTTGACTGCACGTTTATCCTACCAAAGAGAGTGAGTGAATCTTACTCTGAACCACCGATCTTTGAAACTTTGTTTCATGGCAGCCAGGTAGTATAAAAGCCACAGAAGTCACTAGACCATTCTGGGAAAGAGAAGGGGCTGTCAGTGGGCATGACAGTAGACCCATGAGGGCAACTTTCCTTATAGCATGTTATATTGGCCCAAGCAAGTCTAAAGTCAATCGAAATTCAAAGAGAAGCAAGCACAGAGTATAGTTCATTTTCTAGCAACTTTCTTTCTTTCTTTTTCTTTTTTTCTTTCTTTTTTCTTCCTTCCTTCCTTTCTTCATTTCTTCCTTCCTTCCTTCCTTCCTTTCTTCATTTCTTCCTTCCTTCCTTTCTTCATTTCTTCCTTCCTTCCTTTCTTCATTTCTTCCTTCCTTCCTTCCTTCCTTCCTTCCTTCCTTCCTTCCTTCCTTCCTTCCTTCCTTCCTTCCTTCCTTCCTTTCTTTCTTTCTTTCTTTCTTTCTTTCTTTCTTCATTTTATTTGAACTCTTAAATTATGATCTACTAGGAATAATAAAATATTCAACTAGAGGACTAAATGATTGATATTTAGCAGTCATAACCACAGATAAGAATTGATAGAACATGGCTACTATTTATCAGACACCTAGAGCAGCATTTCTCGATTAAGGACTACAGAATCCTGCAGGCCCTCAAGCTGTTTAAAAAGAATCACATGTGAAAATCAGTTAAATTTGGATTGTGGTTGGGAATGGAGAAGTCACCAAATGAGACTAAGGATCAACTGATAGGAAGGTACCACAGGAAGGAAATAAGTTTAGATGGGGGCCAAATTCAGAAAAGGGTCAAGAAACACTGGTTTACATAATAGCTCTATAGAAGTATTGAATATTTCAAGCCTAACTAAGTGATTGGTGCAAATTCTTCAGTTATTGAGAGAGGTTTGACGCTGTTGCTAACAAACCCCATCTGTTTAACGAACCCAAAATACTAAGGTAAATAAATAAGCATCGACATTCTAAAAACAAGTTTGGCTATGGGGACAGTATATATTAAACTTTCCTTCTCATAGAGCAGCTTATTCACTGTTAAAGGTAAATTTTTAAAGACAAAAATGCTTGTTCCCAAAGACCTCAAAATTTAGGATAATTTATATTACTAGTAAGTTGTGCACTCATAAGAAAGGAGGGGCAACTTTCCAATTGTGAATTTTTACTTGTATATCCTTCTTACTATCTAGCTATGTAAAACTGCTCATCCAATTAAAAAAAAAAAAAGGACACTGCAATGAGAGTGAGCCCCCTAAGCAGCAGAGGGTATGACATCCCTCCTGCCCCAGCAAAAAAAAAAACAAAAACAAAAAAAAACTAAACACTCCAAAATGCAGGGAAAAGTAGAAGTAAACTACAAACCACTTCAGCTATTTTAGGAAAAAGAGTTTCCTTTGCATGCTTGAAATTTCATAAAACTAAGCAGAATCTACTTGAGATTTATCAGAACTTTCTTCCTCAGGCATTAAGTAAACATTAAGGAGTGTAAAAGGGCAAAGTTCTCAAAGGAAGGCTGGATATCAAAAAAAGCTGAATCATCTGTTGCTTTCAGGGCGTATGGTTTTCAGACAATTTAGCTGCATTAGCTTACCTTGTGGAATGTGCAGTCCAAGAGGTCCTTGTGCTACTCACAATATTGAATAACAGAAGCAAAGAAAAGATGCTCATTTTCCAGTTTTTCAATTTCAGTCATGGGGACTTTCAAAATGTTATTCTTACTTTGTAATGGACCAAGATAAGCCTGACACTAGATTTTTTTTTCAGTCCCCATTTTCTGTAATGTATATATCTATATTGCGGTTAGGTTAAATGTTTTCTGGAAAATTTTTGAACACAAACTTTATATTTGTATCTTTATCCTTTCCCTTTCTTATTTTATTGTGTTAAAATATTCTCATACCTCTTGATTTATTTTCAGATTCCTTCTTTTTCTTTCCTTAATATTTTTTGGGGGAGATGTGGGCTTCCAAGCAGTGTTCAAAGAATATGGGGTCCTGTCCCCAGAGACAGGAGAGACTCAGTCTGACTATGTGTGTCATTGGTTTAGCTGACTGCTGAAGCTGTGCTGCTTGAACTCCATGGTATGGGATTACCAGGACTATAGCAAGCAGTTTCCAGGTCTGTATGATACTGGCGATCAAACAGGAAGCCTCCAGTATACAAGGCATAAGCTCCATATCATTGAGCTGTCATACTGGGTTCTCCTTTTTTTTAGGTGCATTCTCTAATTCTTCATATTCTAATGAACTAATTTCCTATTTCCATTTAGATTTTATTAAATATTAAGATATTTTAAAATTTCAACTACTGTTTTTTGGGGGAGGAGACCTCACTCAGCGATGTTCATGGCTTACTCCTGAATCTCCATTTGGGGATCAGTTCTGGACCATATGGGTTCTGGGAATCAAACTTGGGTTGGCTACATACAAGATAACTGCTCTACTTGCTATAATCTAATCCTTCGATTACTATTTTTCACTGCTAGTATTTCTAGAATATTTAATATTTATATTTCTGTTTATATTTTTGTTTTGTGATCCTTTGTGTATATTTGGTGGGGAACTCTCCTAATTGATACTCAGGAGAGCTTAGGATCTCTCCTGGAGATCTTTGGCCTGTGTGCTGCTGACAAATGGCAAGGGTTGCCAGTAAAACACACACACACACACACACACACACACACAAACTGAGCCACCTTTGGATTTGCTTGAGAACATTGAAGGTTACACTCAGTGATGCTAGGGAACTTAGTGTTGCTGGGGATAGAATAGGTTTGGGTACATGTAAACATATACCTTAATTCTGATACTATTTTCCCAACTCTTAGTTTTGATTTTATGTTATGTACAACTAATGGATATATTTTATATTTACCTTTATTTTAGGGGTAAGCATAAGAATAGTCAGACTCTATTGGCTGTAATATGGGTTTCTGCTCTCCTTTTGGCAAATTCTGACAACTCAAAACTTTAAATATAGTTACCGTATAACCCAGCAGTTCTATTTCTAATTATATAGCCAAGAAAACAAGAAATATAAAAACTTATATTTATCCCACTATAACAAACAAAAATTGAACAATCAGCAGTCCTTAACTGGCTGAATGCATAGCAAAAATATTGTATTTATTCATATTTTGGAATATTGTTTAGTAATGAAAATGCACTAAGTGCCGACATATGCTATATAACATGAATCAATCTTATGCTAAGTGAAAAAATCTGCCATACAAATGTCACATATTCTCTGGCAATGGTTTTCAAACAAGGTCTGAATAACATTTTACAAGTATGAAGCTGTAGGAGACTATTCTAAGATCCTGTTATCTGAAATGTGCCCCAAGATACAAATCTTCAGTGACAAGAAATTGCTTAGAGGTTGGCTGCTGGGGACTCAGGAGAAGGGGCAGTGACTTTTATGGGTACAGGATTTCTTTTATTTATTTCTTAAAAACTTTATTGATTGATTGGTTTTGGGGCAACACCCAGCGGTGCTCAGTAGTTGCTCCTGGCTCTGCACTCAGAAATTGCCCCTCGCAGACTGGGGGACCATATGAGGTGCTGGGAATCTAACTGAGTCCCTCCCAGATTGACCACATACAAGGCAAACACCCTACCACTGTGCTATCTCTCCGGCCCTCGGGGATTTCCTTTAGTAATCATGAAAATAGTCTAAAATTAGATTGGCTGAAAGTTACAAAATACAAATATATCAAAGATCATTGCACAAGTATCCTTGAAGTTCTGCAAGTGATACTTTGATGAAACTTAAAAATAAGGAGATAAAATGGAGAAACAAATAGGATAGTAGCCTATAGCAGTGTCATCATTTAATGACTGCAGCTTTATATTTCCAAGAATCCTAACATATTTATTTAAAATTATTTCCTCTTTATTCTCTGAAATGGTTTCCAATACTAGGGTTAAGTGATATGGCTCAGAGGCAGAGCACTTGCTATGCATGCATGAGATTGAGAGTTTAACCCTTAGCACTGTCCTACATCACTGATTGAACTCTGGGCACTGTACTGTGATCTCAGAACCAGCACTCCAGATTTCAGGACCAGAATAATTTTGGACAGCCCCAAAAAAACACAATCAAGTGTCAGAACTCTGGATGTAACAATAAAAGAGAATGGAAAATGAAGAGGAAGTAAAAAATATTTCTTTATCTTTTTTTCTGTTTCAGGTCATGCCTGGCAATGCTCAGGGCTAATCCCTGGCTTTGTGAGGCAAGAGGGATGATATAGGGTGTTGGGAATGAATTTTGGGTCAATGATATGCAAGGCAAGTACTGTACACACTGTAATATCTCTCTAGTCCAAGAATTTTTTGGGCTTGGGCGTGATATGAAACCCTCCTATACTGGGGTCTTGAATTTGAGTAGAACACATTTATCCCTTGTATCTATCTGTCTGCTTCTCCTGACTACCTTTATTGTCTAATAGTTTTGTGATTGCTCTGCTCAACCTTTCTATGACTCAGAGTAACAAGAAGGCAATAGTTTAATACTGTGGGTCTGCTGACCCCATGGTGACTACAGCCAGTACAAATAGAGTCTGTCAGTTCTAAAGAGCTTGGCTTAATGAGATTCTTTGTCTGCACTATCCCTGGGCTCCCAGATTCCTGTACGTCAGTGCTCAACTGATCATATTGGCTTGTATTTTCTGGCTTCTTCTATGAAGGTGCTATTGCTATACTTTTGTGCTGGCAGATTTTTAGTCTTGAATTTAGCATCCCAAGATTTAGGAAACTCCTGCATACATATACTGCTTGTGAACTAGGCTTGTAGCTTAGTTCTTGCTCACTACATTGAGTTCATGCTTTATTTCTTTTGCATAGGGATGTTTGTTGAGAACCTGACTCTTTAATGTTCATCTTCCTTTTAATCTTTTTTTGTTTGTTTGTTTGTTTTTTTGGTTTTTGGGCCACACCCGGCATTGCTCAGGGGTTACTCCTGGCTGTCTGCTCAGAAATAGCTCCTGGCAGGCACGGGGGACCATATGGGACACCGGGATTCGAACCAACCACCTTAGGTCCTGGATCGGCTGCTTGCAAGGCAAACACCGTTGTGCTATCTCTCCGGGCCCCCTTTTAATCTTTTATTATAAAAACAAATCTCTTCTTTAACTGTTATATATATGGGTGGGAAAATGGAAATCCACAATGGCATCTTTATTGGATATTTATTTTCAGATCAATGTAATGGATTTTCAGCAGAAATTTTCAGAGTAATAAAACATTCAGACTGAGTAGATAAAATTTTATTTCTAGAAATTTTGAACTTAAGCTATGTGGCACATACGTATTCAAGTGTATCAGAGTTATAGTTAGTAGCAAATAAAATAATAAGATCAGGTCAGAGGTCAAAACTTATATAATTTTGGGAATCATAGAGTACAAGGGAAAATAGTTTAAATGTTAATAATTTTCAAAAGTATAGCTACAAACAAATCACAAATCAAGTTAAACTGTTTAGTTCCTATTTATGATAATGTAACATTTTTCTTCTTAATGCTATCATTAACATGGCTACTCACTGACTCAAGATTTTATGTTGCATTGATAGTTATTAGTGAATCATTTATTCAACAAATACTAATTATGCTTCTAAATTCATGGAACACTGCGTAATGTGCTGGTGACAGAGAGATGAGTAACAAATATTCCTTTTCTTCAATGAATTTGCAAAGGAAATGAACCACACGCACACCAAAAAAAGTCACTATTCCATTCTCAGGAATTTCTACATACCATTCTTGTGTGTGTGTGTGTGTGTGTGTGTGTGTGTGTGTGTGTGTGTGTGTGTGTGTGGTTTTTGGGTCACACCCGGCAGTGCTCAGGGGTTATTCCTGGCTCCAGGCTCAGAAATTGCTCCTGGCAGGCACGGGGGACCATATGGGACGCCGGGATTTGAACCGCTGACCTCCTGCGTGAAAGGCAAACGCCTTACCTCCATGCTATCTCTCCAGCCTCTACATACCATTCTTTTAAAGGCAATAGGTAAATATAAATCATAGGCACAAGTAAGGGAATGATTAGTTTTGAATACTTCACAGTCAACAAATTCCAGAATTTATATTCTAAAGAATGAGGACTACCTTGTTGGAATTGGAGTTGAAGCAAATAAAGTTCTATTTATACAGCTGGCCATTTTTTCTTAAATTATATATATGGGCTGGAAAGATAACATGGTGAGCAAGACACTCGCCTTGCATGCAGTTGACTCAGTCAATTCCCAGATCTGCATGATTTCCATTGAGCATTGAAAAAAATTGATTGGGACTGGAGAGATAGCATGGAGATAAGGCATTTGCCTTTCATGTAGAAGGTCGATGGTTCAAATCCCAGCATCCCATATGGTCCCCTGAGCTTGGCAGGAGCGATTTCTGAGCATAGAGCCAGGAGTAACCCCTGAGCGCTGCCAGGTGTGACCCCCCCCCCCAAAAAAAAAAGAAAAGAGAAAAAAAGTGATCCATGAATATAGAGACAGAGTAAGCTCTGATCAAAACTAGGTGTGGCCCCAAAGCAAAAGAATATTATAGGATAATTGTTTTTACTGCTTAGGGGAAGCTAATAATAATTATAATATCATAAGCCCCTTTAACATCTCACCTCACCACCACATTTTCCGTATCATATAATAATCAAGATGTGTTGTTCAAAAAAAATGATGATGAGCTCATAACAGGATTATTTACATGAGAAAAGACAAAAGAATTAGGTAATTTTAGGAAAGAGCAAATAGATTAACATGAAAAGAGCAAACAAAATAATATAACACAGAATAAATAGTAACTATCTTGAGGATGGAAAGATGACACAAGGGTAAACTGTGGGAACTCATATCAAGAGTTAAGAGAGACTAAACTTTATACAATCAGAAAGATATTGAATGGCTTTAATGTTGAAGAGTAAAAATTTTCATATTATATATTTGAAAAACAGATATTTGAGAAAATGGAATGGAGAAGAAAATGTCTAGAACCTGTAACTATTAGGAAAATACAGTAATAATCCAAGTATGAGATAATAATGAGTATAATGTCTGTTTTGTCAAAGGAAAATTTGATATTTATAATTTGAAAAGCTAAATAAAATGCTTTATTAATGGCAATATTTCATTGGAAGAACTTTTTACTAGTTAAGATGCAAAAAAATTAGGAATAACAATATTATGTATTACCAGCTGCATGAAGAAACATTCGAAAAGTATAGGGATATTTTAGGCATAAAAATATTAACTCTTTTAAAATTTGACTTCATGTTAACATGTATGAGTACTTTCAAATGCCAAAACTTTCATGTTACATAGCAAATAAAAATAGCATGCTGTGGGAAAGAAACAAGCAATCCTCTTCAAAATGAATAAGCATTCGAATAATAGAGTTGACAAATTGAATAAAAAACATAGTTCTGAAGGAACAGAACTCCTAGAACCACAAAGAAAGACTGCATCATAAGTTCCATTCCTTGACCTGCACAGATACCAATATCTCTAGATACAGAGGTCTGATTTTATCACCCATGATGGAGCAGAAGTCTTCCACACACCACAAAAACACCAAGGAGAGAAGAGGGGAGAGTAAATGAACATGCACGGAGTCTATAGTTAATCCCATGACAGTATACTTCAAGGGTGGAGAAACCCTGTATCTCTTCAACCAAGGGAATTCCCTCTCTAAAAGCCCCAACATTTACTGTGCCTATGCAGGAAAAAAAATATTATTTTATTTATTTACCTATTTATTTTTTTTTGACTCCTTTATTTCATTGTGGATATTGAAGTTGTTGTCTCCAATATTTTTCTTTCTTCTTTTTTTTCTCCTTTTTGCACTGTTTTTATTTATTTATGTTTACTTATTTATTTATTTATGTTTTTATTTTAGGACCGTGGCTATTATGTGGTGTTTGTCTTTATTACTGTAGTGCTCACTGGCTATTATTTTATTTGATATTTCTTTTTGTATTGTTGTGGTGTCTCAACTCATTTACCCTTCCCTCTCTCAAACTGAGGTGGAGAGCTGAGTCTAGAAGGACTCCGCTCATTTTCGGCTTATTTGTGTTTCACCTCATTTTATTGCTTTTCCTTTCTTCAACCAAAACCACATAACTTGAACTATCTAGTTCGGCCTCTCAAATAGAGGGAGAAATAATGGAGGTTACCAAGACCAAACAGTTGTATGATCACTAAGTAGTAAGCTAGACACAGAGGGGACCACTCATTCTAGCGTCGCGGGGGGTGAGGATGGGGAATATGGGATGCAGGATGGGAACGGGGGGTAGGGGGGTGGGTGGAGGGAGGACAGGTTTGGTGATGGGAATTCCCCTGATTCAATGTTATTTTGTACCTAAAATATTACTGTGAAAGATATGTAAGCCACTATGATCAAAATAAAAATTATATATTTATAAAAAATACATAGTTCTGGGATAAATTCTATGTCCCAGGGAAAAGTAGATACTCTACTACAAATATTGTCTTTTATTGAAGAATTTTTAATTAACTAATTATTAATTAATTGAAGAATTATTAACCATAAAGAATATTTGTGTGAATATAATGATTTCATCAGAGAGAGTAAAGAGGAGAGAGTAGAAAAGTGCTGGCTAGATACTGCTATTCTACAAACTATCCCACCAACTAATAATATGAAACAGTCCTTTTCTTTGCACCAAGAAGGAGTAACTATTTTGTATCTTCCCTGATTCACTTCAGGAACTATAAGGCTTTTCTTACAACAGAGAAGCTTGCTTTTATTATTCTTTAAGGTCAATACCTACTAAGTCCCTAACACAGTATTTTATTAGGGACTTCATAAATAGTATCTTGCTTAAACTCTGAAAAAAACAATATAAAGAATTATTTTTATTCATTTGGTTTTAGATGTGTAAAAGCTAGAAATAAGGCTTCTCTTTCTCACTGGCAGAAGAAGGATTCCCTCATTCATTAAGTTTTTGCTTTACATTCTAGTCCTTCAGATCCTTTTAGAGATAGAAAGTTTTGTATGAAGGTAAATGGTTATCGTTCCTAGTAAAGAAAATTCCTAAGAGACTCTAATCTAACAACAACAAAAAAAGATTCAGACCATAAAAAACTGTGCTAAGTATGATTCAAAGGGAAAAAATGAGCTACAGTGAAAGCCAATTTAAGCTGGAAAGACTTGCACTGTTAAGTAACCAGACATGTGCAGTCACTTATGAAGCTGTCTGATCACATATGTTTTAAAACAGCTGTCAGCACAATCAGAACTCCACATGCAAAAAGGGGCACTTATGAGCATTATGGAAGTTTGTTTTTGATGAAGTCTTAGAATCTGAAAGAAATGAATAGATTTCACAGGCTGGACACAGGTTGTTCTTGCTTTAGTTGAAGAAAGTTAGGGAAAGCAGCTCTCAAAGGCTGTGAGTCATTACTTGAACAGTAATATCTTAAGGACAAAACTGCAGCCAGCAATAAAACTTATGGAACCCTGAAGAAAGAGAGAAGCCAGGAAGTACCATGAAGCAGTAGAAATTGGAGAGCTAAGTCTCAATTTATGGCTTCAAACTGAAAAGTAAATCTAATTTCACTCCTTTTTTTTTAATTGATCAAAAGTATCCAATGACATTCCCCATCAGTAAAATGTTCCCATTTCCAACGTGAAAAAAAGTTCATTCCAAACCTGCAGCATTTGTTCTTCCCCTGAAGACATCATCGTATGCTTTCCACTGCGTTTTCACCTGATAGGCATGGATGAATACCACGAATACCACCACTAGGCACATTAAAGGAACTAGTGCAGCAGTGAAGAGGGCTGCGTAGATGTTTGGTATGAAGCACCTGGAAAGGAGAAGACAGATATAGCTTAGAAAACTTTAACATAAACAATTCTAAATTCAAAATTGATGGAGCCAGAGCCAGAGTACAGTGGGTAGGGTAATCAAATTGGCCTTGCACATGGTCGCTGAGAGTTTAATCCCCGACATCCCTTATAGTTCACGAGTCCGCCAGGTGTGATTTCTGAGCTCAGAGCCAAGAGTAACCCTGAGCACTTCTGGGTGTGGCCCAAAACCAAGCAAGCAAGCAAACAAAAACCAAATTGATTTTATCACTACTTAGATTAGTTCTTTGCATATATAAATGTTGGCAAAAGAGAACATTGGGTTTGCCAAGCAAAATCTTTGTTTGAGTAAAGGCTATCTGATCAATTCAATCCACTACTTCAAAATAATAGGCTTCATAGAACATGCATTACTTAAATGCTCACAAAGCTTAAATGAGCTTAAAAACTCATTACTTAAACATGCTCACAAAACTTCATAAAAGGTTAGTCAAATGAGTTTGGTCACTCTCTTTCAGTTCTATATTCTTTGCTCAAAGTGGTCAACTACAGGCTTATATCAATTATTACCTGTAGTGAAAAATATAGGCAAGAAGATAATGTTGATAGGCAAAATGAAATAATCTTGACCCAAGCTGTTACTTTCAACCTTAATTTTTCTGTTTATAGTGAAAGATGGTTATGCCATTTCAATATTTTTTATTCAAGAGACATCTCTGAAAATAATGATTTCTACAGTGAGAAACTGTATTGTATGGCTTCTTCTATTATCACTGGAATTTATTTGCAATAACAGATATCCAAGATAAGTCAAAGTTATTAATTTGATGACACTAAGATTCCATAGAAATTGGTTTTAGAGGTTCAGATAAAATTTTTTCATCAGAGGTCATAAAATACCCTTGTTATTTATATATTTTATCAAAATGTTGAAATGAAGAGCTTTCAAATAGGGTATTAATATCTAAAACTGCATTCAAGGTAGTCATATAAAGAACTTATCTCCCACTGTGTACAAGACTAAATTACTTTTAATTAGAATAAGTCTTTAAAATATGTTCCCATTGCTTTCACTTGAAATTTGAGGAAAAATGTCAAAACTCAAAATATAGGAATTCAAGGACAACATCTATTCTTGAATACATGAAGATATATGAAATACATAAAATTAGGGTTTCCATTTTACCTTTAATAATAAATACGTTATTGTAGACCTGACCTGGGTATTTTTTCTAATTAACATGATCTGCAAAATGTATTCCTCATGTAAACAAGATACATATCAAGAGATATTTTAACACACATCATGCATCTGCAAAGAAATGTCAAGATGATGAATTTCTTGTCTTTTAAAATTTAATTTCAAGAGTATGAATCTTGAATTCTCTCTAACATAGATAATATCTATGTTATCTCCACCTTCCAGATAACAGAAATATTATTTAAAATCGACATTAATTATCAACATGTTATTTTTTCACTAAAAACAGTGGTCATGTTGGCTCCTAAATTTTATGTACAGTGGCTTTGCTGTTTTATTTTTCTTTTCATCTGACTCAACGAACCAGTAGTATAAATTGATCTAAAGGTGCTTAGATAAATTCAGACACTGATGAGGCAACTCATACAGATTTCACTGCTTTATTTTTAGCTTAAAAATGTCATCAAAATTCAACTTCGGGCTCTAAAATAAGAATAAATAAGGAATCATTATTGAACTGTTCTGGGCATAAGCTGATTTGGCAAAGTACGTTATGGTAGAAGTTTGGCTTTCCAACATCTATACCTAATTCCATTTTTCTCCTATTTGAAATGTTCAAAAGAAAAAAAAAACTTCCCTCAGCAACTTTCTCTGATCCTATAATAAATGACTTTTCCACGCTGACCCATTTCAGAGGAAAGAGAAAGACATTTACACAACCTCTTCCTCTCCAATTCCTGTTTTCAGCATCTCACAAAGCAGGTGGCTGAGAGTGTCCTGAATTTGTCCACATGATCAACTTGGGACCACATCATTTAACCAGAATACTAAGTCCACAGCAGACATGCTGTTAGCAGCCACTCCTGTTTTACTTAATATCTTAGGCTATATAGTACTATAGAGTCCTTCTCTACTGCTGTCTAGCCCCTTCTCCTGCAATTAAAACTACTTGCCTTGTGTACTAACTCTTATAGGGATTGGGGATCAGACAACTTCTGAAACATGATTATTTGCAAATGAGATAGGATTAACTATGCAACCTACAGATGTAGTGGCACTTGTGTCCATGGAAAGTAGGTGGAGTGGGATATGTCCTCCACATTCCTTAATTATCTCTATCTAACTTCTATGACTCTAACATCTATGACTTTATAATAATTATACTAACTTTATAGGGTAATACTGGTTTATATGACCGTATGTTTATATTATGTAGGGTACAGTGTTTCATGCAATACCAAACCACCAGTCAAGCACCTATATTCTTCAAGTCCTTTAAATTTGAATTCTCCACCCTTTCAGCCCTATCTCCTCTACCTATTTGTTAAATTCATACATCTTTAAAATACACTTAGTATAATTTAGTATAAGATTGCAGTAGAGAAAACAGACTTATTCTTTGGTGAGCAGAGGGGAAAATATGGGATGCATTCATAAATTTTCCTAGTTTAACTCTTCTTTTAAAGTGAATTGGTATTTCTTGAATTTTCTGATAATTCTTATCCAAATTGCATTTCTACCAGTGTGGGATAGATGAACTCTATTCTACCCAAAAGAAAAAAAAAAGATTTAACAACCAGAATTTCCTTCGGCCTAACTGAGTAAGATGTGCAGTTCATCCAAATTATGTGGGAGTTAGGAAACTATGACTATCATGTGAGGAATAGGCTGGGAACAAATTCTTGGAAAAACTGAATGTAGTGTAAGAAATGAGCACACTGAACACTATGAACGCACAGGGCTGTAGAAACAGTTGATTAACTTGCTGGAAGCTATTGCTTCAAGAACAGATCTAGCAGTAACCAGAAAATGAGAAAAAGGCCATGTGGCTTTGCTTTCTGAAAAAGGGTGAGGAAAGTGTTTTGCTTGTAATTACCACTAATCTACCTTTCAAGAACTCCAGTCACCCTCCTCACTTTTGGTGTTGAATACACTTAGAGTCTCATGCAATTCAGTCACTTTTGCTGTTCCTTTAAAAACTTTTTCTGGATAAATTTTCTTCCTTATTACAACCACAGACAATTCTAATTTATTTCAAAATCTTGTCCTGACTTCATCCTTTTCTCTATTTTCAGCCACATGATACAAGTTGATGATGCTTCATTACCTTCAGCTATTTTTCTGACCAGTTTACCCTTGAAACAGTCATGATTCCTTATGCCAGTTTCTAGTTTTGTAAAGTAATTACCTTTCTCTAGGTAACTCTTTTAGTTATTGAACTATCCTCACGTGTCTTCCTTAGCTTGTGGGCTGAACGAAATATTTCAGATTATTTATTTCTGTATAAAATCATGGTAAGGAGAATCTGGGGCTGGAGCGGTGGCACAAGCAGTAGGGTGCATACTTTGCACGCGCTAACCTAGGACAGAGCACTGTTGGATCCCCCAGCTTCCCATATGGTCCCTCAAGCCAGGAGCAATTTTTGAGCACTAGCCAGGAGTAACCCTGAGTGTCACCAAGTGGGCCCCAAAACAAAGACAAACAAACAAAAAAGAGAATCTGGGAGAGCTCTAAGCTTGACTTAAAACTGGTAAAATAGTGGGAGGGGTATGATGAACTCTAGTTTAAGACTGTGATACAAGTCGTTCTAAATTTTATTTTAAAGAAAACCTATCAGTGCCAGAATAAAATAGTACAGTGTGTAGGGTTGCTGGTTTTGCATTCACCACATGGATTTAATCCCTGGAAGCACCACTGGGTGTAACCCAAAGAAAGAATAATCAGACCTTAGTAAACTGAAGAATCAGGTAGGTGACAACCAAGTTTTATCTAAAACAAAGAACCTAGATATTGGAACAATATTTGGGGGCAGAGGAAAGAAACTACACTCAATGTTGTTCAGGGCTTACTCCTGGCCCTGTGATTATTGTCACTCCTGTAGTTTCCTGAGGTCTGGGGGACCATACTGGGTCCCAGAGATTAAACCTGGACAAACTACATGTATGACAAGTGCCCTACCTTAAAATAGTCCTACCATAAAAGTAGGGCAGTTCTATTTTTCATCATTGCAGCTGGTTAAATTCAAACTTTCAGAAAAAAAGCCCACTAAAGTCCTCCAAACTCTTCATCACTTTCCCTACATCACCTCTAACTTCTCACAATGTTTGGTAATCTGAGTTTGGTAATCCAAGGCCAAGGGTTTGTCATCATAGGGTACTGTGTATTCTTTTTTTTTTTCTTTATACATACCACAAATGAGTAAGATCATCTGGTATTTCTCTTTCTCCATCTGTCATATTTTGCTTAATATGACACCCTTTAGTTACATCTAAATTGCAATGAATTGTAATTTTTTTTCTTAGAGAAATAGTATTCCCTTATGTACAACTTTTTTGTTTGTGTTTGGGCCACACCTGGTAGAGCTCAGAAGTTAGTCAGTAATCACTCCTGGTGAGCTCAGGGGACCATAGAGGATATTAGGAATTGAACACGGGTTGGCCACATGGAAGGCAAGCACTCAACCATCTGTATTATGCTCTGACCCAATGTACCATAAGTTCTTTATTCATTCTTCTATCCCTGAACATATAATAAGAAAAATAATAAGATTAAATAGAAGCTAAGTACTATAAAGCAAAATAGAACATTAAGAAAATGTATGAACTTTATGTATTATAAAGATGAAAGAGAGAAAGAGTAATTGAGAAAACCTATTTCAAATATTACTACTACTATTCCTAGTATCATACAAAAAGTAACTGTTAGTAATCATTTTCTCTGTGCTAGGGAAGAAAATTCAATCCTTACATTGGACACAAAGGTCACAAAAATCTATCAAGTTTCAATGCACACATGAAAAAATGCTGCCTAAATTTTATAAGGTCAAATTTCTAGTAGCATAAACAAGTTCATTTGCTTTCTCTGCTACCTCTACAATTCTATTTTTTATACGATTCTAGTTAAGATATAGTAATAGTTAATTTTATCTCTGTGGAAAAGAACTGTAATTTGGTGAGGGAGCATTTCCCTTAATATTTTGCATAACTCCAATCTTAAATTCTCAGTTTATTTAAGCGTTTGAGAGGTTTTTGAAACTCACTCAGTTAAAACAAAACAGACATAGAAAGTTCTATCTTTCATGTGTAATTGGTTCAATAAATAAATAATCTATCATGTACTAGTACACAGCTGACATGGAAAAGCATAGAGAGATCTCAAAAGCATGATCCTTCCCATATGATTAGCTTTTATTTTAGAATTGAGTCTTTTCCTCAAAAATGTTCATCCATCATTACCATCAACACTACCCTCTAGCTGGTTAAACTGCAGAGAAATATCACACCCACAGCAGAGCTGCACTCCTGAAACTACATTTTAACTAGATCCCCAGGTGTTCCAAGTGTATGTTGAGAATTTGAGAAGCATTCTGAAAGCATACTTATGGGGGTGGGGTGGGAGTCACTTAATCCACTTAATGCAATCGACAAATTAGCACATCTTTATATTTCTTTGGCACAGAAATCAAGGAACTGAGTAACCCAAGGAGAATTAAACAGCTTTCACAGCATACCATGGGCACAACACTAAGAATTATTCAAGTGAAGCTAGAAGAAGAAAAAGGAAGTGGGGCTGAGGTCTGCCACATCTAGGAGCCTGGGAGATTTTGAACATTTATTGCATAGAAGGAGACAGTCAGCAAAAGTGATACAACAAAGCCACAGACTAGTGGAATAAAACAGTAGGGGGTGTGGGTGTTGGGTGGTAATAGGTGTGGATGGAAGGTAAATATTAAGTTTTGCTGCAGCCCTTGAAAGAAGCTTTGTTGAGCATGAGTGAAACAGATATGTCACACAATTTTTCAGACTGCACAAATGTTTGGAAATAATATATCTGAAAAAGAATGTCATTGGCTACAATGCCTTTCTCCACAACTCCACAATGAAGATTAGTTACCAGAAGTATACCAGACCCCAAAATAATGTTCTTCTAGTTTGTCTCTGGCTTATAACTTAAATCTATTTTAAAAGTTGATATCTAGGGGCCGGCGAGGTGGCGCTAGAGGTAAGGTGTCTGCCTTGCAAGCACTAGCCAAGGAAGGACCTCGGTTCGATCCCCGAGAGTCCCATATGGTCCCCCCAAGCCAGGGGCAATTTCTGAGCGCTTAGCCAGGAGTAATCCCTGAGCATCAAATGGCTGTGGCCAGCAACCCCCTCCACAAAGTTGATATCTAAAAGCTGATAATAAATTTTTGCTTTTAGGCATTTAACATAGATTTAATATGCCAGTTGGTAGTGGTGGTACTAAAGCAAAGTAAAATTTAACACAGTTATATAAAGTAAATATGCAATGACTCATGAAATTATAAATATAAAATTAAAAATTTTTATTCTTAAAAATCAGTATAACTATTGATTCTCCCCAAACATTATTAATAATTTGTGTTTAGGGGCCGGCAAGGTGGCGCTAGAAGTAAGGTGTCTGCCTTGCAAGCACTAGCCAAGGAAGGAGCACTGTTCCATCCCCCGGCATCCCATATGGTCCCCCCAAGCCAGGGGCAATTTCTGAGCGCTTAGCCAGGAGTAACCCCTGAGCATCAAATGGGTGTGGCCCGAAGAAACAACAAAAAAAAAGAATTTGTGTTTGACCAAAAGTTTGATAAATAACAATCAACACACACATTACATATATATATGTATATATACACACACACACACACACACACATTTATATATACACATAGTGTGCTAAATGCTTTGTTTGTTTTTGGGGGCCACACCCAGTGGTGTTCAGAACTTATTCCTATATCTGCTCAGATATATCCTGACAGAACTGTAGGGACCATACAGGATACTGAAGACTAATTCAGATTGGCAGTGTGCAAGGCAAATGCCCTACCCACTGTACTATCTCTACAGTGTTTCCTTGCTGTATTTTTATAATAAGCTATCAATAAAGAAATTAATGATAGGTTAATAGTTAAGAAAGAATATAAATAGAAAATTCCTCAAAAAAGACATATAATGGCCAATTATATGAAAAAAGTGTTCTCACCGGGAAAATGCAAATAAAAATAATCATAATCTATCACTTGATAATAGTGAGGCTGGCATACATCAAAAAAAAATAAACCATGGAAAAACAATGTTGGTGGGGGTTTGAGGGAAAAAAAAAACATTATCCACTGCTGGTGGGAGTGGCAACAGGTTCAACCTTTTTGGAAAACTAAGTGGGCATTTATCAGAAAATAAACAATTGAGCTACCATATAACACAGAAATTCTACTCTGGGCACCTACTCCAAGGAACTAAAAATATTCAGAAAAAACTGGCACACCTATGTGATTTCAGCACTATTCACAATAGCCAAAACAACCCAAATATCCAAGAACAGGTTTTAAAACAAACTATGGTATAAATATATATGTGTGTGTGTGTGTGTGTGTGTGTGTGTGTGTGTGTGTGTATGTATGTATGTATGTATATATTTAATAGAATGCTACTCAGCTTTAAGAAAAGATAAAATCACATAATTTGTTGCTATATGTATGGAGCCAGAGGCTACCAAATGATCTCTCATGCAAGATAGAACAACTTGGTAATACTGGTGCAAACCTGTCTATAGGACCGTGCTTGCCAAATGTATTTCTAGGTAGGTTCCATGAATCAAGCCCCTTTAGAATTTAAACAGAGAAAAGTGAGGCTGACTGTTAGTTTTTTATTTTATATATTCTAATTCTTTGAGCTCATGTTTGTCCCTAAGTACAATGATCCTCAAATTCTGACTGGGCTGGAAAGAAACTTTAGGGGCAGTAAAATCCTTTAACGCATAGGTAAGATAGAGAACTTTCTGATAGGTACGCTAGTTGTTCGGCTGATATCACCAGGGCTTTTTTGGAGCAAGTGCTCCACCCTCCCCTTTATTTTTCTTCTTCCAAAAAAGCCTGGCAGCTGTAATCATACCCACAAATGCAAGTTCGAACCAGGCTTTCTTCCAGCAGGCCCTGCAAACTGAGTATTTGCCCCTAAAATTCATAATATCATAGCTTTGAATTTTTGGACAACTTCATTTGCTTGATGCTATAATCCCTAAAGGAAGGCCTCAATATTACATACTGGACATATAGCAACTAGAGCTTGCTAAACTTTCTGCCATTGTATTAATGACTTTGTTGATGATACAATAATGTTCACGAATGAGCTTGCTACGGTACTTTTTCCTTTTTCTCTTCTCTTCCATTTTATTTTTTCTTTTATTCAAATAACTTTGTTTTCATTTACCTGGAAACAAATGTTTTGTGGTCAACTGTGTCAACTATATGATACATTATCATTAAATAAATAAAAAACAAGATTAATGTCTAAAATGTTAATGATTTCTTTTTTTTTTTTTTTGATTGGTTTTTGGGTCACACCCCAGCAGCGCTCAGGGGTTACTCCTGGCTCTAAGCTCAGAAATTGCTTCTGGCAGGCTCGGGGGAGTGGGGGACCATTTGGGGTGCCAGAATTCGAACCACCAGCCTTCTGCATGCAAGGCCTACCTCCATGTTATCTTTCCGGCCCATATTAATGATTTCTTAAAGAAATAAAACTCATTTGATATAAAAATAATCTAGTTGTGAATCAGTTATCACATTTTTACTTTATAGCAGTCATGCAACATTATGCTAGAGATCAGACTCATTGATGACACTGTCCTTATATAAAAGCTAAAAATACTCCAAGAATAAAAACAGAGTAAATGTTCAGTCAGACCAACATATTGTATCACATATAGTCATACTAACATTTATAGAATATTACAATAATTGTCATTCCTAAATTATGATTTCAAATAACTAAAATGTATTCACTGGCATTAGTCATACTCAAAAATATGCTTTGTGATTCTGTCTGTCACTAGTAAAATTCTAATAATAGATTATATTATATTATTATATATTATTAACATTAATATTATATTATTATTAGTAGTAAAATTCTAATAATAGCTAGAAATAATAGTTAGCTTTTAACTTTTGAAGAAATATACATAATATGAGTAGATATATCAATTATTTCAAACTCATTATTTCGACTTGCAGATAACATGATGCCTTGACTATAATACTCAACTCTATTGATAAGCCCTTTTTAATTCTGATTTTCTGATATTTTTAAATTGGGTAAATATTTAAGAATTTTGGTTAAAGATATTAGCTCAAGTATGTGAGCTAACCAGTTAGCTTATTTTTTTCAAGTTTGCTTGTTTCTTTTTCAAGACATTGGGAAAAAAATGGAATATATTCATTCTAGGTGGTTGCTAGAATTAGTTCATGACACTATTAAGTAGCAATATTGAGTGTTTTTATATGTCCTACAATGATAGATGGAAATTTAATAAATGTAAAAGGCTATACTTGCCTGAACTATTATAGAAGAAAAATGCAAGGTAATGTTAAATGTATATTACAAAATTGCATCATTCATTGCCAAAATGTGGAGTACCCAATAAATATTGCAAAGAAAGTATATATTATAAGATACTAAAGAAAACGAAAGTAATGGGTTAATTTCAGAAAATGAAAGTAAAACTAAGTAAAAGATGTCAAAATTCTCTACACTCCCTGGGGGAATCCCCTTTTTGGTGCGGAAATGACACATTTCACTATCCCTGAAGTTTTGAAAAAAAATTTTTTTGCTACACCCAGTGGCGCTCAGAAATCGCTCCTGGCAGGCAATGGAAACCATATATGATGCCCGGATTCAAACCACTGTTATCTGTCCTGAATCGCTGTGTGCAAGGCAAATGCTCTAGCACTGTGCTATCTCTCCAGCCTCAAAGTTTTTAAATTTTAAGGGTTAGATCATACAGAATTAGAAGCAATACTATTAAAGTCCCAAATTGGAAACTAGAAAACAAACAAACATAAACTGATCTCCTCTATGATTTAAGCAAAATAGGATCTCACACAATGCTATTGCTATCAAAGAGATAAGTGTGAGAGAAGGACAGCATGGAAAAAAAATGCTATGACTGAAATAGAATAATACTGCCCCCTACCAATAAAGTACTATTTAAAATTAATTTCTAGAAGCAGACTATTTGGGTCAATCCTAGGTGTCTTTTTCTAGCAGCCAATTTATCTACAACACATTTCTCTCACTCACTACCATTGTTAGGATAGTTGTTAGTGTAATTATTTCTCTAACTGCAGTTACCACTCCTAGTATTGCTTCTAATTCTGTATGATCTAACCCTTAAAATTTAAAAACTTTGAGGCCGGAGAGATAGCACAGTGGTAGAGCATTTGCCTTGCACACAGCGATCCAGGACAGACAACAGTGGTTTGAATCCAGGCATCATATATGGTTTCCATTGCCTGCCAGGAGCAATTTCTAAGTGCCACTGGGTGTAACCAAAAACATTTTTTTCAAAACTTCAGGGTAAAAGCTTCATATCATGGGCAGGTCCTTCCAGCCCTCATCTTTATTGTCTCTGGGTATTATTACAATACTGTCCTTAAATCATTAAATCCCACATATGAGTGAGACTATCCTATGTCTGTCTCTCTTCTCTGACTTATTTCACTCAGCATAATAGTCTCCATGTCCATCCATGTATAGAAAAATTTTATGGCAAGAAACACAATATGGAACAAGGAAAGCCTCTTCAACAAGTGGTATTGGAACAACTAAAAAATAACTGCAAAAAAGAAAATTCAGGCTTCCATCTAACACCATGCACAAAGGTTAAATAAAAATGGATTAAAGATCAGACCCTGAGCCATAAGGTATATTGAACAACATGTAGGTAAAACACTGCATGACATTGAGTGTAAAGTCATCTTCAAGGATGAAATATCAATTGTCCAAACAAGTGGAAGCAGAGATAAACAAATGGGACTATATTAAATTCAGAAGCTTCTGCACCTCAAAGGAAATAGTGACTAGGATACAAAGGCTACCCACAGTATGGGAGAAACTATTCACCCAATACCTATCAGATAAGGGGCTAATATCTAAGATATACAAGGTACTTACAGAACTTTTTTTTAAAAAAAATCCTATAACCCTATCAAAAAATGGGGAGAAGAAATGAACAGACACTTCCTCAAAGAAGAAACACAAATGGCCAGAAGGCACATGAAAAAATGCTCCATATCAGGGAGGCGCAAATCAAAACAACAATAAGGTACCATCTTACACCATAGAAACTGGCACATATCACAAAGAACAAGAACAATCAGTGCTGGCAGGGATATGGAGCGAAAGGAACTCTCATTCACTGCTGGTGGGAATGCTGCCTAGTCCAGCCTTTATGGAAAACGATATGGAGATTCCTCAAAAATTGAGCTCCCATATGATCCATCTATACCACTTCTAGGGATATACATATACACTAGGAACACAAAAACACAATACAAAAAGGCCTTCTGTACACCTATATTCATTGCAGCGCTATTTACAATAGCCAGAATCTGGAAACAACCCAGATGCCTGACAACAGATGAGTGGCTAAAGAAAATGAAATCAGAATGAATTAATGTAAGGAGATCTGTGAACTAGTGTGAACAAAGCACATTTCAGAGAAGAGGTTAGATTATATGCCAGGTTTATTTTTCTTTGAATTCTTTGCTATTAGCAAATACATAAAGTGATTCATTCATGCAAATACAATGATATGCATGTGTCCACAATAACTTAGGAGGGAGAGGAAAAACTGAAGCTTTCCTCAGTGCCTCAAGTATGTTTCTGCAATGTTGAAACTTTGTTCCAATATTAAAAGTCAAGGAATTATGGGTCTTTAGAAGAGAGGCAGGTGGAGGAGGAGGGAAATGGGGGGTCATTGGTGGTGGGTACGTTGCCCTGGTAAAGGGGAGTGTTCTTTTTAATGACAGAAATCCAACTACAATTATGTTTGTAATCACAGTGTTTAAATAAAGATATTATTTTTTAAAAAAGAAGAGAGGCAGAAAATCTTGAAAGAAATTATACATCATGGTGTCAGCACAGACAGAGGAGGCCTATCTTAGATATTCTGGCAGCAGTAGAATGATTTACTAGTTCAAAATTTTTACCAGATTGCTTCTTAACTGCATTACAGATGCTTATATCTTCTCTATACCCATTCTGTTCCAGCCTCCAAATTCAAACCTCAAAAGAGAGGACAGTCTCAAACCAGAAACTGTAAAATAGAAAGTCTTACCCAATTTTTTCTTCTAAGTCTTGACATCCCCTCCAAATCTCCCCATATTTCTGACTACCCTAATGTCATTAGAGATAGAGATTTTGATTTATATTTTATATAGTTTCTTGTTGTTCTACAATACATTCTAACAAATATGAGGTTATTTCATTACAGATGTACCAATCTTTCTCAATTAAAGTACAAATCAATGGATAGTGACGGTCAGAATTTGTCTCCTATCTACCTTCTGTACCACAATTTATTCTATTCTTCCTTAGTTCATAATTCCCCAGTCACACTGGTCTTACAAAAACATTCCTAACTGGGTTTTCTTTAGAATATTATGCTATCTTTTACTGCCAGATACATCTGAGCCTAACTATTCATTTGGATGAATAAGCTGAGGTTTCCTAGAAGATCATATCTGGAAGCCTGCATTCAAGATGGCTGACTGTTGGAGGATATTCAGTGACTTGCAAGGCATGTGACTATCCCTCATCAATTCAAAATACTTAACAGAAAAATACCTTTATTTTCTCCTTCCATTTAAAAAATTGCTTCTTCAGAGACTTTTAGAACTAGCAGGGAAAACTGTGGTTACCTATCTTACCACTAGTTTTATGGACCAAACAAACCCCAAAATACAAGGACTTTTGAGACTTTCCAAGACCTCATAATCTCTGGTAATCTCTCTAAGTGAGGCTCCAAAACATGTCAAACTGAACCAGAAATATCACTAAAAAATTCTGAAGGGTCTCATTCCGCTACCAATCTAAAAATTTCTTCTTTAGATTTTGCAATAATATGTAACATGAATTACCACTGGTTATGGCACTGGCGATTAAGTCATAAAGCATAAGGGAAGTGAAGGGTACCTCTCAAGCAGTGCTCAGGGGCTCTGGGGTACTTTCTGTGATACCCAGTTAACTGGACCAGGTAGTTCTGTGTTTCTTGAACCCGTTGATGTTGCCCAATAGAGTTTTTTCCTAGCAATGCTCAGGGGTCTCCAGGGCTACACAAGAACAGTGGTATTCCAATGGCTATGTGGGCCAGGGATCAAACTCAGATCCTTGTGCATGGAAAGCATACACCTCTGACACCTAGTCTACAATGGTTCTTACAAGGGGGAGTACACATATTCCTTCCACTAAGCATTTTTAGGGGGGGATTCTCAGTAAACCTCAGGAGTCCCAGGGGTTACTTTCAGCAACTAACTCCTGGCTAACCTGCCTATATGGTTCAATGCCAGGGTTCTGTGAGCCAAGTTGCTCAGATTCAGTGCTACAGGCCATCAGGGTTATATCCTGTGGAGCTCAGGGTTCATTCCTAGGAAACAAACTAGGGTGTACACTCATGCAAGAATGCACTTCAGCCCTTTGAGCTATCTCTCAAGTCCCACTAAACACTTTTAATTATATCACTCATTAAATCTTTTCAAAATTTAAAGATTCATAGAGAACAATTTCATTTTCTTATAGAAAAATATGAGCAAAGATTAGTAAATTCACAATGACTCTCTGACATGCCAGAAAAACACATCCCACTTCAAAAAAATTGGCTTCAGTTAAATCAATATTTTATCATAAGGAATTTGTTTTTGACAACAGGATGTTCCTGTTATTTTCAAGTTTTGTAGTTTCCACAACAGGATTTCAGGGAAGTGAACTGAAGTGGGAAGAACAGAGCAATATTAATTTATCAGCAAAACTATCAGTATGCAAAATAAAATTTCAAAAAGTCTAAAAAACATTCTTAAAGAATTGAAGGCTATCTCCCCAGTGGATTTTCAGTTTATTCTTAGTTAAAAAGTCATGATCTAATATATACAATGGTTTTTGTTTTTTTTTACTGTTGGCCTCCTTGAGTGATGCTCATTAGGCCTGGGGGCTCATTCTAGGTATTTGCCAAGCAGGCAATGTGAGACTTTAAAGCCTGCAGTAATTCTTGTTGTTATTTTGATTTAAAAAAACTTTTAATTGAAATAACATTAAACTACATAATATGAGCTCCAAGTATACATCATTATAAATCGATATTATATATACTTATATATTTGAACAAAAATAAGTGATTTTGGAGGGAGTCATAGCACAGCAGATAGGGTGTCTTGCAAATGCTGAAATAGTTTAATCTCCAGAACCTCATATGGTCCCCCAATCTGCCAGAAGTGATCCCTGAAAATAGAGGTAGGAGTAAGCCTTTAGTAGCAACCAGTGTGGCCAATAAAAAAAATTGTTTTTTAGTTTTAGAATAAAATTTTAACAGTAGAAATATTCCCTCTTTATTTATATTTGAATAATATAGTTTATAACAGTTCCTGAATTGCATGTTTTATACTTGCAAAACTGCTTCACCACCATCCCAACACCAGAGTACTCTACCACTGTTCTATTTTCTCTCCCCCATCAGATTCTTTTTAAGATAGAGAAGAAAATGAAATCTTTGTTTTATTTTACTCAAAGTGAAAAAAATAAATCACAATACAAAGTGGAGGCTGCAACTGTTAATTCACAGTACCAGAGGCAGCTTAGGAAAAAGCTAAATAACTTGACAATAGCGTTAATTGTCCAAAAATAGTGTTTTTACTTAAAACCTTGAAGAAGTGACTATCCTAACTGCACAGGCATGCTCAATAGAGTGCCTGTATAAATAAACTATGATCACTTTTATTTCTGCTTCATCTTTGACCAAGCTTTTCATCGACTTGCATATTATTTTCTTCAGCAGCTTACTATACATATAAGCAAAATTTTTGTATTTCTGACCTGGATTTCACTCTACATAACTTTTCTTCCCTTGATCTTAGCCAAAAGGCTGAGAAAGGATATGTATAACTTTTCTTAACAGAAATTCTCCCTGTTAATTGTTATTAATTTTTTAGTTGGCAAAATTAAAGTTTATTTTTACAGTAATACCAAACAGAAGTCAAAATGTTTCTATTAAAAGTAAACTTGAGGAGCTGAAAAGATAGCACTGCAGTAGGGCGTTTGCCTTGCATGCAGAAGGACAATGGTTCAAATACCAGCATCCCATATGGTCGCCCGAGCCTGCCGGGGGAGATTTCTGAGTATAGAGCCAGGAGTAGCCCCTGAGTGCTGCTGGGTGTGACCTCCTCCAAAAAAGTAAACTTGAGTATAATTAATGGAATTTTTGAGAGTTATATCTAAGGCATAAATATTAGTAAAAGATAATATACTTTAGTCAAACGAAGATAACAACAGAAATATCACACTAGAAAAAAAGGAATATTAAGAGTGTCACTGTTCTAAAAGGATCAGCAGTCATGATTTTTCTCTTAGGTTCTACCAAAATCATTGTGGTATCCATTTCTGGTAGTACTAGGGGCCTCCTTTGCTTGGAGGAACATGTACTAGGATTGAGCTCAAGGCCTCACATATGCAAGGTATATGGGGATTCCTTGAATCAAAACCAAATCAAAAGTCTTACTTGCAGAGCTAAGAATCACAGATCTATAAAAGTATCTCTTTTGGAGTGAGAGTACAGTGCCTTATATGAAGCTGTCTTGAGTTTGATCCCCAGCATCCAATATGGTCCCCCAAGCCCAGCCAGGTGTAGATCCAGGAGTAACCCTTGGGCATTACTGGATTTGGACCCCAGACAAAACTAAAATAAAGTATCTCTTTTTAACCTCTATTATGTTGGTTGTCCTTTTCTTAATTCTCATGTGCCTCAAAAGGGAGAAAAAATTTAAAACATGCTGAAAATTCAAATGTGTGACATGTATGTCACACATGTATGACATGTATGTCATCTAGGAAGTCAAGATTCTTGTGTCTATCATCAAGAACAGAGAATAATCTATGGGTTTGACAAGGGCTAAAAAGCATCAAAAATCCTTTACTGCTTGGATTTTCTGAACTGAAGGCAGGAAGAATATAATGATCTCATATGAGCAGCACACATAGAGGTGGAGTTGGAATTAGAGAGACCTTTTGCAATGTAACCGTTTTGTGAGTATGCAAGAAAATTTCTTGCTCTGGGATTCAGAATTCTTGCCTTTCAATTCTGAATAAGAGCCAGAGAGATAGTATAGGGGTTAAGGTGCTTTCCATACTTATGGTCAACCTCAGTTTGGTCTCTGGAATGCATAAGGTTCATCCACATACTGCCAAAAGTAATCACTAACCACAACCCTGTAAATATAAATAAAATATTTTTATATATTATTGGAATTAAATATGATTCATTTCATTAAAGTCCCTTAGCACAATGCCTAGCAGATGGTAAGGATTCAAGAAAGGACAAACATTATCATTCACTTTAGAATATGAATTGTTTTGATTTGCTGAAACACTGTAAATCATACTGTGTAGACTGAGTAATGCTATACAACATTCAACTTTATTCATACTTCATTTGATATCAAGTCAACTTTTGAAAGAGCAAGCCTGACATATTTGGTAAAGTGATTATCACATCTACTCCACTAACACATGAATTTATTAAGCAACAGCTATGTGTATTGCACTTAGTTATACATACAATGATGAATAAGAAATATCTCTGACCTGGAAAAGAGTATATAGTCTGATGGAAATGTTCATGTCAAATTATTCTTTATCTAAATAAAAGAACCATGCTTAACAAAGATACTGATAATTGAGGTTTTGATATATACTGTTCTAGCATCAACCCTACCACCAGTACTAATACAAATTCCCCTCCACAGCATTCCTAAACTCCCGCCTTATCTTCAATCCCACCCACCCTCCAGCCCCCAGCCTGTCACCTTTACAGGCAATTTTTTTTAACATTTACTTTATTTAAACACTGTAGTTTACATTGTTGTTTATGATATAGTTGTTTTTTAGCATTCCATGTTCCAACACATATCCAACCACTAGTGGGATATTCCCTCTACCATTGTCCCCAGATTCTGAACCACTCCCAGACCTGCCCTCTTGGCAGACACAAAATAATTTATTTTATATTGCTTTTTCACAACTAAGTGTTAAGGGTATAATAAAAAAAAACTCAGCAAAATAAAATTTGTGAAATTATTATATCTCACAATAGAGTCATTAAGTCATTTTCTGAAGCTGTTACTAAGCTGTTTGTTCCTAGTTGACCATTTTGTGTTATTGGTTTTGTCTGTTAACTACCTTGACATCTAATTTGGAGGCACATTTTCAAGCCTGATGACTGTAAGTCAGGTTTTATGTTTTCAATGTTGTTGACTCTGTGGTTTGGTTATAGCTATACCACTAATGTGTAATCCTAATGCAATATGTTTAAGCTTGAGGGCAATGACACCTGGAGTGTGGTGGGAGCTCAAAGGAAGAAGTAAATTATTGTGTACAAAGGAGTTGAATGGTGAAGGTAGATGTGCCAAAAAAGAAATAAGGCTCAAGAAGGACATTTATTACTTAAATGATTTTATAGGAAAATGATTAGAGCAGTCTTGGGAAAGCCATACTCCCTTTTCCCGGACTATGGCAAAGAAAAGCTAGTGCTCAAAAATTTTCTCAGCTTTGTTTCCTGTTCGTTCAGGAATCATCTGTGCTCTCAAAAAGGGAAGTATGGCTTGAGATTTTCAGGAAGATAACATAATTGTAATTAATCTTTGTTCCTCTGAGGCTATAAAATTTTCAAGGCCAAGAGTATGCATATATGTGCTGTTTTGGTGTGGGAGAAGAGGCAGAGTAAAGAATAAACAACTACGTAAAATTTAAATTTTGCTTTGTCTAAGGTCTATGCATGGGCATACTGTGAATTTTAGGAAAAGTGGTCATCAAGAAAGAGAGACACATGATTTCACAATTCTTTATAATACATTTGTGAAGGAGGCCCAAGAGAGATACCTTTTAACAATTTCAAAATTCTGTACAATCCAGAAATCTGTACAGCTGCAACAGGAAGGAAGCAGTTACTGAATTAATATTTTCTTCTCAGGACACTTCTACCCAATGAAAATGACATAAGCTCAAAACTGAGAGGCGGGGTGCTGGGAAGTGGGGTAGAGGTAAAATAGTTCACCCAGAAAAATTCCACTGTCCTTTATTAGCCTTAAACTAATCAAAACTTGACAATGAACAAATCACTAAAATTCTATGGAAGTAGTAAAACTGAAAAACACAGAAAAATATTTCTTTAAAGAAAAGAGGTCTTTGGCCGTGTTTGTGACCTAACTTCTTAATGTAAATTTATATAGTGCTTTAATAATAAAATTTCTACCAGACATCTTTAACAAGACATAAGAGATAAAAATTGTATTCTGAATGAATTGTATTCTGATAGCCCTTTGATATAAATGATGTGTAAGAAATGTGGAAGACAGTATCCTATTTTTTTCAATGTTGTCAACAAAACAGTTCAAAAATACTAAAATTCTTACCCCAAATGCTATTTTAATATGAAAGGAAAGTTAAATAATAAGATGCAATCTTTTGAAAGAAAAGGTTAAATATTATAGAAAGGTTATCAATCTGTGACACAAGCTAAAATCTGTCTTAAACCTAGTAAGCCTCCTTCTTTAATTCTTCTAAAAATGTAACAGATTTAAAAAGTGAATTTGGGGCATGATAAGGAGAAGGAGAGAGCCTTGGGTCATTGAAGGAGGGAAGCTGACATTTTGGAACACTGAATGCCTAATACTATTTATCAACAGTTTTTGTAAAATCATTTTAAAAATTCACTGCAGATTTGCTTTGGGTTTCAAATGGAGCATCATATTTAGCTTAGCTTTCTTTGAGATTAATTTTAAAAAGAAAAAAGAAGACTAAAATTTTTATTCTATATTTTATGTGTGATCATTATTCCAGAAACAGCGCCAAGATACTGGTCAAATAAAATTGCTAATTTTTATCAGTAGAATCTGGAGGAGGACATCTGGAATTCTCTCTGGCAGGCCAGCATATGATTCATGTTAGTAAAATAGATCAGCCTGTAATTTTTGGGCTATTTCTAGATGTCATATACTATATATTTTTTTGCCCAGTTATTTCTTTAGGTTAAAACATTGTCACTTCAAAAATGATAAAAAAAATACACAGATGATTTGTTCAAACTTCATATTTGCCTTAGGTTGACATTATTTGCTGAAAATGATCTTCCAACAAAGATAGTAAATGAACTTTCAGCAAATATAGTAAAAAAATGTTTGTTACCAGCTAACTCTATAAATGTTTAATTTTAAACACTTGGTATTGTGTGTATATATTTACCTGATAATTTAAAATGGGCTACCTCAATCTAAGCAATCCTCCATAAGGAAAGAATAAAATTAAACACAAATATTGTGAAATCATTTGTGGTATTTTAAGAGAAAAAAACTTGTCACCTAAATTTCATATTTTCTCCAAAACAATGGAGAAATTTATAACATTTAAAGTTCCTAAAAATAGAGAAGGTCTGATAAATCCATAAGCAAACACACAAGTTTTGACAATCACTCTCAGGAAACACCAGACGTGCAGAAATACAGGTGCTGGAGAAAACGGAAAAATTCTAAGCAATTCCAACTTCTACCTCCACTCCACTGCACTACAGTGATGAATCCATATCATTTCAAAAACTCATCTTGATATAAATAATAGAAATGAACCATATAGTATTCATTCTTACTAATTTTGAGCAATATAATTTATTATTTAATCATCATAATTTATTAATACATGCCAACTATGCATTTGATGCATGAAACTAAGCATAGCTTATCATTAGATTGTCATCTTAATTCATAAATACTAAAAACTAAATAAAACTTTTAAAAATAAAAAGAAATTTCGGGGCAGGAGAGGTGGCGCTAGAGGTAAGGTGTCTGCCTTGCAAGCGCTAGTCAAGGAAGGACCATGGTTCGATCCCCTGGAGTCCCATATGGTTCCCCCAATCCAGGGGCAATTTTTGAGTGCTTAGCCAAGAGAAACCCCTGAACATCAAACAAGGTTTGGCCTGAAAAACCAAAAAAAAAAAAAAAAAAAAGTAAAAATATATAAAATAAAAAGAAATTTTAAAGACATGAATATGATTTCCCTTCAATCCATTTTGTCTCTTAGTCTTCACTATTTCACTAGCAATTACTTGAATAAGTTTGGTAAAGTGGATTGTGATATTATTGTATGTTTTCATATAAAAAACAAAAAGAGAATATTTGTTCCTAAGGTTTTTGGAGATAACCAAGGTTGTATCATAATGATTCTGTTAAGTGAGAAAGTATTGTTAAACTATATATTATATTTAAGTATCTAAAACACATCACTCTTTAAAATTGTATTTTTGCTAGTATGACTTTAGTATTACTTTCTTATGGAAAGACAGAATGTACTAAGATATTAAAATTAAAATCATACTAAGAAGTCTAGATTTTAATTTGAGGAGACACTGGTAGTGCTCAGTAAATACTACTTGCTTGGTATAATTGAATGTCACCTGGTAATGTTGGGTGATCATGTGGCACCTTGTATTGAATCTGGGCCCCCTGCATGCAAAACATACACACCAGCCTACTGAAGATCTTCCTGACCCCAAAAGTTCAAATTTTTAAGTAATGAACTATGATCCAGTCATCAACATTACATGCAAAATAGCCAAAATAAGATACACTCTTGTTAATGCTGGTGAATACAGAAATAAATCAAGATATGTTGTGCATTTTATGAACTCATTTTAACATAATTGTCAGATGATGTTATAAATGAAAGTTTGAATCAATAATCATATTAAAGTAAAGCAAAAGACAGAAAACACTGTGAACTCTTCTTGAAGTTCTCTTCTTGAAGAGAACAGGTTGGTTGTTGTTGTATTAATTATTAATTATAGAGTCCGAGTGGTGCATGGTGGATGGTGAGGCCTTTCTTGGCTTAGCCCAGTGCCTGCAGCCCCTACGGCCTGGCAGGTCTGTGGGTTTAGGATAATGGTGAAGAAATAATCCACAGGCAGTCAGTTGAAGTCTCAAAAGAAATCCAGCTTTATTAAAAGGCCCTAACTGCCATGTGCATGTCTCACATGGCTTCTAAGCTAAACTTTTTAAGCGGCCTTCTTAAGCTGCTTCCAACCATCTTGCTGCCTCTTCTTCAGTCTTTCTGCATCTCATCTTCACCCTTCCCCCCAGGTCACCACAGACCCCTCCCAGCTGTAGAAGGGTCTGACTATCCAGGTAAGATTACCTTCTGGCTTTGGGGAGGGATTATAGGGTATCTCTTTGTTTGTTTGTTTGGGAGACACTGTGAGCTGCTCTCAGTGATTACTCCTGGCTGTGTACTCAGAAATTAGTTTTGGTAGGATCAGGGGACCATATGGGAAGCCAGGATGGAACTCAGGCCAGCCATGTGCAAGACGATTTATTGCCCTATCTGCTCTGCTATTGCGCCGACCTCAGTTGGGTTATCTCTTGAAACCTTCATTTGCTTTTAATCAGAGGATGAGAGCATTCCACCATACTGTGATGATACTTGCTCCTTAAGTTGCAGTTGGAAGAGGGATGAAGATTTCATGTGTTGATCTCATTTGCAAAATCTAAAAGGTGAGGGTTTGGTTCACTTGCTATTTTAATAGCAGGCGATGAACAGGTTGGGTAAACCCAAATGCCAAAAGTTTAATGGGTCAAAGCATGCACATATTTATGCTCTATTGTGCCAGGGAGCAGGAATTAAATGATTTTAATTCTTGTCCAATAGGACCTCTCACGGGTCAATAGACCTAGGCAGAAAGAAGAGAGCTGAAAGTATTATTGAGTTCTTAGAGACTGCAAAAAAACTAAGAAACTCCAGGGAGCAGCCAATTCATGGCAGTACCCACTAAATAAACATGCCTGTACTTTCCTTCTCTTCCTTTTTTCCTCTTTCACTGGTTCCAAGCCAGGAAAAACCAAAAATGAAGATGGGGCTAGTTGAGGTGAAAAAGGACAGGGAAAAAGTAAGACACACCCTTTCCCCTCCTTCAAGCATGGTGATTTAGAATGACCTTTTTGTTGGAAGGGCAGTAGTTGTAACCGATTAAAAATAGCAAGTTTGACAATTCCATGGGACTGGAATTTTTACATAATTAAATCAAGACTGTATTTGCGATTTAAAGTAACCACAGAACTTTTTATTTCCTAAGTAAAATTAGAAGTGTCAAGAGGGTTGCCAAAGTCTTAACCAGGGACAGGAAACTTTTATTGAACGAACCGTAAAGAAATAGTCAATAAATTCGTAAAATATGTTCTGGACATTGGATGCCCCTGGTTTAAACCATCTAACCTGGCATTGTGACCATGACTATTTGCCAACTTTTATTTTTGCTTGAGCTGTGCTTCAATGAAAAATGGAATGCCTTACTCTCTCTTCAGACTATCTATTAAATGCTTTTTATCCTTAAAGACAATGTTAAAACAGTACCCTGTTGTTAAGTCTTTCTTTGGCAATATCTACCCACAATGGTGTTTCCTTCATGCAAGTTCATGTATTTCTAATGAGTTACTTATCTATATTGAATTGTTATTGTTTTTTGTGTATTTCTGTTTTAAGGAGATCAGAAGATTTTCAAAGACAGACCTTCAGTATCTTTGTTCTTTTTTAATTTATTTTTTGAAAAGCTACTCAATATAAAATATATTGACCTATAGTAAAGGTTCAAGAAACAGGGCATATTTGTTCTTTTATCTTTATGGTACTGACACTCTACTTAAATAATATTTTAAAGGCAAAGTCCATTTGTTTTATTTGAAATATTAGAATAACTATCAAAACAAGTGCAATTCTGGGGGGGGGGGTAATCCATTTTTCTGACATCTCTATTTTCACTTTCCCATTTAAATAAAAGAGCCTTTGGTTATTTTACCCTGAAAAGCAAGACAATAAATTTAGCAACAATTCTTTGTTGAATTACTCAAAGCTGATAACTAGAAAGTAACTGCTAAAAGTAATGGTGACAGTAATAGTGAGTGGTTACTAACCAGGAGTAGAAAACTAGATCAAATAATGCATTAGGACCCAAATTCAATTGCTGGCACCACATGCCTTCCCATAGACCTCTTTCAGCATCTCAACATGTAACCCTGAATGTCCCCAGTACCACTGGACTTGAGCATCAGTGCACCACTAGCCCCAGGTACTGACTAAATTTTGAAGTCCACACAGCCTGGATGAGTTTATCTGGAAATGGTTGCTGGGCAGGGCCCTCCAAGGAGGCAAAACACACACACTAATGAAGCAAGGGGACTCAAACTAAATTGTACATCATTTAGCTTGCATGACAAAATTTCTTGAGTTCAATCTTTGGCACCATAAAACAAACAAAAACAAACAAAAACCTGAGGTTGTAGATAGGGTATAAGGGTTAAGTTGCATGCTGTGCATGTGCTCTACATCAGTTCAATCCATGTCACCACATGGATAATTCCTGGCACCAAAGCACATCATAGCTTCACATCCTCAGGCATTACCCATTGTCTACCCTTTTAGGCATTTGGATCACAGCCAGCTGTGTTCAGGTCTTATTCCAGGCTCTGCACTTAGAGATTGCTCTTTTTGGTGTTCTGGGGACTCTACAGTATGCCAGAGAACAAAGTCAGATTGACAGCAAGCAAGGGAAATGCCCTATCTGCTGTACATCCCTCTAGCCCCACCATCCTCAAATCTTTGCAATGAAACTGGGAGAAACACCAAAAGTTCAAAGCACTGTTTGGGAGACCCAAGATTCCTCACTCTCTTGCTAAATAAATCTACAACAAAACTATCATTGAAAAAAAAATGATACCATCTTTGTGAAAAAAAAAAAAGAAATATCTATATCTTGTTTTCATTTCTTTTCATATTTCAGTTGGATGTTAACCTTCAGGTATACTAAAAACCAACTTGGTTCTGAAAAGCCAAATTAAAGAGATGTTCAGTAGGAAGCTTACCAGTGGGAAGAGAGAGGAGGGATAAAAATGGGAGAGGACACTGGGACAATAGTGGTGGGAAGTGGACACTCTAATGAAGGATGTGCAAGTGGAATGTTTTATGCGAGAAACACTACCATTAACAGTATCATAGTGCCTATAATCAAATTTAAAGAAAGACATATGGATCACATAAATAGATCACTATGAATATTTTGAAGTATTGGTGTAAACATAATATTCTTTATCATTGTTAGCACAGCTTAAAACCAGAATATGATTCATTTATTAAATTATTGTGAGAAGCTATAGCAAAGATTTTACTGAGACTGACCATGTACTCATGTACTGAGATTAGATTTGTAGGGGAAAAATAGAGGTAGAGAGATAAAGTAAAGCTAAAATAAAATGCTGAGTTATAAATGGTCAGGCCTATTTTTTTTTTAGATATTGAGAGTGAAAAGATAACCAGAAGAAGTCTCAGCTGTGACATTTGAAGCAAAAGAGCAAGTCATGCACATATCTGAAAGCATGTTTTAGATAGAAGATAGTGCAGATACAAAGGCTTCCAAACGGTGTATTTACTAAGCATTTTACTCAGTAGTTAAAGAGCAGAATGACTAGAAGAACTCATTTAATCATCAAAGCAATATGGAAAGGTAATTAAAAGGACTATTATCTCCACTTTATAAGTGGAGTATCAAGACATGGATAGAATGACTTGGTCAAAGTACAACTTGAGGAGCCAGAGCCAGAGTTAACACAAGCAATTGGTCTGGCTCCACAGTTCCTTCTCTCACCACTCCATGATACTGCTGCTGTAAATAAAGTGAACTGGGCAATGGCTTCTTATAACAGAGTCAGAATGCCTAAAGCTTCAAAGAATATTGTCTCCAAGAGATTGTTAGCTTTAAATAATAAATTAAGATTTGTGAGAATTTGCCAATTGAGTCCTTAATATTAATCTGAAATAGAGATTTTATTTTTGTATTTAAGAATAAAGAATATAATAATATTTGTTTCCAGGTTGTGGCCAAATCTACCACGTGATAGTTCAGATCACATCATAGGCTTACTTTTTTTATTTTTAATTATGAGAACAATGATGCAAAGAAAGAGGACAAGGTAAAGTTACAGTGGAAGGACAATCACCCATAAACAGAGTTCTCAGAAGAAATCCCCTTGCTGACACCTAAATTTTGAATTTACAGTCAAAGAACATTAAGAAAAATAAAACAGAACCCACGTACAATTACTTTGTCCACAAGTCCCCAGATTGTAGTACATTATAACATTTCTTGGCAGTACACAAAGCAATCTAAAGCCATGAAATTTATGTGACTCCTTAAACATTGAAGGCATAGTATTTCTTTACATTTTCATGCACATGCATATTAGTTTAAGTTAACATCAAAAGTTTAAGTGTTTTTTTTAAGGTTTAGAGTCAAAGGAGCACAGTAAAAACGGTGTTAGGGTGGCATATATTGTTTGCATAGGCCCACCAAAATATGGGTGACATGGAAAGGAAAAGCCTTGGCCTAAATACAAGAAGACCCTACCCCTGAAGTTTCCTGGCTTAAGACCAACTCTAGGCTCCAGGCAAACTAGTTTGTTCAATCCAAGTCATTGTCTGTAGTGCCAATACCATTTTATTTTTCATGCAGTCTCTATTGTTGGCATCAGGTTTCTGTATTAATGATCCTGGAATCTGCACATCCTACATTAAAGTCAGGCTGGAGTGGAGCATCCTCTCGTTTCACCTCACAATTAAAGGGCAATGCAGAAAGCTCTGTCCAGTAAGTAGGTCAGTGTTGTTAAGTCTTCTCAGTGTTAAGGGAAGTCTCTTTTGAGTAGGTCGATGTCAGAGCAGCAGTAGGGTCTTCCCTGGTAGAGGATTGCTTCCAGGTGATGTTATAGACAACCTTGGATGTTTTGTAAATGGCTTCTCTAGATCAGGGGTGAATGGAGAATGCCCATTCTTCTGAGGCCTGGGCCAGGTCATTATGTCAAGTTCAGGGTGTAAGGTCCCATTGCACTACAAGATTTGTGTGTTCCCATCTCTATTAGATAAGAACTTATTTGTATGTATAGTATTTTCCCGTTTTAATGTGCCTATGCAAACAAGAAATAAAGTCACGTGGTGTAATAGGTGCATATGGGGCATAAGAGCACGTCCAACAATACCCGTAACTTGGTTCAAGCATAAGAATTAAACTGAGGGACTCTTTCACAGTTGAACAGTTCACAAAGAGAAGAAAAGATAAAAAAATGGGGGAAAATCGTTACTGTATAAGAAAATATTCAGCAAGAGCTATAGCTGTCAAAGAAAACACACACAAAATGTTGAAAAGACATACATGTCCATTTTATATAGGCTTACTTTTTGATAACATCTGAAGATAACATCTGAAGCTAAGATAGAATTTTGATGCTTCTGTGCTATTCTCCTCAGAATTACATCTGGTTTACCCAGATGGTGAAGAGGAAACTGCAGAAACACACTGAACTGTGGATAAAACAACCATACAAGGTTGAGACTGTTACTAAGCACACATTAATAAAAATGCTTGGGGTTACCATTGGCTCAAACTATAGCTTATTTGTTCTCTTGGAAAGGGACGAAAAAAAAAAGACAGAAATCAAGTTTTAAGAATCTCAATAAATAGCTGGAGGAAAACAGGGAAGCCTTTCAGCATTCAAAATCCCATATAAAACCATCCTGGAGGTGGCTTCCTAGGGTGCCTCCCATGTACGAGGATATAAAACTTAAGTTTGTTACAGGGCTAACATATGTATCTTCAGAAGTGCATAAAGAAAACAGGACAGAGATTGTTTGTTGATGTGTAGGGCACTTTAAACTGAAATTTTATTCAGATTAAATTATCCTGATTTAATATTTGCAGACAGCTCTGCAATGTAATTGGCTAAAAATCAAAATTCATCAAGTTTAAGCAAAGCAACATTTGTTTTAATATCCAAGGAAGCAGATATATCTGTGATGACCAAATTAACAACTGTTAGTGAAATGTAAGAGTTTACTTTTTGGACCAAAAAATAGATGTTATTTTTATATACCCAAATTCACTGTGATAATTCATAAACCTTTATAGTGACTCTTAAATTATGATTTATAGTTTTTTAAATTATTTAACGCCCTTATCTGACTTAAAAAGTTTCCTATTTTGTTGCTGCTGAGCTTTGAGAGTGCTTTATATACTTTGTATATTAGTCTTTTACCTGGTGACTTGTGTTCGAATATCTTTCTCCCATTTGGTAGGTTGTCTTTTAATTTTAATCTGAGTTTCGTTTGCCATGTAAAACTATTTTGATTTAATGTCGTCCAACTTACTTTTGTAATTTTTTTCCAGTGTAATTAAATCAATGAAAATACCCTTTGTAGTCCAGATTCTGGACCATTCTCTTTGTTTTCCTCGATGCGTTTTATGGATTCTGGTCTAATCTTGAGATCTATTAGTGCATTTTAAATTAATTTTTATTTGTGGTGTGAGATAGAGAACCAATTTCATTTTTGCTAAGTAGTTATCTGGTTCTACCCACACTGTCAAAAGGCATTCTTTGCTCTTCACGCACCCAGTTCCTCTGCTATAGATTACATCTTTGAGGTTTTATCACTAAACTCACTTTTAGTCTTTTTGCCTGATAATTTACTTCAATACTATTCTGTTTTAATGACTATAGCTTCATAGAATAATATAAAGTCAGGAAATGCAATATCTTTTAAATAATTTTATGCATCTGATTTCTAATGTTGCTAATGAATGGGGTTCAATCCATGCAATGATCCAACATCACATCATCCACCAGAGTGCTGTCCCCTTCCTTCTAAACCACCCCAATCATCCCTCTCTGGTAAGCTCAGTTCTAAGATCCTGTTATTTTTAGAGACTTATGAGAGAGATCATTTTGCATCTATATTTTTCTTGAATTTGAGAAAATCAGTTTTCCACAGCTTTGTTCTTAATTTTAATCAATATTAAGAAGACTTTTGCTTTGAAGTCATTCTTAGCAGTCTTCAGAATTCAAATAAATTTGATGACTTACCTGGTTTCTGTCCCCTTTTGTTGAAAGAGCTGATTTTTTTAAATCATTATTCCTTATGCCTTGTCTGTGTTAAGCATGGAGCTTTGAATTCCATATGGTCTGAGCAGTTATCTAGTATATCATTTACATATTGCTTATATCTCTACTGTTATCTGGTTGCCACTGTTACCTTATAAGAATTTACTGGCACAACTGGTAAAGGTAGAGATGACGTGGGGATCAAAAGGTGGTCTAGGGCTTAGGAGTTGAGCGGGATTCCATACATCACTTGTTGAATGATTTTGACTTCTTTATAATAGATTAAAAGCCTATATTTCTGTAGGTTTATTTTTTAAGCTCCAAATTTCCTCTACCCTACCTAGTTCTAATATTTTAGATAAAACAGATGCCTATATATATGGGCTAATTTCTAGTCTATTGACCTATAATACCTTGTTTTAGTCTTCCAGTTCTGCAATTCCACATCATCCCTTATGAAATAATTCATTATTTGCAGTATTTTCTAAGTTCCCTACACTAAAGCTAACATCTATTGATTGGTAGGTAAGTTGCATACCTATCTTTCATCCTTCTTACATGTCCTGAGATCTTATCCCACCATCTTCCCTCCCCTTTTTAGTGAACAGATTACAAACAGGTGTGGATAACCTGGTTAAAGCAAACAGGGGATCTGTTTGGATTAATCAGGTTTCCTCCCCGGTCATACTGATCATTTCAGAGATGGTAAACACTGAGCTCTTCCCCATTTCCATGATAGATATACAATATACATTTCTATTGGAAAAATGGGCCCAATACAGTTAGGAGTTGGAAGAAATTTTTTTTCCCTGCCTCCCAAAGTCTACTCTGATAAAAATAACATATGAATGCAAAGGTAAATTAGGAAACAACCTGATCACATTTTTTGCATTCAGAGAGGTCTAAATCTGACCATAGTCACAAGTTTTTTTTTTATTTATGTAAGCTATAATCTTTATTATGATCATTTGAATTGAACTTTTGTTTGTTACATTGTACTCTGAGAAGGCCCCTCTACAACTTTCTAACCTTCAGGAATAAAATACATTTAAGCATTATATTTAATTCATATTTGAAATATTGACCACATATATTCAGAATGTATGTGTGTTGAGAGACAATATGAGAAAAGTGTATGAGCTTTAAACTTAACAGAGAATTTTGGTAGTTAATGACATTATATAAAATTTAAATTTTATAGCTGGGAAGGGATCAGACTAATCAATGAATTGGGAAATTTTTACTTTCTTCAGTGAATTAGAAAAAAGAAGCTAGAATGGGAGCCAGAGAGATAGTACAGTGGGTTAGGACAACCCAGGTTGATCTTGGTACCTCATCTGGTGCCCTGCAACAACAGAAGTGATCCCTGAGAGCAGAGCCAGAAGTAATCCTAGAGAATCATCAGGTGTGGCACAAAACAACAAAGAAAGAAGTTATATATTGAGGATAGATGGTATACGTGACATTTCTGTTCCTTATAGCTTATCTTTCATTTCAATCAAAGTTAGTTCTTAGAGTTCTGCAGAGAATCACTGTCCTTATGTGTATGTATCTGAAATACTTGCTGTCACTGAAACAGAAGTGAATTTATGAGACAAATTCCCAAGAGGCTGGCTAATTCCTTCTAGGCACTCTGCCTGTGCAGTAGCCCATGCCAAAAATTCTAAGAAATATCCATGACTTTCTTTTTCACCCTCTAAATCAAGTCAATCATCATATTCTGACATCTATGCTTTATAAAAATTATAAAATCCATTCATTTCTTTCATATATACAACACTATATATAAACCAGACCACTATCTCTAGCTTAGTTTATAGCGATAAACTTTTTTTTGTTTTGTTTTGTTTTCGGGCCACACCCGTTTGATGCTCAGGGGTTACTCCTGGCTAAGCGCTCAGAAATCGCCCCTGGCTTGGGGGGACCATATGGGACGCCGGGGGATCAAACCGCAGTCCTTCCTTGGCTAGTGCTTGCAAGGCAGACACCTTACTTCTAGCACCACCTCGCTAGCCCCTATAATAATAAACTTTTAATTTCATTGTTTCAGCTTGTTCCTTATACAACTATGGGTGAGGTGAAAAAAAGGGGAGACTCCTATAAATACAAATATTATAAAGATTTATTTTTTTAATTCTTGAAAATATCTTTTTTTTTTTTTGCTAGCAGAATCAAATCCAAAATACAAACTGACTCCAATTATTTACTTTGATTTGGCAATCCTAATCTTGTAGTTTCTGAAACAATCCAGATTTCCTTTATCCAATATTTCTTCTAAGATACCAAATTTCCTACTTTTACCATTTAAGCTTCATTTTAGGCACTATGGTTTACAATATTGTTAATGGTAGGGTTTCATGCAAAAATCAATCTATCACTACACCCTCACCGAAGTGTCTACTTCTTTCTACCATTGGCCTCAGGTGCTATGCCTATTTCCATTACCACCCCCACTTCTATGGTAAACTCCTGCTGAAGACCAGTACTCAATTTCTGTTGCCTTTGGGTATTTGTTATCGCTGTACTATGTTCCTTTCAATATAACATAAGAAGAATCCTACAATTTTGTTGGGTCTTGTTTTTTTAAATATTATCTGCTGTGCACATCCTTTGGACATTATTATTAACTAGATTAAATTCCTTCAATATATAATTTCAGGGGCTGGAGTGACAGGATAGTTATAATGCTTGCAGTGCATGTGATAAACCCAGGTTTGATCCCTGACATTTGAAATGGTCCCATGAGTGCTGTCAGGAGTAATTCCTAATTCCTGAGTTATCGAGGAATAATCACAGAGCACTATGTGCCTACCAAATAACATATAATTTCATAACCTACTTGATTTCTTCTGATGAAATTAACTTAATTTAGAATGATCAATTTAAGCTTTATCTTCTGAGATAATTGATTTCTGAGGATAATTAATATATAATTTTCCTTTTTATCTTAGTATTTTTCCTTTTAATGTGAAGAGATCAATGAATACCTATCCACATAATTAACTTTATTTCTACTCCCCAAAGTAACGTGACAATATCTTTCTTCCATAACCAGTTGGGGAAAATGGTAGGATATATTTCTCTATGGTTTTCTCTTTCTGAATGGTTTGAAAACAAAGAAATTAAAAGTTTCTGTCATGATTCAGGAAAGTGTAAACAGTCTTGGAAGAAAGAGTGTGTTTTCTTTTGGAACAGAAGGCATATTCACTGGTATATAAATTAAAGCCATTCTTTTCTAGTGCAATAACCAGACAAGTATGCTTAGTTTATTATAATAGATACCTAAGTTTTAGAATCTTCAGTTATTACAGAAATTTGCCATACACAGCATCACCTAGGCAGTTTTACATTGGATGGCCTTTTGTGTCCTGAGGGAGAAAGGAAATTTAGCCCCGCTGTTCCTAGATCATAAATATTAAAGTTGCTTTCTCTTTGACCAGACGCCTGCTATCAGCCAAGATCACAAAACAGTGGCTGGCAAATTTGCTAGCTAGCAAGGATGTCATAACAATCAGTTTTCAGCAACAACATGGTCACGTCACAGAGGTTTTGTAATCCTTAACATTAAAAACAAATGCATCTGTTATCATACCTGAAACTTGTAAGAAAGTAAAATGCAAATGCCAAAGACATTTCAAAAAATACTATTTCCTTTCCAGGGACTATACAAAAGGGAGATAGTGAGAGCTGAGAACATTTGAAAAGATGTATGATAGAGTACATGTGACAGGCTGTATCATGGAAAAGATAGGACTGGAAGAAGAAACTGAGCCCTTGAGAAAATCTTTATGTTGTGCATGCCCATTTATATTGTTTGTCTGGGTTTTACTTTAACTATGTCTATAAAATTTGGCAGGAAACAAAAAAAGAAACTCCATGTTGCACACTTATATTGATAAGGAGCAGAGACAGTATTGATTGTAAGGCACTTTCTAGCCAAAACCCTGGTTTGAATCGCCAGTACCACAAAAGGACTCCTAAGAGCTAGGAGTCATTTTGAAAACAGAAACAAAAATAATGCCTGAACAATCATCTCAACCCTGCTTCTCCTACCCATGAAAGAAGGTAGGTTTAGTGCGAAATAGGTTCCCAAAGCACTACTTTAATTGTAGTGTGAGAAGACAGTGCTCATTACCTCTTCTGCATGGGGAAATCAGGTTATGCTGATATGGATGGGTGACTTTTGGAGGATGAATTAACAAAGGATCTAGAAAGTCTTCGCACCTTCCCTCCCTCCCTTCCTTCCATCCTTCCTTCTTTAACTCTTTCTTTCCTTCCTTGGTCAAGGGCTCACTCCTGTCTTTATGCTCAGGGTTCACTCCTGCTCACTCCTGGTGGTGGTGTTCAGAAGCACATAATTGCCACATATTGAAATGCTGGTGCCTATATGCAAGATAATGTATTAGACCCTGTATTAATTCCCTGGTACTGAAAGCATCCTTTTAAAAAACAAAATACACTAAGTAGATATTTTACTGTAGTATGTCACTCTTCTGAATACTTTTTAAATGTCCTGATAACATTGCTGCATTGCTGTCATATGGAAGGCAAGTTCTTTTATGAGTTCTGTGTATATAGACTTAATCTCTTTAAAGTTTGATTATTGGATTGGAAAGCAATATTTTGTAAGTAAGGGATGCTGATTGGTTTTCAAAAACTTCTGAAAAATGCAAGTGCAACCACTTGGCCTGGCTTGTACAATGACTTCCAGATACAGCTTGGAAGACTTATACAACAGAAAGATATCACTCCGTGTTTTTAGGAATACTCAACTAAGTTATAAGCAATTAAAATTCTTTTTATAATTTTGGTGTTCATATATATATAATTATTTTAAAAATTAGAATTGATTAAGAAATCTGACACTCTTAAAATTTAGTTTATTTAGTAAATAAAAATTATTTGAGGGGCTGGTGAGGTGGCGCTAGAGGTAAGGTGTCTGCCTTGCAAGCACTAGCCAAGGAAGGACTGCAGTTCGATCCCCCGGCGTCCCATATGGTCCCCCCAAGCCAGGGGCAATTTCTGAGCCCTTAGCCAGGAGTAACCCCTGAGCATCAAATAGGTGTGGCCCGAAACACCCCCAAAATTATTTGAAACAAAAGAAAAATAAGCTTTAAATGACCAATGTTTTAAAATGAGACAGCACTAGAAATATAAAACAATATCACTAATATTTAAAGTAAAATATGACAATAAATTTTAATTTCCTAAGTATGACCATGCTGATGTGCAACCATCGCTCTGAATCAAACTTCTTTTAAAAAACTAGCAAAAATTAAATATACACTCTCATTTAATGCATGCAACTACAAATTCTCTGAATAAGAAATAAGACTACAAGTCAACATTCCATCAGTCACTGGGGACTGACTGACATCAACAGCTCATAGAAAAGTTAGAATCAGGGGACTGGAGCGCTAGTGCAGTGAATACAGTGTTTGTCTTGCTTATAGCAATCTGGGTTCAATCCTTGCCCCCCTGAATATGGTCCCCCTCGTCCCATTACAAGTGATGCCTGAGTACAGAGTCAGGAAAAAACACTGAGAATAATGTGTTGCCCCCAAACAAAACAAAAACAATAACAAAGACTCAGACTCAGGAGGAAATATCTCAATGGCTATAAAAACAGTACTTCTGAGAAGTTCTATGCTTAGAACACCAAAACAACAGAAAAGATGCAGATAAACAAAGCTCCCCACTAAAGTACAACTTAGATATCAACTTCCTATCAGAAAAAAAAATACCTGTTACTTGCACCCTCATTTTCCTATATCCAAAGGTAATGTAATTCAACACAAGACGAGAGAGTGAGCAGTCAACAAAGAGCTCTCCCAACAATGCAACCTACACTTACTTCCATTACTTTATCTAACTGTTTGTTTGTTTGTGGACCAAATCTGGAGGTGCTCTATGGCTATTGCTGGCTCTGTGCTCAGTAGTGTTCCCAGGGGGTGGTTGAGAGAATATATATAGTGCCATGAACTGAAGTAGAGCTGGCTGCATGCAAGGTTTCTTACCATAAATTGCTAAAAACTGACTAGAATGGAAGAGGGATAACACTGTAGAAATAACAAGCGATCATCCAAACAGAGATGAAATGTGATGATCTTGGCAGAAATCAAGCTCTGTGACAAAACACTACCAAAGACAGTAAAAGTGAAGAGGTCAGTTTTAATCCAGAGATGCAAATTATAATGCAGACTTTTGACACAAATAGGGATCAAGAGTGGCTGCAGAGGTCCAGAGATAGCACAGGGAGGACTTAAGGCATGATTCTGGTTTGATCCCTGGCACTTCAAGGTACCTCAAACACTGCCAGGAATGATCCCTGAGCACAGAACAAGTAGCTATAGAACATTGGGTGACTTCTACTCCACACACAAAAAGAATGTAAAAACTGTTACCTCCCCATCTTCACTAACAACACTATAATCACTTTTTTTTTTAAATCTCATTACCATTTTCCTTCTCCCCCAAAATAAAACCATGGAAACAAAGAATGTCAATGTTAACACCACAGCACCACCTACAGGAAAACAAAAGAAGATATTCCCAAGTATGACAAAAAAGGCAACCATTATCAGTGTGAAAAAAACAAAACAAAACAAAACAAAACAAAAAAAAACAAGATAGGATTCCTCATAGAAAAGAGTTGCCAGAGGCAAACTTAAAAAAAATCTGAACTGGAAGAAGTAATCAAGAATTGAGAAAAGTCATCATAAAAGCTCCATACACTCCAAATAGATGCTATGTAAAAAAGAGCACTTTTAATAAAATCAAGTCTAGCATAGAAAGCATAATATCACAGCAATGACACAAATGGAGGAGGAAAGATTTTGGAAAAAATTAATATTATTTATGAGAAATGAGATAAAAAGGTAAAAGGGTATATATCAGAGTAATAGGAAATTGAAGGTGAAGATAGAAAGAAAAGGAGCAGAGACCATATACAAAGAATATCTGAAATCCTAAGGAAATAATGCTAGATATTTTCAAAACAAAAAATGATACAAGCATTAAATACAAAATAACCTACTTCAAGACTTATAAATGATAAAGCAAAGATGCTGAGGACTACTAGAAAAAATATACCTTATGAAGTCATCTCCATCAAAACTGGCAGTTGAAAATAATTTAACCCCTGAAAATATCACTTAAGTATAAAGGAAATATAAAGCCCTTTCAGACAAAACATAATTACCTGTTGTATAAGAAAGATTCTCTGGGGGTTGGAGTGGTGGTGCACCAGTAGGGCATTTGTCTTGCACACGGCTGACCTAGGATGGACTTCAGTCCGACCCCCCAGAGTCTTATATGGTTCCCCAAGCCAGAAGTGATTTCTGAGTGCAAAGCCAGGAATAACCCCTGAGAGCCACTGGGTATCCGAAAGGAAGGAAGGAAGGAAGGAAGGAAGGAAGGAAGGAAGGAAGGAAGGAAGGAAGGAAGGAAGGAAGGAAGGAAGGAAGGAAGGAAGGAAGGAAGGAAGGAAGGAAGGAAGGGAAGGAAATGAAGAAAGGAAGGAAGGAAGGAAGGAAGGAAGGAAGGAAGGGAAGGAAATGAAGAAAGGAAGGAAGGAAGGAAGGAAGGAAGGAAGGAAGGAAGGAAGGAAGGAAGGAAGGAAGGAAGGAAGAAAGGAAGGAAGGAAGGAAGGAAGGAAGGAAGGGAAGGAAATGAAGAAAGGAAGGAACGAAGGAAGGAAGGAAGGAAGGAAGGAAAGGAAGGAAGGAAGGAAGGAAGGAAGGAAGAAAGAGAGAGAGAAAGAAAGAAAGAAAGAAAGAAAGAAAGAAAGAAAGAAAGAAAGAAAGAAAGAAAGAAAGAAAGAAAGAAAGAAAGAAAGAAAGAAAGAAAGAAAGAAAGAAAGAAAGAAAGAAGAAAAAGAAAAAGAAAGAATTTCTATCATGAAATGAAGAAACAACTCTCATAAAACATGATCACATTCAAAAAAATATGGACCAGGAGCCAGAGCAATAGTACAGCATTTAGGATGCTTGCTTAAATATTATGACTCGAGTTTGATCTTTGGCACTACATACTGTACCTTGAGCCTTCTAGGAGTAAAGGAGTAAGAGTTAGAAGTAAGCCCTGACACCGTTAGGTGTGCCCTAAAAAATCCAAAAGCAATATAGACTTGAAATATATAGAATACAAAAGTAAATTAAAAATATAGAATAAAAATGAAGACATATACAGATTTACCAGAAACAATCATTCATATTATAATAAACATATAATAATTCATATTATAAAAAGGTGGGGGTAAGGGGAAGGCAGATGAATTATAAGACCACTAAAGAAACAGATCTCCAGTAGCATCACCAAAAATACTCCCAACTTAGAACATGGAAGCCACTGCTGGGGGAAACTAGGTGACAGGCCTCAGAATTAGCTCCTCCAGCAAAGCCATGAAGCAGCCATTTTGCTCTAGCCCAGCATTGCTACATAGCCAGATGCCAACCAGCTCCCAAAGAGAATAGATTCTCAGCATGAGAAGAAAATAACACCCAGCTGCTATCAAATTGCTCTTGGCAATTTATCTTTTATCTCCATTCACGGTGGACATTTTTTTTTGGTTTTTCTTTTTTTATTATTACAATACTATTTTTATTTATTATATTCTACAAATAAGAGAGATGTTCAATATTTATACCTTTCCATTTGACTCATTTTAGTTTATGTCCATCCATGTATAAGCAAATTTCATGACTTCATTATTCTCAATAGCTGCATAATATTCCATTGTGTAGATGTACCAGGTTTCTTTTTTTGCTTCTGCATATAAATTTATTTATTTTTTCTTTATTTAAATATCTTGATTACATAAATTATTGTGATTAGGTTTCATTCATGTAAAGAACATCCCCTTCACCGTGCAACATTCCCACCAACAATGTCCCAAATCTCCCTCCACCCCACCCTACCCCACCTGTACTCCAGACAGGCTTTCCAGTTCCCTCATTCATTCACATGATCATGGTAGTTCTCTGTGTAGTTATTTCTATAACTGCACTCACCACTCTTTGTGGTGAGCTTCATGAAGTGAGCTGGAAGTTCCAGCCTTCCTCTCATTGACCCTGAGGATTGTTGCAAAAATGACTTTTATTTTTCTTAAAACCCATAGATGAGTGAGACTATTCTTCATCTCTCTTTCTTCCTCTGACTTATTTCACTCAGCATGATAGATTCCATGTACAACCATGTATAGGAAAATTTCATGACTTCATCTCTCCTGATGGCTGCATAATATTCCATTGTGTATATGTACCACAGTTTCTTTAGCCATTCGTCTGGTGAAGGGCATGCATGTGGGTTGTTTCAAGAGCCTGGCTATTGTGAATAGTGCTGCAATAAACATAGGTGTGAGGAAGGGATTTTTGTATTGTATTCTTGTGTTCCTAGGGTATATTCCTAGGAGTGGTATAGCTGGATCGTATGGGAGCTCAATTTCTAGTTTTTGGAGGAATCTCCATATCGCTTTCCATAGAGGTTTGATTAGACAGCATTCCCACCAGCAGTGGATAAGAGTTCCTTTCTCTCCACATCCCTGCCAGCACTGATTGTTCTGATTCTTTGTGATGTGTGCCAATTTCTGTGGTGTGAGGTGGTATCTCATCGTTGTTTTGATTTGCATCTCCCTGATGATTAGTGACGAGGAGCATTTATTCATGTGCTTTTTGGCCATTTGTAATTCTTTTTTTCAAAGTGTCTGTTCATTTCTTCTCCCCATTTTTTGATGGGATTAGATGTTTTTTTCTTGTAAAGTTCTGTCAGTGCCCTGTATATTTTGGATATTAGCCCATTATCTGATGGGTATTGGGTGGATAGTTTCTCCCACTTGGTGGGTGACTCTTGTATCCTGGGCACTATTTCTTTTGAGGTGCAGAAGCTTCTCAGTTTAATGTATTCCCATCTGTTAATCTCTGCTTCCACTTGTTTGGAGAGTGCAGTTTCCTCCTTGAAGATGCCTTTAGTCTCAATGTCATGGAGTGTTTTACCAATGTGTTGTTCTATATACCTTATGGTATCAGGTCTAATATCAAGGTCTCTAATCCATTTGGATTTTACCTTTGTACATGATGTTAACTGGGGGTCTATGTTCACTTTTTTGCAAGTGGCTAACCAGTTCTGCCAGCACCACTTGTTGAAGAGGTTTTCCCTGCTCCACTTAGGATTTCTTGATTCTTTGTCAAAAATTAGGTTATTGTATGTCTGGGGAACAATGTCTGAGAACTCAAGCCTATTCCACTGATCTGATGGTCTGTCTTTATTCCAGTACCATGCTGTTATTAAAACTATTGCTTTGTAGTAAAGTTTAAAGTTGGGGAAAGTAATGCCTCCCATTTTCTTTTTCCCTAGGAGTGCTTTAGCTATTCGAGGGTGTTTATTGTTCCAGATGAACTTCATAGTGTTTGATCCACTTCTTTGAAGAATGTCATGAGTATTTTTAAGGGGATCGCATTAAATCTGTACAATGCTTTGGGGAGTATTGCCATTTTAATGATGTTAATCCTGCCAATCTATGAGCAGGGTATGTGTTTCCATTTCCATGTGTCCTCTCTTATTTCTTGGAGCAAGGCTTTATAGTTTTCTTTGTATAGGTCCTTCACATCTTTGGTCAAGTTGACTCCAAGATATTTGAATTTGTATGGCACTATTGTGAATGGGATTATTTTTTTGTTTTTTTCAATCACACCTGGTGACCTTCAGGGGTTACTCCTGGCTACATGCTCAGAAATAGCTCCTGACTTGGGGGACCATATGGGAAGGATCGAAGCATAGTCCGTTCTAGGCTAGCGGGTATAAGGCAGATGCCTTACGGCTTGCTCCACTGCTCCGGCCCATCACTCACCATGGACTTTTCATTGCTACCATATTAGGTGGCTGAGAAGTCCCCCGCTTGAAATTACTTCCTGATATGTGCCTGCTGAGATTCATCTTCTCTAGACTCCACAAAACTAAATCCCAGGCTGAAGCTGTACTCCACAAAACCAAATCCCAGGCTGAAGCTGTACTCTGGATCTTACCCCTTCCCCACCTATTTCAAAAGACTTAAAGAGGACATATACAAATCTCCTTTGAATATCTCTTTAGATACATTCCATTTATAGGCAAAACCATTATTAAATATTTTCTTATGTAGCAGCAAGTTTCCCCATCCTCAGGATCCATACCTGTGTGGTATGGAATTCTAGTAGATATAAATTTGTCATGTATGAGGTCATGTAAGGAAAAGGTTATGGGGATTGTTGGTCCTGATACCTTGGCCCCCACATATACCAGTCATACCTTATGGCATTGTTCCTTTTTTCATAGGTACATTAAAATGGGAAAAGTTTACAGATGCAAATAAGTTCTTATCTAATAGAGATAGGAACGCAACATTTTATACTGCAGTGGACCTTAAATCCTGAACACTTGACATAGTGACTTGACTTAGACTTCAATTGATTGGACATTGACCATTCACCCCTAAACCATGGATACCATCTATGGAAACAAACATGGTTTCCTACACCACCACCAGGAATAAAAATTCTACCAAGAAGGCCCCACCCATGATCACCATGGCACTGACTTACTCCAAAGATGGTTCTTATGACATCCTGACAACCTAGAAACAGCAACAGTCTGCTTGTAGGGCAGGATTCTCTGCAATGCTACCTAATGATGAGATGAAAATCAGGATGCTACACACCACCTGGCCTTTGACATAGGACCTGTACAGAAACCAGGACCTATAGCTACAGAAACCTAACAGCAACAACTGTGATGGTGAAGAACTGTTACTGGGACCACAGAAAAGGACTATGGAATTGGACAAACTAGTATGCCTGGAGCCCTGAGCTGGTCTTTTGCCAAAATACTTCAGGGGTAAGGTCTCTCTGTTTTTAGGCCAAAGGTTTTTCCTTCCAATTTCTTCCATATTTTGCTGTGCCTATGCAAACAACAACTGCCACACACACACACACACACAAACACACACACACCCCTTTTTTTTTCAGCGTATCTCCTATCTTAAAAAAAAGAGTACTAAATCTTCTGCTATTCTATTAACTATATTGATGATACAATAATTTTCACAAATATAGCTGCCAATGAACTCTCCTCTTGTTTTTCCAATTCTTTTTTTCTTTTGAGATTTTCTATTTTCTTACTATTTTTCTCCTTTTTTCTTCATGTTTTCTTACTATTTTTTAGTAACTTACTTCACTTTCTGTCCTCCTGAAACAATTGTATTATGATCGTTATGTCAACTCTGTGATACACTTTCTTTAAATAAATAAATTTAAAATAAAAAATAGGGAAAAAACCCCAAACCACTAAAGAAATAGATGATACTAATTTCCATATACCAAATATCACCCTAAACATGAATCAAAAGACAAATGGCTGGATGGATAAAAATGCAAGATTGAAATGCACAAAGCAAGCAATAGTCATGTATGATATAAAGACAAATATAGGCTTAGCTTTACAGTTTGAAGCTAGGAATTGATAGTTAAAAATGCAGAAAAAATAGAGGAATGGATAATAAAAGAAACTAATACAACTAAGTAACAATTTATTAAAATGTTTAATAATAAACTTAACTAGACTCACCATGAAAATCAAAGAATAAATTTTGAAAAAAATGAATCAGGGCCCGGAGAGATAGCACAGCGGCGTTTGCCTTGCAAGCAGCCGATCCAGGATCAAAGGTGGTTGGTTCGAATCCTGATGTCCCACATGGTCCCCCGTGCCTGCCAGGAGTTATTTCTGAGCAGACAGCCAGGAGCAATGCCGGGTGTGGCCCAAAAAAACAAACAAACAAACAAACAAAAAAATGAATCAAATATAAAAGAAGTAAAATTGCAGTTGATACTACAGAAAATAAAAGGTTGGGGCAAAAATAGATACATGCAGAACAACATCAATAGTCTCCTAGAGAAAAGCCTTTATGGAGGAATAGTGTAGAAATTGACTGGAATTTCAACAGAGTAACTCAGTAGATCTGGGCACTCCAGGAGGGGAGCTCAAATGAAAGAACAAGTGCAAATAGAGAGGAAGAAGAAAGAATGTGCAATTGTACAAGTGACTGCAAGGCACAGGAGAAGTGAGAGGGCTAGGATCATAACACATCAGTGGCTGGAAAGAGAAATCCACAGGGAGGAGATGGGAAAGAGAAGTTCTTTGGCAAAGTAAGTGAATGACCCAAATGTGGATGGATATTTTTGTCTCTGGCACTGTGGCAGAGAGTCATGAAACAGAATTATTGGACTAAGTTATAGTCACCATGCTGGAAGCCAGCCCATCAGACCAGTTGCCAAGTAAGGTCTTGAATGTCTGGAGCCACAGCTATGCCAAATATGATGGCTGGCTACACCCAGCCTATCAAATCCTGATAAGCTGAATCAGCCCACCAGGTCCAATGTAACTTCAGACAAAACCTAATAGTGGAGCCCCACCCATCGCATTGGGCCTGTACATATGCAGCCATATCTTCTAGTCTGATACCTGCACAGGCCAATGATTCCTGTACACTAAGCCAAACAAGTCTGTGTATACTCAGCCAAATTTGCTGGCTCAGTCTGTGCCCTGTTCACTAGAACCTACTAAAATACTGGGAAATCAGAAAAGAGAGTCATAGTAAAGCTCAGGAAAGATGTCAGACTATCAACCTATGGTATTAGAGAACCCCTACCTGCCCCCAGATATTCCCATACATAGAGATTTTGGCACACTGAGGCATTTTTTTGAAGGCAATTCCCTAAAAGTTGAAGGAATCGAGAGCACAGCTATCTTTGGTCAATGTATATTTTCTGGTTTCTATTGCCCAGGACTTTCAAAATTGGTGAAAGAACATCAGTGGCTATCAAAAAATAAATATGTGAGGAAACCCAGTGAACCTTTACAAACTCAACAAACTTATTCAAAAGAAGATGTGGCCTATGTGGACATACACAAATTAGTCAATCAGGCAGCAGCATAGATTCACTCTAACTTAGCACTAACTGTATATCCAAATAACTGAAGCATCATTCCATTTGTAGCTACCCTAATCTGATTAAATTTGGCTCTACCACTATAGGAATGAACTAACAGATGCAAATCTCCAGAAGGTAAAAATATCAGCTTGCTGAACTGCTGTGATTGAGTACTTATGACCAGAATTGCTCAGTGGTTGCTCAGGTGAGCTAGACTGTGATATCGTATCAGTTACAAGACACCAACAACTTTGAGCCAAAGTCTTAGCCAGCTAGACCCCAGAGGGATAGCAGCTATAAGCAGCTATAAACCACAAATTTCCCACAACTATTCATGCCCACACAAAATTAGAACCACAGAAAGAAATACAATCTTGTGAATATGAATCCCTGATCATTGTTCAAGTCACTTCATGCTCTGAGCTCCACTCCAAGACCTGAAAATCACCAAGGTTAAAGAAAAATAAAAAGGTATTCACTCATACCAACAATGGGGGAAAATCCAGGATGGTTCTCAAATACAACGGAATTTTCTAATCTGCATGAAGGAGAATCCAGTCACCAATTCTTTCAATGCTGTATAAAATGAAGAAATCACTGGAAGAGACTGGAATTATTGGAAGAGACTGGAAACACTAGTAGTAAGATCCAGGTAAATTGTATTTTAAAAAACTCAAACAAAAAGAAATGCAGGAGCAAAAATAAATAAATAAACAAAATAATAAAACACTGGGCAAAAAATTATTAGCTGAATGTGGCAAGTGAATAAAACTTGCAAGAGTGATTTAGAGAATAGTTATGCAAAAACACACATAAAAGAGTTTTCAAAAAGAATTTAAAAAAAACATGAAAAACACCCCCCAAAAAACATGAAAAAAAAAACTTACAGAGATATATAGGACAAAAGTAAGAGCATCAATCATTGCATCATAAGAATACCAGAAGCCTTTTTTAAAGAAAAAAACAATAACAGTAGAATAATAATAATAGTAGTAGAATCTACCGAATCCGAGAAATAAAAATGTAAAATCTAAAAATGTAAAATATAAAATAAAAATAAAAATCTCAGAACCTAAAGAGGTCAAAAGAAAATAAAACCAAATAGAAAAACATCAATGCATATTATAATCAAAATGGCAAACAGCTAAAGAAAGATATTTCACAAATTAAACTCTACAAGCAAGAAAGAAATAGGATGATGTAATCAAATTATTAGATAAAAAGAACCTCCAAATAAGAATTCTTTATCCTATCACAAATTTGAAGAAATGATAATTAAAATTCTCAGACAATAAATAGCCGAAGGCATTTCTTACTTATAACCCATCTCTCCAAGAAATATTAAATGGTTTCTTATGAAAAGCAAGAAACCTCCCATTTGAAAGCTAATATATCTATATATATATATGCATAAAGTGAGTGAAAGACAGAAAGTCATTAAGCATATTCACAAATTGAGTTGTCAAATTACATGCTTTAATCTTTAAAAAGGGAACTAAGCTCAAAACTTCAGAAATATAGTACATGGTAACCTCAAAGCAAATATACTTAAAAAAAATAATGAGATGAAACAAATGGTGCTATATTGCTACATAAAAGACCAGAATAAAAATACAAGTAGAGAACATATGAAAAAGTCAAAGCAATAATGTCAGACTGCAACAACATCTAAAATCCTCATTGTTAAATAGCAGCAAAATGACTTCTTGTCATTAATATTTCTAAATGTAAATGGACTGAACTCCCTTATCAAAAGACCTCTGTGGATGAAATGAGAACAAAACACCTCTGCTGCTTATAAGAAACTCACATGAATTCTTATGTTAAACATAGTTTCAGAATAAATGGTTGAAAAGCAACCATATATGCAAACAGTAAGTAACTTAAACACAGGTACTTGTATCAGACCAAATAGTGTTTAAACTGTAGAAGGTAATTAGAGATCAGAATAGACATAATTTACTTTAATGGATCAAACAGATCAGAGATCTTAACTCTAACATATATGTACCAATAAAGGAAAACATTTTATTTTATTGAAACCATTGTGATTCACAATATCATTCATAGTTGGATTTCAGATATACAATGAATCAAGGCCAATCCCACCACCAGTGTTCTCCCCTGCTTGTTCCCAGAGTGTATCCCATTATACCTTCATCTCCAAGTCCGCCAATATAACAGGCCCATTTACAGTTTAGAATGTTAGAGTTTGGGTCTCTTGATTCCATTGTTGAATTTCACTTAGATATTTAGCTCTGTCTTTTTTTTTTAATCTCCACCAATAGACCTGAGACCATTGATCCCTGGCCCCAAAGGGGAAATTTTTTTAATAAAGTGATTGTTAATAGAACAGAGGTGCTACAATAATGATAACACAAAAGTAGTAGGAGATCTTAACATGCCACTTGTGTCATTGAACATATAAATCAAGCAGAAAATTAGTAAGAAAAGAGCCCTAAAAAAGAAATTGGAGCACACATGCCTCCTAGGCCATGTAGTGGTGCTGTGTACATGTGTTGCCTGGGTACATCATGCCTGAGCACATATAGCCCTCATCTCCCCTCTTGAGATATGTACTTTCAGACTTTAAACTCTGTCCCATTTACACAGGCTCTCTCTCTGCTTTTCCAGAAGCCCAAACTTTCTCTTAAGTGTGTTATTCTCTCTCTCTTATCTTCTCCCTCTTCTTCCTCAGCACTACCAAATAAAACCTGTTTATTATTTAAAAAAAAAACAGAGACAAGAACTGGGATTAATAGTCATATACTAAACTCTACAGTCCTCATAAACTGAATACACATACTTTTCAAGCTCAGTGGAATAACTGTCCAGGGTAGACCACGTACTGACACACAACACGAGTGTCCATATAGTCATAAAAGTAGAATATAAACCTCTTTTTATTTTTATTTTATTTTACTTTTGATTTTGGGGCCATACCTGGGGATGCATAGGGGTTACTCCTGGCTCTGCACTCAACAATTATTCCCTATGATGCTTGAGGTACCACATAGGATATCAGAGAATCAAGTTTCACTTTCGACCACAATGTCAAGAAGGTAGATATTAACCACAGGAAGAAAGGCAGAAGGGACTGAAGATAGAATAGAGATTAAGAAATAGTACATATATACTTTGTATGTACCTGACTCCAATTGTATATATGTACCTGACTCCAATCTGGCACTACATAGTCCCCTGTGTATCACTGAGTGAACCCCTGAGCAATGCTAGGGTGGCCCATGTGATTCATAGCACTATAAGGCCTGAGAAGCACCACAGTATCTTTGGGTTCTAACACTGAACTGATTGGTCTAATTAGCAAGCAAGGATCAATGATAGTATCAGATTCCATGAGCATTGCTTGGATGGAAGGAAGGAAGGAAGGAAGGAAGGAAGGAAGGAAGGAAGGAAGGAAGGAAGGAAGGAAGGAAGGAAGGAAGGAAGGAAGGAAGGAAGGAAGGAAGGAAGGAAGGAAGGAAGGAAGGAAGGAAGGAAGGAAGGAAGGAAGGAAGGAAGGGAGAGAGGGAGAGAGGGAGGAAGGAAGGAAGGAAGGGAGAGAGGGAGGAAGGAAGGAAGGAAGGAAGGGCGAGAGGGAGGGAGGGAGGGAGGGAGGGGGAGGGAAGAAGTGGGAAAGGGAGGGAATGGGGAATGCAAGGAATGGGGGAGGGAGGGGGGGATGAAGGGAGTGGGGAAGGAAGGGAGGCATCAAGGGATTGGGGGAGGGAGGAAAGAGAGGGAGGGAAGGAGGGAGGGAGTGGTCTAAGTCTATTAGTACTTTGTTGAGATAACTTTGATATATAGTTTAGGGGCCAACGTGCATGCCTGTCATACACAAGGCCAAAATCCACAGCATTGCACTCAGGTGTGGACTTGGCCACTCTCACACATCAAAAGGGTAGACCCAACTGGCTCCCACAATTGCTTGAACTGGGTAATACCACATTTGGGGATATGAGCATTAAACTGTCTGAGGGCCCCCTGAACACTGGACAGCCTCCCTTAATAAAAACAGAAAAACCAAATTGATTAAACTGCAGAAGGATTAATTTATTTACATTGAGTAAATAGATGATATAGAATCAAGAGTAGAAATATACTCACTTTCCTATTATGAAGAGATAGAAAGGGAAATTTAACTGGATAGGTGGTATTCTTTAACCACTAAAGGGAACAACAGTCGATGCTTTCATTTGTTGGGCCATGGTTAAATCAGTGGGTTTTTGGCAAAACAAGCCTGGATCAGAATATGTTTAAAGAGACTGAAAGTTGACGGCAAAGATATGCTCACACTGGATCAGGGTAAGCAATTTAGATGTTTAGTATAGTTATGTCTCGTGATGTATAAATAAATGAATATTAATGCTGGAAGAATAAGCTTAGGTGGCAGATGTGGGTTGGGTTAGAGTGTGTAAAAATAAAAGCTATATCAAAATCAACCTCAACATATAAAAGTCAGCGTAAAGTATCTTGGAAAGAATATACGTATGTGTTCTTTCAGAAAGAAATGGTGAAACATATCTCAATTAGTGTAATTATTTTTCTACAGAGTGAGTCTCTAAACCAAAAAGCATTGCCTTGTTTAGACTTTTGGTTTTAGGCAGCCAGGCTTTCAATCTAGGCTTTGCAGATGGCTGAATGTGATGAAAATGAGGAATAGCAGTACTGTCATATTTTCAGGAAGTTTTTTTTTGGTAGAATCTTTCCTATATAATGATTCAGACAGTCACAAGAAAATTCAGAAGCCAGGATGATATGTTCTTTGCCCAAATATGTCTACATTTTTAAGGAAAATTTTGTTTTGTTTTTGGTGCTTGTGCTTATTGCTGGAGCCCTCACGGGATATTTGACACTTCTTTTTGTACTGGTGGAATGTTTCACCTTTTTTCTCTCCTTCATTTCTCAAACCGATGTTGAAAACCTCTGGAAGAATTCCACTTATTTTCGGCGTATTAGACTTTTACCCCAGTTTATTACTTTTCTCTCCTTTAAACAAAACCACGTAACTTGAACTAGCTAGTCCTGCCCCCCCAATTAGAGGGGGAAACAAGGGAGACACCAGGACCAAAGAGGTGCAAGACTACTATGCAGTAGGCTAGATACAGAGGAGACCACACATCCTAGCTACCCTGGGGGTGAGGGAAGAGGATATGGGTGGTAGGACAAAAACGGAGGTGTAGGGAGGACAATTTGGTGATGGGAATTCCCCCTGATTTTATGTAAATATGTACCTAAAATATCATTGTCAACAATATGTAAGCCACTATGATCAAAAATAAATAAAAAAAAATGTAAAAAAAAAAAAAAAAAAAAAGCAGAGAAAAGATAAATTTTAGCTATTTTTTGGTTTGTGAAATAAAACATAACAAAAAACAAAAAATCTGGACAAGAGCAGGTGCAGATTTCTTATATCTCCTAATGCACACAGCCTATTACTTTAAGAAGTCCTGTTTTAAAAAATATGTTCATTCACAACAAAAGCAATGTTGCCTTGGTAAGGTCTAGAAACCATCAAACTTTTTTAAAAGTTCATTGTAAGATTCAGTATTTACACTACGAACAATACTGTCAATAAATTAAACCTACTATTGTACAACACAGGAAAAAGCAATGTTCCTTGTTTATCTTTGGCTGCTGTTTGCGTTTAGTTCTGCTGTGGGAAAGAGAACTAAAACAATGCTAAGCTTTCCTTAATGAGATCCTGATTAGACAGTCTGCGTATAAAGCAGATTGTGTACCAAAGCAGAGAGCAAAATAAAGATTTCTGTCACTCCCTTCACTTCAAGCCCAACAGTCAAGTCATTTCAGTCTGTCCCTGACAAGGTACAAAGTGAAGTCTTCTTACTTCAATGACATTATTCTACATGTCACCTGTCCCAACCTGCACCACAAATTTGATTTTCTTTGTCATACTGTTTCTACATTATTCCAAACTCTGGCTTGACTTTACTTACTCCCAAACATGAACACACACTCACAGTCCAGTTCACTTGTCAGAATTAGAAATGATAAGAATCACCAAAGTAGGCATCATAAGGAATGTAAAAGATTTAATCTACAAGTTTTTAACTGGTTCCTGCGATGAAATTCACAGACACAAAAACTCCACAAAACTCCACTAAATTTATGTCTATACATTTCTGGAAAGTACTTGGGTTTGATTAGACAATCAAAGGGATTAGCATACATTATTTAGTCCATTAATTGTTTTATGACTTGGAAAACAAAGAACTAAGACACTTCACTTTGCCTTTCCTCTAATTGAATGGCTTGTTAATGGCAGAGAGAGGACTAGTTTCTAGTTCTGTGCACTTTAGGTTTATCATCACTCTAAAAGAGCTAATTTTAATTTTTCTTTATGTGAATATTCCTTTATATTTATTGAAGAGGCATTTTAACTAAAATCTCCAGTGTTCCCATTTCTTACTTGTCAAATCTGTTTTGGCATTCCTTTAAAACTCATTCACAGTTTACAGAACTTTGTTGCCTATGAGGTCAGGATTGTTCATGTTAAAAGTGCTATTAAGCATTTCAACACTGAATATATTCCCTCCATTAAATGAAATCCCAGAAGACACCTGCCTAAGTCAACCCTAGGTAGACGTACATATTCATTTTTTTCTAATTCTCAAGAGGAAATACAGAAGTTGATTTTAGAATTTTCTATTTTTTGGTAAATTGATAAGTGTAAGGAGAGGAGATAGGTCAAAATAAATAAATTCATTATTTAATAATTAAGGGCAGTATTTAAAAATAATAGTTGGGTTGATATTCACAAAGACAAAAATATAGTGAAATGATTTTGGTTTATTTTTTAAATTATATAATTTTTTGTCTACTTTAATAAAATACTTTACATTTTATTTATTATAATACCTATTATACTTTAAGGCATTTGAAAACATTTTTCTTAGTTGTAAGGCACAAAAGTTTTCTACAGGCTGGCGGTTGAAAGCACTAAACTTGGAGCGGGTTAAATCCCAGCTAATTCACTTGCCGACTGTGGGACTTACACAAACTTTATATAATTTCTTTGCATCTGTTTACCCATTAATAAAATGTACATGATCATAATATCTACTAGATAGAAGAGTTTTTAGTGTGCAATTAAAAATTATCAGTACCATAAACACAATGGAATATTATGCAGCTGTCAGGAGAGATGAAGTCATAAAATTTTCCTATACATGGATGTACACGGAATCTATTATGCTGAGTAAAATAAGTCAGAGAGAGAGAAAAACGCAGAATGGTCTCACTCATCTATGGGTTTTAAGAAAAATGAAAGACATTCTTTCAATAATAATTTTCAGACACAAAAGAGAAAAGAGCTGGAAGTTACAGCTCACCTCATGAAGCTCACCACAAAGAGTGATGAGTTTAGTTAGAGAAATAACTACATTTTGAACTGTCCTAATAATGAGAATGTATGAGGGAAATGGAAAGTCTGTCTAGAGTACAGGCGGGGGTCGGGTGGGGAGGAGGGAGATTTGGGACATTGGTGATGGGAATGTTGCACTGGTGATGGGTGGTGTTCTTTACATGACTGAAACCCAAACACAATCATGTATGTAATCAAGGTGTTTAAATAAAATATATAAAATAATTATCAGTACCATCATCAGATGGTATTTTCTTGTTCACCATATCAGTATAAAGTACCCATTTAAAATCATTGTTCTGTGCCTTGTTGAAAGCAGGTGTTTTGTGTACGAAGCTACACTCCAAGTTTTCCTGGACCTTGTGTCTAATTTTAGGCTGAATATCCAGAGTTCTTGTCTAGGAATCTGTAAAATCATGGTAAAACAACTCTATTAAAGTCATAGTGGAGAAACTATACTGAAACAGCATCTTTTGTTTGTTTTTAGGGCTACACCTAGAGGTGCTTACTTCTGTTTCTGTGTGCAAGGATCAGTGCTTCGGGGATATAACCCAGGTTGACTATGCCCTGCCTACTCTATTATTTCTCTGAGAAGTCCCTAAAAACAGTTTTACTTCAATTCTTGGTTTAGGCTAACAATGAAAGTAAATGGAATAAATCTAATGGCTTTTGATGAAAAGAAAGTTTGAGGTTTCTGTGGCCTCTTTTCATTGTTGCTGATTTATGATGCCCCTGATTCCTCTGCTGCCATTATGGTCAGGCTGCAAAAGAGTTAGGGAAAGAAGAAAGCAGCAGCTTTGTTGCCCAGGGAAATCCATTGGTAGATGGGTGAAACTTATTGTTTTGCCTTTCTTTAGCATCTCCCATAAGAGAAAAAAGAGCCTAACATCAAGAGTAGGATTCCAGTATCCAGAATTCCAACTGTATGTTTACAAAGGTCATTAATTTCTCAACTTTTTTTAGTCACTTTGCTAACAAAAATTATGATTAAGTGTAATGTTTTGTAAAATGTGACCTCAAAATCTTCCTTTTGAACCAGGCATTATTACTATTTTTAATACACTAATTGCTAGGTGTCCCACATCAATCGTGAGATTTATATGCCACTTAGTGAGGTCTGCATGGGAAAAAATGTGAATAGGAATAGTAAATGAAATTTAATCAAACATAAAAGCAAGAAACTTTTAGCACAAAGAGAGGGAGAATTAAGCAGAATAGGAATTATACTTTCATAATGTGTGGTAGATTTTCTGCTTTTAAAGAAGTAAATGATCTCAACTGTGATTTCCAAAGTTGGTCAGAGAATCTAGATAAAAGTAATTACCTTTCCCAGTTTCATGATATCTCAAAAAGCAGTGGTTTGGGGGACAAAGCTATAGCATTTGCCTTACACACAGCTAACCCAGGTTCAGTCCCTGGCATCCTTTGGTCCCCTGAGCCTGCCAGGAGTAATTTCTGAGGGTAGAGCCAGGAGTAACTCCTGAGCACTGCTGCATGTGGCACCCAACCCTCCCCCCCAAATGTGGTTTATATTCCAGAAATAGCAATAAAACTTTAAAGCCTTTTACTTTGACACTGTCTCCCTGGAAGTCAATGTAGAGACTACCGGCTAGAATGCCACTCTGCAATGTCAAACTTTTCACTTGGGTAGAATTTTGTTGCTAAGGCTATTGTATCAATGTGCTGAAATCTTAGTGAATGTTAACTGTCCATCTGTCACTTACTTAGCAAGAAATTATAGGTCATGTTTTTAAAAAAGGGAAAGATGTAACTGTTTAGACCGTTAGTTCACGCATATTTTTTGTTATTTTGTGTAGTTTCAGTTTTTTTTAAATATTTGTGTAAGTGAGCAATCCAATTAGTTAAGTCACAGAAAAAAAAAAACAAGTAAATGCTCGTTTACAGAGAATGTAAAACAAAAGTTCAATGTTTCAAAATCCTAAAGAGAGTTTATGAATCTACAAAAATAATGTGGGAAATTCAGAGATACTTCTTTTTAAAAAGGTAGTAGTGAAATAAATTTCAATTCTTTGCCTAGAATGAAAACGCCCAAACCTTTCATTTCATTGCCATTCTTCTGTGTCTCAACATCAAAGTACATTAGATAAGGCAGATAATAGAGCAGAAGAAATGGCTAAGATTACTTAGAGAATTAACATCTGAGACAAAAGTGCTGCTATCAGCTCGAATGTCTAAAGAGGAAGAACTCAATCCTTGAATCAGCTGCACTTTGAGTTAGCCAGGGATTTTTTTTTTGGTCATACCCAGTGGCACTCAGGGCTTAGTCTGATAAGCTCAGGAGATCAAATGTGATTCATTGTGTGGGTCCTCTAAAGGCAAGGCAAGCAAGCAACCTTCAACCCTCAACTCCTCAGTTGAGAAATTTTTAAGTGCATGGCTGGGGCCATACACCCTATCTTCAGGAACTAGGATTTGGCCTATACGTCATATTAGTTTGAGTAAGCCTTCCAAGTGATTGTAATGTGAATGTAATGTGTAGTTAGGATTAAGAGGATAAAAACTAAGTCGGGACAAACAACTTTTAGGGGAAGGTGCTAATTAAAACATACTATTACTTTTACTACATTTGGGTTCTAAAACTAAACAGTTATAGTATTTTGGAACATTTTCTTTCTTTTTACCTGTTTTCTGTAAATTTTAATGCATTAAAAAGTTTCTGTCACTTCTACTTATAGTTCCAGATTATAGTACAGCTCAGACTCTGGGTGTCCCACCCAGCAAGCTTCCACAGGAAAAAAGCTTGGGGTAACATCAGATTCTTCTGGGGTTATAAAATAGAACAATGGTAACATAATATCTGTTGCCAAACAACATATCAGAATGATATATATTTCATAAATCATCTTTCACTCATTATGACAACTACGTCTGAATAAACAGTTCCAAAAAATTAGCCCTAACAAAAGAAAACATAAGAAGAGAAAAAACTCTGCAGGGATGTAACAGCTACTGTATTTTTGGTATCTGATTTTCCATCCAATTTCTACTGTGCTTACCTAAACTCTACTACGTTTATCAGGTTCTTAGTAACATTTTTCAATGGGATTCTTCATTCAGAATGTTAATAGTTGGAGATTAATCATCATGCCTAGAATTTGAAGCTCTTAAATTTAACCTATAATTGAGTTACATATTGTGATATTTTTAATTACAAGTGTTTTTAATAGTTAAACTGTAATATTTAATATTTAAACTGTAAAACTATAATATTTACTTATCAAGAAATTTTTGTTTATGCATCAATTTTTCTTGAAAATCTTTATGCTTTAATTTCATCTGAAGAGACTTCAATAGAAAAATGAATCTATTTGAATACATACAAAGCGACAGTAATATCTGAGACAATAGGAATGAAGAAGCATAAAAATATACACAATATCCTACATTCCCCTTTACTGGTCCCAGAATTTCACACCTATTTTTAGTTATTTTTAGTTGTTTTATCTCCTTTAAAAGTGACAGAGCAAAAACTATTATTTGTAAACCTGTTGGAACAAATTCAATCCTCTCATTAGGGAGAACTAAATTATTGTATTCATCTCCTAAAAATGATTTGCCCACCTATAATTATGATTATCTGTGACCCAATTTTAGTTGCTCATAAGTGGGGGATGGAGTTCCACAAACCTTCACAGTGGACAGGCTTGAAGGATTTATGAGTCTATGAATGAATGCTAGCCATTTCAAGAAAACATGAGCCAAGCCAAGTTCTTGGCTGTCTGTATTTAGACCTAATTACAGGGGTTACACAAATTAGAACCCAAATGTTTTCAAAACTCAGTAAACTACTTAGAGGCTTTCCTTCCTAAACATCTTAGCTCACCAGATTTTGAACAACTGAATCAAATCTTTCACAAAACTTTCACACTGCTTATTTTCATGAAAGAAAAGAAGAAACAAAGAAAAGTAGTTGTGAAGAGCCACAGAAAATGTGTAGTTCAACTACTTAACTTTATTGATTCATTCTTATAGAGTATGTATATTAAGTCTAGTTTTAGTAGAAATATGGTTACATGAATATAAATTCTACTCATAAAGTTCTTTTATCACAAAACTTAGGGGTACTGATGTACAGAGTGTGTGGCATTTGTTTTGGTGGAATCAAATAAACAAATTTAGCTGAAATTAGCAGAGTAACAATAGTAGGTAAGGCACTTGACTGGCACCCGGATATCCTGAGTTTGAACCCCGTACCCTATATGATTCTGCCAAGAGTGATCCCTGTATGCAGAACCAGAGTAAACTCTGAGCCAGCAGAGTGTGGCCACCCCAAAAAACTAATAAAAAGATGATGCTTATGCTATTTAAATTAGTCCAAAGTTAAATTATTATGAGAGTATTAATTTTATATGAACATTTCCACTATTTTAAAGTATTTATATTTATTAATTTTTATTTTAAGTTAGGTAATAAGTTTACAATAGTGTTAACACTTATGGTTTATATGCATATAATTACCTCACCTACACCAAAGTGTTCAAGACTCTTTTCCAATTTCTTTTCTTAATTTCAGTTCATCTCATCAAACCCCAGACAGTTTCTCATGAAACCTGTAAGTAACAGTTCCAGGACCAAGAGTTTGAAATTATTTATTCACTTTGCATTACTCTATGTATATTAAGTGAGTGAGATCATCTGGTGGTTTGCCCTACTTCTCATAGTATTCACTTCATCCAAGTTGCAATAAACTGCAGAGTTTCATCTTTTGATACTGTTGCATAGCAGTCATTGTGGAAACCACTTATTGTTAGGATATTTGGGTTGATTTTATAACTGGCCACTCTATTAAGCACTGCAATAAATACTGGAGTGGAGGGGGAGGCATTGGTGGTGGGAATGTTACACTGGTGAAGGGGGTATTATGTTTACAACTGAAAACCAGCTACAATCATGCTTGTAATCATGGTACTTAATTAAATATTTTATATATGGTTAAAAATACTGTAATGCATGTGTTTTTCATTGGCATGGTTTTAGAATCTATGTCACTTTAGCAAAACCTTCACTGCCTTTTTGTTTATTAAAGAATACACTAATCAGAATGGCCTAGTCTCATGGGTAGGCAATCACTTAAAACACTTAAAACATTTTCACAGGTTCCTCCATTTATGTACAATAGCTTCACACAAGTGAAGAGTCTAAATTTTTGTTCCAAGGGTTTCAGAAGGTCATGTACAGATATAGATTATTTTTACTTAGACAACACTGCAATTTTGAGGAAAAATTCAGAGTTGCCTTGGAATTTTCTGAAACTTTGGAACAACAATCACCATGGATTTGTGCCTCAGGGTATAATAGTTTGGGGGCAATGCCACATTAACTTAACCTGCTGGCATTCTTTGAGAAGAGCCTATATGATTAATGATAACCAGTGGCTCAGACTTTCTTGGTAAAGAGTCACATGGAAACTGATGAGATGAAATGGGGTTATTGCTATTGCATACAGGAAATGGAAGATAAAAAGGCTTTAACCTGGCTCTCTGTGTGGGTTAATTAGATCTTTGATTCTTTCATGGGTATAGAAATTATTAGTTTTAGCTTTGATTTCCTCACCACATATAAGTAAAGTTTAGCTCATTAAACTATTTCATCTCTTTCCAGTCACTCAAATTGGTTTTTACAAGCTTAATTTTGTAAATATAATCTCCTAAGTAAATGAGGAGAAAAAGATCACACTAAAGAGAGTATACTTTGATTAGAATTCAATTCTTCTCTTACTTTAGGAAAAAAACTAATAACCTATGTCATTTTGTATTACAGCCCTTAAAAACAATCAATGGTGACAGCTGTCATTAACATTTTAAAATAATAAATCTGTAGGCCCTGAGACATAGTAAAGTGCATAAGCTGCTTGCCTTGCACATAGTCAATCTGGGTTTGATCCCTGGCACCATATATAGTCTACAGAGACTTTCTAGGAGTGACCATGAAATTAGAGCTAGGTTAAGTCTTGATCACAGTCAGTGTGCCCCAACCTGATTGAGATCATATAAAATATTTACTTTTTGAAGTTCAAAGATCCTATAAAAATTATGCAATCTAAAATAATTGCTCTTAGGGATTCAAACAATTTTTTACTCTTATTGACATGAAAACACTTGCTTTAAATTACAACAAAATTTAAAATACATGCAAAATTTTTAAAATAAAAAAACATTTTATTTATGTGTTTGTAAATCAGGGTTTAACTTGAAAGAATTCAAAGTGCAATGGATATAAATCAAACTGACACTTAATGAAAATTATTTTTGTGTTTCAATTATGAAACAAGTAGATCAAGAACTAACTCATGCCCAAAGTAATTGCCTCTTAAAAGTTCAGAGATTTAGATAGCCAAACAAAGGCCAATATATAGGCTTAACTATGTCTACAATGTCTCTATACTGGTTCATTCTTCCTTCCATAATGGTTCCTTCTTTCTTCCACACTGTCTTACTACTGTCTCAATTTCTATTAAATCTCTATACCTTCAAACTGAAATACCCACACATTACTCAGTAGTCAGCCTTCCTGATGGACCTTCCTGATGGTAATGGGTCTTTCACACATTGCTTAGCTCTGTATCACAGTCTTCAAATGCCAGAATAAATTCTTGGTCATGGCATAATGGAAAGAACAGTCTCATTCCAAAGCCTTGACTCTGTCATTTCCTACTTATATAACATGGTGCTATCACTAAAATCTCAAGCTCTATTTTACCTGAGATGTAAGATAATTCTATTTTACTTATTGTGAGAGTTATGTGAGAATAATGGCAAAAAAATAGATTCTAAAATGTAAAGTTTTATGCAGGTGAGAGCTACCTAGCAAGATATTTTTTAATTTAATCAGTTGATAAAAAAATACAGGCCTGTGACTAGGTCAGTACTAAGAAAGTCACATTATTTAGAGGACTGAGAATTGAAATGGACACATGTTGGATTCGTTGTGATTAAGGACATTTAGAAATGTACATTCACATGACAGCCTGACAAGAATGATTACTTATGATTATTATGCCCCCAAATAGCATAAACCAAATAATATTACTTATGTTGTGGCATAATATACAGTCTGTGGGGAAGATAATCATAGTTCACGGGTGCCAGTTGTCTTAATTAATTAACGATGGGACTGGATTGAAGTGGATGCCATCCCAGGCCACGTGGCTCCGCAACCCCCATCCAGCCGGCGGGTCTGGGGTCCAGGAAAGCGTCCAGGAAAGCGACGGGAATTGAACTCACTCACAGGCAGGCATCAGGAAGCATCAACTTTATTCATGCCCTATTCACCACATGTGTGTGGCCTATCTTATAACCTTTCAAGCATTCAGCCATTCTAGGCTAGCACTGCATCTTAACTCCTTTCAACCATCTTCCTTTGACCTCCATGCTGGTCAAAGACCACAACGCAAAGACCCAAAAGCCAGAGAGCCCAGCAGGGAAGCCCCTAATCCCCTCACTCAAAGGCATATCTCCCTTTTCCAAGACCCCTCCCAGGAATGGGCAGGGTCTTGCATGTAAGGTCACACATCATATCTGGTTCCCAAGACCCCTCCCAGTTATGGGCGGGCCTCAGATAGGTACACCTACAGTTCATCTGCCATAATTCAATTTCTCATATTAGGACTTTAGAATTTTCTTTGAGATTCATGTGATTTAGCCCTAGCTCTCTCATCAATCATCTTTTGTATGGATTGAAATTATAATTTGATAATCAATATTATCTGTTCCATTCACTATTCATAGATTAGACATTAGCTCCATGAAGTCAATACATTCATGGGAATTTTCCCATGAAATACTTCTGGTGGAACTTCCGAGATGAGAATAATCTCTATAAATAGAATTGGTAGGCTAAAAGGATGAGCATCTAAAGTCAACAACCATCATATCAATCCAAGGCAAGCATCCTATAATGATGAAATGACTAACAAATTAGTATGACATGGACTCAACTCATAAATGGTGAAAATAAGAAAGTTACATCATCTTTAATCCTGCATTTAGCAATGCCTAAAGACAATAATTCACAGGAGATTAATTCTAAAATCTTTAAGATGTATAGCATGTTATCTTTCATTTAGATTCTGCCACTTGCATTAACATGAATTATAAGTAATATAATTTTGTGTCAAGAAATTTGGAAATTTTCACTGAATTGACTTAAAAATTCTTAGGACATCTTTTGAAAGGAATCTCAATGCGAATATTGACAAATAATTTAATTTTTTATTTTATTAAATAAATGAACAGATCTATTATATTATTTTTAAGTTTTTTTCCCACTGCTGTGCTATCACTCCATGTTTTTAGCTTTCTTTTTCACGTTTGTTTTTAGCTTTTTAAAAACATATTTAAGAGACAAGATTTAGAGTGCATGCTATTCTTTAGTAAGGTAAAAATTGCTTTTTAGAACCAAATAACTATGCCCCAAAGAGACTACTTAAGGTCAAGATATTAAGTAACACGAATCTCAACTTTTCTTTCAACACCTCTCTTAAAAAGGCTTTGCCAAAAACTTCATCTTACTGTGCAACTATGTAAATCTCCTGTATTTAGTTTGCTTATGGCATCTCTCACATTACCTCTGTCCAGTTCCTGGGTGAGTAGAGAAAACTATTCAAGAAACTTAGTTGGCATTTAACATTGTCTGGAACTTTATAACATCCACTTATTTAAAGAGAGGTGGCAGAGTATAAAATTGCATTATATTACCGGAACCCACCTAGGATTTCCTGTAGTCTAACTGTAGCTTAAGACAGAAAAGGTCAGAAGGAAGAAGAAATGTAGAAAAGGTTTTCAGAAAAAAATTTCCTTTCCCTTTCAGGAACTTACAGTTTTTTAAGGTCATACTACATTACTTCTTTGTTTTCAAGTAAATATGGAAACTTCAATAAGTACTTGGATTTTACCAAGCAGAGGATGACAGATGGATTTTACAAAGTAGAGGATGACAGATGCAGGTGAAGCTGGGTGAGAGAAATTTATGATACTCTAATAAAATACATTTGGTTTAAATAATCCTTCAGTATATTATATAATATACAGTTATAAACATGAAATAATTATAATTTTATGTCTATCAGCAGAATTCCGGTGGCACAAGTTACCAGAGCACTACACATACTGGAAAAACATCCTATGGCTAGATTCACATCACAGGGAAAGAGAACCATTTGTGTCTCGTATATTAAAGTTACATAAATGCACATAATGTCTACTTAACGCTTATATCATAAAATTCCTATTTAACAAAGGCCAAAGAGTTAAAACAAATAGTACTTGTTTTGCAATAACCCCCTGTATTCATGCCACAGGTGGATGAAGTATTCCTGACTCATTGATGAAGTGGCAGCACGTTAGAAAAAAGCAGCCTCAATTCTCCTTCAGAGCAAAGCAAAATACATTCTACAAACTTTCATGGATCTACCAATACGCTTTAACTTTCATTATCAATGGGATTTTTGGTACTTTTTTTCTCAGTTTTCCATGGAATTACAGGGAAATATATGATATCTAAGATGATCTATACTACATCAATATCTGGAAAATGTGATTAAAATGAAATTAAGAGAGAGCTATATCTCAATGCAAAAATACCCCCCACATGCATGCTAAAATTCAAAGTTTAGAAAGAGCATATAGAATAATACTTTTTACCAGTCATTCATCTCCATTTTGAATGTCACAACTAAAAAATTTATGTTTAAGATGTTTGAAGGGGCATTGGGATCCTGTGGAATATGGTAAAGAATTAATAGTATTTTGGTGATAGTTGTGGTATGCTAACCGACACTAAGAAAAGACAAGCAATGGGAGTTCTAATTCATACACATAAAGTTGTATCAACTAGTGTCAATTCAATAAAAAGTCGCCATTTGGAAAAAAAATCAATTTTATGCACTGCTTGGTACTACTTAATACAAGTGGACACCACCAATGCCCCCTAACCCCTTCCCATCCCCAGCCTGTATTCGAGACAGGCTTTCTACTTCTCTCACTCATCTAGACTTTCATGATAGTTTGGTGGGAATGTTGCACTGGTGAAGGAGCTGGGTGTTCTGTTTATGATTGAAACCCAACTACAATCATGCTTGTAATCATGGTGCTTAAATATTTTATTAAAAAATAAAAAATATTAATAATAAATATCCAAGCCAAAGTCAGCAACAATAGAATCAAGAGACCCAAACTATAAAATGGGCCTGTTACATTGGCAGGCTGGGGGGCTAAGGGTGGAGGTATAGGATGAATGCTGAGAGCTTTGGTGGAGGGAGGACAACACTGGTGATGAGAATGGCCCTAATTCACTGTCATTGTATGCCTGTAATTCAACTTGTAATTCACAGTAGTTTCAATAAAAATTACTTTAAAAATAATGGAAAAATACAATTGGACAGCAGTTTTAAAAATGGTTCTTCCATGGGAACTCCTCAGGTTACATTTGAACATCCCTAGGTTATATAAATAGGACAGTCTTGATTAAAATCAAAGTCCTCTCCTCTGATCTTCTATTTTCACTTTATCTTCCCCTTTCTTTTAGTGTATTCTTTCACTTTTAACTTATCATGAGCATTGTCAGAAACTATCTTTTTATTATGTACTTATAAGGTTGATTAGAGTATTTTTCATATAATAATGTGATTAATAAATTCTAATAAGGGCTAGAGAGATAGTACAGTGGATAAGGCATTTGCCTCACAAGCAGCTATTTCATTACAGGCACTGTAAATGGTCATAGAGAATCTATGGGGAGTTCTTGACCTTAGAATCAGCAGGAATCTTGAATACAGCCAGTTGTGACCACAAACAAAATCAAATTAAAAAAACTAAAAATAAATTAAAATACCAAGTGAATGAATAAATGAATTTAATTGATGCTTTTATTTTTAAAGTTTTGGGGCCAAAACCAGCAGTGCTCAGGAATTATACTGCTGGCTCTACACTAAGGAATTATTCCTAGCAGAACTTGGGGGACCATATGTGATGCCAATGATTAAACCTAGATCTTGTCTGACTCAAGGCAAATGCTTTACCAATTTACCATCTCTCTGGGTCATGGATTCTTTTTTTTCTTTTTTTGGCTATATTATCTTTTATTCAGTCTTTAATAACTTTATTTGTTCAGTCTACCGGAAAGAAAAGGTAATTCTCTAATTTCAGCATTTGCCACAGAATTCACCCTGGCAGGATTGTAAAATTTAGATTTGATTTTCAATTGGTGAAGCTCAGATACAAATAATAATTTTCTTGGAATAATAATCTGCAAAGTCTAGAAAAGTTTGAGAGTGTTTAGAATACATATATAGCCATAAAATATATGGTTATCCATCCCCAGAAAGGATACACATTCTTTTCTAATGCACATGGGAAATTCTCCATGATAGACCACATGCTGGGCAATAAAACATTCCTCCAGAAAATCAAAAGGATAAAAGTGGTATCAACTATGTTCTCAGATATCTTCTCAGAGGAAATCAAAGGATTGTTAATATAAGTAAGAAATTTATTCGTGGGAGGCAGCCTGTCTATAATAAAAAGGAAACAATGTATTTGCATTTTCAAAAGAATTAACTCCAAAGTAATATAATGTTTAAGGCACAGGATTAGGAAAATGTATTAAAGGTAATTCATTAAAAAATAGCATGATCAAAAGAGTTAGAAAATATTGCAGTAAGTTGTTTGAAGAATAATAATAACTATTCTAACTAGACTGGAACAGATGAAATCTGTAATAGTTATAGACCATGCTGAAAAGGTATACAGAGACCCTGGAAGTTAGGCTAAGGCAAATAAAATTTTATTTGCAAAAAACTAACCACCAGGAGATTGGCAACAGGGGGATATAGAATGACATCACACCGAAGTAAGGGAAAATTGAAGACCCAGTAAATTATTTTCTGCATTTCAATATTTTAGGTGATGGATTTAAGTGGGAATAATGATAATATGAAGCAAAGACTATGTGAGATGTCATGTAAAGAAAGCATTAAAAAGAGAATTATTACATGTGAAGAATGAATGGCAGAATGGAGTCAAGGTAAATTCAGATACTTGGTGGAATTTTAGAACTGAATGGCTCATTTCCCAAGAAGGGAAGTGTTTTAGTTTTAAATGGGTAACTAGTTAATTGCAGCTACTAGCTATGCAATGCAATTTGAAGCTAATAAGCTTTATTAGGTGAAAAACCATTTCTTTTAGTACCCTTGTTTTTCCTCATCTTACTAAATCTACACAGGAAAAGTGTGTGGAAAGCATAACATATCATAAGTATATCTGATAATGACAATAATACCATATAAATATAGTAAGAGAAAAAATAAGATTCTTTTCTACTTTTATGTAGAAAAGATGATGCATATGAACACAATATACTGATATACTAAGACAAAAGAAGTATTCAGCGCATAACTTTTTCAAGTAAGGAACATACTGGAGTAGAATTTAGAATCTAGACAGGTATAATTTTTGCAACCTTATTAAGGGGAAGATGCTTGACCAAGAAAAATGGAAGACAGGGAAATGAACAAAGAACTGTGAAGAGAAACTAAGTTGTTCTATACATTAGAACAAAGCAAGAAATTATGTACTTAGTTAAATATTGTCCAAATTAAAATTCTCTTTCTCAGGAGACAAAATGCATGCAAACATAATTTTTAATGTTTTTTTAATTTTAATTATGACAACAAAGATGCAAAGAAAGAGGACAGGGTAAAGTTACAGTGGAAGCACAATCACCCATAAACAGAATTCTTGGTAGTCCCATCGATGATATCCCAGCCTTGAACTTTCAGCCAAAGAACATTAAGAAAAACAGAACTGAACCCATGTACAATACAATTACTTTGTCCCTCAAATCCCCAGTTGTAGTACATACTATTTCTTAGCAGCGCACAATATAATCTAAAGACATTAGACTTATGTAACTCCTTAAACATTGAGGGCAAAGTACATTTCTCTAGTTCCATGCACATATTTACTAGTTTAAGTGAACCTCAAAAGTTTTAGTGGGTTGTTTTTCTTAAGGATTGAAGTCAAGGGAACATAGTAAAAAACGGTGTTAGAGTGGCATTTGTTTGCATAGGCCCACCAAAATATAAGGGACATGGAAAGAAAAATTATGGCCTAAATACAAGGAGACCCTACCCCTGAAGTTTCCTGGCACAGGACCGACTCTAGGCTCCAGGCAAACTAGTTTGTCCAATCCAAGTCATCGTCTGTAGTGGCAATACACCTCCATTCCTCACATAGTCTCTGTTGTTGGTATCATGCTTCTGTATTAAAGATCCTGGAGTTTTTATTCCAATACCATGCTGTTTTTATAACTGTTGCTTTGTAATACAACTTAAAATTGGGGAAAGTAATGCCTCCCATATTCCTTTTCCCAAGGAGTGCTTTAGCTATTCGAGGTTGTTTGTTGTTCCAGATGAATTTCAGAAGCATTTGATCCACTTCTTTGAAGAATATCATGGGTATCTTCAGAGGAATCGCGTTAAATCTGTACAATGCTTTTGGAAGTATTGCCATTTTAATGATGTTGATCCTGCCAATCCATGAGCATGGTATGTGTTTCCATTTCCGCGTGTCCTCTCTTATTTCTTGGAGCAGTGTTTTGTAGTTTTCTTTGTATAGATCCTTCATGGTATTGGAATAAAAACAGACCCTCAGATCAGTGGAATAGGCTTGAGTACTCAGAGAAGGTTCCTCAGACATATAACCACCTTGTTTTTGATAAAGGAGCAAGAAATCCTAAATGGAGCAGGGAAAGCCTATTCAACAAGTGGTGTTGGCACAACTGGTTAGCCACTTGCAAAAAAGCGAACTCAGACCCACAGCTAACACCATGTACAAAGGTAAAATCCAAATGGATTAAAGACCTTGATATCAGAACTGAAACTATAAGGTATACAGAACAACATGTAGGTGAAACACTCCAGGACATTGAGACTAAAGGCATCTTTAAGGAGGAGACAGCACTTTCCAAGCAAGTGGAAGCAGAGATAAACAGATGGGACTATATTAAGCTGAAAAGCTTCTGCATCTCAAAGGAAATAGTTCCCAGAATACAAAGGCCACCCACTGAGTGGGAGAAATTATTCACCCAATACACATCAGATAAAGGGCTAATATCCAAAATTTACAAGGTACTGACAGAACTATACAAGAAAAAAACAACTAACCCCATCAAAAAATGGGGAGAAGAAATGAACAGACACTTTGAAAAAGAAGAAAGGCAAATGGCCAAAAGGCACATGAAAAGATGTTCAACATCACTAATTGTCAGGGAGATGCAAATCAAAACTACTATGAGGTACCACCTCACGCCACTGAGATTGGCACACATCACAAAAAAGGAAAACAAGCAGTGCTGGCGGGGATGTGGAGAGAAAGGAACTCTTTTTCACTGCTGGTGGGAATGCCGTCTAGTACAACCTTTATGGAAAGCGATATGGAGATTCCTTCACAAACTGGAAATTGAGCTTCCATACGATCCAGCTATACCACTCCTAGGAATATACCCAAGAAACACAAAAATACAATACAAAAATCCATTCCTTACTCCTATATTCATTGCAGCGCTATTTACAATAGCCAGACTCTGGAAACAACCAAGATGCCTTTCAACAGATGAGTGGCTGAAGAAACTGTGGTACATATACACAATGGAATACTATGCAGCCATCAGGAGTGATGAAGTCGTGAAATTTTCCTATACATGGATGTACATGGAATCTATTATGCTGAGTGAAGTAAGTCAGAGGGAGAGAGAAAGATGCAGAATGGTTTCACTCATCTATGGGCTTTAAGAAAAATGAAGGACATTTTTAACAGTATCTCAGAGACAAGAGAGATGAGGGCTGGTAGGTGCAGCTCAGGACATGCAGCTCATCACATAGAGTGATGAGTGCAGTTGCACAGATGACTACACTGAAAACTATCATAACAATGTGAATGAATGAGGGAAGTAGAAAGCCTGTCTCGAGTGCAGGTGTAGGGGGGTGGGGAGGAGGGAGATCTGGGAAATTGGTGGTGGGAATGTTGCACTGGTGAAGGGGGGTGCTCTTTACATGACTGTAATCATACAAGTATAATAATGTTGTAATCACGGTGTTTAAATAAAGATAAAGGAAAAAAACAACAACAAATAGCATAGTAAATGCTTAAACAATGAATGATTTAATGACTCCATTGTGTAATATTTTCAAATTTTTTACTTTACTTAATAATTTTTGATAAGACAATTAGTCTTTTTGTTGTGACAAGCAATATAAAATAAATTAGTTGCTGCCTCCCAAGGGGGCAGGTTGGAGTTGGGGGGATGGTGATGTTGTGGACAATGCTGCAGATGATGGGAATGGTGTTGGCACACTGAATGCCAGAAACAACTGTCTTATGAAAACTTTGTAAACCATGGTGTTTAAGTAAAGTAATAAAAAATAAATAAGTAATCATTTTAAAAAGAAAAAAAATAAAGATCCTGGAGTCTGCATATCCCATATTGCAGTCAGGATGGTGCAGAGCATCCTCTCGTTTCACCTCACACTTAAGGGGCAATAGAGAGAACCATGGCCTGTAGAGCAGGTCATTGTTGTTGTCAAGTCTTCTCAGTGTAAACGGAAGTCTCTTTTTAGGCGGTCAATGTCAGACCCTTGGTAGTGTCTTTCCTGGTAGAGGATTGCTTCCAGCTGTTGCTATAAAAGACCTTGGATGTTTCGTAGATAGCTTGCCTGGTTCCGGCGTGAATGGAGGATGCCCATTCTTCTGAGGCCTGTGCCAGGTCATTATATCAATGTTCAGGGTGTAAGGTACATTGTACTGAGATTTATTAGATAAGAACTTATCTGTATGTATAGTGTTTTCCCATTTTAATGTGTCTATGCAAACAAGGATCAATGCCATGTAGCTTTATCGGCGCATCTGGAGGCAATAGGAACAAGACCAGCAATTTCCATGACATAGTTCAATCATAGGCATTAAACTAAGGGACAGTTCCACCAACAATCCTTACTGAACAGCTTACAAAGAAAAGACAAGATGAAAAGTGGATAGAAATATCATGGTAGAAGAGTATATATAGAGAGTTATAGCTGATAAAGAAAATACACATAAAATATTCAAAAGATATATGTGTTCAATATGTGTTCAATTTATGTCCTTCTAAATAGTTCTGGGATTGTTAGGTCCACTGTATGTCTTTGGTCTGAGATTAGAACTGTGTGTTACTGAAGTTAAGAAGGGTAAATCTGTGGTACTGATGGTTGGGAGGAGTATATGTTCCCGTGCGGTTTGCAACATGTAGACTGGTATGAAATTGCCAGTGACAGCCTTGGCAAACATAATTTAATATAGACTTCAATATAAATTAACAGAGGTATCCATTTGCCAAATTTCCCTATCTACGAAACCTTGAGTGCTATGTTGACCTTAAGTATTTTTACTTTGAAAGTAGTTAAATTTAAGTTTGTCATAAACAAAATTAGAAGAATACAAAATAGAAAGTAAAAACATTTTATGACCTCTTATTGCAGAGGAAACCACCTTTAATAGCATGTAGTATATTGCCACTGATTTGGGACATAATAATATAAATCAAATTTAATAAAATATGCTTCTATTAATTTCTAAGAAATAATTCATTTAGTATGCTGAAAATTGAAAGACATTATGCCTGGATTTTATTTTCAGGGAATTTAAGAGTCTGGTGGAAAAGAATGAGAAGAAAATCACAAAATTTAGTGCTGTTTGAGTCAGTTCTTTGTGAAACACTCATTGTATATTTTAAACTGTCAGAGTTTGCAAAAAAATATTAATATACTTATCTTGAATGAAAAAGTGACTTCCAGAATGCAAATATAGATTACTTTGTAAATTAGGATAATAGAAATCTAAAATAATTAATATGAGATTTAGTCAAGTGAAGATGACAAAATTTCTTAGTTACTTAGAGATTTTCTGGTGATTGATCTATTTGAGCATCTTTCTGGAGCGTTGCTGGGATCTAACTCAGGGTCTCATACAGGCAAGACCATACCATACAATAGAAATGAATCCTCAAATATAATAATTTTAATACATAAAAATATTTTTGCCCTAAAATAATTCTATTTAATCCTGGCCCACCAAAAATCTATCTGAATAAATAGAAACATAGATTTTCCTTTTCCTAAATATTGTGAGGCTCACAAAGTATATATATACATATATATACTTTGTGTATATATATATATATGTATGTTTGTGTGTGTGTGTAACTATAATTTATGTCTGTATAAACAAGAGTCCATGAAAAGTGCTTTTTTTGATTGTTTAGCACAAGCTTGGTGTCTTGACAGTCTTTGTGAGCAGTCAAGCATTTCCTGATGGAAAGACGTGAACTTCAGATTTGTGAAAGAATCTGACTATTAGGCGTTTCTTTTGATCCACCCAAGGAACTGCCTATTAAACTGCTGCTTCTCAACAATGCTCAATAAAATTATTATTCATAACTTAGGAAGTGTGTGCCATATGTATTTAGCTTTTATATACTCATATTTATTTTGCTCCCATATTAACATCTACTTCCTAACCTAGGCAATTTGTGTAACACATTTAAAGATGATTTCATTTGTCATCTAGCATGTCAATTTCTTTTTTTATTAACGAGATGCAAGATATGACCCTGATCTAACCAACAAGTTATTGTTTCTGGGCTATTTTAATCAAAAAACATAAATAAAAACAATTGGTATTTTAGAAACACATGGAATATGTACTTATAATTCATATATCTACCTTTAATTTAGTGAAATATCCTTAATTACATGCCCTTAATCTTCTGATACTTTCAGTCGCTCTTTCCCCTTGATTTCAATACATGAAGGGTTTGTTAGAGTACATGGAATATACCACACACTGTATCACAGGTACTACAGTGCAACTTAATTATTTATATAGATGTGAGGAGAGAAAGATAGAAATATGTGTTTAAAAGAGAACACAGAATACTCCAGAATGAAAAAAGGCAAGCAAAAAGCAAAAGTAAGCTAGTGTGATCCATGTTCAGGGAAGAACATGGGATTGAAGAACAAGAATAAGTGGGATTCTTTCACAAATCATATTTCTGAATTAAAAAAATTGTTTGTTTATTATTTATTTCAATTATATATCACATATTGACAACATAGAAAACATATTAGGTGTTTGGAATCAAATATTTGGAATCAATTGGAGTCCATTTGAAATATTGCAATCAAAAATAAAACTTTACCCTAAAATTTCCTAAATCTAATTTCCTGTCAAAGAATGACATCAGTGTCATTCTTAGGACTTCCAGATGGTATCATTTGTCTCCTTCCTTCCAATTCAATTTTTCAAGTTCTTTCACAGTTGAGTTTCAAATATACAACGTTCTAGCACCAATCCCCCCACTAGTATCGATTTCTGATTCCTCTTATCCCCCAGCCTGCTTTCTTGATAGGCACAGTTAAGTTCACTTGCTGAAATTTGGATCTTATGCTATCAGTGACAGTGGCTTTGTGGATTAGATATATAGATATACCACACCCTTACCCCACTGATATGCTTAAGGCCCCCTCTCCCCTACCCTTGTTACTTCCACTCTTATTTCCATATGACCCTTCTTTGATTTCTTCCTTTCATGTTCTTCTCCCTACATTTGGGGTTAAGGGTAATCTATGCATCCTCCTTTTAATAAATTGTATTCCCTCATCCAATTATTTTATATTTTACAGATTAAAAGGATAATATAATCTTGTTTTTATACATCTTGTGAATTATTTCACTAAACATGTTATCTTCCAGTTCCTTCTAATTTGCAGCAAATTGCATGATTTCATCTTTCCTTGCAGCTGCATAGTCTTCTACTTTATCTATATACAACACCTTCATAATCCATTCCTCTGTCTATGAACACCTAAGCTGATTTTATTACCTAACTATTGTTCTAAGAGTGTCACTGAATAGTGGTGTGCACATACCCTTTTGAATAATGTTTCTATGCCCTGTAAATAGATTCCTTTCCATTTTGACAGGACTAGACATTAGAACTTTGAAATTTCTTGCTTCATTATAATTCTGGGCTAGTAAAAACCTTATGAGGGGAAATTTTAGCAGTTCTGGTTGCCACATTTAAACTCTTCATTATTTCTTTGACAAAAGACCATATTGAACATGTGAGTTCAGAAAAATGTATAAAACATGTATCCATTGTTGTTATATTGTAAAAGAAAAATTTCACCTTTGAAATCTCTATTCCACATATTCATTATTCATCCCTCCTGGCAACCATTGATACAACTCCTGACAACTACTGATCTTATTTTTTTATTTTACCACAGTTTTGCACTGAATCTAATCTGACCTCTGAGTGCCTGTGCATATATATTCCTATGTTAGTGAAATACCTATTATTTGTTCAATATAAAATATATTGATTTATTTAGTAGACAACCTTATTTTATAGCTTGATAAATATTAAAATGTATATTGTGAAGTTTTAAGGCAAGGTACCTTAGTTTAATAATACTGACAAAGAGTTTGACATGCATGAGAGGTTATGAAGGGCTATCTGTCAATGTATTAAGATTGGATTACTTGCTATGTATAGGAGCATAGATTTCTTTTTCTCAGTAACTAAGAATTTTAAGAACATTTTGTTTTAGAAAGAACTTTGTGATGGTATGGTGGAAAGAATTACAAAGGGTAGTAACTAATATAATAATAGACTGTGAAGGTACTGCAATAGACTTGGCTTAATAACACATAAAGATTTGAGTTAGGCCTATGAAATAGAAAAGAGAAGGAGGAAACAGTTAAGTATCCTTTTAAAGGACCAAGAGCCTGTAACTAACAGTATTATGAAAAGTCCAGAGGGTACTGTTAAAGATGACTTGAATTTTCTGGTTTAAGCATTTAGTTGAAAAACATAGCTGATAATAAAGCTGGAGAACATAACATAGGTAGATTTTTTTACAACATAAACAAAATTTTAAAGTTTTTGGTAAACCTAAAATTTATTATTAAAGATGATCATATTTGTACATAAGTACATGAGCAAGTAATTTTCTTTTCTTTTCTTTTTGGCTTTTTGGGGCCATACCCAGTGAAACTCAGGGGTTACTCAGAAATAGCTCCAGGCTTGGGAGACCACATGGGATGCCGGAAGATCAAACTGCAGTCCGTCCTAGGTTAGTGCATTCAAGGCAAATGCCCTACTGCTTGCACCACCACTCTGGCCCCCAGTAATTTTCTTTTGAGAGAAGTTCATTTCTACATTACCAGCTGTCCTAGATGGTATTTTGTAACAACTAGAGTTTTAAAGTAAATTAGTCAACTAAATCTGTTTATTGTGTATTAAGTATTCGAAATATCTGGAGCAGTAGCTCAAAAGTCCGAGTAAAATGTTTTGCATGCTAGATGCCTAAATTTAATCTCTATCACATCATGGTTCCCTGAGTACCTTTGGGAGAAAGCCCCCAAAGACAGAACTGAGAGTAGACACCCAAGCACCAGGTCTCAAAATAAAGAAATTAAATAGATGAATAAATCTGCTTAGACAAGTTACAAAGTTTGCAATGAATTCTAAAACATATATACAAGGTATATCTCTTTAGTGTTGGATAGAAAGTATTATTATACTTAAAAACAATGATTATATATATATATATCAATTTTCAAGTCAATAAAAAAATCAAATTATAAAGCTTTAGGGGAAGAGGAATTTTTGAGGTCATTAATTAGCTCCTACTCAATGGTTAGTTCTCAGTTAACTCTCCTAGTTTCCCTTCTTTTTTATATAAATCTTTTCATATAATCTCTTCATATACTCAAGAAAATCTCTTGTGTGCTCCAAGCACCTTCAATCAAATGCAAATCTTCGATCACTTTTTAGTTTTCCCAATTGTTTTCTTTACCATTTGTAGCAAGTTTTATTTAACTTTAGATTTTTTCTTAATTAGCCTTCTTTTTCTATTAATAATACTATCCTATTTTGTTTTATTATTCAAGTTCTCGTTATATCTGAACTCACCAGAAAGAATACATATGCCCATGTTATTTTTGAATAATACCTTCCCTTTTAAAAATTATTCCAACAATTCTATTTGAATTTAATCTCTTCCTTTTTAAAATTTTTTTTGTTTTTGGGTCACATGCAGAGATGCCCAGGGATTACTCCTGTCTCTGCATTTAGGAATTACTCCTCACTGTGCTTGGGGGACCATATGGGATGCTAGGGTTCAAACTGGGATCAGTTGCATATGTATAAGGCAAATACACTACTAGCTGTACTACCTCTCTCTATCTCCTATTTGAATTTAATTTAAATTGTTTTATTTCTCTTTTCCTGTCTTTCCTTTCAATCTTTACTGATAAAATATGATTTTTATTTATACCTGAGTGCTTAGAAATAGAATAACAAGTGCCCAAAGACAACATAAATAAAAAACTAGAAGTGGTCTACAGTAGGAAGCATGCTACCTGTGAGAATTGGATGGGTAAAGGAAGATTTCAACAATGAATGAGGGAAATAACCAAGTTGAGAAAGAGAGGGAGCTGAAAGGTTTTCCAGAAACCCTAATGGCAACCGTGACAGACAGATAAGTTGGAAGGTAATGGACTCCCAAAATCCTCTTCATCAATGGTGGAGGGAAATGAATACTGGTGAAGGAATTGTTGTTGAAACATTGTTTTCCTAAAACACAACCATAAATAACTTTGTATTTCATGGTTAATTATTTTTTAAAAATAAAACAATTAATTAAATATTTTAAATGGACCTGACTGAATTTTGTTGAGCACATCTATCTGTTCAGGATTATCCACCCTCGTTATTAAGACTTCATTTAGCGAAGGCTGTTTTCACTAGAACTTGTTTCTCTTGGCACAGCCAAGAGGATTGAACAAGGAGAATTTGAATACATTTCCTCCCACAATCATAGCAAATCTACAGTAAATTTTGGATATGTCTCTCAAGAAACTAGCATAAAACTTATGACTGAAGATTTCATCACAATGGACAAAATGAAAGCACCTAGACTGGAGCCAGACACATTCATCAAGAAAGAAATCATACCAGAGGGCAATAAGCTTTCATTAGAAAGAAAACTTTAAGGTGTAAGATTTCAATCTGATGAGCCAGGATTTTTCCAAAACACTCAGCACCCCAAATCCTGGGATCTGAATCATAGTTTTGAAGACTAAAATGGAAAGTAAGAAACTGAAGAGTATAAACAAGGGTTAAAATTGCTGCCAGATTGATAACAAAGCTGACTGATGACATATTGGATTACATCTGCTACAGTAAAGATACTGATAGCAAACTGAGTAGAGCTCTACCACGTAAGTAGATGAGCTAATTAGAGTTGGAGAGAGAATTACTGAATGACTCTTAACAAACAAAAAGACCTGGCCTGTGCCAGTTCATATCTAACTTGTACAAATTAGCTACATCCCTCTAGAGAGAATACCCTATTGAACTCTACAGGCATTGCCACACAGGAATGCAGTCCCTCTGATTGCTGTGTGTATGCAGGGCCCACAGCATTCAAATATTGCTTCCTTCAAAACAGGGAATGGCTAGGACTTAGGTCCCGCGTCTTCTTAACCTGCTTCTCCATAAGTCCCTAGGCAATGCCTAGTGGATTCTAGAGATTAATCCTTTGGTCTTTGCTCAGGTTGACTCCTGAACACAGTTGCATCACTGTCCAAGTCTGCTTTAATCTTGGTGGTATAACTGGAACCACAGAGGTGGGACTAGAAATTTCTTAGTCTTCATCTAAGCTTTCTCTTTTTTTCTTCTCATTTTTCCAGTCAGGTCTTTTATTGCAGAAGAACTAAATTTTGTCTTTCATTCCATATAGTATTCTATTTGTTATAGTATTTATTTAATCATCATGAATTAAGAAGTTATAAAGTTATTCATTATTAAGATTCAAGCATATAATGTTTCAACACTAATCTCATCACTAATTTCTATACTTTTCTCTACCAATGTCCAGTTTTCTTCCAGGCCGATCTCTAGGACAGACATTTTTCCCTTCCTCCATTGCCTAGTGCTGTCCTCCCTTATTTATCTTTCTTATCCCTATTTCAGCTGCAAATCAAGCTCTTTTAAGACTTCCAGCCATGACTTATCTACAGTGCTAAATGGAGAGACCTCCAACCAAAATACTCTACCCACTTTGGTTTTCACTCAGATTTGATGGAGGTATAAAGAGCTTTTCAGAGAAGCAACAATTAAAGAAATTCACTGTCACTAAATTGGTCCTCCAAGAAATAGTCAAGAAGCTTCTATAAAGGGAGAAAAAGAAATCTTACATGCCAAGTTTAGGGGTCCAGTCTATGTAATTTTATTTTATCATGTTTGGAGAAATTTCAGTTTTAATTTATTTGTTTTTTTGGGGGTGGGGGAGGGTTACACCAGAGAGTATTCAGTGCTTACTCATGGTTTTCTGCTTAGGGTCATATGTAATGCCAGGGATCAAATCTGTGTTGGAAACATGTAACAAAAATGCCCTACCTGTTGTATTTTTTTTCTACCTCAAAGGGCTAGGGCTAAATTTTCGGGAAAGAGGTTGCTTAGGTCTTACTCAATGGTGCTCAGGAAAACTAGTGGCTCTGTACTCATTTGATTTTTACTCAAATATATGTTGAAAATAGACTGACATTTGTGGAGAGAAACTGTACTCTCAAGAAATATTGTTAAGAATAAAATATTGTGATCACTCTGGACAAAAACCGGATGCTGAAAGGGGATAAGGTGACATGCATGGTATTCTTTCATAATAAAAGTGGAAACCACAGTCAGTATCAAAATGGAGAGAGAGAGTAAAAGAGAAGAGAGTGAGAGAGAGAGGGAGAGAGAGAGAGAGAGAGAGAGAGAGAGAGAGAGAGAGAGAGAGAGAGAGAGAGAGAGAGAGAGAGAGAGAGAGGGTAAGCAAAATGTCTGATTTGAGAGAGGGAGGGGTCAAGTGATGGGAAGGAACCAGGGACATTGGTGGCAGGAAAGGTGCACTGGTAAAGGGTAGAGTACATTCTATGATTGAAACTCAACTATGAACAATTTTATAACCACAGTGACTAAAATAAGAAATTATTTTTTAAAAAAGAATAGCATATTGTTAAAAATAAACAACTCTGGTGGTTGAAAAACATTTTACCTTTCAGTAACTCTATTTCTGTTGTAAGAGCTCTGAGATGTGGAGGATAACTCAGCATGTTCCCTATAGAGCTTTCAAATATTTTAAATGGAGACGAGACAAATTTCTAATGCTGAGGGATGATAAACATGTTATGATATATGTAATGAGAGCCAATACTGTGATCTATTCAAAATGTTGATGCATAGGAAAATATAAGATTACAATAGTAAATTAAATAAAGAGGAAACAAAATTCTAATCCTATATTTATATTGCAAAAAATGAAAGCATTATACATCTATTTATATAACAAATATTTATATACTTATATTTATATATAATGTTTATATTTCAATGGGGATTATGTTTTACTATTTTTCCTACTTGGTGTCTTTTATTTCCTTGCCTCTGTGAGTTATTTGTGGCAATCTTTTCCTATTGGTATACCTTTATTTCTTATTTATTCTCAAATGTTTTACTATGGTATGATTTACAATAGTATCACTATTTGAGTTGTAGACATAAAGATACACCACCAGGTTCTTTCTTGGCCCCCTGCTGCACCACCCCCTGAGCTTCCTTTTTCTGTTAGTATTATTTCAAGGTTTGTTTTTAGAGGTCATTGTCTATTCCTTAACTTTATAATCTATATATGAGTGAAGCCATCCGGTATTTGTTTTTCTTCTTCAGACTCATGTAACTTAGCATGACCCCCTCCAGTTCCATTAAACTTGCAGTGAATTCAAGATTCTATCTTATTGCTAATTTAATCCATAAAAATTGTTTTTCTTGTGTGTTTTTTTTGCAAAATTATTTTTTATTAAAACCCCCATAAATTAGAAAAATAAAATATTATCCAGAGACAACTGTTATTGTCTATCATTGATATAGTGAGCCCTTCACTATCCTAAATGTACTTCTCACTATTTATGGCAAGCTTCCTATCATGGACTGGTCCTCCTGGCTTTCAGAGAAATGCCATAGAAAGTTTGCCACAAGTAGTGGGGCAGTGCAGTTAGGGTAAAGAACAGACCACGGTGTCAATGATACATGGAATGGATCACTTTGGATAAGAACTGGGAACTGAAAGGAGGGATATGCTTGGTAACACTTCATTAACAATAGTGCAAAACACAGTGTCTAGAAAGGTAAAAAAGGAATAGGGAAAATGACAGAGAGAGAATGAGGGAAAGAATGAGTATGAGAGAGAGAAAAAGAGAGAGAAGCCTATGCAAGAAAAAAAAAGAGCACAAATTAACTTTTTTTTGGTTTTGTTATTGGTGTTTGTTGCTTGTTTTTTTCCGTGGGTTTTCTTTCTTTTATTCTTTGTGTGTGTGTGTGTGTGTGTGTGTGTGTGTGTGTATGTGTATGTGTGTGTGCTTTGTTTTGTTTTTATTTCAGGACTATGGTTATTGTGTAGTTGGTGTCTTAATTGCTGTGGTGCTTTCCAAGTTTTTTGTTTGATTTTTTAAATTATTTTTTAGCATTATTGTTATCTTTTTCTTCCTTTTTCCCTTTCTCGCTTAAGTTGATATTTACAGCCTCTAGACAGACTCCTCCCATTTTTTGCTTGTTTGATTTTGCCCCATTTTATTTTATTTTTTCTTTCCTTCAAATAGAACTACATAGTTTGAACCATCTTGTTCTGCCTCACAAATTGAGGGGGAAATAATGGAGGGTACCAAGACCAGACAGTCATATGAAAGTTAAATAGGAAAAAAAATGATCTGACTTAAACACCCAATCCAAAGCCAATGACAACAAATCAACACCCAATCTACAACATGCTAGACACAAAGAGGACCATTTATATTAGCAACCCCAGGAGTAAAAGAGGGGGATATGGGATGCATGCTGGGAACAAGGGTGGAGTGAAGACAACATTGGTAGTGGAAATGCCCCTGATTCAATGTCACTATGTACCTAGAAAATTACTGTGAAAGATTTATAATACACTTTGGTCAAAATAGAAACTAAAAAATAATAAAAATGTTTGTCCTAGAGGCAGGTAGAAGAGGAGGGAACCTGGGAAACTGGGGACATTAGTGGCAGGAAATATGTATTGGTAAAGGGTGGTATATAGCATACGACTGAAACTCAATCATGAACAATTATGTGGCCACAATGTTTGTTTGTTTGTTTGTTTGTTTTGGTCCCTGGGTCACACACGGCAGCACTCAGGGGTTACTCCTGCCTCTATGCTCAGAAATCGCCCCTGGCAGGCTCGGGGGACCATATGGGATGCCGGGATTCGAACCACCATCCTTCTGCGTGTAAGGCAAACTCCTTACCGCTGGGCCACAATGTTTAAAGTAATAAAAATGAAACTATTAAAAGAACAACAAAGGAAGCCCATATTACGTAAAATGAAGGTTATTAAATTTAAGCAGGAATCAGTACTACAGAGATAAAAACAGAATATACAAGGTCAGTGAAGCCAAGAATTTATATTTGATTTTAGTAAACAAAATTAAAAATAGAGGCAATACTTTCCACTATGTTGAACTTGAAGAGCTGTCAATAGTTCAACCCCAACTGACAAAGGAAACAAAAGTAAAGATAAACAAATGAAAATCTATTAAACTAAAACATTTTCAGACAGGAGAGATAGTACAGAAGGTAATGCACTTATCTTGCATACTGCTGACCTCCTCCCTCATTAAATGCCTGGCATTATATATAGTCACCTAAATACTCACAGAGTTAGCTCTGGAGCACAGAGCCAAAAGTAAGCATTACTGGGCGTGGCCTTCTTCCCACTTCTGTTCTTCACAATGATAGAAATTATAGTTAAAATAAAATTTCACCCTACATTTGGGAGAAACTGGGACAATAGGAAAAATTACCCATATATCCTACATCTTAAAATGGAGGGAGGAGCTAATACCCAAGATTTAAAAATACTCATGAAATTCAAACAACCATCAAAATATAGGGAGAGAAATTTAAAAAATACTACCTGAAAGATAGTGAGTAGGCGTACAAAAAAGTGTAATTGTGGATTGTCGGGGCCAGAGCAGTGGCGCAGAGTGGTAAGGTATCTGCCTTGCCGGTGCTGGCCTCGGACGGACCTTTGTTGGATCCCTCAGCATCCCATATGGTCCCACAAGCCAGGAGGGATTTTTGAGCACATAGCCAGGAGTAACCCCTGAGCATCACCGGGTGTGCCCCGCACCCCCCAAAAAAAACAATTAAAAGTGTAATTGTCACTGATAATAGGGATATGCTCAAAACAAAAATTATGTCACCTTATACCAAAAAAATGACCTGCATCACCAGAGCTAACTTGAATATGGTAATCTAGGAACACTCATTCAATGTTGGTATCTAATATCCCACAAATGAATGAGATTATTCTATGTCTGTCCTTCTCCTTCTAAGTCATTTCATTCAGCATAATACTCTTCATATCCGTCTATGTATAAGCAAATTTCATAACTTTATTTTTCCTAACAGCTGCATAGTATTCCATTGTGTAAATATACCAGAGTTTCTTTAGCCACTCATCTGTTCTAGGTCACTTGGGTTATTTGTCTTTATTCCAATAACCTGCTGTTTTGATAACTATTGCTTTGTAATACAGTTTAAAGTTGAGGAAAGTAATGCCTTCCATATTCCTTTTTCCAAGAATTGCTTTAGCTATCAAGGGTGTTTATTGTTCCAAATGAATTTCAGAAGTGTTTGATCCACTTCTTTGAAGAATGTCATGGGTAAAAGCAGTACTGAGAGGAATATTTATAGCTTTGCAAGCACACATCAGGAAGGAAGAAGGGGCATACCTCAATAACCTAATGACGCAACTCATAAAATTAGAAAATGATCAACAAAAGAAACCTAAAATAGGGAGACAGAAGGAAATAACAAAGCTTAGAGCAGAAATCAATGAATTGGAAACCCAAAAACCAATCCAAAAGATCAATGAAAGTAGAAGTTGGTTTTTTGAAAAAATAAACAAGATTGATAGACCATTAGCAAAATTTACAAGGAGAGAAAGAAACTTGATTACCCATATTAGAAATGAAAATGGGGAGATCACTAGAGATATTTCAAAGATTCAAAGGGTAATCAGAGACTACTTTGAGAAACTCTATGCCAACAAATATGAGAATCTGGAAGAAATGAATAAATTCTTGAACTCATACTTCTATGGTTGAATAAGGAAGATGTTGCATATCTAAACACCCCCATCACCATTGAGAAAATTAAAATGGTAATCAAATGTCTGCCCAAAAAGAAAAGCCCAGGCCCAGATGGATTTACTAATCAATTCTTTCCAATCATTCAAGAGGAACTACTACCAAACTGGCCTGGCTCTTTCATGAAACTGGAAAAACAGGCACACTTCTAAATAGTTTCTATGAAGCCAACATCACCTTGATACCAAAACCAGACAGAGATGCAGCCAAAAAAGAAAATTTCAGACCAATATCCCTGATGAACACAGATGAAAAGATCCTCAACAAAATCCTGGCAAATAAAATCCAATGCCTCATCAAAAAGATCACTCAGGGGCTGGAGAGATAGCATGGAGGTAAGGCGTTTGCTTTTCATGCAGAAGAATGGTGGTTTAAATCCCGGCATCCCATATGGTACCTGCCAGGAGCAAATTCTGAGCATAGAGCCAGGAGTAACCCCTGAGTACTGCCGGGTGTAGCCCCCCCCAAAAAAAGAAAAAGATCATTCACTAGATCTAATAGGTTTCATCCCAGATATGCAAGTATAGTTTAACATCTGCAAATCTATAAACATAATACAAAACATCAACAACAAGAAAAATAAAAATCACATGGTTATATCAATAGAGGCAGAAAAGCATTTGATAAGATCCAACACCCATTCTTGATCAAAACTCTCAGCAAGATGAGAATGAAAGGAACATTTCTCAATATAGTTAAGGCTATCTACCACAAGCCAATGGCTCCTCAATGGAGAAAAATTAAAAGCCTTCCCTCTAAATTCAGGTACAACACAAGGTTGTCCTCTCTCAAAACTCCTCTTCAACATAGTACTGGAAGTACTTCCTATAGTGATCAGACAAGAAAAAAGATATCAAGGGAATCCAGATAGGAAAGGAAGAAATTAAGCTCTTATTGTTTGCAGATGACATAACACTCTACTTAGAAAACCCTAAAGATTCTACCAAAAAGCTTTTAGAAACAATAGATTCATATAGCAAGGTGGCAGGCTACAAAATTAACAAACAAAAATCAATGGCCTTTTTATATACCAATAATGATAGGGAAGAAAATGGACATTAAGAAAACAACCCCATTCACATTAGTGCCACACAAACTCAAATATCTTGGAGTCAACATGACCAAAGACATGAAGGACCTATACAAAGAAAACTATAAAACCCTGCTTCAATAAATAAAAGAGGACATATGGCAATGGAAATACATACCCTGCTCATGGATTGGCAGGATTAACATCATTAAAATGGCAATACTCCCAATAGCATTGTACAAATTTAATGCAATCCTCTATGTACCTTATGGTTTCAGGTATGGTATCAATGTCTTTAATCAGTTTTGATTTTACTTTGTGCATGGTGTTAATGAGATGTCTCAGTTCACTATTTTTTGCACGCAATTAACTAATTTTCCCAACAACATTGTGAAAGGCATTTCTTACTTCATTTTTACTCTTTTCCCCTTTATCAAAGATTGATTGGTCATATAACTGAGGGTCCGTATTAGAATACTTAAGTCTATTCCATTGATCTGATGGTCTGTCTTTATTGCAGTACCAGGCTATTTTACTGACTACTGCTTTATAGTATAATTTGAAGTTGTGAAAAGTGATACCTCCCATCTTCATTTTTTCCAAAAGATTGCTTTAGATCTTTGTGGATGTTTATTGCTCCATAAGAATTTCAAGAGGGTTTGGTCCACTTCTTTGAAAATGTCATGGTCATTCAGATAGGTTTAAATTTGTACAATACTTTAGGAAGTATTGCTATTTGAATTATGTTAATTCTCCCAACTCAAGAGTTGTGTATAAACCTCAATTTTCTGTTTGCATTTCTATTTCTTGAAGCAGTGTTTTGTAGTATTCTTTGATTTAAAGAGGTTTTTCACCTTTAGTTAAGTTGATTCTGAGGTAATTTTCTGAGGCACAACTCTGTTTGGGACTGTTTTTAAATATGCCTTTCTTCTCCTTTATTATTTGTACATAGAAAAGCCATATAATTGTATATTAATTTTGTAGCCCGAAACTTTACTAAACACATATATTTTTGTGGAGTCTATAGGATTTTCTAAATATAATATCATATCATCTGCAAACAGTGAGCACTTGACTTCTTCCTTTCTTATATAAATGCCCTAGATATAATATTCTTGCCTGATTACTATGACACATACACTTCTAGTACAATGTTGAATAGAAATAATAAAAAGGCGCAACATTGTTTTGTGCCAGATCTTAGAGGAAAGTCCTTTAGTTTTCCCATTGAATATAATATTTGCCATACATTTGTGATAAATGGCATTGATTATATTGAGAAAAGTTTCTTCCATTCCCATCTTGTTGAGAGCTTTATTTTTAAATCACGAATGGGTGCTGGACTTTGTCAATGCTCTCTCTCTCTCTATTTATATAATCATCTTAATTTTATTTTCCTTTTATTAATATGGTATTTTATATCAATTGGCTTGTGAATTTTGTTAAACCATCCTTGCATGTTTGGAATGGATCCTATGCAGTTATGGTGAATAAACACCTTAATGATTTGCTGGTATTTGTTGCTAGCATTTTGTTGGGGATTCTTACATTTGTGTTTACTATGTTCGTCAAATATATCAGCCTGTAATTCTCTCTCTCTCTCTCTCTCTCTCTCTCTCTCTCTCTCTCTCTCTCTCTCTCTTTTGTCTCTCTTTCTCTCTGCTTCTCTGTCTACTTTTGGTTTCAGGATGATGTTATGATGTTAGCTTCATAGAAAAAAACTATTTGGATGTGTTTCTGTTTCTTCAATTTCCTGGAAGAGCAGGTACAGGACTACCATTAGGTCCTTTCTAAAGGTTTGAATTAACTTGTGAAAATCTGCCTGGGCTTGGACTTTTGTTTTGAGAAGCCTATTGATTACCATTTCAATTTCCTCAATTGTGATAGGACTATACAGGTATTCCACATCATCTTGGTTCAATCTTGGGAAGTAACAGGAGTCCAAGAATACATCCATTTCTTGCAGGTTATCTCACTTTGTGGCATAAAAATTCTCAAAGTAATCTCTGATTACTCATTGACTTCCTGTACTGTCTTTAGTGATATCTCCCTTTTTATTTCTAATTCTGTTATTTAATTTCTCTTTCTCTTTCTTTGTAAGTCCTGTCAATAGTTTATCAATCTTGTTTGTTTATTCAAAGCACCAATCTTGCTTTCATCGATCTTTTGGTTTTTTGAGTATTCAGTTCATAAATTTCTCCTCTAAGTTTTATTATTTCCTTCCTCCTTTAAACTGCTTTAAACTTTTAAAGCTTCCTGCTTTAGGCTCAGTTGATCATTTCCCAATTTCTTAAGTTGTGACATTAAATTAACTATGTAGACCTTTTCAACCTTCCTGATGAATGCTTCTAAAGTTAGAAATTTTCCTATTAGTATTGCTTTTGTTGTGTCCACAAATTCTGATAATTCTCATTATTTACAGTATCATAACATGCTAAATTCATGTGCTAACGTTATAATAGGCTAATAATACAAATATTTTGATTTTTGTCTCTGACTCACTAGTTGTTCAGTAGTTAGCTGTTTAATTTCCAGGTGTTAAAGTTATTTCTCCATGTCTGTTTGTAATTCACCATATTTTCAGTGCATCTTGGTCTGAGAAAACGGTTTTATACAATTTCTATCTTCTTGATTTTATGAAGATATGTTTTATGGGCCAGTAGGTGGTCTATTTAATGTGCATAGGAGAATGTTTACAGAGATATCTGTAGATGAAAGGCCCTAGACATATGCATATTTATGTATATTTATATACATATATAGCTAACAAGTCATTATTTTCCATTTCGTCCTTCAAAGCCTGTGTATCCTTGCTGAGTTTTAGCTTGATCTACTACAAAGTGACAGAGCAATGTTGAAGCCTCCCACTACTATTGTGTTGTTACAGGTGTCTTTCTTCAAGTCTAACAGTTATTTTTAAGTATTTTGCCTGCCCCTCATAGGGTAAATATATTTTTAGGAGTGAATTTTTCCTGATGTACATATTCCTTGATTATTAAAATTGACTGTCTCTATCTCATAACTTTTATATGCCTGAAAGTCTGAGTTATCTGACATTAATATGGCCACTTCAGCCTTTTTAAGAAAGTTAATTACTTGAAGGATTGTTGTTCAACCTTTGACTTTGAGCATGTGTTTGCTCTATTTTGTTTTGTTTTGGTTTGTTTTGTGGTCACCCCTGGCAATGCTCAGGGGTTACTCCTGTTGCTATGCTCAGAAATCACTCCTTGCAGACTCAGGGGAACCATATAAAATGCCAGGATTTGAACCACTATCCTTCTGCATTCAAGGCAAATGCCCTACCTCCATTCTATCTCTCTGGCCCTGCTCTGACTATTTAAATGTGTTTCATGCAGGCAGCAAAATGTTAGATTCAAATTTCTGATACTTTTGTCACTCTATGTCTTAGTTGTTGAATTTAGTATAATAATGTTGAGAGATATTGTCATGCAATTTAGTGTCATCTTTTTGTAGAAGTTTGGTGTATTTGTTGGGTATGTCTTACCTTAAAGTTTACCCTTCAGTGCTTCTTTTAAGGTTGCTTGTGAGTCTAAAAATTTTCTCAGCTGTTGTTTATCCATGAAGCTGTGTATCCATCCTTTAAATCTGAATGAAAGTCTGGCTGAGTCAAGTTTATTGGAAAAGCATTCATTTTATTGAAATTTTTTCTCTATTTCCCAGCCCTGCATTCAAGCCTGGAGGTTTGCTTGTGATAAATATGCTGCAAATCTTACGAATGCTTCCTTGTACGTACTTTCCCTATTGATCTTCCTGCTTTCAGTATTCTATCTCTATATTCTTTCATCATTGTGACTAGGTTGTATTTTGGGGTGCTTTTATTTGGGTCTCTTATCTGGTACTCTTTGGGCATACTCTTCATCTCTGGTAATTTCTCAGTCTGATATCTACGATTGCTGATTCTTCATGTTTTTTTTTCTTTGGATCTCTGGGACCCCAATGATTCTTTTGTTGTTTCTGTTGAATTTATTGTTTGTTTTATTATTTTGATTATTTTGAGAATAATTTCCACCTTCTATTAATAAAGGCTCTTTTCTTACCTCTTCTGTTGTATGGAGGTGTTATGCAGGTCACCTTCCAATTTGTAATTCCATTCTTCACAACTGTTATGCTACTGGAGAGGCCTTCCAGTGAGTTTTTATTTCACCTAACAAGTTTTTGGTCCTATCTATTTCTGTCTGAAGTTTACTCATTTCAATTCTCATATCACTTGCATCTTGTTAGATGTCTTTTCCATGGTTCCTTTGAGTTCTTTGAGCATCTTTAAAATTTTCTCTCTAAAATCCTTATCAGAGAGGCTATTTAGGTGATTGGTATTAGCTGTGTCTTCAGAACTACTATTTCATTTTACTAAGTGGTTCCCCATTTTGACCATTGCAGAGTGGCGGTGTTTGTTTGTATTGTAAAGGGGCTCACTGACTAGAAAAAATGGGCAGCTGTGTAGCCAAGCAGAAATGCTTTCCTCTTCTTGTAATGAACTAGTATGTTCTCTTCCACTTTGTGGCCAAACATTGATTTACCTGTGGTTAGCTCTTTTTATGTTGTGCTGGTCCTGCCTCTTTGATCTCGCAGCTGAGCTCCAGTTTACATTGTGACCATCAACTTGTGCTACGTTGGTCCTACCTCCTTGGACTCACATGTTCTAGTTTCTTGTCATGTGAAGTTATATTATTTAAGTCTTTTCTTATTTCTGGATTAATACTTATTAATATTACTAATATAGTTCCCCTTCTACTTTCACTTTTTCTATGTCACATAAATTTCTGTTATCATGATTTCTTTCTTTCCCTTCCAGGAGAAATCTCTTCAGTTTTCTTTAAAGTCCTCTTTACCTAATGTCTGTTTAGCTGTATAACATTAAATTTCCACATGTTTGACTTTTTCCAAAATTTATTTTTGTAGTTTATTTCCACTTTCATAGAACTGTGGTTTGTGAAAACATTTATTATGATGTCTATTTTCTTGATTTTGTGGATACTTACTTTGTGCTTCAGTTTGTGAACTATCCTGAAGATTGCCCCTGTACTAGAGAACTATGTGTTATCCTTTTGGGCACATGGAAAATCCCATAAATATCTATTCAAATAGGACCCTCCATTTCTTCCTGTAATTTTTTAAAATATTTTTGGGATTAATCTATGCAATATGATAAAAAAAGTATTAAAATCATTATATTGCTTTGAATATTTTTCTTGAGACCTATTAACAGTTGCTTTATATTTCTGTTGCAACTTTATTTAGTATATAAATACTAATGAGAACTATATCTTGATATATATGAATCTATAGTTTTATTATTACATTAAAATAATTTATTATTATTTATTTATATTTTATCTATTTAAGTATATCGGTAACAATATTTTAGGCTATTAAGTAATAGCTTGCATGAGTTTTTTTATTTTAATTTTAATTTTTATTTTGATCATAATGGCTTATATATCTTTCACAGTAGTATTTCAGGTACATATCAACATTGAATCAGGGGAATACCCACCACCAAATTTGTCCTCCCCCATCCCAGTTCTCCTTCTGCTTGCATGAGTTTTTAAAAGTTCTTTACTTTGTGCCTATGTTTATCATGACAGATAAGTTTGTGTACCTTATAAGAAGCAAAAGTTGAGTTATTTTCTTTTTTCTTTATCTTTATTTTATTTTAGTTTAGTTTACTTTAGTTAATGCTCCCTCACTCTCTTGTTTGGGCATGGAGGAGTTTTATAACCTCTATTGCTCTATGTTTGTCTTAGGAACCGTCCAGAGCCCAAGGGAAACTCTCTGACTCACCTGTAGGCTCTAAACCAGCCAAGCAAACCCATAAAGTAGATATTTAAATGTGGGAAGTTCCTTTGCCTTTATTCCTTCGATAGCTCAGTTGGTAGAGCGGAGGACTGTAGGTGTGTGGCTCCAGGTCATCCTTAGGTCGCTGGTTCGAATCCGGCTCGAAGGAATTCAACTTTTACTAGGCCTGGCCCTAAAAGGCATCTCAGAGACACACTTGCTCCCACTGATAAATTTAATTCCCTCTCAGGCCTTACTTTATCAATGGTCAACTGAGTGTCAGAAAATTAAGGTTAGGTTACGGGAAGTCTTCTATAGGTAACTTAACAGGCTCTTTTTTTTTAAATATGTCTGAGAATATGACGTGTGCTTTTTTTCTCTTGATTTTTTTTATATGTAAAAAACACCCTTCACCAGTGCAACATTTCCATCACCAATATCCCAAGTGTCCCTCCTCCCAACTCCACACTGGTCTGTACTCTAGACAAGATTTCTACTTCCCTCATTCAGTCACATTTTGTTATGATAGTTCTCAGTGTAATTATTTCTGTGACTGCACCTAACAATCTCTGTGGTGAGCTTCATGTCGGGAGCTGGACCCTCCAGTTCTCCTCTATTTTGTCTCTGAAAATCATTACACAATTTATTTATTTATTTATTTATTTATTTATTTATTTATTTATTTATTGTGGTTTTTGAGTCACACCCAGCAGTGCTCAGGGGTTATTCCTGGCTCCAGGCTCAGAAATTGCTCCTGGCAGGCACGAAGGACCATATGGGATGCCGGGATTCGAACCAATGACCTCCTGCATAAAAGGCAAACGCCTTACCTCCATGCTATCTCTCCGGCCCCACACAAATGTTTTTCATTTTTTTCAAAACCCATAGATGAGTGAGACCATTCTGTGTTTATCTCTCTCCCTCTTTAGCCATTCATCTATTGAGGGGCATCTAGGCTATTTCCAGAGTCTGGCTATTGTGAACAACGCTGCAATGAATATAGGTGTAAGGAAAGAATTTTTGTATTGTATTTTTGTGTTCCTAGGATATATCCCTAGGAGTGGTATAGCTAGATCCTACCAGAGCTCAACTTCCAGCTTTTGGAGAAATCTCCATATCGCTTTCCACAAAGACTGGACTAGACAGCATTCCCACCAGCAGTGAATAAGAGTTCTTTTCTCTTCATATCCCCACCAGCACTGCTTGTTCTCATTCTTTGTGAAGTACGCCAATCTCTGTGGTGTGAGATGGTACCTCATAGTTGTTTTGATTTGCATCTCCCTGATGATTAGTGATGTAGAGCATTTTTTATGTGCCTTTTGACCATTTGTATTTTTTTTTTTGTCAAAGTGTCTGTTCATTTCTTCTCCCCATTTTTTGATAGGGTTAGATTTTTTTTTTCATGTAAAGTTCTGTCAGTGCCTTGTGTATTTTGGAAATTAGCCCCTTAACTGATGGGTATTGGGTGAATAGTTTCTCCCATTCAGTGGGTGGCTCTTGTATCCTGGGCACTATTTCCTTTGAGGTGCAGAAGCTTCTCAGCTTAATATTGTCCCATCTGTTTATTTCTGCTTTCACTTGTTTGGAGAATACTATTTCTTTCTGTTATATATCTTTATTTAAACACCTTGATTACAAACATGATTGTGATTGGGTTTCAGTCATGTAAAGAACACCTCCCCTTCACCAGATCTACTCACAATTGATGTCTTTTTAAAGGTGAGGTTAGGCCAATTAAGTTAATTAAATTGTTAAAAATAAAGAGTTTAGGGGCCGGTGAGGTGGCACTAGAAGTAAGGTGTCTGCCTTGCAAGCACTAGCCAAAGAAAGATCGCGATTGCGGTTCAATCCCCTGGCATCCCATATGGTCCCCCCACCAAGCCAGGGGCAATTTCTGAGTGCTTATCCAGGAGTAACCCCTGAGCATCAAATGGGTGTGGCCCGAAAAACCGAAAAAGAAGTAAAAATAAAGAGTGTATTTCCATGTTTTTATATAGACTTGGAGTGCTTGTGAAATGTACTTTTGGGGCTTTGTACTTATACCTATACTTTAATATCTGTCCTTTTAGTACATTTTCATTTGCCTTTTCTTGTTTGTGCTATATCTCTAAAATTTTGAATACATATAAACCTACAAATTCATAGTTCATAAGTCTCTTTTAATTAAAGTACAACCCATCATTACCCTCTTGTTTTTCCTCATTTTGAGATATAAACATTTCAGCACTTATAGGTAGAGTTTAACCATGCTAAAGGGCCTTTTGCACCTAAACAGGGCCTTTTAGTGCATCTTTAAGTAATGGTTTGAAGACCATGAACAATTTTTTCTGAACTGGTGATACTCAAGGGTTATTCTTGGCTCTGCACTTAGGAATCACTCCTGGCACTGCTTGGGATGCCAGGGTCCAATCTGGGTTGGCCACATGTAAGGCAAGGGCCCATCCAGTCTACTATCACTCTAAGTTTATGTGTTCATGAACTTTAACTATATTTTCTTTCTGTTGTTTTCTATCATTCTTAAATTTGAGTAATAACCTAGCTGGATAAAGTATTCTTGTTTGTACCTTTGTTTAATTCAATGTGTTGGCTGTATCATAGCATTTTCTTCTGGCTTAGTGGGTTATTTGGTAGGTTTGATGTATTATGAATATAGCAGGATCCCCTATATATGTTTTGTTTTGTTTTAATTATTCATAGGAATATGTCTTTGACCTTTGGTATTTGGTATTATGTGTCTTTTTATGTCTCCTTTAACAAATTGTATTTTCTAAGTTTACATACTTTCTACAACAAAGCTTGATTATTACTTCTATAATAAGAAAGAAAGAACATAATAATAAGAAAAACAAGTAGTAGGCAGATTTTCCTACTCCTATAAACAAACAAAGGGTAAAATGCAATTCAAACCTCAGCTTTTAGAAATCTGTTTGAGTCAGAAATGGTTATTTTTCTTCTGGAGTTCACACCTGGCAGTGCTTCGGGACCATGAACTGATGAGAATTACATCCAGAACTTTTGCAGGCAAAACATTAGTTTCAGCCCTTTGAACTATTTCTGACCCAGCAATGATTTTCTTAAGTTAAACAAGTATCCTATTTAACTAATTGTTTGTTTATATTTGTGACTATGTCTTTTTTTATTAGAGACTTTTTTTTTAGCTTTACTTCCTCAATAAATAACTGATATGTTTCCTGAACTACTGTGGAATTGTTTGTGATTTTATGAGCTTTTTCAGTTTTTCAAATGATAGTTTTTGAGTCTGCAAAGTACTATCATACAGAAAATAAAAACTAATGAAAAATTTCACTTATATTAAAATGTTTAAAGAAAATAATGATATGAAATATGAATTCTAAGGTATTTGTCATAATCAGTCCAGCTCCTGTAGTTATGCAATTTCTAATTTCTTATTATTTTGTTCAACTTGGTATTCAAAGGCCTTAGTTCTTAGCACTTTACACCAAAATATATTAAAATATCTTCTGATTTTGCCAAGATTTAATGTTAGGTTGAACACAAACTGAGGTTCTTGCACAATGAATGTTTTCACCATTTTGACCTTGAGTATATCTATTTATTTATTTATTTATTTATTTTTGAGCCTACAGCATCCGGTATTCCCAGGCGGTCTCCCATCCAACTACTAACCAGGCCTGACCCTGCTTAGCTTCTGAGATCAGATGAGATCGGGCGTGTGAGTAAATCTCTTTAAATTAATTTACTGAAATAACCTCATATCATGCAAAAGCTCAGCTCATATATATATATTGGTTTTTGGGTCACATCCGGCAGTGCTCAGTGGTTACTCCTGGCTCTATGCTCAGAAATCGCTCCTGGCAGGCTCGGGGACCATATGGGATGCTGGGATTCGAACCACAGTCCTTCTGCCTGCAAGGCAAATGTTTTACCTCCATGCTATCTCTCCAGCCCCAGCTCAGCTCATATTTTAAAATGCAGATTTTCCTTAAAAATTATAGGAGACAGATGCGTTAAAGGATAAATTCAAATTCAAGAGAGACAAAGTTAATAGTCTTAATAAAGACCAACTCACCTAAAAAATGGGAAAAGAAGACAAAAAATACAGTTTCTTCAATATTAACACTGGTATTTGACTTTATATCTGCCTAGTTCTTGTGCTCCTTTCATTGCTTTCCAGTTACAACTCTGGACATTTAGTATGGTGAGTCTGCTAAAGTACTTCTTAGATTTCTAAAAGTTTGCTAAATTATTATTAAGTTTTCTTTGCATCAGTATTTATATATTCTAGATACTAAGTATATTTGCTTATGAGTTGTATGTTTGCACACTAGAAAGTATAGATGAAGTTACATCAGGATACAATAACTTATTTACAAATGCCATTTGATAAGAAGTAGGTATTATTTTTACTGAATTATCTTTCTTGGCGATAATACCTCTTTTATCTCTTTGTGCAAAAGTTTGAAAGACTGTTAAATAATATGTCATTAAAATCAAGTAAAGGGAGAACTGGTTTACCTACATAAACTGGACACAACTTACTGATTGCTGAAAGAGGAATGAGAAAAGTATTATCTAAAAAGTTTTAAAGGAGCTGGAGAGAGAGCATGGAGGCAAGGCATTTGCCTTGCATGCAGAAGGTCTGTGGTTCGAATCCCAGCATCTGATATGGTCCCCCGAGTCTGCCAGTAGTGATTTCTGAGCATACAACCAAGAAACCCCTGAGCGCTAAAGGGTGTGACCCCAAAACAAAAACAAACAAAAAAAAGATAAAAGTTTTCAAGTAAAAAAGTTCTATAGTAACATAGTGTTATTTGTACTATAGTATTGCAATACTGTAGTACTATTTATTGTACTATATTATCTGTCACTCAACCCTCCAGAAACATAGCCAGTCTGCAAACAGGCCTCACTTCCATCAGTACTCCAAGCCCAGCCCACATTTTTCTGTTAGCCCTGAATACATGCTTTGTCACAAACTTTATCTCAAGTTGGTTGGTGTTATGTCCTAGCCTCCATTTGGACCTGTACCAGCAGTAGTTCCTCAATAACTATCCAGGTCTATGTGACAGGGGCACTTTAAAGGTTCTATGCACTTATGACTGGTCACTGTCCAAGTCTCTACAAGTTCCAGAAAAGTCCAAATAAATAACAAAGAGAAATATATAGTTTCTGAAACTAACAAAGACACCAGAGGGGCTCAACAGTTGAGTGGAATATGTAGATAGATGATCAGAGTTTGAAAATATAGTAAGGGAAACTATAAAAAGAGAGCATTGAATAAGAAAATAATGAATGAAGGCAGCAAAAGAGATTTATGGGAAATCAATAAGAGGAGCAATAGCTTTCTGTGACTTCCAGAGGAGAAAAAAGAAAGGGGCAGCATTTATGTTTGATGAACTATTGACCAGGAGCTTCCCAATCTAAGAAAATAGTTAAATATACATATCAGGAAGCTCAAAAATTTCCAAATGGAAGAAACCAAAAGAGAACAAAACAACAAGGGAATACAATTAAAATAGAGATAAAAATCAAAGATTAAGAGAGCATGAAACAAGTGAAAAGTAAAAGCATATATATAAGTCAAGCCCTGTAAGACTAAGCTGATTGATTTTTCACCAAATACTCTATAGTCCAGAAGAATGTGATATAAAATAAACAAAAAATATTTTTTGTTTTTCTGGTCACATCCAGCAGTGCTCAGGGAGTACACCTAGCTCTGCACTGAGAAAGGGCTCTGGCAGGCTTGGGGGACCATACTGGATGCCAGGGATCAAACCAGGGTCAGTTGCCTGCAAGGCAAAGTCCCTACTTGCTATGTTATCACTTTGGACCTCAAAATATATATTTTTGCTTATTTTTCATGGTATCACTTTAAAAATATTTAAACAATGTGATTTAAATACTGTCAGCAATAGGGTCTCATACATATAAAATTTTAGCAGTACAATATCCAACTGAAAATTCCCCCTTAGCACTCACCCACCAACATCTCTCTGCATTGAAAGCTCCATCCTTGAAGACCAGTTCTCAGATTCTGTTGTTTTTGGCCATGTGTTGCTCCCCTAATACACCCTTTACAGTTTTTTTTTTAATTTAAATATTTACTTATTTTTGGCTTTTGGGCCACAAATGCTATAATGTTCTGGGGTTACTTCTGGTACTGCATTCAGAAATTACTATTGGATGTGCTCAGGGGACCATATGGGATTTCAGGCATTAAACCTTACATGGCTCAGCCACATGCAAGGCAAATACCCTACCCACTGTACTCTGTAGGGCCTAATGTCCCTCTTATATACCACATGAGAGAGAACATTCTTTATCTATCTATCTCCTTCTGGCTGACTTTACTCAGCATGATACTCTCCAGTTCCATTCATGTAGTGAAAAATTATGATTTCATCTTTTCTTACAGCTGAGTAGTGGGTACATATATTCTATTGTTTGTATATATAATATAGTAAATGCATATATATATACATTTGTATACATAGTAAGTACCATAGTATATACCATGTACACACACTAGTTTGTTTCTGTACATACACTAGTTTCTTTTTTCATTCATCCGTTTTTGTATACTTAGGTTATTTTCAGATTTTGTCTAACATGAATAGTGCTACTATAAGCAAGATATTAAATGGAAAGATCCCCAGTTGAGAATACTTGATCAAAATACATTTTCACTTATATTTGAAGGAGGATTAGGGTGTGTATCAGGCAGGCAACAGTTAAAAGAATTAGCTGTCATTAAACTAACCTTCCAAAAATACTTAAAGAACTTATATAAAGGGAAAAGAACTCACTTGGAAGTAGCAAGATAATTTAAAAATATAAAGTTTGGTGAATGAAAGTAATAATGGTGACTCAGAATTAAAACTTAAAATAAGTCTACTATCCTAGGTGGAAATCTCATGGCAACCTCAAAATAAAAATATTTAGAGGAAACTAGGAGAGATAAATGAAACTTGATCAATATATAAAAGGTAAATAACAAAGTAAATGGAAGAGACTAGGAGGTGTACAAAACAACAGGCAAACTACAATAATACCAGAAATCCATATGGAAAAATAGCATTACATTCTTAAGGGGGAAGAGTTGGTTTCACTCCTGGTGGTGCTCAGGTCTCATATAATTATGGAAATACAAAGCATGCATTCATCTCCTTGAGCAATCTCTAAGACTCCAATAAGTAATTTTATATAAATAATTTCACTCAATACCAGTTGCTTGAATTTACCTATCAAAGGCAGTTTGGGGAGAGATTAGACAAATTCCAATTTTGTGTTATCTACAAAGTAGAACTCTTGATCCAAATGACTCTGATATAAACATCTATTTCATAATAAAACATAATTCATGATATTTTTAACTTATGATAAACAAAGCTAAAAATCTGAAAATAATCTTACAAAAAGTAGACGAAAACAGAGAGTGACAGCCATAGTTAGAACTGTTGAATGTTTTAAAAAACTAAACATGTTAAGAAAAAGTTGTTCAAAAGCTAACATGCCGGGGCCGAAGAGATAGCATGAAGGTAAGGCATTTGCCTTGCGTGCAGAAGGTCTGTGGTTCAAATCCCAGCATCCCATATGGTCCCCCGAGCCTGCCAGGACCGATTTCTGAGTGTAGAGCCAGGAGCAACCCCTGAGCACTGCCAGATGTGTCCCAAAAACAAAAACAAACAAACATAAAAGCTAACATGCCTTTGATAACCTTTCTGTAACCATAGTAAGATGAGTCAGACCTTTTTTGTAATCTTTAGATTTTGTGCTATGGTATGTGTGAAACACTTGTCCAATACCTCTTTATTTGGGGACTATGGATAAATGAAAAATGCCAGCCTAGAGAAATTTTCTATGTTTTTGTCTTCTTTATTTTTGGAGCCACACCCATTGACTCTCAGGGTTTACTCCTGGCTATGAGCTCAAAAATCGCTCATGGCTTGGGGGACCATATGAGATGCCGGAGGATCGAGCCGCAGTTCATCCTAGGTGTCCTAGGTCAGACACGTGCAAGGCAAACACCTTACTGCTACACCACCACTCTGGCCCCAGAAATTTTGTTTATCTACTTGTCTGATATATATATATATATACATACATATATATATATATATATATTTGTGTGTATCCACATGCAAAGCCTGAGTAAATCAGAAAGAGACCTGAATTATATCCCTCTTCCATAGGTAATTATAATTTTATCTTATTGGTAAATAATAGCTAAAGAGGTTATTATATTTGTGGATATTTTCAATGTTTCTCAAGAAATCATTTGCTAAAATCTCGTACATGATACCTACTTCTTATTCAGCACCATAACTTTTACTTAGTTCCAATTCAGTATACACAGATTTGTCCTCTATGGTAATATTATTTATTCTAATGGAACTAGTAAAATTAAATTGCTTTCAAAGGATCTAGCAATTTATAAGATGGATCATTCAGTTCAAATGCAAGATAAACAGGATAGGTTACAACTATGATTTGTTAAGAATATCTAAATAAGGCACAATACTGAAGTGCTAAGAAAGTTAAATACTAATAAGCTAAAAATTATCAATGTTAAAATTGAACTTTGAATATTTTTATTTTGAGCAGACAAATTATTATCTTAAATACAAGATATTCAGTTGATTCTTCATACATAGTAGCTTCTTTTGTTTTGTTTTCTGGGTCATATCCAGTGGTACTCAGGACTTACTCCTGGCTCTGTGTTCAGAGATCTCTCCTGGTGAGGCATGGGGACTACATGAAACTAGATGTGAAGCTGCAGATCAAATCTAAGCTAACCACATGACCCTATCTGCTGTACCATATCTCTGTCTTGTTTACATTTTATTAATAAAGCAGGATCTTTTAGTTGCAAGGCAGAAAAATTGAGATAAGTAATGTCTTGGCTTTCTTCCACTTCTAATGACATAAAGTTGATAATCATTCTTAAACACAATTTATTTATCTTCAAATAGCACACAATTAGAGTATCATATTAATGACAAATTCACGGTTTATGAACTATTATCAGGATCATATTTTTTTTTCTTTCACTCTTGCTCTTGACCTAATCCCATATTCTCTTTCTTCTTTGACCTATATGGTAAAACTAGGATTCTCATGTCATATAGAGTTAATCCAAGAAAAAGAGGTAACTACTGTAGATACTGGATAAAAGGGTCAAAATTTTTAAAAAATTTGAAGTGTTAGCATGAAACAGATCTATAAGATGTTTTGTGTTAAAGTAACAGGAAAAAAATACCTGAAATAAAAAAAAGACTATAAAAAGAAAATATAAGACTACTATTAAAGAAATAATCAATTCACAAACAGTGGGCAGGTGAGTGATAATAGAAATGTAACAAAGAAATAATGAATATGATTATTATTTTCACCTATCAATAATTAATTGTATACACACACAAACATACACACAATGTGATTGAATCTACATAAAAACTAGCTTGAATTTTATGTAGCCTTTCTCTTTTTCTTCCTTCCTTCCTTCCTTCCTTCCTTCCTTCCTTCCCGCCCACCCACTTTCTTTCTTTTTCTTCCTTCCTTCCTTCCTTCCTTCCTTCCTTCCTTCCTTCCTTCCTTCCTTCCTTCCTTCCTTCCTTCCTTCCTTCCTTCCTTTCTTTCTCTTTCTTTCTTTCTCTTTCTCTCTCTTTCTTTCTTTCTTTCTTTCTTTTTCTTTCTTTCTCTCTCTTTTTTCTTTCTTTTTCTTTCTTTCTCTCTCTTTTTTCTTTCTTTTTCTTTCTTTCTTTCTTTCTTTCTTTCTTTCTTTCTTTCTTTCTCTCTTTCTCTCTTTCTCTCTCTCTTTCTCTCTTTCTCTCTTTCTCTCTTTCTCTCTTTCTCTCTTTCTCTTTGCTCTCTTCTCTCTCCTTTCCTCTCTCTTTCTCTCTTTCTCTCTTTCTCTCTTTCTCTCTTTCTCTCTTTCTCTCTTTCTTTCTTTCTTTCTTTCTTTCTTTCTTTCTTTCTTTCTTTCTTTCTTTCTTTCTTTCTTTCTTTCTTTCTTTCTTTCTTTCTTTCTTTCCTGGCTATGCATTCAGAAATCACTCCTGGCTTGGTGGACCATATGGGATGCGGGGGGGCAGGGAGAATCAAACTGCTGTCTATCCTAGGTCAGACGTATACAAGGTAAACACCTTACCCCAGCCCCAAGTAACTTTATTTTCAAGTGTTTAAGTTAAGGGATAAAAAAATAAGATATCTAACAAAATGTAAACCAACAGTGAGTAGGACTTGCTAAACAGTTAACAGAAAAAACTGATAAAGAAGATTAAGAAGTTCATTATTCTATGGTAAGCCAGTAGTTCATCAAGAGGACAAAAATAATTACCTATATAAATATAAATACATAAATATATATACAAGCCCTATAACCGAGCATCCAAATATACAATGCAATTATTAACTGATATAAAAGGATAAGTATAAACTGATATAAAAGGATAAGTATAACAATATGATGTATAATAATAGTAGGGGCTTCATTAACATTTATTAAAAAGTGAATGGGCCATTTATGATATAAAACAAATAAAGAAATGCAGAAAAATCAAAGTTTCTGAAAGTGATTAACCTCTAGAAAGTTCTGGAATAAAATAAGGGACACTTTCTATCTTTTCTTAGCAAATGTATATTTCCAAGATGTTTCTGAGCAACTATTTTCTGAAAAAGAGATGATAGGTAAAATAAATTTAGGAACTTCTACATTTAAAACCAATAGAGATAGTGGACATACACAGAATAGCAGTAGCATACATTTCCTAAAGTGCATGCAAGTACATCCTGCAGCTAAGATCATATTGGCATTTTAAGATTAAAAATCAAGCTAAGTATCATTTCTAATAGGTAGAAGATTAGAATATTTACAAATCTGAAAAAAATAAGCAATATATTCTTGAACAACTCTTGTAAGTTAGAGAAATAAAACCATTAAGTAAATAACATGAAATAAACACAAACAGCATATCAAAATGTAAAGCATTGTTAAAGGCATAAATTACAAAAAAAGACCTCAATACAACAATCTTTTAAGTTGAAGAAACTATAAGTAGATTTAATTTTACTCAATGTTAGCACAAAGAAGGAAACACTAGAAATCACAGACTGGAAGATGGACATGAAAATTGGAGCAGTCTTTATGGAAAAAAAGTATGTCATTCCAAAAATTACAAAGAGAAATACTATATTATCCAGCAATCCCACTTTTGGCTGTGTAGTAGGAAATAAAATCAGAAACTCAAAGAGATATTTGCACTCCCATCTTCACTGCAGCATTATTCATAATGGCCCAAATAAGAAAACAACAGAGGAACTGACAAATAAAAGGTGTGTGCATATATCAATGTCTATGTGAAATGTATGCTAACTTCTCAATAACATGAGTAGGTAAAAATAGCCTCAAAAGATTATGAGGAGCTTATTTTTTTTTTACTTAAAATGTCAATTTTTCTTTATTCTTCATGGCACTAAGGGAGCTGACCTTATTTAACAGTGTTTTGTTTTGTTTTGTTTGCCTTTCTTTGTTTATAACCAATAAAAAGTTTTTGAGGTTCAGTGGCTGTTAAACATACCAGGCGTATGCTTAAATTATTTAAATATTTGTGCATACATAGATTTTTTTATATTTCAAATGGATTAATGAACCTGAATTAAATTATATAAACATTTTAAATAATATAGAAAATTATGAATCTAGAAATATATTTGATGTTGGCATCTTCAATGTACTTTTGATAGTACCAATATACTTGATAAAATACTTTATATTTAGGGATATTTGGGGGGTAGGTTGCTCCTCTATTGACCAAGAATTCTAGACTCCGAAGTTCTACTAATTATATTATTAATTACAGAGCTAATAATGCTCTGACTTTACTACGTTTCTTTAGGTCCCCCACAAATCTTAATATAGCCAGACTAGATACAAGCAAAAATTACTGTGAAATGTTTGATAATGAAACTCATCTGAAAAACTGCAACTATTAAAGTTATTGAAAAGGCAATTTAGTCAATATGTCAGGAAAGTGAAGGTTTTCAATCATATCTAGTTAAATACTTCCACAATTATCAATAGAGACCTAGGTACACAAAGGTTAAGAAAGCAACATGTACTTACAGATCCCCATGGATGAGTCCATATATCTGTGAGATATCCTGGTGATAGATTCCTTTCAAAATAACGACGAGGAGAATCACCACCAAAGCTGGCAGTCCCCAACTCAGAAGGAAAAACAGCAGATACCGTCTCTCTGTGTGTTCATCATTCATTACCAGCACATACCAGAAATTGACAGACTAAGAAAGGAAACAGAACATAAGATCAGTCTCTAAGAACACGAGATACAAAATCACCAAACTTATGTATAAAGACTTACTGATGACCCGAGGGCTAAGTTCTCCTTGATAAGTATAATTGAATTAAAATTTATAATTAGGTTTACATATTTTCTGATCTTATCTTATTTCAAGAAATTCAAGATATGTAAAAACATTCTGGAAAAGGGGATTAGAGTGATAGTACAGTGAGTAGGGCTTGCCTTGCACAGGGTCAACCTGGGTTTGATCTCCTACATCCTATATGGACCCCAGAGCACACCTGAGAGCAGAGCCAGGATTAAGCCCTGTGAAGTAAAAAAAAAAAAAGAATGAAGGAAGGAAGGAAGGAAGGAAGGAAGGAAGGAAGGAAGGAAGGAAGGAAGGAAGGAAGGAAGGAAGGAAGGAAGGAAGGAAGGAAGGAAGGAAGGAAGGAAGGAAGGAAGGAAGGAAGAAGTACAACAAAAGGAAAATCTTGTTTCTTTATTTTTGGTAATTATTTTATGAAATTATGTTTGAAGAAATACATTGACATTCAAACCTACTTTACATGTAATGATTTCATGAAGATAATAAAGTATAAGCCTTATTGGGACAATATTTTTATGGGTATCTAGTATATGAAAGGGTGAGGGATGAGGCACTTTCAAATAATGGGATATAAGGGAAGAAAATTATATTAGGGATAGGTTTTTTGGTCAGTTTTCTCTCTCCACTTTTTTCACTCACTACATAAGCATTCATTGCATGTTTAATAACATCAGTGAAAGCTACAGACAACAGGGATACAGAATTAACTCTCTAGAGTTAATGAGAGAACTTACTCTAGAATCGAGTCTCTAAGCAAGTTGGAAACAAATCCTTAAGGAAAACATTTTATGTTTGTATCCTATCTGATATCTATTTTTTTCTTATTAAGATAAATGTGTATATTTTGGATATTAGCCCCTTATTTGATGGGTGTTGGGTGAATAGTTTCTCCCACACTGTGGGTGGCTCTTGTATTCTGGGCACTATTTCTTTTGAGGTGCAGAAGCTTCTCTGCTTAATGTATTCCCATCTGTTGATCTCTGCTTCCACTTGTTTGGAAAGTGCAGTTTCCTCCTTGAAGATGCCTTTAGTCTCAATGTTATGGAGTGTCTTACCGATGTGTTGTTCTATATACCTTATGGTATCTGGTCTGATAACAAGGTCTTTAATCCATTTGGATTTTACCTTCGTACATGATGTTAACTGGGGGTCTATGTTCGCTTTTTTGCAAGTCGCTAACCAGTTCTGCCAGGACCACTTGTTGAAGAGGTTTTCCCTGCTCCACTTAGGTGATTGTATGTCTGGGGAACATTGTCTGAGAACTCAAGCCTATTCCACTGATCTGAGGGTCTGTCTTTATTCCAATACCACACTGTTATTAAAACTATTGCTTTGTAGTACATACAGTTTAAAGTTGGGGAAAGTAATGCCTCCCATTTTCTTTTTCCCTAGGAGTGCTTTAGCTATTCAAGGGTGTTTATTGTTCCAGATGAATTTCGTAAGTGTTTGATCCACTTCTTTGAAGAATATCATGGTTTTTTTTTAAGGGGATTGCATTAAGTCTGTATAATGCTTTGGGGAGCATTGCCATTTTAATGATGTTAATCCTGCCAATCCATGAGCAGGGTATGTGTTTCCATTTCCATGTGTCCTCTCTTATTTCTTGGAGCAGGGCTTTATAGTTCTCTTTGTATAGGTCCTTCACGTCTTTGGTCAAGTTAACTCCAAGGTATTTGAGTTTGTGTGGCACTAATGTGAATGGGATTTCCTTCTTGAAGTCCTTCTCTTCCTATCATTATTGGTGTATAAAAAGGCCATTGATTTCTGTGTGTTAATTTTGTAGCCTGCCACCTTGCTATCTGAGTCTATTGTTTCTAGAAGCTTTTTGGTAGAGTCTTTAGGGTTTTCTAAGTAGAGTATCATGTCATCTGCAAACAATGAGAGATTGACTTCTTCCTTTCCTATCTGGATTCCCTTGATTTTCTTGTCTGATCGCTATGGCAAGCACTTCCAGTACTGTGCTGAAGAGGAGTGGTGAGAGCAGACAGCCTTTTCTTGTAACAAAATTTAGAGGAAAGACTTTTAGTTTTTTTTTCCATTGAGGATAATATTTGCCATTGGCTTGTGGTGGATGGCTTCAACTAGATTGAGAAAGGTTCCTTTCATTCCATCTTGCTGAGAGTTTTGATCAAGAATGGGTGTTGGACATTATAAAATGTTTTCTCTGCATCTATTGATATGATCATGTGATTTTTATTTTTCTTGTTGTTGATGTTGTGTATGATGTTGATAGATTTACAGATGTAAACCATCCTTGCATTCCTGGGGTGAAACCTACTTGGTCGTAGTGTATGATCTTCTTGATGATGCATTGGATCCTATTTGCCAGGATTTTGTTGAAGATCTTTGCATCTGCATTCATCAGGGATATTGGTCTGTAATTTTCTTTTTTGGCAGCATTTCTGTCTGGTTTTGGTATCAAGGTGATGTTGGCTTCATAAAAGCTGTTTGGGAGTGTTCCTGTTTTTTCAATTTCATGGAAGAGCCTGGATAGGATTGGTAGTAGCTCCTCTTGAAAGATTTGAAAGAATTCATTAGGAAATCCATCTGGGCCTGGGCTTTTCTTTTTGGGCAGATGTTTGATTACAGTTTCAATTTCCTCAATAGTGATGGGGGTGTTTTGATATGCTACTGGGCACTGACAGAACTTTATAAGAGAAAAACATCTAATCCCATCAAAAAATGGAGAGAAGAAATGAATAGACACTTTGATAAAAAAGAAATACAAATGGCCAAAAGGCACATGAAAAAATGCTCCTCATCACTAATCATCAGGGAGATGCAAATCAAAACAATGATGAGATACCATCTCACACCACAGAGATTGGCATACGTCACAAAGAATGAGAACAATCAGTGTTGGCGGGTATGTGGAGAGAAAGGAACTCTTATCCACTGCTGGTGGGAATGCTGTCTAGTCCAACCTCTATGGAAAGCGATATGGAGATTTCTCCAAAATCTGGAAAATGAGCTGCCATTCGACCCAGCATTCCACCCCTAGGAATATACCCTAAGAACACAAGAATACAGTACAAAACACCCTTCCTCACACCTATGTTTATCGCAGCACTATTCACAATAGCCAGGCTCTGGAAACAACCAAGATGCCCTTCAACAGACGAATGGCTAAAGAAATTGTGATTCATATACACAATGGAATATTATGCAACCGTCAGGAGAGATGAAGTCATGAAATTTTCCTATACATGGATGTACATGGAATCTATCATGCTGACTGAAATAAATCAGAGGGAGAGAGAGACACAGAATAGTCTCATTCATCTACGGGTTTTAAGAAAAATGAAAGTCACTTTTGCAACAATCCTCAGAGACAATGAGAGGAGGGCTGGAACTTCCAGCTCACTTCATGAAGCTCACCACAAAGAGTGGTGAGTGCAGCTATAGAAATAACTACACTGAGAACTACCATAATCATGTGAATGAATGAGGGAACTGGAAAGCCTGTCTGGAATACAGGTGGGGGTGGGGTGGGATGGAGGGAGATTTGGGACATTGGTGGTGGGAATGTTGCACTGGTGAAAGAGGGTGTTCTTTACATGACTGAAACCTAATCACAATCATGTTTGTAATCAAGATATTTAAATAAAGAAAAAAATTAAAAAAGATAAATGTGTAAAAGGAACAAAGCAGATAAAGAAGAGGCTTGGAGAGACACATTCTCAGGATAGAATAAGTAAGTGAGGTTTGGAAATGTAATTTTTGAAATTGGAGAGATGGCATGAGAGGTGAATGACTTTACTTGCATGCAGCTCTCATGACCATGATCCTGATTCAAATCTCTGCCACCCTGTATGGTCCCTGAGCACCACTCAGGAGGTCTATTTTGAACAGAGCCAGAAATAGTTCTTGAGCATGCCAGGTGTAATTCCAAAACAGTTATTATTCCAAAGCCCACATGTTGCTTTACAGCTAAGTCAAATCCAAAAAAATATATGTTTTTCATTCTAATAGTATTGTACATGAAGTATACTTATATTTAAGTATTATTTAGTGTGAAAATAGACCTTTCCAAAAATTCAAAAAGCTCTAAATGTCAAGGCATATTTTTTCATGTAATATGTCTTAACTAGATTACAATCACCTTACAGTTTCATAGAGTAGATTGCAGATAAGTATGTATGTGCATATATATTTATGATTATATATTAATAGGTGAGCCTTAAGAAAATAATAGTTCTAGAATCTCCATCTCCACATAAATGTAGTAAGAGGAGTATGAAATATTACATAGAGAACTAAGAACATAAACAACACTAGACACTAGTAAAATGCTACTATCACCCTTCAATTTATTCTATTAAAGTACTGTGAGAGAAAAATAGTTTAAAACCAAAAGCAAGCAATGGTAGGGTACAGACTCTAAGTGAAAAATAAACATGGCTAACGTTTGTGGGAAGGCCTTCAGATTCTATTTATTGAGGCTTCCTGCTAAGATTCTATCTAAACCAAATTAGCCTTAAGGGAATTAGTATTGACTGTGCTAAACAAGAAAAAGATAAAAATATTTGGTTACTTGGAGATTTTTGTCTCTGATTTTTATTTCTTGTCAGTACTCCATATCTTTATGTATATCTGTAATTATGAAGCAAGTTTTGAGTTGCTGCTTATGTTAATCTGTTCTATCATTAAAAAATCTTAGTTTCTTATCTTTTCTATAACTAGTGTCAGGATATAAACCCATGTAAGTTGGATTATATCAACTGTCTGAAATGATTAATACTGACTGTGGAAAAAAAGGAAAATTTCCACAAAGCATGGTAAAACCATCTCCCAACTAAAAGTACTAATTATTTGTTTTAAATAGATGGATTACTGCATTCCTATAACAAAGTAGCTAAGTGGAGAAATAGATAAGGAAACCAGGTAGGAGATTTACAGATTGGTAAATGACTTCTTGGTCTATTCATTATTGAAAAAAGCAGGACTTTTTCAAAAGGTCTACTTTTACACAGTTGGACTTTAGTTTTACTGGTTAGAATCAGTAAACATTTTAAAATTTTTCTTACTTTAACCATGGGCTTAGAAAAGACTGTGACAAGTGCAACTGTCTGTTAAATTTATACATCTCGTACTTCTGCGCCAAAGGGCTCCAGAGACAATGTGATAGAAATCTTGAATCTCAGTTATACATGCCTTTATGATTGAGAAAACAAACCAATCACTGCTAAGAACATATTTTTCATTATATATTTTTGTGGGCGTTCTGGTCATTATTCTTGATATAGAATGAAATACAAATAACAAGAGAACATTTTATTATTCTAAAAAAATTAAAGGTTTGCTTTAATTATCTCCAAATTTTATGTGAACTTTAAATATTTTTACTTAGTATTGTTAGTGCCCATTGAAATATATCTCTAAGTATATATATATTAAGTATATCTCTCTTCTGAGTGGTATCTCCCTTCTTGATCTTTGTATCATGTCCCCTTCAATAACTCTCTATTTCATGCATGGCTCAAGAATACTCTTCTCAATTATGTCCACAGCAAGTGATTTGATAAGGGGAGAAAATTATAAATGAGGATAAACAAATCATCTATCACCAAATTTTGAAATGAGGTGATGATCTGCAGTGGACAATGCAAAAAATAAAATAAAAATTTAAAATAAAGGAGGGGAGATAAACTTTAGTGTTGGTGGTAGTAAAAAGCACAGTGAAAAGAGAAAATAAATTTATAGAAAAAATTCTTACATTTGTGATATTAGTCCCTTGTATACTTACAGTTTTTTGAGCTCAATAAATTACCCTATATGCCCACTTTCCATTTGTGATTTTGATGTTTGATTAAATAGCAACTTTATATTTCTTATTCTAACCCCAACCCCCTGTCTCATTTATTTAATCTAGTCTCAAACCATTTAGTTAAAATCTCAAGTTGCTGTATTTTCTTAACAAAATTCCCGAAATATTTCAATTGTCTATATTCCTTTCCCTGTAATTGTGATTTATCTTCTGTAATATCAAGCAATACACTAAAATATCATGCAATTTGCTGGAGCAATAGCACAGCAGGTAGGGCATTTGCCTTGCATGCTGCTGACCTAGGTTCAGTTCTCAGTATTCCATATGGTAACCATCACCACTACCATCATGATCTCCAGCCTGCTAGGATTAATTTTTGAGTGTAGAGCCATGAGTATAACCCCTGAGTGCCGCTAGGCATGAGACAAAAACAAAGAAACAAACAAACAAACTTATGCAATTTGCTACAAACCTGGTTGGAACTGAAAGATAGCATGATGAACAAAGTAAGCCAGAAGAAAAAAAGACAAAGACTGATCTCACTTATGTGATACTTGGCGGGGGTGGGGGGAAGGATGAGGAAATATAATGCAGTAAAGAGGGCATACATAGGTCACCCTTGACCCCAGAGCTTAAAAAAGAGGACTGAGAAGAAAAGGAAATCAAGGAAGAAGATGAAAAAGAGAAGTAGTAGAGGACCAGGAGTTGGAATTCAGGTATACTAGTGATGTGGAATAGTGGTGCAGCTATATATATCTAAACCACAGATTCAACAACACTAAAAATATAAAATGTAGGTTGCAACCTTTGAACTGTGCCTGTCAAGGTGGCAGGTGGGTTTGGATGAAGAGTAGGAGGTGATGGGAGTATGAGAACACTGATGGAGGGAAGATGATTTTGGTGGTGGGACTAGTGTTAAAATATATGCCTAAAATCCAACTACAAATAAGTGTAAATTATGATTCTTTAAATAAAAATTCATTAAAAAATTAAAATCTAGGGGCCGGGCGGTGGCGCTGGAGGTAAGGTGCCTGCCTTACCTGCGCTAGCCTAGGAGACGGACCGCGGTTCGATCCCCCGGCGTCCCATATGGTCCCCCAAGCCAGGAGCGACTTCTGAGCGCATAGCCAGGAGTAACCCCTGAGCGTTACCGGGTGTGGCCCAAAAACCAAAAAAAAAAAAAAAAAAAAAAAAAATTAAAATCTAGGGGCCGAAGCAGTTTGATTCCCGGTGTCCCATATGGTCCTCAAAGCCAGGAGCGATTTCTGAGTGCATAGCTAGGAGTAACCCCTGAGCATCATTGGGTGTGGCCCAAACACCTAAATAAATAAATAAATAAATAAATAAATAAATAAATAAATAAATAAATAAATAAATAAATAAATAAATAAATAAATTGGCTGAAACATGAACTGAAACTCTTCTAATACAGTTGACCAATGGACCAATGAAAACTCTAGTAGCTTTAAAAAGAAAAATGTAGTTAGTATTTATTAAATAAGAAATTGATGCAGACTTCTTACTATGCTCTATTTCATTTAAAGGACTCAACTCTCCTAAGTTTCATTAGGATCTTTTTTTCACATACAAAGACAGCTGAGGAGAGACGTATAGTTCCTAGTTTTAAGAAAACCAAACAAACAAAAAAAAGTATTACTGTGAAAGATTTGTTATTCACTTTTGGTCACAATAAAAATCATTAAAAAAAAATTAGGCGCTGAAAGGGGAGAACTTGACACACAAGGCACTCCTCCATTAACAATAATGCAAGCTACAGTTTCAAATGGGGGGAATTAGAGAGAAGGGGATATGAGGGGGATGAGGGAAACCTGAGATATTTGTGGCGGGAAGGGTCCACTGGTGAAGGATAGTATACATTGTATGACTGAAACCCAACAATGAACAATGTTGTAACCATGGTGCTTAAGTAAAGCAATTAAGAATAAAGAACAACAAAGAGAAATTTAAAAAAAGAAAACCAAACAAAATACCCAAATATAATTTAAATCAAATATAGATATAAATAAACTAAAAAGCAATGCCTGCCAGCATCAATTCCAATTCTATGAAGACATGATAATTTTTACAGTAGTGAGGTTAAAATTTCAGTGTCTACACTATAACTTTTCAAGTGTTCCTATAGAAAATCAAAAATTGTACTTGCTGTTTGGTGATTATAAGTCATGATATTCTCTCAGAGGTTTCTTAATAACAAATAAACTATCTTAATATATGAAATATTAATGCATTCATAAATACCAAGGATTAAAACATTTTCATTGTTTTAGCTTTAAAATGGTTTGTTAGAAGCATATAAATTTTGTATGTGGCATAAGATAGGTATCTAGCCTGTAATTTAATATTTGGTTATTAATTATGTTACCAGAAACCTTGAGTTGATTTATAGCATCAAGTTTAGTCAGAGATCGTGAATTAATTGTTTTTACCAGATGTTCTTAGTCATTCATTTGAGAAAATAGTGAACATTAAGAAATGTTACCACATGTCCTTGCTTCAGTTATCCTCTTTGTTTCTTAACTATTTTGCATGAAATAAATTACAAGGCTTTTTGAAGATTGGAGAGTTCAGCATTTCCTGGGTATGTCAATTTTATCTTGGTAATTACCAGTCTGCTGTCCTTAATACCTTTGATGTCCCTAAAAATTAAATCAACGACGATGGAAAAACATTTCTAATTTTAGCATGTCCTTTCCTGTTGCTACGCTCTGGTCCTAAGTAGTCTTTCTCTGAAGGAATAAATAATATATACACTTGCTTCTTTATACCTTTTTTATATAGATAAATTAAGGTACAAGCTGTGCCCAAGAACAATTATAAAGTGATTTCTAATAATATTCTACCTCTTAAAAATACAAAATAAAGGACCAGAACAACAGCACAGAAAGTAGGACACTTGCCTTCCATATGGCCAACCTGAGTTTAGTTCCTGGCACTCTATATAGTCCCACAAGTACCAGCAGGAGACACTCCTGAGCACAAAACCAGGAGTATTCCATGAGCACTGTTGTGTGTGGCTCAAAACTAAAAATAAAATAAAATAAAAATATACTTCTAGTAAGCTTTAGTTCTTAATGAGACTTCTGAGAAAGCTGTTTCACTAGGTATAAAATGAATAGACTGCCGGGTCATCAAATGGTTTGAATACTGCTTATAATTGGGGTAAATTTTTATAAGATTTATAAAATTTGTATCAGAAAATGATAATAAAGTTAATTCAATAAAATATACACAAGCCATATTGTTTCTATTTGCCTACGTTATATGCTAGTATCTTAATTAATTTATTAGTGGTATGTTTCTTTTTTGAATTAACTAATGGTCTGGCACTCGTCTGCATGCTGTGCAGAAGTTAATGGTAATGGCATAATTTCTAGTAATTTATTCCGTTGATGTCCAATAAGTATATATATTTAGAGTTCCTAAAGAAAAAACTATTTGCATTGACAAAAATAACCGGCAAAAACACTATTTCCCTAAAGCTGTAAGTATAATTTAATAACAATGTGACAGAAAAATACCCTAATGTAAATTTATATGTAAATAATCAAAATATATACTATTACACATAAGTAAATATATGAAGTTTATATATTTAAAAATATTTGCATATTTTTAGAACAGTTGTAGAGTAATATACAGGAAGCCATTGATAATTTTTACTTTTCAGATTGGGACTTTTCAGAGGGTAAAGAGTAAAAGAAATAGAGGAGAGGCCAGAATGATAGCACAGTGGTAGCATTTGCCTTGTACATGACCAACACTAGACAGAGCCCAGTTCGATTCCTGGCATCCTATATGGTCCTCCGAGACTGCCAGGAGCAATTCTGAGTGCAGAGCCAGGAGTAACCCCTGAGTTGCTGATGGGCCTGGCCCCCAAACCAAAATAAATAAATAAATAAATAAATAAATAAATAAATAAATAAATAAATAAATAAATAGAAATAGAGAGAAAAATATAATTTTCATTTAATATTATGCTGTAACATTTTATTATGTTTGTCAATATATGGCATTTCCTTAAATGTAAGCAAATCCAAAACAAAAAGGAAATAAAAATAGAAGTACAAAAATGGAATAAAAGTGTTATTAACTGTTATTTTTATTAAAGTCGACATGACTAACCTGATTTAAGTAGAGATTATTTCAAGCAAAATCATGCAGAGCAAACAAAAGTGCAAACTAAAGAATAATTCAGAACTTAAGGTTTAAAAAGAAGAGTAAATTATGAGATTTTTGCCTGAACAAGCAGTTAATTTACAACTGTATTTCAATGATGTTCTGTATGTTTATTTCTACAAACTAAAAAAAAAAAAAAAGTGCCTAGTTATGGAGTATGCTATCAGCCATGACTGTTACTTTAATAAAAAGGCTAGAGATAATCAGATTTTTAAGGCTTCAACTAAATGTCAGTTTCACAAAAAGGCAGCTCTAACTTTCAAAACTATTAAGCTAAATACTCTTTTCTTAAAACAAAAACCTTCCAAAATTGCATTCAACATGCTTTTCCAAATTTATGAAGTATCATTCATACGCATTTGTCTAGTCAATAATATGATTAACTGTACATGGAGTGTCCATGGCCTATATCTTGCAAAATTTCAAGATCTTCCCAGTTCTCAAAGTACAGCATAATTATTACAAATCTTATTATTTAGATAAGAAACCAAGGCTCGCTGTGGGGTTGACATGATAAAGCAGTGTTGCAGACATAACACAGAGTCAGTACTATTGCAAATTATGATACAAATTGTATAAATTCTTTACGAATACAATCGTTCTTTATCTATTTCCTGACTGAAATAAATTTTCTTTAGGATATATATTATTTTTTTCAAAAAATTTCTTTTATTTAAACATCGTGTTTTAGAAATGTATTCATACAGTTTTTTGTTATTATAAAATATAAGTCAATTACTACAGCTTTTTAAGTACTTGATATCTTTCCAAATTAAAATAATATTTATGATTATTTTGGAGGGGTGTCCCATGCAGTGTTCAATGGACCCTTGGGACATTTTGTGGATACTTGGTCTACTGGCTGGCAGACAGTTTAGTACTCAGTGCCTGGGCTTGAAAACTATGGGGCCATTACAGTGATATCACAGTTCCCCCCCAGAACACTGTTACCAAGGTTTAAACTTACATAGTTTCCTGCTCTTGCCAGGCATGTGCCAGTTAACCTTGAGCTATCTCTGGATTCAAGATAAAGTATATTAAAAATATATTCCAAGATGAGTGATATTTTTCAGATCCTAGTAATTCTGACATAAATAGCCCACTAATTAAAAATTAAGGATTAGTTGCCAAAGAGTGGATAGCATGCCTTGCACACAGCAGACCTTGGCTCAATCCCAAAATCACATAAGGTCCAGGAGTGATTCTCAAGGACAAATCAGGAATAAATCCTGAGTGCTGCTGGGTGTGTCCCAAAAACCAAATAAAAAAGTTAAGGATTAATTTCTTGTTGCTGTAATGAGCTATGTATATGCACAGGCAATCTCACTTAATTAACTAAAATGTAAAATAGGATCACTAAAATGTTAATTATTTTTCTTTTCTTTTTCCAACTCTATTTAACTAACAGTATTAGGCCAACAGTAATCTAATTATTTGCATATTGTTTATACATGATTTTAGATTTAAAAATGACTTTAGAAAATAGTATTTTACTTATGGGAAAACACAGACTGAAGAAGTACCTTTGATCAGGAAGAAACTCATTTGAAATAATCTACCTAGATTTCAGAAGTTATTGAATTTTTGCCTTGTGGTCATACCACAACCATGAATAATGTGTGATGCACCATCTGAAATGCATTAAACTTCACTGAAATATAAATAGTTTTTCAAAACCATTAGCCATACAGAAATCTAGTTAGCTGATTAAATGAACATGTCAACCATATTTACTTAAGGCCTGAAAAAGACATAGAGATCACACCACTGTATTAAATTGGGTGGAATACTTCATTATTTCCTTCAAACTGGAAGAACATATCAAGCATTTTTAATAGTTGATATTTTTCCCATCTGAATTTATTTCAGTAATTTGAGAATATCTACTTTTAGAAATTGCCTCTTCAACTTTGACAGTGCATTATTGACTATGAAAGTACTTTCTGTTTAGTTTTGTTTTGTTTGTGGGCCACACCTAACTGTGCTCAGGGTATCCTCCTGACTGTACCTAAAATCACTTTCTAAAGGGCAAGAGAGACCATACAAGTTACTGGAGATCTAAACTGGGCTAGTCATGTGCAAGGTGGGCACCCTACCTGCTGTGCTATTGCTTTGGCCCCTACTACGAAAGTTTTAATAGAAATCCATTTTTTCCAACTTTTGACCAGTTTATGCTGGTTCTTCTAAATGGATCTAAATAGACCACTATTTCCCATAGTAGGGCCATCAATATTTATAGATAACCATACTATCTCCTTAAATCTCTTGTATTTTCATACAACTACCTCACTATTTCTTATAGGACTTATGCCTGAGTTCTCATTGGTTAGTTTATAGTTCGTACTGTTGTTTGATGCATGAAAGAGGTTACAGAAACCCAAGACAGTTGCCTTCTTATTATTAATGCAGTCTAGGTCTGTTTTAATTTTGTTTTGTTTTGTGACCACATCAGCAATAGTCAATGATTAACTTCTATCTCTGTGCCCAGAAGTACTCTGGGAGGTGCTCAAGGGTCCATATGGAGCGCTGAAGAGCAAATCCAGGTTGGCTACATGATAATAAGGTAAATTATTCCAGTATCATCTTTCTGGATCCTGTATTATTTTGTATATATTTGTAGTTTCTAAATTCTAAGCAATCTGGAAATATTTAGTTTCTACTAATTTTGTTTTAAATTAAAATATCAATTTTATGCTCATTAGATTGTCTTTTTTTACTTTAGACTTCAGTCTATACTATGATTTTTCTGTATCGATTCTACCTATACTCTTTATTAAAGCATCTTGTTTCAGCTATTCCTCTAACTTTATATAATCTGTATATCAAATATACCAGTTTCCTGTGTTTTAATGGAAGTCATTAATTAAAAAAAGATTAGGTAAAGAGCATAGATAAGATATTCAAAACACCCCATGGGACCTAAATTTAGGGAAATAATATAAGTATATACTAACCAAAATCAAAATTTTAGCTTAGAGATTGAAAGAATAATATGGCAGCTAAGGCACCTGCCTAGCATGTGACTGATCTGGGTTCAATCTCTGGCATCTCATGGTCCTCTATGTTCCTTCAGGAGTAATTCCTGAGCACAAAGCCAAGAGTAATCCCTGACTATTGCCAGGTGTGATCCCAAAACAAAAAAGTTCAGCCTAGCTAAGCCATTTAAGAATTTTAAAGTCAGATAATCGAAGTTGTCATTTTAATTATAACATAATTTTTAATTTTATATGGTTTTGTGATTTTCTAAATAATTTTTTGGGGAAAGAGACTACCATAATTTTTCCTTGTCTTTTTTGTTTATAGGCTATCATGGCAGCAAAGGCCACAGTTTATCCCTCACTCTGTGTTCAGGGAGAATCAGTCCCTATAGTGCTCAGGAATCCATACACTGCCGGGGAACAAACTTGGATTGGCAGTGTACAAGGAGCAAACTTTAATCCCTGTAATATGATTTTGACCTTTAGAACTCCACAAATTTTCCATAATTACTGGATAATAATTCAATAATTGGGAATTATTATCCTATATCAAACTCTAGAAGCAAAACTTGAAAGTGTCAGTAACTGATTAAATTTAAAGAAAGATTAAATTTTAAGATTCTAAACAGGTAGAGACAGAATTCAAAGCCAGATTCAGGTGTCTAATTGTTCTAACTATTTATGGTAACTGAATAATTCAACTCTCTTCTCCTTCCTTTATTGAAATTGACTATTATTACAGCACTTCGGAAAATACCTCTTTTTGAGTTTGGTATTCTTGGTATTATTTCTCTTTCAGTCCTGCTACACAGTGAGAATCCTTATTTAACTATTAAAAAGAAAATGCAAATGTCAGTGTACATGTCTTTCTATAAAACAGTTCACATGAAAACTAAGAAACACTTAAAAATTATTTCTATCACATAGAAGTCTTAACAACACAATTGTGTTGAAAATATTATCTAAGGATCATTTTAGTCAAGTCATTTAGTAACATTAGTATTACTAAAGTAGTTCCAACTCTGTCATTATAATCTTTATCAAGCAAATGAGCATATGACAAAGAGATGTTGGACTTGTAGTCAAAAGGGTTTAAATTTCTTCCAGAAAGTTCTAGTTCCTTAGAGGATATATGTTAAGACATCTAAAGCCTCATTTCTTACTTCAGGTGATTTCTCCAAAAGGAAGGTCTCCACTTTCCCATAAGTCAACTCGTTACTAATTTATTTTATAACATCTTAGAGCTTCTTTTAGTTCTGTGCATCCTACTTCTCCATGCTCTCATAAAAAGTATTTCATGCTCAGCCTCTCTCAAAGCTTATCTTTGCTCCAATCACCAATTATTGTTATATAAGTACAAGATACTATCCCCCCACCCACTTATGCAGAAACTTAGGTAATATCCTTTTTCTATTTTTTGCATTATTTATAATTGATTTGCTTGCTTTTGGTTTGTTTTTGAGCCACACCCAGTGGTGCTCAAGGCTTATCCCTGACTCTGCTTAAGAATCACTCTTGGTTGTGCTCGGAAGGCCAAATGTGGTGCTTGGGACTAAACAAGGGTTGGTTGTATGTACGTCAGGCACTTAAAGCTCAGAGCTATCACTTTGGCCTGTATTATTCATAACTTTTATTCATAAAACAGTTTAAAAAGAATTCAAAAGTGCCTCACTTCCTTCTACTTTTACAGAAGTTTTTATTACCATGTTCTCTTTCTGGAAGACAACTAAAGCTATTTAATTGACTCCCCTGCCAACTATTTCCTGTCCCCAAATGACTGTAAGTGGGGAAATCTTTGTAAAATCAAAATCTTACCATGCCACTCCCTTCCTCAAAATAATTTTATAACTTCCTCTAGGGGGAGAAAGTTCAATTTTCTTATTGTCTCTTCCAGAGTCCACATCCTAAGCTACAAATCCTACCACTCCCTTATTTCTAACCATACTAAATTTTTGGTCATTTCCTCAAACACACTAGACTCACTAATGTTGCACAATTTATAAGATTCTCTTGCATGGCTCTCCTAGGATTATAGTGACTGACATATAGAATTATTTACATTTCATTGCCCAAAATTTTAGAAATGAAGATCATTACCCTTATACACACTGGAAAATGTGAAGAGAAAGATTAAAGTACCAACCTGAATAAGCATCCAGCTGAACTGGCAAAGATACAGATAATGTGTAACAGCAGCCACAGCTGAACAGCTCTCATTTGTCAGTTGGATACTTGCATATGCAGATGCCAAAAACACAACCTATAAGAAACATAATTTTTAATTATTAAATCATGCTAGTGTCAAGAACATTAAGAAAATAACATGTTTTTTTAAGCTGAATCTTATTAACTTCATACAAAGAATAATATGATTTTTTCCACAAACTGGCATGACCATTTCATTCTAGAAATGATAATACATGTTATTATATTTCTAGGAAATAATGAGCATATGAAATTATGCAACATAATTTGGACTTTGTTGCTTTGGGCCTTCCAGAGTAAATTATTCAAAGTAAACTTTGTTATTATCTCTGGTGGGCAAAAATTCCATGAAATACACTAATATTGGCTAAGCAGAAAAAAAGAAAGTCGAGTAGAAATAATTTTTGTTGAAGATACTAGAGAAAAAAATGATAAGAAAAAGCTACTTTGCCATCACATGCATCTTCTTGATGGGAAATAAAATACATAAAATGAACAAATCAAATTTCAAATCCTATGATTACTTTAATTCTTGGAATTCTATTTCAAATGCTCTAAGCTATTATTCAAAGGTAGTCTTCAATTTACTTCACTATTTAATATCACACCTCTCCTTTTCCCCCTTCTCATACACATGATTCAGTCACCAATCTACTTTTCTTTCTTTTAAAAAAAATGCCCTTCCCACATAGTTTACAATTTACTTATCATGTTACTTGCTAAATCATTGATAATACAACTTACAAGACTAACCTCTACTAAAATTGAATCATTGTTTTACTCAGTGTAATAAATAGTATTTAATCAATAAATAATAGATGGGGCCCGGAGAGATAGCACGGCAACGTTTGCCTTGCAAGCAGCCGATCCAGGACCAAAGGTGGTTGGTTCGAATCCCGGTGTCCCATATGGTCCCCCGTGCCTGCCAGGAGCTATTTCTGAGCAGACAGCCAGGAGTAACCCCTGAGCACCGGTGTGTGGCCCAAAAACCAAAAAAAAAAAAAAAAAAAAAGTTTAGTTGTTTTAGGTTTGATAATTTCATATTATTTTTAATTTCAAATTGTTTTTAGTGTGATACAAATTATGATGTAAAATATTTTGCTTGCAAAATATAGATATAAATATAGATATTCAATATTTTCATTACCATTTTCTTAAATTATTCCTTTACGTCTTGTTTTTAGTGTTTGTACTTTATTCATTTTCAAAGTTATTTTTTATCTCTTCCATGACCTTTTCATTTTTATATCAATTTTTTAAATAGGTAATTGGATTTTTAAAAGTTAGCTGACACTTTCAATTAGTGTTGAACCCCAATTTGCATAAAATGACAGTAACATATCAACTCTTGTTCTCATGTTATATAAACAGTTTCTCCATTTATTTGTAACTTATCTATGTGTTTGTGGTGATCACTATAGGAATGATATATGAGAATATGTATATATTTTAATATGTATATATAGTTAATGTATTTGCTGATATAGAATTGGTATTTTATTATTTTTTAAATATTCATTGTTCTAATATAAACAGAAAACTAAGTATTCTATTTCAAAAAATTGAACAAAGATTTACATTCCAAAAATTTTCTCTATACACTGACTAACATAAATAGCCTTTTGTTGAAAACATCATATTTCATAAAGGATTCACATCAATTTCTATTTAAATTCCCTAATTTTATTTTCTGGACAGTAAGCAGATCTGTATTATTGTGCCAAATCTTTCTTATTTATCACTTGAGCTTTGTAACGTATTTTGAAATCAGGGTAAGTGATGTTCAGTATGTTCTTTCTGAAGATTGTTTAGTTAATCAAATATTTAGGTAGTACCATATACATATTAGAACTATTTGTTCTGTGAAAAATGCACATAATTGTTTTTAGGCATCACACTGTTTCTGTACACAACAAAAATATTTTTCTAAATTTGATAGTATCAATGATTTCACTTTATAAACAGGGCACAGTTTTAAATTACAGTGTCCTGTCTAATTTTCTTTCATCTATGTATTATGTTTTTAATATATAGGTCTTTAACGTTACTGGTTAAATTTATTCATATGTATTTTGTTATTTCCATGCAATAGGGGCCTTTTGCTAAATTTCCCTTCAGGTAGTTCATTACTATATAGACCAGCTACAATTATTTGTATTGGCTTTTTAATTAGAACATTTTTTCCATCTTATTTTAATTCATTTTTTAAACTTCAATAACATGATTTACAATAGTATTGACATTTGTAGGTTAGGTATGATATTTATAGTTTGTTCACCACACCCACCACCAAAGTACCAAAAATATCTCACTGTCTCCAGATCACGTATTATCCATCTCTCCATAAAGTAGTTACTATGTTTTGGTAAATTTAATTCTGTTAACAGGGATTGTTCTCATTGGCATTAGATTGTTCCCTTGCTTCATTTCTTTATATATCACATGAGAGAAAGCAACCAGTATTTTTCCTTCTCCTTCTAGCTTATTTCACTTAACATACTATCTCTAGTAACTATACATGATTCATCAGAGTTGCAATAAAAAGCAAAAGTTTGTCTTATATGATAGCTTCACAGTATTCATATGTACATATACACAGATATATTATTCCTCTGTGAATTGGATGCTTTGTATTTTTCCTGCTGTCTGCCCTAGATATTACTACTAAAATTATATTAAATAAAATGATTATTCAGTTATATAAAAGGTGATTAAAGACATTAATCTTTCTATAAAAAAGACTTATGTATTAAAATGTGAAATGCCATAATGTTCCATGTGCACTAGAGAACATACATTCATCTTTTGAGGATGGAAGATCCTCTATAAATTCACTAGTCCAAGTTCTTCTAGTTTCTCACTTAGGGCTCTATGTCCTCACTTAAATTTTCCTAATGAATCTATCCAGTGGAGAGAGTGGCATGGTAGTGAGTAAGAGAAATAAAATGACTGTTTAGCAGACAAGTAGGGTTGGGGGAGGAGAAAGATGGGGACATAAAAGAAAATGATGAAAGTGGACATTCTTGCCTTATTCGTAAAAATGTTCAGCATTTCAACATTGAGTATGCTATTAGTTGTGGACTTACATATAGTCTTTCTATATTACTCATTTTCCTTTGCTTTGAAATTGTATATGGCCATTGTATTATTATTTTGTATTGCTAAAACTGAAATAAGAAATTTATATCAATGTTCATGAACAGTATTGGGTGACTTTGTTTGCTCTCCATATAGCAGTGCCAATAATCATGGTAATCACAAATCCAATGACATTTCCTAACATGACTAACTGTGACAAACTCACTTCCATTTAATTTTAACAGCATATCTGTGCACTTTTTAAAAGCGATTTGATGGAACATTTAAAGTTGTCTAACAATCTGGCAAAATTTTAGGCATAAAATACTCCTATTAAGCTTTTTCTTAACATAACAACTATATCCACTGACTTTACAGATTCACTCATTTTCTCCCCCCCCCATAGACTAGATCTGTGACCCCCAGACTAGGTGACATCGTGACTCAAGAGTACTGGAGTAATATAGGGAGACAATAGCAGCCTCTTGTGTTAATTAAGAGATGCTTTCTATTTGTTCACTTAGACAGACAATTTTCAGAGTGTAGAGACAGAACAGCAGTTAGGGCACTGGGTTTGTATCAAGCAACTCCAGTTCGATCCCAAGCATCCCACAAGAATGATCCTTCAAGGTTTAGAGACAGATATAATCCCAGAATATCACTAGATATATCTCCAATACAAAAACATAAAACAGTAAAACTAAGTTTTTTTCCAGGGGTCACTGAATGCACATTTTATACTTGGGATATTATAGGAACACATAGAATCAAAAGGAAAGATGCTGAAATGATAAATGCATTTGCCTTTTGAGCAATGTTGATAACTCAAATGGCTGGAAGGCATGCCTTTAAGGCAGAGAATCAACATCACTGCAAGACTTCTGGAGTATCTCAGGATATAGCCCTGGTGGTCTCTAGCACCAGAGGACAGACCTCCCAAAAAGAAAAAAAACCTTAATATGCCTCCAAATGTTTTTATGCACTTCAGAGAGTTGTTTAATGTAACCAAGAGTGTTCGGCAACTACCAAATGTGTCATAAACAGGTCTGGACAAGTTTTTTTATAATTATACATTTTTAATAGTTGCCATAGTGAAAATACAAAAGTTTATCAACAAATTTATAGTCTTCAAGTGGCACATTCTGAACGTGTCCTGTCTTTAGGGTATTCTTGTGTCTGGCATTATATATAAAACTGGCCATGAATCTACTCTTGCTACATGTTACTGTCAGAATAATAAGCATCTTGTTTGCTTACTACAGCTAAAAATCAAAATAAGCAAACACATACAATTAAAAAGAAGTTACTATTACTCGGGATCTGAAGCAAGGAGAAGCTAAGAGAAGTCACTAAGACTATACATAAGCTACTGAATAAGCTAATGAACTTAAAATAATTCAATTCATGAAATAACAATTATTATAAAAATGTTATGGCTTGTCTAAAAATATCAATATACATCTTAATTTATCTCTTGTAAGTAGACTTTTTTGGGTATCTGTTATCCATATGGTGGGGAGATATTTGAGAACATCATTCTGTAAAAGACAGTTACTGAATTTAACTTAATGCCGATTCAAAAATGTTTTTTTGATTTTAGGTCATACTTGGAGGTGCTGAGGGGCTACTTCCGTCTCTGCACTCAGGAGTCATGCCTATATTAAAGGGACAACATGAGATGCCAGGGTTCAAAGCTGAGTTGGCTACATGCAAGGCAAACACTCTCCTTACTGTGCTATCACTTTAGCCCCAGCAACTTGTTTTTATTTGTCCTTGTTTTTTTCTTCTTTAAAAAGTAATTTTTTCTCTTAGAAACACTGTGAGTCAATTAAAACCAAAGCTAAAACCAAAGCTTTTTTTATCTGGGACAGAGCCAATAGAACTGATATATTTTTAACAGTAATAGTCATAATATTAATAATAATTACCATTTAATGAATGGTTATTATGTGCCAAGTACTGTGCTAAATGTCTTGCAAACATTATTTAATCTTTTCCCTAAATAACACAAATAATAGAGAACATTGCCTCCATTTTATAGTGTAGGCACTTAAGGTTGAAGAAATATAATAATAACAAAAGTTAGAAAAGTTCTATATAGCAAATAGATAATAATAATATAATATTAAATAATATATATAATATAAAATAATATATATAAATATGTATATAAATATAACATATATAATATAAAATAATATACATAATTTTATAGTGTAGGCACTTATATAATTTTTATATAATTTTCATATAATTTTATAGTGTAGGCACTTATATAATTTTTATATAATTTTATATAATTTATATAATTTTATAATATATTATATATAATATATATAATATATAATATAATATAATAATATAATATTATTATAATATATATAATATAAAATAATATAAAATAATATATATAATATAAAATAATATACATAATTTGCATACTAATAATATGTTCAGTTATCCATTAAAATAAGTTTAGCTTTACTTATTTCAGTATTTACTAAAAATGAGAAGTAGAGGCAAGTGGGTGACTGGTAGGAAATAAGGACTGTTGACCTACTACAATGGGAGGAGCTGTAGGCTGTTGTTTTTATTTTGTTTTTTTTTTTTTTAACAGAACCACATAACATAAATCATCTTGTTCTACCTCATAAATTGAGGACAATAAATGGAGGGTACCAAGATCAAACAGTCATATGAACATTGAGTGGAAATAAGAAATGATTAGACTCAAACACCAAACCCAAAGTCAATGACAACAGAATCTATACCCAATCTACAACAAGCTATACACAGAGAGGAGCAGCTAATACTAGGAGACTGGGGGTGGGGGCAAGAGAGGGAGATATGGGATGCATGCTGGGAATAAAGGTGGAGGGAGAACAACACTGGTGGTGGGAATGGCCCTGATTTTTTTGTTACCATATATATTAAATATTACTGTTCCAGTGAAAGATTTGTGATTCACTTTGGGCACAATAAAATTATTTAAAAAATTATGAACTGAACTGAGCTGAGACCAGAAAAGTGCATAAACATTCTGTGTCACTCTGCAGCTGCACATTTCTTCTAGTTAAGGAGTGCCACTACAATACATTAAAAAACACGACCACATTATAAAGGTTTCAATGAGAAAACAATGCAGAACTCCACCACACCTAGTGAATGAAGATGATAGTTCTGAAATGAAGACTCAACATCAGCTACCTATAGCCTATCTGATCAGGGCTAAAGAGAGAAAATACTAAAGCTGTTCAAAGAACTCAAAGAAACTATGAAATGGACAGCCAACAAGACTCAAGAGGAATTGAGAGTAGAAATGAGAAATATCAGGATTGAAAGACCTGGTAGGTGAAATGATAAATTTACTCGAAAGCCTCACCAGCAGAATAACTGCTGAGGACAGAATCAGTGAGCTGGAAGTTGAACTGCATAACACCTCTACTCAATAGAAGAAACTGAAAAAGAGTCTTAAATAAAAATAAAATGGAAAATATTCTCAAAATAAGTGAACAAACTATAGATCTATGGGATAAATTTAACAGATACAACATAAGAATCATAAGGGTCCTAGAGGGCAAGGAAGAAAACCAATATCAAGAAGTAACAGTCAAAGATATTATTACTGTGAAATTCACAGAGCTAAAAAAATGCTTGTCTCCACATTCTGGATGCCTAAGGAGTACCTGCTAAAAGAGGTCCAAATAAAAGCATTCTATGGCACATTCTTGTCATAATGATAAAAACTACAGATAAAGACAGAATTCTGGAGGAGCAAGAACATAAAGAGAAATTACATACAAAGAAGCAAACAAGATTTACAGCAGATTTATCACAAGCAACATTCAGGCCCAAAGACAGTGGTCGGATATAGTTAAAAAAAAAAAAGAAAGAAAGAAAGAAGAAAGAAAGAAAGAAAGAAAGAAAGAAAGAAAGAAAGAAAGAAAGAAAGAAAGAAAGAAAGAAAGAAAGAAAGAAAGAAAGAAAGAAAGAAAGAAAGAAAGAAGAAAGAAAGAAAGAAAGAAAGAAAGAAAGAAAGAAAGAAAGAAAGAAAGAAAGAAAGAAAGAAAGAAAGAAAGAAAGAAAGAAAGAAAAAACGCAATGAAATGAATGCCTCACCAAAAATACTGCACCCAGATAGACTTTCACTCAGTTCCCAAGTAAGGATACATAACTTCACAAATAAAGAACAGCTCAGGCTTTAAAAGGTTATAAGAGACAGAGACAGTTATTTCTTAATAATCGAGTGTTATATACATTAGGAAGAAATCACACTCCTATATGCATATATATGAGCCCAATGAGGGGACAGCAAAAATACTTAAAACAACTGAAAATCAAATAGCAACACAATAGTAGTGGGAGACTTCAAAACCACTCTGTCATGTTGATAGACCAATTAGGCTAAAATTCAACAAGGATAAATTGATTTTGAAGGAAGAAATGGAAAAGAGCAGCTTAGGATAGATAGATAGATAGATAGATAGATAGATAGATAGATAGATAGATAGATAGATAGATAGATAGATAGATAGATAGATAGATAGATAGACAGACAGACAGACAGACAGACAGACAGACAGACAGACAGACAGACAGACAGACAGACAGACAGACAGACAGACAGGTAGGTAGGTAGGTAGGTAGGTAGGCAGGCAGGTAGGTAGATAGATCCTATATTTCATGGTTTTTTATATATAGGGTTTTATAATAAAAAGGCTGAATATATACATTATATTATTTGTTATTGTTTGGGGGGCCACACCCAGTGTGCTAAGGGGTTATTCCTGGTTCTGAGCTCAGAAATCACTCCTGGTAGGAATGGGGCATAATTTGGGAGGCCAGGAATCATATGTGAGTCTCTCCCAGGTCAGCTGCATGCAAGACAAATGCTCTACCACTGTGCTATTGCTCTGGTCCCTGATTATACATTCTTATACAATGCACATGGGAGGACATGCTCCAAGTTAGACCACTTTTTAGGCAATAAAACAACCCTTCACAAAACCGAAAGTATAGAAATTGTATCCACTATCTTCTCAGACCACGATGCTCTGAAAACAGAAGTAAATTACAAACAGAAATGTAGAAATAACTTTAAAACCTAAAAATCAGCTTACTCTGAACAAATGGGAATACAGAGAAAAATCAAAGAGGAAATCAAAAGATTCCTAGAAACAAATGTGAATGAAGAAATAGATTAGCAGAAATTGTGGGATACAGCAAAAGTGAATCTAAGAGGAAAATTTATAGCTTTATAAACTGTTCATCAGGAAAGAAAAAAAAAAGCCACCATAGATAATATGGCATTGCTTGTGATACTGGAAAATGACCAAAAAATGATCTGAAAGAAGGTAGGAAGAAGGCAATAATAAAACTTAGAGCAGAAATTAATGAACTGGACATCCAAAAAAAATCAATGAATGAAAGAGTTGATTCTTTGAAAAAATATATATAAATTTATAATCCCCTAGCAATATTCTCAAAGAAAGAGATAAACTAAATAAATCAAATCAGAAATAAAAGGGGGAATGTCACTACAGATACTAAAGAAATTTAAAGAGTAATCATAAATCACTTTAAGAATCTTTATGCCCAAAACAAGAGACTCTGGAAAAAATATATAAATTCATGAAAAAATATATAAATTCCCATAACGTCCCAAGGTTGAACCAAGATGATGTGGAACACCTGAACAGACCTTTCACTATTGAGAAAACTGAAATGGAAATCAAAAGTCTTCCCCAAAATAAAAGCTAAGGTCCAGATAGTTCCACAAGTGAATGTTTTCAAATCTTTAAAGAGGACCCACTGCCAAACCTTTTCAAGTTCTTCCAGGAAATTGAAGAAACAGAAATACTCCCAGTTTCTATGAAGCTAACATCACCCTAATAACAAAAGTAGAGACAGCACACACACACACACACACACACACACACACACACACACCACAAATACACAGAGACAGAGACACAAAGAGAATTACAGGCTGAAATTTCTTTTTTTTATTTTTTTGGGCCACACCAGTGATGCTCAGGGGTTACTCCTGGCTATATGATTGCTCCTGGCCTGGTGGACCATACGGGATGCCAGGGGAATGAATTGTAGTTTGTCCTAGGCTAGCACAGGCAAGGCAAACGCCTTACCACTTGCACCACCAGTCCAGCCCCAGAACGAAATCCTTGATGAACACAAATGCAAACATCTTCAACAAAATACTATCAAATAAAATCCACTAACTCATCAAGAAATTCATACACCATGACTAAGTAGGATTCATTCCAGAGATATAAGGATGCTACATACACAAGTCATATCAACAAAAGAAAATAAAAAACCATAGCAATATAACCATATAATAATTAATAATATAAACATAGCAATAGATGCAAAGAAAGACTTCGATAAGGTCCAGTACTTATTCATGATAAAAACTCTCTACCAGATGGGAACTGAAGGAACTTTCCTCTATATCAGTGTTTTTCAACCTTTTGTGCAGAGGCACACTTTTTTCATGAAAAAAATCACAAGGCACACTACCATTATAAAATGTTAAAAAAAAATTAACTTTGGGCCTATGTTGACTATATATAAATTAATTTTCTTGAATAGAAATCAAATAAACACAAAGAAATTATTTTATAAATACTTTATTATGAAATAATAAAATATTTTATAATTGTTCATATTTCTGTTTATTTACTCAGTTCGACCCTTGGGCCTATTTGGCTGAACACAAAGCTGATATTCTGGCAGGAATAAAAGAAAGACACACACACGTAGCTCTTCGTCAATAGCTCTCTCTCTCTCTCTCTCTCTCTCTCTCTCTCTCTCTCTCTTTCTCTGACTGTCTTTAGTTTTTATAGCAATTAGGCTTGAAAAGTTCATCTCACACAGATATGTGGTGGAAAATGGGAGCAATGACAAAATAGCTCTGTTTGCCAGAACAGGAAACTCCTTCGAAGTATCCAACTAAAAACTGTCCAGATGTAGATCAGGAAATCTTAGCTTGAAACCACGATTTTGTCTCAGTTCAGTTAGCTCCTCCTGCTCCTGTAAAGTCCTATCATTTTCATCAACTGATACTGAGCTATAAGGGTACCTAATCCAGTCAAGGCATTCAGTGGAGACTGAAGAGAATTAAAATGACAACTTCTCCTCCAGAGTTTTTAAATGTTTAACTATTATCTCACACAGTGCAGCAATGCAAACACCTTGCCATTGCTTGGTGAGTGTGAACATTTCGAGATTGCCACATTCCACGTGTTGATGCCAGAGTTGCACCTTTGGATGGAATCCATTAATTTTATCTGTATTTGTAAGCAGGTTTTCATTTCTTTTTTTTTTTTTTGTTTTTTCAGGCCACACCCGTTTGATCCTCAGGGGTTACTCCTGGCTAAGTGCTCAGAAATTTCCCCTGGCTTGGGGAAACCATATGGGATGCCAGGGGATCCAACCCGCTGTCGCGATCTTTCTTTGGCTAGCGCTTGCAAGGCAGATACCTTACCTCTAGTGCCACCTCGCCGGCCCCGCAGGTTTTCATTTCTACCTTGCATTCATGTTTTCAGTTCATTCAGATGATGAAAAATATCTGCCAGGTATGCAAGCCTTTCACAACACTCATCACTTGCAAGCAGTTGTGCATAAATTAATCTCTCATTAGTCAGACACTTTAAGTTTCTCCTGCAGCTCATATACACGCACCAAGACCTTGCCAAGCGACAACCATTGGACCTCTGTATGAAACAGCAAGATTTTATGTTTCACTCCCATCTCCTCACACAAAACTGCAAAAATGCAACTTTTCACAGGTTCTGACTTTGCGCACAACATCATCCAATACAGGAACTAGATCTGCTGGTAAAGTCTTGGCTGTGAGGTGTAAAAAAACCCAATGTATAATAATCACATCTGGATTTTTTTCTTCACTCTGCTTACAAAACCTTTGGTGCAACCCGCCGTGGCTGCCGTTCCATCGGTGCAGACACTTGTGCAGTTTTCCCACTTAAGTCCTCCTTGTTCAAGGTACTCTGATGTGACCCAAAATATTTCTTCTCCTGTTTTGTTTTCTGGCAACACCTTGCAAAAAATAAGTTTTGTCTAATTGCATCATCATCCACAAAATGCACATTGGCCAAGAGTTGAGCATGTCCACTGATATCAGTAGACTTGTCAAGTTGCAATGCTAATTTCTCACTGATACGATCTTTTCCAAAACCACACTTTCAATATCTGCAGACATGTCATTTATATGACTGGAAATTGTGTTGTCCGAGAGAGGAACTTTAGCTCTTTCCTTAGCTGCTTCACGTCCAAGCATCTCTCTATTATAGCTATGCAAGTGGAAGTATTAATATCTCTGCCTCAGTGTGCAACTTTTTGACTTGGCTCTAAGTTCAGCAACTTGATAGCTAGCTTTAAGAGCTCTTTCATTTACCTTTATGGTTTTTCTCAGGAAAGTTGCCTATTTCTCCGTGTTTTCACGCAGCCGAACAAAAAAGTCCACAATCTTGTTTTGAAGCGAAGGGTGTTTCATTTGGAGATGGCGTTTAAGTTTACTTGGAACCATAGTATTGTTAGATAGCTTTTCACCACACACCGCGCACAGTGGATTTGGTTTCTTTGCATCTCTGGTGAAAATCAGTTCTTTCCTTTTCAAAATCTTGTTCATCACTGCAGTATCTGCTCCTGTCTCACTGTCACTCAGTACTTACTGTGCTTGTCTCCTCCAGATAGCCGCTGTCCATCACACACAGCACTCTTCTACACATGTCTCCATCCAGATTCATCAGTAAGTGCTCTTCTGCTCATGTCTTCTCCAGATCCATCATTCAGTGGTCTTCTGTGCTGTGTCCACAATAATCCTCCAGAGTTCAGATTCATTGGCGCTCTTCTGTGCATTGGAGATCTACTGAATTATCTTTTCCTGTCAGTGTAATAGTGACACTGGAGCCATTTATAGGCTCACACATAGACCAATCTAATGATTATTTGTGAGCTGAAGCCGCATGTTTACAGAGGAAATTGGAATTTTTTCCCACGCACACCAGATAATATTTCATAGCACACTAGTTTCCACAGCACAGTGGTTGAAAAATCGTCTTCTATATAAATAGACGCCATTTACCACAAGCCTATGGCTAACATTATACTCAATGGGAAACTAGAAGAACTTTTCTCTACATCTCACACAAGACAAAATTACTCACTTTTGCCACTTCTATTCTATAAAGTAACAGGAAGTACATGCCATAAAAATAAGCAAGAAAAAGATATCAAGGGAAACCATATAGAAAGGAAAACTACAAGCTCTCCTTTTGTAGATGACATAAATACCTTTGGGCATTTATGTTATTAAGATTCTATGTAAACTATGAATCTTTTAAGTCCTTAAAATCCATTTATATTTTTATGGATGTTTATTGATAGCTATAATGGTTTTCATAGAGCAATCATATTTTTTTTTGGCTTTTGCGTCAAACCTGGCAGCACTCAGGGGTTACTCCTGGCTCTAAGCTCAGAAATTGCTCCTGGCAGGCTCGGGGGACCATATGGAATGCCGGATTCGAACCACCACCATCTGCATAAAAGGCAAACGCTTTACTTGCATGCTATCTCTCTGGCCCCAGAACAATCGTTTTTATAATGTTAATTTTTCCACTACAATCCAGAAATGTAATATTTTTAAATTTTCTGGTGTCTTTTCCTATATCTTTGAATAATGATAGCATTTTCACAGTAAAATTTCTTCACATCTTTTGTTAAAGTTGGTTCATAGGTTCTTTAAGTTTTAGAACCCTATTTTAATATCTTTCTAGCTTATTAATTACATAACGGTGTGTAAATTTATATAACTAAATGTTTATTTCAGAACTTTGTGACTTTGCTATCTTGATTTATTGTTTCCAGGAAGATAGTTTCAGTGATGTCTTAAGAGGTTTATATATATAAAATGATTCCATCCACAAGCAGTGATAGTCTAAGTTTCAATTAGATTTTTTTTTTTTTTTTGGGCCACACCCGGTAACGCTCAGGGGTTACTCCTGGCTATGTGCTCAGAAGTTGCTCCTGGCTCGGGGGACCATATGGGACACCGGGGATCGAACCGCAGTCCGTCCAAGGCTAGCGCAGGCAAGGCAGGCACCTTACCTTTAGCGCCACCGCCCGGCCCCAATTAGATTTTTTATTTCTTTTACTTGCCAGTTTGCTATGATGAGGACTTCCAAACAATATTGAATAATAATAGAGTTGACCTCTATGCTTTCTACATAATCTCAGAGGGAAGACTTCACATGTTGAAAATTCTGTTAGTTGTGTATTTGTTTGAAATAGTCATTGTGGAGTCATTATATTAATGTTTCCTCTATTACTATTTTCTCAGCTTTTCTTTATCACAAATGGATATGCAATCGTTTAATAGTTTCCCATGTATCTAAAATATAATCATATGATTTTTGTCTTTTCTTTCATTAATATGGTATATTACATTAATTTATTTTTAAATACTGAAGCATTCTTCAATCATTAGAATGAATTTCACATGACCAAGGTGTATGATACTTTTGACATATTGTTAGACTCAGATATTTTGTTGAGAATAGTTGGGTGTTCCTTAAGGATATCTGCCATAATTTTCTTTTTTAGCAATATATCTGACTATTGGCGATGGTAGACAATTCTAGTTTCAAATAAATATAAATATTCACTTAGAGGAGAATATGAACATAAATATTCTCCTCTAAGTGGTGGGGGGGGCAAGTGAGTCCTAGTGGGAGAGATAAAGCACAAAGTTCTAGAGCAAAAGGGACTATTTCTTTACTTCTTTCACAGCATAAGAAATTTGCAAGAACATTATACCCATATCCAAACATTCAAGTGAGAGCCTTTAAATGGACTTTGAAAGGAAGCACTGACTGAATTAACTACCTCTCAAATGTTTCTGCTCTCTGTTGGCTCAACTTCTTCCATCTCTGCCACTCCAGACTTTGTTCGAGTTTCATCACAGAATGGCATTCTACCTCCGCACAACTTGTGCAATTGACCCAGAAACTATGACATATTAATCAATAATCTGTTAGTGATCCAAATATCTAAAAAAGTAACATTAATAAAGTAAATATAACTGTCTGGCTACTATTAATTTTTACATATATTTTTATTTCATTTATTCTTTGGATTCTGGACATTCAGTTTTCATCTTTTGGCTAATAATCCATCATTCTTTGTAAGACTATTAGTTCCTTTAGAAGTATTTATATATAGAATCTGAAAAGAATTTAAAGGAGAGATTAAGGTATAGTACAGCTGGTAGAGTCTTTGTCTTGTATGTGTCCAACCAGGTCCCATCCTCAGCACCAGATATACTCCCCTGTGCACCACCAGAAAGAATCTCTCACAACAAAACCAGAAGAAAGTATTGAGTGCTGTTGATTGTGACCCCAAGACAAACAAAGAGAAATCCAAGGAAACTTTATTTTAATACCTTAACTTTTTCTGTTTTTAAACTGGACAGAAATAAGAATAGCAGGATGGTCATCTAACGGAGGCAAAACTGAAAGAAAAATCACTATTAAAGTACCATTACTTTAAGTTAATCAATTATTATTTTAGGAAGTTATTTTAAGCACAGAATTTCAAGCAATTATTTAAAAAACCTTTTATAGAAATCTCTGGAAAAAAAACATTTCCAAAGCCAAATTTCTTTGCAAAATAAGTATACCCAAATCCAAAGAAAAATGTTTGAAACATTGGAATATTATATGATAAAAATTAACAATATTTAGCCTCTCCAAATTGCTACCATTACATATTAACTGCAGTTTCCTTTAAAGATTAAAATTTCAACTTGTTCTGTGCAGAGTTTGGACCTCAGGTTTCTTTTCAAGCCTATAAGTAAATTTATGTGAATGTGTTGTATGAGAGAAACATTAGTGTAACGTGATAACTTCTTTAAGTCAAAGTTTTAGAATCACCACATATATTAACATACACTTGTATTGAGATCTATCAAATTTAACCAACTGAGAGAACTGAACTTAACCTAACAGCAGTAGACTTAAAGGGAAGTAAACTTCTAACCATTCAGTGTTTTGTCTGGTTACTACAGTGTCTTTTATCAATTTGAGTGTGAAAGATCTTTGGCAAGGCAAATGCTCCTCCTTTGGAACCTAGTCACAAAATCCATTTCTTATCTAGTTCTTCATTCATATGCTTTGAATGTGAAGATGGGCTTTTGAAGACCCTTTGAATTTGTGACTGCTGCAGAGGTGAGGATGAGTTCCAGGGCTCTATTTTTCTACCAATTTATATCTTAAAGCCTTTCTCCAAGCATCTTTTTTTTTATGATAACCTAGGAGCCTCCAATCAGGATCTATTAATAGGAAGTAAGATAACCAGTCACAAAAAAAATAAAAATTCAGGCAGTTAACTTATACTATATTTGTTTGCCACTGTGTTGTAAAATAGATGCCTTTCAGTGACAAGATATTTTAGAATATAAATTTAAACAAGTCTATTGATGCTGCTTCTAAAGTGTCTTATATTTCTTAGTTGTATGATAAACCATTAAATGACAATATGTATATGACCTACACTTCTTTAGTATTTTTTTATTTATTTAAACATCTTGATTACAAATATGATTGTGATTAGGTTTCAGTCATGTAAAGAACACCCCCCTTCACCAGTGCAACATTCCTACCACCAAGGTCCCAAATCTCCCTCCATCCCACTCACCCCCACCTGTACTCCAGACAGACTTTCCAGTTCCCTCATTCATTCACATGATTATGGTAGTTCTCAGTGTAGTTATTTCTATAGCTTCACTCACCACTCTTTGTGGTGAGCTTCATTTGTGGTGAGTTGGAAGTTCCAGTCCTACACTCATTGTCTCTGAGAATTGTTGCAAAGATGACTTTTATTTTTCTTAAAACCCATAGATGAGTGAGACTATTCTGCATCTCTCTCTCTCCCTCTAACTTATTTCACTCAGCATGATAGATTCCATGTACATCCATGTATAGGAAAATGTCATGACTTCATCTCTCCTGACAGCTGCATAATATTCCATTGTGTATATATACCATGTTTCTTTAGCGATTCATCTGGTGAAGGGCATCTTGGTTGTTTCCAGAGCCTGGCTATTTTGAATAGTGCTGCAATAAACATAGGTGTGAGGAAGGGTTTTTTGTATTGTATTCTTGTGTTCCTAGGGTATATTCATAGGAGTGGTATAGCTGGATCGTATGGGAGCTCAATTTCTAGTTTATGGAGGAATCTCCATATCGCTTTCCATAGAGGTTGGACAAGACAGCATTCCCACCAGCAGTGGATAAGAGTTCCTTTCTCTCCACATCCCTGCCAGCACCAATTGTTCTCATTCTTTGTGATGTGTGCCAATCTCTGTGGTGTGAGATGGTATCTCATTGTTGTTTTGATTTGCATCTCCCTAGTGGTCAGTGATGAGGAACATTTTTTCATGTGCCTTTTGGCCATTTGTATTTCTTTTTTATCAAAGTGTCTGTTCATATCTTCTCCCCATTTTTTGATGGGATTAGATGTTTTTTTCTTGTAAAGTTCTGTCAGTGCCCTGTATATTTTGGAGAGTAGCCCCTTATCTGATTGGTAAATAGTTTCTCCCACTTGGTGGGTGGCTCTTGTATCCTGGGCACTATTTCTTTTGAGGTGCAGAAGTTTCTCAGCTTAATGTATTCCCATCTGTTTATCTCTGCTTCCACTTGCTTGGAAAGTGCAGTTTCCTCCTTGAAGATGCCTTTAGTCTCAATGTCATGGAGTGTTTTACCTACGTGTTTTCTATATACCTTATGGTATCACGTCTGATATCAAGGTCTTTAATCCATTTGGATTTTACCTTCGTAGAAGATGTTAACTGGGGGTCTATGTTCGCTTTTTTTGCAAGTGGCTAACCAGTTCTGCAGCACAGCACCACTTTTTGAAGAGGTTTTCCTTGCTCCACTTAGGATTTCTTGCTCCTTTGTCAAAAATTAGGTGCTTGTATATCTGGGGAACATTGTCTGAGAACTCAAGCCTATTCCACTGATCTTAGGGTCTGTCTTTATTCTAATACCATGTTGATAACCATTGCTTTGTAGTACAGTTTAAAGTTGGGGAAAGTAATGCCTCCCATATTCCTTTTCCCTAGAAGTGCTTTAGCTATTTGAGGGTGTTTACTGTTCCAGATGAACTTCATAAATGTTTGATCCACTTCTTTGAAGAATGTCATGGGTGTCTTTAGAGGGATAGCATTAAATTTGTGTAATACTTTGGGGAGTTTCCTTTATTCCATAGATTCTGGCAGCTTGTGTCTTCATTATCATTTGTTTTCAGGAAAGTCTTAATTTCCTCTTTGATTTCATCTTGGATCCACTGGTTCTTCAGAAGCAGGGTGTTTAATTTCCAATTGGTAAAGTTTTTTTTCTGTGTGGCTTTGTAGTTCACATCTAATTTTAGAGCCTTGTGGTCACCAAAGGTAGCCTGCAAGATTTCTATCCTCTTGATTTTATGAAGGTATGTTTTATGTGTCAGCATATGGTCTATCTTGGAGAATGACCCATGTACATTGGAGAAGAATGTGTATCCAAGTTTTTTGGAGTGGAGTGTCCTATATATATTTACTAGTCCTCTTTCTTCCATTACTCTTTTCAGGGTTAGTATGTTTTTGTTGAGTTTCAGTCTGGTTGACCTATCAAGTGTTGACATGGCCGTGCTGAGATCTCCCACAATTATTGTGTTATTATTGATGTCTTCTTTCAGATTTGTCAGTAATTGTATTAGATAATTTTCTGGTCTCTCATTGGGTGCATATGTTTAATAGTCTGATTTCTTCCTGTTGCACATATCCCTTGATTATTACATAGTGTCCATCTTTGTCCCTTACAACTTTTCTGAGTATAAAGTTGGTGTCATCAGATATTATATATGGCCATCCCAGCTTTTTTAAGTGTATTGTTTGATTGGATGATTTTCCTCCAGCCTTTGATTTTGAGTCTATGTTTGTTCTGACTATTTAGGTGTGTTTCTTGTAGGCAGTAGAAGGTTGGATTCATCTTTTTTACCCATTTTGCCACTCTGTGTCTTTTAATTGGTGAATTTAGTCCACTGACATTGAGGGAGAGGATTGTCATAGGATTTAATGTCATCTTTGTAGATAAGTTTGCTGTATTTGTTGATCTCTCTTGTCTTAACGTAGACCTGTCAGTTTTTTCTTTAAGGCTGGTTTTTTTTTATCTGTGAAGTTTTTGAGCTGTTGTTTATCCATGAAGCTATGTATACTTGAGTCGAGCAGGGTGCAGTATTCTCAGTGAGGCATCCATTTTATTCAGTCTTGTCACAATATCCCACCACTGTCTTCTGGCCTTGAGAGTTTCTTGTGACATGTCTGCTGTAAGTCTTAGGGATGCTCCTTTGAATGTAATTTCCCTTTTAGATCTTGCTGCTTTCAGTATTCTCTCTCTATCTGTGGGATTCGTCATCGTAATGAGAATGTGTCTTGGGGTGTTTTTCTTTGGGTCTCTTTTAGCTGGTACTCTTCGGGCATGCAGGATTTGATTGCATGTAGTCTTTAACTCTGGGAGTATATCTTTGATAATGTCTTTGACAGTTGATTCTTCCTGGAGATCTCCTTACCTGGGTCTCTGGGACTCCAATGATTCTTATGTTGTTTCTGTTGAGTTTATCAAAGACTTCTATTTTCATCTGTTCACATTCCTTGAGTACTTTTTCCATTGCCTGATCGTTTGTCTTAAGGTTTTTTTCCAATTTCTTCTGCTGTGTTGAGTTTTTCTGCATCTCATCTTCCAGCACACCGATTCTGTCCTCAGCTGCTTTTACCCTGCTGGCGAGGCCATCTACTGAGTTTTTCAGTTCAGCTACCATGTTTTTCAAATATGTTATTTCAGTTTGGAGTTTTCTGATTTCTGTCTTTGAGTTTTGTTCAGATAGATCTATTGCTTTCTTTGATTTCTACAAACATCTTCCATATTGCTATTCTAAACTCCTTGTCTGAGAGATTAATTAGATGGTCGAAGTTTTTTAGGTCATCAAGCTATCATCTTTATTCTCTGTGCATGTTGATTGCCTGCAAGGTTTCCTCATTTTCCCGCTTGTAGTGTGATTTTTTTCTGCATGTTGTGGTGGGGTTCATTGGGTAGAAAGAGTGCGTGGCCACGAAGCGGATGGAGCCTCTGGGAGTGCTATTTTTCTGGGTCCTTTTTGGCCCACTCCCAAGAGGTTTCGTTGACAGGACAGTGGAAAAAACACACACAGGCAACACTCACAGTCGGGAATCACTCTTTCTCCAAGCTTCTAAATATGTTTCTCTAGCTACTTCAGCTGTTACAGAAGTGATGTCACTATAACTACAGACATAATGATGTGTACAAAATCCAATTCTTTGTCCTCCAACACCAACTAAGCATTGTATTGAAACCTTTATATCATTTCTTTGCCAGTAATAGATTTAAAGAAAATGGTAATTACATGGTCTTTTAGATTCTTTTGGATTTTTGAGAAAAGGTAGAAAAACACAAATAATGTATTTACCAATGTGTATAATATTTTATATACCAAGTATGTTCCCATATGTTGCAGATACAATAAACTCATAATCAGAAAAGAGAATTGCATCCAAGCAGTTGGGGATAGGTTCTTAGTCTAATTATGTTATTCATTCTATAAAGCAACAGCAATTCTTTTGCTACTATTAGACATAAGAAATGCTGGAAGTGATTTACAGAAACAGTTCTTGGAGAAAACTTTAACAATGACATTTTGAAAGCCTAAGGAAAATAACAATGCCAAGATATATGCTTGGCAAATGTGTTGTTTTTGAACTATGTGAGATGAGGTGAAATGAGGAAGTATTCCAGTTTGAATAACTCTGAAATGAAAACTATGTTGAAGAATATGATACATGTACTCAACCTCCACTAGCTTTTCAAAAAGTCACATGCAAATGGCTTAAATTTTGGGCTTTTATAAGAATCACATGATTCATGTCCCTCATCTTTAGTAAAGTGGTAAGCCAACCAAGTGTGAGAGCAACCAAGAAAACTGCTTATTCTTGACAAAATATATACTTGTGCCCTACCAGTTCCCAATAGACCGTTAGCAAAGAAACCAGGTTCTCTGTCAGCAAGCTCCCTGCTGACCTCTCTAATAAAAGTGAGCTAGGAGTGGGCCCACTGGCTACTATCCTTCCTTGCTGGCACATGACCAACCAAATTCGCTTCTTGTCAATCTTGGGATGTGTGCACTAAACTACCAACTGGGACCAGGGTCCAGATTATGTCCAAAGGTAGACATTCCCTAGATACTATACAGATCTGTGTGGTTTGTGTAACTTAGCAGCATCTTAGCAATCAACAGGTATTTTCAACTGCAAACTCTCTTGTCTCTGGTCAACCTAGTCTAATTTTTAGTTCCACAGTTATTGCCAGTTAACAGAATTCTGGGTATCACACATATCTACACAATTTTTTAAATGTATTTCTTGTTATTTTAAACAAAATTAATTTTACATTAGTTTTTAAAAATTATTAAAACACCAAGATATAGAGTTATCTCATCTGTACAATGTTCCAAAGCCAATTCCACTACCAGTGTCCCAAGGCTCCCTTCCATCCCCTAACTGCCCTCCATGACAAGCACATTCTTAAGTTTTATTGCCGTAGTCTGTATCCATAGCTTGTACCCAGCACCTCAGAAAATAAACCCCAGGTCAATGCACAGGATCACTTGACAGTAGCTTGACAGCAAATGACAGGGACTCAAGAATGTGAATCATCTGACTGCCACAACACCTGCAATACCTCAGCACCAGATAGAGTCATGAGGAAAGGAAGCAATTTTACAAGAACTGTAATTTTTAACAAGCAATAAATTAAATCTGCTAAATTTGATCCTCATACCATGCACTAAGAAATAACATTTGTGCATTACACAAAAAAACTCAGTCCATCCTGTGTTTTCTTATGGGCACACCCAGTAGTGCTCAGGGCTTACTCCTGGCTCTACAATCAGGAATCACTCCTGGCAGAAATCAGGGGATCATCTGAACACTGAAGTTAGAACTCATGGCAGTTGCATGCAAGGCAAGTACACTATGCACTGAACTATCTCTCTGACTACTCAAGTTCATCTTCCTAATTGTGGTGCATTATACCATAAGAATGTGAAAGGAAATGGAAACATTAATTCTGTAACAGAATTAAGAGTGAGGAACAAAATAACCATTATGCAGTCCATAATACAGGCTTTATCTTTCTATTGAAATTAAAGATTAAACATTTCCAGAAGCTTCAAGAATATAATCAGTCCTTTTTTCAATATTGGGAAACAAACCTTGCCCAGATTGTTAACAGCTATTCCCTTTAGCAATCCCACCACATTGCCTCAACACCAGTTAGAGCCAGGCAGGTGGAGAAGTTGGGAGCTGAGTGCATTGGGTGGGTGGGTGGGGGGCACAAAGCCCTGAGGTTTTTGTGCAATAAATTCTGAGCAGCAGGAATCAGAACCACAGGTTTTGAGGGAAGAGAAATACTTTTTGTCCATGGATCTGTAATCTAACAGTCATAAAGTCAGTGAGAACTGTCAATAATGACCATAGAGAATAGACCAAAGCTGACCCTGCTGCCTCCCACATGACTTGCTGAGTACCCCAAGAATCTGAGTGGGGTGCAAGAAAAACTAAGGAGACTCAGAACTGAGGGATTAAATTTCCACACCCAACAGAATGGGGATCAATTTACCTATGATCACAAAGGTGGGCACAGAAAAGAGAACTGTACTGAAATAAGTAATTAATGTGAAGCACATAATAGATGGCAAAGATAGGAGACAGTGAGAGACTAACTCTTAAAAGGAAGGAAAAGCTTTTATTGGGTTATTGTCTTCGATGTGTTTGTGGCTGTATATAAAAGTGAAAATGATCTAGTGAGTGAATCAGCACCACAAACTCTTGCCCAGATGGATTAAGCATGTTCTGTGATTCAATCCTTAAAACATGTTGATGCATATATCTCATTATTATTCCCATATTAAAATGGGAAAGAGTTTCAACAAAATTAAGGAACTTCTTTCCAGTATGTGTAGAATCATCATCTCCTGCCTAGATAATTATAAGACTCCCTAAACAAGTCTTTCTACTTCCTAGCTCTATACAGGTTCATGTCAGAAGTTAGAGTAATTTGAAAAATTAACTGAAATGCCAGATCAACTCTATTTTCCTGCCCATCTCTAACCAATGACTCTCAGTCCTTTGAAGGCAAATCTGATTAGATCTTTCACAGTTTTCTTCTTCTGCTACCAATTTTTCCAAATTCCAATCTCTTGATCTCTTACTATTCTCAGAATAAAACTCAGAGCTATTTTTTCTATTGATCTGGAATGTTCTCTCCTTCATATACAATATATGTATATATTATATTTCTTCCAAATCTCTGCTCAAATGATATTTTTTCACAGGGAAAAATAGTCTTCCAATTTAAATACTGAGTTTCCCTACTACTCACTACTTGTAAAACTCCTAGATATTACTCAGAATGTGTGTGTGTGTGTGTGTGTGTGTGTGTGTGTGTGTGTGTGTACATTTGCTCACCTGTGATTCTCTGCAACTGGGCAACCAATTCAGTGAAACAGCCCAAAGATAATCAAGCCATGCATAGGCAGGAATATTCCTGTGTAGCCCACTGATGCCAAGGGTTTATAAATGCAGGTTTAGCATATACATGAGCCCTAACTTCTTATTTTGACTTTTTTCACTGCACTTAGTCAATATAAACATTTTTCTTCCTCTTCTGCCACTTTCCCCACTTCCTACCACAAATAAAATTTTATTTATATGCTTATATATTTATATAAACATTACATAATTATTTTTATAAGTTCACTGACTTAATCAGAGTATGGCACATAAAATATACTCAATAAATGAGTTGATTTATAATTTGGTCTTTATTATATTGAAAAAATCAAGCTTTCAGAGTGAAATGATTAACTTCAGTTTGGCATGCATTTTAGTTTAGTTTAGTTTAGTTTAGGTTTTTGGGCTCTACCCTGCGATGTTAGGGGTTACTCTTGGTTCTGCACTCTGGAATCACTTTTGGAGAGCAAGACATGTGTGCTGTGCACACTGTTCTAATGCTCTAGTCCATAATATGTATTTTAAATTTCCCTTATAATCTCTAATAAATAAATATCTGTAACTATATTTAAAATGATGGCTGTGCTTAAATCACAACCTCTACAAAGTGTGATTATTTCCAACATTTCTGTTAACAATTCTAGTTGAATTTTATGAGCATCATTATGAGAAGTCTCATATCCGAGTTTTACCAGCAAAAGTGGGTAATTTTTATATCTAGAATATCTTGAAAAGCTTCCTTATATGTTTTCATCCTACTGTCTTTGAGCAGTTTTTTTAATCTTAAAATTCTTCCTGACACAACGAACTATTTGCATTTCACGAATTTACATTCTATTGTGACTCAATACTTTAACTGCTTATAGCTGTGCTAATATACTTAGTGATCTTTAAGCTTTTACCTAGGAGAAAAATACTGGCAAAAAAAATTACAGATTTTATTAGATTTTAATAGGAATTTGACCACAATTATTGATATGTTTTTTTTTTGTTGTTGTTGTTGTTTTTGGGTTTTTTTTTTGGTTTTTGGGCCACACCCATTTGACACTCAGGGGTTACCCCTGGCTATGCGCTCAGAAATAGCCCCTGGCTTGGGGGGACCATATGGGACGCCGGGGTCCATCCTACGCTAGCGCTTGCAAGGCAGACACCTTACCTCTAGCGCCACCTTCTCGGCCCCTATTGATATGTTTTATCTTAAAATTTTTAAGGCACAGTGATTTACAAGTTATTTATGATTGAGTTTCAGGCATACAATTTTCCACCACCAATTCTACCACCAATACTAACTTCTCTCCACCAGTGTTGCCAGTTTCCCTTCCACTCAATATCTGCCTCCCTGACAGACACATTTTAGGTTTGATTTAAGAGTTTGAATCTAATGCCTTTAGGTTTGTTTGTTCTGTGCTCCAGATACTCTGATATACCACAGTATAACAGAGGCATTTATCTCCTGTCCTCCTCTTCTTACTTCCTCCACCCCTTTACATTTTTTTTTTCTTTAGTGGGGGGTGAGGGTACACCTGGCAGTGTTCAGTACTTGCTCCTAGCTCTCTGACCAATGATCAGCACCTCCTGGTGGCTTGGGGGACTATTAGGGATGCTAGGGATAGAACCAAGGTCAGCCATGTACAGAGTAAACACCATATGTACTTTAACATGGATCTGGCCATCTTTCTCACCCCATCATATTTTCTAATAAATTATTATTTCTTTACAAAATACTGCCTAGAAAAATAGATACCAATTCAAATATTTAGAAATGTTTTCCTTCTTTTTTAAACTTTTAACAGTAAAATACCTTGTCTCTACTAGTAAATAAGGCCTAAGTGCAAAATCTTTATCTAAGAAAGAAAGAAAGAAAGAAAGAAAGAAAGAAAGAAAGAAAGAAAGAAAGAAAGAAAGAAGAGAAGGAGAGAGAAAGAAAGAAAGAAAGAAGAGAGGGAGAGAGAAAGAAAGAAAGAAAGAAAGAAAGAAAGAAGAGAAGGAGAGAGAAAGAAAGAGAGAGAGAAAGAAAGGAGGGAGAGAGAGAGAGAGAAAGAAAGAGAGAGAAAGAAAGAAAGAAAGAGAAGAGAAAGAAAGAAAGAAAGAAAGAAAGAAAGAAAGAAAGAAAGAAAGAAAGAAAGAAAGAAAGAAAGAAAGAAAGAAAGAAAGAAAGAGAGAGAAAGAAAGAAAGAAAGAAAGAAAGAAAGAAAGAAGAAAGAAAGAAAGAAAGAAAGAAAGAAAGAAAGAAAGAAAGAAAGAAAGAAAGAAAGAAAGAAAGAGGAGGGAGGAAGGGAGGGAAGGGAAGGGAGGGAAGGAAGGAAGGAAGGAAGGAAGGAAGGAAGGAAGGAAGGAAGGAAGAAGAAAGAAAGAAAGAAGAAAGAGAGAAAGAATGAAGAAAGAGAGAATGAAAGAAAAAGAAAGAAAGAAGAGAAAGAAAGAAAGAAAGAAAGAAAGAAAGAAAGAAAGAGAGAGAAAGAAAGAAAGAGAGAAAGAAAGAAAGAGAGAAAGAAAGAAAGAAAGAAAGAAAGAGAGAGAAAGAAAGAGAGAGAGAAAGAAAGAGAGAGAGAAAGAAAGAGAGAGAGAAAGAAAGAAAGAAAGAAAGAAAGAAAGAAAGAAAGAAAGAAAGAAAGAAAGAAAGAAGAAAGAGAGAAAGAAAGAAAGAAAGAAAGAAAGAAAGAAAGAAAGAAAGAGAGAAAGAAAGAGAGAAAGAAAGAAAGAAAGAAAGAAAGAGAGAAAGAGGGAGGGAGGGAGGGAGGGAGGAAGGAAGGAAGGAAGAAAGGGAGGGAGGGAGGGAGGGAGGGAGGGAGGGAGGGAGGGAGGGAGAGAGAGAGAGAGAGAGAGAGAGAGAGAGAGAGAAAGAAAGAAAGAAAGAAAGAAAGAAAGAAAGAAAGAAAGAAAGAAAGAAAGAAAGAAAGAAAGAAAGAAAGAAAGAAAGAAAGAAAGAAAGAAAGAAAGAAAGAAAGAAAGAAAGAAAGAAAGAAAGAAAGAAAGAAAGAAAGAAAGAAAGAAAGAAAGAAAGAAAGAAAGAAAGAAAGAAAGAAAGAAAGAAAGAAAGAAAGAAAGAAAGAAAGAAAGAAAGAAAGAAAGAAAGAAAGAAAGAAATGATTATATGCCAAAATGGTTTGTTGTTTTTGTGCCAGAGAAAGAGTTTGGAAACAGTGCCTCCTAGAGTTAGATTCATTCAAAGTAGAAGTAATGAGATGGAAAGTACATGAAAAAAGAAATGGGATATTTGGGAAATTATATCAGTTAAACACACACACACACACACACACACACACACACATATTCACACACACGCACCACACACAAACACACACCCCAGAAGAGTTCACAGCCTTGCAAACTCATTTCCTAAAAAGTCACCACTTCCTTGTATTCTCTCACCTGCTACTGGGCTTATACAAATTTGTACAAAAGGAAAAGAATCTAAACTGTCCAGCCAAGTTTGAGAAATCCATTTTTAACAAGTAGAAAATTTGTAACAATTATATGGGGAGGGGGAGAAACAAAATCAGTAAAAAAAGAAAAAAAGAATACATAAAACCTAGAGTTCTTTATGGTTCTCTTTGCAATTTCAATTTCACAACTCTACTCTTATAAATCAGATAGATTTAACCACCAAATATTCAACAAAGTTTTACTATTTTTGAAGCCCAAATATATATCAGTAGCAAAATGCACTGGTCAGTGATAAGAAAGGGAGGATTAGACAATTCTAAAATATTTTATATCAAGAAATTTATTATTAATTTTAATTGCATGCTTGTTGACTCTTCCACAATTTACTGAACCATTTACCTAAGATTTGGCAAAAGAATATTAATAATATTAAAATAAAAAAAATCTGTGATTTTTTTGTGCTATCACTCTGGTTCCTGATTTTTCAAATAATGACTTTTAAGTAAAATTGTATTACTACTGGGAAATTTTTTTGCCTATAAAATGTATTCATTTCAGCAGCAATGTAAGAGGGAACTAAGAAAAGCAGTTCATTTTCCAGATGCTCCTCTAAGTGAGCTCAGTACATTTTTGAACTAATGACAAACTTGAAAACTGATCCATTCATACCACTACTTTGCTCTAAATTCTCAATATCGCTTTGTGAATAATAAAATTACAACTTACTTTGAGGCCTGGCCATTATAATTTAGTTTATGGCTACAAATCTTTCTCTTACCTTCTACACAGATTTTTTTTTTAATTTTCACATGCACATTCACAGTTTTATTTAGCATCTTAAACTGTTGTTTGAACTCCTTTTTTCTATCCACATATGACACTTGATTAGAATTACATGATTATTTTTTTTCGACCCACACCCGTTTGATGCTCAGAGGTTACCCCTGGCTAAGTGCTCAGAAATTGCCCCTGGCTTGGGGGGACCATATGGGACACCGGGGGATCGAACCGCGGTCCTTCCTTGGCTAGCGCTTGCAAGGCAGGGACCTTACTTCTAGCTCCACCTCGCCAGCCTCAGAATTACATGATTTTACAAATACTAATCACTCTATCCAGACACACTTACAGTAAGTCACCTCCTCCTCCATTTCATCATCAAAAGTCTTCTATGCCTTTAATATGCAGCTTGGATGCTACTTTACTAACTTACAATGCGACCCAAAAGATACAAGATTTGCCTCTTCATAAATAGTAAATAAAAGAATACAAACAACTTAGTCTCTACCTTATTCCTTATGTGTAATCTATTATATGTTTAAGTTTTAGATTATTTTTAAAACTGAAAATAATTCATTGCAAATCTGCAACTTGCAGTCGATTTTATTAAAATTATTACATTTAGAAGCAATTTCCATCTTTAAAGATGTAAATAATTTTATAATATCCTTAAAACTAATAGCTTTTTTATAAGCATAGCAAAAATTATGAGCAGAAATTTTAATTTATTCTTTCCAATTTATGTGGCATGAAAATTGTGTTCACAGTTTAAAAGAATAGTGTCTGGGCGAGCAAAAAAAATTACTTCTATTTCTTATAGAGACAAATAATTTGGTTAGTTTTATACAGACTATCCCATTTTAAAACAAGATTTGTTTGGTTTTGTTTGAGGACCACAGCCAGTGATCCTCAGGGTTTACTCTTGGCTCTGTACTCAGGAATTACTCCTAGTTGCACTTGGGGTACCATATGGGATGCCGGGGATAAAACCCAAGTAGGTTGCATGCAAGGCAACTGTCCTATCCATTATATTTCTCTCAATCCCCCAAAACAAGATTGCTTAAACAACTATACACACCTAAGAAAATAAGATAAAACTCAGACTGAGTCACTCGGTATAAAAGTACTGTGTGTCACTACATAGCAAATGCTCTGTGGAAGATTCATAGGACTTCAAACTGAATGACTTGTATCCCTGCAGAGGAACTTGCATCGAGAAACAGATGTATGTATGTGTAATATTTCCAAACCCTGAAAACCAGCAGTCAGATCAGATGGAACCTAATAATAAATGAAGATGCAGATTCCGTTAGTCAGGCTGAGCGGAATATTTTAAATATTTTAAAAAGATGTTGCTGTATGAAGGGTGTGAAGGCTTAAATATTTGACAACATTGGCAACAATAATCACTACATTATTAAATGATTTTTTTGGAAAGCCACTTGTAGGAGGTACCTATTAATAAATAATAAAGGGAGAAAGAGCTTTAGGAATGGGCAACTTCAAAACAAAGACAGACAAGATATGATATAGCCAAGGAACACTAAGAAAGTGTTAAAAAATACAAGATGTATAAAATGTAAGAAGACAAGGGAAGAAGCAACCTGTATATAGGTTGTGACTATTTTCACACATCATGGACTTAATCCATAATTAGAATGACTACAAATAAATTTTAGGTTTCTTTCCTTTTCCTAAGGAAAAAAACCAGAATACCTATTTCTTAGAAAGAGAATTTGATATCAGACTGAGAATGAATTGGAAGAAATCAATGTAACCTGAAAAAAGATTACTGAAGTACTCAAGCAGGACTATGGAAGAGCATTTAAACTGGATAAAATACACTTAGGAATCTATGTACAGTTAAATATGGGCTGTACACCATCAAGATCAGTTCTCCTGTGCATTCTTAGATTCTAAGGTTAGTGGTGACTTTCCAACTAGAAAAAATTTTGTTGACATTGTCGGATCTTATACAACCATTAGAAAGTGAATGAACATGATTCAAACACTTAAGTCTTGTTTCAAATGTCTATATTGACCCTAGATTTCCACACCATTCCCTCTTCTCTAGACTGGAATGGGGACAACTGGAAGTGATATGCTGAAGATGAAGGAGCTGTTAGAGACTAAGACCTACATGGAATACATGAACCTTGACTCTCACCTCATTAAATGGACAAAACTTCAGTTGCCTAGCTCTTACTATTATGTAGATGTACTCATATGTATCATGCTCCATCAACTCAGTTTTCACTTTTGGCTTCTATAGGATTGTATGATTCAAGTGATTGTGAAGACTCAAGAACAGTAGTACCATTAATATACAGAATGATTAAACTGAGCTTGAACCACAAAGTGGATGTTGTGCCTTATGTAAATTTAAAAGATTATAGGTCTAGGGAGAGAATAATGTACTCATTTTTTGAGGGATAATGTTTATGTTGCCTTGCAGGGTACTTGGGGGCACATAACTGGCAGGTCTTTACATGAGCAAGTCTGAATCTTAGAAAAATACAAGATTTTTGTAGAAGTTTTGTGAAGTGGCAAATAGAATAAAATTATCTAGAAAATAGAGAAGGCTATCAGTCACAGGCCAGGGAGTAGAACAAATGGAGGAACAGGAACCACTCAAAGGAGGTGAGTGAACTGGCAGATTAGTGTTGGCAAAATCATTTTTAAAAAATATTGAAGCTCATAAAACAATGTCAATGGAATTTCACAAAAACAGTTGTTGCAGAACATATACATATTATGACTCTAAAACTAAAGTTTAAAAGCATACAAAAGTGACATGAGATATTTTCAAGGAATATAGTCATATATAGAAAAGTCATATATATAAAAAAATACCTGAGGAGTCAGTTTTAAATAATGACTACATTTCTGTTTGGGCAGAGAGAAAATTATAATCAGTCAAGAATGTACAGGGAACTTGAACTCAGTTGATAATACTTTATTTACTGGGCAGAGAAGAAGCATATGAGTACTTCCTTTCTAAAACATATTTTAATTACATTTTTTTAAACACTGTGGTTACAAGATTGTTCAAAATAGCCCCCCCCCAATTGTTTTTTTTTTTCACAGTTACATAGTTGTTCACAATTGAGTTTCATTTTTTAAATAAAAATTAGAACCTTCTAAAAATGCCAGAATAAAAAAAAAAACAGGATGTGGTAAATAGTATCAAAGCAAAATGGGAAAAAAAAAAAAAACAATTGGAATAGGCAGGCAGCATATTCAGAGAACTTGGGTTAGGGGCAAGAAAAGATAGTAAAGCAGATAGCTGATTAAGGTTCTATTTCCAGTATTCCATATGCTTCCCAAGCACTGCCAGGAGTAATTCCTGACAGCAGAGCCAGCAGTAACCCCTGAATATCACTGAACATGCCCCCCCCCAAATAAACAACAAAAAAAACCTAGGGTTAGGTTTCTTTTAATAAGTAGACATAAAGGGGCCAGAGAGATAATTCAAAGGTTATGGTACTTGCCTTACACGTGGCAAATTCAGGTTTGATTCTATCAACTCTTATGGTAACACAAGCTGGCCAGGACTAAGTGCTAAGTTCAGAGCCAGGAGTAACTCCTGAGCATCACTGAGTGTGGCCCCAAAACCAAGAGTTTAAAAAAAATCCCAAAGTTGGAGTAAAAATTGAAATTTATATTTTAGAATATATGTAATTTTTTTCTGTTGAGCCATTAACTTTATAGGAAAGTATATAATTACTTTATGATAAAATAAGTTCTGTTTTCTGTAACAGTGGAGATACTGATGAGAGTATGATTTCTTTAATTCATCTAATAGAATATACATTTCTTGATTAGTTTAGCTAATAATGAGAATAAAGTAAAAATGTTAATCATTCCCCATTACCATATTAAAAGAAAGTCTCATGTCCATATCCGATAGAACTGTTTGTTTAGAAGGTGATTAAATTTAGAATTTAGAATAGAAAGTAAACTGTCACTGAAGAAAATATTATTTTTTAGATTATGTAAATATTATTTGTAATATATAAATGTTGGAAAAATGCAACATCTCTTTCGAAAAACATCACAAAATAATCTCTTTAAATTTTTTTCCTATTTAATCTACAAATGATGAAATTTCTGTATATTCTTTAGTGAAACTAAACTTTCAAGCATATACTGTCAGGAAGCAGTGAAATAGAACATGGGTTAAGGTAAATCCCTAACTATTGTTGAAGAATGTGTGGGTGGAGCCCCAGTAATCTTTGATCACTCCTAGAAAGCCATCTCAATCTGAAGATCGGTGTCACAAAAAAAAAAAAAAAGCATGTTAAATAAATTTATCACCTACTATCAGTAAATGTTGGGTTTTTAAACTTTTTTTTAATACCTGTTTTTATAGATGTGAAGATCACTTAAAAATTTTCAGATGAGGTTTTCCCCAGAAGAATAAAAAATTAAGAAGTCCTGACTTAGACCACAAAAAAAATGCATAAAACAAGTATAGGCTTTTTAACAAAGAAAGAAATTACTTTGAAGATATTTAATTTTCTTTACTCTAATTGCTTTTGCTCTCATTTAGTATAATAACCATAAGACTTCATCAAAACAGAAGTGAATTAATAGTTTGAGTTTGTAATAGAATTTTATACATACCAATTACACTCCCCAATGATACTCTCTTATCAGATTTATTTTAAAATGACAATTTCATCTAAATATCATCTTTTTAGTCATTAGAATTAATTGCTATGAAGACTGGGTTAAACTTTCTATTTCACCCATTTTGGAGGGGTAGGGTTCAATGGTGCTCAATGCTTATTCCTGGATCTGTGTTTAGGTTTATCCTGTGGTACTCAGGGGACCATCTGAGGTGTGGGGATCAAGCCAGAGTTTGGGGCAGACAAGGCAAGTAATATAATACCTGAACTAATAAAAAAGAAAAATTCTTTTTTTAAAGAAAAAATGCTCTTATATTTGTACAGTCAATAAAGTTTGTACACATTCAATGAGTAATAACTTCTGAAATCAATTAAATAAAATACTGTAAATAATACAAGAGCTACTATGGTGAATGCCTGACAAATTCAGTCTTTTGGGGAGGGACTGGATGGGCAGAACACTGAAACAGTGTTTACTAGTGCCAGAAAGAAGCTCCAAGGAATGCCAGGCCCTGGTATGTGGGTTTTAAGTACAATACTCAGTCCAATAATGTTGAGTTATGATCCAGTGGCTGGAGGAGTGAAGAGCGTTCTATATGGTTCCATGAACTTAACTCCAGGTCTTCACATGCAAATATGTGAACCAGCCCACTGGGCTATCTCCCTAGCCTACAAAGTCAGTCTTTAAATTGGAAGAGAGACAGTTGAGTAGTAACAGATCAATATATAAAGGCATAAATATGGGTAGTATAAAAAGAAAAGAATCAGAAGGTACCCATAAAATTTTAAGGATTTTCTATAAAAATATGTTTAAAACACATACATTAAACTTTTGAAAACTTTAACACAGAATGGTAGGTATGAAAAATGTAGTTCTATAGAAATTAATACAATGAAGCCATAAAGAGCAGTGACTATATTAGGAAATGTAACATGCTATGAAGGACAAAGGGGTTAAGATTAAAATTTAATTAAAATTAAAATTTTAGAAGAGGGGTTGCTCTTTTTATGACTGAAACTCAACTACAAACATGTTTGTAAACATTGTGCTTAAATAAATAAAGGTATTATTTTAAAAAATATAAAAGGAATTATGAAAAAGTAAAAAATATTAAATTAAAATTTACCAGCTTTTCATTCATGTTTGTCCCTACATCTCCTTCTCAACTTGGTGATCATGGATATAGAAAGTACAAAAGATAAAGTCAATTAAAATAAAATGAATATTAAAACTGGCAATGTTAACAAAGGAAATTTGATTGCTGGAAACCAAATTTTTAGATAAGTTTCTGAGCCTTTTTAAAAATCATAGCCCCTTCTGTTCCTTTTGTGTTTTACTGGTGTCCCGCCTCCCCCACCCTCACCCCCGATAATCCCATCTCATGCTATAGTCTCACTTATGAGAGTTTCACCGGTGGCTCCACTGCACTATCCTAGGGACCTAGAGAGACCATACAGTCACCAGATGTGGAATGATGACTTACTAGATCTTTTTTATCTGTATCTGGACTTGCATTTAATCTAACAGATATGGACCATTACAGCTTTCTAAACTTGAAAAAAAAAAGATTCTGGACAATTCTTAGGGCCAGAATTAGTCCAAACCACTGGGAGTGCTTCCTATACAATTTGTACTATTCATGGCCACGAAATTAGGCTGATCTGGCACCCAAACTACATGATTAAAAAGCATCCTTAGAAAGATCACACATATATCTAATAGTGGAGGTTGAAAAACTGGGATCCAGTCTCCAGTAAATTTCAGTTCAGAGGTAGTCTGAAAATCCTGGTCTCTTAGGCAACTTTCTGCTTGAAAGTGAACTTTCTATAATCAAGCAGTAAGAAACAAGATGAAGTAAGAGTCTGACTGGTTTATTCTTTTGACAAAAATGTTTTTATTTTTCTCTCAGATAGCAGATCAGGTTTGAAGTGCTTCCTCATTAGTTTGTCTGATTCAAAAGTTTGCTTTGTTTTTTTAAACACTGTGGTTTACAGAGTTGCTTATAATACAGTTATTTCTGGCATTCAATGTTCTTTTGGATTCAAAAGTTTAAGAATGTGAAACAAAAAAAAAAGAAAAGAAAAGAATGTGAAGCAGGGGCTGCAGCAATAGCACAGCAGTAGGACATTTGCCTTGCAGGCAATTGACCCCAAGATAAACTTGGGTTGATACCGTGTCCCATATGGTCCCTGGAACCAGGAGGGATTTCTGAGTGCATAGAAGTAATCCCTGAGGGTCACTGGGTGTGGCCAAAAAAAAAAACAAACCAAATAAAAAAAGAAAAGAAAAATTGTCCAATTTGGCTGTTGCATATAATTTACATTTTTTAAGAAAAATTTATAAAGTATTTTAAATACTCAATAGAAATTATAAAAATACAATTTAAAAAGTATTTTTAAAATAGATTAATTATTTACATGTATTTACCTGATTATAAATACAGCAATACTTATAATACTTATATCTTACTCCTCTAGGGAATTGCCCCTACGATATATTTACAAAGGTAGCTCTCTGTAACTTTTTTCCCCCTTTAAGTTTTGGCATCCTTAAAATACTGAATATTTTAAGTATGGTCATGTAAATGGTAATTTCTAATTCCAGGAAAGTTGTGGTGAAACCAGCAGTCTCTATTGGTAGTATTGTGATTGCTACATCCCTTTTGAAAGCAATGTGGCAACTATGAAGCAAGCTTTGTTCATTTTTTATTTGGTCTAGAAATAGTCCTGTATAAATCAGGTCATACTGACTACTGTTTTCTGCTGACCTACAAATAAAATATAATAAGAAAACTGATATGATATAGAAAGATAAGGACAACTTAATAGAAATTGAAAATTCTAGGGAGGTTGAGGGGTGAGGGATAAAAAAAAGAAATTGAAAATTCTAAAGAAATACTAAAACTTTTACTATGATAAAAGAATAAATTAGAATATTAAATAGAACAAAATAATATGTACAGATATTTCAGTGAAAAGTATACTAAGCACTTACTCATTACCAAAAGTGTCTATGAGATCACTGGCAGGATTCCTGAATATTTCAATGCCTATGTTCCACTCCACATTGATTAGCAGCTTAATCAACTGATGTATAGAACATTTATATTTTATTTATATTTCAGTTAGTGTAATGATATAATATCAAAATTATTGATTTTTAATTATCATTAAATCACATAGTAAGTAAATCACATAGTAAGTAACCGAGGTACTACTTCATTGGGAGGCCAAAGACATCCTACATCCTAGTAACTCCTAAACCTCTTCAGTTTCTCAAGTGTAGTGATTGCAACCAAAGGAAACCATCTGGAAATACTACCAAGAGGCCATTCTTGAACCATAAGATCTTGTCACAAATATATAACTTATAAAATAGATAAATGTACCAGACTTTCACAATATAAATAATATTGTTAAATATGGCCATAAGTCTATTGCTAGGGTCTCTCTAAATGTTGACACAGGCCTTTAAAAGGAATGAACATTAGTGATGTGCAGATTTCTAACTAAAACCAACTAATCTTTTCTGAATTCATTTTTGGCCATTTTTCTGAGGATGAAGAACACCCACATAGCACACCACAGAAGAGTAATGCATCTCATCATCAAGAAGACTGAGGTCCTCCTCCCCAGAATACCCCAGCAATGCTGGGGAAAGTCCTCCCCACCACTGGGCCAACAGCCCCCCCCCCACCAGGTGCAGTGCAATGATAACAGTGGCTAATTTTAGAACTCCATGTTTATTTTTCACTCTGTTCCCATCCCCTTTTCTACTGATTTAACCAATCAATGCTCAATTTGGTAGTAGACTTTTACTTTCCTAAGACTTTACCCTTTAGACACAATGGAAAAACAAACAAACATGGTCATGAACCCCTTCATTCTCAGTTCATGTGACTCTTCCCCAGATATCTGACCAAAGGCCAAAGAGATTAATATGTAGTAATATTAAAGTGGGTGGAAATTAAACAATTCCTGGATTCTTAAATTAAATGTCAGGGAGACTCTATGCAACACATTTCAGAAGAATTATTTTAACACCAAGTTTTATTAAAATCAAAACACTGATTACTTTTTAAAACTTAATGTTTTTAAATGATGATTCTCCTGTAAACAATGACAACTAATTTAAAGTTATCTTAATCTACAGCTAAATACACTACCTGCTCTAAAATAATTCTAAATGTCAATTAAGTAGTCAGTTTCTAAGTAAAATGAGCAGAAATATCCATTAATATTAATTGAAGCCATATATTTCTATTTCTAATTTTTAGATTTTAGAGAACAATTTAAAGAAAATATAGCAATATAAATTTATTATGAAAATATCTGCTACATTCTATGTAATTTTATGAAATCTCAAATTTCTCCAAGTTAAATAAAAGAAAAACAATGAAAAATCACAATGGATATGATTTTGAAGAGACCTTCTATGCATACTCTAAAACCCTTTGTTTGCAAACACTTGTAAAATTTGCCTCTTTTTTTTTTTTTTTTAATGCATAATTTTTTTTTTATTTAAACACCTTGATTACATACATGATTGTGTTTGGGTAATGAAGGTGATTAAATATATTTTATGATGATTATATAGTGATTAAAAACATTTAATAAAAACAGGCAATCTTTGTTTTGATTGTTGTTAATAAAGTTGGTAGTCTGTTTAAACGTTATTAACCACTTGACCTATAAACTTAATAAAAAGGATCTATCAGCTGTTGGAACGTGAAAAATCAATGAATAGTAGTAGAAGTATGTCTTGTTAAGGTTAATCATTAAATAAAATGACTACATTTACAAAATTTATACGAACTTTCTTGGGTAATATACTTGTATAGTTATGCTTCACTAAACATACAATTTCTTAGGTCTAAATTAAGAACCAAGCAATTCACCTCCCCTTCATTACTGTGTACTCTCAGATAAACTAAATAAACTCCTGTGTCAGGCTTGTCATTATTGAAGTTGAGAAATAAGTAGTTAATTCAAAGATATATTGTGAGGTTAAATTGTGAGGATATCCACAAAATGTTAACCCTGGTAGCTGGCACAGAGCCTGGTGAGGTTACTTATTGCTGGTCATTTAAAGATTTTCAAGGAGGTGCTTGAATTGTAATTATTTTTCTGATAAGAGATAGTAATCCAAACATGTTTGGAAACCTCTCTAGATCCATTATAATACTTCACCTATGATCATTCACATTGAATGAATATTTACATTTTTATTATCAAAGTCACCATGTTTCTAAAAGGATATTGTATCCTTGTAATTAATCCATGGTAGAAAAAAACCCACTACACTGCAATATTTACCTGCAAAGATATATAATGCTGAGGTAGGGAAACTAATCGTGAGCATATCAAAAAAAAAATGTTTGCATGCATCTTTTGATGGGGTTGTTTTTCCCTATGGACAGTCATATGGAATGCTTTTCAGAATGAGGTTCTGTAGAAAGGAAGCTTGTCCTTTGTGATTTATATTTAGAAAACAATAACAGAAAACAATGCAGTAGATTGCAATGCAAAGAGTGCAATAAAAGGGGTGTACAGAATTGAAAAGCCTGAACTCTGGATACCTAACTTGTCTCATTAAATTTAAATTTCCTGCAATAAAAAATGAAGACCTTTTTAAATATTTTATTGTAATAGTATTACTAATAAAGGAATTTAACATCACTGTTTGTCAATTATTAAAGTCAAAATAATTTTCCTTGTTAATTTTCAGTGGTTTATAGAATTTCACGGGAATGGGGTAACACTTCTACATGTGTAGAGATTCATGGTACAGACTACTGAAGTTCTAGTATCATCCCACCACTAAAAAGATCCCTTTAAAAATCCATGATGAACATATGCTTCACCAAATTCAAGAGTAATTTTTGTTTAAGTAATTTATATTATCCACTGATTTTCATTCGAATCTTAATATCATCACCTCAAATTCCATGCATTTTTTCCAAAGGCACAATTTTAATTTTTTTAACAGCTGAAGGTCATTACATTGAGCAAAACAGCTTCTTTTATCTATCAACTGCTTGCTAATGGGCACTAAGTTTTGATTCTATGTTCTAGCTAATGGGAATAAAGCTGCTTTGAACACAGAAGAACAAATGTTCTTCAAATAAATGCCTAAAAGTTTATTGCTGGATCATATAAATTTCCATTAGTATTATTTTGTTTGCTTTCTTGGCCATAGCTAACTATGTCTAGGGCTTACTCCTTGCTCTGTGTACCAAGCCTGGTAGTACTCAGAGGAGCACATACTGTGCCAGACATATAAAACTGGGTAAGCCACATGCAGGGGGCAAGTGGCTTACCCACCAAACTAAATCTATCTGGCCCCACTAGTTACAACTTAATCTTCTTACCAATTTCCATAGAAGTTGTACCAATTTACATTCCCAGAAACAGTATTCCAAACAGAGACAAAGTACAGAGTTTAAGGGGTTTCTCTAACATACAGCTAACCCCAGTGGGTCCACAGCACTTCCATAACTAGCTCAATGCTAATAAAAAAAGGCTGATTATTAAATTTAAACAATACTACTACACTCACAGTACCTTTTATGATTACACAAAAATTTATGTGAACATGTCCATTTTCTTCCTGTTTTTTTTTTTTTTTTTTCAGAAAAATGATGATGGGTTTTTGTTCGTTTAGTTTGTTGGTTGGGTTGTGTGTGTGTGTGTGTGTGTGTGTGTGTGTGTGTGTGTGTTTTAAGTGAATTTCTGCTACATCTTATTAAAATTTTCTACCAGGAAAATATAGTTTTCATTCATGTAATTATTAGTTTTAAATCTTTAGGTTTTGGGTATGAACCTTCCTGAGGTACTTATGTGTGCTGTTTTAGTTAAAACAAGAAACACAATCTGTAGATATAGGACATAAACTACAGTACCTCTTCTATGCTGAAAACGATACACAAGTCAAATCAACCCTTTCAGTTTTTGAAGTTTAGACTCTTCTTCCAGCCAGAATTTTTTTTTTTTACCAAAATTGTTATGTGACCATCTGGTAAACCTGATATACAGAGTAACGTGTGTGTGTGTGTGTGTGTGTGTGTGTGTGTGTGTGTGTGTGTGTGTGTTGGAGATTATATGCTGGTGCTGAGGGTCTCAAGAGGAGAAATCTGAAAAATGCACCTGTCAATGCTTAGGAACCTGTGGTACCAGAAATTAAACCTGGATCAAGCACACTACCCCAATGTTCTATCTTCTGGTCCCTGTTGTATTACATGTATTTTATTTGTATCATTAGTGGGTTTTCTTTGTATTTCAAAAAAATTTTTTAAGTGTCTTAATGTTAAAACATATTGGATTATTCATTATAGAAAAAAAATTTTTTTTGTGGTTTTTGGGTCACACCCGGCAGTGCTCAGGGGTTACTCCTGGCTTCATGCTCAGAAATTGCTCCTGGCAGGCACTGGGGACCATATGGGATGCCAGGATTAGAACTGATGACCTTCTGCATGAAAGGCAAACGCCTTACCTCCATGCTATCTCTCCGGCCCCTCATTATAGAAATTTATTTTCGGGCTGAAGTGACTGCACAAATGGTAGGGGACTTGCCTTGCATGTGGCCGACCTGGGTTAGATCGCTGGCATCTTGTATGTCCTCTGACTCTGCCACAGTAATTTCTGAGCACAGAGCCAAGTATAAAGCCTGAGCATTGCTAGGTATGGCTCAATACCAAACAAAAATATCTTTTCAAACCCCAACAGACCATTCTACAAATAAGTGCAAACTTCTCACTTTGAAGATGATGTAAAAAGTGAAATATCAACTTCCAAACTGTCTCAAAATTCCCATCACAATTTAATTTTCTCCACTTTTTCTACAATCCCATAAATAATTTTCAGTATTACCACCAATGAATTTTCTATTTCAAGCAAGTCATATGTTAGGAAAAATATGAAGCTGAGCAAAAACCTGAGACTTTCATATACTCAGGATGGAAATTTAATTTATGCAATTAGATAGTAAACCAGGTCTACTAACAAATAAGAGGCCAGCAGCTAGATAGTAATCAAGTAATCCTAATAAGGTCAAGGGTCTTATTTGTGAGAACATCAAGTTAAGACTTTAGGCAAAAATTGGAATTCAGGTCAGAGGACCTCACAGACAAAGAAAATAATCAAGAAGCAGATGAGAACCCTAAGGCATAATGCAAAAGTTCAGGAATAATCCAAGGGTCAAAGAGTCAGGAATCAGGAGATCTACTTTAACTAGCACTGAGGTTGGTAAGAGTACAAGGAAACAGATGTGACCCAAGTGACAAAGCATTTTGATACTGGAGCAATATTCTGTTATGACCAGGAAGTTTCTTACACATTTCCTACTGAATCTGTTCCCAGAACTTCGCTAGTCAGACGTACGCATAGAAGCAGAAAAATGGATTTAACTGGAAAAAGGGCAGAGGAATGAGGAGAAATAAAAAAAAATATTCTCTATTCTATAATTCAGCTCTGATACTTCATCCTTATGGAACAGTCGTTCTAGTATATCTTTAAAATTACACTAAAATACACATTGACTTTTCTTTCAATAAGGAGGGGCAAGCAATGCTCTTGAGATCTGGGGCTTTTCCCAGTGATGATTGTCCAACTTGGTCCAACACAAAGTCTTGTGATGTGGTGTTGCTCAGGCCCTGCAATGCCAGGGACTGTCCAGACAACCTGGCACTGATCAGGACTTTGAAGGCTGCATCCTGCAATGATGCTCAAGGGAATATGTTCTGAGCTGGAGTCAGCCATATGCAAATCATGAGCTTCACTGCTGTAAAGGCCACACAAAAGGCTAAGCTTTAACCATGTACTAGCTCTTCATCCTCCCTTCTTTTGAATTACTGCAGCATTTATATTTTGAGCATTTTAATACAAGTGTTTTTAGTCTTGCCTATTTTATTTATATTTCATGTATCAGCTTCCCAAAGATACTTCAGGCTACTGAGTATAATAAATTGATATTATACTTTGAATTTTCAGTAGTCAATATATACCTGTTTCTGAAAGCTCCTGGAATACTGTGATAGAAACTTTACCCATATAAATTTACAGAAAAGCAACCATACATTATTCAGTATATAATATACAAGATCAGATAATTTTACTGCAATAAAATCTATAACTAAAATAAAAGTAAAAATGAGCAGAAAATAAAGCAGTTGGTACCAAAATATTCATGTATAAAGCATAAATTCTTTCACTTGGATAAAATAAAAAGAACCAGAAGATAAATTTTTGACACTACTCACTAAAACATTGATTACTGACATTTCATTGATAAATTACCATAATTTCTCTCTCTCTCTCCTCTCTCTCTCTCTCTCTCTCCTCTCTCTCTCTCTCTCTCTCTCTCTCTCTCTCTCTCTCTCTCTCTCTCTGTCTTTTTGGGTCACACCTGGCAGCACTCAGGGATTACTCCTGGCTCTACACTCAGAAATCACTCCTGGCAGGCTCATGGGCATATGGGATGCTGGGATTAGAGCCACTGTCCTTCTGCATGAAAGGAAAATGCCTTACCTTCAGGCTATCTCTCGGCCTCACCATAATTTCTATTTACTAACTTATTAACAAATTTAATAAGTTCCCACAATTTCTCTGCAAATATCTACTTGATAATAGAATAACTGCCAGATGAAGAAATAGACATAGAAATAAGCATAATCTCTGCCTTAGAAAGTCTAAGCAATATGAAATATTGTAGGGCAATTTGGTCAAGTCCAAAACTATCCAGTGATTTCATGGTAAAATAAAAAACATAAGTAATCATTTTCCAGATAAATTAAGAAGAAATTTGTATGCTAGCAAAATCCTCTGAGGTAAAGTTCTGTGGGCACTTGAATATGTGTATGGAGTGAAAAGAATTGTGAGAAAGAGAAAGGATGGAAGACAAGGCTGAAGCACAGTTTGGTGTTGAGTGTATGGTAGTTTTAGGTTGATTCAGTTTGGTAGTAATGATGAGGTTAAGCCAAGTTTTAAACAGAACTGAATTATTTTGGTTTGATAAGGAAAACTTTAAGTTATTTTTTAACTCTACACAGTTGCTTAGATAATATATAAATCCAAACAATCATACTTAGGGCTTACTCCTTTTTTTCATTAATACGAATTTTTAATAGAAAATTGTTTATAAAACATGAAAATAATTCAAAGCACACACTCATTAAGGCAAAAAAAAGAAATGTGGACTGTGACACCATTTAATGCTTTAATAACGATGCACATAATGACTAACTTCCTGATTAATTTAACTGAGTCTCTGTCCTAGATATATTCTTTGGATTTACTTTAACTTTGATGAAGTCCTTGCTAAGATATCATCTGAATATCAAGACACATCCATTTACTTAGGGTATGGCAAGTCTAAATGTGTACCTCCAATCTATTTGAGAATGAAAAGTATACTTATTTGACTCATGGATCAGTACATTATTCATCTGTCAATTCTATGTTTTAGATATTAAAAATGAATAAAAGATAAACTTGCCTATCTTTAAGTGTAGGGAACATTATCATTTTTTTGTAAAACAAGTCTGATAAATGACCTATAGCATAGTCTAAACAAAATATCACTACTGATAAAATTAAAAAAAAAGTTTCCAAGTAAAAATGTTGCCTCATTTAAGCATAAAAAGAGCTAGTCTAATCATCATATTTGAAATACGTAAATATGTAGTTAGATATTTTTATAAAATTAAACTTTGGTAAGTATTATAAAACAATGTTTATCTTCATCTGAAATCATGCGTGATATTATAATTTCATGGAAATATTTCTAGGCAATGACTTTGAAATGAATACAGGAAGAATGCTATTAAAATAACAACCATTAGGAAATATACTGTAGCACATAATCCTGAAGTGGAGAAGAGAACAGTTTCTTATGAGCTAATAGGATTTTTCCATTCTTAACTTGGTTAATCTTAGACACAAAGCAAATAAATCATTCTTGGATTCTAAAAGTCTTTGGTGATACTAAAAGGAAATGAATTCCCTGTGCTAAACACAGTTCATCAAAACATATTATTAAAGTCAACTCTATTAAAATTCTAGATTTATTATTACAAGGAGATGCAGGGTTTTTTTGTAAAAATAAGGGATTTTTCCACCCCTTTCTAAATTTCAACATAAAATTGGCTTTCAAATATTGGGAAATATATTGCTCATATGGCAGAATTGCAAAGGTATAATGCTAGCATAATAGCAAACTTTGTAAACAAAGTGTAGTTAACAGACTTAACCTAAAAGTCAGAAAACCCAGTACCACCTTCTAAAAAATATCTAGCTGCATCATTACTTTAGAATGGGGAGAGGGGCTTAATTATTGTTACAAGCATGATTCACTGTCTTACCAAATATAACCACTATATTGGAATCAAAATGTTATCATTTAAAAATATTTATTTAGCACCCAATTGCACAAGTATAAGGCAGATATTGCTCTACAGGTGTTAAAAATTAAAGATGTGGACTTGCATAGATGTACTTATTCTAAAACCTGGAATTAAAACTTGAAGAGAAAATGCATGAGAAGAAAGGGATGCATTAATATTTCTTAGGAGAAAATTGTTTATGGTAGCAAGGTGGCATATGTAACTGAGTTAAGAGAGAAGACCTATGGAAAATTCTTCCTCCCAACTGAATAAACTATGTGGAAATAGTTTGGTCTTTGGACAATCAAAAAAATTGATGAAAGAGCAGGAATTTCAAAATCTGTTAGAAAGTTCACAAAACAGTATAATTTTTAAACTTCCAGGGATAGTGCTGATTGATAGTAGTGAGAGAAATGAGGGGCAAATGAGTAATAGTGACTCTAAGTTGATTTCCCAAAGAAATAAGTAATTTGAATAATTGGTGTGATGAAGAAATAAAATCAATACAAACTGGATGTTCTTCTGGAGGACTCTTCTCCCCTTATATATATATAACACCCAAATCTAGCAGCAAATCCTGCTTATTTTTATCTTCTAAATACAGTGTAAACCTAAAACCTTTTCTTCCACTATTTGCCATGACTGGTAAGATGGGGTCATAACACTCCCTTTAAAATAAACTTTGTAACTGTCCTCTGCTTTTACTGTTTCTAATTGTCTACTACTCATGATAGCTTATCCAGCAGCCAAATTTTTATAATGTTTTCTTATTCCATTTACAATCAAGCACAAAGTTTTCTCCAGAGTCAATGGACCTTACATTATCTCATCTCTAAAGTTCCCTCTTAGTCAGACTTCTATTTTTCCAACTTAGCCCTTATAGTTTTGGTTCTTAAATCCAAATCCAGTGGTATTTCACATAATACAAAGATTTACTAATGCATATAGATGACTCTAAATCATGTATCCTTTCTTACCTTAGAAATTTTCTTTTTTTTTGTTTTTTGTTTTTTGGGCCACACCCAGTAACGCTCAGGGGTTACTCCTGGCTATGCACTCAGAAGTTGCTCCTGGCTTGGGGGACCATATGGGACACCGGGGGATCGAACCGCGGTCCGTCCAAGGCTAACGCAGGCAAGGCAGGCACCTTACCTTTAGCGCCACCGCCTGGCCCCCTCTTTAGGGATTTTCAATTTAAATAAATTATATACATTTACACTTAGAAATAACAATAGAAATGGGTTATCACATTACAGAACAAACAGAGGAATAAAAGGCATTTCTTAATTATTTTTTTATTGCTGTGGGAAGGGGAGTGGCTCCCAAATGGTGTTAAGTGGCACAGAGACCACTCCCATTCTCAGCCAACTGGGCCAAACAGCAGTTTAGTACAAGGATAGAGGCAGTTTGGGTTCTACAGTAGATTACCTGGGACACTTGGTGGATCTTAGGATCTCTGGGATCTCATCCAGAGCTGTTCAGAGAGGTCACATAATGCCAAAGTATAACATCACATACAAGGGCAACTGAGTTTTCTAGCTTATATTTATTCTTATTTTTATTGTCCTGCAACTGGTCAGAATTATAAACTATATATTCCTCTAACCAAGTAAAATCAGGCCCAAGATAAATCCAACTGTCTTTGAATGACCTATATTTATAAACACTCACACAAAAAACTGTTAGAAGATCTTTGAGCTGTGCTTTGTCCTACTTACACCACTATAAAATTAATTAATAACCATGATTTCTACATGTGTCAAAAGAAGCCAGAATAGGAAACAGTTAAGTTCCCGATTTGTAGAAGTCTAGTGAACTCGGTGATTAGACTGTAAACCTGTGATTACATCTCCTGAATCATTAAAAAGATAGTAAAATCTTTAATAATGAACTAGACTTGTTGAGAAAAATTAAACTCTAATGTTGTAATAAAATTCTATAAGAATTTAGGTACTTTTTATCCTATATGGAAAAAGACCATAATGACCATAATCAATATCTTTTCAAAAATTTTAGATCTACTTTGATGATAATACAATGAAAATTGTCAGTTTAGTTTCTGTAATACTGGGAGGCTTAACTCTATTTTTCTAAACGGTACTCAATAAAGATCTTTGCTTTTGTTTCTTTGAATTAAAATATTCTTAGTTTTGATTCTGTGTTTAAGAATTGCTCCTAGATAACTTGAGGGAAGAGGTATCTGGGATTGAGCCTGGGTCAGCTAAATGTAAGAAAAATATATTATACTTTACTATCTCTCTGTTCCCTCATTTTTATTTGTATTACTATTTTTATTATTGTGGAAACCATGCCTGACATTTCTTAGGGGACAAACAGTGCCACAGATCAAATCTATAACATTTCACGAAGCATGTGCTTTATCACTGGGCCCCATCCCATCATCTCCTTTTGACTCTAATGTCACAAAATCAAATTTGCATAAATTACTAGTATATAGGAGTGAATTCTTCCAAACACTGATTTTTATTAAATAAGCATAGACATCTCCACATTGAGAAGTTGCTTATTATTTATAATAGGTAAGAACTGGGGGAGATAACTCAAAGGGCTGGAGTGTGTGCTGTGTGTATAAAGCTACAGGTACAGTCTCTGACACAGGCCTTACACCTGAAGTAGATCCTGAACATCTGGGGTCTGCTCCCTGTTCCCCAAAACAAGATGTAAACAAACTATACATTGGCAGAGATTAAATAAAAAAAATACATGGCACAAGTCAGCTCAGAGGTTATTATGCCAATAAAATAAGCAAGACAGAATTAAACCACTCTTGGCAAATAAAGAAAAAAATTAACTAAATTTAGCATAATAATATAACTGGCACAAATCCATAGACAATCTCAGTTCAACTATTAGCACAAAATTTAAAACAAATGCCAGTTTTATTTAAAGATGTGAATATTAGACTTATCAAATTGTTATTCCTGCTATTGACTTAAAATGGGTTTTGTATAATCTTTGCCATATGATCTATACTATAGTTTATCTCTCAAACTGGAGACATAGTTACTTCAAAAAGTTACTTCTGAAAGTTACTTCAACTCTTGGTAGCCAAAAGTAATGATATAATCATCAAACTAACTTACAGAAAAAGAAACAGATATCCCTTGTATTCAAAAAACTTGAGAGGAGAAAATACATGTTGATATTCAAAAATAGGGTATAGCAAGGCTATGGTCATCTCTTTAACATAGTTGCTAAGATATCCCATTTTGTTCTATAAGCACCAATGACACTATCCTTGCTGAAGCATGCCATGCTTACAGCCTCTGGCTTTTCTTTGCACTTGAGGTTTTCTTTATCTAGATTCTTCTTGCCTTGGATATTTAGCTATTTGCATTTCCTCCCAATTCATGTCATTTCTTAATTTTTTTTCTATTTTGCCATTCTTTGTTCTTTTTATTTACAAAAATATTTTTTTCTTTATTTTAACATCTTGATTACAAATATGATTGCGATTAGGTTTCAGTCACGTAAAGAACACCCCCTTCACCAGTGCAACATTCCCACCACCAATCTCCCAAATCTCTCTCAATCTCACCCCATCCCAACCTGTACCCCAGACAGGCTTTCCAGTTCCCTCATTCATTCACATGCTTATGGTAGTTCTCTGTGTAGTTATTTCTATAACTGCACTCACCACTCTTTGTGGCGAGCTTCATGAAGTGAACTGAAAGTTCCAGCCCTCCTCTCATTGTCTCTGAGGATTGTTGAAAAAATGACTTTTATTTCTCTTAAAACCCATAGATGAGTGAGACTATTCTGCGTCTCTCTCCCCCTCTGACTTATTTCACTCAGCATGATAGATTCCATGTACATCCATGTACAGGAAAATTTTATGACCATCTCTCCTGATGGCTGTATAATATTTCATTGTGTATATGTACCACAGTTTATTTAGCCATTCATCTGTTGAAGGGCATCTTGTTTGTTTCCAGAGCCTGACTATTGTGAATAGTGCTACAATAAATATAGGTCTGAGGAAGGGATTTTTTGTATTGTATTCCTGTGTTCTTAGGGTATATCCCTAGGAGTGGAATAGCTGGGTCGAAAGGGAGCTCAATTTCCAGTTTTTGGAGGAATCTCCATATCGCTTTCCATAGAGGTTGTACAAGACAGCATTCCGACCAGCAGTGGATAAGAGTTACTTTCTCTCCACATCTCATTCTCTGTGATGTATGCCAATCTCTGTGGTGTGAGATGGCATCTTGTCGTTGTTTGGATTTGCATCTCCCTGATGATTAGTGATGAGGAGAATTTTTTCATGTGCCTTTTGGCCATTTGTATTTTTTTTTTTTATCAAAGTGTCTGTTCATTTCTTCTCCCCATTTTTTGATGGGATTAGATGTTTTTTTCTTGTAAAGTTCTGTCAGTGCCCTGTATATTTTGGAGAGTAGCCCCTTATCTGATGGGTGTTGGGTGAATAGTTTCTCCCACTTGGTGGGTGGCTCTTGTATCCTGGGCACTATTTCTTTTGAGGTGCAGAAGCTTCTCAGCTTAATGTATTCCCATCTGTTGATCTCTTCTTCCACTTGTTTGGAAAATGCAGTTTCCTCCTTGAAGATGCCTTTAGTCTCAATGTCATGGAGTGTTTTACCGATGTGTTGTTCTATATACCTTATGGCATCAGGTCTGATATCAAGGTCTTTAATCCATTTGGATTTTACCTTCATACATGATGTTAACTGGGATCTATGTTCGCTTTTTTGCAAGTGGCTAACCAGTTCTGCCAGGACCACTTGTTGAAGAGGTTTTCCCTGCTCCACTTAGGATTTCTTTCTCCTTTTTCAAAAACTAGGTGATTGTATGTCTGGGGAACATTTTCTGAGAACTCAAGCCAATTCATATCGTTTCTACAGCAAAGCTTTCTCTAACATCACTTCTCTCAAATTCATTTTTACCATTCAATCATGACAAAAATGCTTAGTTTCCCTATATATCTTTATAAAAGGTAGACCTTTTATACCCAGGTGAAACAGATCTTGTTTTTGTTTTGTCTGAACCTTATAACAACTTGAATATTTATTATTGTAATGTTATTAAAATTTATCTAATAAAATCAATTTATGATCTTAGAAAATAAGGTTATAGAAATAAGGTCATAAAAACTTAGAATGTAAGACATTATTCCCTAATTCTAAAATTTCTCCTATAATAAAAAAGTTATCTTAAAGAAACCCAAGAGAGGTATACTTTAGTTACCATGTTCATTTACAGAAACAAATATCTAATACCATAAGTCAGGTCATGTGCTCTGTCTGTGTATTGGGGAATCCATGCGGGTTAACATGGAATATGACAGATTATGGGAAGACACAGTAACCTAAAAACAGTGACTGCTATTCACAGTAAAGTGATAAAATAAATTGAAATAAAGAATAGTGTTGTGAACAGGATAGTTAAAAATATTCTGCTTAGTTTTGATAGCAGGAATGCAAATATAGTTGCACCATTTCTTACACCAACAATGAGGTCTTCAAATCACTAAATTAAATAGTAGTGAATTTATCTAACTATTTTAGATGACACTGTATTTTTGAGTTGCTATTAAAATTTCATCATATAATGCATGTATTCATGTTTTATATAATGATCAGTAAGAGTAGATAGTGAGGAAGTGGGTCAGAGGTTTGCAGGAAAAGTTAAATTGAAGACAGATCTCAGAGTTTTAAGGAGATCTGAGATGATGAAAATCTCTGCCAAAATTTTAACTTTGGAGCTTGCTGCTCTTCCTTGGGAATGAAATGTGCTATAGGGTGGGGCAAGTTATTTCACTGCCAGATATTTTTATTCTATGCTCAATTTAGCTTTCATTGTTTGCATTTGGGGTTTTATTTTGTCACATGCTCCCATACTGTTAATAGTTTGATACTTTATTTGAGTTCCACTATAAATTGCGACTATTCCATAAATAATATTTTAAGTCTGATAAATTTATAAACAGGAATAACTTTCACACTTAAAATCCCTTCTTACCAGTATGTATACATACCAGTTTTCAAAGTAAAATTAGAAAATTTAGTGTATCAAATCTGTACAAGAAATATATTGAAAAATGTAAACAACATAACTTAATTTTTATACAATAGGACTTTTAATTGCATACAATTAAAATATATTTAGAGCTTATAGAGCCAGTGCAGCAGGTAAGGCACTTTCTTTGCATGCATGTGGCTGAGGTGCATTCAAACACTAGCATCCCATATGAAAAGTATGATATGATAAGTATGATATGATATGATATATGATAAGAAGTAGTCCCCGAGAACAGAGGCAGGACAGAGGTGTGGCCAAAAACAAACCACAAAAAAATAAAATAGTTTGTCATGATTTAATTCTTTTGTTTTACTTTTTCTTTGTTAAAGTTACCAATTAGAGATTCAGATAATTTAATAATATATTTTGTTGGAAAGCGTCATGATGACTTAAATATGTATTAAAAAGAAACTGGAGAGGAACAATCTACATATTTAAGAAAAAGTTCTTAAAATACAGTGGAAAGTAAAGGAACTGTAAGAACTTCTGCTGAAAAATATTAAACAAATAATATACTTTCAATATAATTATTTAATTATAGTAAATATACAATCGACAAAATATAGGGAACAGGATATGTAGAGCCAGCCTTATATGTTGATTCCACAAGAAACATATCTAGTTGGCAGTTCAATTTTAAATAGACTAAATATTATGCTGGGGAACCATGAGTACACTTACCTTGCAAACATCAGACCCAGTTTGATCCCCAACAGCATATATGATCAGGGGCCATTCCTGAGCAGAGGCAGGAACATGACCTGAACACTGCATCTGTGCCCTCTTCTCTTTCCAGGAAAATAAAAACACTTATTTTGTGGTAGGTGTTATTAAATTAATGCTTATAATATACACCTCCCAGTACACCTCATAAACCAGGGTTGTGTGTCACCAATAGATATGATATGTGTCACCAATAGATTCTGTTTGTAATGTTCACATTGGAGAAAGTAGTCTGTAATGTATTTTCAAAGAACAAAGAATAAGAAACTGACTTTTTTTTTAATGAGAGCAATAACAGAGAGGAACTAGGCTCTCTGGCCAAAGGTCACATGAGTAAACTCTGCTGGAAAAACAATTCTGAGTTCCAGTTAAGCATTCAGATTATATGAAGTCAATCTCATAATCTGGATTGAAAACTCACCCACTAAGATACTTTTTAGATTCCTACCCCCTAGAAATTTTATGAACTAGTATATATCTGCTGTTTCAACATAGTTCTGATATCACTTACTATTCATAGATTGATCACATAGATACAACCTCTTCCAAACCATCTATCCTGTTAAACTTGGCCAAAACTCAGAAAGGTTTGGAAGATTATGATTAGAAATAAACTACTCTAAACATGTTCTGGCTGAAAAAATAGTACAATAGATAGAGTAATTGCCTTGTAAACATTTGACTTTCTCCAACTTTAAACTTTACTACAAAGCAATAGTTATCAAAACAGCATGGTATTGGAATAAAGACAGGCCTTCATATCAAAGAAAACCTCTTCAACAAGTGGTGTTGGCACAACTGGCTAGCCACTTGCAAAAAATTGAACTTAGACCCCCAGTTAACATCATGTACGAAGGCAAAATCCAAATGGATTAAAGACCTCGATATCAGATCTGAAACCATAAGATATATAGAACAACACATAGGCAAAACACTCCAGAACATTGAAACTACAGGCATTTTCAAGGAGGAAACTGCACTCTCCAAGCAAGTGAAAGCAGAGATTAACAGATGGGAATATATTAAGCTGAGAAGCTTCTGCACCTCAAAGGAAATAGCACCCAGGATACAAAAGCCACCCACTGAGTGGAAGAAACTATTCACCCAATACCCATCAGATAAGGGGCTAATCTCCAAAATATACAAGGCACTGACAGAACTTTACAAGAAAAAAGCATCTAATCCCATCAAAAAATGGGGAGAATAAATGGACAGACACTTTGACAAAGAAGAAATACAAATGACCAAAAGACACATGAAAAAATGCTCCACATCACTAATCATCAGGGAGATGCAAATCAAAACAACTACGAATTACCACCTCACACCACAGAGATTGTCACACATCACAAAGAATAAGAACAAGCAGTGTTGGCGGGGATGTGGAGAGAAAGGAACTCTTATCCACTGCTGGTGGAATGCCCTCTAGTTCAACCTTTATGGAAAGCAATATGGAGATTCCTCCAAAAACTGGAAATCGAGGTCCCATACGATCCAGCTATACCACTCCTAGGAATATACACTAGAAACTCAAAAATACAATACAAAAACCCCTTCCTTACACCTACATTCATTGCAGCACTATTTACCATAGCAAGACTCTGGAAACAACCCAGATGCCCTTCAACAGACGAATGGCTAAAGAAACTGTGGTACATATACACAATGGAATATTATGCAGCTGTCAGGAGAGATGAAGTCATGAAATTTTCCTGTACATGGATGTACATGGAATCTATTATGCTGAGTGAAATAAGTCAGAGAGAGAAAGAAAAACATAGAATGGTCTCACTCATCTATGGGTTGAAAAAAAATGAAAGACATTCTTGCAATAATAATTTTTAGACACAAAAGAGAGAACGGCTGGAACTTACAGCTCATCTCATGAAGCTCACCACAAACAGGGATGAGTTTAGTTAGAGAAATAACTACATTTTGAACTATCCTAATAATTAGAATTTATAAGGGAAATAGAATGCCTTTCTAGAGTACAGGCAGGGGTTGGGTGGGGAGGAGGGAGATTTGGGACATTGGTGATGGGAATGTTGCACTGGTGATGGGTGGTGTTCTTTACATGACTGAAACCCAAACACAATCATGTATGTAATTAAGGTGTTTAAATAAAATATATATAAAAAGAAAAATGTTTGCTTAAAAAACTTTGCTTAACAAAAACAAAAATTACAACAATAACAACAACAACAACAAAAAAAAAAACATTTGACTAGGGTTTGATTATCAGCACCACAGATGGTCCCCAGACACATCAGTGAAGATCTCTAAGCACATAACCAGAAATAAACCCTGAACTCTGCCAAGTATGGCTCCAAACTAAAAAAGCCCAAAATAAATAAACAAAGAAAAGACAAAAAAAATAGCCTCTAACAAATTAAATCTTTCCTCATTTCCTAAGGATTGAATGGTTTTTATAAGAATTACTTAAGGACTAGTATGCAATTTATATACTTACTTGGGACTTGACTTTACATTATTCAGCGAACCAACTGAATCTAAATTATAAACTAAACACACATTCTAGAAAATGAAAACCCATATTTGTAAAAGAAAGCAGATTAGTACTTAATGGCAAATGGGGAAGAAAAAAGGTAGAGAGTGAGAGAGGTCAGAATACATTGGAGTTGATGAGCATGATCAATATCTTGACGGTGTTAGTAATCTTTATGTATTTGTATGTCTGAATTTATTAAACTGCATGTCAAAAGTATATAGGTAGAAAGTATTTCCATATATGACTATTGCATTCCTAATTTTCCTATTTTAAAGTTGTCATATTTATCAAATTGCTAAGGGTACTAATCTTTGCTACTGTGATCTGGGAAATTAACAGGCTAAAATGTTATCTTTTTTAGTTTTATTACCTAAACAGTTTCTTTAACTATTATAACTTATGTTGGAAATTCTGAATCATGTTAATAGTATCAATAAATAAAAATATTTCTCAGATTAATAAAAATGTATTATATTAAATACATGGAAAAATATAAAATATACATATATATATATAAAGTAAAGAAAAGTAATATTACATCCACGTGCTAAAATATAATGGGTTTGAAAGGAATGGACAATTTAAAGGAGACAGACAAATCTATAATTATTTGATTAAAATCCATAAAAAATTCACATGACACTACCCCTTAAAACTCAGTTAAAATCCTAGTTAAACCTTTCAGGAAAACTCACGCTTTAGTTCTAATGGATTAAAAGAGATAAGTATCAAAGTTTACTAGGTATACAATACATAGATAGTACATCTGGAAGAGTATTAGTCTTGTAAGACATTGACCTGGGCTTCATCCATGGTATCACATATGGTCTCCCGAGAACTACCACGGTAATTCCTGAGTTCAATGACAAGAATAACTCATGAGCATTGCTGGGAATGGCCCCCAAACACATATAACTAAAATAAAAATTTAATATTATGTAAATAATTATTATATATTACTACTTGTTAAAAATATTAAAATCCAGAATAGCAATGATAGCAAGTATACTTATGTGATGTACTTCCTTACAATGGCAGTAAGATTTAATATACATAAAAGTATATTTCAAAATATTTCTAGGGGCTAGAGAGATGGTATCGCAGGCAGAGCAATTGCCTTGCACATGGCACTCCATACAAATCCCCAGCACCACTAGAAGTGAGTGATTCCTGAGTGCAGAGAAAGGGATAAGCCATGAACACTTCTGGGTGGAGTGCAAAACAAACAAAAAAATCATTCTAAAATTTAGAAAAAATGCAGCGAGTATTTACATAATTAAATTTAATCATTAAAATAAAAATTCTCTATAATATATCATATTGCAATCTTTATTCTCTAAGCTGTCAAAAAAATTCTGGTGCCTGAGCCAGAGAGATCATGCAGCACTGCATATAGTCCCCTACACAACACCAGTAGTGATTCCAAAGCATAGTTGTGTCTGACCTAAACATACAAGCAAAAGATTTTTCAACTATTTTCTTTATAACTCTCAACCATATTTTCCACACTTATAAAAGTAAAAGTTATAATTTTAGCTTTACTATAAATACTTTCATAATCAAGTACTCTAGTTTTTTTATACTAAAAAGTACATGCTAATTTTCCCAATTTTATTTCATTTAAAATACTTCATATTTATTTTTAGACAGTTTACCCAGTTTACATTATATACAGGTCATGTTAGGTATACACACAATTATTTCTAGCTGAATACTAAGAAAACAGTAGAAAATAAAAAAATAAAAATATGTCTAATCAAAATAAATCTGGATCCAAAGTATAATTACTTGTCTTGATAAAACCTGAATTTCCCCCCTTAAGTACTAGGAAAAACCTAACATAATATGAAAATGGCAAAATGATGCAAAATATAACACCTCATTTTATTTTATTTTATCTTATTTGGGGGAGGCACACCGGTGACACTTAGGGGTTACTCTTGTCTATGCGTTCAGAAATCACTCCTGGCTTGGGGCACCATATGGGACACTGTGGATGAAACCGTGGTCTCTCCTAGTCTAGCGAGGGCAAGGCAGGTGCCTTACCGCTTGTACCACTGCTCCGGCCCTCATTTTATTATTTTAAAGAAATAAAGTGTTACAGATGCAGCTAAGTCCCATGGTGCTTTTCTATTTGTTTTCTCCTCTGAGATGTAAAAACTGAATTTTCTTTTATTTTAATTTCCTTGTTTTTATCCAGTATTAACTTTCTTCAAGGAAAGATAATTTGGAGAATTTTATATCAAAAAGCTTTGGTGAAAATGAGGAATAACATGAAAATACAAACCACAGGTATAAATATAACTTGGTGCAATTTCCTTAGAGAAAAATTTAACATTTGGGGTATCATTTCTCCCAAGTAATGCTCAGGTCTGGAGAAACACTCAGTGATTCTTGGTCAACTGGGCTGGAAGTTTCCTGTGAAGGCCCAAGGATGTGGTAATGCTGCTAAGTCCTTCAGTAACAAGAATTACCCAAAAACTCAGTAGTGTAAAGGCACCTCCATTGCTACACTCGGTGGTGCGCAGAAGGACCTCCAGGGCCTGATTCCTGAGATGCTCAGAGGACCAGATTCAAACCAACCAAAAATAGTCCTACCAAGGTATTCCCTGCTAGCCAGATAGACTAGGAATAAAAAAGACTTTATACACAAAACAGTCTTAAGACTATATATGCAAACAGAATCAAGCAATGAGCTCAGTAAGCATACGGCATATCACTAAGCTCTTTTTTTTTTTTCTAAATGAATTGAACAGCCTATGGAGAGGCCAGTAAAGAGAATGTAAAGATCATGTCAACTGATCTAGATGAGGGTTTCTCAAAGCGAGTGAAAACACTCCTCTAGTGGGCTCAGGACAGATCCAGGAGGGGGATAATAGAAGCCTTATTATGTTTATTTGTGAGGCACTTTCTGTTTTTTCCCTTAAAGAAGGTAGATTTTCAGGAATGTATTAAGTAATTTTCATGTTTTAGTTTAGTTTTGTTTTGTTTTCTGAAAAGGGATCTCTAGGCCAAGTAAGTTTGAGAGCCTCTGAAGACCATTCCTCTCCCCAGAATAGGACTGCTTTTTACAGAAAATCAGTTAAGACAGAAAATGAGACCTGTGTTGAAAAAAATATGGGGGACAATTCTTTGAAAGATTAGGAAGTTATGGTAAGCACAGACAGCAATAGCTAAAATGCTAGTTCCCATGGAAACTTAATGGCCAAATAAATGAGGTATATAAAGTATTAATTACTCTTAATCTTAGCCATTGAAAAACTGCTCTAGGTTTGGGCGTGGCAAGTTCTTATGAAAAATCTGTTGCACTCCAGTTTATACCTCACTATGATTTCTTTCCAACTTAGGACACACCTTGTTCCAAGACAAATGACTCATAAGAAGCCCCAATTCATTTCAGCATTGATCACACTAATAACAACCCAGATGTACTCAGGGTTTTACTAAGAGAAAAACAGTTGGTGACCATTTTAAAACTATTTTTTTTAATTTTTATTTTAATTTTTTCAGTAGAGTTAATTATAACAGCATTAGTAAAAATGCAGTCTAAAGTGTGTCAGATAAGGTAATGAGGAGAAAGGTGATGGGATGAGTGTGTCAACATCAATAAACATTACTCAATATTTGTACCACAGAGCAAAAATAAACCCAGCATAAAAGTTAAAAATGACCAGATAAAAAGATGATAAAGGCAGCTAATATGTGCACTGCTGAGGAAATCTGTATGGCAATGATCTGTATGGCAATGATAAGTGAATGAATGATACATGATCAACCACAAGTATCTTGTTAAAACAGCTGATTTGACTCATTTCTTCCCTTGAAGTCTATAAATATATGTAAATATACTTTTTAATTTCTCCATCAGTTTGAAGAACATATTTCATTTAAATGCTCATCATCAATAATAGGTTCCCTATTTAATTTTTTTATTCTCAATCAATGCAATATCAATATTAATGTAATATCAATGCAAATTTAAGTCAAAGATACTATGCTCTAGTGTTGGAAATATTAAAACAGTATTTTTTGCTCTTGAAAGGGTCCTATGTAAAATACAACAGAAACATACAAATATCTGTTCCAAGTTACAATTATGCTATCATAGCATGGAGGTTAGGCATTTTCCTTGCATGCAAAAGGACAGTGGTTTGAATCCCGGCATCTCATATGGTCCCCCGTGCCTGCCAGGGGCAATTTCTGAGCATAGAGCCAGGAGTGACCGCTGAGCGCTGCCAGGTTGACCAAAAAAAAAAAAAAACCAAACAAACAAAAAACAAACAATTATGCTATCATAAACTTATAGCCGGTCAATATTCTCTTGTGCATTCTTTCTTCTGGGAGCAAAAAGAAATGATTTTTTATGATATCCAGTTCTACTGATCATAGTAAGAGAATGCAAAAGATCCTCATGTACATTAAATTTTTATAGTAATTTTTATAATAAATAATTTTAACAGAACCCCTGAGTGAATATAATGCTCAACTCTGTGATATGAAATTTCAGGTACAAAAACTCAAGAGCTATTTAATTGCATTTGATTTATAGCCACCTTCAAGTTAGAGAATTTTAAGAAATGACCATTTTATTACTATATCTGGAGTTAACTGTCCATTTTTTTCTTTTTGCACACATGAAAGAAAATAATAGCTAGAGTCTAGAATGCCAATATAAAAAATAAATTATGAGGAGCAAGGTAATAGTATTGTAGGCACAGTGCTTGCCTTGCATGTTGGCTGACTCTGCTTCGAAACCTTGCATCCCACATTGTTTCTCAAGATTGTCAGGAGTAATCCCTGAATGTTGGGTCAGGAGTCAACTCTAAGAACTATCAGATGTGTGGCCCAAAATCAATATAAAATATAAAACTTGGTAAAAAATAATCCCACTTTAAATAATACAAGAAAGTGTTAACTAATTATTAGATATTTACATACAGGTTATGTAAATGTGTGCCAGATAAAGGATGAGATAAAGCAGGGTTGAATTATAACTTCATGTTAAATTATAGCTTGGCATTCACTTTCAGTTATCAGATAAATTATTTTTCCACCTCTCCCATATTCCATTCTCAGTATACATATCTTGCTCCTACTTTAAAGGCAAATGAGCAAATCTTTTTCATTTGTTTTGGGGACACACCCAACAGTGCATCAGGGCCTACTCCTATCTCTGTACTCAGGGAATCACTTCTGGTGAAGTTTGGAGACCACAATATGGGATGCCAGGAATCAAATCTGGATAGGCCACATGCAAAGCAAGCACCTTCCTGTTGTACTATTGCTTCAGCACAAAATGACCCAATCTTAAACCTTAATTTTACTAAGAAATGCTGTGTCTACACAAATTAAATGTACAGTTTCAAGATAAAAAATGATTCTTGTATTATCTATTCTTATGAGGAAAACAGTAACAAGTGATTACACATGATTACACATGCATGTATAATAGAGGAAAGTTAAAATAAGTTGTGAGAATACTGTGTACCAAAGGGAGAAAATAAAATAAACTGAAATAGAGATAAGGAAGGTGACATTTAACTTGACCCCTAAAATGAGAAAGGAAATCTGCAGTGAAAAGTCATGGATAGATAAGAGATTGGTCCACAAAGATTTCAAGGCACGAATTTCAGGGAGCCAATGGCAGGCCAGTATAGTTGAAGGCCAGTAAGCACAAAGCACAGTGCTGGGCATACATGACCCTGTGGGGTTGGGGTGGTATGGGAGAGGGAGGAGGGGGCAGGGGCGAGAGAGAGAGAGAAGAGAGAGATAAGAGGATGAATAAGGATGAGAACATCACATACTATCTTATCACTCATATAAAACTGTCTAAATTGAGTTTAAAGAGCTATTTGTAATGATTGCAGGATATCAGCGGAGAACATGGAGGCATTTTTAAAGATGGCACTGAATCTTAGAAAGATAAAAATTGTAAGAAGGTTAAAAATGAAGTTGACAGACATTAGGGAATAGATGGATTTGGAAACCAGGGATGGAGTGATGGCAAAACTTGAAAGCCAATATCAAAAGAAGTTGATGCTACATTAGATACTGTAAAGTATATGGAAGAATGAAGAAACAATGTCTGGGAAAGTCCAAATGACAAATGTAGAAGAGTATGAAGGAACATGTTTTTAAAGGAATAGTAAACATTTTGCTTGGGCATATTAAAACTGAGTGGCCCATAATGCAAACAAGAGGAAATATCAAAAGGTCAACAGGATATATATGAACAGAGCTTCAAAGAGTAAAGAGAAAAATTTTGAAGGCTTCAACACAAATGGTACTTAAAACTATAAAATCATGAGATCATTGATAGAATATGAAATACTTTTTCTACCAGTTTAGTATATAGATAAATTTTCTGGAGAGATTTTAAATTAGGGTGGTTTCTACTGCTTGATTCTACAAACCCCTGGGATGAAAAGATAGTACAGTAAGAAGGACACGTTCCCTGCAAGCAACCACCCTGGGTTCCATCCATGGCAACATATATGTCACTGAAATACTGGAAAGTGGCCCCCAAACCAAAAACATTTAAAAAGATAATTATAAAACTTCTGGGTGAGTCCCACTTCAGTAACAATTTAAGAAGAATGAAAGTGAAGTAAGTAGTACACTGAAATCTGCATTGGTAGCTGACATGAGGAGCAATTGAGAAGCTGAAGCCAGATACCAACTAGAGAGCATAATCTATGTAGTATACACCAACTTCAATGGAAAATGAAGAGTATCTTACTATTAGATACTATTAGAAGACTCAGATCAGAGTTCTTTTGAGTATTTTTATAGAGTCCCATAAAACTGCCAAACACCCAGAATAAAAGGTTAGTGCAAGAACTCAATATTGTTTAATTAAATTTTACTTTACCACTGCAAGAAGAAATTATACTCAATTTCAACAATTTCACTGATGACTCCTAAGTATGATTATTGCTTTACTATACCGGGGTAGTGCATCAGGAGTCCACAGAAGCTAATGCAACCTTGAGCATCTGCTTTAGGTATTGATATTGTACTGATTCTTACAGGGATGTTTTATGCCGACACTGTAATGATACCAACAGATGAAAAGGTAGGGCCATAGACAAAGTAGAGTACTAAATGATATAAAGGTTGAAGCAATAAAGAGCTGGCTGAAGAGTGCATTAGTCAAAAGCAATCACTTGTTTTTGTTTTGTACAGACATGTAGAAGTTTGGAACAGATAAAGACCTTGCTATATGAGAGGCAGGCTCCACCTAAACTCAAATTAACAAATGGTACTGATATCATAGCTTTGAAAAAGATGTAAATGTGGACACTTAATTGGGTCTGACTGGATGTCATGGTACACCCATTTTGCTAACACTTTCTCCATGCTTGATCTAAGGGTGATTGATTGATTGAAGTGCCCCTTTCATCCCAATGCAAATGAAAAATCTCTGGCTTTCAGTGCTATTAGCCTGTACCCTGGGTCTCAATCTAAAGTGATGTGTCACATTTCCTCCTTTGTTTTACTGACAATTGAATTGGTGCTTATATTTTGATATGAACTTTGCCCCAAATCATAGTATGGTTATATGTAGTTGGCATGAGTACTAAAGTCAAACCTTTCCAGTAACTTTGGAAGTTAGCATAATGATAAGAAAGAAATAAAACCACTACATTTTCCCTTTTTCTTCTATATGCATATAGCCTCAAGATCTTTCCATTAATTAACTCCCTAAAAAAAATAGACCAAGGGGCCAGAGAGATAGCATGGAGGTAAGGCATTTGCCTTGCATGCAGGAAGAAGGTGGTTTGAATCCCGGCATCCCATATGGTCCCCCAAGCCTGCCAGGAGCAATTTCTGAGCATAGAGCCAGGAGTAACCCTGAGCACTGCCAGGTGTGACCAAAAAAAAAAAAAAAAAAAAAAAAGACCAAGACAAGTAGGGACACATAGTTTGAAAACCATTCAGTCCTCCCTGACTAAGCCACCCTCATCGGTTCACATTTCCTCTAGTCTCTTTCATAGTCAGTTGGTACATACAATCAATCTATGTTGATATATTTATTTTCCCCAAAATTTTTCACTTTAGCATAAGCCTTTGTAGTCACAGACTTTCATTTCAAGTACTTTCTAAAATAAAAAATATATCAGGGTCAGATCAGAGAAAGAGTACGGTGACTAAGGTACTTGACTGTATTCTGCTAACCCACCTTTGATCCCCAGTACCCCAAGCCCATCAGAAATGAGCCATAGGTAAGCCGTGAGCACTACCAGGTGTGGCCCCAAACCTGAAAAATAATTTAAAAATATATAGAATGTACTGAGAAAATAATGTTATTATCCATATTAAACACATTCTGAAATGCTATTTCATATGTAAAATCCTGACAACTCAAGAAGTCTTTGAGTTAACTCACCTGCAAGCAAGAAACCAACCAAATTTTGAAAAACACTGCCAAGTGATTAGCAGCTTCTTAAGAAAGATCCTTTCATAGTATATTACAGATAAAATATTAAACAACGAATATGCATGTATGTATCTTCTGTGTTAAAAAAAATGTAAAGAAATCCAAATATTTTTCCTGCCAAATAATAAAACTGGAGTAGTCCTTCAGTTCTTAAATAAAGGGCTTTGCAAATCAAAAACCATAAGTACAGGGCAATTACCAAAATAGTATGAAAGTGTGAGATATATAAAAACAAATAAACATGGAACTAGAAAATCTAAACTTTCAAATGCAGCTTTTGAGAAATACTATGAAATTATACACACAACTGTAGGCTAATAAAATTTTAGCACTGCAGTGCCCCTGCACTGTTTTTCATACCACTATAATAGAAATAGAATACTAATAAGTGTCTCTGACTTCTAAGAGGATAAAATAAAAATAGTAGGAAGTATTTACAATTGTCCTAGTTTCGGGGATATAGAACTTTTAGTGTATGACCAGGATAGTCCTGTGCAAATGTAGACAACTGATGACCCTCAATCAAAAAAGCTATTATAGTTCTTTGTTTGAGAGACTGGAGAAACAAAACAATGACAATGTAGGCTCACTTTTGTTTTTAGGTGAATGCATTATGTTTATGAGAAAATCTTTAAATTACTACCAGGCATCATTTTTAAAAGCTTTTCTATGGGTTTTATGCTTAGCAAAAGTTAGACTGTGTTTGAAAGCTGCTAAATTTACAGATGTTTACAGATGATAAAATTGTCCTATATTTTATGTGTGGTATTTCTTCTTTCCAATCGTCCCACTTTATAGGTTGGATTTCCATAACTCATATTAGTAAATTTAGGAAATAGTACAAATTCAGAGCATCCTTCATATACATTAACCGATGTTCATCTTTTTGTTACTTATTGGTCAGTCTGCTTCTCTCTTTAGCCTCTTGAATGATTTTTATGGAAAAATACAAGATTAAAAAAATCTTTTTCTAAGAACTTTAATGAAGGTTGTGATCAGAGACATCTATTACAAGGTAACACATTTAATGAGTACATAAGTAATATTATTAACGGCACAATAATGAGAACCCTTTGCCACATACGCACAGACACAAATTCAAAATAACAGGGTTATAATTTCCGGCAACACTGGCTACAGGTGTTCTGCCCTTAGCTGATTTTTTATTCTTTCCTCTTAACTTGATTAAGCCAGAAATAATGAGCAAATGTGAACCCTTCCTGGAATATTAATTTTTTTAAAAAATTTAATTACATGGGTAAAATCCAGCAGTTTCTTGGCCAAGCACTGAAAGAAATCCAAAATATTCCATCAATTATCAACGAAGGATGAGATGGACAATAAAGTTTCTCACATTGGTATTCGCTCCCAGGGTCTGATTTTGTTAAAAAGCAGCCCAAAGCATTACTCAGTTATGAAGAAACGGATGCATCATTAAGCAGATAGTTTCATCTCCAAGGAATAAAAAAGTGGCTAAAAGAACTAAGACAGAAGTATGCAGATAGAACCATGGGGCCAGTAGCAACGCCATTGATGAGAAAATGTTGTAACTAAAATTCTACTCATTTTCAATGCAAACTTAACTGTAAGGTTAACAGACTACTGAGAAATGGGCTTTTATATTATTACCACATTTTAATATATATTATATATAATATATATGACATAATCAGAAAAATTACATATTGGGATAGTTGATGGAAGTTATGAGTTACACAAGTGCAAAAATTAGCAATTCCATAACACTCTGGGAAGTAAAGCAAAAAGTGGCTCCAGGATGGCACATATGATTACATAATTTCTCCAACAGTATCTTTCCAATGTCTGGAAAATTGATCCTCAGTTTCTAAACTGAGCATTCAAGGTCTACCATAAATGATTCTGAAACTACCTTTCCACATATTGCCTAATGAAACTCTCAAAGCTAACATTTGTCAGTCACAATGTCCTAGTATGGGACTTTATGAAGATGTCCTATACATACCTAAACACAGAAAGAAGTTCTTAAAACTCTTTTCTTTGCCTTAAATTCTTTTTCCCCAATTGAAAGGCACCTACTACTTCCAACTATTCAAATTTAATCTCTCTGGACAAAGCCTATAGTAATTTCTGGGGAAAAACTAAAGATACATAGCTTACCATTAAGAAAGTAAATTTTTTTTAATGTCAAAGCAGCACACTTCAATACGAGATTAAATTGAAAAAAAAACACACACACACACACACAAAAAACCAAGGTTAAAATTCAGAAAGATGTGAGAAAGGTGTTTCTTGATTTGGTAAGGGGAATCAGTTTTTCAACTCAAACTACATAGCATACATTTTTGAAGTAAAATATAAAGTTTAACCTAAACCAGAAAATAACATCATGGGAACGGGGCAAGGGGCATCGGGCAACACCTAGCTATGTACAGAACTTATTCCTGACTTTCTGCTCATGGCTTACTTCTAGCAAGATTGTGGGGACTCAAACTAGGTGCAAAGGTCGAACTCCGAGTTGACCATAAGCAAGGCCAGTGCCTTATTTCCTGTACTAACTCTCTACCCAACCCAGGGAAACTTCCTGTACTAACTCTCTACCCAACCCAGGGAAAAAATACATTAACTCATGCTTCTTTGCTTTTCTGCATCAAAACTGCTTTGCTTCTTTTAAGATCTCCAAATTTACAACTTCTTTTGCTAACTGATACTATTCATGCTTTCAAAGTGTGCATGAGTCTTTTTTAAATATGTTGGACATGTGATGTTACCTGTGACTATAAGCTTCCTTCTTCCTTAGTATCTGAAACAATTTCTGAAAATATGGTGAAAAGGAGAATCTTGATAGGAAAGAGGAGCTTTTTTTTTGCAAAGAACCTGTAGGGACCTGGAGGCGAGGTCCAGCATCTCACCCCAATTTTACTGAGAGTCTCCCTTTTGCTCCCTCTTCCTGGCAGACGAGAGCCAAGAGCCTTGTCTCACCCTTGTCTGAGTCTATAACCTTATTTTTTATAAAACCCTTTCCAAGCCATTCTCCACTTAACAGTTGAAGGGGTCTCATCCTGTTTGGAGAAGGAAATCTAACAAAGTGGTTACATTCCTTGCCATCAAGTAAATAATAACGTTTAAGTAAGACAAATCAGTAACAAAGAGTATGTGAAAACTACATCATGCTATGTAGTCAAGTCCAAGTGGCTTGTTTTCTCATGTTTCATATCTATATAAATATCCCTGGTCTACCTCATTACTCATGAGGACAGGTTTATGGCTATTGGGAAGCAACCCCTCTCCAAAATAAGTGGCATGAAGGTGCCATTTAGAATGAGATCCTAATATACATGTAGTACTAGTCATTAAATGACACTTGGGCATCACTGTCTTTTGATTGTTATTAAAAAAAAATTCCTGTGGTGTTCTAAACCATCTATTTTGGCCTTCTTAAGTTCATATTAACAACAGAATGGACAAAAACAAACTTTGCTTCAAGTTGCTTCCTCTCCCCTGGCCACCGCTGACGCAGACATTAGCTGGAAGCGAGGCCCCCAAGGATCAGGCAGTGAGTCTTATGCGTAACTTGGCAGCCACTTGCACACTCCAAAGAGAGTAAATCAAATATCAGTGACTGATTGTGGAGCTGAATTGCTTCCTCTTTTCCAGTTTCTCACAAAACTGTTTGAATTCAACTTCCCCTCTCCCTAACAGCAGCCACTTTTGACGGAAGTCTATTCTCTTAGACTTGCTTCTATTTAGGAGCAATTGCTTATATTGTTATTCTCAAATCTATTAATAACTTTGAAAAGAGTTGCACATACTGCCTCTTAAGCAACAACATAAATATTTTCCTCTTACCTTTTCACCATATTTCTCTGTGCTCTGATTTCTATCTTTTTCTCAAGAACATGATATAATAGTACTTTCAAAAGGGGTAGTTTTATGGAGAATATATCACAAGATACATTTGTCATAATTATGCAGCCAAAGTCATCACAATTTCATTATGTGTTTCTCCTGATTTTTGCCCCCAAGGACTTACATAAAGAGCTAATAAAATAGTAGTACTGTGTTAAACATTTACATAAATGTAAATATGCAATAGATAAGTTATACTGATTTATATGTTCTTGGACCTTTAATTTATTATTGCAGTCTACTGTATATAAAATAACATTAAAAATATATTTTACACCAACTAGTCATTTCTTCACTAAGTTAATAACAAAGAGTTCAATAAAGTTACTTTAAATAATCCTTTCAACTATAAAATAACTTTTAATTTTAGTGCAAAATATGCTTTGATTTATGATATATTATCTCATGCATAAAATAAGGGAATAAACTGAATGTTCACTGATATTTTGTAAAACAGAGACTTCTGTTATTCTATAGACATATACCAATGTATATTTTGATTTTTCTCAGATTAGACGATTTTTGACCAAAAATAAAGTGCTCATTAGACAGAATTGCAACTCTGGCATCCAAATTCTTTTCCTAGAAAATCCTGTAAGATTTTCTGATTTCCTGTTACTTTCTAAATATCAATTCTACTCAGGTCTGCAGCAGAACTGTCCATCTCTTCCAGGTTTGCACCACAACAATTATTCTTTTCTCACCATCAACTGCTAACATACTTTATCATTCCTCAATTACCACAAAATAAACAAAATGGAATCCAATAATCCAATGTTAGCTTCATTTGTCTTGCCCACCCCATCCCATTTCTGTTTTCACTGATATCCATATTTTATTTATATGTAGATTCAATATGGTGAAGATATTCATCCTTCATGACAGTTTAAACATTCTCATCTCTTTAGAGACTTTCCTTACACCACCTCTCATCTTGGATAAAATTAATCCCCCTATTTTTATGTTCCCACTTTGTTCTGCAGACTACTTATCTAACACTATTGCATACAATTATGTGCATTTTTACTATTTTGAGTAGTTTATGTACTGCTGAATGACTTGACCAATATCTTATCTTTACGTCCACACCTCTTAACAAAAAGCCAGATCTATTCCATGACACAAAATATTTGTAGAATAGTCTCCATGTTTGGCTAGCCTATACAAGGCAGAAAATTTAAATTTTGCCATCAGAAAAGTTTCAGAAGATTTTAGAGAACAGATTCCTGTCACCTAGAAAGTAGATTTTTTTCCCTCAGATTCAAATAGGAGTGATACAGAATGGCTTGCATATTTGATTTTGAATATTCATACAAGTTTTAAATAATTAACCCTGTTCATTAGAATAATTCCCAATGTTTTGGCTTAAAAGTTGCTCAAATGTGAATTGTGTGAGACTATTTTTATGGGCTCTTACAAATACCTAGTGAGTTAACTGTAATGATGATCATGACCTCAGTTTAAACTGTAGTAATAAAACTCAGATTTTTTGGTTTTAGACTTTTAGAATCCTCTGGCCATTTTACCTTTTAGGAGTAAAGTATGTAAACTATGCCTATACACCTACATTTAGATTCTATAAAATGTTAATATTATCCTGCTAAAACAAATATTTATTGAGCACATCTCAGATTCAAAGAAGCAAAGAAAAGCAACAAAGACTGTCACTTATTTTCTAAAGATTTCCAAGATAGCTAACCATATCCACTAAATGCAAATGCTTAATTTAAAAAATCCCCCTTAGAGAGAATAGGTATGTGATTGTTGTAACTCATTAACTCACTTGTTTTCAAAATACCAGGCACTGTAATAACTGTTTTTGGTTACTCATAGGTTAAAAGACATTTGGGATGTGGCATAAGCTCAAAAACTAACAGTGGTTTCATCATAATTATAAACATGACTTAAACATAACAGAATTGTTCATTATGTCTAGACATTGCAGTATGTTAGGGGTTCTTAACCCCACCCTAATTCTAACATTCTATCAAAAAGACAACTTTAATACTTATATCCCGATTTTCAAAGCACATGTTAATTGCCTTGGCACTATAGACATATACTCATAAACATCTTCTACTTTGAATGTCTCTACTTGATCTTACCATTTTATTTCTATGAAATAAAGAAATATCTTACATTAGCAAATATTTTCTCTGTATTCCAATAATTGTACATTCCATCTCTAAACTTGCTTCTGAGTAATTAGTTTCTTTTTTTTTTCAACACCCAGTGGCACTCAGGGGTTACTTCTGGCTCAGGGAACCACATGGAATGAAGGGGATCAAACCCACATCAATTCTGGATAAGCCACATGCAAGGCAAACACCCTACTGCTGTGCTACCATACTGACCTCAGAGTAAGAAGTTTCTAAAGTTGCTTGAAGAGTCAAGTCTGTCTAAGTTATATTTATAAGCTTTGGAAATCTAAACGCTCACTACAGGTGTAGAAGAATATGCCTAGAGAACTGATTTATAAAGTTCTACCATATACCTCCAATTCCCTCTCTCCTCTTCTCACCCCAGCACCATCATTTTTTTGATGATCTTTTGAAAGAAAAGAGAGACGCATATATAAGACTGTGGGACCATAAGAATTTTCTTGAAGGACCTGGTCCAAGATTAGTTCTTTTATTTGTTTTGTTTAGGGGCCACATTTAGAATTTCTCAGGGGCTCAGGGCCACTTATGGCTAACTTTGGTCTATCACTGGTCTCTGGTGCTTAGGCAGGCAGTGCTGAGAGGTAAGGAGGCAAAGCTATATTAGGGTCACAGATATGTAAGACAAAAGGGGGGCCCCAGTTTGGGGGGTCACATGTAATTCTCATGTGGGGAGATACAGTGCTTGAAATTGAACCAAGGCTCTTACACATGCCAGTACCATGTTTTTATCATTTACCTTTCAGGATCTCAGAAATGTTTTAAATGAAGGAAATTTACTAACTACAGTTAGGATACAAAATAGCAGATTAGGATTTAAATGGGTTTTGAGAGTTAGCTTTGAATCAAAACCTTTCTTTATAACTAATTTTTCTGGATAAATTAATTTTAAATATAACAAAATTAAATTATAAACTAATAATATAAAATAATAATATAAAATAATTACAATATATTAAAAGCAATACAATGTGTTTATAAATTGTATAGATCAAGAGTATTATTTAAGAAGTATTATTTAAAATTCACTTTATTCTTTAATGAATCTAGAATGTAGAAGAAACTTATTTTCTTGAGTAATGGAATAGGTTATTTTTAAACTGCTGAAAAGTCTTCTATGGGATCAAGCCATGCAATTTACTTTTACTAATTATATTTTAAACTATTTTTTCCAGCTTTTACTGAAAAAATAAGTGTGTGACAACAGTTTTATATGGGTTCTAGAAATAGAGCAATGAACAAGAGAGACAACTTCTGACTGAAAGGAGTTTACATTCTAAGGGATGAGAATGAAACTGTGACTAGGATCTCCTGTCCTGTTGCGTGAAACTCTTGGGAGTGGGCCGAAAAGAGGCTCCAGAAGAGCATGGGCGCTCCGCTTCACTACGTGGCCATGCGCTCTTTCTAAGGAAAGAACACCATCACAACAAGAAGAAAAAAAATCACACTAAGAACTGTGCTGGAGGGGCCGGGCGGTGGCGCTAAAGGTAAGGTGCCTGCCTTGTCTGCGCTAGCCTTGGACTGACCGAGGTTCGATCCCCCGGTGTCCCATATGGTTCCCCAAGCCAGGAGCAACTTCTGAGCGCATAGCCAGGAGTAACCCCTGAGCGTTACCAGGTGTGGCCCAAAAACCAAAACCAAAAAAAAAAAAAAAAAAAGAACTGTGCTGGATCACTGAAGCCCAGCATTTCTCTCCAGACTGTCTTCTCTGCTGCATGCTCAGCCCTAAGATTTGATCCTGTGAGAGGCTTCATTCATGGAGAACTCCCCTCCCTTGGAGGCAAGTCGACCCACCCAGGAAGGGTGGAGCCAGAGGAGTGTGGCTGCTTACATCATTTAGCCAATGAATACCACCACAACACGTAGAAAAACCCACAATACAAGAGTGACAATGGGGAAACAACGCAGGCCAGCATCAGACATAGAGAATGAAGATGACAATTCTGATGACGAGATAATGACCAACCAACTAATCAAACTCTCAGATAAGGACTTTAGACAAGCCATATGGAAGATGCTCAAAGAACTCAAAGAAACCATGGATTGTGTTGAACAAAACACTAACAAGAACCAAGAAAATATGAAGACAGAAATCACAAAACTTCAAACTGAAATAACATGTCAACTAACAGGCCTCAAAAACTCAGTAAACGAAATGAATGACAAAATGGATAAGCTCTGAGACAGAGTAACAGAAGCTGAGAATAGACTTGGTGCTGTTGAAGATGAGATAAATAACAATTCCATACAGTGGGAGAGATTAGAAAAAAAAACATAAAGCAAATAAACAGACAGTATAAAAATTAGTCAAAGAATGGGAACAGATGAAAATAGAAGTCTATGAAAAGATCAACAGAAACAACTTAAGAATCATTGGAGTCCCAGAGACCCAGGAAGAAAATTTCCAGGAAGAATAAATGGTCAAGATCATTAAAGAGAAACTTCCAGAGCCAAAGAATAAATGTGATCAAATCCTGCATGCTCGAAGAGTACCAACCAAAAGAGACCCCTGAAAAAATACCCCAAGACACATCCTAGTCACAATGACAAATCCACAGATAGAGACAGAATTCTAAAAACAGCAAGATCAAAAAGGGAAATTACATTCAAGGGAGCATCCTTGAGATTTACAGCAGACCTGTCACCAGAAACACTCAAGGCCAGAAAGCAGTGGTGGGATATTGTGACAAGACTGAATGAGATGAATGCTTCACCTAGAATACTATACCCAGCAAAACTTACTTTCCGGTTTGACAGAAGAATACATGGTTTCACAGACAAAAAACAGCTCAGAAACTTTACAGACTCAAAACCAGTCTTAAGAAAAAAACGGAAAGACCTAATTTAAGACAAGACTAACCAAAAGACACACCAAATTTCTATATAAAGACAGCATTAAATCCCAGGACAATTCTTTCTCTCAACGTCAATGGACTAAATGCACCAGTTAAGAGACACAGAGTGGCTAAATGGATCAAAAAACTCAACCCAACATTCTACTGTCTACAGAAACGCACCTGAATAGTCAGAACAAACATAGACTCAAAATAAAAGGCTGGAGAAAAATTATCCAAGCAAACAACACGCATAAAAAAACTGGAGTGGCCATACTAGTATCAGATAATGCAAACTTTATACTCAGGAAGGTTGTAAGGGACAAAGATGGATATTTTATATTAATCAAGGGGTATGTAGAGCAGGAAGAAATCACTCTCCTAAACATATATGCACCAAATGAGGGTCCAGCAAAATATTTAATACACTTGTTGACAAGAAGAAATACAAATGGCCAAAAGACACATGAAAAAATGCTCCACATCACTAATCAACAGGGAGATGCAAATCAAAACAACTATGAGGTACCACCTCGCACCCAGAGATTGGCACACATCACAAAGAATGAGAACATGCAGTGTTGGCGGGGATGTGGAGAGAAAGGAACTCTTATCCACTGCTGGTGGGAATGCCATCTAGTTCAACCTTTATGGAAAGCAATATGGAGATTCCTCCAAAACCTGGAAATCGAGCTCCCATACAACCCAGCTATACCACTCCTAGGAATATACCCTAAGAACACAAAAATACAATACAAAAATCCCTTCCTTACACCTATATTCATTGTAGCACTATTTACCATAGCAAGACTCTGGAAACAGCCAAGGTACCCTTCAACAGATGAATGGCTAAAGAAACTGTGCTATACACAATGAAATATTATGCAGCTGTCAGAAGAGATGAAGTCATGAAATTTTTCTATACATGGATGTACATGGAATCTATTTGCTGAGTAAAATAAGTCAGAGAGAGAGAGAGAGACACGCAGAATGGTCTCAATCATCTATGGGTTAAGAAAAATGAAAGACATTCTTGCAATAATAACTTTCAGATACAAAAGAGAAAAGAGCTGGAGTTACAGCTCACCTCAGGAAGCTCACCACAAACAGGGATGAGTTTAGTTAAAGAAATAACTACATTTTGAACTGTCCTAATAATGAGTATGTACGAGGGAAATAGAAAGCCTGTCTAGAGTACAAGCGGGGGTTGGGTGGGGAGGAGGAAATTTGGGACATTGGTGATGGGAATGTTGCACTGGTGATGGGTGGTGTTCTTTACATGACTGAAACCCAAACACAATCATATATGTAATAAGTTGTTTAAATTAAAAAAATAAAGAAAAAAAAAAAGAAACTGTGAATAGAGCTCAGTGATAAAGCACTTGCCCAACATATAAGGGACTTTGGGTTTGACTCCTGGAACTGAAAAAATAAAATAAAACGGAATAAAAGCAGTTTAGACAATGGGAAGTAAGGAATGCAACAGGGCATAGAATACAATAACTGAATAAGAACATTAAATACTGATATATGATATGAAGTAAACAAAATGGTGCCATGATATTGTGAGATGGTTGCTGTTTAGGGTTAGATGCCGTCTGAAAGTGAATATGGAATGTGACCATGAATGAAGGATTGATAAGTGAATATGTAAGTTGACAAACCACTGGTGCAGAACATCACAGGATAGGAATTAACTGGGTGCTAGGACTTAAAGAAGTGGCATGTTAAGGGAAGTAAAAAATTTTCACTGTGGGTAGAGTTGGCAAATGGGTGGAGATGGTAGGTAAAATCCGAGTTGGCAAAAAAGATCCTTAGGGTTTAGGGGTGAAGCTTACAAATTATTTCTATACAAATGTACAATATGTCACCAAAAAAGATAAGGTGGGATAATGATTGGAGCTATTTTACCTTTAAATGGAAATTTTAAGGGGCCAGATAGAACCAGAATTAAGCTACTTGTATTGCAAGTGGCCAATCACAGTTCAAATCCCTGGCACTCTATGTGTTCCTAAGAGCACGTCCATGAGTGATCCCTGAAACAGTCAGGAGTATTTGGCTCAAAGGCAATAAAATAAAATAAAATAAAATAAAATAAAAGGATATCTTTATTTGCTGAGGATAAAACAAATTCTGAAGTAAGACAATGTGAATCCAAGAAAACTAATTTAGAGACTATATAGAGAGATTGTATCACAGCCAAGAAGACTAAAAGGACAGCAAGTTCAAATGAATTATATTAATGCAATAAAATGTTTTTGAATGTTTCTATGCAAAAATTAAGAGTACATACTCAGTCGTTTTATTTCATTTTACTTTGTATTTCAAATGGGTGAGGATATAAATAGGCTTACGCAGCGCTTCTTAAGTGAGGTTTAAGATTGTTGTGATTTCTGTGTTCGAGAACAACCCATAAAGTCCCATAGACCTTGCTAATCAGCCCTGTAGAAGCAAAGGGGAAAATCATGACTGAGACATTTTTAGGTGTCTTTCAGTGGTGTGCATTAGCTTAGCTTTGGAGAGCAACTAACTTGATGTGGGAATTGGAGCCAATAACATTGCTCTTTCAAGTCTCAGATGACTCAAGTATAACAGAGAGGCAATAATAATTACCTCGATTATCTCAGTATTCCATCATTTGCAATAAAATGTATCCACAAAATGCACTTCGTTGTTGATAATGTAGCACGTAGATGTTTAGACTTGGCAATAATACTTACCCTTCCATTCAAAGGATAGTGCCTGAAACCAGGTTCCTCCCATCCCTGGCAGAACACAGAGTATGTTTCTGGAGGATAGGATCCAAGGAGAGTCTGCCAGAAAGGTGGTTCTAGACTGCACTCAGCTAACAGGTTGTGGGAAAAGCTGCTTTACTTTTATTGTTCTTTTTATTGTAACTCTCATATTTGCCTATTGGCATCAAATTAGTATGAAAAAGAAAGGTCTTTTTGCTTAAGAATTTAATATTTGGCTCTACAGAAACACCTAAATAACAGCACCAAATAAAAGACTGAGTAAGAATATAAAGTTCAAAAACATGACTTCCTGAGATTTGGAGACATCTGTGAATTTAATTAATACTTTTTTCTGTTTATTTCTGAGTCACATCAGACTGTATTCAGGGATTAGTCCTAGTTCTGCACTCAGAGATGATTTCTAATGGTGCTAGGCCCATCAAATGCCAGAGATCAAAGCTGGGAGGCAAGTATCTTGGTCATTCTACTATCTCAGTCTCCAATAAACAATGTTAAGACCCACTTCCTTAAAAAATTCACAAATATCTCAGGGAGTATTAAAGAAGATTGGAAAGAGGTTTATAAAATAATTACTACAGTGATATTTTATTTTTATTTTTATTATTTTTTATTTTTGGGTCACACCTGGCAGCACTTAGGGGTTACTTCTGGCTCTGCACTCAGAAATCGCTCTTGACAGGGACAGGGAACCATATGGGATGCCAGAATTCGAACCACCATCTGTACTGAATTTGGCTGCGTGCAAGGCAAATGCCTTACCACTGTGCTATCTCTTCAGCCCCTTTATTTTTACTTTTTTAAATTGATTGGTTGATTGATTGCTTTCTGGGCCAAACCAAGCAGTGCTCAGGGATTATTCCTGGCTATGCGCTCAGAAATTGCTCCTGGCTTGGGGGACCATATGGGCTGCCGGGAACCTGATCCCTCCAGATCAGCTGCATACAAGGCAAAGACCCTAGGGATGCTAACCTCCATCGCCTAAGATTTTAAACTCTTATAAAAACTAAAGATATAAAGTAATTAATTAGAATTGGCATATACTAAATATTATTGATTGCAAACTACAATCAATTGAAATATATAATAGAATGACTTTTAAGAAATATTGTTTTAAAAATATCTCAAAATGGACAAAGAAATAGTACAGAAGATAAGGCATTTGCCTTGAACATGGATGATCTGGATCGGAACATATAAATTCCCAAAGCTTTATGAGTGAATTAAAAATAAGCAGAATGAAATCCTGTGCGCAGCCAGGTGTGGCTCAAAAAAAAAAAAAAAAAAAGACAAAATGTAATACTCCTAAGCTCGTGCTTTTGATGCCTTATAGAAGTGGAAGGAAGAAATAGTAAAAAGAGATTCTGAGGAGTCTTTCACTGAGGCATGTTGAGGGATGTGTTGACTTTGGAGCTTAAAGACTTACTAATGTGAGACAATGAGCAAAGATAATCTGAAACCTCACATTTTTCTATTTGGGGAACACTTCTCAATGGCCAGGGGTTACTCTTGGCTCTGCATTCAAGAATCACTCCTGGTGGTGCTTGGAGGATCATATGGGATACCAGAGATCGAACCTGGTGTATACAAGGCAAGAGCCTTACTCATTGTACCATCAATCTAGCCCTCCAGTCTCAAGGACAATAGAGAAGCAATAATCATATTATCTGGAGAAAGTATAATGATAAATATTCAAGGTAATCCTTATCAATAATTTCATTAAATATTATCTCTGTATTTAAAAGTTATGTAACTATCTCAGAAGTTCATCAATTCTTAGAAATACATATCATAAATAGTTTTCTTTTTAAGAATCAATTATATTCTAAATATGTTTTGTTCCTATGTCTTAACAGTTCAATATGAGCATAATGTCACAAACACACACAAAAATTAAGATAAAGAAAAATTTCATTTATAAACTATCAACAAAACAAAATGAACAATACTGTCTGGAAATAATGTAGGCCAAGAGAAAAATACTTGCTGAGAAAGGGCAGTTAGGTGTGGTAACAAACTTGTTAGAGCCAACTACTTAAAAAGGGCAGGGCAGAAAACATTTTCACACTCTGGTTTCAGTAGCCTAAAACCAGGGGGGGGGGGGGAAACCACTAGGTTTCTCTAGGACATTCAGAAGTTTTTGGGTCAAAGCAAAACCAAAAGGGCCTCTTTGGAGTTGTGGCATCAGAAATGATCCTCTCTCTCTCCTCCTCTGGCTCCTACTTCTATAACCTTGTGTTTCCTGCTTTTTTGAACATGATCTATTATTCTCTGCAAGGCATACTTTCTTACTTTTCCAAAGACTTTTCCAATGAAATTCAGGGATATTACTCCACTTATGCTTCTAATTCCCAAACAAGAGCTCTTCCTTTTGTACCTCTTGTTTGTTACTTAAAGTCCTTTAGAGCTATCATTAAATATTCATAAAACAATTTTTCCAAATGCACATTTTCCCTAGTTAAGAACATCAAAAGAAGTCTTTTAAAAGTCAAGGATAGTTTATGTTTTTGAGGCTGTAATAGAAGATTCCAAACTGGTATTTTCTGGTAAAGTCTGGATCAGACTCATAAATTTTCCTAGTAACAAAAGCCATGTTGCAAACATGATAATGTCACTGCAGCCTAATTCAGAATATTACTCACTCTTTCTGTTGCTTTGCTACTTCAGCACTTGGGAAAGTTGAAATTTCCCAGTAGTGTGACCATGATACTATTTTTATATGTTCAGAATCCATTTGTTTTCACTGTAATGGTAACTGTTTATTGTTGGGTTGAGGTTGTAATGTTTGCTGAAAGAAAGGGCCTGAGTTTTTATCGTTAAAACATTTTAAAGAATAAAATTTTAATAAAGTATATGATAAATCCATTTTTAAAGAATCTCTTGGTAGACTAAATAGTATAGCATATAAAATATATTTACTGAGAGAAGGAATTCTGTAACAAAACATGCTCTTTGGCAGCAATGAATAGGACAATAAATTTAAATTCCTCTTATTGAAAGAAAAACGTATTAGGGACTGGAGTGATAGCAAGTGTGTAGGATATTTGCTTGACATGTGGCCCCCTGGGTTTGATCCCTGGCATCTCATATGGTCTCCCAAAACCTGCCAAGCGTGATTTCTGAATGCAGAGCTAGGAGTAACCCCCAAGCACATCCAGGAGTGGCCCCAAAACAAAACAATTAAATGTATTATTTCTTGTGAAGCAAATGTTTACTTTGGTAAACATTCAAGTTTCAGTGCAACTTGAAAACCAAAATCATCTTAAGTATTTCTAAAACACATTTTAAATGGAAAAATATTAATATTCTCTTATCAAATTATTAAATGTTCACTTATTATATATTTTATCACCATTATAATAATTCTAATGACATTCAATAATAAATATTAGTATTAATAATACAATAATATAAGGAAAGCCTTCACAGAAATTTGGATTCATGATTAAGGGGGACAAAATCTCAAAAAGAAAAACAAAAAATGTTCTAGATTTAGCATACTTAGATAAGTCATAATAAAAATGTTCACTGCACAAAATATTTTCATTTTTTTTGTTTTGTTTTTGGGTCACACACGGCAGCACTCAGGGGTTACACTCAGAAATCACTCCTGGCAGGCTCAGGGGACCATAAGGGATGCCGGAATTCGAACCACTGTCCTTCTGCATGCAAGGCAAACACCCTGCCTCCATGCTATCTCTCCGGCCCCATGCACAAAATAATTTAAATTTATCAGAAAAGTACTAATACAAACATGAAACAAAGAGCTAACCCACTTATTCTTTTATCTACAGAAAGCTCTCTTTCAAGAAAAGAAAAGGAGTGTGGATAGGGTGGGAGAGATTTGCCCGTCTGATGGATGTAGTTTCCGGGTTCAACTTTTCATAACCACCAACAAGAGCTATTCTCTCTTGCTGTATCCTGAATCTCTGTATGTTTTTCCCTATTAAACTTTCTCATGTATGTTCCAAATTAACCTCATCCATTTACTTCTACCAATTATCACCTAAATTTTTATATCTCATTATACCATCTTCAAGTTTTTTAGTGGCCCGCTTCCTACTAAATTTGAGGACTGTTTTCCATCCACGCTTAGTCCTTATGTTCTTCCATTTGAACCCCTTTTATTCCCACCCCACCCCCTTTTTGGAATTAGAAAATTAATGCTTTAATTATCTATTTGTATCAATCCTTTTCATTCCACATGCTAAAGGTTGTAAACAACAGGGTTTTGTGGAGTTAGACAGATAGTACAGCAGAGAGAGCATTTGCCTTACAAGTGGTTCAACCCCCAACTTCCTATATGGTCCCTTCAGACCACCAGAAGTTATTCATGAGCACAAATCCAGGAGTAAATGCTGAGTATTGTCAAATGTGATCCAAAAAATCAAAACAAATAAACATAAGGGTTTTGAAATTAGACAGACTGATTTGAATCCTCCTGCCAAACATAATGTTCTGCCTACAAAGGCAAAAGTAGTTTACTAACTTATATTAAACTTTGCTTTTCTGTTTTCATCTGTGAAATAAGGATGAGAGCAGTTCCCATCTCATGTTATTTTAGGTACTTTAACAAACATGTAAACCACTATCTCGGAGAAAAATTAACAAGCCCTTTAATGATATTACGCATTTATTCTGTAAGGATAGATTCTCAACACAACCTCTCTAAAAAAATAAATAAAACTCATAATATCAAGGCCTCTGAATTAATGTAGGTAGCATCCAAAACACCACCTTAAAAGTACTATAGAAATTTTAAATGTCGAGGACCAGAGAGACAAAGAGATTGTTCAAGGGATAAGACCTTGCTTTGTGCATAGTCAACCCTGTTCTGTGTCTAGCATTAAATATGCCCATTGAGCATCACCAGGAGTGAACAGAGTCAGGTGTATTCCCTTAGCAGAGCTAAATATGGCCCAATCTCTCCATCACACTCCATTACATCCTCTTCCCCACTCCCCCAAAATTACCCTTTTAAATCCCTAATGCCCATAATTACATATATCCTTCTTCATCTATTTAAATTACATCTTTTTCTATTTAAATCAAATAAAAACAGCAGCTTCATAGTCACAGTACAATCTCCTGGGGCTGAAGATATCAATAATGGGAAAGGCTATTGCTTTGCACGGTTGGCCCCTACTCTATGGAGAGAATGAATTTCAGACACAATTTATTTATGAAATGATACACAATATTTGTTTAGAGAAATATTTAACTACTTTCTTGGTCACATACTACTACAAAACCCAAGGCAAGTAACTTTAACTCAGTACTTTGATTTGCCTTTCCTATAAAACAGACGTATTATTACTACCTAACTCCATAATTTCTCCCTCACATAATGATTAAGATTATGTTAATTTATTGAAGTAAAATTCATAATGTGGCCTTTCTGTTGCTAATAGAAGAAAGTGAAATTATACTACTTCCATAAATCAAAACTGGGAGTTTTTAATAGCCCTATTTCCTTCCATTGAATTCTTACACTCCTTACCATTGTCCAATCTCATAACCCATCATAAGCAACTAAAACAAATGGTAAACGCTGCCCAATCTACTCTCTAAACTCATCTCCCTAATTACAGCCTCTAATTTACTTTTTCTATTTTTAATTTAAGCTCTACTTGCCAGCCTAATTCTAAAACACTCCTTTTGTGACATGTATTTTTGGAATAACACCATCAGGAGTGCCTCACCATTCCTAGACAGCATGCCTCACCTTCAGTTCACTAATCACCTCTTTATGCACAGGCAAGAGAGAACTTCTTTTGTTCATACCTTTGTACTTATACCTTGTGTTCATGCCTTTGTTCATACCTATGTTCACTATAAGTTCCATCTGTCTTTGTTTTGTTCTTTCCCCCTACTTAGAATGACACTTTGAGGTCTTTGGATCTATATGCATGCTTCAACAATCAGAACAGATTTTATTTGCTTCAAAGAAACTGTACAAATGTAGTCCACTCTTAAAGTACTGTTGTTTAAATTGTGATAGATACATTCTCAGCACTTACTCAATTCTACCATGATACTACTGCTGTAGACTGCTATTTATATGTTTCATTCATACATGTCTCTCTTGTTACTTCCTATTGAATCATCTCTATGTTATACATATGCCAGATCAGGTGTAAGTGGTCATGATGATGGTGAATACTGGGTGAGACTGTTTCATTTAATTTTAATTGTGGCTATTTCAATAGCACTCATAATCATAAATTATTTAACTTTGAACAGATTTCTGAGCACAAAGACAATAGTGTCAAATGTTAACTAAATCTATTAAAATGTATCTTCACTATTTAAGTGTAGAATACCTTGTATTCATTTTCATCATACTAGAATATCTAATAAAAGATACAGTGGTATATCTATTTTGCACACATAATAAAAGTAGAAGTATTTTATGTTTAATAATCTTAAAATGAGGGCACTGACAAACTATAGGGAAAAAAGAACTAGGCAGAGAACTGAATATTCACTTTTGTTACTAATTTATTGTATGTTCAAAACAACACTGACAAAGCATAAACTATTTTGAGAAAGATCAAATACCGTTTTTTCCAGCATATAAGATGACTTTTGAAACAAAAAAAAGTCAACCAAAAATCAGGGGTAGTCTTATACGCTGAGTATATCATGAAAAATGTTTCAATATGCCGCTAAACAAAAATTGTCTGAATAATGCCACAAAATGAATTTTCCAACTCAATCTTGCACCAATCACTGCAAGGCTGCTCGGACTGCCTCTCTAACTCAGCCAATCCAAGCAGGCTTTTGATGCATGCAGATTAGACAATGTTCTGGACCCAAATCTACACTGTAAAAAGTCTGCTCAGATTGGCCAGAGTCAGAGAGGAAGTCTATTACAGTATAACCTTTGAACCTTTGCTTGTTGTGATTGGCTCACTGTGGTATATGAGCACAGGAGCACATGCAGCACAGGAATGTTCTGTCTGATACAGCGAATATAGGCCTAAAGCTATGTTTTAACTGCAAAATTAGGGAGTCGTCTTATACGCCCAGTCATCTTATACGCCAGAAAATACGGTATATTTCTGACTCTGACCTAAGTTTGCTTGTTAAAAACCCTTCCCCATACCCTTTGTAGTAACGTAGGGTGTGGAGATTGGGACTGTGAGAAAGCAACAACAAAATCTTTCCTTTGGGTAAAAAAGATAAAATATTTATAGTTTCAAAATCAGTAGCTTTAAATTAAATTTTAATTATTTTCTTAATTAATTGCATTTCTTAAACAAAAATTACAGTAAGAAAAAAGTGAATAGCATTAGAATAAAGATACTCTTACTAATCATACTAACAATAGCAACAATGGTGATAATAATCAGAGATATAAATGTATGTAGATCACAAAATAACTAATTTACTTTCTTGACAAACAAAATTGGGAAATCCAATTATCTGAATTTTAACATGCTGTCTATATTAAATTTTAGAAAACACTTTCCTAATCCATTATATTTACATTACTGAAGAACACTTGCTGCTTCATTTTACAATCCTCAAAGATCCATTTTTGATCCATGTATACTCAAAGCTTTAAATTTTGTATTTAAGATATTTTTATTGAAGTAACATTGACTTAGAGCATTATGAAAGCTTCATGTGTCAATTGTAAATAAATATTTTATATACTACACTGAGTTCAATGTTCAATTTATCTTTTACCATGTAATTAATTCCTTGTCATCCAATATGCCCTTTCCTTTCACCCAATATGCCCATTATGTCTGATAAGCACTAACATGCTCTTAAAATCTTAAAGTTTACTATTGCCTTATTTATTCAGTAATTTATTTATGTACCATATATGAGTGACATTACTTGATACTTGTCTATTCTGATACTGTTTTTTCCTGATTCTTTTCAATCAGAAAATGATTTTTAAATTGAAATAATAAAAGTGGAGCAGAAATAAAGGTTACACTAGTGAACAAGTTATTAACCCTAACTTCAAAGTATTAGAAAATTGTTTTCGAATCATTGGCATTTCAAAATTTATTTCATGCTCCTTCATGAATGTTTATTAGATATATTAACTCTGATCTTACATGTATAAGGAACTTTCTAGAGTTGGCTGTTCTCAACAAAATAGGCAAGGGACAAAGAAAGAAACCAGGCCCTCTAGTAGCAAAAAAGTGTCAGTATTTGAAAAGTTGCAACGAGCTTCTGGCTTCAGTCATGTGCAGCCAATAATCCTCAAAGAGTCTCAAAGATTCAAAGCTATAATGAGATAAATAGAAGATTAAAGCAGAGTCTACTGGTTAAAAATACCTAGCAGAATCCTACCGAAAAACAAAATTATTTGCTAAAATAACAATCCAAATTGTAGAGTGAGGAAACGAAAATGGCTACCAAAAATTAATACCTAAGATTTTCAAATATTTAAATATTTACTGTTACCTGAATTAGTGTAATATATAAATGTCTGGTACAATTAATCATTTATACACATTTTCTTCTACACAAATTCATTTCCACTTCATAAAATGTGCTTGAGGCATTAAAAATATTGTTAAATTTATCTACTGAAGCAAATGTGATTTTTGTTTTGTAGTATTTTCAATGAGGAAACTTCTGTTCTTTTTTTAGATTTGGTGGATTGCTTTTCCTGAGAGAACCCCAGAACTGAGAACCCTGAACTGCAAACTTGTCCTTTGTCCCAGTTGTTTACTAGTCTTATCAGGGCACACAAGGATTGTCAATTTGATTCAAAGATAAATATCACAAAGATATAATTAGATGTTTTTTTTTCCTGAGAAATATCACGCTAACACCATGAAAATGCTTTTTTATATTTAATTATTAAGTTGAAAAAAATTTCTTGTTTTTTGTCATTATTCTTTTTTAAAAGATAAGAAACTCTGTACTGAAAAGTATATACTTTTTAATAGTACTGCAGATATAGATCAAATTTCAAAAATTCTGTGAAATGTCATTAAGAAAATTTTCCATACAGACAGCATACTATGAAATCATAAATATAAGAATAAAAATACTTTTAAATCCTAAGTTAATTATAATGATAACAGAAATATATTTCTCAAATTAGTGATGTACAAGCCTTCTTAAAGGATCTTTGAGTTAAAATTTTTCAGGGGAAACAGGGGGGGAGACAATAGTAGGAAGACACAATTTGTTTTTGCTCACTAGAGAAGAATACTGTCCAAACCAGTTTACTACCTTACTTCAATTTTTGCTGAATACTGAAAACCAGTTTTGTGCCCCCCCACCCCGCCATTCATCCCCCACATGCCGCCACAAAAAAATCTTCTACTGCCATCTGCTGGCAACTTTTGGTTATTAATTCTCCCCAAAAGTTGCAATGCCAGAAATTCCAAGTTAAAAACAGAATCTTATCTTTTATTTTTTATTGTTTTATTTTATTTTATAGGGTGGACACACCACTAAAAACATTTACTTTTGATGTTCAGGGGTTACTTCTGGTGCACAAGTGTTACTCCTAGTGCTTGGGGACAGTGCATGGTACCAGTGATTGATTCTGGGGTGTCAATGTTCAAGACAGATGCCTTACCCACCGTATTACAGCACCCTAAATTAAAATATCTTTGTTTGTTTTTGTTTTGTTTCTTTTGGGGCCACATCCGGCAGCACTCAGGGATCACTCCTGGCTCTGTGCTCAGAAATTGCTCCTGGCAGGCTCGGTACCAGGAATGGGATAACAGGAATCAACCAGGGTCCGTTCCAGGTTGGCCGCATGCAAGCAAATGCCTTACTACTGTGCTATCATTATGGCACTGTAATACAATCTTTTAAAGCTAAAACAATTTTTAAATGTTTGTCTATCTTCATGTATATAATAATTTAATAACATTATAGATTTCTAGCGTAGATTTCTTTTTAGATTTTAAAAATTACATTATCTAAACGCCATGGTGTACAGTTGTTCATAATACAGTAGTTTGTTTCACAGTTACAGTTGTTCAGGATGGAATTTCACTTACACAATATATAACAACTTTCACTAGTGCACATTTCCTGCCACCAGTTTTCCTCCTGTCCTCCCCATTGCCCCCTCTCCTGACTGCCTCTGTAGCAAACATTTTTCTCCTTTCTATCTCTCTCTGTTCTCTCTGTTTTTCACTTTTAGACACTATAGTTTCAATATTGTTACTGAAGGGGTACCATGAATATCAATTTAACTCCTTTCAGCACCTAGTTCTTGTCCAAAGTGATAATTTCCAACTGTCATAAATATATTTCTTGGAATGGAGAAGCAGAGCCAAAAGAACACATTTTATTACCTTACTCACTGACTCAGATAATTCCAAAAGGAAGTCGGAAAATATCACAATTTCCATTCTCTCCTTTATCACAAAACTCATTCAACTCTCAAGTCAAAAATAAATATTTGAAACTGAATGGTCTTGAAAGAACTGTCTTCAAAATATTCACATCTGAAAAGTCCGTAACACAGAAGTTTTGGTGTCTTAACCAAAGAACCACAGATAGAAGACTTCTCTATAGAAAATACAAGCTCCGAAGATGTTGGCATAGCACCAATGGGGTTCCGAATGAGAAATCAAAGACTAAAGGCCCCATAGAAAAAATTCTGGATTTAAAGAATTTTAAGATTTTCGACTTCTCTTCATTCTCACTTTTTTTTTTTTTTTTTTTTTTTTTGGTTTTTGGGCCACACCCGGCGGCGCTCAGGGTTTATTCCTGGCTATCTGCTCAGAAATAGCTCCTGGCAGGCACGGGGGACCATATGGGACACCAGGATTCGAACCAACCACCTTTGGTCCTGGATCGGCTGCTTGCAAGGCAAACGCCGTTGTGCTATCTCTCTGGGCCCTTCATTCTCACTTTTGAAGTTAGTTCTCTCTCTCTCTCTCTCTCTCTCTCTCTCTCTCTCTCTCTCTCTCTCTCTCACTCTCTCTCTCTCTCTCCTCTCTTCTCTCTCTCTCTTCTCTCTCTCTCTTCTCTCTTCTCTCTCTTTTCTCTCTCTTTTTTTACTTTTGATATTTGGATCATACCAGCAATGTTCAGGAATTATTCCATTCAGGAATTGCTTCTGTTGGGCTCAGGGAACCCAGAAATCAAACCCAGGTTTGCAGTGTGCAAGGCAAGCACCTTTTCCTCTGACTACCACTATGCCCCCTCTTTATTCAGAGAAAGAAAATGTTTTTGACTTTTAGAAATGGATCTCAAGGAATCATTATTCTCTTAATTTAGAGGGCATTTAGAAATTGAATAACTGTGAATTACAGAGTTACAACGTTATTTAATATTGTTTCAGTCATACAATGTTCCAACACCAATCCCTTCACCAGTGCCCACTTCTCTCCACCATGTCCCCAATTGCCCTCCCTTTTCCCAGCCAGTCTCATGCCAGGTTCTTTTCTCCTCCTCCGTTGTTCTAGTAGTGTTTCTTTCCTTAATTTTTCTCTCCCCCTTACCACTGGCATGGCTGGCTTCCAACTGAAAATGTCTGCTCTTGTGTCTTGGCAGTTGTTATTCACCTACAAATTTTCTTTACATCCCACATATGAGAGAGATTATTCTGTGTCTGGCCCCGGCCCTTAGACTAACTTTACTCAACTTTATTTATTTATCATTAAAACAAAAATGCAAGGAAATAATATTTTTGATCCTGCCAATAATATGCTAAGGACATTATTTTTTCAATCACATATTATAGAATTTCTCAATGACACATTGTTTCAACTATTTTAAAACATATTGAGAAATAACTTGGGTTTGACGAACCACTTTCTCCAAAATTAAGAACAACGTGAATTAGAAGGTAAAGTAACAAGGTATATAAAATCCTGTTTCTCTTTTCTATCCCTAGACATGAGCAAATTTGTCTGCTAAGACACTGAAGAATTATCTGCACCTCTACCATGCTATAATTAAGACTGTACAAACACTGCTGCCAAAAAATCACCAGAGTGGGTGGGGAATACAGCCAAGCAAACTCTAATTATGGAAAATGGTTGTCTAAGATCTTACATTCAATAAGCAAAGGCAAGATCAGACAGCTAAGATAGGTTACCAGGCAATATAAGTAGTTTTGACAAATTCAATATGAGCCCCCCTTTGGTAACAATTCTCACCTCCCATAATTCACTTAAAAACACAATTGGGAATATTTTGCTTGGAATCCTACACCTAAGTATTACTGAAAAACAGTTAGGATATGTATACATCATTTTCACATCTATTACCAAAAGAAGGGTTATATTATCCCAATATTCCAGATAGTTTTTCAGTCTATATTTCAGTACCAGCATGGGTATTATTTTCAAAGTTCTGTTAAGATTCAGTAAAATGCATGGTAGCACTCTAGAGTTGTATAAAAGATATGGATATAGCACAATAAATGTATGCAAACTGACATAAGCACACAACGAGCACCAAATCTAGAAATAGCATTTTCTGCATTCTAAATGTGCCCCACACCCCCAGAAATGAGGAATTTTCATTTTACAAAATAATGTTGAGAAGTTTAATCAACAATATTATACTGTGTACTCTTACTGCCTGCATCTGTTATTACAGCCTCAACGTTGAAAGAAGGATTCAATTTTGTTCCTTGTTTATACAAGCATATGAGTATCTATCTATATTTACATCATACTGGTAACTAACTGTGAAGTTCTCATTATATTCGTAACTCAAATACTCAAAGAGCACCTCCTCTATGAAACCTCCCTTGACCTTCATAGAAAAATGAAGTCCTCAACTAAATGTAGAGTAATTTGCAAATAGATTATACTTACAGCTATCAAACTAAATTATAGTTCTGTATATATATATATATGTATCATTCAACTAGACTGAGCATCTCATTGACAAAAATATGTTACTTATTTTATCTGCTTTATAAGCTTTAAACAATGTGCTTTAATCCTTATGCAAGAAATGATTCAATGTTTATTTCTCTTGCCAGACACAAAACACTAAATACTTTTTAAAAAGTGATGTTCTACTCAACTCTATTCTATACTAATAAATGAAAATTAACATTTTTCCCAACTGTCTTAAAGTATTATCGCTATAATGCTCCCATGAAAAGAATGTAAGACAAAACATACATTATTCAAGTTGATTAAATAAAATATGCTAATTTTCATCACCTATTCCTGAGAATATATTTAGTATGTATTAGCTGCCAATAAAGTATGTCATGACAAGAAGCAGACATTTGTTCGTAATCAGTGCAATAAATGTACTTCTCTGTAAAAAGAAGTTCATAATATACACTCTTATAGACATGGTAGTCTCATTTTATCTTCACACTCTCCACAATCATCCTCTACGACAAAGTAAAGAAACATTATTTCTAGCAAGCTGAGATTAAACTTCTGCATTCAGGTCAAGGATTACAGAATAAGACATGCAAACATCTCAAAGCAGTTGGAAATGCCAGAGCTCTCCTACCTGTGTACCTAAGCTGGCTGCCATCATGTGAGTCAGAAGTTTAGCTGCAAACATGGAGTACCTGGCACAGAAGACATGGGAAAGAACAGCCATGCAAAGACCTGTAAGAACAAAAGAAAAAGCTTGCACATCGTTTTATAATCCATGAAAGACAAACAGAAGCATGTCAAAAACCTTTGGGGTAATTAAGTACGAGTGAGCTGCAGCCTTTCTCTGCTGTTGGATGGTTCTGAGACTGTCAAGGCTGCAATTTGAATCCACTCAATTTTGTATAACATCTAACAATTCATTTTAGGGGGAGGGTAGCACTGGTGAAGGGGTTTTTTTAGTCATGGTGCTTTAAAAAATATTTTTAAAAAATGAAAAATATTTAAAAAATAAATAAAATAAAATATTTTTTGCTTGTTTGGGAGTTATATCCAGTGATGCTCAAGACTGTATCTGACTCTGAATTTAGGGATCATTGTTTGTGTTGCTCAGGGTACATTATGGCATGTCTAGTATCAAATCCAATTTGGATGTGTGAAAGATAAGTGCTCTTATCTATGGTACTATCGCTTCCAGCCCCCCAAATATAATTAATTAACTAGGCCAAAGGATAGCTTTCAGTTTTCAACTAGATATGTACACTTGCCCACTAACACTAAGTGGGTTTATTATTTCATTAAGCATTTGGTTTTCATTACATCCATCCATTCAACATTTTTTATTATTTTGGAGGGAAAATCCATTTTGGTGTTATAAAAGCAAGTGGCTTGATGAAATAAGGAATTTAGAGAGAAGAGTAGCATATTTCAGGCATAATTTGTGAACGGTTCACCAAAAACTCAGGTTTAATATTTTCTCTTTTTATTTACTATGGACAGTTAAGTAACTACAATCTTAGAGATAATAAATTTCTAAAAAAACAACCTGATGTTGTTTGGTGCCAAAACCAGAAACAATGTTTATTTCCCCCTTGAGATGATATGCCAGCCTAAATATCTATATATCAAAGTAGGGTATCAAAAATAATTCTTTTTTTTTAAAGAAGTACATATATCCACTTATATTACTTCAAAGGGATGATCAGAACCTCCGCACTAAACCACAAATTTTAACTTATAATTCATAAAAGTGTACCTTAATCTTAGGTTTTAAATTTAGAGTGTATAAGTGCTTAAAAAATTTTGTGCATTTAGATTTTCAAGCTTCTTTTTATATTTTTTTCTTTTCTTTCTTTTTTTTTTAACTGAAGGAGGGCCATACCTAGTGGTGCAAAGAGCTGACTTCTGGCTCCGTGCTCTGAAATGAGCTCCGTACTCCGTGATTATTTCTGCGGGTGCTGAGAGGTCCATATGTGGTGTGTGTGATCAAGTTTGGGTAGGATTCATGCAAGGCAGTGCCTCGCATGCTGTGCCATCTCCCATTCCCACCATGACCCCTTTTATTTTCACTTAAATATTTTATTTCATTCTTATCCTCAAGATAATTTTTTCAAGGAATAATTATATGTGAATGCAGTTCTCCCATCTATTTTGCAGGCATTACGTCTCCCAAGTATACTGATGCTTCCTTAATAGAAGACCACACCTATTTATCATCTGATTTTTTTTTATCCATTCTAATTTATAAAAAAAAGTTTTAAAGTGAATCACATATTGGGGCAAGTTGTCTGAGGGAGGTCTCTGCAAAATGTGCACATAAGTCTATGATTAATCTTTACAGAAATGCCTCTTATGATTTCTTTTAAAAATGCTTTTAAATGTCTCAATAAGATAGACAATGTATCAATATAGTGAAACTCTGAATTAAATAAAGCCTCCGCTAGAAATTTAGCAAAATATTTCTAACAATCCCCTTTTATAAAATCTGCCATAGAATATTTTGAATAAGTGTGCAGGTTCTGAGGCTGCATCCAAATTCCACCCAGCCAACATCATGAACCATTCAGAAACTACAGAGCAATAAATAGTTTATAAATCATTGAAGCTAAAGCATGGTCAAAAGTATTGTGGGTAAGGCACTTGCCTTGCACATGGTTGACCAGGGTTCAATCTTCAGCAACAATATATTCCCCCAAGTACGCCTGGATTAAACCATGTATAAACCAGGAGAAAGCCCTGTGCACAAACTGCATGTGCACACACACACACACACACACACAACACACACATATACATCCCCTCAAAAATACTATTGAAGCTGTCTCTTCAGACTCACTATTGTAAACTTGGAATTTTCTTTGATAAAGTTAGGTTATATTCAAAACTTAAATGTAAATGAGTAAATGAATGTGTGTGTTAAAGAGAGAGAAACAGAGATTAGGTAAAAAGTAGGCAACTAGTAGTAAGTAACTGCAACTTCTTTCAACATTAAAATTCACTTATCAAATATGTTCTTTATAGTAAGTTTACTATAGTAAATGGTAATAAGTAGGAGGATTAGAATTGAGCAGAGTAAAATTAAATAATCAATTATTTTTTCTTGATCACAAAAAGAGTTTCTTCATAGTCACTTCATTTTACTTGGCCACACTTGGTAGATCTCTGTACAACTTCCATTCTATGGTCAGAAAAATTTTATCAAGTATATTAAACTTCAACTGAAATGCTATCATGACACCTGGTGGTAGTCCAGCATTCAAAGCTGGTGAAAGAAAATGGGCTAAACAGTCTAACAGTCTAAAATCATACTGTAATATGTTTAGCTGAATGCATGTTTTATTTGGGGGAGAAAATAGGTGCTAAAAAAAAGAGTTCAGTAGACTGTTACCCAGTTTTAAACTGGACTTAAGGAAGATACTGAATATCTTATACTTCAGGCAGTAAATACTTCAGTTAACAAATTTCTAAAGTATTCTATATTAAACATTAAACATCTATATTTTATTTTATAACCAAAAAGTGAATATTAGTATATATAATCTGAATTTACAAGTCAAATCTTTTAGCTAAAAAACTTTTTTACATTCCTTAATATAAAAATGCAAATCCCATCATATGCCACACTAGATTTATGGGGCAATCCCCAGAACTACTGAAAGAAGAGGCAGGGTCATTTTCCAGGAAAACTAAGAGCAACAATACAAGGTCCACGAGATCAGTGTTCAATATAGAAGCTTTACGGCTATGATTATCTCCAGAGTGGGGAGATGAGGTGGCAGGAACCAAATTTTGAGTCTGTACATGTAAGCCATGTACTCCACAACTTTGGGCCATACATTTTACAATAGGCATAAAATTTGGGGAGTATGTGCCACACCTGGCAATGCTCAGGGATAAAACTCCTGGCTTTGAGATCAGAAATCATTCCAGGCAGTGCTCAGGATATGTGGTGGTAGGACTTAAACTGGGGTCAGCCATGTACAAGGCAACTTCCTTAACTGCTACCCTATTTCATCAACACAAAATTTTTAAATGTAATATTATAACCATTTTTGACATTAAGTAAAAGTGTAATCTAGACAGCATTTTATTAAATAAATTCATTGACAATTGTGAAGAAAAAGAAGCAATGAACTGAGTGATTTTCCTTTACTCTTTTTTCAGTGTGCACTGTGAGTTATAGACTCACTTGGAAAAGATTAATTAGTTTGCTAACACTAATGACTTTTCAACATGATTCAAGGGTGAAAGCAGATAAATTACCCTTAAGAAAATGATAACATTGATAGTTTAATTTAGATATAACTTAAGGACAACTAGATTATTTTCCTATGATCAAACTGGACTAAAGATCTTCCCATCTGTTTAATAAGAATTTTAAAATCTGCATGTTGTATGCATATATTATGCTTATATATGAATATGTAAATATAGAATATTTGTTGCTGTTGTGCTTCTTTGTAGTTGCTTTACTAGTTTTTTTGTTTATTTTTGTTTTTGTTGTTTTTTATGTTGTTCTTTTTTCACCTTTCTTCTTTTAAATTGATATTTTATAGCCTCTCTAGACAAACTCCTCCCAGATTTTGTTTACTTTTCTTTTTCCAACAGAACCACATAACTTAAATAATCTTGTTCTGCTTCATAAATTGAGGGGGGAAATGGGTAGTACCAGGACCAAACAACTGTATGAACACTGAGTGGAAATAAAAAATAATCAGACTTAAACACCAAATCCAAGGTCAGGTGGTGGTAGGAATGGTCCTGATTGATTCATTATCACTATGTACCTTAAATATTAAGTAAATTACATAATTTACTTTGGTCATAATAAAAATTTATAAAAATTTGTAAATATCTCTATTCTTTGATATTTAGAATGAGATATTCTATCTACTTTACTAAAGCTTATCCCTTCAAAAGCCAAATAGCAATATTTATCTTGTAAATTTTTCTTTGAAAAATTTATAAATTTTGAATCTCTTCACTCCTTGTAGTCTTCTCTATGGGTAAGCCCAAATACATTCAAATTATTAGTCTTTAACTAGTAAATCAACTATTTGCTTTTTGGAGAGAAGCAAGGTCAATGCTTGAAAACAGTATTGTCTCAGTGTACAGTGGTGGCTCCTAGGGGTAGTTCAGGTACTATGCAGTGCCAGCATTCAAATTCCAACTTCCAATTTACAAAACACATCCTCATCCCTCTAAGCTATCCTCTCTGACTCAGAAATATTAGCTTAGCTTATCCCTGTCCAATGCTAGCTGCAAATGTCACTTCCTTTTAGTAAATCATTTCTACTGATTCCATATTCCTCAGATGTCAACACAATGCCTTTTGCTTACTACTAGTCATTGGCTAAGAGCAAGCATTACTTTTTTAAATATCTTTATTTAAGCACCAGGATTACAAACATGTTTTTATTTGGGTTTCATTAATAAAAAAGGACACCCTTCTTCACCAGTGCAGCATTGCAACCTTCCCACCACCAATGCTCCCCATCACCCTCCTCCCCTACCCCCTGCCTGTATTCGATATAGGCATTCTACTTCTCTCACTTATTAACATTGTCATGATCATTGTTAGTGTAGTAGCGTTTTTTGACTTGAAAACTTCAGTGTTGAACAGAAGTCAATATAAAATAAAAATAAAACATAGTACACAGTACTATCTATAAGGGCAAAGAATTTGTATTATCTCCCTAAGAAAATAGTCGAAATGATGGAAGATGATTCTTCAGCAATCAGGATGTTAAATCAATAATACTACAATAGCCACTAGATGTAAGTGGCTAATTATTTTAGTATTTAAATTTATTGCAAGTATGTAGAATAAAAAATTTTTAGATCAGCCATTTTTATGTACCCTATAAGCAGATGCTGTTGGTGGCTACCATACTGGATCATGCAGCATATTTCTATGATTTCAGAAAGATATATGGAATTAAAAGTGGAGGAGTGTTGTGTTAAATTGCCCTGAGTGATTGCCAAGAAGATATGTACTATATTTCAGAACAACTGCTATTTTTAATGTGGCTAAATGAGATGGTTTGTAAATGTGCTCTTCATAATCCTAAGTATGTGCCCTTACTGGAATGTGACAGCACAAATATTTATTTAACAAATAACTAATGAAAATTATTATTAATCAGTTAGATTAGGCAATGGAAACAATTTTCAAACTCTCTGCACTCAGGAAAACGCTGGCCCTCAGGAAAGCTTTTATTGTGAAACAAATTAAGTACTTTTCCATTCAAATGTCCAGATATTTTTGAGGCCAGAGCAATGGCACAGTGGTAGGTCATTTGCCTTGCACACTGCTGACTCAGGACGGACTAGGGTTAGATACCCCAGCGTCCCATATGGCCCTCCAAGCCAGGAGCAATTTCTGAGTGCATAGCCAGGAGTAGCCCCTGAGCATCACCGGGTGTGGCCCAAAATCCAAGAAAAAAAATTTAGGCATTCTTGAATGAGTTGAGTTTAGAGCTGCAGCTCCAGGGTAAGACTGGAAAACTCATGCAAAATCTTGAGAGAGAGAGAGAGAGAGAGAGAGAGAGAGAGAGAGAGAGAGAGAGAGAGAGAGAGAGAGAGAGAGAGAGAGAGAGAGAGAGGAGAGACCTAGGGCTCTGGGAACACCTTTGAGAAGCTGAACTAAGCTTGGAATAAATATACATATTAAGGCATCTGCACTGTCTTCTATTACTTTTAGCAAAGTTCCTTCTGAATAATATACTTATTATACAAAAAGTTAGAGAAATCCATAATCTTTGCAACGTGTCAGAATTAAAAGCAAGCCTCCTGACTTCTTTAATATCTGCAGGAGTCCTTTCAACCTGTTCTTTAAAGATGCTCTTATGAATTCTTTTATTCCTCTCATAAATAACACTCAGAATAGAGCTACTTGAATGTGCCTTCTCCCATCATTGTAAAAGTTTCTCTTTAGACAATGTTGATAATGTATTTAAAATTTAAAAATGATAATCTGAAAGAATTTGACAAACATTTTTAGAGAATCTTTTACTTGTAAAAATAAATTTGAAAGTACCTCTCCAAAATGTTTGTTATAAAAATTAATAAATAAGACACTAGTAAAGTTTATTTTCTCTTCATATTGATGAATGACATCATATCTGTATCTTGCTTATGTAAAATAACAATGGGAAACAGACATTTTTCCCTCCAAATAACGATGAATTTTAACTCAAAAGTACTCCAAACTGACCTGAGATACATATAAATCCAGAAGAGAAAAAGGCTTCATTGTAAGAAGACAAGTTATCGGTCTGGGCGTAGACAGCATACATAGACATGTATGAACAAGCACATTCCACGTAGTCTGAAGTGTCCTCAACCACTTTGCAAAACTGACTGTCAGACAACCAGCTAGGACAAAAACAGAATCGTCACTAATCTCTTTTCATTAGTACTTAAAGTGATGAGATAGCTTTTAAGGAAAAGAAAATAAAGTATTAAACCTAAGTGTTTACTCAAGACTTACACAGATCATATTTTCAAGAAGTAACACTGAAGGGAACATCTTGTCCAGGACATGACACAGCATATCCCACAAAACATCTGAAGAAGCCAAATGTACAAATCTAAGGCAGCTTTCCCAACATCGAAGAAGTTGTACCTCTCAAATATGGTAGCATCAGTTTATACTGAAGTTTAAAGCACATATGTTTACCTATATCTTTTTTTAATAGAAGTACTCTTCTCTGTCATTCCAAATCTCAGAAACCAACATAACTGATTATTCTAAAGTGTTTGGATTTTATTTTTTTCCAAGATTTCTTCCTTATATCTTATATCTTCCTTTTGATCCAGTTAAGTTATATAAGTTAGCCAAGTTCTTTTAAGTGCTTTCTGGCTAATTTGGCATAAAATCTTTGCTATCATAGTAACAAAAACATTGCATCACATGCTGAGCATTCATCAGAACTAGTAGTTGAATTTCTTCACTTTAAGGGCCTCTTCATTCCTCTTATTTTCTAAGAATATAAAACTTCTTAACCCCATCTCATTTTCAAACATGAAACATTCACTACTAATTATATATTGAGGGTTTCAAAATATCTATGAACTAAGTTTGAGATTCATCATCAGGCATAATAATTTTCAATTGAAAATTATTTTTCACGAGGAGACTAATCAGAATTTTTGCTGTTTAGATTTCAATCATCTACCAGGCTAAGAAATTAATCCTATTCAAAATTATATTTTGCTTGCTGAAAATCAGTAATGAGCAAATGTAGTGAAATATTTGAATTCTAGATATCATCTAGCACTTTCTGATACTACAGCACTGATTGAGTGCTACTTAGAAAACTGCTTAGAGACTTGAGAATTTAAGCCAAGATACAAAAAATTAACCCTCTTCTGTTCGTTTTTGTACATAGCTTCATTTCCAAAATGTGTGTCAACCAGTTGTGAGACAGAATTATAAACCCATGCTAAGCATTAATAATACTATTATAAATCATGATCTCTCCAAAAAAAAAGATATCATAATAAGCCTCAAAACTGGCATCATCAATTCAGAACCATAGCTCAAATGAAAATGGCAAAAAGAAATTTTATTTTGTATAATAAATTAGCCAAAATTTAGAGCAAGGTTATTTTACTATTGATGAGATTGTAAAAGTAACAATAATAAAAATAATGTATTGGACACATAAATAAGTCATTTGTCTGCATTTATTACCTGCATTTATTACTATTTCTATGCTCTTTTGTCTATTATAAAGTCTAAAGCAGGGGTCCTCAAACTTTTTAAACAGGGGGCCAGTTCACTGTCCCTCAGACCATTGGAGGGTCTGACTATAGTAAAAACAAAACTTATGAACGAATTCTTATGCACACTGCATATATCTTATTTTGCAATGAAGTAACAAAACAGATACAAATACAATATGTGGCCCTCGGGCCATAGTTTGAGGACCACTGGTCTAAAGTCTTACTCAATGGCATATCTATGCCAGAACAAAATAATGCGATAGATGGTACTGAAACAGCAAAGACAAAGCCTTTTATTAAAGAATTATTAGTATGTACCTTACAGTTTCCTGATTCCAAAGGAGACACAGAGAGGTTTGAGGAATAATTCTAGGTTTAGCTGCATAAATCCTATAGAGAATCTCATTATGATCAGTCAAAGGTTGTAAACTCTGTCCTTTCACGCTCAAAGATAATATCTACAATGGCAAAAAGAACAGAGAAATGTAATAATATTTTCAAAATAATGACTGAAGAAAGCACCCTGAACTGTGGTTCATTTTTCAAGTCACTATTAGTCATTTAATTACCACCACTGTTCATAGCTTATTAACAAGCACAGGGTATCTCATGGTTTTCCAATGCAAATCCTCTATTTTCAGTTCAATTAGCAGTATTCAGCTGGCAGCTCTGACTCTAACTGTACTTATCTTTATGCATCATGAGTGGGGTTATGAATCAGGTCCAAATGAAAACTATTTTCTCTGTGTGTATGTGTGTATGCGAATATGTATAAATCTAAAAAAGTCATAAAAGAAATATAGCCAAATTCTTTTAAACATTTTACAGTTTATAGAAATTGTGTAGCATGCTTAATAATTCTCACTCTATATGTATGTATAATAAATACCACAAAACTGCTCAAGCAAATGCATTTCTGGGTATTCCTGCTAAGTCAAAGGGAAAACAGAAAATTCCAACCATAACCCTTCAAATCATATATTACCTTATTTTTCAAGGCAGGAAGCTTGTTTCCAGATATAAACCACTGTTGGCTGCTATATTCGATAAATTGGACTAATTCACATTTATTTTCTCCAGTCATTACTTCTGCATCTGGTATCTCCAATAACCTCTGCGGAATTCTAATATAGTCACCTTCTTTTCCTTCAAACTTGTGCCCATTGATTTGCTGTGGATACCAGTGCAGGGCCATAATGGACAAATATGGGCACTTATCAAGAATGGTTTTGCTTCTATAAAAAAAATAAAATCTCTATTAAAATCACACCATGCATTTGCATAAGTATATCGATTTTATTTGATGAAATCTATTACAGTGGGTCTCTGTTGTTTGTTTTAGATCACACCAGGCTAACTCCTGACTCTGTGCTTAAGGATCACTCACTCCTGGTCAACCATATGTGGTACAGGATATCAAACTCCTGTGGGCAATGTGCAAAGAAAATGCCCTCACTTCAGTACAATCTCTCCTGCTCAGCGGAGCTCTTTTTAATATATACTCCGACTGGGGCTGGAGAGATAGCATGGAGTAAGGCGTTTGCCTTTCATGCAGAAGATCATTGGTTCGAATCCCGGCATCCCATATGGTCCCCTGAGCATGCCAAGAGCGATTTCTGAGCATAGAGCCAGGAGTAATCCCTGAGCATTGCCGGGTGTGACCCCAAAACAACAAAACAAAAAAGGTGTGTCAAAATATACTCCGACCAACCAAGAAGTAGAGAATATTCTTTGGTTCCTTTGTTGTAATTATTAAATTTTGATTTGTGTTCACGAAGCACTTTGTGAATCTTTTTGCTTGAACCTCATAACCTAAAACATGGGTTTCTTAAACAGTTTCAAAAATATCAGAAAAAAAAAACTTGTGAATATAAAATATACTTTCCAGTTCTAGTCATTATCAACATTGGTATTTATAATAGGTTGATGAAAGTATGTACCACTAAAATGAAACCCTCTATTTAGGAGTACTATATTTATTTTATAGCTCTGAGCACTGTTAAGTGTGCCCCTAAATAAAAAATAAATACATGAATAAATTAATACATTTTATATCCAGAACCTTGTTCTCATCCAGAGAATTTGTATCCCTTTATAAACTATCATAACACTATGAATTTAGTCATGTAAATAAAAGAGCTATCGATGATCTTTACCCATTTAGTCTGTTTTAAACAACTTCTAGAATAAGATTCTATGCTCAGTGAAATTCTCTCTAAACCACAGTATATGTTAAAATCACTATAAATCTTGCTTTAAATACTGGTTTCCAGACAACATACTAGGCTGACTAAGTAAGAAGGCAAGTTTGCCGAGTATGCTGGTGATTGTACGGATCTGTATTTTTAAATGAGCCCTCCAGAGAATCTGAAACATTTTTCTTGTGGTGCTAATAGGTTTATAATGAGAGGATATAAAGATAAATAACATGTAAATCTGAATGAAAAAATTTAGAGATTAGGTTAAAACTATCACTTAAAAGTTAAGTTATATATATATATATATATATATATATATATATATATATATATATATATAAAAATCTATCTGGACTTAAATGATACCTTGTCAAGACTCCTAACTTAAAAAAATAGAACTGAGAATGTTAAATGGATAATTTAAGAAATATAGATCTTTCCTTATCTACTACATACATTCTCGAAATATACTTCATAAAATTACCTACAGTTTTAAATTGATGATTTCAAATATCTATCTTTATTAAGCTGCTCAGGACACCTATGTCACAGGTTATTATTAAAGCACCACAAACTATATAGAAGCTGGACTCCATAACAAAGATGCAAAACTAATTTCTTAATATTCCAGACCAGTCTCCTTCATCTTAACTGCTGACTCATCTGAAAACTGCCACTATTGGATCCCCCAACCAATGAATCTAAGCCATTTGGCTGCATGCACCTCTCCCCTTCTACCACTCAGAAACTTATGGACTTTGCTTAGTAGTACTATTAAAAACTTCAAAGATCATATATTCTCCTTGACAGCAAAGTCTCCCATATCAATACAATTCCACAATAGTCACATTGATAAAAAAAAAAAATCTATGTGTTTTTACATTCAGTTTGGTGAGAGATGAACATTAACATATGGCTGGGCACCACTCCAAGGCCTCGGTGCCCAGTTTTAGTCCATCTTTAGTGTTATACTCGTCTACCTAGTAATTGTTCTAGACTTCATCACTATGCTCAATTTTCAAATCCTTTGCACTTACTAAGATACTTCTTAACACTACCGAAGACAATGTTTAACTAATACACATTAGAATAAAGTCTAAATATTTCTAGGGAAAATGTCTTTAGATTTCTCTTATTTTCTAATTTCTCATCTATATATTAATTCTACTAGCATTCAACATATTATCATCTCATATCCATGCCTCAAATTCAATCTTCGTCTTTTTTTACCTAAACAACTATTGTCCTCTTAGCTACAAACTTATCAGATTCTTTGACCTTTAAACAGGACTTACTATAAAGGCTCATTTTATATGTTCAACCTTAAAGAACTGATGATCTCTCCAAGTTATCCTCTCTTCAAAAACACTATGTTTGCATGATTGCCACTGTACATGTTGTTTCTTCTTGGACAATTTGAAAGAAAATGTAAGTTTATGGAAAGAATATTCATGGCAAAAATCATACTGAACTGATTATTCATTGTAGTCACATTATAGCATAACTGCTAGGAATTTGTCAAGTACTAGATACTGTTCTAAGACCTGAGGATATATTAGGGCAACAAGTCATAATCACCAATCCTTAATGTTTTTCACATTTTATTTACTTTTAATTAGACTTTTGTATTTTTGCTTGTTTGTTTTGGGGTCATACCTGGCGTTATTCAGAGGTTACTCCTGGCTCTGCACTCAGAAGTTATTCCTGGCAGACTCGGTATACCATATGGGATGACAGGATTCGAACCATTGTTGGTCCTGGATTGGCTGCATGCAAGGCAAATGCACTATTTCTGTGCTATCTCTCCAGCCCCATCTTATTGGACTTTTGAAGCAACAGACATGGGAACTGTCATACATAGCTAACTACCTATTGCACAGATATTCTTATCTAAGTCAATAAATAGGAAAAACAAATGAAAAGAAATGCAACTTTGAGGGGTGGATGCAATGCTATAGACTCTTAGATTTTACTGAACAATATTGTTGAAATCAGTCAAGGAGAAACATCTTAAGTGAGAATACACACACTTTAACACACGTCACTTACACAGTGATCTTAGTGTAAAACTATATAAACGAATCAAGCTATAAACAACCATCCCTGTCAAAAACTGGAGAGGACAGATGAACTAAAACCTACTCAAAGAAGACATCAGATGGAAAAAATGTATATGAAAAAATGCTCTGCATTACTAATCAACAGTGAAATTCAAAATGAAACAAGATATTTCATTCCAGTGAGCTGGCACACTTCACAAAGAACAAAACAATCAGTGTTGGAAGAATGTGGCCAAAAAGAGACTGCTGGTGGGAATATCGACTGGTCCAATTGGTGATTGTTGTTAATAAAGAATTTTTTTAAATCCCATCAAAAACTCTAGGACACTCCACAAAAAACAAACAAACAAAAAAAAAAAACCTAGGAATTGAGTTTTAATATGACCAAACAATTACATGTCTTGGCCCAATGGACACCAAAACTATTCAATGAGACATCTACATGCCTGTGTTCGTTGCAGCGCTATAACCAATATCCAAAATCTGGACAATCCAAGTACCCAAGAAGAGAAACTGGGTGAATAAACTGTGGTACACATATATATTATTGAATAATATTTAGCTTTAAGAAAAAATGAAATTATATGATTTCCTGCTATGTACATGGATCTGGAGAGTATCATGCTGAGTAAAGTTATCGAGAAAGAGAGCAGACAGATTAATATCTCATATGTAGAATAAAAATTATAATAGGGGACAAAACATTTTCAAAGGCAGCAAAAATGATAACATATTCAGTGGAAGTTTACCACAGGGAGAGGGGAAAAAGAAAGAGTACTGGGACAAGGTGGCAGAAAATGGACTAAGGGAGGGTGTTGACGTAGAATATTTCATGTATGAAACCCTACTAATAAGATTCTTGTACATCACAGAGCCTGAAATAAAAATTTGGATTAAAATATTGTCAATAGACATCTGTTAAATCAATGTAAAACAAAAATACTTATGAAAATATAAAGGTGAGCTAAACTATTCATTGCTGCTCACAGATAGATACCTAAGAACAGTGGTAAGGAATGGTGAAGGAACATAATGAAAATGTATACAGAATTTTTTCTATGGTGTTCTGAACTTCCTCATTAGAAAACCTCAATTCCCAGGACTAAATCGAGAGAGTTAAAAGAACACAATGTAAAGGGATTACACTGTTCATTACACTCAAGTCCTGGCACTAACTTGGGATAGAAACCTGTGAAGTCAAGAGGATTGAAGTGGAAATCTGTTTAATTGCAAGTGGTTATGATCTCTTCTAGACACAGAGTACAGCAACCATCAAGGCTGTAAGGTCAAGGAGGTCTGTCATTAAGCCCATGCCTCATCATAGACTTATTATGTGTCCCTTGACAAGATGTATAACCCAATCTTTAGTTTGTATGTATGAACCACACCCCAAATAGCTACTTAAATAATCTTCTATAAGGATAAATTAATACACGTAGCAACCTTTAATAAGGATTAATTTGATCCATATGAAATTTCCAGTATATTTATATAGTTTTTACCTACAAAAAGATAATTTCATACTGTTGTCCTTTTTTAAATTTTTTATTTTCAAATATCTTTATTTAAGCTCCATGAGTACAGCAAAGGTGCTATTTGATGCTATTATTATTAAAGGTATAATGACTTTATATTATTATTATTATTTTTGGTTTTGGGGCCATATTCAGCAACGCTCAGGGGTTACTTCTGGCTCTATGCTCAGAAATTGCTCCTGGCAGGCTCAGGGGACCATATGGGATGCCGGAATTTGAACCATCAACCTTCTGCATGCAAGGCAAACGTCTTACTTCCATGCTATCTCTCCGGCCCCTTTATATTATTTTATTCTTTATATCCCTAGTAATACTTTAACTAAAATGACTGTATTTTTTTAACTTCATGTCTTACAATCTAAGAACTAACATTAAAAAGATTTTTTACCTCATCCCCCCCAGCTTTGTGGACCCCACTTTTAGTGGGGCTGGGATGGGGGAATCTAAAGGCACATTTTTATATATTTTTATATATATATATATATGTATTCTTTATTTAAGCACCATGATTACATGCATGATTGTAGTTGGGTTTCAGTCATAAAGAGAACACCCTCCTTCACCAGTGCAACATTCCTACCACCAATTCTCTTCTCCCTCCTTCCCAACCCTTGCCTGTATTTGAGACAGGCATTCTACTTCTCTCACTCATTAAAATTGTCATAAAAGTTGTTAGTGTAGTTCTTTCCCTAACTGCACCACTACTCTTTGTGGTGAGCTTCATATTGTGAGCCGGTCCTTCCAGCCCTCATCTCTATTGTCTCTTGGGATTATTACAATAATGTCCTCAATTTTTCTTAAAACCCATAGATGAGTGAGACTATTCTGTGTCTATCTCTCTCCCTCTGACTTATATCCAAACATTTAAATTATTCAAGTACTTTATAAAGGGCCCCATATTAAAAAGATATTTGAAATTATTAGATGAGCTTTTCTATATATATATATTGTTCAAGTTATCACTGAATTTTAATGTTACTTAAAGAGTACTATTAGCATCATTTACTGGTAAATCATAACAAACTAATTTACATAAAAACTCATGAATCAGTATTTTATTATATTATTCTGAAAATGGATAGGTTATTTGAATTTACAAGCAAGTTCTATGATCAATCATTTTTATGTTAAATAGAAACAAAATCTTATGACATTCAATTTGCCTTTTGAGTGGTATAATTTACAACATCATGACTTCTGAATAAAGTTACTAAAGTAAATGTGGAGTAATGAGTTTTTCTTCCTCCTCCTCTGCTTTCCTCCTCTACTCTCCCTCCCAACTGCCCTCATCTTTCCTCTTCTCTCCACTCCTCTCTTGTCTAAAGTCTGCCTCCAGCAGACCAGTGGAGATTGACAATCCAAAAGCAGGTCAAAGCCAAAACTATACTCAGTGGTGATGTGACAGTAGAACATGGTAGATATGTGTTAACCATATTAACTATATTCTGAATCCCACACTTCGTTCTTCTCCTTTTTTCTTTTTCCTTTGTTTTGGTTTTTGGGTCACACCCGGCATCGCTCAGGGGTTACTTCTGGCTCTATGCTCAGAAATCGTTCCTGGCAGGCTCGGGGGACCATATGGGATGCCAGGATTCAAACCAATGAAAGGCAAACACCTTACCTCCATGCTATCTCTCCGGCCACTTTCTCCTTTTTTCTTACACACACTACCATCAAACTCCAATTATGAACCACTAATTTGGTTAGTTAACCTGAGAGCTACTGCCAAATGGATAAAATAAACCATATTTCAGGGCACAACTAAAAACACAAAATGAATAAATGTTCCTGTCTATTTAAATATGACAATATGTCAATGTAATAAGTAATACGTCTTTAATTTTTAGAGTCTGCAAAACAAGAGTAACATTTATTGTCTGCACACACTTTTTGATGAATCAGTCATATTTTCATTTGCTCAATAGACTGCATAAACTTTATTGCATCATCTAAATGTCATTTTGCATCACACAATATTTTAATTGTGAAGACATCCATAAAATGAAGTTTTATTATTTATTTCAAATTACTTACTTTTCACCGGGTGAGCCACAGGTAACATCAGTCAGTAGAGAAAAGGCAAAATTCTCAGTCACTTCAGTAAAGTGGCTGAATCCCTTAGTATCCTTGCGCATAGGATTAATAAGAACACAAAGAATCTCATAGAAGAGATTTCGGCTTTCAGTACTGAATGCTTGATTTTTTCCTTCATTGCTTATCTGGAAAAATTTCAAACATAAAAATATTCTTTCATAAATAGGTGCATTAATGAAATGTATGTGTAATAAGACAGGATCTTTGTTAACTATTACCAATAGCAAAAATAAAGATAAAGATAATAAGGAAAAATAATATCAATATTATTATTTCAAAAATGTTCCTTTGTACTTTATAAAGCATTAATAAAAACTAACAAAGACAAGGTATAATAACCAAAATATTTCCTCTTAAATAACTAGATAAATAAGTCAAAATACTTGTATGGACCATGTAATATTTTGTTTGCCTTTTTTGGGGACCACACCTGACCCAGTAGTGCTCTAGGTCTTTCTAACTCTGTGAACAGGAGTGACTCTGTCAGTGCTCAAAGGACCATAATAAGTATTATGTGAGGTTGAAACAGCACTGGCCATGTGCAAGGCAAGAACCTTTACACCTATGCTATCTTTCTGGCCTTAATAATATAATTTTAACTACATTGTGAGACAAAATTAATTCCACATTTTTATGTACCCAAGAATTATTTTATTTTTATAAATTAAGAAAATAAATCAAGACTAATATAAGCAATATTATACTTTTCTTTTTCAATGGACAGAAGCCATGATGTCACTAAATATTTTTTATATTTTTTAATTATTTTAATTTCTAAATAAATTAAATTAATCTTCCAGATCTGCACTCAGAAATCACTTTTGGCAGGGTTGGGGAACCACATGGGATGCCAGAAACTGAACCTGGGTATGTCCCAAGTTGGCCCTGTACAAAGCAAATGCCCTGCTGTCGCTCTGGCATTATACAATTTATAATTAATTTATTAATTTATTTAAATTAGAAAACATTAATGAGACTATCATTTCTAATCATAAATAGTCAGGAGTTGCATTTTCTTTACATTTTGTTAAGTGTGAATCTTTCTACCAATAACCCTAGGCTATTTTTTTGTTGAGGCACAGAGAAAGTAAGAGGAATAAAGTGTATGCTTCCTTATCAGCATGATCTGGAAAACATCATATGGTCTTAAAACAACAAGGATGTGAATACAATATTTTTCTATTCTACTATATTCTTGTACACATAACTTAGTTTTTTTAATTCAAATAAGTTATCACTTTCTCTGATTTCTACCATGTTGTTTCTCTTTGAAACTTGAATGTATTTTTATTAATGAACTTAGAAAATCAACTAAATCATTTCTCCTCCACTCATAGGTGAATGCTCTCAGTAGGTTTATAAGTTAATGAGCAATATTGATAAGCAAAACTGATAGCTGATTTTAAGACCTAAGTTTATAAAAAGAGACTTCACATATAGCAAGGAAAAATTAGGAAAAATCCACAGGAAAGAGGCCGGAGAGATAGCACAGGGGTAGGGCGTTAGCCTTGCACACAGCTGACCCAGGGCGGACCTCAGTTCTATATCCCGAGGTCCCATATGGTCCCCCAATACAGGAACAATTTCTGAGAGCATAGCCATGCTTAACCCCTGAGCATTATGGGTGAGGTCCCCATACCCAAAATCCATGAAAAATGAGAATTCTATGTAAAAAAATTCTCAAAGTGAAGATTACAGTAAAGACAGGGAACAGCATATTGCATATTAAAAATAATTGTATGTTAACCAAAAGTAAACTCTAGAAATGCTTCTAGCATTCAGAGAAAAATATAACAGAAAGAATAAATCCAGAAAAAAACAATATAAAAAAAGAGCATGCAGAATAAACAGCACAGTTTCTTGTTAAGCTACTGAAAATACTCCTGTATAAAAATGAAATTCATATTGTACCAACAAAATGTAGGAAAGGAAACCCCACCAATGTATCTGGGCGATTTTTCAATATTATTTTAAGAGTTCAAAGAAATTCAACTAGAAACCAGGAAAAAGTAATTATGAAGAGAAACAAAAATTCAGTTTGATGTCAGGTTGTTTTTTTGTAATTGACATATCAGAAGCCAATAAAGGTATAATGTGTGCAGTTGTAAAAATTAAAGACTGTGATCCAAGAATTCCAAAATTCCCAACTTTTCAGTGATATCCAAGGTTCATATAAAGGTTCTATTAGTAAAGTAAACCAAAAGCTGCAACAAAGGGCATTTACATAACCCTTCAGTTCCATGGAGCTGTTTTCAGGAAATTATATTATTTTCTCTAATCCTTATAAAAATCCAGTTAGGGAGAAACTAATATTATTTGGTTTTGTTTCCAGAAAAGGAAGTGAAGTAAAAAAGAATGCTTGACTTGTCCCCAGTCAAAAATGGTAAATGAGTGAGGAGGTACTTCTCGTGGTTACCCAGCCCTGAACCAAAATACTTCCTGCTTGCCTGTCCTAAAATAACACTGACTCAGTTTGCCTGTAAGTAAAAATGACTGCAAGCATGAAACACCAAGCCAGACAGAATACAAAGAGCAAATTCTAAATCATTGCTACTGGCTTAAAATAAAATAAATCAAGTGTAAATAATAATTCTTAAAATATAAATTACATCTCTTATGGTAAAATAAAACATAAAAATACAAAAAAACTCTAAACAACACTACTTGGAAGTACTGTTCTGTACCCCTCGATTTGAGGCATTGTTTTATATGGTATCAATGAAAGAGAACCATATAAATGATAACAAATCCTATTCGAACTTCAGATGAGCAAGAACTAATTTTTGAAACAGTGACCAAATAATGCATGAATATAAAAATATTTACTTCATTTGTGATATAAATTTCATTCCAAAGAATGAAAACAGTGTTGGCATGGATGTAGGGGAAATATCAACTGGTTCAAGCAATCTGGAAAACAATATGGTCACTTCTCACAAAACTAGGAATGGCCCAGCAATTCCACTTCTGGATTTCTGGTCTAAAAGACCCAAAATATTCAGAAAAGATATCTGTGCTCCTTTGTTCATTACTGCATTATCCTTAATAGTTAAAATCTGGAACAATCCATGAGTCCAAACACAGATGACTAGATAAGAAGCAGTGATTTTCTTTTCGAAAGTATTCTTACTTTATAGTGTTCTTTCTTCCCTCCCACTCAGGTCATGTCTTTTTTATTTATTTTTTTTACTGTCTTATGCACATATTTTTTTTATATGTCTGTTTTCTTAAATCCCAATAATTCCAAATACAGATTAATGAAAGGATAATTTTAAGGATATTTTCAACATATATAACATATAATCCATATATAATCAACATATATAATCCATGACTAATAATTAACATTATATTCTATAGGAGGTATAAAGTCAGGGTTGGAACCTCTTGACTTATTAAACAAAAGCCTTGTCATTGTCCTATATCATCAGTTTTACCAATAGAAAGTTTAAGTATTTCCTATACTGAATGTTTATTTCTAGATATTTTTCCCGCAAAAAATAGCAGTGAAATATTTTTCCCACTGTTTATTCATCTTATTTTTGCAATCAGGCTAAAGTATTCTTTTTTTTCCTTCACTTTTTAAAATTTTTTTGTTTGTTTGTTTATTTTGGTTTTGGGGCCACAACTGGCAGAGCTCAGTGGTGACTCCTGACTCTGTGCAAGGCAAATGCCTTACTTGCTGTACTATCGATTCGGCCCCTTTTTTATATTTTTACTTGAAGCTTTGTTACTTACAATAGTGTTGATAATTGTTTTCATGCATACAACATTCACACCTTCCACCAGAACCCACTCCCTCCACCATTATCTTCTACGTCACCTGTCACCTTCAATTCTGCCCCATTCCTCCCACCCTTATCACCTGCTCCCTGTTCACCTCCAAACCATGATAAGCAATTGTTATGCTATTTATGAAAGCCTGCTGTTCTTAACTGTGTAGTTTATAATTTTATTTCTACCATTCAAACAGTATATTTTAAAAGATGCATACAAATAACAAAAAGCATTTCAAGTGGCCAGAGCAATAGCACTGTGGGTAGGGAGTTTGACTTGCACTTGGCCAACCTAGGTTCGATCCCCGGCATCGCATATGGTCCCCTGAGCCTGACAGGATCAATTTCTGAGCACAGAGCCAGAAGAAAACTCTGAGCGCCACTGGATATGGCCCAAATCCCCCCCAAAGCATCTAAAAACCCCAAACAAATCATTTTTGAAAGGGTGCATTAAACCTAGCATTTTACATTTGTTTTTAAATTTTATATTATTTAGATAGTATTCATAAATTTATATATCTTTTTTTGTTGTTGTTTTTTGGGCCACACCCATTTGATGCTCAGGGGTTACTTCTGGCTAAGCGCTCAGAAATCCCCCTGGCTTGGTGGAACCATATCGGACACTGGGGGATCGAACTGCAGTCCTTCCTTGGCTAGCGCTTGCAAGGCAGACACCTTACCTCTAGCTCCACCTCACCGGCCCATATATTTCTTGAATTCATATCTAACACTCAAAACCTCATATATAGATGTATACATATGTGAATTATGTTTATTTTAATACCCTCAAATAAAATTCCCAAAAATTTATTCCCAAGAATAATAATTTTGTTTTTATGATCTCTTCTTTCATTTTGGTTAAGCTCTGACATCATAATTTTATTTTTATAATATGCAGAATCATAAAGAAATGTGTTTTTTTTTTTAATTTTGGGCCACATCCAGCAGTGCTCAGGGGTTACTCCTGGCTCTGCGCTCAGAAATTACTCCAGGAAGCCATGGGGGACATATGGGATGCTGGGATTTGAACCACCATCCAATCCATCCTGGATCGGCTGTGTGCAAGGCAAATGCCCTACTGCAGTGCAATCTCTTCGGCCCCAATAAATGTTTAAAATGAAATATGAACTGTCTGAATGTCTACCAATTTGAATGCCTGAAATAATTCAATCATGCCTTAGGTCTCTTTTTTGTGTGCCCAAGAGGAGCAGTATGTAGACAAGCAAAGGGCAACGGTTTCTGTTTCATGACATTTCATCTAGAAAAACTGAGTAGATGATCCAGCTGAAGTCTTTATTTTACCATTTGAAAAAACTAAGAGACAAACTCAAAAGAGACCTGTCTAGTTTCTAGAGCATCAGAAAAATTCTAATTTCTGATATCGAGTGCTTCTTCTCAGACCTTAGGCTGTGCTTTCTGTCATAGATTGCTCATGCTTCTCTCTCTTAAGACTAAAGTTTTTAAACAGGTATTAGCCAAATCCAAACGGAAGAAAAGTGTCAGAAGAAATGCTGAATGAATTCAGCATTCAGAAATGTTAATTGTTGTAATGTCATAATGACTAACATTTTAACCTCCAACGTGGGTCTTGTGTTTTAGGGGGTATTTATTGTTTGTTGCTTTGAGTTGTTTTTGTTTTGTTTTTCAGTTTTATGATTTACAAAACTTTACTAAGCCAACTGCTGACATTTACAAAGACTTCTTATTCTTACCTTGTCTATCAGATGCATCACGACACTAAGCTCTTCATCTGTGTTCTCTGTGGATACTTTCTTACTGATGCGGTGGAGCACTCTGTTGAGAATATTACTATCCAAGGGCTGCTGTAACTGATCTGCAAGTTCCCAAACAGCCTGCGATTCCACATTAGAGATAAGGGTGATGTTAGCAGTACCATATACTTTGTCAATTTTGGCAGCACCTTTTGGGCCAAATAGCACAATCTGGAATCGTTTGGGAAATGGACTTAAAGACCCTATCTCCGGTGTTAAGACGATATCCAATATGGTACTCCTTTGACCAGGTTCAAAGACCAACATCCCTTCTGTTTTCACAAAATCCTTCCCAGAAATTGCTGGAGAAATAAGAGTCCGGCCAATTGTTTCAGCACTCCTTAACTCCTAGAAATTAAACAACACTGCTTAAGTGAAACTCTAGCTAGCACCACTAATTATAGCATCTTGGTTTATCCAACAAATTTGTATTTCTGAGACAAATTATATTTCTCTTAAATAAACCGGGGGGAATAACATTACTAGTAAAACATGAGATTTTATTCATGTTCTAATCTCCTAAAATTAATTACAGAGATACATCATGCAATAATGAGACACAGAAAGATGGAGTTTAGAATGATTTAAATAAACAATTAGAAAAAGACTATCACTGCTGATTCACAGAATTCCTCCAACTCTGAACACAGACAAATTATATGTAGTGGCACATGCTGTGAGAAGCAGATATGAAAGTAGAAATGAAGTATTTACAATTTTTATTCTCAGAGATTTTGAAGATTTGAGCAGGACAGTGTCATGTTTTGATTTTTTTTTTAATTTTAGGCACCACGGTGTATAATACTATTAATAGTAGTATTTCATATAAAATATTCCAGCACCACACTCTCCATCCATCACTGCCCCAGTGTTTCCACACCTATCCTGTGCCCACCTTCCCACAAAGACCCCTGTTGTAAGCTGTCATCTTCAGAAGAAAGTTTATTGAATATTTTTGTGAATATTCTATCTGTTATCGATAGTTAAGCTACAACAGAAAATGGTGTATGAGTCATGGAAAAGTGACATGAGTTTTTGGTACTTCAATCATCTATAAAGCCATCAGTAGCAACTTGGAGTTCAGCCATATCAATATAAAGATGAAGGAATGTTCATATTTGAGACATATATTTAATGTAAGATTTTAGATAAATGCTATGTTTAGAAGAATCTTCTTCCTTTTCATTTATTCCACTGAGGATAACCCCTAGCTGTTAGCTGGGATGAACAGTGGAAAATAAGGATGATTGTAAAGTCAATACCAATAGTTATCAAACACAGTAAGTCTGAAATTTCTTTTAGACTTTCAAATAGTAGTAAACTAGTAAAATAGCAACAATAATTTATACAAACCTAGATCATGAATGGCTGAGAGGATAATAATCAATATATGAGTGTTTTAAAACTGAGATGTAATTCAAATTGAGAAGTACATGCCTTCTATGTATGAGGTCCTGGGTTTGATACTGACACCACATGGTCCTCAAGTACCACTGAATAGGGTTCCCACAATATAATATAAAGATATAAATAGCTGAAACATAAACTAGAGAGTCTTTGTGAATGAAAATATTAGGTAGAAAAATGAACATAGGTTAAAAGAATAAAGAAAAGGAGCATGTATTCCAGAAACCCCAAGGAAGAGTATGCTTAAGAAGGAGGATGTAATTGTTTGTGTTGGATTATAAAAGCTAAGTGAAGAGAAAGAAAGAAAACTTGCAGTACTTATAGAACAAGAATTTCCTGAGGGGAGCCTCTTAAATTAGTTGTAAATACAGAATGGATATATTCAAATACCCGTTAGAATACCATAGAACAGTAAAAGTGAAAAACTTAGGAATATACTCAACAATGTAAGATATTTCTCAAAAACATACTACTTGCAAAATAAATATACCAGAAAACAATACAATTGGAAAAAATATCAGTTACCTAACTTTCAAAATAGGTAAATTTAAACAATGTTGTAAACCTATGAATAAAATTAAGTAAAAAATAAATCAATACTAAACTCAGGATAGACATTACTTTGAAATAGGTAACAAAGGCAAGTTTCAAAGAAGGGTTCATAGTGATTAGTTGTAAGATCACAGTGACACTGAATTTCTTAAGATAGGTTAGGGTGCTTTGATTATAATAAACGGACATCCCATGCATTACTTTATATAATAAAATGTATATTTAAATTTAAACATGTACAGAATAAGCATAATATTCTTATTAATAAAAACATAAATCAAGGCAATTGGTGCCATATTACAGAAAAGCTACAATAAAATAAATACAGAGACATTTAAAAGGAATAGGTAATGTGAGAATAAATAAGCATATTATTTATTATATTTGCATTCTTTGGGCTATATGTAAACATATATGAGTGAAACTAATTTGAATCAATTTTTAAATTTGGTTTAATTATAGGCATCTTTAATTTAATGCTAACTGTGAATAAAGTAGATTTTATTTAGCTAAAATATTCATATCCCTAACATTACATCACATATATTTTGCAAGTAATCATTTAGACTAAGAAAACTCATGAATGTGATAGAGAAATGTAAATTCAACTTCTTATTTGGTAATTTCTATTTTCATCTCACAAATGTGAATGAACTATTTTAAAATGTGCCTCAAATCTTTGTCAACTGTTCTTCATGACCAGCGCCTTCACACTACAATATTGTAAGAATACTATCTGTATTTTATGGGATAACAATAAAGTACATACATTTTCTCATTTTTCTTCCTATCTCAAATTGTTAAAACCAAACTACTAAAATGATCCTTCTATGAGTCAGAACACTTATTTATGTATTTTGTTTTCTGGTTTGCCTGACAAGCTGTGGATTTTGTCGTAGCTCTCAAACTAACATCCCATTCCTTATGTACATGATTACTGCACCAAACTGACTACATATTTGGTGCATTTTATGTACAAGAATGCCCTACATGTTTTAGTCGCCCAACACAGTAAAAAATCCGAGTATATTCTAGAATGGAATTTATAAAACCCCAAGCTTTGAAGTCTAATGTGTCACCACCAGGTTTTTGGAATCTTATAACAAAAGAAATCACAGCACTGTCCAGAATGTTAGCTTTCTAGGGGTAGGTTTCTTGAAGTTAATAGTTCAAAAGAGAGACAGACAGACAGACAGGCAGACAGGCAGGCAGGCAGGCAGGCAGACAGACAGACAGACAGACAGACAGACAGACAGACAGACAAAAATGGAGAGAGTGACGGAGAGAGACAGAGACAATGTGTAGGCAACAATGCCAGTAATGATGCTTTAAGCACTTTTGAACACACTTATATTTAGTTTTGTTATTCAAAGTCTAAAAAAAAGCTATAAAGGCACATGGTATTGTTTGGACCCAGCTAAAGATATGTTCATTTAGTGTTACACAGCATTACTCTTCTGAGTCCCTAGAGATCCATCCTCCACCTCTCGCTCACCCAATATCACCTAACAACAAGGATGTGAAAAGGTACCAGCAGGGACTCCTGAACTCACAAATCTAAAGACATATAAAGATCAGTTAGTGTTAGAAGTTATGGAAAAGATTTTCAAGCAGCTGAGAAATAAAGCATAACAAAGACAACTTTTCCCTTTTGGTCTTACAGTTATAGACAGAAGAACATTTTAACTCTCTAGATAACTTATAAAACAGATTTATGTAAGATACTACATAAATAACTTGATTTAAACACACACACACACACACACACACACACACGGCAGAGTGGTGGCACAAGCAATAAGGTGTCTGCCTTGCCCATGCTAGCGTAGGATAGACCGCATTTCGATCCCCTGTCATCCCATATGGTCCCCCATGCCAGGAGCGATTTCTGAACGCAAAGCCAGGAGTCACCCCTGAACGTCACTGGGTGTGGTCCAAAAAACCAAATTAAATATAAAAAACACAAAAAGAAAAGAACATCATTTTAAAACATGATCTAGGTAATATTTAAATAGTTTCCAGGATAACGTTTAATATTCTAAAGACTGTGAAAGATTTAAATGCCTGTCTTGAATACAGGCAAGGGGTGGGTGGAGAGGGAAATGGAGGGAACTGGTGATGGGAACATTGCACTGGTAAAGGGAGGTGTTCTATTTTTTATATATATTATATAACTAATATCCAACTACCAACATGCTTGCAATCATGATGCTTAAATAAAATATATATATATATATAAATTTTAAAAGTATGTGAAGTATGATCTCATCATAGTGTATCAAATATTCAGTTTCATTATACAGGCTACAATTAAAAAAACAATTATAGGTGTCAATATATCATGTTCTAATACTCCGTACATACCTGGGTACTGAAATTAACAGACATTATTAGTCCTATCCCAGAATCTCTGACCACCTGCAAACTGATTAAGGTGGCCTTCTTATGAGTCACTGGCAATCGAGAACCCACAGAAAAATACACAAGGCTCTGAGGCCCATCCCTCTGGAATAATTTAATCTGTGCAAATCTGGCACTATTGTTTATAGCTGCTCCATCAGTAACTTTATACAGTTCCACAAAAAATTTCATGTCAGCCTGAGGTATCTGAAACGAGAGAGAAAATAATGATTTCTGATATAATTTAACTTTTAGGTAATTATTATATTAAGAAACACTCATAAATAACATTTACAGGTATATATTTCCAAATTTAAACACTTAAGCTAGAGTGCCCATAAATTAAATTTTAGTCTTAAATAAATTCATTAATTTGGAGTGAGTTTTTTAGATAACCAATGTCAAAAGATTATCAACATATACTTAAGCAAGCAAAATAATAAATGAAAAATTCTTAGCATAGAGTACAATTCAAATGGGAAAAGCATTAATATTTTTAACATAAGCTAATAAGAAAACACAATAGTAAAAAATGAGATAGCAAAGTTATATATAGCATGATACAGTAAACATGTAGTTAAAAGTATACAAATCTTGCTATAAAAGTATAATGATATATAGTTAAATATTGGTTTTAAATGCATTATGACCCCCCTTTTGAAGGGGGGTCAGGGTGAGGAATTAAGATGACACTGGATACTGATAAGTCAGGACTTCATTTAAATAAAGTTAAAATAAAAGTTTCATTTAAAATAACATTTGGTATTTTTGTAATATCTCACATAGGAAAAGGAGGACTTTGTCATCATAGACTTTAATTTTAAAATTATTTTAAATTGAATAAATTAATATATAATTATCTAATTTATACTTTGTCCAAGTATGAAATATGTCTAGATTTAGTCAGCTGGCCTATGTTTTGCTTATGTTTCATTTCAGGTCTTTCCCAGAAGTTTCAAATAAATTTTTCTCTAAAGTTTGAGTTCCAGTTAATAGCACACTGCCAATCAGATTGCTTCTACCTATTTGCTTTTACATAATTCTTTGTAAAAAATATCTTTAAGTAGCAATGTGAATTTCCAGGCCTGAAGAACCTGGGTTCAATCCTGGGTGCCCTATATGGTCCCCTGAGCCAGGAGCGATTTCTGAGCACATAGCCGGGAATAACCTCTGAGTGTCACTGGGTGTGGCCCAAAAACTAAAAACAAAAAAGGAAAAGAAAAAAGAACAAGAAATTGAGTTAGCTTTCCTATTTATTATACAAAACTTTTCTTTTTTTTTTTGATGAACTGCCAGTAAATATTGCAATGTGAAAATAACTATATTTATCACCACTTTTGAAAACCTACATTTGGTAAATAAAATAAACTATGACATTAAAAAGCCATGGATTTCCATATTCGAAAACTATTACCCCCTAATGATCAAGTTGAGTATGAATCCATAATAATTTTATTTAACAAAGGACTTTAGCCTACTACATTCTAACATTATCTTCTCTTTATATTTTTAGTAGCATGTTTCTTTTCATTGAAGATTAGAACATTAGTTATTAGCACTGAGAGACAAAAGGGTATATTAGAATTTAAGTAAAGAGCAATCTAAAATTAAACAATGTACAGACCTGACAAACACATAATTAGGCTAGAGACAAAGGAAATGTCTAGTCTTGCAAATACTCTATTCAAATAATATTCCTAAAATATATTAGTAAAACCAGATCATAGCAGTATGATAACCAAGGGCACATGACCACAGATTAGCCAACACAAATATTCCCCTCTTATGGAAACTGTAAAAAGTATGATAATTACAAGAAGAAAAATTTAAAATGTATTACTATAACCTTAGAGGAGATCATTATAATTATTACAATAGTTTTTAAAATAAAAATAAGTAAAAGAAAAGAATGCAAATCTGTAAGGGAGCTAAGATAAAAAGAATTAGATGCTTTATGATAACTGTATTTGTGTTTATTTTTTCTGCTGTTTAAAGTAGTAAGTATCTATAAAGAAAGCATGATACTTTTGAATATTCATTATGAGTATGACAGTTTCTGTATTAATTATTTGAGTTTGATTACTAGACAAAGAGCAAATATTAATCACTGAGAATATCTGACTCCTGAGTATGCCATTGCCATATGCCATTTGCAATGTGAACTAAGAAAAATTTGCCCAAAAATTCACAAGCAAGGTCTCTGACTGATTGGCATATCAAAACTGAACCCTATAACTATATATCAATAACAAATATGAGGAAATAAAAAAAACTCTCATACCATGAATAAAAACCTGTTTATGATATGATCTTATATATTATAAAAGTAAAAGTAATTTTGAAAAAGAAAATATATATCATTTTTCAGCATTTTGCCTAAGATCGAGTGTAGAAAAATCAGATATAGGGACTATATGGGATGGTGAGGAGTGAACCTAGATTAGTTGCAAACAAGTAAAGTGCCATCCCTACTCTACTTATTGCTCCAGCCCTTCAGTCCTGCTTTGATTTGCTTATACCCAATAAGTGTATCCAATAAAGAGGCTTTCCAATTACTTGTTCTTGGAGTTGGAAAAAATACAGTATGTAGGGTAGTTGTCTTGCAGGTGATCAATCCAGTTTGATCCCTAATATCTCATATGGTCCCCCAAATACCACAAGGAATAATTCCTGAGTTCAGAACCAGGAGTAAACCTTGAGCATCACCAGCTATGTCCCAAAGTACCAACAAAAATTAACAATAAAATAAAATTACTTATTCTGAAAATATATAATGAGAAGTTGGCAATACTGTGGCTCATAATTTCTTACCTTTCCTTGTTTGAGCTCAATGGTGATCAAGCATTTTGTTTGACCCATTCTACAGGTCGTGGTTCCTGACACAGAGAAGAGTATATCCATCAGATTCACACCATGTTTCTGGAGCCAAGTGGATGTTTTGTTAAATGTAACTCTCCAAAAGACTGTGACATCTTCAAATGCCCTAAAAAAAAATGTCAAAATGTATGCAAATACAGTAGGGAGTAAGTTATCCTGGTATTTAAGGTAGAATGTATTACCACTACTTTATGATGACTAATGCTTAAACTAAACAAATCTCTCTTTTTAAAAAAAAATAATATATTTATTTAAGTACCATAATTACAAACATGTTTGCAGTTGGGTTTCAGTCATAAAAATAACACCCCCCTTTACCAATGCAACATTCTCCAAAATGACCAAATTTCTTAATTGAAGAAAAGAAATTAAGTTTGGCCAGGGTTTACCAACCATGTATTCTTTAATTAATCTAGCCAATACTAAATAAATATGTATTGAGTGGTTCGATGGTAACATATCAGGAGTGTGAAAAGAAGTGATATTGTTCTGCTAAACATTATTAAACCCCTCCCCCCAAAAGGAGATTAAAAATTATAGAGAATCTGTGACTTCAGTAAATGTTCTTCATTTGTATTAGGAGAAAAATTCTTCAAAGGGAAAGATTACTGTTAAAAAATGGTCATTAAAAATAAAAGGCAAGAAATAAATTAAAAAATTAAAAATACATTATTATCTATACATGTGTATATCCAAATGCATGTATGTAGTGACCACTCAAAAGGTATTTTTTATGTAGTATTAATTTGCAAGCAAATTTTGGTACTACAAGCCTCCCTCCTAAACAGCAAACTGTTGTATTGTTGAGTAATCAAAATATTCAAGGATTTGGATGAGTTTTATTGGTTGAATACCTGCCCTGTATGCTTGAAGTCATGAGTTCAATACCTGGCATGGCCACTATGGTCCATGGAGCCACTATGGTCCACTATGGAGCCACACATGCAACCTCTGATACTTCATAACTACCTATTCAACCCAAACAATGCAAAAACAGAAGGAAGGGAAGGCAGAGAAAGAAAAATATTGAGTAAAAATAAAGAAGGGATCATTTATATTGATATGTGATATTTAGAAGTACACATATTATTTCAAGGTAGCCCTAAGTTGAACCAAGTCTATTAAATAACTGGTTAAGTCTTACACAGCATTTTCACATTGGGATACCAAACTCCACATGTTTTTTAAGCAACATTTTATCTTGCCTCTACTATTTTATGACTTAAAATTAGATCCTATATAGGCACACAGGCTGTTACATCTTTGACATAGAGATGAATGTACCTGTTTGGCTGCCTAGTAACAGTAAGATCCAGTATGTTCAGACCAGCTCCTTCACCCAGCGCTAGTTCACCTTGCGACTCCTCACTGAATCCTATGATGCCATTATGAAGATCATTCCCTGAAAAAAATAATGGGGGTATTATAATATTCTTAAGACTAAAAAAAACTTCCATGTTTTAAAATTTTTTTCCAGCTCACATAGTATGAAACTAAGAAATTCACATGTGAATGAAGGATAAATACAGAATAACATCACTTACATGTGGTATTTAGAATAACTGCATGAAAAAATGCAATGGTTTGAATGGGAGTTGTCTCAAACACTCAACTCCAGGGTATGGCGAGGAGAATGAATGAAAATGAATATAGGAGAAAAAAACACAGATATGGAATAATGGATGCCATGAGCAAAGGAGTCTCAGGTCCATTGGTAGTATTAAAAAAAGAACAGAACTAAGTATTCAAGTCAAAGTCAACAACAATGAAATCATGAAACCCAGATTTTAACAATCAAACTGGAGGCAAAGGGGGTGGCAGAGGATGGACTCTGGAAGCACTGGTGGAGGGAGGTCATCACTGGTGGTGGGATGGACCCTGACATTTTGTATGTCTGAAACCCAACAATGAAGAACTGTGAAAATCATAATGGTTTCAATAAAATATTAAATAAGTGAACAAAATAATCTCTACAACACAAAATTGTAAAAAAGAAACAACTTCTATCACAGCACCACAATTTTACTCCTTTAATACCATAATCCATAAGAGTGGACATCACTGTGTTTAATAAGGATTTACTGAACAGTGAGCTCCACTTAACCAACTTAATACAAAACAGCTGTCCAAAAAGACCATTTGTGTTATATTATCTAGCTATTTGCTTCACAGAAAAACAATTAAGAGACTGCAGAGTGTCTCTGGGTAAACAAGGATTCCACAAAGCAACACTCAAGGTCACAGGCGTCTACATACTTACTATACATCACACTGTCTAAAATTGTAACTGTAAGTCCATGTTGACATTTAAATAGGTTTCTGAGTGAAAGAAAAGTTCATGTTGCTCTCGATTTTAAAATGGCTCAGTTTGGCAAAGTGATCCTAAAAGCTGTGGTCCAAAGCAGTTTGACTTCAAAAATCACTAATATCCATCACCCAAACTCTTACTTTTGACAGAACTTCAGGCATTGGTATCTGAATAAGGACATACAAACCCACTTTACTTTGTTGCAAGGGGGGGAGCTCTGGATGTACTTTGCAGGTCTGCAATGTGACTAAATGTGATCTGCTAATAAGGGAAGCATGTTTGATTAATCTTTTTTGTTCTAATATCTCCTGCCTGAATGTGAGTGCAGTAGATTAAATGTGTCTCTGCTACAAAAATTTTCATTGCGAGCACTTTTTTGCTACTTAACTAAATGACCACATAATATACATAAGGAAGGAAGACATTATAGAAGAACCTCATCCTGGGTCAAAAATGGGATAAGAAAACCAGTGAATGAGTCAAGCAATTCATCATCATAAATGTATTGGCAGATACTAGAGTGTGATGTTGGTCTACACTAGTATGCATTAATATGCCATGCTGGCTAGCATAATTTTATTTCCATTGATATATAGCTATTGTCCTGACGCCTAGCCCCCTCCTTCTCCTGATCACACACAAATCTTCTAACCAGACAAGTAGCATTTGCAACCATTCATAAAGTAAAAGAGCAATGCTTGAAACTACAAAGAACCCCTAGTAACCATACTGTTGGGTCTGCAATTTGCTCAAGTACTACTACATATTTTGACCTTTAGTCTGGGTCATATTCAAATAACTGTACTAGAATTTGTATAATCTGAAGTAGAGATCTGTTGAGTGTCTAACCAATTTTAAATGAAAGATGTAGATGGCATTAAGCTAATTTAAATCAAAATGAGTACATAACCTATAGAATATTTTGTTTTTCCCTATATTGTTAAAGTAACATTTTAAAGTTTATTCAACAGAGCCCAAGCTAAGCGCTATTTACTGTCCATTAAAGTCCATCAGTTCTTTCCCACACCATAGAACAACATTATAAATTCAAGTTATCTGTCCATGATATAGGAAATGAATGTCTTAATAAATTACTTTGAATCAATTTGCCATCTTAAATTTAAGCTTAAATGATATTTTTTACAAATACTATATTATAAAAGTAAAGTCTCTTTTTTGTTGTATGTTTTTTTGTCTGAGGCACACCTATCCAGGGGTTACACCTGATATAGTCTATTCTCAGGAATTACCCCTGTCAGGCTTTGAGGAACATTTGGGGTACTAGGGGTTGAACCCATGTCATTTGTATGCAAGGCAAATGTCACAGCTCCAAACCATAAAGTTTTATTTTCCTTATTCAAAAAGTATATCTGTAATATACCTGTAATAATGATCATGGCAAAAGAAGAAAATCCAGTATCATCTGTTCCTTTGACAATTTGTGCACCTCCTTGAGGGTTTCTGAGAAATACATAGAAAAATTCCTGGCCTTCAGGCTCGTCATCATCCAAAATTTGAATCAATGCCTTATGTTCTCTTTCTCCATCTGCAAACGTAAGGAGGAGAGATTGTTCTTCAAAGTCCTCTTCTTCAATTGCCCATGTTACATTGGAAATTCCGTAGGTATCAGGAGAGGGAAATGCAATATTTGGTTCGTTCTGAGCAGATCTTTCACCAAAAGTTTTTAGTATTATACTGACATTGCCAGTACAACCACCAGTTCTTCGAATAAGAACTTCTGCAATATGAAGGGTGTCATTCATTTCCTCTTTTACATAAATAATGGGTGGTCCAACACTGAATGTGCCATGAATAGAAACATTGGTAGTTAAAGTGACCTCATCAGGCTTTTCTGACATGGGAGATGTTCCAGGAAGGGTGACAAGATTTTCAGAAATCACAGATGCTCCAGTTGTTTCAGTAATAATGGTGATTATTTCAGTTGGTTGTGGTATGGTAGATATCTTAGTTGTATCAGGATATATCGTGGAGGAGTCACTTTCTACAGGAATAAGAGTTGTATCGACTGTTAAAGCCACAAAAGTTGTCTTGGGTAAAAATATATCCATTTCTGCCAGGTCATCATTATCCAATATTGTGATCACTGCAACATTAAAATCTGGATTTAGGCGTGGTTTCCAAGTAGCATCAAACTTTGAATATTCTTTCATTTCTACTGAAGTCAGATTAATGTAAAAACTTTCTTCTGTCTCAGGAAGCTGATCATTAGTAATCATTATTTCAAAATCAACCTCAGCTTCAAGTTTTTGAAAAAGCAGTTCCTTATAATGAACAGGTTCAAAATCTTCCAGTGGTTTTGCACTTCCTGCAGTTGTCTGATAGAAAACTTTAATAAGATCGCCATGGAAGCCAAACAGTCTTTGTACTTGTAATCTGATCCTTGGTGTATCTTCTGACACTTGAATATTTCTTGAACTTGGGGAAAACTGGAAGACTCCCATAGGTTCAATTTCTGCAACTGTGAACCCTGATCTGGGAAAAAAAATAACCATAAAGGACCTTATTAGAAAATGGAATGCCACTGTAGAAATTCATTTCTCACACATTTAATCATTTGTTCTTGGGAGCAACTTAAAAATGACATTTCTTTTCAAAACCCACATGAACTATTACAGTAGTTGTAATCCTGGAAGACAGGACTTCACACAAGCAAATTAAGTTCTTAGGTCTCTGGTCTAATTCTTCAGTCAATCGAAGGATAGTTTTCCAAAAGATATTAAAACCCAAACAGTGTTTGTTTACACATGTAATCTCTCTCATATTATCCTCAAACAGGGAAATGAAAACTTTTACAATTCCCTGAATATCAATTTGTTTTCTTGTTAACCAAGCAGAAATAGTTCTACCTGTGAGGGGCAAAACTTTTGCTTCTTTCTTTAGTTGTCCAGTAATGAAGCTTTTAATCATACAAACATTACTAAACATTTTATAAAAACTGGAATCTGGGGCCGGGCAGTGGCGCTAAAGGTAAGGTGCCTGCCTTGCCTGCGCTAGCCTTGGACGGACCGCGGTTCGATCCCCCGGTGTCCCATATGGTCCCCCAAGCCAGGAGCAACTTCTGAGCACATAGCCAGGAGTAACCCCTGAGCGTTACCGGGTGTGGCCCAAAAACCAAAAAAATAAAAAATAAAAAAATAAAAAAAAAAATAAAAACTGGAATCTTCATGATTAATTGATTTATCCATAGCTTTTTCCTATAGAGTAGTATTGCAAGTCAGATATCACTCTGGTATTCAATATACCTCTCTTAGATCACTGACATTTTATGTGTGTGTGCTTTTTCTTGATTCTTTAAAATATGAATTTGAGTAGCTGTAAATAATTAAATAATAATTCATCACTCATCACAGAGTGATATGAACAGTGGTAGAGATTAACACAGGGCGTAAAGGAAAAGCTCTCAGGCAGTGACAGTGATTCTGACAAATTTCCTTATCCTGCAGAGACTTTTCGGTCAAGAAGAAGATTGTTATCTTACCGAAGCTGAGCACCACCTGGGGCACTGCTCTGTACTCCCAAAAGATGAATAGGAAAGGCCTCTAGCTGACCTGGGCTGGGCCATGTCCACAGAAGGACCCCTTTACTTTGCTCTCCATGGGAAAAGGAAATGTTCCCTGAAAACAAACAAACAAAAAACATGAAAAGAGAAGAAGAGTTCTGCATTTTTGAGTTCTCAATTGGGATTCAACTATTTAAAAAGCAGCGGAATTATTCTTTTCCTGCAACACCCACCCCCAGAGCAGTACAGTGGTTAGGACACATGTCTACCATGTTCCTGATCCAAATTCAATCCCATAATTTCTGGTTAAAACTTGGAGGCCTCTAAACACATCCAGGTGGCCAGGTAATTTCCCAGCACTGCGGTGCTTTCACATTGACTTGCAGGCCCATGCGGCTGAGAATCAACCATGGGTACCCTCAGACCTCCTAATCACTGCTTTGAGAGGTAACCCCAAATTTTCTTCCATAATTATAAGTCTACAAAGGTAAAATATATCAAAAAGTCACTGAGGGAAATACATGAGAACTCTCAAAAACACACAAATCTTGCCTTCAATCCTTGTATACTTGTCTGGTTTATTGCTTATTTTGTGTTTTGAGTGCATATACCAGTAGAGGGAAGAGAACAATGTGGGCAAGTTTGATTATGTGTCTGGTTGTAGGTTGTAGGCTTTGTTTGAATTCTGCTCCAGTATAATTTATAATTTTAGAGACACGGGTTACTATGAAAAGTAGGAGTGAAATGGAAACACACAGTTTGGAGAGAAAAATCATAGTGTATTGTGCCAAAGCGATAGTACAGCAGGTGAGGTATTTGCCTTGCACACCACCAATCCAGTACCACACCAGGAGTGATCCCTGAGTGCAGATAGAGAAGAAAATTCTGAGCAAGGCTGGATGTGGTCCAAAAACAAAAAACTTGGTATATAGATTTTCACTCTAAATAATTTCAGAAAGGTTTTGAGCTATCGGCTACATTTAACATATTGACTGCAGTGATATTTTTATAGATAGATATATGTTAGATTCATCAAAATATAGATAAAAAGTGAAAAAAATGTGTATATTAATTATATTTCAATTGAATAAATACATTTAAAAATAAAAAATAGGGAATAAATCAAAAATAAAATAAAAATAAATCAAAAAGGTTAAATCTAATCAGCGAGTTTATCAGCATTGATTATACATCATTTCCCACTATGCTTAAAATCCTTTTCTTTTGTTTTTGCTTTTGGGTCACACCCATTGATGCTCAGGAGTTAATTCTGGCTCTATGCTCAGAAGTCGCTCCTGGCAGGCTCGGGAGACCATATGGGATGCCGGGATTCAAACCACCGTTCGTCCTGGGCTGGCTGCATGCAAGGAAAATGCCTTACCACTGTGCATTTGCTCCACCCTTATGTTAAGGATTTTATAAAAGCTAAATGAATATGTAAAAATACTTGAAAATATCACTCTGAAAGTTCTATTACTTTAGTTACATCAAATTATTAGTAACTAATTTTATACATAGTAAATTATTTTAATTTATATTCACTATTTTATAAAAATCTAAATACATACTCATAAAGAACAATAGCTCTCCATAAATTTTTTCATGTTTAGTGAATGACTTAATATCAAAAATAAAAAAGACTAAATTATATGGAGCTCTACAAAGCATTCAAAAAGACAGAAGGGGTGCTAGGAAGATCGCTTAAAACACTGGAGTACACGCACTGAATGCGAAGTGCCTGAGTTTTATTTCTGGCACTGCTTTGGTGAACCCTAACTCTTAAAACCTTGAGCTTTGAATCTTCTGGCTATTATACTGAACAGCACGAGAGGTCCCAAAATAATATCATGGAGTAGTGCAAGTTTTTGCACAAGAAAGGGCTAACCAATAGATGAAAAATGTAATTAAGTATCTTTAACTAAGAGGACATGCCAAAAGTAAAATAAGGAGGATTTAAGGTTACAACATTGAAGGAAGGGTATCATTCAGTCATTAAGACACTCTGATAGTCAATGGTAACTCATAATGAGGCAAATTATATATCCAAGTACACCCTTTTTCTAAAGTCCTGTTGGATTGAAGCTGATACACCAATCCAATTCTCTTTGAATCTGCCCCTCATGATCAAAAGGACTGTACTTTTCATTTCTTTATATTTTGATGATAGTGGGACCTTGAGAAAGTAAAAATCACTCCATCCTCATTGATAGGCAAGGGTCTCAGCTAATAATGCTATTCATTTCTTTTATCATTGGTATCTACCTAGTGGTCAGGGACTTTTTACATCAAAAGAGATATCTTCAGGCAAGAGGGATAGCACAGGTTAAGGGGTTTGTTTGCTTTGCATGAGGCTGACCTGGTATTCCATGATCCTCTGAGCCTGCCAGGAGCGATTTCTGAGTGCAGAACCAATAGTAACCCTTGAGCACCATCAGGTATGCCTCCTCCCCACCCCCAAAAAAAAGGAAAAAAAAGGGATCCTCAAAGATACTCAGCCATCATAAACTCTCATTTTAGAAAGTTGTAATGAATAGTGCTTAGATTAAAACAACTAATCACTACATCTTACTGATTCACATGAGCTAGTGCTACAATTGAAAACTAAGAAGATGGGGGCCGGAGAGATAGCATGGAGATAAGGCGTTTGCCTTGTATGCAGAAGGTCAGTAGTTCGAATCCCGGCATCCCATATGGTCCCCCGAGCCTGCCAGGAGCGATTTCTGAGCATAGAGCCAGGAGTAACCCCTGAGCACTGCTGGGTGTGACCCAAAAACCAAAAATAAAACAAAAAATACACTAGATTTAAAGATAAGTTTTTTTACTACTCATAAATCAAGTTTGTTTGGCTAATTTCAGCAATGTCCTAATGTATAAATAGAATACTTTTAGGGGCTGGAATGATAGCACAACAGTAGGGTGTTTGCTTTGAATGTGACCAACCCAGAACAGACCCAGGTTCAATCACCAGCATCCCATATGGTCACCAAGCCTACCAGAAGCAATTTCTGAGCACAGAGTCAGGAGTAGCCCCTAAGCACCACCAGCTGTAGCCCAAAACAAAACAAAACAAAACAAAAGAGTACTTTTAATTAACACACTTCCCGATAAGGTATAAAGTTTTAAATTTGGCTGAAAAAGTTTTTTCTATTCTCACCAAGCAGCCTGTGCAATCCTGACCACATAGATATAGAAGGATTATACTGGAAAACTTCTAAGTACCTAGAATAAGGGTGAGTCGTAAGAGTGAGTAAGAAAAGTAATGGTCAGGTACTAATCTCCGAGTTTATAGGCTCATCTCAGAACAGCTACAACTCACCCTGCATTGGTGTCATGTTGCCAACAACAATGAACTCAGGGATTTCAAACTCATGAGGATATCCAGCAGCCCAGGCAACCATAAGGGAGCCGTATGTGCCTCTCCTAGAAATCACAACCCGGCTTGTTCCAGTAGTGATGTCTGTGAGTGGAAAAGCAGTGGATTCAAATCCAACCTAAGAAAAAAATATATTTGGAAATATTTTATTTCTCTATATAAATATTTGTTTGTTGAAATGCTGTTTAAGAACCAACTTTCTTCCCACCACTTTATTTCTTTCATTTTCTCCTTACACTTTGGGATCAAGAGTTTTCCAGATAAGTGTTTGGGTCTAAATATCACATAAGAAATAACATCCTATTTTTATCCTCCTTCTTCTGTCTTACTTCATTTAACATAATATGTGAAATGACAGGAAAAAAGCCTCAAGGCAATTCAGATACTTTGGTGGTATTAAGAAAGGAGAGAATTAAATATACAAACCACATAGTCAAAAACACAAAAATCATGAGTCCCGAATTTAACAACAAAGTTTTAAAAGGGGCGACCAAGATGGCAGGCTGGAAAGGGATATCATGGGATTTCCTCTTAGTGGAGTGAGGTTGGCGCTGATAGTGGGATAGGTACTAAGACATTTTATGTCAAAAATTCAATCATAAATAACTTTGTAAATCATGGTGCTTTAAATAAAGATATTTAAGTCGACACTTCTCTTGTTTACATATATGCTATTTTTTCTCAAAATTACCAGGGCCAAAGTATTCTCATGTCCATTGGTGGGGATTTAAAAAAGTAAAGGACAGAACTCAATATCCAAGCCAAAGTCAACAACAATGGAATAAGAGACCCAAAGTCTATAAATCTAAACTGTAAATAGGCCTATTACAGTGGCAGGCTGAGGGGCAGAGGATGATGGTATGGGATAAATTCTGGGAACATGAAAGATCCCACTAGTGGTGGGATTGGCCCTCATTCATAGTATGTTTGAAGCCCAACTATGAAGTACTTTGTAAATCACAATAATCTCAATAGTTAAAAAAAAGAAAGAAATGGCCTTTGAGCAAGGCAGCCTGGTCAACAAGTGATTACTCTAGAAAGGATTAATTCTGTTTTAGAGAGCAATCAATAGCTAATATTTGGAGTTTGGAGAGTTGTCCTGTTGAAAAGTTTTGAATGAAAGAACATATGGCAAAGTAACAGCAATCCTGATCCTGCTCACGCTAAAGATACATATTTTTTTCTTAAAAGTTCAATGAGTCATAATGATTATTGTACTTTTTTTTGGTTACTTTTTTTGCTCTAGAGATCATTTTGTGCATTGAAAATAAATCTTTCTCTGTGCATTGTTAACACGCAGTCATAGCTCACAGTTTCATTTTTATCAAAATATAATACATGGGGAAGAAATTTAATGATTGAATTTCAGTTATACAATGTTCAAGCACCCATCTCTTCAGCTGTGTCAACTTCCCTCCATCAAGACTGTCTCTATTGCAGTCACTGATTTGCAATATACTTATTAAAAGGCTATCATGCGTATCACTTTGCCTCCTTTCAGCATTCACTAGAGTGATCAGATCCAACTATCATTGTCATAGTGGTCCCTCTCTGACCTAACTGAGACCCCTCTCCCACTGTGACATGTTTTCTATTAAGAAATAGTCCTTCCGGCCTTCAATTCTATAGTTTTTGAGCATTATTCTTTATGCTATTTCTTTATGTTCCATAAATGAATGTTACCTAAGCTACAAATCAAACAAAACAAAACAAAACATTTTATTGTAATTGTAGGGTACCTATCTGAGACCCACCCATTTCTGGGAGGGGTCTTGGAAACCAGATATGTGTGAACTTACCTGCAAGACCCGGCCCATTCCTGGGAGGGGTCTTGGAAAAGTTAGATAAGCCTTGGACCAAGGGAATTCGGGCCTTTTCGGCCCTGCTGAGCTCGCTGGCTTTTGGGTTTCTGTGTTCTGGTCTTGGACCAGCATGGAGCCCAAAGGGAAGATGGCTGAAAGGAGTTTAAGATGCAGGGCCAAAAATAATTAGTGCTTGAAAGGTTATGAGTAGGCCACACACATGTGGTGAACAGGGCATGAATAAAGCTGATGCTTCCTGATGCCTGCCTGTGAGTGAGTGATTTTGCCTTTCACCTGGGCCTGGGACCCGCCGGCTAGATGGGGGATGAAACCACGTGGCTGGGGCCTAAGCACAAAGGCCTCCATCCATCGCCATCCAGCCCCATCCTTAATTATTTGATTCTACAGTAATGTTACTAACTTAGGTACTGTAGTGTTAAGATTTATGGATTTCTGTACCCAATTACTGAACCTTTGTCACCACCAAAGTTCCCAAGAAAAATTCCTTGTGTAGGTTCTTAGTCCTTCCCGTGAGAGCTTGTCCTACAAGCGTTTCTAATAGTTCCATACTCAAAGTCATTACCTCAGAATTGGCAGCTTTCTCAGGTACAGAAACAACAGCAGTTTTTGCTTCTTGGAGAATCTCTGGTGTGCCGTTGATATGTCCACCAACAAGCATTACCATCACAAGTTGCAAAGTAAAATTAGAGCCCAGAGACAAAAAGGCCTATAAACAAACAGCATTAAAAGTCTTTTAAATAGCAAAAATTACTGTCAGAAGAAAAATACTAGCATATATAACATAAGTTAATTTCACAGTGTTTCAGGTTTCTTTTTTGCCAGACAGAGACCAGACCCTAATATGGAATCAAGTAGGACAAGCCAGTCTTGTGTGGCCTGAGTACGTAATCTAAGGCATTGGCTAGCCCCAGAGCCCAAAGAAATACCAAGTGTCCTATCAGGAAGCTTGTGACATCTTTGGGGCTTCTTTAGTTTAGAGTGAAACTGTTCCTGTGTTTCTGATGTAAAGATAGCATGTAAAGATTACCCACAGGATGCTCTCTGTAAAAGTTGTCTGTAATGCAGGCTGTTCCATCCTTCCTTCTCTCCACCCCTTGTAAAATCGTGCTTAAAAGGAACCCATGCAGATCAATAAACAGAACCTTGACAAGCCTCCATTGCTTGGTTCCCTTCTTTCCCCCCATTCTCTTTTTCAGGCTGGATCCCCTCTGCACCCATGAATAACTGAGTCCTGCAGGCCAGGACACTTTTTTATAGTCTTTATCAATATATGTAACCAACCCTCTCCCCTGTGATGAAACAAAAGCTATCAGTATGAAGACTATGAGACAAATATCAATAGTTGCCTGGTATAAAGGAACATAAACTGGCAAAAATCTTTATGTGTAGCCAAATGACCTATGAATAATCTGAATCACATAAATTGTATTCATAAAGAACTTCTGTGCCACCCAAATGAAAAACAAGGTATTTATGAAGAGTTACAACTCCTAAAAACAAGAAAAAAAAATAAAAAATCTAGCCTCTTGTTAAATAAATATAGCAACGAAAGAGTTTATTTAGCTCTTTTTTTTAGCACTGTGCCGGGTCTGAGATGATGTGGCAGCAGAGACTGAGTTCAACATCCTCCTGGCCACCGATTCATACAAGGTTACTCACAATAAACAATATCCACCTGACACAAGCAAAGTTTATTCCTACTGTTAATGCCGTGAAAAGAAGACAGAAAATTCCAAAATAAGAAAGGTGAAATACGAGGAAACAGTATTTTATGGATTGCAGTACATTCTTAATAAGTACTTAAAAGGTAAAGTAGGGACCAAAGAGAAGATCCGGGAAGCCAAAGAAGTATACAAAGAACATTTTCAAGGTGATGTCTTTAATGAAAAGGGATGGAACTACATTCTTGAGAAATATGATGGACATCTTCCAATAGAAGTAAAAGCTGTTCCTGAAGGTTCTGTTATTCCCAGAGGAAATGTTCTCTTTACAGTAGAAAACACAGATCCAGAGTGTTACTGGTTTACAAACTGGATTGAGACTATTCTTATTCAATCCTAGTGTCCAATCACAGTGGCCAAAAAATATAATTATATATAATTATATATAAATATAAAAATATAAAGAAAAAATATCAGCCAAATATTTATCAGAAACATCTGGCAACTTAGATGGTCTAGAATATAAATTACATGATTTTGGCTGCCGAGGAATTTTGGAGACTGCTGGGATAGGAGCATCTGTTCATTTGGTTAACCTCAAAGGAATAGATAGTCTCCAGAATTGCTTTAATTAAAAAATACTATGGAACAAAAGATCCTGTGCTTGCAGCAGAACACAGTACCATAACATCTTGGGAAAAAGATCATGAAAAAGATGCTTTTGAACATATAGTAACACAGTTTTCGTCAGTGCCTGCGGTCAGCAATAGCTATGACATTTATAATGCGTGTGAAAAATATGGGGTGAAGATCTAAGACATTTAATAGCATCAAGAAGTACAGAGGCACCATTAATAATCAGACCTGATTCTGGAAATCCTCTTGACACTGTGTTAAATAAAGATTTTGGATTTTTAGGTAAGAAGTTCCCTGTTACTGAGAACTCAACGGGCTACAAGTTGCTGCCACCTTATCTTAGAGTTATTTAAGGGAATGGAAAAACAGTAATACCTTACAAAAGATTGTAGAAGTCCTGAAGCAAAAAAAAAGTTGAGTATTGACAAAGTTTTCTTTGGTTCTGGTGGAGCTTTGTTTCAGAAGTTAACAAGAGATCTCTTGAACTGTTCCTTCCAGTGTAGTTATGTTGTAACTAATGGCCTCAGGATTAATGTCTTCAAAGACCCAAAAGGTCCAAAAAGAGCCGGTTATCTTTTTTTTATCTTTATTTAAACACCGTGATTACAAACATGACTGTAGTTGGTTTCTAGTCACAAAAAGAACACCCCCTTCACCAGTGTAACATTTCCACCACTAATACACCCCATATCCCTCCACCCACAACCCCTGCCTGCATTCAAAATAGGCATTCTACTTCTCTCACTCATTAATATTTTCATGGTAGTTGTTAGTGTTCTAACTGCATCCCCCCTCCTTGAGGTGAGTTTCATCTCGTGATCCAGTCCTTCCAGCCTTCATCTCTGGGCATTATTACAATAATGATAAGACAAGTATTTTAGAGGTATTAAGGAACAGGACAAATGGACACTTATGAGGTATAAACTGCCATTCTGGTTGTGGGCCACCTCTGTCTCGGTAGTGCTCAGTTCCCAGTTTCTTAGGATGGAAGTCTGACATGAGACTTGTCTGGGTCACTTGCTGCTGAGCAGCCCCTGAAAATAAGAAGAGCCGGTTATCTTTACATAGGACACCACTTGAGGAAGGAAAAGGAGATTTTGAAGAATATGGTCATGATCTTCTCCATACTGTCTTCAAAAATGGGAAAGTGACAAAAAGCTATTCATTTGATGAAGTAAGAACAAATGCAAAGTTAAATATTGAACTGGAAGCAGCACCTCATTAGATTTTGATTTACGATGGGGTATATGTATGTCTGTGTTTACATGCTTGCATGCACTTATACCTGTGATTGTGTGATGCATAATGTTAATTGTAAAGAGATGTGTCGATTTCTCTGTGTTATGATTCATTATAGCCAAATTATTTGTTAGTTTATGGACATACTGCCCCTCCAATTTATTTTCCCTGTATTTAGGTCATTTCAAATAAGGAAATACACTTAATTGTGTAAAAGATTAATGCAGAAGTAAGCTTTTTAGGGCCCTTTGCCAACAGATAGTAATTCAATCTTTTCACAAATAATTGATCACAAATAATAGAACCAATCACATAACACAGATTTGATAAAATTAACATGATTGCTTTATGCTTATATTTTACTTGTATTTTTGTACAAATAAGATTGTGTAAGATATATTTAAAATTTTAGTGATTTAATTAACAGGCTTTCCAACTTTTCATGATTTTTATGAGCACAGACTAAATTACAATGCCTTTCGTCCATTAATTAGCAAATAAAACATGGCCTTAACAAAAAATAGTTCATTTAAAATTATTTAAATATACTAAATAACTGACTGCTTTGGATAAATAAAAATTGCCAATACTGTGTAGTTGACTCTTATAATGTCTTCTCATAAAAATAAATAAAAGAAATCATTTATTAAAGTAGCAGTGATATTTTATACCTAGTATTTTCCAATAAAGACAGTGCTATTAATAAGATATGCCTCAAGATACCTTATAACATGGAATATTTCTAAAATCTCTGTACATCTTTACTGTATATAAAATGGCTATTTCCATGAAGTTTATTTATTTATATATAATTATATAAAATATTTCAGAACTCCCAAATATAGAAAATATGAACATCATTGGTTTCAAAAATTAGGCATCATTAGGATGCAAAATGTGTCATTCATTCAATTAATCTTGCTATCCCAAATACTTAACATGAACTATAGGCAAAATATGAAGGAAATAGAAATAAATCAGTGTCCTGACTTTAGTCATGTGTATTTCATCTCTCCCCACAGACACCCTAACAAGACAGCTGAGAAATTTTTGTACTTATTTCAAAAGTTTAAGGGGCCAGTCATGTGTGTTTTACCACGTTGCTTCTTAACCATCCAGCACACAGAGAACCATATCACACAAGCACATGTTTCAGATATACTAATCAAATAGAAAACATAACAGGAGTTATAGAAAATTTGAAGAAAAGCTGGTTGGTAATAACAAAGAAAGGTGAAGTAATCTTTAAGTAAATTTGAAGCCTTTTAGATGACTGTAGTTTCAAGTGTGATCTTCTATTTCCTTGACTCAGGACTGCATTATCAGAACTATTCTACATATTCCCATCATTCTTGATGGTAATTGGGAATAATTAGAGAGAATTCACAAGCCCATAATATCAGATGCAAATTTCCAGCTCTATTTATATACTGTTTTTTATTCTAAATAATTGGCTTGCACTTGGCCATCTACTGCATTAGACAGGGAGCAATATGGAAGCAGGTACTGTCTGTCATTTTTATATCTGCTCTGCCTTTCACCAAGGTTAGTTTAAAGAAAGTGCTCCATAATGTATGAATAAATTACTCAACCTCAAAGGTAAAATTCCACATTACATTCTTCTTTTAAATTGACAAGTCTTTAGTTAGCATGCTAATGATTCTAATGTGTTGGCACATGTCTTAGATAAAAAGCCTGTTAACTAGGTGTGGTAACAGTTCACACTTAAAGGGCCTAAAGTTAAACCAACACCCAGGGTTGTCTACTTTTCAGAGCCTATAGGAAATTTATCCTACTTAAAGAATAAATAGTAAATTCACTGTCTGACCTGTTAGAGTCCTAACTTTTACAAAAGAAATAGAGCAGAGAGAATTGAATGTAACTCTTATAACTAATACACAAATATTCAAAGAGTATGATATAGGATTTAAGGAAAGGAGGCCACTGAAAAAATTCTGTTTGGCTTTTGTGCAAATTTGAAAAGACGAAGAGTGCAATACCTGGTAATATACATGCAATTATATTACACATACTGGAATCAGAAAAAAATAGTGCATGCAATTTTAAAACTGTTATTGATAATTGTTAAAATAAATAAAAAGATGCTATCATTTATGTTATTGATAATTGTTAAAATAAATAAAAAGATGCTATCATTTATACAATAAGCTAGCCAACTTTTACTCTCTACTGAAAATGTATAGGAGTAATAAATATTTTAAAAATCATAGAGGATATTTTAAAAGTCATAGACATAATTCAAATTATCATTATTACAAACTGTGTTTATAAATTATACTGCTTAGTTTTTAAAATGAAATGAAAAAAGAACTACAATATTGCATCATTTTCACGTAGCACTTTGAAAACAGACAAGAGTGAGGACAACAAGGTTTTTAAACTATTAATATATAGTACATACTTTGAGTTTTCTATATGTAGTCTGAGAATAATAGTTTACTATGCACATTGTTTAGTTAAATAACTAAATAACATGATCTTCTGAGGTGGGGAGATAGCGCAAGTGTCAGGAGAAAATGCCTTGCATACAAAAGGCCCTGAGTTCATGCCTCAACACCACATAACCACCTGGCCTTCACTGCTGAGAGGGGCATTTTTGAAGACCCCCTAGCACTGGCAGGTATGACCCTGTGGTTCCAATACCACTGGATCCAAGCAGTATACTATTGTTAAACCCTAGCACTTAACTCTTCAGCCCAGTTGGCAAAGTATTCCTAGGACTGTCCCCCAAGTCCAGGGACTCTATACAGAAATCCCACCAAAATAATTTTCTATTCATTGTACTATAGATTTCTGTGAAATAAAATCACACTAAAAATTATATAAAGCTATTCCTCGAAAATTTAAGACATGCCTCCTAGTGTTTGTGAGCAGAAATGATAACCTTAATGTATTCAGGATATGCATGGTGAACTGTTTCAAGTTACATAGCTTTAAAGCAGAGTAAATAAAAATTTTCTCATTTATAAATGAGACCATAACATTAAGTTAACAAACTTCCAGATTTTCATTATTTACACAATACTTAAGAATTTTAGGATGGGGAGAAGAAATGAACAGGGGCATTGGTGATGGGAAGGTTACTCTGGTGAAGGGGGGTGTTCTTTTTATGACTGAAACCCAATTACAATCATATTTGTAATCATGGTGTTTAAATAAAGATATTATATAAAAAATTTTGGCTATAGAAATGGATGTTAGAAACTGATGAGCATCTAGTCAAGTTCCCAAAAAACTGGAGGGACATAGAAATAACTATAAAAACCTTGGGTCACAAAAATCCTCTATTTCCTCCCTCTTCATTAAATAACAAAAGTAAAGACCCTAGGGGATAAAAGGTCAGAAGGTTGTTCATTGGTTACAGATTAGTATACTTTCTATTGATCTAAAACTTATATGAGACTAAGATCAACTGTGTTGATTACTGAGGAGGCTAAATTTAGTGTAACACACAGGGTATTTCTGTTTTTCTTTTGTTCCTATTTTGCAGTTTCTTTCCAAAACCATGAGTGCAGTAAGCAAATCCAGAAGATGTTTTTTTTATCACTTTCAAGAAGGCATAAAGAAAAAGTGCATCATCAAAGCTACCATCTCACATCTAGATAAATGTTCACTATCCCAGTTCTTGTTAAATCTCTAGTTCATTGTTTCCAATAGGAAAAAAATCATGATATCGTATCTCAGTGCTCTGGTCTCCTCATAAACATTTTCAACAATGTGCTAATATTTTCAAGGGCATAGGAAAGTTGCTTTGAGACAGAATGACAGTCTTGCTTGTTATTATGGTCCTTCTGTGGATAAGGACTGGCCAACCAGCATTCCGACCAGCATGAAGACAGGCAAGCAAAGACAGTCTTTTATGAAACCAATAGCAGTATTCCTTAGAGTTCAGAATTTCACTCTTCAACATTTTTGTAAAGAGACAATATACTCTGGATCTTCTTTTCAATGTTCTTTGCATCACAATCTACCCTGCCAATTTTCCTTTCAATGACTGCTACTTGGTAGTTCTCAAGGGAACAGACTTTTCTAACCATGAGATGATGAATCCCCAGATCATTCATTCATCCAGTGTATGAAATAAATTACCTTCCCTTGAGAGGACTATTAGCAATCACCCAAATAACTTTCTTTGGTTCAAACTGAGAAAACTGATCCACTTTCCACACACTCCTATCACTCTCACCCTAAATGTTTCCAGAAAAGTCTACATTTTCTCATCAATGTCATTACAAAAAAAATCCTACATTCCAGATTTTCCAGGATAGAAGCAAGTATTGGACTCTATGTCAGTTGTGTAGGTCTCCCAAAGTTCAAGTTGCATATAATCACTGCATCACCCTTTAAAAGCCTACAAATCATTCTCCTTCAACATGCATCCAGTGTATTTGCATGTCTGTGTACACATTTACATGTATATTTGTGTAGGAGGATATGTACATAGAGTATATAGAAGGGCAGTTGTGACATTTTAAGTGCTTGAATAAGTGCCTGCTACTATGTTGATAAAAATATTTTGCCTCCACATAGAAATATACAAATTTATAATACTCTTGAAATTGAATATTCTGGAAATACTTTGGAAATAAACTGGAAATTGAGCTCCCTCCCATTTGATCCAGTTATTCCACTCCTAGGGATATACCCTAGGAACACAAAAATACAATTCAAAAATCCCTTCCTCACACCTATATTCATTGCAGCACTATTTACAATAGCCAGACTCTGGAAACAACCAAGATGCCCTTCAACAGATGAATGGCTAAAGAAACTGGTACATATACACAATGAAATATTATGCAGCTGTCAGGAGAGATGAAGTCATGAAAATTTTCTTATACATGGATATACATGGAATCTATTATGCTGAGTGAAATAAGTCAGAGGGAGAGAAATAGACACAGAATAGTATCACTCATCTATGGGTTTTAAGAAAAATTAAAGACATTACTGTAATAAGGCCCAGAGACAATAGAGTTAAGGGCTGGGAAGGCCGGAAGGACTGGCTCACAATTTGACACTTCCCATAAAGAGTGGTGAACATTGTTAGGGAAATAACTACACTAACAACTAGCATAACAATGTTAAAGAATGAGGAAAGTATTCTACTGTTGTGATACAGGCAGAGGATTGGGAAGAGTTGGGGGGGGTCATTGGTGTTGGGAATGTTGTACTGGTGAAGGAGAGGTAATCTGATTATGACTGAAACCCAACTATGAACATGCTTGTAATCATGGTGCTTAAATAAAGATTTATATATAAAATATATTCTGAAAAAGAATTATCTACTATCTGCTATGCATTTCCAAGGTTCATTTTATTGGTACACCCCCACACTCACACAAATATAGCTTTTTTCACTGTTAGAAGAAATCACTTGATGCTGATAAAGAGATAAACAAGATTTTATTAATGTAGAAAGTGTAGAATGATAAGAAAACTAAAGAACCAATACAAACCTGACTCCTGACAGGCACCATGTCCACTTTGAATCTGACTCCATCTTCGACGACTAGCTGCCTCTCTTCATTTTCAGTAACCAGTGGCTGATCCTTTTGATCAGATGATATTAGAAATCTAACAGTCACATCTCCAAAAGTTCCAGCATGCCGGGTCACATTAATTTGAATTGTTCTACTAAAGTTCTCTGCAATAAGTATTGACTGGTGATCTGAATAGAGAGCAAACACTCCATGTGGGTCATCATTTGCAGAAACAGAGAAGCGAGTAATGCATTTTTCTGGATCCAGTTCTGCTCCTCCATCGACAGAGATAAGCTGGATCACATAATCTTCCTCTATCTCTGGTATATCATCTGGTAGTAGGTGAATATCAAAGTTCACCTCACTCTTTCCATCAGAAATAGTAAAAAATCCTTTAGTAGAAAGAAAGTCTCCAGTAATGTCAAACTCACTACTTAATTCCCAAGAAACCTAAAATTAAAAGAGAATATCCAAGTAATTTAATTCTGTATATTGAAGGGAAATCCTTTAAATTAGTTTTCCTTCAAAATATATAAAAATGCAATTTTGTATCATTATATTAAAGTTAAACTCTTCAAGTGTATAGTATAAAAAATAAAGTAACTCTTTCAGGGGCCGAGCAATGGCGCAGTGATAGGGCATTTGCCTTGCAGGTGGCTGACCCGGTAGAACCTCGGTTCAATCCCTGAGTGTCCCATATGGTCTCCCAAGCAGGAGAGATTTCTGAGCGCAAAGCCAGGAGTAACCTGTAAGCATCACCGGGTGTGGTTCAAAATCAAAAAAAAAAAAAAAAGGTAACTCTTTCAGTTTATTACATGCGATTTTCAGGATTATAAATTAGAAAACCTTATTTTACCTGCTTTTATACTAATAATATTTTTGAATACATATAGAGAAGCAAATTAACTTAAAATGCCAGATCCACAAAAACACACGATAGTGAAACATAGACAATACTTGAAGGCTAAAAAGTAAGTATATATATTCTGATTATTTAACCGAAACTGGTTTTGGTTTATTTCCCTCCTGCTTCAGGGATTATGCCACACTTGGAGTTGCTCAGGTTTACTCCTGGCTGTACACTCAGGGATCACTCCTAGCAGAGTTTAGAGACTATATATGGTACATGTGAAGGATTAAAATCAAATTAGCCACATGTAATAAATACCCAAATGACCCTTGACCTCAAAAAGGTTACCTATTCCTGTTTAGACAGCCTGATGATCTAGCTACAAAAGTACCACCCCCCAAAGTTCTGTCAATAAACATCCAAATGCAACCTCTTAGAAAATAAATTACATTAAGTTAAGCCTTGATGAATATCAAAGTTTATACTCAAAAAAAAAATCACTGAGAGGTTTAAGTAGAATTAGCTTCATATTATAATAAACAAAAAATTCAACATAGTTCATAATCTTCATATTAAGCCAGGGGTCTCAAACTCATGGCCCGCAGGCCGTTTGTGGCCCTCCGTACAACATTTTGTGGCCTGTGGCCGGCCTTCAAATATTGCAGTATTCGTGATTATTCCCTTACCAAATAATCACAATAAAAATCGCATTAGTAAGAAAAATCGCATTAAACATTTGTATACCCCGAGCAGTTTTGTTAGGGGTATGCAAATGTTTAATGCGATTTTTTGCGATTTTTTTCTTACTAATGCGATTTTTTATTGCGAATATTCGGTAAGCGAAATCCCTTATGAGGCCCTGCCTCACCCCGACTTTGCCTCCTGTGGTCCTCAGGTAAATTGTGTTTGAGACCCCTGTATCAAGTGAATAAAAATCCTTCTAATAATTTGCAAATGCCCTTTTTTAGAAAGATAGCTGAGTCTGACACTTTCTAGGAAAGTGTAAAAATGCTTAAATAAACATTCTTTAAAAATTCATTTCTATTGAGGTTGGAGCAGTAGTACAGCGGGTAGAGCGTTTGCCTTGCATGTGGCCAACCCATATTTAATCCTGGCATCCCATCTTATTCTCCAAGCCCACCAAGAGTGATTGCTGAACTCAGTCAGGAGTAACATCAGAGCACCACCGGGTATGACCCAAAAACCACATGCACACACAATAGATAGATAGATAGATAGATAGATAGATAGATAGATAGATAGATAGATAGATAGATAGATAGATAGGTAGGTAGGTAGGTAGGTAGGTAGGTAGGTAGGTAGGTAGATAGATAGATGATAGATAGATAGATCGATAGATAGATAGATAGATAGATAAATGATAGATAGGTAGATAGATAGATATAGATAGATAGATAGATAGATAGATAGATAGATAGATAGATAGATAGATAGATAGATAGATAGATAGATAGATAGGTAGGTAGGTAGGTAGGTAGGTAGGTAGGTAGGTAGGTAGATAGATAGATAGATAGATAGATAGATAGATAGATAGATAGATAGATAGATAGATAGATAGATAGATAGATAGATAAATGATAGATAGGTAGATAGATAGATAGATAGATGATAGATAGATGGATAGATAGATAGATAGATAGATAGATAGATAGATAGATAGATAGATAGATAGATAGATAGATAGATAACCAGACAAATAAACCTCTTGTTTCTTAAGCTTATAAAAAGTACTGGAACAGTTTTTCTCTTCTTTCCAGCTGCCATCTGTTAGGAAAATTCTTCCTCCACTTAAAAATAACTATAAAATGATACATTACATGTATGTTTAGTGAATAAAATGTGAAATCTTTTGCTTCAAAGTGAATGAAACAAGAGGCTGTCATGTTAAATGTCAAACAAAAAGAAAGACAAATACAAAATAACCCCACTCTTATTTGGTAAATGTGATGGAATAATGCAAGGGTATAGACACTTTTTGTTTGTTTGTTTGTTTGTTTTGGGGGGCCACACCCATTTGATGCTCAGGGGTTACTCCTGGCTAAGCACTCAGAAATTGCCCCTGGCTTGGGGGGACCACATGGGACGCCTGGGGGATCGAATTGCGGGCCCACGGTCCTTCCTTGGCTATCACTTGCAAGGCAGACACCTTACCTCTAGTGCCACCTCACCGGCCCCATATAGACACTTTCTAATGGCATTAAATCTATTGACTTTAACAAAAGAATTAAAATTACCAAGAAGTGGGGGAATGGATTTGGTGGGAAATTGGAAATGAGTAGTTGGAGGGCTAGAAGTGATATCAGGAAAGTGGTAGATAGTCTTGGGCATTTTGATGGTGGTGAAGGTACAGTAAGTCTGTACATCAAAAGCACAAATATCAAGTATTAACACTATAATAACAATGATGTTTGACAATATTAATAGTAGTAGTAAATTATACCGTAATCTCTCCAAGGGTACCCTTAACTCTTTTAACAAAGAAAGTTATGATCAGAGGTCCTTCCAAAGCTGAAGGCTCCAAATAAGTCTTCTCAATTAAAGACTCTGGAGCAAACAGAACCACTCCATTTGGATCACCAAACTTTTGTATCTAAAAATAGACACAGAAAGCTAAATGAATCACAAATACAACATGTATGTATAAAATTATAGTATCCAGCATATTGATACACAAAGAAGTTAAGGAAAGAAAGGCCATAGAAAGCACACTTAAATATATTCCCCCTAGATAACTGTCTTTTTTCTATATTAGATTGGTTTTGATGCCCCACACCCAGCAGATAATCAAAAATGATCTCTAACTCTGAACTATGGGATATCTCCTAAGTGATGGATCTTGGCTCCAGAGACCTAATGTAGTGTCAGGAATTGAATTCAGGTCAGCCAGCCACATTCAAGGCAAACGCTTACTGTTCTTTATTTCTTGTTTTAGTTATCTGACTTTTAAAATATCTTTTTTTGACATATTTATTTTTATCAGAAACATGTTCATGATTACTCCCCCAAAATAATAGCAATGTGTCCAGAAAAGTATCCAAACTTTGTAGAATCCCCAAAGGAGTATGTTTAATTTTGCTTTATTTGCCTCATGTTTCACTTCATTTAACCAATTAATGCTAACTTCTTTCTACTCATGATATAATGGGAAAGATGCAAAGGTACCATAATGGATAATTGTATGTATCAATCTAAGTATGCTACTATAGTCTGTCTATAGTCTAACTGTTCAGCCAAACACTAATTTTGATTTGGCTGAAACTATATTTGACAAATATGATCAATATTTACTAACAGTTAACTTTATGAAAAGCTTATCCTCCAAAATATTAGTAGACTTCATCCAATAAGTTGGAAGACTTATAGACAAAAATTAAAGTTTCCAAAATAAGAAATTCTACTTTAGAATTACAACTTAGGAATCTGCTTGAGTTTCTAAGTACTGACAGTCCTCATAAAAGCAAATTCAAGAACACAACCACAGCTTTAATCTGAGGTCATGCTGCCTGCCTGTCCTATTCATCCTTCCGCACCACAATCATGAGCAAATAACTTAGACCTACTTTCTCTCACTCTCCATATTTTTCTGACTCTCCCCCCCTACATTACTCTCCAGGGTTTTCTGTAATTGTTGGACATAGAAATCCATATCAAACATGTTAGATTTACATCCCATTCACTGCATCACTGTGTTTTTAATTTAGTATTTAAAAAATTGCTGAGTACATAATTAACATAATTTTACAAAGTTTGACAGTAAAATAAGATTTAGGCTGATTTTATAGCATTCAATGCAACATAAGCCACTAGAAGTTAACAAATACAAATATATTTTTGACAAACTATTGTAGAAAAATAAACAAACTTACTATTAATGTAACATCTTTAGCTCTGGGTTCTAGTTTAGCTTCTCCTTTAACAAGGTTAAGTTTAATGATGAAAGCCTCTTCAACTTCAACTTCTTCATGAGCATAGATAGTTAAAGTTATGGTCCTGATGCCACTTTCCCCTTCTCCAAAAAAGAAGGACCCACTCACAGGTTCTGCAATGTCTCTGTTCTGTGGTGGCAAAGCTTCCTGGGAATTAGGTCCCACTATTTCCCAGTTCACCTACAGAATATTCGTTTTAAGAGCAGTTATCAGTCAAAAGTAATTATTTTTCAGACTACTCTCTTTATTTTGGGGGGTTGGGTCACACCCAGCAGTGTTCAGGGGTTACTCTTGGCTCTATGCTCAGAAATCGCCCCTGGCAGGCACAGGGGACCATATGGGATGTTGGGGTTCGAACTACCGTCCTTCTGCACGCAAGGCAAATGTCCTACCTCCAGTCTATCTCTCCAGACCCCATGATGATTACTCCTAAGATAATCTTCCCACAAATTCCTGGAGGTATTTAATAATAAAATTTGTAAATATTAAGTACAAACCTAAAGAATATCCTTTTTTAAGGAAAACAATGTCTAGGGCCAGAGATATGACTCAATGGATGGAGCACATGTTTTACATGAAGAGAGTACACGTTTGATTCCTGCCACTACAAGGTTTTTTGAACACAGCCAGTAGTAACCCCAACCCCAAAGTTGGAAGAAACCCCTAACTACCATTGGGTACAATAAAAAAAGAAGAGATAACAAAAGACAATGTATATGATGAAAATATGCTGAAATTCTGAAATACCTGCTTATATATATGTGTGTGTATATACATGTGTGTATATATTATATGTGTGTATAACTACACCACTGCCTTACTCTTTTTGCCACAAGAAAAGGGTATGGGATATGTAATCTCTTCCAATTTTCAACTTAACAAATTGCAAGTGTAACAAAATAAAAGTTGAGAAGTGGTTACTATAAGAAAAATATTTTTCATTTATAACTTATGCATTTTAGAAATTTCTATAAATTTATATTCCATGTTTTTCATATCAATAATGATACTTCTTTATAAAATGCTTAAAATTATATTTACAATAGCTTAGAAGTTATAATCTTATCTAAATTTATGCTGCAATATAAAAACTTACTAATCACTACCACCAAAATACCCTCAACCCTGCACCACATCTAGTTTGTTCTTCTAGCCACTCATCCCCTGAGCCCCCACTCGTAATTGGTTCTTTAACTGTCATGACTTGACATGGTTTAGTACTTTGTTCTTAACCTGTCATTCCAGATTCGAGTGAACTCACCCTATATTTATCCTTTTTCCTCTAACTTATTTAACTTAACTTGATACCATTTTATTGTTCCAGAATCTCTGTGTGGGAATAAAAACCAGGCCTATCTTGTTCACCAATTCTCAGTGTATAAAGAGGGGCATGGGACATGAAAAGCATTCCCCCTAAAATTGAGGGGCAGGTAAGATAATCCAAAGATCTGGAGGACATGGGTTGCATACAGAGACCCTGTTTTCACTACCTGATACTGTATGGTCCTCCAAACACTACAAGCTAGGCATTAAGAGCTACTGAAACCATGGTGCTCACCCAGCCAGAGTGACAGGTTCAAGCACCAACCTTCAACCTCTGAGCACCATTTGGGAGACCTCCTCCCCAAATAGAATTAAGTTAATAAAGTGTACCATAATTTCTTTTTTTTTTTTTTTTTTTGGTTTTTGGGCCACACCCGTTTGACGCTCAGGGGTTATTCCTGGCTATGCACTCAGAAATCGCCCCTGGCTTGGGGGGACCATATGGGACGCCGGGGGATCGAACCGCGGTCCGTCCTACGCTAGCGCTTGCAAGGCAGACACCATATCTCTAGCGCCACCTTCCCGGCCCCCCATAATTTCTTATTATATTTTTAACTTGCTCTACAAGTTCCAGGAGAAAGGTTGTATGCTCCACACTTTTTTTTTTAATTTCAAAAGGCTTAGAAGTTATTTTATACATTTGATATTTGATAAATACTATTTGATTGTGAAAAAGTAATCTGGAGAAAAAGAAAATCGACCACCATACTCAATATAACAGAAGTACCTGAATCTCTCCCAGAAGTCCTCCAGTCCGCTCCAGAACCAAGAATAACGTTATTGTGGAATTGGGATTAGGAACAGAAATTTTGCTTTGATTGAGAAATCTGACCACACCAAAGGGAGAATCACTCTTGGCGATTGTGATTCTGCTCACAAGGTGGCGCCCAAGGATCGCTCCACCAGTAGCGCCTACCAGCAGAATTTCAATGGGCTCGGCAAATTCACTGAATAACAAGAGAAAACAATTCTGAGTCTAAACATATTAAAGTGCTTCTTAAATCCAAATAACTAGTCATTTTCCAAATTGGTCATACATATTCAAGGAAGAGTATCACACAGCAAGTGGTAAGAATAGGATGTTCAGCTAAAAGCATGAATGAACAACTATATTACTGAACCTACAATAGTTATTAGCCTTTCCCCCCTCCTGTTTAATTGCCAATATATTAAAGAAATGGATTGTGGATGTTTCCATGTTTTTATTAGACTTTAAAATCTAAAAAAAAATTATTTCCTCTTTTGAAAAACAAAAAAAAAAGCGTATAGAATCTCAGTGAGTATTCTAGCCCTCTTTTCTCCATAAAACACAAAATATCCCAAAAAATTCTTATTTGTTTTTCATAGGCACACACTTTCAAGCATACTTAACTTTACTGAGTTTTAAAATATATTTTTTAAATTTAAGATGTGTAGCAACTCTATGTTGTCTATGTGTGTCATGTCTGTGAATACGTTTGTTACTTCACTTCAATGTCAGATTTAATTCAGATAAAAATACTATATTTTATACATAATGCTGTTGCATATTATATTTCAATTATTTGTCATAAGATTTGGTCAATGACAGGCAACATATATGATGGTAGTCCAAATAACTATAATACATTATAGATGTATAGTAAACTATGGCATATTCACATAAAGAAGAAATTTTAGATAAGAATATATTTCTATTTTTTAAAAGTTTATTTATTACTTGATTGGTATTGGGCTACATCCGGCAATGCTCAGGGGTTACTCCTGACTCTGAGCTCAGAAATTGCTCCTGGCAAGCTTGGGGGACCATATGGGATGCTAGGAATTGAATCTGGTCTGTCCCAGGTTGGCTACATGCAAGGCAAATGCCCTTCTGCTGTGTTATCTCTCCAGCCCCAGGATATATTTCTGAAATATGTACATTGCCAAAGACACAAAACTGTATAGCATAAATGTAATTTTAATATACCCTGTGAGAGCAAAAATTCACATGATTGAGTAATAAGAAATTAGGACTATGGAGCTGGAACGATGGAGTAGTGGTACGGTGTTTGCCTTGCATGTGGCTGACCCAGGATGGACTGCAGTTTGATCCCCCAAGGTCCCATATGATACCCCAAGCCAGCAGCGATTTCTGAGCGCATAGCCGGGGTGGCCCCTGAGCGTCACCAGGTGTGGCCCAAAAATTAAAAAAAATGAAAGTAAAGAAATCAGGACTGGAGAAATTGGACAGTGGATAGGGCTCTTGTGTCTTGCAAAATAGCTGAATTGAGTTTAGTCCCCAGCACCCCAGGCTCCTGAGCACAGAGCCAAGAGTAAGCCTTGAGCACCACCAATGTGGACCACAAACAAACAAATAAAAACAGCTAATTATTTGGAATGAAACCCAAAGTGTCTCCAAGGTGTACCCATTATCTAATTTTTTATTATCAAAGCAAAATGTATTTTAGGAATAAAATTCAATGTTTATTTTTTATAAGTACCAATTATACTTGAAATATCACTGATTTACCTTTCATCATCATCAACAATGGTGACATTTATAAAACTTAAGTTCTGCCCATGCTGAAAGGTGACTGAAGTACCAAGTAGTACATAATCGACACCTCCAGGAACTGCGGAGGAACTCTGAGAGATGAAATCTGCTGTCACATGGCCGTAAGTTCCACGAAGCCTAACGACTGGAATCATGATCATTCCAACATCTTCTTCCACTGTAAGAAGATTTTGGAATTAACTAGTACATCAGTCAAATTTTTCTAAGATCAAATTAAATTAAAATGGCAAGATATATAATGCTACATTATAGCACAAACTCAATTTTTCTATTAACTTATTTATCTTTTTTAAATTTGTACAAAATGTCAGCAATCAAAAGTCACCACATGAGTACAACCAAAAATCAATCACATATTATATTTTTTAAAAATCACAGTAGCTAGCAGACAGAGTCTCTGAAAGTCACATGCATGTATGTTCCCCAAGATAGGTGGCCACAGCATAAATGGAGGTGAAGGAAGCAATCAGTTGAAGAAATCCAGCTGCACTACCTGTCATGAATGTGGGGTAATCAGACAGACCCTACTGAAGAAGAACCAAGAATGTGGATACAATACACAATAAAAATCAGTTCAAAAATCAGACAGATAGTGAAAGACTGCACTACTTGCAGATCTTGAGTTCCAGGGAGGAAAAAACCTGATTCTAGACTCTTGGTGTGTGTGTTTCAAGCTAGTAGCATCTAAAATAATTAAGTCCTCTAACATTCCCCCTCTCCCCGAATAATATTTTAGGACATTTTAGAGATTGGAGTGTGGACAAGAGGCAAAGAGGAATAGGAGTGCATTAAACTGGAAAGAACTGACTAGCTCTTTCTTTAAGCTGTTTCCCTCCCCAATCCAACTAGCAACACTATGATCAATTGTGATTATCAATCTCATAATTTTCATTAATCTCTTAATCCCCATCATAGCTATAAAAACAAAGAAGAATTCCAAAACTAAAGCTACACACGAGAAAAAAAGGAAGCCAACACAAATCTTTAAGTATATAATTTTACAAACATAAAAATAAAATGGAATTATTCAAAGAACAGGACACATCAGCAGAGAACAAACTTAAAGACAGAGAATTAGAGTAGCAAAAAATAAAGAGCCATCTTACAAAAACCTCAAAAAATTAATTTCAACCAAACCAAGAGATGTATATATGTACATAAACATACACATACAAATATACATATGTATATATATCATATATATATAAAAGAGATAAAGAACACCAAGCACAGGACTATCTCAGTGACGAGGTTAAAGATACTCTGATATAGAGATGTGTGAAGATCACATTGAATGAAATTCAATCTAACACAGAAAACATAACAAACAGATTTAATCATACAGAAAAAAAAGTAGTACAATAAAAGAATAACAATAATGACTCATGGAAGTAGAGAGAGAAATAAAATTGGGTAAAATGGAAAAAGTCAACAAGAAGTATCAGACAGGGGCAGAGCCATAGCACAGCAGTAGGGCATTTGCCTTGCAAATAGCTGATCCAGGATGGACCTTGGTTCGATCCCCAGTGTCCCATATGGTGTCCCCTGAGCCAGGGGTGATTTCTGAGTGCATAGCCAAGCGTAAACCCTGAGTGTCACTACAGAGCTATGGAGTACCACAGCAGCCCTTCCCCACCAATTATTCTAGGCTACTTTACCATTATCCAATGTTTTACCCTGCCTCCCTATATCCCCAGGCTCCAGATCTTATTGCTCTTTTCTCAATATTTTCCCCCCACTGGAGATTATTTAATTCTTTTCTTTGTTTTTCTATTAGACTCTCTATATAAGTTACATCACCTGATATTTATCTTTGATTTTTTGACTCACTACATTCAGAATGACACTTTCCAATTCCATCCAGGTAGCAGCAAAGTGCATAAGTTCATTTTTTCTCATAGTTGAATAGTATTCCACTGTTTACACATATCACAATTTCTTTATCTACTTAATCTATTCTTGGGCACTTGAATTGTTTCCAGATCTTGACTAAAATAAGTAGTGTTCAATGAACTTAAGAGTACATGGCTTTTGGATTAAAATATTTGAGTGCTTTAGATAGATTCTCAAGATTGGAATCACAGGGTCACATTGCTATATTTGTGAGTCTCCAAACTGTTTTTACGGAGTGGCTTCACAATGTTCAGTTGGGGCCGGAAAGATAGCACAGCAGTGTTTGTCTTGCAAGCTGCCAAACCAGGACCTAAGGTGGTTGGTTTGAATCCCGGTGTCCCATATGGTCCCCCATACCTGCCAGGAGCTATTTCTGATCAAATAGCCAGGAGTAACCCCTGAGCACCGCCTGGTGTGGCCCAAAAACCAAAAAAAAAAAGACCACAATATTCTGTCCTCCATATAGTGGAGGACACATCCCTGCCAGCACTTAATGGTTCCAGCATTTGTCATACAGATCATTTGCTGACATAAAGTGGTATGCCACTGTCATATTGATTTACATTTCCATAATAGTGCTGATGAACATTTTTCATGTGCATATTGTTCTTTTTGTTTGTGTGTTTTGGCCATAACCAGTAGTGCTTTGCACAGGAATTCCTCTTGGCAGGGCTTAGGTACCATACACTGTGCAGGGAACAAACCCATATTGGTCACATACCAGGTAGGATCCTTACCCAGTGTAGTATTGCTCTAGCCTAGATATGTTTATTTTTTAATATATGCAAAGTATACCTTTGAATAAAATTTATAAAAAGCAGTGAACTAGGGTGGGGAAAAAAAAGCAGTGAACTAGAGGAGAAAAAATAAAGCTAAATACTCTGCTTCAGCATAAAAAGAGTATTCATGATCTTAGACAGGATTAAGAACTGTTTTGCGAGCTGGAGTGATAGTGCAGCGGGATGGCATTTGCCTTGTACATGGCTGACCCAGGACAGACCTCATTTTGATTCCTGATGTCCCATACGGTCCCCCAAGCCAGGAACAATTTATGAGCACATTGCCAGGAATAACCCCTGAGCATCACCGGGTGTGGTTCAAAATCCAAAAAAAAAAAGAATTTTTTTTTAAAAAAAGATGATTAGAAATACAGCTACTACAGAATGCAGTCCAATAAACTATTATAAAGTTGAGTCACTAAATGATAAATATGCACTAATTTTAGTCACAAAGAAATTAAGTACAACATAATCATAGATATTATTTATAATGATTAAAGTAAAAACTTTACGTGATCATAAAATAATTTTTACAAATTTTCTCATCCTAACCATCCCATTTTGTTACATGCAAGTTTTAAAACTGCCCAAAATAAGCTCAAAAATATTTTAAAGTAAACATAAATTTATAAAAAAAAAAGATGTAATAAAAATCATACAAAATATTTTCCACCAAACTAAGAAAATTTACATAAGAAGTTCAAAGGAAAAATGCCACGGCCAGACACTACCATTAAGAAAGTGATAGTAAATCTGGAAAATTAGTAAACATACCTTCAAAGGCAGTATACTTCGAGTCAAATTCAATGATTCCTTCAACATTATCATTTCTCAGTATAATGATTCGGACAATGGAGATATTTCCTATTTCAGGAGGTTGATCAATTTGGAGTCCATTTTCTTGGATCATGAAATCATACCCTCTTGCATAGTCATGAAAAATAAAGTAAAATAAACTGAGTCTATAATTGCTTAGACAAAATTGCAAGTGTATTCTAAGCTTGATTAGATATTATAAGCTTTTAAAGTCCCCCAACACAAAAATTCCTCTTTTTGTCACCTAAAACGATGCTTGAAACAGATTTTGATAATGTTTCCAATTATTACTGCCTGCATGAAACCAAAATAATATGAATTTATTAAACTCGGGCAATAAGAAAATAATAAACCATTAGAAAATTGGGGGAAAGATGTAAAATGGACATCTGGGGCTAAAAACACAGCTGAACACATCCAACAGTAATAGATCAGCAAAAGGAAGAGAGCACACTCAAAATTAGTGTGCTTGCTGTGCTTGAGATAGCGCTGAACGAATTGATTTAAAGAAATAATGAGTCTCATTCCCCTAAAGAAATTGCAAGCTAACCCATCAAGATTGCAGAAAATACTGTAGTTTCTATTAAAACCAATCACTATCAATGGTCCCATTCTTTGTCTAATGGCATATTTCTACTTCATATTTCAAGTTTTTGTTAGATTGATATATGTCTATCAAATAAAAAATTATATTCCAGGGATCTTTTATTCTTGAAACAAAAAAGTGAGAATACACCGTTTTAATCCTAATTTCAATTCCAAAATCCTATTTCCCAATCATAAAAGATAAAATATTAAAAGATACAAGTAGTCTGAGAAAAATTTCAGACTAATTAAAATAACTAAGTGCAAAGCAGTAATCTTTATAGCAACTAGGCAACAATGGATCTAAATAATTTCTTCTTTTAGTTCAAAGCCTAGAAAAACATTTAAAAGAAAATTCTTGTTTCCTCTGAAATAAATTTAAGTAGACTTTCCTTTTAGTAGAGAAAAAAAATCCCCAAACCCTAGTGTAAATCAACAATACAGATAATCTCATTATTAGTAATCTACTTTTATGAAATTATACCCATTTTTTAAATTTATTTTATTTCATTGAAATTCTTATGATTTACAACGTCCTTTACAGTAGGGTTTTAGCACACAATGAAATCAGGGCCAATCCCATTACCTGTATCGACCTCCCTCCACCAATGTTCTCAAAATGCATACCATACCAGGGCCCCTGCCCCCCCCCCCAGCTGCCAACATAACAGGCCCATTTTTAGTTTAGAAAAGATGAACTAGTTATCAGATAAAATTTTAGTTCCTTTAATACAGCTACAAATTTATCCTATTTACAGATACAGAAACATTCCTGGAAATTTTAAGATTTGAAGGAAATGCAAACCCTTGCATTCTAAGCATAAGCTTTACCTAATACTCAGAGACACTAGTGTAAAGAGAAACCTTTTAGAAATAAGTCAGAAGGACAAAGACAATGAAGGAAGGAAGGAAGGAAGGGAGGGAGGGAGGGAGGGAGGGAGGAAGGAAGGAAGGAAGGGAGGAAGGAAGGAAGGAAGGAAGGAAGGAAGGAAGGAAGGAAGGAAGGAAGGAAGGAAGGAAGGAAGGAAGGAAGGAAGGAAGGAAGGAAGGAAGGAAGGAAGGAAGGAACAGAGGGAGGGAGGGAGGGAGGGAGGGAGAGGAAAGAAAGAAAGAAAGAAAGAAAGAAAGAAAGAAAGAAAGAAAGAAAGAAAGAAAGAAAGAAAGAAAGAAAGAAAGAAAGAAAGAAAGAAAGAAAGAAAGAAAGAAAGAAAGAAAGAAAGAAAGAAAGAAAGAAAGAAAGAAAGAAAGAAAGAAAGAAAGAAAGAAAGAAAGAAAGAAAGAAAGAAAGAAAGAAAGAAAGAAAGAAAGAAAGAAAGAAAGAAGAAAGAAATGATAAAGGTAAAACAAATTTCATACAAATCCTTGAGTTCAAAAATAGAGCTGAGGTCCGTACTAGGGTGGAGAGAGGGAACAAAGGCTAGATGAAACCTGAGGTAGTAGTTTAGTATTTTAGTGGTAGCTGTCATGTGGTAACAGCTATTTAAAGGGTGTAAATTGGTATATAAGAAAATACAGTCTAATAAACCAAAGTTACCTCAATTAAAATCTTTTTTAAAAAGCCTTAAAACATGCTAATAAAGTAACATGTAAAAAACTTACAGAAAAATCATTTCAAAGTCATAAAAATGTGAACATGCTTTAATTGAAAGTTTTTCACAAGCCATGTGGACAGAGGTTCTCCAGAGGCTTCTCGGTTTTGAAAATTCAGCGTGCTGGGTGTATACCACCTTTGTTACACAAATCTGACACATGATTAAAGCAGAAAATGAAAGCACACCAATATGGTTCATTCTGGAACTTTTCTGAAGGCATAGTTTGCTTCCACAAGATTAGATCGCATTTTTTTTTTACCTACTTTAAAACTAGGACCAGGAAAAGTTTCTTATCCATTCACTCTCAGAAAAACAATAGAGAAATACAAAGAAATCTTTTGTCACTATTTCCCTAGGGAGATAGGGAGAAGTAAGCCACAACTACTTAACTTCTGAACCAGAGAATAACGGCATGATTTTCTCACCAAATTACAAATTCACATCATATTCAATTCTTTGGCTGCCCAGAGTACATACTGACATAACAGAAACATATACCTCCAGCTTTCAAAGACATTTTTTTTTTGGTTTTGGGGCCACACCCGTTTGATGCTCAGGGGTTACTCCTGGCTAAGTGCTCAGAAATCACCCCTGGCTTGGGGGGACCATATGGGATGCCGGATCCCGCAGTCCTTCCTTGGCTAGCGCTTGCAAGGCAGACACCTTACCTCTAGCGCCACCCCACCAGCCCCTCAAGGACATTTTTATCTTTCAGAATATTGTGTATTATAGGCATTGTGTCATAATATTATCTACCATGACCTACTCAGATATCTCATAAATCTGATAAGGGAAAACAGGTTGAAAACTCAGTATTAATCCTTAGATAATGTACTCTATACTCTCCCACTTTTTGAGTTATTTTAATCCTAATTTTCTTTTTGTGAGATGTGGAAACATCCAATTGTACTCAGAAATTATTCCAGTTTCTGTACTCAGGGATCACTCCTGACAGGGTCAGGGGAACACTTGGGATACTAGAGATCAAGCCCAGGTCCACTCCGTGCAAGGCAAGTGCCCTACCCACTATCTCTTTGGACCCTTCTATTTATTTTAACCTTACCTTCCCAGGAGTTTCACCTTTGTTATCACCAGAAAGAAATCCTCTGGGCCTTCAGGAAAATCATCATCAAGTATTTCAATAGAAAGGTTTTTCATGATCTCCTTCTCTTCAAAGACGAACTCTCCTGGCACAGGTACAAAATCTAATCCAGCCTCCGCTGTTCCACTCAGAGTATTATACCAGAGTCTAACACGGCCAAAAGATCCACTGGATCGAATGATTGTGATGTTAACCTATGTGAAAAGCAGTTTACTAGAATTTAATGAGCCACTACTGAACAATATTTAAATCTATTTATTTCTTTTTTTTCTTTTTTTTTTAATTTTTATTTTGATCATAGTGGCTTACATATTGTTGACAATAATATTTTAGGTACATATTTACATAAAATCAGGGGGGATTCCCATCACCAAATTGTCCTCTTTACACCTCCGTTTCTGTCCTACCTCCCATTTCCTTTTCCCTCACCCCAGGGCGGCTAGAATATGTGGTCCCCTCTGTATCCAACCCACTACTTAGTAGTCTTGCACCTGTTTGGTCTTGATGCCTCCCTTATTTCCCCCTCTAACTGGAGGCAGGACTAGCTAGTTCAAGTTGCGTGGTTTTGTTTGAAAAAGAGAAAAGTGATAAACTGGGGTAAGAGTCTAATACCCGAAAATGGGCAGAGTCCTTCTAAAGGCTCTTATCATCAATTTGGGAGATGGAGAAAAAGAAGGTGAAATACTCCACTAGTACCAAAAGAAGTATCAAATATCCAGTGAGGGCTCCAGCTATATCGATAAGCACCTCAAAGAACAGACAAAACAAACAAACCAACAAAAACAAAAACAAAAACAAAAACAAACAAACAAAAATCACGCCATGGTCTTGAATTGAGAAACATGGCATAGCACATAACAAAAAAGAAGAAAGGAAGAGAGAAAAAAAGTAAGTATAATTGGGGACAACACTTTCAATAATCGCACCCAAACAGAGAAATCAACCAAAATAGATAGGTAAATCAAAAATAATAATAACAATAATAAATAAAGGTAATATATATATTTATATAAAAAATAACCAAGGTTTTGTGCTTTTTTTGTATTTGTTTTTTTCCCTCCTGCCCTGGCACAGTAAATATTGGGGTCATTCGAAAAGGAATTCACTTGGCCTAAGTGATATGGGGTTTCTCCGTCCTTGGAGCATACTGTCATGGGATCAACTCTAGATTTTGTTCAGGATCAGGGTCCTTTACTTTCCCGGTGGTGTTTTTTTTTTGTTTTTTTTTTTTTTGTTTTTTTTTTGGTGTGTGGAAGACTTCTGCTCTGTGTTCAGAGGTCTCAGTATCTGCACAGATCCTGAGGTGGGACTTATGATGAAGTCAGTCTTTGTGGTTCTAGAGGTTCTGTTACCTCAGTGTCATTTTAATCCATCTTCTGTGGTTGATGATCTTGGTCTTTGCACTGAACCTAGGGTGGCACCTAGGATAGCGTCTTTCTTTGTGCTTCCAAAAGCCCCATTCCGTTACCATAAATATTTATTTATTTTAATTTCATTTTCATTTTTTCCATAACTAAAGATTCTGTTTAAATCTTTAACATAGAAGCTGTGCTAAAACTACCTATACATTTATAAAGTATATAAATTAGATACTAAAATACTAGGAGCAAATTAGAAAATGTTAAAACTCTAGAACATATACAAGACTTAAAAATCACTCTCAGTATAAAAAATAAATATTCTTCATCAGAGAGATGATGTTACAGCAGGAAGAATGTTTGCCTTGCATATGGCCAACCCAAGTTTAATTGCTGGTATCCCAAATGATCTCTCGAGCACCACTAGGAATAATTTCTGAGTTAGTCAGTCACCTTGGAGTACCACTGGATGTGGCCCCAAAACAAATAAATAAATATTGTATTTAGGATTTGAAGAATTTTACACTCTACCCTTTGAGCCTCTTCTGATATTCGAAGTTGCTCTTGTGAAAAAACAAATTGACCATAAGGAAAGTCACTGGCGACCATTGTGATATTAGCCGTGCTGCTGAATTCACTCAGTATTCCCCCTTCACTGATTTCAGTCAGCTGAAACTCATAGAAGCACTTTTCCTCAGGAATATCATCATTTAAAGCCTGGAGAAGGACAAAGAAAAATTTTAACCACAAAATTTGCAACATGTAAAGAAAAATATTTATCATATAAGCAGCAAACTAGGAGATATTAATCATCTTTCCAACCATCTTTCCAACCACACTCAAAACAAAAGGCAGAATAGAAACCAACGAACCAACTACCTGTATTACTACAATGGCTGCAGACTGTCCATCTCGCATTGTCAGTTTCCCTGATGTTTCAGCAAATTCTCCCAAGGAAGAAGGCAATATTCTCCAACTCACTGTTACCTCTCCCCATATAGATGGACCACGAACAAGGCTATAATAATATACAGATATATGGTAAGTACATTCTTCTTAAAGGAACATTGCTTAAATTTAGTTGTGTCATTCAAAACTAATTTTTTTTAATTTTTTGCATGCTTAAATAACTTGATATATCAGCTACAAACCAAAATAAAGACTTTACAATTACAGATAGTAACACCCAATATACTGAGCTCATATCAATCTGCTAGACAAGAATATTAGTGATAGATGGGCACAAATAGTGAAAGATATACATAAATAAAAAATGCATTGATAGACATTTTATTTAGTACAAATGGCATGAACAAGAATAATCCAACAAATATATCAAAAATCAGTATTTCATTTAATACTAAGAGAGAAACCGCTACAAGAATGAAATATTAAGTTATTTCATTAATAGTTGTCTCAATCTAGACAAAATTTGTGATACATCAAGTTTACTGATCACAAATAATTTAGTTATGTAATAGACCCTGATTTCAGAACATAAATCATCATGTAATGTGCATTATAAAGATATTATAACTAATAATACTATATTTGGATATACAATTATCCAAATAAAGTAACTTTTTATGTGATAAATAACAAAATAAGGCTGAAAACACAGATCTCTTAATATCAATGCAGTCCCTTGCTTGATAAGAATTATATTCATCTCCCTTTCCTCATAAAAGAAACTTTATGATCTGATTTCAAGATAGTACAGAAATGTCTTCAATTTCTAGCAACATTCTCCTGATAAACAATGCTTTAAATATGTATTTGTATTGAGTACAATGTATGTAAGGAAGAGATTTCCACACAGATTTAACCAAGTTAGTTCTATTTTATCATAAGAAAAAAGTCATTCAGTATCTCCCTTGAAATATATCTTCTATAAAAAATAAAACAGCCAGGAAGCACCAGAAATTAATACCACCAATACCTCTTCCCACACATCTTTGCAGTTGCCCCCATGGAGTTATATTAGCCACTTTAGGAAAATGTCAATCAAGGCACAAAAGTGAAAAATTTCAAATAAAACTTTGAAACTCAGGGCCTAAGCAGTGGCGCAGAGGTAGGGTGTTTGCCTTGCATGCAGCTGACCGAAGATGTACCTCAGTTCAATCCGCTGGCGTCCCATATGGTCCCCCAAGCCAGAAGCGATTTCTGAGCACAGACCCAGGAGTAAGCCCTAAGCATTACACGGTGTGGCCCAAAATCCAAAAAAACAAAACAAAACAAAACAAAACAAAAAAACAAAAAAAACCCTTGAAACTCAAAACAAGTTAAAAAGCAATTACCTGATGATAGCAGTACCATTATATTTTGCTGAGGGTTCCCCAATGAGGATGTGCCTAGATGATGGAGCTATTCCAACTTCTCCAGAAGTTCCCTTATCTCCCCTGATGATTATTGAAGCACTACCTAAGTGGAAGATATTTACCAATTAAGTAGCAGATATGTGTATATACACATAGTGTGAGCATGCACATGGCAATGTTCAAACACTTTATATATACTAATCTTGTCAGTCCTTCAACCCCCAAGATACTCATATAAATACCAAGAACATCTTTTTATTAATACCAAGAACATCCTTTTTATTATTGTTGAAAATGTAACATTCTGTTAAATACAATAAACACTGAAGCAAATATCTTGTCTGACATCATATTAATCAAAGAGGCAGGAAAGCATGGGGGAAAATCCTACTATCCCTGATAAATAACAACTCTTTTACCTTCAGTATAAATTCACTATTACTATTACTATTTTGTAGCCCACTGCAACTGACTGTGATGATTAGCTATATGATCAAATTAAAAATTCTTAAGGCAAAATTACAAATGTTAACAATATTGTAACCCTGTTACATTAATAATATTAATAAAAATTGATCAAAAAGAGAACGCGGGGTCGGAGAGATAGCATGGAGGTAAGGTGTTTGCCTTTCATGCAGAAGGTCATCAGTTCGAATCCCGGCATCCCATATGGTCCCCTGTGCCTGCCAGGAGCAATTTCTGAGCATGGAAGCCAGGAGTAACCCATGAGCACTGCCGGGGTTGTGACCCAAAAACCACAAAAAAAAAAAAAAAAAAGAGAACGCAAAACAAGAATTTGGGAGGCGTTTAAATAAAACGTTTTTTCTGACTCTACTATTTTTATAAACATGTGTTGAATATTTCTATTAAAATGAAAATATAGGGGACAGGAGAGCTAGTACAATGGTTATGACACTTGATTTTTGCACAGATCAAACTACACAGCCAACTTAGTTTGATCCCTGAAATGACAGATGGTCCTCTAAGATATGCTAAGATTTATCCCTTGTTAAAAGTTGGATATGTGTGTGCCCTCACAGTCAAAAAAAAAAAGGTCCAAAATAGGGTGCCGGAACGATAGCATAGCAGTAGGGGGCATTTTCCTTGCATAAAAACTGAATCAGGACAGACCTGGGTTCGATCCCCAATGTCCCATATGGTCCCCCAAGAGCCAGGAATGATTTCTGAGCATATAGCCAGCAGTATCCCCTGAGCATCACCACATTCAGCTATTTGAAATATTAATATTGAAATTCAAATATATTGAATGAAACTATTTCCAAGATCTCAGATTAGAGCTTCATGAAACACTGGATAGGTTGGTTGACTCTCACTTTCTTGACAATGGACTGATGGAATAAAGAATAATTAATTGTAAAAATATGTCACAATTAGAAATATATTGTGCATTATTTCCTATTGGTAAACTTGTGATCTTAATCTATTGATATTGTTTTCTTTTTCTTTTTCTTCCGTGTCTCCCAAAAGGGTTTGGAAGGCCCAGAGGACCCCCTTAGTCATTTTTAGCCAGTCTAGGTAGCAGTTCAATGCCAGGGCCTGAGAATGTGGTGATAATCTATATCTGCAGTGCAAGGGAGAACCCAGGGCATGGTTAATGTGCATAGAGACTGCTAGCATCACAACTAGAGGTGTTCAGAGGGGCCCTCTAGGGCTGCACATAAAATGATGTTTGCACCGTCCAGTTGGCGACAAGGATTATAAACTAGGGTCAGCCACATACTGACCAAAAGCAAAAGAAACATAGTCCTTCACTCCTCACTTTCCTAGCCCCTGAAATATTATTTTTGTACATATATTAGCTATGACATTAAATGTTGATATTGGAAATGAGATCTTTCAAGGTTTATGAAAGAATACTATTATATCACAAATGTGTTGAAAAGTATTCCAAACAAATGTGTAAAAAGAAGGGATCAGAGAGATATGTATACAGAAAAATGTTTCCTTGGTACATAGCTGAACCAGGTTCAATACCCTGGCATGATATATGATCACCTGAGACCCATCATGAGTAATTCTGTGGGGACACAGAGCCAGCAAGTAAGTCCTGAGTACAAAATGTGCTCCCCAAAACAACCAAAATATATACAGAAAAATAGACTTTAAATAATATCCTCTCTGAAGGTTAAGAAATTCCTTGACCATGAGTCTACCTTTTAGCCAAAAATTTTAAAGAAAAGATCTTAAGTGAAAGAGTTGAAAGTAAATAACTTTTATAGTAATAAACTTTTATATTAAAATTTCTAAGTATTTTAATAATTATATAATCGTTAAATTATGAGAGCACTTACTCCTTTCTTTTCACATCTAATAAATAAAGTTTTATATGCATTTTAGGAAAACAGGAATTATGATGTCTATTTTTGAAATGCTAAAATATCTAAGTAGGGACCTGAGTGGTGGCATCTGCCTTGCATGCAGCTGACTAGGACTGATCGCAGTTTGTTCCCCAGGCAACCTATATGGTCCCCTAGCCAGGAGTGATTTCTGAGCTCGTAGCCAGGAATAACCCCCGAGTGTCACTGGGTATAGCCCAAAAACAGCAACAAAATAAAATCTAAGTAGTCTAATGAAATAGATATAGATAGATCGAAGTATCAAATATAATGATGTTATTAAATATCATTTTATAGAAAAATAACATATAGACATTGAATAATAGAAAAAATGGTGAAAGAAAACATTAAAACTTCCAGTTAATAATTTATAACAACTTATGATATACATGCCAAAACATAGGCCTTTAGTATTCTGTGAAAAAACATAAAGCTTTGTATTTTTTATTTTATATATGCTGCAATAATAAGTATATTTGCACTTAAAGAAATCATGCAACTATGCAGTATAACATCTTGAAGTTAGATCTTCTCTAGATTGGGAATTTAATTTTATTCTTAGAACAAATATTTTTTGGGTTCTTTTGTGGTCACACTGAGCAGTGCTCAAGGGTTATTCCTAGCTCTGCACTCAGAAATCACTCCTGGCAGACTTGGGGGACCAAATGCAATGCTGAGGACTGAACTGAGATTGGATGTGTAAAAGGCAAATACAGTACCCACTGTGTTATCACTACAGCCCCTTAAAACAATTTTTAACTACAATTTTTAACTGTGGGAAATGGCAACGACAGATATAAAATGACAGCTTTATGATTTGTTAAAGTATTTCAGAAATTAAACCTAAGCACCCATCTTTGTTTTACTATTGAATATTGTCATACTTTTCTAAGGATTTACTTTTTAATTTCCAAAGATGTAAATTTTTCATTACCTTTTACTGTGATATTTCTATGTCATCCACTGACATCAGCTGAATGGTGAAATTTCTATTCTTCTCCAACAAAGTGTCTTGAAGTGTATGCAGTACAATAGTCTTCTGAGACTCAGTCTAAATAATATGTCAGAAATAACAATTTTTCAAGTGTGAGCAAAATCAAAGTTTATATATTATCATTATCTTCATAATGTTTATATGTTCACAGTCATTTTAATTTTCCCATTTTGTCAAAATTATTACCTTCTTCAAAAAAGAATCATTATATATTGGGGTCTAGAAAGACAAGTTCATGTGCTTTTAAGAAAATTTTGGTGTTAAATTTTGGAAAACAATATTTTTTACAAAACCCCTCAGGGACCATAGTGATAGTACAGCCATTAGGATGGTTTTCTTGTCCATGGCTGACCCAGGTTTGTTCCCTGGCATGGTTTCCAAGCTTATCAAAAATAACTCCTTGACAGAGTCAGAAAAGAATCTTGAAAACAGTGAGTGAAAGGCCCCCCAAAATACTAAAAGTACAGTCTCTATTTTTTATTCTTTTCACCCAGCATTGCTTAAGTCTTACTTATTAATTTCAGGGTATTACTCTTATCGGTGCTCAGAGAACCATATATGGTGTTGGGTGAGATCAAACCTGGGTCTATCCAAAACACAATACAGAAAAGCCCTCTGCAATCCTATGTTCATTGCAGAACTTGGGAACTTGGCTTGTTCCTCCATGATTCAGGAATCAAATGCCCAAGGACATGAGTGGATAAAGAAACTATGCTACATTTACACAATTATTTACACATGGATGGATATAAAGTTTTTATGCTGAGCACAATGAGCAGAGAAAGAGGTTATTGACATATAATGGTCACACTTACTGTGAGTATATAAAGATAATATGGTAATAGCATCTAGAGATAAAAGAGGGAAGAGCCAAGTTAGGAAGCTTGCCCACAAATAGTGGGAAAGTACAGATAAAAACAGAGAAGGACCACCATAACAATGATAGTTGAAAATGATCACTCTGGAGAAAATGGGTGCTGAAAGGAGATAAAATGATAGATATGATGCTCCTTCAGCAACAATATTGAAAACCACAGAGTCTAAAGAGGGGGGGGAAAAAACAGAAGAGAAAGAGCAGAAAAGAGGGGCAGAAAGGGAAACTAGGACATTGGTGGCAGGAAATATGCAATGATGAAGGGGAGTTACATATGATATGAGTAAACACAATCATGAACAACTTTGTAAAAATAAAAACAACTGTATTATGAACACCTTGTAAACCACAATGTTTTAAAATTTTTTTAAAAATCTAAGAAAAAAAAACCAAACAAACAAAAAACCTGGGTCAGCTGTATGCAAAGCAGGGAACTTTCTAGCTGTACTAATTTTCCAGCACCCAAAATCTAGTCTCCTCAGGCTATATCGTGCTATACAGAAACCAAGGTCAAGTGTATAATATATGTAAAGAATATCTTTCAAATATGCTTTTAGGCTTTTAATCTTTACATTGCCCTTGACCTCCTATTGTCTACAAACCAGTGTACAAGAAAAGCAAACTATTTTAATGGCATTAACTGATCAATCAGGTATGAAGGGCCTGTAATTACACAATGAGAACATAGAGGAATAAACAGAACCCATTTGGGCAACTCTGTGTGTACTCCCTTGCCAACTACAGCCATAAATAGGCAGCAACAACTACAACCTATAAAGAGTATAATGACTTGGGACTTAGATCCTTCAGTTACGGATATTTAGATTCCACAAGGAATCATTTAAAAGTTAGGAGAAGAGAAAATGAATAGTGCAGGAAGTAGAGAGTAAACAACCAAATTACAGCAAAAGGTAAGAGCAACAAAAGGGATATATGTTATCCTCAAAATCTTTTAGTTGCTGCCAGATGAGAAGCCAAGTGGATTTTGATGAAACTGAAATCCAAGCATGTAGAGAGAAGTGGAGAGAGTATGCCCAACCAAGTACAGAAATAATGAAGAACCAATCCGGCTAGTTCTAAATCAGGGCTACTAGAGATAAATAAAGCATCTCCCACCCTCATGTGGGAGATGTGCCAATCATCCAAATGTGTCAATCATCCAAACTATCCTTAACCTTAAGAAAATTAACTTGGGGACCTGAGAGATAGCATGGAAGGTAGAGCATTTGCCTTGCATGCAGAAAGACGGTGTTTTGAATTCCGCATCCCATATGGTCCCCCGAGCCTACCAGGAGGCGATTTCTGAGAGTAGAGCCAGTGAGTGACCCCTGAGCACTGCTGGGTGGGACCCAAAAACAAAAAAAAAAAAAATTGGGAGTTTTCAGAGGAGAATTAGGAACTCTGCATTAAATGTCAAGGAAGTCTTTTGAGAGGAGGTGACATTGAGATCAATTGAGGAGGAAATGCATCTGAAATTGCAGAGAACTAAGAAATCATATAGAATATTCTGGAGAATTTGAGTTAGACTGTTACTGAAACACAAAGGACAATAATCTACCAATAAAAAAGGCAAGGTAGGAAGATAGAGCCAGGATTGGCCAGTGAAAAGCTTTGTGTATTTATAGAGCCTGACCTTGACCTTTCATAGGTAAGAAGTCATTAGATTATTCTAAATAGGAGGCTGCATAATGTGATAACTCCAACAATGGCATAATCCTAACAATGAAAAAGATAGCATACAGAAAAGGAAGAAATTAACTAAAAATGAAAATAAAATACTATACAAGAAAAAAATAAAAGGACAACGCATTTTCAGTCATGGTAGAGGGAAAAAAAACAATGAACACAACTTATATGGCAAATCTGACTAAATTTAGTAATCAAAGATGTGTGTAAAAAATGGTAAAAAATTGAGATGATAACCAATGTCATGCTTGATTGACTGTTTTTTACTTCAATCTTGAGAAGAAATGTTGAGAGAGAGAAAGTGTGGTGTACACATATGCATGTGCACTGATATTCTATGAGAGATTTTTTATTAGTAGCATCAGTTAATTAATACTACTATGGAAAAAACAAATTAGAAAGAATTTACAGGAGCCCCAATGCTGAATCTACCTCATCAAAATGAAGTGTCCCGTTCAAAGGAGCTGAGAGCATCTTTTAGCCTTCTTATCTACTGTCCAATGAAGACGAACAGCTCCTTTTCCACCTGGGGACCGAACAACTGTCAAAGTCACATATGAATCAGGATCATCAGACAAAAGGGATTCATCAATTGTTACCTGAAAGAAAAGAAATCACATAGGATGAGAAAAAGAAAAGGGAGATATAAAAAACAGAATACTTTTTTTATTTGCAATGATTACTATTTAAAGTGGCTTTCATAGCATGCTACAACTATGTGATAGAAAAATAATTGGTTCACAAAAAAACACATTTCCTTTTAGTCTAGGACATGCAGTTACTTGTCATTTCTTACTCTCTTACAAGAAAGTAGAATATGTGACTAAGTTCTGTGTAATGAGAGAAAGGAATGAAAATATAACCTTGGTTAACTGTACTATGTAAGTCAATAAAAAAGCATTTATTTTATAAATCACTTTCTAGCACAACCCATCCTGGGGTATAAAATCCATATTCATAACCCAATTTTTCTCATGACAAGGTTGATGGTCTGGAAACAGGTCATACAAGAGATAATGTTTGGAAAAAATTTATTTTATGTATTATACTATATAAATAGGAGGCTCTACCCCCTGTTACTAAGGTAGGAGATTTCACTATTTTCCACTCATAAGCATTGAGGAAGATTGACTTTTTATTCAACACAATTTTACAAATGCCTTCAGAATTATAAATGACATGCAAAAGGAGCTTTAAAAGAAAGACAGCTTTCTGCTACAAATCATAAGAATAACTAACATAAGAAAAAAGCTATCAGGGCCGGAGAGATAGCATGGAGTTAAGGTGTTTGCCTTTCATGCAGAAGTTCAGTGGTTCAAATCCTGGCATCCCATATGGTTTCCCGAGCCTTCCACGAGCGATTTCTGAGCATAGAGATAGGAGTAATCCCTGAGTGCTGTCGGGTGTAATCCAAAAACCAAAAAAAAAAAAAAAAAAAAAGAAAGAAAGAAAAGAAAAAAGCTATCCACTATGCATTTAACTTACAGTATTTTGTTCAAATCCAAATATTCCAAATGGAGAATCATTTTGTGGAATAGCAACTATTAGCAGAATATCATCACCAAGTCTGCCACCACCAGTCACCCCAACTAAGGAAATATTGAATGTCTCCATGAGTTCAAAGACAGCATCATCAATTATGGTAATTTCTATTATTGCAATGTCCTAGTGAAAAAAAAAACAAAGAAATTTAAATGAGAGGACAGAAGAAAAAAGAGGAGATAGAGTACAATGAATCATCAATTTCTAATTATGTACATTTTGATTACTTAAAATTTAGAAACAGTACAAGCAAAACTATCTTCTTCCTACTACATTCACATAACTATTTTAAATCATATTTATACTTAAAGTTATAAATTTATACTAAATAGTATATGCCATAACTTATTTTTAGTTACAAAAACAATGAAATTTTTGTTGTGCCACTTGGTGGCATCCAGGATTAAGTTCTATATCTGTACTCAGAGAGTATTCCTGGAGGGCTCAGGAGACCATATGTCAGTCAAGTGCCTTATCTCTCCTGTCCCTGAAATCTTATTCTTTTATTTATTTATTTATTTATTTTTGGGCCAAACCCTTTTGATGCTCAGGGGTTACTCCTGGCTAAGCGCTCAGAAATAGCCCTTGGCTTGCGGGGACCATATGAAACGCTGGGGGATCGAACCATGGTCCTTCCTTGGCTAGCACTTGCAAGGCAGACACCTTACCTCTAGCGCAACCTAACCTGAATCTTATTCTTGAACAAAAGTTTTTGATATGTCATATAGACCATAATAATCATTGCACAAGAGAAATCTTAGTATATTTAGTGTTGATTTTTTTTTGGTTTGGGGGTCACACACAACTGTGCTCAGGGCTTACTTTGGCTCTGTACCCAGTGATCACTCCTAGGGTGCTCAGGAGAACATACATGGTGCCAGGGATCAAGTCTAGATTGTTTACATTCAAGGCAAGAGCCTTATTCTCTATGTTATCTCTCCAGCCTTACTTAGGAATAATATCATTATCTAATATGCAATGGTACTATAAAAATTGTCTTTGTCCTCTGCAATTAAAATTAATCTCCAAAATAAAGTTTAAAAGAAGGGGAACAGAGAGATAGCATGGCAGTAGGGCATTTTCCTTGCACGCAGTAAATCTGAAGGGACCCAGTTCAATTCCCAGCATCTTATAAGATCCCCTAGTCTGCCAGGGGCAATTTCTGAGTGCAGAGCCAGGGATAACCTCTGAGTGCAGCCAGGTGTAACCCAGAAACCAGTCAACAAATAAATAAAGTTTAAAATATTAATCTCTATTTTCAAATACTGCTTTTTATTATACCAGTAGTATATTTAATCTTCATATGAAAATAACTTTATGCTAAAAGAAGATTCCAGTAATTTCACTTTAGATATTTACCTAACAGTAAAGTTTTTCTATTTAACCACACCTGAAATTTTTAACACAATAAAGTAAGAAATCTGGAAGTCATAGTGAGAGGCAGAAGCCTAAAAAAGTCAGACACTAAAATGAAAGACACCTCCAATCTACACAGTAAAATACAGAATACTTTCCCTAAAGGATGCTAACTTTAATATAAATGACGATCCTAAAGATATTGCTAAGTGATGGTACTTAACAAACACAGAATGGTGAGTCAGGGAGAAAACGGGGGTTGGGAGGGAGGAGGGGAAGGGCTGAGAATAAAGTGAAATTGGAAAGGTACGTTAATGAAAAATCTGCTCCTACTTTTAATATGAATATCCATTTATTCTTCTATTTAATTTAAAAAGTTCAATAAAAAAAGAACTATATGTTTAAAATTCATTATTTTAAGTACTAAAAATAGTTCTTTGAGTTTAAGAAAGTCTAAATCTGGGGCCGGCGAGGTGGCACTAGAGGTAAGGTGCCTGCCTTGCAAGCGCTAGCCAAGGAAGGACCGCGGTTCGATCCCCCCGTGTCCCATATGGTCCCCCCAAGCCAAGGGCAATTTCTGAGCACTTAGCCAGGAGTAACCCCTGAGCATCAAACGGGTGTGGCCCAAAAAAACAAACAAAAAAAATAGTCTAAATCTCTATACTTCTATTCACTGCATTAACTGCTTCCTTAAAAAAATCTACTAAGTGGTATATTCCAAACTGATCAATAAAAACCAGACTTTATATAGGTAAATATTGATATTTAAAGTTACTACTTTTTTAGCTGAAGTAGCACCACATTATAACATAACTTTTCTTTCTCTTTTTAGTTGTTTGTTTTTGGGGGGGATTTGGGGGGTCACACTTGGTGGCGCTCAGGGGTTACTCCTGGCTCTGCACTCAGAAATCACTTTTGGCAGGCATGGGGGACCATATGGGATGCTGGGATTTGAATCACCGTCGGTCCTGAACCAGCTGTGTGCAAGGCAAACACCCTACTGCTGTACTATGGGTGCTTAATTAAAAATCAACATCGTGGGGCTGGAATGATGGTACAGAGGGTAGAGCACTTGCTTTGCATAAGGCAGAACCAGGTTCAACCTTTCCACCCCATAGATTCCCCCCAAGCCTGCCAGGAGAAATCATTGAGTGCAGAGCCAGGAATAGTACTGAGCACTGCTGAACCTGGTCCAGAAACAAACAAATAAAATCAGTATTGTGTACGTTCTCATTAAATTTCCAACATTTTCATGGTTGTTCACTTGCTTTCTTTTGTTGATTAAAATTTGAAGAGATTATCTAATTACATATTGCAAAATTCTGCTTGCAGTACTTAACACACTTGAGAATTTTTGTTTTATTTGTTTTTGGTTTTTGAGCTGGAAGTGCTCAGGGATTACTCCTAGCTCTGTGCTTAGAAATTGCTCCTGGCAGTCTCCAAAGATCATATGAAATGGCTGGATCAAACCTGGATGTGTCCTGGGTTGGCTGCATACAAGGCAAACGCTCTACCACTGAGCTATCACGCTCAGGCCCTGGTCAAAATATTTTCAAATTTATTTGGTTTGCTTGATTACTGGTTTGGATATACAAGCAGAAAAAAATAAAATTCATAAGAGTTGTCTAGTTCATCTGTCAGTTTTCCACATTCTTAGATAATCTAATTAAATTAATATACAATTTAATAACGTCTATTTAAACAAAATTTTGTAAAGATCAGAAAAAGAGTGATATTCTTGCCTCAATCTCTTCCAATATGTATTATTAGCAAATTGTAATATTGACCATACTTGGCTTGATCTGGAACATCATTTTGGGTATCATAACACTTGTTCTTATATTTTATAAAATCTGCCAGGTGTTTAAAGAATAACCCAAAATACTGATATATTAGTAATTAGAATGCCTGTCCCTCCCTGGAAGCCTGCTCTTTCCAGGTATGGGGTTAGAGGACACCCTGTACCGGAGGCATTTTCCCTAGCTCGGGGGGTGCTGCGAGGCTTGGCAGGCCTCCAGCCATTCCGCTAATTCCCCCTGGACTCTAGGCCTGGCCTGAGTGCCACCTCAGGTGGCCTGCCGTGGGTTCTGGGGGGGACTCTTTTAGGGGTCTCCAGGCTTCCCTCCACCCCCCACTGTAGGAAGGAGGAGCACAGGGAGGGGCCGAGCAGTGTTTTGATCCTGGAGGCCTGCTCTTCCCAGGTATGGGGTTAGGGAACACCCTATACCGGAGGCATTTTCCCTAGCTTGGGGGTTACTGCGAGGCTTGGCAGGCCTTCAGCCGTTCCCCTATTCCCCCCCCCCACTCCAGGTTTTCCCTGGTTGGCTGCCCAAGTGGACTCTATTGTGGTCCTCAGGCTTTCCCCCTTTCTCTCCCGACACTAACTGGGGGACACATGGGGTGGATGGCGGGCCGATGCAGCACTGGTGTTTGTCGGGACATTATGTCATGACAACCACTGGTATTTTTTTTTTTCTCTCATTGGTCTCCATTTCAAAAACTACGTGGGGCATACATATTTATTTGAAATAAAAATGGGAGGATGGACTCTCAGTTTGGGAATGACCAACCAGTTCAGGTGGGGGTACCATATATTTTCAAAATAAAAATGAGAGGATGGACTCTCAGGCTGGGAAGAGGCCAGTACTCTTTACTTACTTGTTTACTCCCAGAGGCCTCTTGGCCTCTTCCTTTTCTCATTGTGTAACTGTTGTTGATACCATACTAGGTTTTTGATTAATTCCCATAAACGGTGACAATTGTCTTATGTTAGATTGTTTATTTTCCCCACTTTTTATCTTTTCTCCTCTTTGGGAACTGTTCCATAGGGTATTTTGGTGACAGAGTCCCTCTCTATCTCCTTCCCTTTGTTATTTGTTAAATAAGGAAGTTTGTAGAAGTGTCCCTCCATTTAACGTTTATATAAGAACCAAGTCAATTGGATTGTTGGACTTGTTCTAGCATCCCCATAGGCTCCAATCTCGCCATGTGACACTGTTCTTTCTTTGCATAGGCACATTAAAATGAAAAATTATATACAAACACATTCTTATCTTATAGAGATGGGAACACACAAATTTTCTTAAATGGTGACAATTGTGTTAAGTTAGATTGTTTATTTTCCCCACTTTTCATCTTTTTTTCTCTTTGTGAACTGTTCAATAAGAAATTTTGGTGAAAGAGTCCCTCAGTTTAATGCTTATGTTTGAACTAGGTCACGGGGATTGTTGGACTTGTTCTGGTGACCCCCTTATGTGCTGATAACGCTAGTTGGCATTATTCCTTGTTTGCATGGGCACATTAAAATGGAAAATACTATACATACAAATAAGTTCTTATCTAATAGAGATAGGAACACACAAATCTTGTGGTGCAATGGAACCTTACACCCTGAACATTGAAACATACGAAACATCCAAAGTTGTCTATGACATCACCTGGAAGCAATCCTCTACCAGGGAAGACCCTACTGCTGCTCTGACATCGATTTACTCAAAAGAGTCTTCCCTTAACACTGAGAAGATTTAAACAACAACAACCTGCATACTGGGCAGGGCTTTTTGCATTGCCCTTCAATTGTGAGCTGAAATTAGATGCCGCTCCGCACCATCCTGACTTCAATGTAGGATATACAGATTCCAAGACCTTCAGTACAGAAACATGATACCAACAACAGAGACTGTGAAAAATATAACTGTATGGGCACTACAGACAATGACCAGGATTGGACAAACTAGTTTGCCTGGAGCCTAGAAATGGTCTTATGTCAGGAAACTTCAGGGGTAGGGTCTCCGTGTACTTAGGCCAAAGTTTTTCCTTTCCATGACCCCCATACTTTGGTGGGCCCATGCAAACGATAATTACCACTCTAACATTGTTTTTTACAGAGCTCCTTTGCCTCTAAACCTTTAAGAAACCACTAGTAAAAATATCTGGAACTGCATATATGCTTTTAGTTACACAAGCATTCTGGGGGATAAAGGAGGGAGATAAAGGATATGTGCTTGGGAACAGGGATGAAGGGAGGACAACACTGGTGGTGGAAAGGCCCTCATTTATTGTTACTGTGTACCTTAAATATCACTGTGTAAGATTTGTGAAAAAAATAAAAATAAAAATGCCTCTAATAATGTAAGCCATTATGATAAAAAATTGTTTTAATCAGAAATGTTCTTTGACTTACATGTATTATTATATTATATTAATTATATTATATTTTGTGTTATGTTACTATATTATATTATGTTAGTTCACCTCATTATGTTAATCAATTTTGTCTCTTGAATAAATTCTTTTTTTTTTTTAATTGGGTAAGTTTTTTTTTTTTTTTGGTTTTGGGGCCACACCCGTTTGGTTTGATGCTCAGGGGTTACTCCTGGCTATGCACTCAGAAATCGCCCCTGGCTTGGGGGGACCATATGGGACGCCGGGGGAATCGAACTGCGGTCCGTCCTACGCTAGCGCTTGCAAGGCAGACACCTTACCTCTAGCGCCACCTTCCCGGCCCCTTGAATAAATTCTTACAATAAAAAAAAGGAATACCTGTCCCTCTGCAAATTCAAGAATCCCATGAGATGGCTTAAAGTCTTCTAGATCAGCACTGTCTGCTATTGCCTCCCAGTAAACATTTACTGTTCCAAACTTTCCAGCCAGTCGTACTACCGAAATTTGAAGACAATTCAGGGGTGGAGGCAACTCATAGGCAGTAATAACTCCATCAATATCCTTTAAGTAAAGAATGCAAGTTGAGACATGAGATAAAAGTTACATTTTGTAATTTGTCACTTATCCAAATTCACTATAACAACCAAATTCATTATTCCTTTGTGTATTTATTATGTCATTCTTCTAGTATAAATCAATAGCTAAATGCATGATTAGTAAGTCTCAAAATACATTTAAATTTTATAAAAATAAACTTGCTTGGTCATTCACTTTAGCTGAAAGAGAACTAAGAATGAATCTAAGAGAACTAAGAGAACAAAGACAACTAAGGTGACAGATATTTGTATGCATCTATAGTCAATTGCTTTTGCAGAAACTATATTCTGCTGTAAAATCAGCAAGCATAAGCCTGTATATGTGAATATCTATAAAAATGAAAATTTGTCTCACTCTGGTAACATGAAAGTTAAAAATTCCTCTGGGATCATCATTTTCTTCGATCATAATCTCAATTATTTCCATTCCAGGTCTCAGTACAGCTGGTTGTCCTATAGTGAAGTCAGAGCTCAATAGGTAAACCTCCGTGATGTTGACGATAAATCCTTCCTCCAGTTCAGGAGCATTATCCTGGGTGTGGGAAATGGTGATTTTAATTTTTTAAATATTTAACTTTCATTGGAAATATTTTCTTTTTCAATAAAGTATTACCAAAAATACGTGGTTCTAAATGCATAAAAATGTTTATTTTATATTTAATATTTTAATATACTTCATATTCTGCTATATTTCCCCCTGACAATAATTTAAAGATCAGAGGAAACAGTCAAGCTTTATTATTGGTGCTACTTCATTGAATAGATTACTCTAATTAGCAAATAAAATTAAATTTTCAATATTCTTTGACACAATTTATATTTATTATGCTCTAGATATTTATATAACCACAAGAATGTTTTAAATTTTTGTTTGTTTTAGGGTTACACCCAGTGATAACTGGATGTACTCCATATAGCATGTTAACTGGATTACTCCATTCTGTGCTCAGAAGTCACTCGGATGGTGCCCGGGAAACCTAAACCAGAGTTGATCACAGTCAAAGCAAATGCTGTATCATCTATATATACTATCTCTCTGAGTCAAAATATGTATAGTTTTAAGAAAATTTTTTTCTTTTAGAGCATTTTACATATAAGATATGTAAATCATATATTACAACCCAGACTTACTGGCAAAATGGCAATATTGGCATGAGTTACTTTCATGTTCTCTTTCATTATTATAATTGTATCTTGTAACATAAAATCTTCATTCTCAGTTGCTTGATTATTAACATGCAGCAAGAAATTGGGTTTAGCTATTAAGTGAATGGCAATGTCTCCAATTAGTCCTTTATTTCGAACAATCTGCAGCTGAAGGATGGTGATGTTCTCTGTGAGAGACATTCTCTAGTAAATACACTGAAGTTATTGATACCCTAAGCAATTAAAGAGGGTTTTGAACTATCTTTTTATTTTCACAGACATTGAAGGCTTAGAAAAGTTACATATGTGCTTGTTCAGTAGAGGAGATAATTACAAATGCTAAGATTATTTGAAAAAAAATTAAACAGATAAAGTCATCATGTAGTCATTAGAAGAATTTCTTACAATGAGGTTTCAGTCACAGAACTGATAGTTTTCACATAACAAACTATTTTATTTCTAAGATAAATTTGATTTGTGATATAATTTTTTAAAAAGACATGTGCTCAATCTGTAAAACTGACCTAAGAATTTCTAATAACTAAATTTGTGTTGTTAACTGTAGAACACAAAGCATAATTTCAGGCATGAAGTAACTCAGTTACCCAATTATCCATTATTCAGTATTGGATGCTAAATAAATAAAAAGATCATTGAGTTTTAGTCTAATATTTCTGTTCCTATTTATATGAACATATACAGTCCAGGTTCACATCATTTCCCCAACAACTATTTTATGAAAGTCACCAAAAGTATTCAACATTGCTAAGAGAAAAATTTAGCGCCTCACTACTGTATTCTAAATATTTTAATATTATACAGGATTTGTTTAGTTAAATGATTCAAATGACTTCAATCTACTAAATTTGGCCTACAGAGATACAAATACTTATTGTGGCACAGATTTCAGCTCTAAATTCAAAGGAAGCAAGCATGTTTCATAGAAAAGCCTTTAAAATTAAAGATTTGCAACTGTTCACATAAAGAAAACATCTGTGGGAGACTGCTCTAGCCTGCACAAAATGGATGCTATCAACCTTAGCCTCTATCTCTGTGGATAGTTCCACTGAGCTGCATACGTGACTGCCGGCAGGTTCCTAGCCCATGAGCAAATAGGAAATCTTGCAACAACATAGCCCCTTGTACTAACCACAGGGCCATGAGACCAGAGACAAGATAATATTTCCTTATATGTCTCTGATTCCGGTCAAGCTAAAGGTTGCTAGGATCAGTCATTCAGTCATTGAGTCATGCCTCCCCCCTTTTTCCTTTCCCACCTCCTTTGGGCTGTGCTTAACAAGGCACACTCTATCCTTTTTCCCTTTTTGGCCAAAATACCTGTAGTAAGCATATAATTGGTGAAAAGCTTGTTTGAATTGACCAATGCTTGTATGCCCCATAAGTTTAATGTTTAGTACCTTTATTCATTTTTGGTTATGTGCCTATGCTTGGAATATAATTGGATGAGATGGTTTGAAATGACCAATAGTTTTTGAGACATACTTGCCCTTGTGTAAAAAATATATATAAGTGCTTGCCTGCTTAATAAATTGCCTTTGATCAGATAAAGACTTAGGCCTTCTTTCTAACCTTTACAGATTTTTCCCACAGATATTTCGGATCGGGTAGGCTTCAGTGAACCCACGAATAAGTTGCGGCATTCATCCCTTCACCTGCTGGCCAGGGTCCCCAGAAAGCCGCAAACATCCTTCACCTTCCACTCAGCACTGTGATGTTTTTCTGCTGATTTATCCATTATATCAACATGAATTTTAATGAATTAGAAATATACTTTCTCTGTCTCTTTGATGTCGGTTGCTGTTATACTATTGTCTACAGAAATACGAAGCATGACACTAAACTATATTGTAATTTCCATCAGCAAGAAAGCTCATGACACATTCTTTAAGGAGTAGTATAGGTGGTCAGGGTTTGAGTTTGCTTCAATATTTTGATACCCAGAATGGGTATTAGAATATTATTTACAGTGACATTTTATTTAAAATAAATCACTCTGTTGGTGATTCAGAGTGTTATATCTCAAGTACTACTAAGTCCTTGTATTGAATAACAGATAAAAACAGTTTAATCACCCTAGATGGTTTATTGTGAACTTAATATCAACAAATATGCATTGTTCAAACTGTAGTTTACATTTTGCTTTTCCTACCTCCACCTAATTTAAAACACACTTTTGAGAAATCTAAAAGACAACAAAAAAATCCAAAATATTATCATTACTAAATTTAATTAAACAATAAATACCTACATACCATACACATTTCATTGTATTTTTTTTTTTTTTGTTTTTGGGCCACACCCGTTTGACGCTCAGGGGTTACTCCTGGCTATGTGCTCAGAAATCGCCCCTGGCTTGGGTGGACCATATGGGACGCCGGGGGATCGAACCGCGGTCCTTCCTTGGCTAGCGCTTGCAAGGCAGACACCTTACCTCCAGCGCCACCTACCCGGCCCCGTATTTTTTATACTGAAAACTTACAGGGAGAAAATTTGAGTGAAGAAGAAAAGAGATAAATAATAAAATAAGAGTCACCTGCATGTCAAAGATTTGCTAAAAATATCAACATCTCTATGATGAAAGTAATATCTCAAAAAAGAAAATGAACTATTCCCATTAGTATTACTATTAATTGCGTAATAAATTTAATAAGAATAAAAAGTTAAAAAGTAAAAATAGGATGCATTAACCTGAATAAAAGACAAAGGAAAGAAATTTGCATTCCTAGTTAACATCAAAATAAAATTACACAGTAAATCTTACTAAACCTTACCAAAAAAAATTACCTTTAGGCTCTGTTACTCTCAGGAAGAGAGACTCGGCAAGCCAGCCCACTATCCATATGGTGAGTCATTGGGCAAAATGGTTATCACAGGACTTGTTCCTTTTCTCATCATATAATAGCACCTTTTGATAGTTCCTTAACCCCCTTCTGTAGTAATTTGGATGATGTGTTATAATCGACGATCTCTGAGAAACTCAGACTGTATCATCAGCAAGAACAGTCAATGTGATTGTAGAAAGTGGCCCTGGCCTTCGGAAAATGAAATCTAAAATTTTAAGAACAGAATTTGTTCATTTTGGAATCTTGCTTGTACTAAAGTATTAAAAAGTTAGATTTTTCTTTTAATACTGGGCCACAAGTCCTGATATCATATGTGAATATACATAACAATAAAAGAGCACAGCACATCATTTTAAATATTTTTCCCACAAATGTTTCCTCAAATTTTATTTCCTTCAGCTAAAGTTTAAGTATATGCATCATTCAACAATGAATCAACCAATTGACAGGTGGAGACTATTTGGAACATTGGTGGTGGGAATGTTGCACTGGTGATGGGGGTGTACTCTTTTATGACTGAAATACAACCACAATCATGTTTGTAACCAAGGTGTTTAAATAAAAAATATTATTAAAATAAAGAAGAAACAGAATATTTCTCTTTTAATCCTGTATCAAAAAGTTAAATCCACGTTTTCTCAGTGGCATCGAAAGTCCTTTCTAAACTGGCTTCTGTCCACTACTTGAATATCACTTCTCATTGCTCCCTCTTTCCATATTTCATACCCTATTTTTCAGTGATATAGCTATAAACAGTTTACAATTATTGAAACTAGAACTTCAGCCTTATTTTGCTGATACACAATTTATGCACCTTGACAAAGGTCAAAGGACTAAAGGATTCAAAAGAGTTTTATTAATAAGCTCAGAGCATCAGAAAGGTACTAACTGTAGTCAAATCCATTTTCATAAATGAAGTTTATGAAAGTTTAAAGGAACAAGCTCATTTAGTTAAATTTGTCTTTCACTGTCACTATGATACAAAGATAAAGTTGGGCAGTTGAGAAAGTGGCTATATAGCCCATAACATTTAAAATGTTTACTTTCTGAGTCTTTACATAAGAAATTAAATAAAATAATTAAAATAAATAATACAAATAATTATTTCAAAATACAGACAGGTTTATTATATCATTATTCAACTGTAAATGTTTTGATAATGTGTATATGTGAATACTTTTAGGGGGAAATGCATTATAATTTAAAACACACAGAACCAGATATACACATAATTTTGATAGTTTATATAAATATTCAATGCAGAAAAATTTGACACAACATTCACAAGGCACTGAAACTCAAACTGCCTTTCAAATAGTACAGAAAAACTGACAACTGATAGACCACATGGACCTGTCTTTGAGAATATTTATAAGAAGTCTCTCACAGAATCTCTTCTGAGAAGCACTTATCAAAATAATCTATGAAATCCAAAACAAGTCAAGGAAATACCAATTTTCCAATTAGAAATCATAGATTCTTTGAACCCACTGAATAAGTTATAGAATTCTTTGAACCCACTGAGTTAACTTCATTTCTTTGATCATCAAGTCCACTCGTTGAACCTGTGCCTAATTTTAATTCTTTATTACCACGATAGATAGGGAGATCTGACCCAGCTCTCTTCCTGAAGCTGGATGCTACCCTCATATCCAACTGCTGGGAGTAGACAGCGTTCTGGGAACTTTTCTCAATGTTAGCAAACAATATTCACCCACATTTGCTCCACCAAGGTGAGCTAAAATGAAAGACTAAAATAAAATGAGTATAATTGGCCCCTCATTCAACAAAAATTAACTCTAAAGATCCAACTGAGCTCTGAAACTCCCTATACAAACTAATCTCGAGCTGTATTTTCTTCCCTCCCTTTACTTCCCCATAAGGCTTATTTCCCCAATAAACATTCTTCCACAGCACACCAACTCAGAGTCCATTTATAGGAAACAATATACATCATTTAACAATTCTGATCTAAATAATCGTAGATCTGCTTAGTATTAGTAGTAGAAGTAGTAGTTTTTTGGTTTAGAGGCCACACCCAACATACTTAGGGGTTACTTCTATCTCTATACACAGGAATTACTCCTGGCAGTACTTGGGGACCATATGGAATGCTGGAGATGGAACCCAGGTGAATTATGTGCTCTACCCACTATATTGTCACTCTGACTCTGGGTCTGATTATTTTTATATGAACTTACTTCTCATCTAATGCTACCTTTTAACAAATATTAAAGCTATTCTTCCATCCCTTGTTTGGCTGATTTTATCTTTCTGGGAATATGATATACCTCTAATTTGGTTAAACAATGGATTGAATGAACCATAGTGATAACTATTTTTTTTTGTTTTGGGGCCACACCTAGCATAGCTCAGATCTCACTTCTGGGAGATCAGGGTTCTATATGGGATTACTCAGGATTGATCCAGGTCAGTCAATGCAAAGCAAGACTGTAATGCAAGGAAAGCACCCCATCTACTATACTATCTTCTCAGGAGAGCCCTAGTGATGAAAACTTTTTACAAGTAATTTTGCTATTTCAAGAGAAAAACAAAAGCAAAAAACAATCACACACGAAAACTAACAATAAATCAGAAGTCTCGGTCTTGTTAGTAAAAATCCAGCTACTGACATGGTCTAACATTCATACCATAATTTGGTGACATATATCAATAAGAATCATAATTAAAAATTGACATCACAATAATCTTATAAATTACATACCACTCCTGAAGTAGGAAATATATCACTAATACTTCCATCAGCTTCCCATGTTATGGTTATACGACCATATGTTCCTTTCAAACGCTCCACATTCAAGGTTACTAGGCTATCTTGCTCCATTTCCTCCACTTGCTTAAATAAGGGAATTCTGAAAAATTATACAGGAATTCACAATTATCTGAAATCACTGAAATAATAGGTACTTGTGAGTTTTTAAACTTTACAAACATGAAAGTTAAGAGGAAAATAACTAGCATTGAAAGTAAGGTTGAGTATCACACCACCAATAAAATTAAAAATACAACAAGTAAATATCTAATCCTACTGCAACAATGCCTAATAGGGACTGTCATGCTTATTATATATGAGTGGGCCAATTAATAAAAATAAGTTAGAAGGAGAAAAATAAATACCAATGATCATCACTCATATGTAGGAAATAAAGAAAACAAAGCCAGGGGAATAAACAAGCCAAAACCAAAAGAAATCCTTAGATCTTGACTATAAAACTTAGGTTACCATAGAAAATTAATTAGAAGAAAACATTCAGAGTTTAATCTATTTTGTAAGAGACATTATTATTTTGGTGGTAGTTGTATTGTGGTAACATATATTTTGAAGATGTATGACATTTTTCCCCAGGGCATAGATCCTGTTATATTATCATTGCATCAATAAATAACTTTATGTATATAAATCAATAAAGTCGGGAGAGGAGACTTTTCTCTGTACTCTCAAGGTAATTTTTTGTATGTCTATTTTTCGACTTGTTAGATAAAAATTTGGTCTATCTGGTCTCCTCATTCAAATTAATTAATGTCATAATAATTGATTCTTTTATAAATAAATTGAATGTCTTTTCAAAAAACTTGCAAACATCTTATACTTAAATTCATATCTACAAATGTTCCTATAGCTTTCATGTCTTAATTGATTGAATTTTTTAATCTCTACTAATGATCTTTATGACTTTTTCTTTATTTCTTTCTTTTATTTTTTTTTGAGGGGGGGTGGTTTTTGGGCCACACCTGCTAATGCTCAGGGTTACTCTTGGTTCTGCACTCAAGAATCACTCCTGGCTTGGGAGAACCATATGGGAGTACTGAGGGATTAACTGTGTCCATCTAAGGTCAGTCGCGTGCAAGGCAAATGCCCTACCGCTGTGACATTGCCCCGCCCCATGACTGTTTTCTTCTTTTTTTGCCGAGAGATTATCCTTTCACTTGCATATATATTTGTACTTTCTTCTCACCAATATTTTGCCCTCTGTTTCAGCTCCATTTGCTTCTACATTTGAAGTGACTAATATTCCGTTCTAACAGCCGAAATCTTTTGGCTAATAATTTAATTAATTTTTCTTCAAACTTGATACTTCAAGGGGCTGAAAAGAGGGATCAAAAAGTTAGAGTACATGCTTTGCATGAGGGAAATTCAGGGTTCTGTTCCTAGCAATGCATGGTACCTGCGTACCATTGAAAGCAACCTCTAAGCAGAATGCCAGGAACAGACTTCAAGCACAATCAAGTGTAGCTCAAGAGCCCCACAAAAAAAAGTAATATTTCAATTAATATTTTCTCAAAAATAGTCCCTGGTTTTATCCAGAGGAAATTAAACTGGAATATGAAGTACAAAAGATAGAGGGCTAGAAGTACAGAAGGTATGGAAGATGCTTTACATATGGCCAACCTGGGCCTCAATCCCTGGCACCCGATATGATACCCGCAGCACAACCATCAAGGAGTGATCCTTGAGCACAGCCGATTTGACCCAAAAATCAAAAAGAGTTTTTCTTCTAATTTTTCCAGTAAGTTTTTTTTAAAAAATATGAATAACTGAGTCAGCCATTATTTCCTTAGAGTTCATAAGACCTCTATTCAGAATGCTAATTTGAAGGGGAGAGGCAAAATTGTATAACAATTTTATAACCAAAAATGGTTAAAGAATATTCCTTGCATCTGACCAGGTTTGATCTTTGGTGTAGCATGGTCCATAGAGCTTCACAGGGTACAATCTTAGAGGAAACTCCACCATGAGCACTTTTAAAGTGGCCGTAAGGTCTCCCAACACTGCTAAGGTGGCCAGATAATTTCCAGCACCACAAACTGCTAGCAACACTACATATTCCTGGCCTAGTACTGGACAATCTTAAAGCTAACCCCCTCAAATTATTGATTTTAACATTGTTACAAATTTCACAAAGTAATAAAATCCTGCTCAAGACAATTAAACATTCCTATATAAAGTGCCTTGATATTAAAATATGCATATAGTTTGTTGGTAAGACAAATACTTTTTAAAGAGAAGTCTCTCTCTAACTCCCCTTTCTTAATAAGGTTTAGTAAGATGAATATTAATGTGACCATAAAATCTTTATGAAACACTCATCATCAACAAAGTTTCCTCTAGTAATAAGAGGCCCAAAAGGCTGTACAGAGGAATTCTGCTGAATGTTTTAAAAGAACAAAAAATAATAACAATGGTCAATGAGTTAAATACCTTTTTGTAGATCATATTTTTAGAGTTTAAGTCAATTTGAGTTGGTGTTTCTGACTTGTAAAATATGCCAGAGAATCACATCAGATTGCAGATTGTAAAACTACTTAGGCAATCCAAATACATGTTGAAAATAGGACTAAATAATGAAGTTGAAATGGATGTCCTTTTCTATCTGGTAAAATTGGTCATAGAACTCAACCTGGAAAAAGGTGTGCATAAGTCTCTGAGGAAAAGAAACTCTATGTGTGCAAAGCACATAAAGTAGAAGCATCTCTTGTCTTTTCTTTTTTCTCTTCTCTCTTCTTTCTTTCTCTTGTCTGTCTTTCTATCTATACTTTCTTCCCTATCTTTCCTGTCTTTCACTAAACAGAAATCATAAAGGCTTAACAAGACTAATATGTATAGTAAATGTAACAGGACATTATTTAGTGTGTTGGTATCTGCTTCATCAGCATCCTCTAAAAGCAGGACTAAGATCAGAGTTAACTCCTATACAAAAGCCAACTAATAAAATTCCAAATTCAATATTTCCATATTAACAAAGGAGTCAAAAACTTGTCACTAACTTATATCAAGAGAGAGGGAGGAAGGAAGGGAGAGAGGGTGAAAGAGTGGGAAGGAGGGGGAAAGGAAGGGATGGAAGGAGAGAGAGAAGAAAAAGAAAGGGAGGGATGGAAGGAGAAAGGGAGAAAGGAAGGAAGGAAAGAGGCAAAGGAGGAATGGAAGGAGAAAGGGAGAGAAAGGAAGGAAGGAAGGAAACCATTAAAGAAATAGACTAGCAATCATTCCAAAGAATGTTTAGAGGATTCAATAAACTAAACAATTAATTTCAGATATCAATATAATTAACCTAAGATATAGATAAGAGGGTGAATCAGAGAAAGAAGAAGATTAAGATACTGGTTATATGATTACTAAATATTGATCACTAGTCACTAAGTAGTAGCTAGCAGAAAAGCACAATCAAATAGGTGGTTTTGACTTCTGACAGCAGAATCTTTGTTATTACCTGAGCAAAACCAATAACTCCATAAGCATCATCATTAGACAGAATAGTTACTTTTACATAACCATTAATGCCAATTTCTGCTCCTCCTTTGGGATTTTTAAGTTGAATTCTGAAGGACTCTTCTTCCTCTGGAAGTGCATCGTCAAGGATATTTATTGCTATGACAGCTTCTCTGTCACCAGGTTCAAATATCAACTCACCTGAACTAGCATAAAATATTTACATATAAATGAAATAAGTCAAATAGAACAACTTAAAGACATGCATAGTAAATTACTCAAATAATAACTAAGTCAGTCAACTGACTTACCATACTGATTAGTAATAATACAGATTTAGAAAAATAGCATTTTACAAATAAAATTTTAACAAAAATTTACATGTAATAGTGGGATAAATATGAGTAATAACTGAACACTGGCTTATAAGTAATAATTTTACAGTTGGACATTTTAGACCACTAAATATGTATTGAAATTTAGTACAATGTAAAAATATGGTGATCATAAACATTCAGCTTAAAATGTGGAACTTACCTAGGAATAAAGTCAGACTGGCTTGAAATATAGGCCAGTTCATACATGTGGGAGTGGGGGGTTCCCATTAAAGCAATTAAGTTCTTGCTTGAGTTGAGGAACTTTACAGTAACAGAAGCTACATCGTGAGCAGAAGGTGCTTCCAGAATAAAAGAGAATTGATTCAGCTCTGAATCCCAGCCATAAAGAGCAGACATAGCTTGACCAATAAGAAGTACATGAACTGCAGGAGGGGAAAAAAAGGCATCTATAGTGAAGTCAAACTATCATATAGATACAGTACCCATATGATAAACTTCCTACATATCATATCCAGATGATATGCTCCCTAAATGCACACCTGAGCAAAACCTTCTGAACTTCAAAGTTGCATTTTGTAGTATGTACAATCCAATTTCCAAACTAGTAGTATAAATATTTAACTTTAAATGCTGTGGAATAATCAAGCCAATATACTCACTTAATAAAAAAAGAAATCTGGGCTTGAGTGATAGCACAGCAATGGGGTATTTCCCTTGCACACAGCCAATCTAGATCAGACCTTGGTCTGATCCCCATTTGATTCCCATTTCCCATATAGTCCCCGAGGGATTTCTGAGTGCATAGGCAGAAGTAACCCCTGAGCATCACAAAGTGTGACCCAAAAAGCAAAAAATAAAGAAAAGAAAAGAAATCTCTGTAATAGTATAGCAAAACCCAAATCAAATTTGGACTCTCTATATTCATAATATTTATTAATTAAACAGCATAGTACTATATTTTAATTAAAAATATTTATACACTTTTAACTGTATAATTTATTTTTTAAATGTTCCAGTAAACCATCCATATAAATCTGTAATGATAATATAAAGTCTGATTATAGAAATATTCTTGTTTTTTCTACAAAAAGTTATATATGAAAAGCAAAATGCTACATGTAGGAATTAAAATAATAGTACAGGCAGTAAGTATGGAGTACTCCAGATTTAAAATCCCAATGACCACAAATCATTCCCCAGCACTCCCAAGGTAACTGCTGAATAGATTTGGAAATAGTGCTGAGCACAAGAGTGTGGCACCCAAAACCCAAAAATAAACAAATAAACCAAATTTTCCATATATTATAAAGTAAATACTACATAGAAGTATATAACTTTAAATGTTACTAAATGGCATTTAAATTTAAATACAAAACATGTTATAAATGTTAGATACATGCTTGTTCTTTAAGACATACTTAATATCCCTATATCAGATGTTTTATTCTTAGTTTAATATTCAATAACAATTAGAGATAACTTTTTTCTTTAATAACTTCAACTAAAAAAATTTAGAGTGTCCAAGGCCTATTATTGACACAGTGCTCAGGTGCAAGAGATCAAATGTGGGATTCCCAAATGCAACCTGTGCACTCTAGTTATCTGAAATATACCCTTGTCACTATTTGATGATCGGGGAACTTGATGAATGTTGTGAAAAATATCATGTTCTGTATCTATAGAGACAAGGAGAAGAAGGGAGCTAACCCGTATGCTGCATATCTGTCGAAACCATCTGGACATAATACTGGGATAAAAGAAAGTATAGAGAAAGGTACACAAAAAGCACACCTGTGCACAAATTGTGCACAAACTCTAGTAGAGAAATAAATTGAAATATGATGACACTGGTGAAAAAATATACTCTGAAAACAATAAGGAAAAAAAGAGCTAAATCAAGGTAAAAACAAAAACAAAAACCAGAAATCTTCAGGCTACTGAGTGTCTGGTTAAACGCTTATCCAGTATCTGGCATACTTAGACATTCCACAAACACTTCAAAAAATATAATTGCCCAGAGTTGATATTTGAGTAATCATCACTTGAGAACTTTCCATAAATCATTGACTAAAATGAATGGTCTGTATAAAGCAAACCTAAGTGCAAACTAGTCTGCCTTTTTTTTTAATGTATATTAGCACTTCCCAGGAGATCACTGATATACACAGATCAAGCACTTTTTATGTTTATGGGATTCCAGACTACAGAATAAAACCTCAAGAACTTTCTCTGTGACTTACCAGGCATGGGTCCTGAGTCAATCCTATCAAAAATTGACTATACACTTAAATAACACATTACTAAAACCCATGAGTCTGTTCTCAGTGGTTAGCCTGTAGGTTACAATGGAATTCCCATACCCTTACCCTTGCACACAATAAAATATTTAGCTTAGTAAGGGCCAGAGAGATAGCATGGAGGTAAGGCTTTGCCTTTTATGCAGAAGGTCATTAGTTCAAATCCTGGCATCCCATATGGTCCCTCGTGCCTGCCAGGAGCGATTTCTAAGCATGGAGCCAAGAGTAACCCCTGAGCGCTGCCGGGTGTGAGCCCCCCCAAAAAATAGAAAAAAATATTTAGCTTAGTAAATACTACCTAAAACTTAAACATTAAGAATGGTGTTACTATGCACAAACATACATTTTCATAAAGCTTTTTACAATTGGAGACATTCAGTGCAGAGCAAACACCTCATATAGCTTTCACCAAGTTAAAATTATTCTAAGGTCTTAGAAAAATCACTTGAGGGTATACATCATTGATTACATACCTTAATGGGGGGAGGGGGTTTGGGCCACACCCGGTGATGCTCAGGGATTACTCCTGGCTATGCGCTCAGAAATCGCTCCTGGCTTGGGGGACTATATGAGATGCTGGGGATCAAACCATGATCTGTCCTAGGCTAGCACGTGCAAGACAGACACCTTATTGCTTGTGCCACCACTCCAACCACTACATACCTTAATTTTTTAGAAATATAAACTTGTACTCTGATTTACTTTGAAAAAGCATTACATAGATAGCTTTTCAAAGTAGAAAATGTAAGAGTCTTAAATCTGCTTACAACTTTTCGAAAAACAGACGTTTGTATTATTAAAAGTCATGAAACCAAGGCAAGGAATCTGCAACAGAATAAAAAGTACCCAGCCTCAATTTTTGGGAAAATAGCTCAATTAATATTGTGATAGTAGGTAATTAGGCATGGGAAAGGAGCATGTGTTTGGAGATGGAGTGTGTAATAAGAGTGATCAGAACTCTCTGAAATGCTGACTTGGATAGGGAAACTACCAAGAAAAAGAATTCTTACAAACAGCATTTCCTGAGTGGGGAAGTGATACCTGCTGCTTGGTCTTTCTTTCATCCTAAAGAGATCAGACTTCCTGGTGCCAGACAGGACTTTCCTGCTCTGAAATACAGCAGAGGGAACATTTTGGGAATGCCTAATTTGGCGAACAAAAAATAAAGCCAAATAATCCCCAGGACCACAGGACCTGAGTAAATGGAACCATCAGCCAGACTGGTAGAGAATCTCCGAAGGACCCTCAGAACAACAAATAAGAAATTCCAAAAATAAATAAAATAAAATAATTAAAAATAAATAAAGTGGCATTCAGGTGAAAGCCCCCTTCTTTCACAACACATGGTCCCTTTTAAGCAAGTTCTTCTTTCTGTAGCAAAATGACTCTCTGACTATATGAACATACAATGTATGACTTTCATCTAAACTCCAATCAGAAATATGTAATCTGTACCATGATTGCATATGACTCAAAACCATCTCTGATTATTATTGTAAGCACTTGTCTATTACCTCTGACCCCCAAATCCTGGGTTTCCCTGTGAATTCCACTTTAGTTATGAACCTTGTTTCCATTCCATTAATTCTAGGCTCATTTCTAACATCCTCTCTCTACTTACCTTAAAGGCTAATGTACCATCAACTCCAATAGACTGAATTTATGATTACATCTTTAAATTCATCTACTTCTCTAAAGTTTTTACCTGTAATACCTATTCCACTATCCAACCTCTTTTTGAGAAGAGGAGAGAGATTCCTCGTTTTATTTGCTTTGATTTTTACTGTTTTAATATTAGACATCATACTATTAATGCAATGTGTCATACAGACAACTCTAATATCACACCCTCCACAAGAGTGTCAGCTTCCCTCCACCATTTTCAATATCTTCAGTCTATATAGTGTGACATGAGCCTCTAGTTTATCTTCTATCTACTATCAGCTTCCTTTCCATGAGCTTCAAAATTTCTGTTGAGAATGACTGAGAGAGATTGAGAGAGAGAAGAGTTTATTTCTTTCCCTGGTCCCTCTCTCGTCTCATCACTTTTTCAATAAAAGCACTCTTCTCATGCCCAAGCCTTTGCCCCATTTTATTCTATCTATCCCATAATTCACAATTAAATCATTTTCCCTGCGGAAGCTTTCTAGGCATCCTAAAGCCAAGTTAAGCCCTCTCCATTTTGAAGTGCAATTTCCATAGTAGCCATCTCTTTTAACAGATCTATTTGTGTTCTTTTATGTGTTTCTTTTCCTCACTATGTGTCAACTTCTGCAAAGAAATGCTGCCACTGATTCCTACCCTTCTTCGCTCAAGGTCTAAGAACTGCTTGATACATAATTGGTTCTTAAAAAAAGCTTTTAATAATAAAGGAAAGAAGGGAAATGTTTACATGTTCTTGTAATCTTTGTCAGATTTTTTTCTTTTTCTTCTATTTAATGAATTCAGTCACTCCTCAATAATCTCTGTCAAGTCACTAGCCAGAATAAATATGTAACCCTCATAGTCATCTTTCCAATCAATTACTTTTAATAAAATATTTGACACTTTCTAAATAAGAAAGTTCTTGAATATTATTTAATGCATAATTTCAGCTTTCAGGGGATCTATAATAAGCCATTCTAAATAATTGCCTACAATCTTTTCATACTTTCTACAACCTCAAGTCACAGAAACAAAGGAAATAAAGAGATCTCACAATGGGTTCTTTAATAAGCCTCTGGCAGAAATTTTCACAAATTCTTTTAAAAAGTGCACCTATTCTATTTTTTTAAAGATCTTTAAAAGGAATTCTATAACTTCAATTAAAGGCCCATTCAGGCAGCACTGTCATCCTTAAAAACATTCATTAGGCAACTATTTTGAATTATAATAAGTTAGTCTAGTAGAAATAGAGTTAGTCCACTTGAACTATGCTTCAAGTATAAAGGAAGCAAAAATGATCAATTCTTAACGTTAAAGGACAAGAGAAATTTCAACAAATATGATGAGTGATACATAATCAGTGAGTCAATGTGAATGATAGAAAAGCAACTCAAATTGTTTATCTAAGATAATATCACATATTTATGACCTCTCAGCTTGCTGGTAATGTAAAGAAAGAGAAATTATCTGAGGGGATGAGGAGCAGAACAGAAGATTCAGGGCTTCAAAGGAAAAGTATGCCTGATGTAGGGGTGGGAGAGGGAGAGAGGAGAATGCTAGGATTGAAATCTAAGCCTCATGTACTCAACTTCTGTAAACTGTCTCAATCTTTTTTTTTTCTTGTATTTTTTTTAAGTTCTTAAAAGTAAGCACAACCTCTGATGCATTCATACTTTAAAAACACGTGCATTCATATCACCTTTTATGTTTCTCTACACAAAAACACATTATCTGGAGCCACAACAGGCAGGAGCAGGAAGGGCATTTGCCTTGCATGAGGCCATTCTGAGTTTGATCCCCGATATCTTTGATGGTCCCCCAAGTACCAATGCTAGGAGTAACCTCTGAGCTCTGCTGGGTGTGCCACTCCCCCAAAACATTATTTTTCTTTCATTGTACTAATGCCCCTCATATTCTTTTAGTCATCTAATCTTTCCCTAGAGCAATATATATGATAAAAGTATTAGTTTTCTTGAAATTCCAGGATTTCTTAGATTATTCTAAAGATAGTAGTCTTATATCCTTACATGCAGTCTGGCAATGTGATACAACTGCTAATTCAATGCATTTATGATCATTTTACCTTTTAAAATGCCTTTTGAATAGTTAACAATTTTAAAACCCTTACCTATTCCTGAAGCTGGTGTGAAGGTGTGGATCTTCTTAACAGCAGCAAAATCCAATGACTGAAAATACCTGAAAGAAGACTCTCCTCTCTCCCAAATAAAAATCTCAATTGAATCATGATCTAAAATAACAGAATAAAAGGCAACTCTGAAGCAAAAGTTACATGGGAGCAAAAGACAAAATTAAATAGTAAATATATAATACTAAATTTAACTTTAGAAAAGACTAAGACTTCCTTTAGTTGAACAAAAAAATCTCTATTTTTTTTCTCAAAGAAGTTAAAAATATTTTAAAGCCATTTTGCATTTACCGTGTGAAATACAAACCTAGTCACTAAGTATGTGCTTTTTTAGTCAATGTGACAGATATTTTACTTTTAGGATTGTTGAATTTTTATCTATGAAATTCCCCCAGGGAAAAGAAAGCATATGCATTTTCTGAGTTTTTTTTAAAATAATATCTTTATTTAAGCACCATGATTACAAACATATTTGTAGTTTGTTTCTGTTATAAAAAAAATAAAAAGAACACCCACCCCTCACCAGTGCAACCTTTCTGAGAATATTTTAAAGCAGTTTTCTCAAAACACACTTATCACTCCTCTTCCTTCTACCACTTATCCATGCACATGCACAAATACAAAATATACAGGGTATAAATCTTTTCAAGTATTTCCTTTCATTTTATCCACCCAATTTTTTTCTTTTGTGGTTTTGGGGCCATACCTATCTAGCAGTACTTAAGAGTTGCTACTGAATGTACTCAAGAATTACTCAAGAATTACTCAGGATGATATTCAGAGCACCATATGGGATTCTGGGGACCAAATCCAAGCAATCTCCATATTAGCTAAGCACCCTATCAGTTGTACTCTCACTCTAGCCCCATATCCACCTAATTTTATAGTAAAATTTTAGTAGTTAGAACATCTAAAGATATAACAATTAAAATATTTTTCAAAAGACATTTGTATCTGAAAGTCATAATTATCCATGAGAAAACATGCTGCAAATTTGCAAAAAATTATTGTAAGGGTACTTGCATACAAAACATACCCTATGAAGACTAGATGGTCATCATAACCAAATACATTATGAAACTATCTTCTTACCTAGAGACAACGCTTTGGCAAAGATTAAGTATGTATCATCTCCTGAAGTCAAAGCCTCCACTTGTGTTGTCCCATGAACTGGCACTTCTTGAAAGTTAATAAACTCTTTGCCAGTCCATCTGAATAACAGGGAATTTGGCCTGGCAGTATCCTGGGAAGTAACTAAGAACACAGAACCTCCTCTGGTAAACAATGCCATGCTCAGCACACCTTGGGCAGGTAGTAACTGATGAAACACGAAGCTGCCTCCATTCCACTGGAAAACCTGTTAGGAATTTTAATTAGGAAACTGCATGACTAGAAATTCATCACTTCTGAGAATTTAACTGGTATCATATATTTATGATACCTGGATCCTTTCATTTAGTTAAAAGGACATATTGATTAGTGAAAAAATATAAATTGTTGGATTCACTATGTCTTCTTCCACTTTTTTCTATTTATTTTGTACATGCAGGTAGAATGAATACAGTTATTTGAAAATCAGTTAGAAAATAAATTTAAAAATTGAAATAAATAAATTCAAGTAAGCATTTGAGCCTGGGTCAATGACATTAGGAGAAAGAAAATAAGAAGGGACTACTTAGTATGGAAAATATAGAACCACATAAAAATTTTCTGGTATCATTACTCAAGCAAGAGAGTAAAACTAGAAACTTTCTTCTTTCTGTCCTGAAGGTGGCAATGCATGCAAGGTTTTGGGTTAATGATTAATACATTTAAATTTTAATAACATCCAAAATCAACCCTGTTTCTTATTTAATCTAGTCAGTTTCACAAAGAATTATATTTATCCAGTCAACAACTGGGAACCTTATCTGACCTAGCATTACACTTTGAATTATAGAGAGAGTAACTTCTCCTTTATGGTTTTTATTAGCTATTACAAAAAATAAAAAATACATCAATAATTAAATTAATATATTATTTCCATGATAGAGTATTTAGAATAATATGAGAATTACAGGTATATTAGAGAAATTAAGTTACAAAACATGACAGGGTTGAGAATATACATGGGTCTGTGCTAAAGCACATGCCCTGTACAAAGATAATCTGAATTCAATCTCTGGCATCACAAAAAACAAAGTAGAAATAATGAAAATCTGATAAACCTGTATAGACTAAAAATTTGTCATAACCTAAATAAAACCTAATCCAAATTTTAAGGCTATTAGAAATGGCAGAAAACAAGATAAAACTGCAAATATGAGATCATGACAGAGTATTCATTAAGATGACATAACTTATGACAGGGTTTCATTATAGAACAAAAGAAACATTTAATAAGTATTCCTGGACAGTCAGTATAATAGAGTACTATTCTGTGAAAATCAAGAAATGGCCAAATCAGGCAAATGTAGCCCATATTAAAGAATTCAGGAACTTATTTGGTCTAGTTGAAAACTATTTCGTAGGTTTTTAATACAAAACATCATGATTCAATACATTTAAAAGGTCAATGCAGCTACTAAATAGAAGATACATCACAAGTAATAATAGAGGTGAGAAATGATGAGTTCCTCTATTGGGCAAGGAAAAGTCAGGTTAGAAATAAATGAGGGGCAACGATAGCACAGCAGATAGGGTATTTGCCTTGCATACACACAGTCAACCCAGGTTCCAGATGGGGAATTCCATATGGTCCCACGGCACTGCCAAGAGTGATATCTGAGTCCAGAGCTAGGAGTAACCCCTGAGTATGGCTTGGTATGGTCCAACACCCCCACCCTCAAATGAGGCTGAAGCTGAATCTCAATGGTAAAGCATAGTCCATCATGAACAAGAGACCCTGAGTTCAAGTCCCAGAACCGTATGGTCTCTTAAAACTGCTAGAATTGGTCCTGGTCACCCTCAACACTAATATAAAGGATCCTAGGCACTACTAGAAGTTACTCGCTTCCCCACTTTTAGACACTGTGGTTTAAAATATTCTTACTGAAGGGCTGCCTCTATTTATTTTATTTGCTTTATTAAATACCAAGGTTATTCATTGCTGGTTTCAGTTCTACAATGTACACCATCCTTTACCAGTGTACCCTTCCCCTCACCAATATCTCACATTTCCCTCTCACCTCCACACCCCTATCCCTGCCTTGCTCTAGGGCAGGCAAAGTGCTTCTCTCTCTCTCCTCTCTCTCTCTCTCTCTCTCTCTCTCTCTCTCTCTCTCTCTCTCTCTCTCTCTCTCTCTCTCTCTCTCTCTCTCTCTCTCTTTCTGTCCTATTAACACTGTGCACTATTGTTAATGGAGGGGTGCTTTACATATTAGTTTCTCCACTTTCAGCACCAAGTTCTTGTCCAGAACAATCAGTTCAAAATATCAGTGTCCTGGGATCAGAGAGATAGCGTGGAGGTAAGGCATTTGCCTTGCATGCAGAAGGATGGTGGTTCTAATCCCAGCATTCTTATATGGTCCCCCGAGCAATTTCTGAGCAGAGAGTCAGGAGTTACCCCTTAGCGCTGCTGGGTGTGACCCAAAAAGCCCAATATATATATTGTCTCTGGATATTACTGCCATACTATCTCTTGTTTTTCTTATATCCCACAAATGAGCGAGATTATTTTTTGTCTATCCCTTTCTTGCTGGCTCATTTCACTCAGCATAATAGTCTCCATGTTTATCCATGTACAAACAAATTTTATGACTTCATTTTTTTCTAACACCTGCATAGTATTCCATTGTATAGCAGTTTCTTTAGCCACTCATCTGTTGTAGGGCACCTGGTTGTTTCCAGATTCTAGCTATTGAAAATAGTTCTGTGCTGAACTTAGGAGAGTAGAGGGCATTTTTTACTGTTTTAGTGTTCTGGGGTATATTCTTAGCAGTTGCTAGGTCATATGGAAGCTCAATTTCTAGCTTTCTGAGGAATGTCCATATTATTTTCCACAAAGGCTGAACCAATCTACATTCCCACCAATAGTTAATGAGAGTTTCTTTCTCTCCACATCCATACCAGCACTGGTTGTTTTTATTTTTTATGATGCACATTAGTCTCTGTGGTGTGAAATGATAACTCATTGTTGTTTTGATTTGCATCTCCCTGATAATTAGTGATGAGAATATTTTTTCACGTGCTGCCTCTATTTTTAACAGGAAGGGCAGCTAAGACTAGATTTTAAGTCTAGTCAGATTTTAACTGATGTAAGGCAATGACTGATCTCCAGTCTGGTAAAAAAAAGAAAAAGTATGAAAAGAGGGGCCAGAGAGATAGCATGGAGGTAGGGTGTTTGTTTGCCTTGAATGCAGAAGGACAGTGGTTCAAATCCCGGTATCCCATATGGTCCCTTGAGCCTGCCAGGAGCGATTTCTTTGCGTAGAGCCAGGAGTAACCTGAGTGCTGCCGAATGTAAATCCCCCCAAAAGTATGAAAAGAAACATTATCAAGTATTATGGGATTATAAAATAGTTTGTGTAAAGACACTGGTACAGGGAAACAGGAATTGAGCGGATGGGCATTGTAACAGTGAATGCCTGAAACTAAATCATGAATCATTTTATAATTCCTAATGATTAAATAAAAACATATAGTTTACTAGAAAAATAGAGGATTTATGGAGGCTTGATGAGTACAAATAAAGTTGATCATGAGGGGCTGGAGCAATAGTACAGCAGTAGTTGACCTTGCACGTGGCCAACCCAGGTTTGATCCACAGCATCCCAGATTGTCTCTGAGCCTGCGAGGAGCAATTTCTGAGAACAGAGTCAGGTGTAACCCCTGAATGTTGCCAGGTGAGGCCCCAAAACATAAACATAAACAAAACAAAACAAAAGAAGTTAATCATGAACTTCTGATGATACTATTTCATACATTGTACAATTTCCTCCAAGTTTTCAAATGTAATTATATTCTAATTAAATAATCATGGTTAAAACTGCATTTGTCCAACTCCTAAAGAAATTACATGATTTATAATGTTATTGAATAAAAATTAAATTTAATCAATATCTGCACCTAATATTAATACTTTATCACATTCAAATTAACATTTTATTAAAGAGCACATCTTTACTAAGTTCCAATCATTCTGTCATAAAGAAATAGACCACAAAAAAAATCAAACCTGAGTTAATTCAGAACCTTTTCTTTGACTTCCAACAATTAAATAATCTTGCCCATCTATGGTAAAATATCTTACTTGAGAACTTTCTGAAACAATGATTGTTTGTACCTGTAAGAACAGGAAAGACATTTTTTAAGAACTGAAGACTCAATACCATAATAGTGTATAAAGTTTAAAACTTTGAAAATAATCCAAATACTTAAATATTTATTTCTTAGGTATCATTTCAAAAAAGTAAAATAACTCATGCACTAAAATACCTGACTAGTGTATCTACCTGTAAAACAGCTCTTTTCCAAATAACAAAGAACGTGATTCTTTTCTATATAAATCATACTTACAAATACTATTTTTTATTTTTAACTTTTCTATTTAATTTTCAATATTTTTTAAGTTTGGGGTCAAGTTTGGAGTTACTCCTGGCTCTGCACTTAGAAATTACTACTGGCAGGCACATGGGACTATATGCGATGCCAGGGATAGAACCCAGATCAGCCATGTTTAAGGTAAATGCCCTATCCACTATGTTCTCACTCCAGCACACAGTTCTGCACCTTTTTAAAATGCATTTTACCACATCATTCAAGAACCAGTATTTTTCCACCCATTCAACTCACTTCTCATTTGCTATGCAGATACTTTAATACCTCTACTGAAAAGGTGAAGTTGGTTTTTTTACCAGAATTAACTTGAATCCAGAAGTGAATGTGTATACACTGTTAACAGAAGGCTTTTCTTCATTATTTTCCTTGTGAGTAATGACAAAGTAGGGAGAAAGGCCAATATTAAAGGCCTCACAGCTTTTAGGATTTTCTATGTGTATTTCCTAAGAAATAAGGAATAAGATTAGAAATGATTTAGGAGGCATCCAAAATTTATAACTCACACTTGACTTTCTGTATGTAATATAAGTGACATTTACCTTAACTGGAGTAAAAATCCCTTGCCATCGGTAAATAATGGAAGGCAATTTTCTTAACATTATACCATATACTGAATTTTCCAAAGTGAAGAAACACCAGCCAGAAGCAGATACATCAAAAAAACTTTGAAATATGGAAAATACAACCTCAGTTCCCCCTGAAAAACACAAAAAATTATTTACTAGTGCATTATACCTTTTTTATATAAGCTACTCATCATTAAAATAGTCAGACTGATGAGTTCATAACTAAACACCTAAAGATCCTTTCAAGGTAAGTGTGAGAACTGTGCATATATATGAGAAAGATAAGCTAGGCAAATTAAAAATAGCAAGTATAAATAAATCTTTAAAGCAATAAAAATTAATCTAGGTGCTAAAATGATAAAATAGCGAGTTGGTCCTATGCCTTGAAAGTGGCCAACCCAGGTATGATCCATAGCATCCCATATGTCTCCGGAGCCTGCCAGAAGTAATTTCAAGTACAGAGGAGTAACCCAGAGTGCTGCTGAGAGTGAACCAAAAAACAAAAACCAAAATAAAAGAAAAACTTAAGCTAGAGCTCTATATCAAATTTTTCAATATGTATTTGCAAATAAATACTAGATATATTTTAAAGAGAAATATGCTCATCATTAAACCTTAAAAGAAACTAACACCAATGATATATTCTTTTTTTTTTTTGTGGTTTTTGGGTCACACCTGGCAGTGCTCAGAGGTTATTCCTGGCCCCAGGCTCAGAAATTGCTCCTGGCAGGCACGGGGGACCATATGGGATGCCGGAATTCAAACCGATGACCTCCTGCATGAAAGGCAAACACCTTACCTCTATGCTATCTCTCCGGCCCCAATGATATATTCTTTACCTATAAATTCTTTCTTCAATGGACTTGTATTAGTAAACATTAGTTTATAAAATTCCATAAATTTCAGTTGCACATTATTATAAATTAACATCTACATATTTGACACCAGAATTCTAGTTTCTCTCTTTTATTTTAAATACCATTGACCCCTTCTTCCCATTCTAATAATCCTGCTTCCTATCTGGTACTGCCTTTCTTATCCTTATCATCAAATTGCTGTTTTGTTTTGTATCAGATAGTGAAATAAGTCAGATGGGGCTGAGCAGTGGTGCATCAGTAGGGTGTTTGCCTTGCATGCGCTAACATAGGACGAGCTGTGGTTCAATCCCCTGTTGTCCCTGATGGTCCCCCAATCCAGGAGCAATTTCTGAGTGAATAGACAAGAGTAACCCCTGAGCATCATCGGTGTGGCCCAAAAAGCAAAAAAAAATTAAAAAAAAAAAGAAAAGGAAAGGAAAGAAAAGAAAGCAAAAAGAGGAAATAAGTCAGATGGTGACAAATCATGTAAGTTCAGACAGACATATGTAGTAAAGTTCAAGTTTGTTAACAATCTAGTATTAACTAACATTAAAAATTCGATATCTACTGTTTCTTTTAAGTTCAAAGCCCACTCTAAAGATTCCCCCCACTTATCTGCTTTTCTTTCCACTTTCTCCCAAACATTCTCCAAAACAGGTGTTTTCCGAATTATATTTGAGCTTCGAACATTGATACCCCAGGGAAACACTTTGTTAAGTTCCTAATAGTTGAAGATTCTGTTTTAGAAATTCACATTACTTTTAGGTATATACAATTTTTTTATTTATTGTTTTGGGTCATGCCTAGCAGTGCTCAGGACCTCCTCTTGGCTCTGTGCTCACGAATCACAATTATTATTGCTAAGGAAATTAGATATAAGGTCAAAGACAACACCAAGAATGCAACCAGAACACCAGTGTAAGGAAAGTGCCTAAACTCTTCAATCTAGATTATTTATAGCTATCACCCCTCGATTCTAGTTTCCATGAATTTAGTCTTATGTTTGTTACACAAGAAGAACTAAATAAATATTTTGGGTACAGTAAAAAAATTTGTTTCCATTTCCAATGGATATGAAGAATACAGTTTATAGTTCAGGGCAAAAATATAAAATTTATACATGCAATACTTTTTGGTTATAGAATTTTGTCTCATAAAAATCTAAACATACTCATGCCAAATGCTGTTTCAGATATGGTCTCCCACTGCACACTCACAGCCAATTCAATGCCGTTAGTACGCGACACATTTAAATAGATAGTCTTGTTGGCTTCTTCAATGTCAATAGAGATGTCTCTAAACAAAATAGAGTGTGGAAAGCAGAATGATTTGAATTCCTATAGACTCATGTTTCTGGCATATATTTGTTTGTATGACTAAAGGGTACAATCTATCACCAGATTATATTAGTAGAAAAACTAGACTCTAAAGCTAAAACATACACTTATAAAAATGTTATTCAAAGCACAAATGCAACATTGATACTTTGACCATAAGAGCCAATAATAAGTAATTTTATCCTACATAATAAAAAAGGACATACTAAACAGTTTTTAAATAATAAAGCTCCATGATTCTTGTTTCTTAAAGAAAAATTGTTTTTCAGAGAAAAGATGATTCAGAAAATTCTTACTTTATTAATGAAGCAACTAAGTACTAGATAGAAGAAAACTATTATTCAATATCCAGAAAGAATTTTAAAACTAAAATTATACTGACATATGTTTGAAAAGTCAATTATTTGATTTTTCTAGTAAACATAATTACATTATTTCTCATGTTCTGTTATTACTGAAAACACAAAACAGGGGCAGGTTTTAACCATAAAATGTGTCCTCTGAGAAAATGCAAATTCCAATACATAATTTTATGGAAAATTTTTCAGTTGTTGATGTACTTCCCATGTGTGGGAGGAATTAGGCCTCTTGAGAGCCACTAGAACAGTGGTCGGCAAGCTGCAGCTCGTGAGCCACATGTGGCTCTTTACACTTTTGAATGCGGCTGTTCTGTGTGCGGGGCGGCCGCTCCAGGAGTCAGGACTCTGCTCTTAGCCTCTGTCAGTGCTCGCCTTGTGTGCAGCCCCGGCGGCCAGCTCCACACAGCTCTGATCAGAACCAAAGCCAATGTTCATGTTAGTGTTTGTGACTTTGTCAGTCATTGTCAGGATGTAATTTTCTCTACATTGTAAGGCAAATTTTACGGAATTTAACATTATCGATAAATACTATCGTTCTAAAGTTTTTGTTTTATTAGTTGTGTTATTTGTATCCTCCCGACCTATATGGATACTTGCATGCAGAATATTCTCAATAAAAACTTATTGAACAGTGTACCATCCTATGTATTTTCGGTTTTAAAAATGTGGCTCTCAAAGTAAGTTTCAATCGCAGTTTTGGCAAGATTTGGCTCAGTTGAAAAAAAAAGGTTGCTCACCACTGCACTAGAATTTATGTGAAAATCTATGGTTTTCAGAGATTGATATCTTCCTGAACTTTATGTTTTAGCTTCAGAAGTTATAATTTTCTTATGAATATATATATTATATATACCTATTAGCAACTGCATTAATACTGAATAGTCCCAGAGGGGCTTGATTTTGCAAAATTGTTATCAGGGTTTGAACATGTGCCCCTAGTCTAGCACCTCCAGTTGGATTAAACAATGTGCAAACAAATTGCTCATCCATCTCTGGTTCCGTATCCAGTATAGCAGAAATGTGGAGGGCCTGAAATCAAAACCAGAAGGTATAATAAATCAGGTACAGTACTTTTTACACACATAAGAAAAATTTAATTTTGTCTTTCAGATAATATTTTGAAAAACATAATTTCCCTGTATTTTATTATTAATATATTGCAAGCATATTTGTAGTTGGGTTTCAGTCTTAAACAGAACACCTCTCTTCATCAGTGCACCATTCCTACCACCAATGCCACCCCCCTTCCTTCCCAACCCTTGCCTGTATTTGAGACAGGCATTCTACTTCTCTCATTAAGAGTGTCATTACAGTTGTTAGTGTAGTTTTTTCACAAACTGCACCACTACTCTTTGTGGTGAGCTTCATATTGTGAGCCAGTCTTTCCGGCTCTCATCTCTATTGTCTCTGGGGATTATTACCATAAGGTCCTTAATTTTTCTTAAAACCCAAGGATCAATGAGACTATTCTATGTCTATCTCTCCTTCTGACTTATTTCACTCAGCATAATAAATAACATGTACAACCAAGTATAGGAAAATTTCATGACTTCATCTCTCCTGACAGCTGCATAATATTCCATTGTCTGTATGTATTACAGTTTTTTTAGCCATTCATTTGTTGAAGGGTATCTTGGTTGTCTCCAGTGTCCAGCTATTGTAAAAAGCACCACAATTAATATAGGTCTGAGAAGGGGATTTTTTAATTGCATTTTTGTGTTCCTAGGGTATATCCCTACATGTGGTATGGTTGAATATATGCGCCAGTTTTTTTGAGGAATCTCCATATTGTTTTCCATAAAAGCTGGACTAGCCAGCATTCCCACCAACAGTGAATGAGAGTTCCTTTCTCCCCACATCCTCACCAGCACTGATTGTCCTTGGTCTTTGTGATGTGTGCTAGTCTCTGTGGCGTGAGATGGTACCTCATGGTTGTTTTGATTTGCATCTCCCTGATGATTAGTGATGTGAAGCATTTTTTCATTTGTTTTTTGGCCATTTGTATTTTTTCTTGGAGGAAGTGACTGTTCATTTCTTCTCCCCATATTTTATGGGGTAAGATGCTTTTTTCTTGTTAAGTTCTATCAGTGCCTTGTATATTTTGGATATCAGCCTCTTATAAGATGGGTATTGGGTGAATAATTTCTCCCATTCAGTGTGTGTCTCTTGTATCCTAGGCACTATTTTTTTAAGGTGCTGAAGCTTCTCAGCTTAATATATTCCCATCTGTTAATCTCTTCTTCCACTTGTTTGGAGATTGCTGTTTCCTCCTTAAAGATGTCTTTAGTCTCAATGTCATGGAGTGTTTTGCCTACGTGTTGTTCTATATACCTTAGAACCCAGGGTATTTCTTTTAATTAAAAATTACTTTTTGTAATTTGGAGGGCCGGAGAGATAGCATGGAGGTAGATCATTTGCCTTGCATGCAGAAGGATGGTAATTCGAATCCCAGCATCCCATATGGTCCCCTTAGTCTGCCAGGAGCAATTTCTGTGGGTAGACCATGAGTAATCCCTGAGCGCTGCCGAGTGTGACCCAAAAACCAAAAAAAAAATTACTTTGTAAGTAATAAATATAATTTCTATATATTGTTTTAATTATTTTGCTTTTGGGCCACACCCAGCAATGATCAGGGCTTACTCAGGTTCTGCAATCAGGGATCGCTCCTGGAGTACCAGACATCAAACCTGGGTCACCTATGTACAAGGCATTTGCTCTACCCACTGTACTATCATTGTGCTCCCAAAATATAATCATCTTTTTTTTTATCTATTTTTTTGGTTTTTGGGTCCCACCCAGTGATACTCGGGGTTTGGCTTCTTCTGGCTATGTGCTCAGAAATCACTCCTGGTGGGGAGGAACTATATGGGACGCCAGGGGATCGAATCACTACCCATCCTAGGTCAGCGCGTGCAAGGCAAACACCCTACCACTGATCCACCGCTCTGGCCCCAATATAATCATCTTTTGTCAGTTCATACTGTACCTTAAATTGGACACCTTCTTCCAAAATGATATAGCCTTTGGAAGGAGTCAGATCTTCAGACTCTACTGAAGAATTCACTTCTGTTACAAGAAACTGAACTGTCACAGTTCCAAACAGTCCATGTGCAGGTTCTCGAACAACATACAATACTGCAACACTCTCCTGTACATAGAGAGCCGTTGGTTCTCTTAGGAAAAAATGCTCACTGTTGTTAAAAGATAAAACTCCAGGGCCATCATCATTAGCGAGGATAGTGATGAATGCTGTCAAATTCAAAACATTTACAGTAGTTACTAAGGTTAAATATGTATATGCCTCATTGAAAACTAAGGCAACTCTTGCCCAGTCCACCTGTGCAAGAAACAAACAAAAATATTTAATAAAACTCCATACTCAGACTGGAGTGGTAGCACAGTGGTAGGGTGTTGGCCTGGCACACGGCCAACACAGGACAGATGCGGGTTCAATACCCGGAGTCCCATATTTTCTCCAGAGCCAGTAGTGATATCTGAGCACAGAGCCAGGAGTAACCCCTGAGAGCTGCATGGTGTGGCACTGCCCCCCCCCAAATAGAAACAAACTCCATACTCACCCATGATAAAAAAAAAATTATTCAGTAACTAGAATAAAAGGAATGTTGTCTCAAGTCTCTCAGAAGTTAATTATAGTTTATCAGGTTTAATTCTAAAACAAGACAACTGCCACTACAACCAGAAACAAGACAATGATAACTGTCATAACTGTTACTATTTCATATTTTCCTAAAGTTATCAATAAAATAACAAGTATAAAATTGATGGAATAAAAATAATGCTGTTACTGTTTTCTAGATGGCATGATAGCCTTTAAAAAAGACAAGGAAAAACATTATTAGGAATGTTAAAAGTTTAAATTACGTGCGAAGTTGCATACACTTCAAATACAAGTTTTCTACTTTTTATTGCTGAAAGTAATTGAAGAAATCATTAAGCACTTAAAGCTAGCTTAATGTATATAATAAATAACTTAATTTTGATAACCACTTTACAAGGTTGGTGATTATCCCCCAAAGTTAAAACTATTACATGAAAGCAGGAGAGCTATATAAAAGAAATTATCTATTACCTGTTGTATTTTCCCCCAATTCCAGTCCAGGAGAAGGATGAGCTAAAATCAACTGAAATTGTTCATCTCCTTCTGGAATATCATCATCAAGAATTATGATATCAACATTTTTATACCTTTCTCCATCAGCAAAATGAAGAATCTGGCCAAAAATTTTGAGAAAGAGAAGATAATATATGATTTAGATTTTCAAAACATGTTTGAAAAAAAGTATAATAAAGCTTTGAATGTGCAGAATAAACAGAGATAGTTTTCTGTCTATGTGTTCAGAAATCGCTCCTGGCTTGGGGGACCATATGGGATACAAGGGGATCGAACCATGGTCCATCCTAGGTTAGCGAGTGCAAGGCAGATGCCCTACTGCTTGCACTACTGCTCTGGCCCCTAAAATGTGATTTTTATATTCTACTAAGATAATGAAGGTAAATACGCACCCTTGTAAAATTTTCTATCTCAATTTAAATATATAATAATAGTTCATTACGTCAAGATTTTTTTCCATTGATAGAGACCCATTTTTAAGAAATGATGATTAAAAACTAATTCATATAGATGATCGGTATCAATCATGAGCCTACCACTGGAGTGAAGATGTAATCCAGTTCCATCTGTGCTTCCAAATTCTGGGCATACACAAACAAGGAAATAAGGCCAAGAACTCCCTTGCTCCTCTGGACAACTAATGTCAAACTCCCCTGGGTTTCATTAACTGCAAGTCTACAATAAAACAAAGAATTGTTTTCTTTTTAAGATTTTCTTTGGTAGTAAAGCTCTGAAATTGAGGAAAGGATTTTTCACTCATGCTTGGGTTTACCTGCTCTGTTGCCATTCAACAATGCCTCGACCACCATCATTGGCATCAATAATAATCTGTGCAGTTGACCTCTCTGAATCTGAAAAAAAAAACACAGAAACATATTTTAAATACATATAAGACACTGAAAAAACTAACACATAAATTAAAAACCAGGCCTTTGAGACTGTATGACTCCTAGCAATGATAATATAAGCATGACTCAAAAAATGTTTTAAAAAATTAGTAATTCTTGAATAAGAAAACTTTCTGCTAAGAATTGCTGACATGAAGAATTTAATCAACTGATAACAGGATGACAGTATGAAATAAGGATTGAGGGTTTAGTTTATTTTTATTATTTTAATCTAGCTAAGAGAGGTAGAAAATGAAGAATTTTGAATGTAATGACTCAGGGAGATGACTGAACACAGAAGATCCAGGATCAATCCAGGAACTGCAAAGTGCCCCAAACATAGCAGGGAAAAAAAATAAGGCTCTCCAACACTTAGCTGAGAGGAGTCCATAGTACTGCTGGGTGTGCACACTCTCCTGCCCTCAAAAAACAAAGAATAACAAAGAGAAAGAAAGAAAATTCCACAAATAAAAACATAGGAGTGAAAGAGAGAATAGTGGGTAGGTCACTTGCCTTGCACATGATTTAATCGGGTTTGATTCTCAGAACTCCCTATGGTCCCCCTCCAAGGCCCACTAGGAGTGATCTTTGAGCAAGGAGTCAGGAATAAGCCCTGAGCACCATCGCAGATGTGGCCAGAAACAAAGAAGCAAAGAGACAAGGGAGTAAGAAATTAAAATGTACAAGATCACAGAAAACATTTTGCATGGGTTTTTTGGGGGGTGACCACACCTAATGATGCTCCTGACTCTGCATTCAGCAATCACTCCTGGCACTCAGGGGACCAAATGGGATGCTGGAGATTAAACCCAGGTCAGCCATGTGCAAGGAATGCACAACTTGCTTACTTCTGACTCTTCCGGGGATATGTGAAGACCATATCTGGTATCATGGTTTGAATCTCAGCAACCAAATTAAAGGAAAACAGCTTACCTACTTTAGTTACCTCTATTCATTTTGCTACTTTATATTTTTTTATTCTTATTCATTTGTTTTTGGGTAATACCCAGCAGTGATCAGGGTAACTCCTGGATCTGAACTCAAGAATCATTTCTGGGGGCCGGAGAGATAGCATGGAGGTAAGACGTTTGCCTTTCATGCAGGAGGTCATCGGTTCGAATCCTGGCGCCCCATATGGTCCCCCATGCCTGCCAGGAACAATTTCTGAGCCTGGAGCCAGGAATAACCCCTGAGCACTGCCGGGTGTGACCCAAAAAACACACACACACACACACAAAAAAGAATCATTTCTGGCAGTGCTCAGGGGATCAAATGTGGTGCCAGAGATAACCCTGGGGTCAACTGTACGCAAGGCAAGCATCTTACCTACTGTACTATCTCTCCAGACCCTTGGCTACTTTATTTTTTAAATATTTCTTCCTTTATCTTTTTAATTTCAGAGGGTATGTGACTGGGTCAGAGGCAAATATAATTCTCTGAATGAAGAACACTACCAAAGGAGGAATAAATCAAAGTTTCTGCCTATCAGGCCAGGAAATCAAGCAAGAAACCCCATCCACCACCCCCTAGCTGCCTTACTTTGGGCAAACCACTAGGCTTCTCTTAGCCTCAACTTCTTCACCTGTATAATGGAAAGACACAAAGAATTTGGGCACAAACATGCAAAACATTTTAAGCAGGGAAATTAGAAGCACTAAACAGAAAAGTTAACCCACACAAATTATCTGTTATATGAATATGAAAGAAATATGCAGCATTTGGTTAATTTTTTTAGTGTGGGACATTAATCAGCTTATCATTACTGATGTATATATCAGTAATATTAGAATTAAGTATTTCTTTTACAAAAAATTATTTTCAAAAAATAATTTCAAGTAATAACAATTTCTAAACAGTAGATGTGTATAATTCTCATTAGGATTTCAAAGTTTTAGGGGGCCTCAGAAGTGAAAGAACCCACAGATCTCAGATCACTGCTCATGATATACGTCCATCCTTTTTTGAAGACTAATTTCCCTCTGCCCAGAGCATCTTCTAACCAAGGAACTTGATGTCTAGTCAAACCACATCTTATCAGCCATCAACCCTAAGACTTTCAGACAAATTTCCCAGCATTAAATGTCTGTACAGCAAATGGGATTTTGTTCTTTCAAAATAGGAATGTATCTTTATAATGTAATCTGCATTAAATGATACTAAGATCTTAGTTTTAATTTCAGCCTGTGCTACATTAACTGTATCTTTGTAAAGCATGAAAAAGAAATAAAGGTCAATAAAAACAGGAAATACAATACAACAAGCAAAAGCTCTGCCCAACTTAAAAGCAATTAAATAAAATCAATGGTGCTTTAAATAGCCAATAAATATAACTAGTTAAATTTTATAAGAAAATATCTGAGAATGTATTTAACCTTGATTACAAATTCATGAATCATTATAAAATTTAATAATTTTATACAATTCCTAATGTGTTATACTGTTCAATGAACAATACTGAAATAATTAGTCTCCAAATTAAATCTGAAAAGTCTATTATATTTTCAAATATGGATGAAATTAACATCTAATTACCTCTAATAATTACTTTTAATTATTATTTACTTAATATGAAGGCAAAAGAAACAAAAACCCATCATACCTAATCTAGGAGGAAATGAAGTTAAAGGAGCCATGACAAGTTCAACAGAAGTTAAATTCACAAAGAAATATTCTTCTAGTTCTGGTATATCATCCTGCAAAAATTATATCCATTAAATACTTATAATTGTACTATCAAAGAAACTACCTTTAATTAACTTATTTTAACTTATAAGTATACATGTAATATATGTATATTTATACATGTAAACATTAAATAATGTATAGAAAACATGAAAATGCACATAATCATAGAAAACATACAAATTTGAAAATAGAAGTTTTAAGCTTATATCTGACTGTTTAAGTTACTAGGTTGGATCACCACATGGCATTGCTATTATTAAATCAATTGCTACCTTGATTAATACATTTTAGAATCACATAAGTAAAATATTTAATAATACTTTGATATTTTGAGTTTTAAATGAGCATTAAAATGGTGTCATGAAAATTATAGGCTTCGCAATCAAGGAGCTCCATTACCAAATTCTACCGAGGTTAGGTGATTTAGGCTTCCACCATTTTCATAATAGGAGAAATAATAGCTTCCTAAGAGGATCGTAATAATAATTTAAAATAATGTGTGCAGTGTGTGTGGGCCTGAGAGAAGCTTAAGGAGTAATAACAGAATGGGAGAAGATTGGGCCGATGAGGTGGCGCTAGTGGTAAGGTGCCTGCCTTGCAAGCACTAGCCAAGGAAGGACCTTGGTTCGATCCGGCATCCTATATCGTCCCCCCAAGCCAGCGGCAATCTCTGAGCGCTTAGCCAGGAGTAACCCCTGAGCATCAAAATGGGTGTGGCCCCCCCAAAAAAGAATGGGAGAAGATATCTCAAAACACATGCTTTGCATGCCAGAGGCCCAGGTTCACTTCCTAGTCCCCTGAGCACCCGAGCACACCTAGATAAGGCTCTCAAATTAAACACAGAAGTATCAGCTATTTGCAAGAACTAATTTTAATTTACTTTTATGTTTCACTAGTGCACAAAACATAACATCAATGAAAATAAGACAAGTACTTGAAACCTGAGAACTAACCGAAAATTCCATATGTGGAATGATTAACTCTGTGCATGTGTGTTGTATATACTATTACTATTCACTTTTTGTATGTCTCTGTGACAGGGAAATGAAAAGGCATACTCCCTGAACAATCTTAGGCACTATAGGAAGCAATGAGGGTAAGGCAAATAAAAGCCGGCTCCCCGCAGAGAGTGAGCCACAGGAGCTCCAGTGAGACTTAGTTCTCGTTATACAGGTCTTCAGCCTCTTAAATTCGGATTACTCAAGATCATAAACGTGTACAATATCCTAGGAAGAAATAAGATGGAACTAAAAGTCTTATGGCTATCTAGTTATAACTTTAATATATTAATTCACATTATCAGATTTTGTGCACACAAAAGCTGGCTTGCCTCAGTTTTATCATACTTTGTGCTATATGTCACAAAGACATTATATCATCTTTTAGCTTAAGACTAAAATTCTTATATATTTTATTAGGTCATTATATAGAGTAACTAACCAAATAAAATTTACTACTTCAAAAGGCTTACACTGATTATAATTTAGGGGTGTGAGGGAATTGTTTCTTTCTTGGTTTGGGGGCCACATCTGGCAGTATTCAAGACTTATTCCTGGCTCTGCACTCAAGATCACTCCTGGAAGGCTGAGGGAATGATATGGGGTACAGGGGATCAAACCTGGGCCTTTGCTCGTTTTGTTTTGGGGCCACACCTGGTGACACTCAGGGGTCACTCCTGCTTATGTGCTCAGAAATAGCACCTGGCTCAGGCGAACATATGGGATGCTGGGGGATCTAACCATGGTCCGTCGTAGGTCAGCTAAATGCAAGGCAAATGTCCTACCACTGTGCCACCAATCCGGCCCCAAACCTGGGTCTTTTGCAAGTAAAACAAACACCTGACCCATTGTACCATTGCTCTGACCCTTAGTTTTAATATTTTCAAAGTTAAAAGAAATGCTTTTGAGAAAATACAACACTTTTTAAACAGAACTCTCAAAATACGTGGTAGTTGAAAATAATTTTTCTAAGGCTATATTGTTTCTCTCTCCCATCACTCACACATCTGCCATCTGTTACTTTCTTCATAATTATTATTTTCATAAACCTCTTCAAAATGTATTTAGATAGCTGAAATCCTGAGCCCTAAATAAAAGATTTTGTGAAAATGAAAAGAAGATTCCATGAAAGGAAAAGTTATCCAAATCACTATTTCAGTGTCCAATGTTTACTTTGTGTTTAATCACAATAATATTGTAAACTATAAGCCTTTAGTAAGTTTCTTGCTTTATCTAGATTAGCAGGTGTTATCATCACAGATTCTAGCCTACACCAAACTGCTGATTCAATTGTTTAAAACTCTAAGCCCTACTACGTGGAGTATTCACTCTGAGGCCACTGCCATCTTTCAAAGGACTGTTTTAAAGAAATCCTCTATCACAAAACATTTCTCTAATAAAAATAATAGGACACCCCTATAATTAGCATAATTAAAGGCCCTAGAATGACCATCAATTTTCATTTCCTATATTAAGGTTGAATAAAATAATAGTGAAATAGCATTAGTACATTTACCTCAAGGATAGTAATGTTGATGGCTGCTGACGTTTCCCCTTCTTCTAAAATCAAAGAGCCAACTATGAAGACAAAGTCAACATCTGGTTCAGCTAAGTTTCCTCTTGTTTGATTTTTCAGACTGAACATTCCGGGAAGCGTGATATATGTGACATTGATTGCTCCTAAGTTCGTTGGGAAAAAGATTTTACAATTGTTTATCACCTTTTAAGGATATGTTTGCCCTTATTTTTTAATTTAAAGTTTTGTTAATACTGATACACAGTGTTGCAGGCCAGCTGAGTTGGGCAACACTGCGAGGGGCTTTAGGGTTATTCGTTAGGAGGATGGGAGCAAGGAGTGGGAGAAGAGTGGGTAATCAGAGACCAAATACACTCAAGAGTAGTTGGAACTGAGTCCCGCTCTTCGCCAACTCCTCGTTCCTATCTTCCTAACAAATAACACTGAAGCCCCTCTCATTGCTGTCTGACTCAGCTGGCTTGCGACAACACAGGGTCTGAGAGATAGGAAAGGTAAATTGCCTTGTATGTACCCAAGTCCGATACAATCAAAGGAGTGATCCCTGAGCAGACCCAGGAGTAAGTCCTGAGTACCACAAGGTATGGCCCAAACCCCAAATAAATAAAATACTGATGCACAAATGATAATAAAAAATAGGTCAGATCCAATGAGTTGAGTTCTTTAATCAAATTTTGATGAACATATTTCTATATAGATTCTTTGCATTTGCAATGGTTTGTTACTGAGACTACTTTCTTCCACTATTTTGTGATATCTGCCAAATGTGTAGTGATCAGATTCCATCTGCTTTTTCTTCCCCATATCTACAATAAGGTTTCTTTGTCTTTCGGAGAACACCTATTAATATTTCTTGCAGTGATTTGTATTACTTCTTCAATTTGAGTGATACTTAACCAGATAGGACTATACTTGTTTTGATGTCTTTTTTTTTTCAGTCAGCATACAGGATGTAGGTTTGTTGAGAACTATTGGAGTTTTCTGAATCTGTGTCTTTGTCTTTATTTTCAGAATAATTAAGTTCTTTTAATTTCTCCAACTAATAATTTTCCCAATAATTTTCTTTTTTCTGCATCTGAATGCCTATGAAACAAATGTTATTCCTCTTGGTGCTGTTCTGACTATTCTATATTTATGTTTCCACTTTTTAAAATACTTTTCAGTTCTATTCTCTCTTGGTAATTTCTTCCACCTCAGGTCAAGTACACTAATTAATACCTGCCTAATTTAGTCACTGAGACCCCCTCCTGTATTTTTTATTTTAATTGCTGTATTTAAATAATTTTTTTACATATTATCATATGTTCATATTTTCTCTTTCCATGTTGGAGTTTTCTCCTATTGTTATCTCTTCTCAATTTAGTGAACATCTTTACTATTGCTACTTTGAAATCTTTATTAAGGAATTTAGAAAGCTCTGATGTGTTTGGGGTTCTTCATGGACTCTTGTCTTTATCCATTAACATTAGATGAACTAGCTACTTCCTTATTCACAAAGTCTGTGAGCTTCAGTTTGTGTTGCTCTTGACCACTGATGATAATATCTGGTTACAAGCTTACTGGTTGATGTGAGTTGTACTCCCACATTTGCAGTAGTTGGAGCCTGACAGGGCAAAGGGGTCGATATCCAGCAGGCATAATCAATAAATGAGGACCTGAAATCATGATTGTTCAGTAGCAATAGAGTATCTCATAGATCTGCACAGCTATCAAGGTGCATATTTTTGCCAGGATCTGGTAGCTAATATATTGCCAGGCTTATGCAGACTTGGGAAATACACTATGATTCAATGACGCATAATTGACAAGTCTTGTGGCCTTGCATTTATGATGTGTTTTTGGCAAAACCTATTGACCATATTTGGATGCAACTAAGTATTCAAATGATCAGAAATGGGCTCTAATGACAAAATGAGGAATGAGAGGTTTACTTAGTTACTTTTATTTTTAATTCTAGAAAGCATCAATACTAGATGTACATTCAAACAGATTATCATTAGTCAAATGTAGACTAGAAAGGAGTTGACTTTGTTTAGCCTTGATGATTAATGTCACTAGGCCCACTTTAAGTCTGAGGTCATAGAATAAAATTTGTTCTTAGGCTGTTTCTTTCTCAAATCAAAATCAAAGATGGCATATTCCTAGCAGCTAGCTAAGAGTCACATAAGTACAGCAGACCACAAGCTTAAGTCCCATTTATAAATTTTCCTTCTAAGCCCATTTAGTAAGAGTAGAAAAATATGGCTGGAGTGTTATAGAATGTCATGCTTTTGATCTGACCTCTCACTTTTCCAGGCAAGATTTTGTATAGGTCACATAATTTTAGAAATCCATTGTCTAGAGATGCAAACTTAAAAATGTGCCTCTCAAAGCGAGAGGCTGAGAAGAGAGAAGAGGGAGGACATCTGAGATAACTGGTGGGAAAAAAATGAAGGCACTGGTGCATGGTTGGTGCTTTAACAAAGTGTATCTAAAACACAACTTTGAATAACTTTGTAAATCATGATGTTTTAATAAAATTTTAATATAATATTTTTAAGTTGGTACACGCTTCCAGAACGACTGGTCTCACACTTTGCCACCTCCTTTTTTTATGATGGGTCACATTCCTTAACTTAATTGCAGGCACTGCTTCTCTTTTCATAATAGTTCTTTTCTTAGAGATGATGGGTGGATTCTCCACTGAACTTTTTCAGTGGTACCCCCACAAGATTCTTTAATTTATTCAGTTTATGGCACAGATCTGGTTATGAAAACAGAAGGGACATGACAATGCCTCATTTTTGAGGCATCTTATTAATCTTACTATTACTAGAAACAAATAGTTTTACATAATGGCTTCTTCACTTCTTCTTATAGATCATTGTCCTTTACCTTAGTGAGGCCCGCTATGAACAGACATCTTGCCTTGCCTTTGTAGTGTTCAGTTTGTCTGTGTGACTTGTTTTGGCTAAGAGGAAAAAGTACAACTAATAATATGCTAGCTCTCTAATCCTAGACCTCTAGAAGGTCTTCTGTCTTGTTTCTGCTTGCTTCTGTGTCTCTCTGCTGGTACAAGAAGAAGGATAAGAAGATTATGAAGTAGTATCTTCCCAGATCAAGCCTACCCATAGGTTGTGAATTCACACAAAGCCTATTTTTATCACATGTTAGTGAGGTTTTATAATTACAGAGAATTTGTGTGGTGGTAAATAAGGCCTTTATTTTTTAAATAATAGAGATGCCGTTAATAATTTATTATTAATGTATTGTTAATAATTGTTAATAATAAAAAAGTTAAAGTCCTGCTTGAATCAATAATGGTAAACTGTATTTGCTGCATCCTACTTGCTTCTTGTTTAGTAATAGATTTCATTTATTAATTTAAAGTATTTAAGTATTTTAAGTACTTAAAGTACTTTAAAAAGTATTTAGAAAGCTTTTGTGTGCCAGAGAAATAATTCAACAAGTAGGGTACCTGCCTTGCAAGTAGGCAATCAGGGTTTGATATCCAGCACCACTCAAGGGCCCAAAGCATGATCTGATCCCTGATCAAAGAGCCAGGAGGAAGCCCTGAACACTGCCAAATATGACTAAAAAGAAAAACCCCTAAATAAATAAGTTAAATAATTAAAATAATTTTTCCTGAAAACCGTATTTATTCTAGAATAATACAAACCTAAAGATCCAAATTCTCTGTTGATGAAAAGCTGAATTGTTGTGTTAGCCTCTTGCAGTAAGACAAATCTTGATGGAAGAGCAAAATTGAAAACTCCATGTGGTTCATCACTGGCTTCTATAGTCAGGACAGCTGCATATCCTTGAGCATCAAGTAGGGCAATTCCTGCTGGTGGAACTCCTAAAAAATGACAGGAACCACACAAAAATGGAACTACAATTCACATTAAATTCTAAATACTTTAAGTATATCATAGCTCTCTAAAGCATATTAATCAGAAAATGTTCCATTATGTTCATTCTATCACAGAAGTCAGGTTGATAACACAAACTACATTTTAGTTTTGTTAGAAAATAATGAATTTTTGTATTAAACATTGCAATTATTTATTGCTACTGGTAATCTGAATTACATAATTGAAATAGAAACCAAAAAAACTAGCAAAGTAATTTACTCAAAAATTATTCCAGATGTATTATGTATTAATTGATCCAAAATACAAACTACTCTTCTAATATAAAACTAATTTCAGAAATTCTATCTTGGAAAAATATTTTAACCCATAAAAAAACAATTAACTAACCTTCGATTTTTTTCCATAGCTTAAAAATAAAAATAGTACCATTCTCAGCTAATGTTCTTAATAAACATTTTATTGGACAGATGTCACTTACTGTAGATTTTTTTAAATTAATATACATCTAATAGTTACAGAATGGGCAATTACATTTTTATGAACATAATACCAGAAATAATATAATATTGCACATAGTAAAACCAACTTCAATTCCCTGCTTTCCATAAAATGCTTTGAACCCATCAGGGTTAAATTAAAATAAAATAAAATAAAATAAAATCCCTGAACAAAGAGCCAGAAATAGCATTGAGCAGACTCAGGCATGACTCCAAAACTAAAATAATAACAACAACAACCTAAAATAATCTAGGTACCTTTATTAGCACAGTAGGAAGTTTATCAGTTTCATAAAATTTAATCCTGAATTACCTTGTGTCCTGATATCACTGAGAATGACTTGGTAAACTTCTTTCTCCTCAGGAATAGTGTCGTCCAACAAATGCACAAATATTGTTTCATTCAATGATCCCTAGGGAAAAAAATAAATAAATCATTTTATTGTCACTGGACAAAAAACTCCTTTTGCTGTGTTGCAATATAAATTTTGTATCCAAATATATTTCAATGTAAAGAGTTCTGTAAATATTTACAAAAGTAATTAAACTCTTAATTACAGAACAAAAACAGAGAGGTAAAGACATAGAGGTGGGCATCAAGAGGAAGCAGATGGGAATAGTTAGAGGTAGAAGTCGAAGACCTGAGCTATATCAGTGGTGTAGAGAGTGGAATAGCTCTATATCCAAACCACAGAGTCAACTTCATTGAAAACAGGATATCCAAACCAGAATAACAAAACAATAAAGTTCTTTTTAAGGAGGCAGGCTGTGGAGTGGGAAGGTACCTAGGGACACTGGTGGTAGGGCTGGTGTTGGAATATTGTATGCCTGAAATTCAATTCATGGCATCCTCAAAAACATAATTTTTAAACGAATTCAATAAAAGCACTGATTTAAGAAAACCAAGACTAAAGTAGATTGGTTCTCATGTGGATTATTTGAATGTGGCATTAATGAATATAAGTTGTAGGCTACAAATAATGCAAAACTATTGACAATTTTAGAGAGAGCAGTAACTTTATGGAATTTCTATGATAGTGGTTCACAGGAAGTAATGAAGCCTAGAACATGTGACAGTGTTGTATGAAAACAAGTTACTGTAGACTCTAGTGGCCCAACTTACTAAGATAGTGGAAATGCCAAGTAAAAATGCACCATGATCAACTGTTATTGAGATAGTGGAAATGCCAAGAAAAAGAACGTTATCAACTAAGAATTTATTATAAATTGAGTGTCAAGTAGGTAAATGATTACATTATAATAAAATTTTACTGATTTTCTACCCCCAAAACGTTGGGGCTTTTTTGGGGGGGAGATTTTGTTTTTGAGTCACACCCAGCAGCACTCAGGGGTTACTCCTGGCTCTATGCTCAGAAATTGCTCTTGGCAGGCTCGGGGGACCATATGGGACACCAGGATTCGAACTTACGACCTTTTGTATTAAAGGCAAACACCTTACCTCCATGCTATCTCTCTGGCCCCCAAAATGTTGTTTTTTAAAGTGATTTCCCACAGAGCACCTCCTTTCAAGCTACCAGTCTCTAAAAGTGATCTTAAAGTATAATGTGAACAGTATTAAAAAAAAACATATACTTGTTGTCATCATGGTTTCAAAGCTCTGAAATAGTCAGGAGTAAAATAAAATAAAGCATTCTATCTCCAGAATCACATAGGTGTACCAACAGAAGTCAGAAAAGAAAAAAGAGAGCTTAGCTCAAATACAAAAAAAAAAAAAAAAATAAAAATCTACCTTAAAAGAAAACATGTTGCTTTTGGTCTTCCTAAAAAATGTATTATCATCAGTTATGTCAACTATGTAATGCATTTTCTTTAAATAAATTAAATTTAAAAAAGTACACCCCCTCACCAGTGCAACCTTCCCACCACCAATACCCCCAACTCTCTCCTTCCCCACCCCCTGCCTATCTGAGCATCACCAGCTGTGGCCCAAAAACCAAAATAAATAAATAAATTGGCTTCTGAAAAAAAATCTATCAATGTGGAAAAAGAACTACACTTTTAAGCCTTTGAAATTACTTGAACAATTTCTTACTTTATTTTTCTATGAAACTATCAATAATCACCATTACATCTTCATAAAATAATCAGTTTTGCCATTTTTCTTATTGTGCTTGTTTTCTTTATATAGCACTGCAGTGGTTTATTTTTTTTAGCAGTGTTACCTCAGGAAAGAAGAGTTCTCCAGTAAAGTTAACAAAACTGAGATCAAGGTTTTTCCCAATAACTTTCCAGCTAACAGTAACATTTCCTCGACCTGGAGGTGTTCTTGTTACATGGAATTGTAAAATTTCTCCTGCAATAGAAATGTAAACATTGAAAAATGCTTAATGGATAATTAATATTTGAACTCAACAAAACCCATATTCCAAACATGCAATCATTATACTACTCTTACAAAAAACATTACAAAGCTCTTGTTTTGTTTCCAAAAGTTTTATACATGCTTATAGCTTGTTAATACCATAATTTCACTTCTAAATACTTTCACTTCATAGAACTTCAAGAAGTTAAAAAATAGCTAAATTATGATAATTACATAAAGCACATGCTAAAATGAAAGCACAAAATTGGATACACTCCAAAGCATGCAACAGAACATAAAGCTCCATAAATTAAGGAAAATAATAAAAATCTTCATGGTTAAGCTAGTAATAACACAAATTCTTCCTTCACTTTGCAAAATGACACAAACTCCTTACACTGATTTGCAATGTGATTTTACACAATGCATGCATATAAATGCTTGCAAATACCTGAAAATCACATTTTTAATTGTAACTTACATATACCATCAATGATTTTGTTTTATAAAAAGAAATACAAAGGAAAGGTGTCAAATCTGAACACTAACCTAACTTCGCCAAAGTTACAGTTAATGTACTTCAGTTACAGATGATAAACTTCCTAATAATTGTGAGATATTTTAGTTTATCCAGGAGTATTATGCTTACACATAATTTGTAAAATAAGGAAATATCACCCATTTTTAATTGTTAAAAGTAGAAAGTTCAAGACAATGAATGATGAAAATATGCTCAATTCAAAGCATTGAATGGTGACATACAAAGTTCAGATATTCTAATAAAGAGCTGGAAGTGGGTGGATAGCACAAGAGTTAGGAGAGCAAGCTTGCACCAAACAGTGCTTGGATCTCTGGTACCACATAGCTCAGGAGCACTGTCCAATAGAGCTAATGGCTCTCTTAGCACTTGTGTGTACAGCCCTCCTGTCCCTTGACTATACTGGGTTGGTCCAGGAGGTCCTGGGCACCAAAGAACTGGAATATCACCACATTCTTGGGCTGAAACCCTGCCCCAACTATTACCAAAAATAGTTCCTAAACCCCCTGAACAATGCTTGGAAGGCCTCCTATACAATAAAAGAGATACTAACGAATGGCATCACTAATGAAAGTTTTATTATGAAATGATGTCTAATAGAAATTATAAGAACACATCCTTATGCAAATTCTGTAACATGGACATATATTTGAGACCAGGCATATTCATTAAAAATCATTTTTCTTAGTTATACAGGTAAGTAAATGATTCTGACACTTTAGCAACCAGAATGAAAATAATAAAATCATAACTACCCTTTTCAAATACTTTTGAAGTACTGCAATTTTTTCTAAAGATAATAAAACTAAACAAACATTAAAATAAAACAATGTTCCCAACATATCATAAGTTTATAGTCATATTTTATTTCCAATCACTAAAATAATGGTAAATATTTGATATTTAAATATTTAAAATTATATAGATAAATATGTCAATATTTGAATGTTGATAAAAATCTTGATTGTCATAATGAAAATTGTTACAATTAGTTACTTTATAAAGACTGACTATAAAAAGGGGCAAAATCACCAGGAAGTTCTCTAAATCAAATTTCCTCAACACTCCAATGTCATCTTAATTATTTTATTACCAATAAAGGCTTATTTTTGTCATGATGTATCACTGATTACATAGGTACACTACACTCTCTTGGATTTTTTTACACTTATATTAGAAATCGTAGTCTCCAAATATGAGATATAACTGAGACTATGCAACTAATTACAATTGCCAAAATATAGTTAAAATTTTTAACTTGTGTAATTTCTATGGAAAAAATCTTTCTACTATAAAACATGGAATTTCCTATCGCATAAAATACAGAATTTCTCATGGAGGAGCTCTGTGAAAGGCAAACTCCTAATCTGCTATACATATATATTATACAGTTCTCATTTTTTTTTTTTGTTTTTGGTTTTGTGGCCACACCCAGCAATGCTCAAGAATACCTCCTGACTTTACACTCAGGAATTACTCCTGATGGTCCTTGGGGGGACCATATAAGATGCAAGAATAGAATCTAGGTCAGCCATGGGCAAAGCAAGTGCTGTACTATCATCCCAGCCCATACTTCTCAATCTTAAAGAAGTAAGCTATGAGTTATTGTTTCTTTTATTTTGTTTTATTAACCGTTATCTAACATAGATTGACAGTTTTTCCCAATACAATAAAATGAATGACTAAATAAAATGAAAGAGCAAAGTTTTTTAAAAACTCATATAACATATGAATCCAAAGATAATCACTTTTGAATCTCACTGTAAGATAAAATTATCATAAAAGTTTCTGGAAAAGTTTGTTTCAGATTCCAAAGTTCTCACAAACCAGAATACCAAATAGCATCAATTTGGGGCCCAGTGGGCATCTTCTGAAACCCCTCAATGTCCTTTCATTCTGTCATTCTTGGGTTTTTGGCTTCCCATAACATATTTTTGTAATTCCTAATCAAGTATCACTTTTTTCTAGGTTAGTTTGTTTTGTTTTGTTTTGGAACTATAATTTTATTGGTTGCCCAAGAGAGTGAAAAAGATATTGATCATTTTCTTCTGGCAACTAATGAACATTCAATCTTTTTGTAGTTTATTCTCACCATTATAGCAGTCTTCCTTGTTTCACATAGCTCTCTCCTTTACAGCTTGTATTTTTCCTCTAACCATAAAGCATTTGTGAATTTTTGAAGTGCAATTATTGACCCTAAAATATAATTTCTATATCTAATCTCAATACAAAGGTTCCCAAAATCATCAGCCCTACCACCTCCTTAGAAAAAAATCACTCAGCACACCCTAAAAAACAACCCTAACCTGGTTGTTATCTTAAGTAAACAACCAGAAAGTGCCTCCTATTATTATAATTATACCCAGGGTTACTCTTTCATTACTGAAAGGTGAAGTGCCTGTGTTAGGAAAGACTTAGAGACTCAATTTCTCTCATTTCTTTCCTATACATTCACACTACTACTCAAATTAATGATTCTTCCAATTGACATGAATTGAAATATTTACTTAAAGATCCTGAACGGTCAGATTTTGCAGCAGATGTTTTCTAGCAAAAGAGTCTCATTTCACTAGGATCCAAATAATAGCATTGGCTTTGGATTCAGATATCACTGTGCTCAACTTTTACTATAAAAAACTGTGAGTCTATATAAAATTAATTTTTTTTTGTTTTTTGGCTCACACCTGGCAGTGCTCAGGAGTTACTCCTGGCTCTACTAGGCTCAGAAATGGCTCATGGCAGGCTCGGGGGACCATATGGGATGCCGGGATTCAAACCACCATCCTTCTGCATGCAAGGCAAACGCTTTACCTCCATTCTATCTCTCCGAGTCCAAAATTAAATTTTCTTAAGAAAAATATCTATTTACATCAGAGGACTGTTGTTAAAATTAAGCAAAATAGAGGAGGGTAAGATAACTCTGTTGAGTGCCTGCTTTACACATTGGACACCCATGTTTGATCCTTGGGATCACAGTATCTCCAAAACAGAGTTGGGAGTAAACCAGAGTACTGTTGAGTGTGGTCTAACATCCCTGCCCTTAAAACACACAAAATTAAATGAAATAACTTATGTTAAGTGTCCAGAAAAAAATAATAAAACACTAAAGTTATTGTTATTTTTAATATTGACTTCTATTTACTGTTTATATCATGACTTTTTCCCTGTACTACACTACAAGTAAATGTTGAGAGTTGATCATCTATCTTTATATTGCACTTATGGCAGTGAGCATGTTAGTCAATTTTATTCACTACTTTCATGATGATATCAAATTCTATACCGTTAATGAAAGAAAGAAAACAGTTCTGAAAAATGCCTTACATATTTCTATTAAGAAGGTAAATAAATTTGCAAGTTGGGAGAAAGATGAAAGTTAATGAACGCAAAAATGCATTCATTTTCCAACACAGTTGTTAAGTAGCTATATGACCTTCTCAAGCCATTTAATTTGCTTCTATCTATATTTCCTAACCTGTAAAATAGAAGTCTAAATGCATGCTTTATATATTTTTATTTCTTAACTCACTGAAATACAAATATAATTTTAAATGCAAAGTATAGTGAAACACTACAAATGTTTTATTTCAATGAGAGTATTTGAAGACAAAAACATTATCATGTTTTAAACAAACAAAAATAACATATGCATAGCCATAAATGTAACAGAAGAAAAGGTATTTAATATTTCTTCTAGTTTGGCACTTTTATTATAAAATACATAACAAATAATATACAATCCAGGCTAAAAAACGTACTGATTAAAAGCTACAAGTTGTTTTTAATAGAAAGACAATCTCTACTGTGTGAATGCCAATTGCTATCATTGGTTGCATGTCAGGAACCGTACTAACATGTTACATTTATTTGTTCATTTAATCAGGACTAAGAAGTCTACAAAGTAAGTAATGTTTCTCATCATGTAACTAATGAGAAAGTTGTGCTTCCCATGCATGATTATTATCCTTAAAATCACAGAAGTGGAGAATGTTAGCTAGAACACAATAGCAATTTGCAAGTCTCTTAAATCTAGAGTAATTATAATACAGCCTGTTTCAAATAAGGGTCAAACACACAGTCATACACAATTCAATAAAATAAAAGGAAAAAGCCCATCAATTACTTTCAAAGACTAACACAAAAAATAATGTCCATGGAAAAAAGAATTAATGTACTCAACAAATAAAGGAACCCACCTTCATGACCTATGATAGATCTCGATGATGTCTGAAAGCTAACAATGCCTGCCACATTATCATTGGCCAAAATATTCACTTTAACAGTGTCAGAGCTGGGCAAAACTCTACTTCCACCTTCAGTGTATACCAAACGAACTATGATGCTTTCATCATCCTCTGGCTCAGAATCATCCAAAATAGTTAAAATGGCTATCTTTTTTGTTTCTCCTATAATAATATAATGGAATAATAAAAATTAATGTAGGAAGAGCATACACAAATGAAATTTTAAAATAACCCAAATAACTTCAATTATTGGAAAAAAGTAAAAATATCTAGATGAATTGCAATAATTATAACCAATAACTGCTATTCTAAACAAATGTATGTTGACTCACATACCCTCCCAAATATTAATAACTGAGAAAATTCATTAATAATGCAGGATTCACATTATGAAGAAATATTGTGAAGGGCATTCTAGATTATGAAATAGTTGAAGGGTAGAATTATTTGAAAGAATTCTGGTTTTAATATCCAGTCTTTGCCCTTGAACAATGGACTAGCTAGGTTAAGAGCTTCTCAATCATCTTCTGTCTAGATAAAGCTGTGTGTACTCTCATTCTCATTCTGGCAATTCTACTGAGTGATTTTCATCAGGCAATCAAATCAATACTGAAAAACCAGGAACACTTGAGTTAGTGGTCACAATGAGAAAAAAGAGAGAGAGAGAAAATTCAGAGCGAAAGAACCAACCTGAATAATATGATTATGGAGAACTAGATAGGATGTCAGCAACAAATACTTGTTTGTAGAATGTGGATCAGTGAAGGCAAGGAGTGAAAAATTCAGTATAAAAACATACCAACAAAGGCTGTATGATTAGCCATTTCAATTTGACTTAGGATCTCCTAGTATATTAAATACAATGACTACCCGAAAAACAACTACTGCTTAGGATGCTCAGCCTGTGGTATCCCATATCTAATTCCTTTGAAATAAGGGGAAAGTTTATCAATTAATAAACCTGAATTAAAAACCTGAATACACATCCTATCAAAAGTGTTATAACCCAATTTTTTCAAAATTGTTTACTAGTAAAGAACCATAATAAATATATTTAAACCATTTTAAAATTTTAGCCTATATTATTAGATGATGCAAAGATAAATTCTATATACTTCAATACCCCAAATTTCTATCTCCCAAAAATGAGTAATTAAAAAATTAGGTGGTCTTAGAAGACAGGTGAAAAGAGGGAGTGCATGTAAAGGTTATACATATAATCCCCAGAATTGTAATGTCCAGACATTACCAAAAGTGTTCCCCAAATTCCACCAGGTGAGAGTCTGAAAAAAAAATCAGTGAAGCAGGTAATAGTTTACAAATATACTGAGTTGTTAGACTATATTCCTGAAAATTATAATAATATTGTGAACAATGCTATTTTAATATGGAAACCTAGGAAGTCACCAAATTATATATTGCTTATGCTTGAAAAATATCACTTAAGGTTTTTCCTGACTTGTCTACTAGTCATTTTACAGTTATATCTCTATCTACTAATGCTTCTCCCTATAAGTTTGATTGCATACAGATGGTCCATTCTTTTAACTTCTCTTACTGAACTAGAAGTTGCAGTAGTATTGACTCTCTTTGGCCTAAAGGCACTGACATCATCAGACAGAGGTAAAATATACACATCCCTAAAAGTCTTCTCTTTTTAATAAAAGTAAAAATACACATATGTAGGGCCATGTCAGCATACATGTCATCTCAACAATTTTAAAAGGCCAACTAACGTGGAACTGTTTTCAAAATTATATTACAATAGTCCATATTACATAGGAAAAGGGGTTGTTGTTTCTTTTTACTATTCCTTTTGAGTTTTTTGGCTTTTGGAAGTACCGGTCCAAACTCCTAGTTCTGCACTCAGAGATCATTCCTAGCAGGGCTCAGTGGTTGATGCAAGTTACCAAGGATCAAATCCATATTGACCCTGTGGAAGCAAAGTGCCCTACACCCTGTAACAGCTCTTTGCCTCCAAATTCTTATAAGCATTGTCAGAAAAATTAAATCACTTTTTCATGAGTAACAAAACACCATTCAGAATCATCACTCACCTTCAGCAAAAGTCAGAATATCTCCAGCACCAATAAAATCTAAACCTTCAATAGCTGTTCCACCAACAATACGCCACTCAACTGTCACCTGACCTAAGCTTCCCCCAGTCCTGTGGATCATCAGCTCCACTGTGCTTTCGGGTTGTTCCTGAACTTCAACATATAAGCCATCTTCTGATGTATTGGGACTTATACTGTAGATAATAAATACTCCAAAGGCATCACCATTTAATGCTATGACAACTGTAGAAGTATTTGGCTCGCCTATGGTTGGCTGGTTGTTAAAATTGACAGTGAAATTCATAAGGTTAACTTCAAGAAGAGAAATCAGGAAACTCTCATCCATTTCTGGAAAATTATCTGGAAGAACAGAGACTGTGAGATTTGCAAATTCTTCACCTTCCTGCATTATGGCCCACTGCCTTGTAACAGGCTCATAGTCATTGCCAGCCACAGCCTGACTGCTAAAAAGAGACACTGCCCTGGTCATGTTTTTCCTATAGGTCCAGAAGTCTGAGTTGTTTAATGTTGGGCTGATCCATAATGTCATCCAAAAACACAGTAGCCCCTCAGGAGCATCTAAAAGTGAAAATGCCAAACATGCATGCTCCTTGAGACACAAAGCAGCACACTCATTCTGGGCTTCCCTCGTTGCAGACACATTCACCCAAGTTCTCCAGCGTGGGTCAGGTGCCCCTTGAATTGGTGATTCATAGAAGGACAGTAAATCTTGACCTTCCTCTACTGCAAGAGTCACTACATCAATATCAGAAGTATTGTAGAACAACAACAGTCGACCAAAGTGCCCTCCGCTAAAAATGTGGAGTGATAAAAGACAGGTTAAAGCACTCAAAGAAATCTGAATCACAGAGTAAAAAAATGCTGGTGGTGTGCTTCAATTTATATATACCCATATATATAAAATACTACTGAAAACCAAAAATGTTTTAATTATACACTTTAACATTTTGCTTTTCTTGTAAGGAAATCTTGCTGATCTCATAAGTAATTTATATCATAAACAAAGTTATGTAACTATTTAGAAAGCATGCAAATCATATCCAATTGAGAATTACCAAACAGAAAAATAATTTACATAACTAGATTTCATTCTTAACAATGATAATAACAAAACCACATTTTGAAGAAATGCAATTTCTTGCCACAAAGTCCTAAGACCTCATAATATTTTATTTTAATTTCTGAAGGGGCTTAGTGAACTGCATTTTATGTCATAATACAAATGCATAAAAAATTACACTTCATTAAGTGTACCAGTGTTCTTTAAGTTTTAAGTTCTTTAAATTTTAATTTAAAGAAATATAGAACAAAACATTTTTAGGTTAGAAAGCCCAATTACAATCCATATCACTATAAGTTTGGTTTTAAAAAATCTGATTCCTTATCTTAACAGATATATTCAAGTAACATATTATAGTAGCTATAAAATAACTTCTGTTATAAAAAAAAACACCAAAATTAAACATTTGTAGTGCAAGATATCCTTTCTCTCTACCGCATATTCCCATCATTCCCACAGATGCAAGTAGCCATCTCAAGTACCTTCGCCTGACAGTTATGTTAGCACAGGAACTTCTCTCCAGAGGCTCTTGAACTCGGTAAACAGACTGAACAAAGGCTACTGTACCATAAGGGTTATCATTGGCAGGAATAATAATGTTTGCCACTCCATCTACCCCAACAGTACCTCCACCAGAGGCATCAGTTAGTTGCACTTGGATAACCTAAAAATACAGTGAAAAATTCCTTAACAGATCCCAGTTCTGAAATTACAATAAAAATGATGCAGAAAAATAAAACATCCTAACAAAGACAACAAAATGGTATGTAATATAAACACATTCAAAGTATTCTCCATTAAATAAACAAATCCACCATGTAACAAAAAGAAACCCAACATCAACTTTAATAACAAAGTGCTTACATAAGAAATAGGACTGTTTTAAGTTCTCATTATAGTTACATAATCTTAAAAATCCATTTTAATCCTGCAAGTTGAGTTTACTAGTAAATAAGCTTTTTGCCATTTACTTTGTATTTACAGAAAACTTTATAGATAATTTCAGTAATACTTAATATATTATGTCTCACATTGTTTTAAATTAAAATTCTTAAAATTAAAAAATAAGACCACCTAAATATATGAAAGAAAATGTTTTATATGTATTAATATCTAGTAACTTATAAGTGAATGACTTAATTAGCATTCAAATAAAATATTATGAATTTATATATAATAAATAATCTTCAAAAACCAAAAAATTTTATGTAGTTCAGAAAGATATACAGTAGGTAAGGTGCTTGCCTTGTAAGCAGCTATCCTGGATTTGATCATAGATCCACAAATGATCCTCAAGGCCATGAGAAATGGCCTTTGAGTTTAGAGCCAGGAGCCAGTAGTAAGCGTTGAGCACTGAAGAATGTGTGAAAGTGTTCCCCCAACCCCCAAAAAGTAATTTTATAAAATCTAGTTTTAAAAATACTGAATTTCATATAATTCTTTCAGCCTATATATGGATTAAGTCTATTTTATCTGTTGACCATGAAAAATAAATCTAGACATAAACTTATTATAGTATTATCATATAATAAATTCTCAAAATTGTTGAATAAATGAACTAATACATGGAAACAAATCTGCATTTGAAACTGACTCATACTCAAGTCATACCAGAGACTGGACACAAACATATTGAGTTAATATTGGATAATAGTGTAAAACTCATGACAGTTGTATATATACTAATTGATTTAACCAAATGTTGAAAAGTACAATTGTCTACAAAAATCTGACTAATAAACTGTTATGCGTATTAACACCTATTTGTTTTTACTGTTTGTAAAATCACTTTCACATTACCATATTTGAAATTCTTTCAGAAATAATCTGCTTGCCCTTTTCTATAAATGTCACAATAACAACCATCTGTTCTAGTTACTTTAAGACAAAGACGATTCAGAGTGTCATTCTATACTAGCCATTCCTCTCACCTCTTCAATCTCCGGAACGTCGTCAGCCAGGACCTCTAACAACAAGGTTTGAATGGTTTCCCCAGGGGCAAATGTCACATTACCTGAGACAACTCGCAGGTCGCCAGTAGCAAGCTGTCCATTAATGGTGGCAACCCACTGAACAGTAACATTGCCGAGTGTCCCAGAATTTCGAATTATTGGCAGGTTTACCATCACTGAGCTATACTCAGGTTCCTCTACTATAAGTTTAGTGATCTGAAAACCTAAAGGGCAAAGCAGAATTAATATCAAAACAAAATGAAACAAAAACAACATAAAGCCAATGAATTCTCAGCCTAGATAGCTACTTTTCTACACAAGTATCTAAGCAGCTTGATGCCACAAAATCAGAGTATCATTGCTCAAGTCTGACAATTTTCTGTAATTTTTCCATTATGATAGAAGCAGAAAACATAGGCTAAGATGCCCATAGGAGTAGAATAGATTCCAATAAGGATTGAAATGGGTCTAGTGAGGTCTGTTGTTAACTGTAAAATCAAAGGAGCAGCTATTTCCATGACTAATGCAATTAAGAAAAGACGTTCCACATTGCTAGCCTTTCCTGTTTATCAGGAAGACCAGAGGCCCAGAAATCCAGATTTCTGTATAATTTTTCAATTAATTTTTTTCAAGAAATGGCCAAGATTTGCAAAATGCTGGTAGGAGCAGGATCTACTCCAAATCCTGAATGCCTGTGACTCTCATATTTGCACTGAGATTGATTTCTCTTTTAAAAATATAGTCATTAATCACTGCTTATCTATATGTATGCAAATCTAGATAATATAGTAGTAATAGTACATCACAAAATTAAACATTCAAAGTAATTTTGACTCTCCAAAATATATGTCTGATTTATACCTGAGGTCTCCAATTTTTTTTTCTACACCATTATCATCCTTTTTCAAAACCAAAGACTCAGAATTGAATTAGAAATTTGCTTTCTTTAAGTAATTAAATAAAATGAGCACCCAATTGCACTGAGGCACTCTAAAGCAGGGGTCTCAAACTCAATTTACCTGGGGGCCACAGGAGGCAAAGTCAGGGTGAGGCAGGGCCGCATAAGGGATTTCACAAAAAAAAAAAAAGTCCTCAATCATCATTATTAACAGTCTTAATTATTTCTTCTGAACATGAATGGAACATTGAGTGAAGATCATGAACAGTTCTTCTGAACATGGCATCTTTTGCCTATTCCTTGCTGCCAGAAACTTGACAGCGCTTCTTCTCACAAATCTGAACCACATTTGGCTTTAGAGAGGAAGCAGTTGAAACCCTCAGTATGGCTTGAAGATGATCATCATTATGTCTAGACCAGTACTTTGACTTACTGAAGTTCAATGTGGAGAATAACTTTTCACACAAATATGTGCTCCCAAAAAAGCACATGGTGTACTTGAACATTCGAAAAAGCTCAGGGAAGCTGGGGGGCAATTCTCTCAAAAATTGCCCATGCATGTCTGCTTCTCCACTAATCTCCATGAACTTGGCTTTGAGATCAGAGTTGCATTGCAGGTCAATGAGCTCCATTTGAAGCACAGGAGGGGCATTTTGCACATCAAAGGAAAAGGGGTCCACAAAAATTTGAAAGTGGCTCTGTGCTTTTTGAAGTCTGCAAATCTGTGATCAAATTCCTTCTCTAGCTTAAAAATAGCATTAACATATTTCTCACCACTGAATGGTATGCCTGCATCCACAAGTTCCTTGCATGCTGGGAAATGGCAAAGATTTGTCTGAGAGAGCTGGGATTTCCATAACACAAGTTTTGTGGAGAATGTTCTCACGTTGTCATAGGCAGCACTGATAAGATGCCCTGGGCCTTGTAAAATCTTGTTTAGTACATTCATCTTAGGTGTGATGTCAACAAGAAAAGCTAAGTCCATGAGCCATTTGTGATCACTCAACTCAGAAACAGCATTCCCATCCTTCTCCATGAAGGCTTTCACTTCTTCTCTCAACTCAAAAAATCTTTTCAGGACATTTCCCCTGCTGAGCCAACATACCTCGATGAAACATCTCTATATTCTGATTCCATTTCCTCTTAAAAAGCATGGAACCTCTGTGCTTTAAGCCCCTGGTTTGATTTGGTTGATGCATTTCACAACAACAGACATCACATTGTCATACTGCAGGCATTTACTGCAAAGGGCCTGCTGATGTATAATGCAGTGAAGAGCAATGGCCTTCTCTACACCCTCCTCTTCAATTTTTTTTTGAACAAGTGCCACCAGTCCATTTTTCCTCCCTGTCATCGATGGCGCTCCATCGGTTATTATTCCAACAAACCTCTTCCATGGCAAACATGCTTCTCAATGGCATCACACAGATGCCGAAATATCTCATTAGCAGTGGTCTGGCCATGCATTGGAATTATTGTGAGCAGCTCCTCGGTCAATTCAAAATTGCAATCAACACCACGGACATAAATTGTAAGCTACACAGTGTCTGTTATATCTGTGCCCTCGTCAAGAGCAACTGAGTATTCATCAAAACATTTGGCTTTCTTACACAGTTGATGATGTCACTTGACATGTCAGAAATGCGCTCTGCCACAGTGTTGGCAGAAAGGCTGATTTTGCTAAACTGACCTTTCTTTGTTGGACCGATAATACTTGCAGCCTGTAACATGCATTTTTTAACAAACTCTCCTTCTGTGAATGGTTTCCCTGCCTTAGCAATCATCTCACTAATCATGTAACTAGCTTCGACTGATACAACATTCTCTTTGGTTGCTTTCTTGAAGAAATCTTGTTGCCTCATTAGACATGCTTTAAGAGTGGCAACCCACTTGGCTCTCTCATTTCCTTGATAGTTTGCACATTCCTCAGCACGTTTAGTTGAATAATAGCGTTTCAAGTTGTATTCCTTGTGCATTGCAACTTTCTTTGAGCAAATAAGACATGTGGGGATGCCCCTGTGCTCAACAAATTAATATTGAGTCTCTCACTTTTCCTGAAATTGTCTGTGCTCATCATCAATCTTTCTCTTCACTGTAGGCTTTGATGAAGTCATGATAAAGGTATGACAAAATCCAATTCTGTAATAACCTTCTCTCCTTTCTCTCCCTAGGCCTCCGATAATGCAAGGGACAGCGAGCAGGAGCAGGAGCAGTGGAAATGACGTCTGCGCTAGGCGCAAAGTATTAGCGATTATTAGCTTACCAAATATTCACAATAAAAAAATTGCATTAGTAAGAAAAAAATCACAAAAAATCCCATTAAACATTTGCATACCCCGAACAGAACTGCTCAGGGTATGTGAATGTTTAATGCGATTTTTTCTTACTAATGTGATTTTTTATTGGGATTATTCGGTAAGCGAATAATCGCGAATACTGCAATATTTGAAGGCTGGCAGCGGGTCACAAAATATTGTATGGAGGGCTGCAAACGGCCCGCAGGCCACGAGTTTGAGACCCCTGCTCTAAAGTCATTACAAACTTTATTCTCTCTCTCTCTCTCTCTCTCTCTCTCTCTCTCTCTCTCTCTCTCTCTCTCTCTCTCTCTCTCACACACACACACACACACACACACACACACACATATACACACATCAAAATAGATGGTAAGGCCCACTTTGACAAATAGATTAAATTCCAAAGTAAAAGTGGTATTTTGGTTACCAAATAATCCATAGGGGTCATCAGAGGCCTCAATAATAATGATAGCCTCTTCTGATGCCCCTAGTTTGGCTCCTCCTGTTGTTTCATTCAACAGCTGCACTAGAAAAATTTCTTCCAGCTCAGGATAGATGTCATTAATAATATATATTGGCACAGCTTTACTGGCTTCTCCTTCTAATAAAACCACATCTGAAGAAGCTATACTATAATCTTCACCTAAAGGAGACAGAAAAAAAAATGCTAAGACATTCTAAAATATGTAAGAAAATTTTATATATTAAAAAATTACTTTCAATTGTCATGAATTTTCTTGGAAGGGTTTTTTTAGGATTCTGAACTCATTTATTCTTAATACAATTTTCTCTCTTGCCCCAAAACTGTGATGTTAAAATTTTTTTAAAAAAATGAATAAAACCTCCTAAGAATATTCAAGTTCATACCTCCTTTTTTGGGGTAGGGACCATTTGGGGAAATAGGGACAAACCAAGCCTAACACATGCAAGACAAGTGTTTCATTCATTCATTCATTATACTATAGATCCAACCCCATTTCTTTATGAATATAAAGAAGTATATAATTTTGTTTTACTGGCTATACACAGAAATAGTAATGAATATTACTAATGAATATTACACTAATAGAAATAGCTATACATGCATTCATTACCTTAAGACAGTACAGATCTACCAAAAATGTGCATATAATACTTTTAGAATAAAGAACAAAACCCAATTTCTTATCTCACGGGGGAGATAGATTACATGTGTATAGATTCAAACATGTCAACATCAACAGTATTATAGTTTGAAGCTATGGACTTTCCTACAGTTTTATTAAACATTGCACTGTTCACAGTAAAAATGGTAGAAACTTGTTTCTGGTCACATAATAGGTGGAGAAAAAAGTCTTCATATGGCGCTTGAAGCTAATTTTCTGGTGCATTGATTAAATTTCATAGTCAGTATATAGGTACTCAGATATTCCTCTAGGTTTTCATCCAAAGTTTTGCAATATTGATGTTCACATACCACCTTGGGTCCAGATAATGCCAGAACATTGTTCAAGTAAGTATTAATTCCAGATAATTTATTTTTTAAAAAAAATAAGCATGATAATCTTTAACCCTTTCTTACTTAAGAAACTGAATGAATACTAGATAGAAATTTAATAATTCTCTTTCTCCCTAGCCTGGGGAGTGCTGGGAGGCTTGGCAGGCCCCCAGCCATCCTTGTCATTTTCCCCTGACTCCAGACCTTCCCTGGTGCCAGCTCAGATGGCCAGAAGTGGGTTCAAGAGGACTCTTAGTGGTCCTCAGGTTTCCTCCTCCCTCCGTACTCCAGGGGGGAGGTGCATGGAGAGGAGGGCGGGCAGACATCTGGCTTCCAGTTTCCTCTTTGATTCTGGAGACCAGCTCTTGCCAGGTATGGGGTTTGGGGAGACCCCATACCAGAACCTTTCTCCCTAGCCTGGGGAATGCTGGGAGGCTTGGCAGGCCCCCAGCCGTCCTTGTCTTTTTCCCCTGACTCCAGGCCTTCCCTGGGTGCCAGCCCAGATGGCCAGAAGTGGGTTCAGGTGGACTCTTAGTGTCCTCAGGTTCCCCCTTCCCTCAGTAATCCAGGGCGGAGGTGCATGGGGAGGAGGGCAGGCAGACATCTGGCTTCCGGTTTCCTCTTTGATTCTGGAGACCAGCTCTTGCCAGGTATAGGGTTTAGGGAAGCCCCATACCAGAACCTTTCTCCCTAGCCTGGAGAGTGCTGGGAGGCTTGGCAGGCCCCCAGCCATCCTTGCCTTTGTCCCCTGACTCCAGACCTTCCCTGGGTGCCAGCTCAGATGGCCAGAAGTGGGTTCAGGTGGAGTCTTAGTGGTCCTCAGGTTCCCCCCTCCCTCCGTACTCCAGGGGGGAGGTGCATGGGGAGGAGGGTGGGCAGACATCTGGCTTCCGATTTCGTCCTTGATTCTGGAGACCAGCCCTTGCCAGGTATAGGGTTTTTCTCCCCTGGACTTCAGTCTTTCCCTGGACACCGGTCTAGGTGGACTCTATAGGGGTCAACAGGCTTTCCCCCTATCTCTCCCTACACTAATGGGAATGCACTCTGGGAGGAGGGCAGGCTGTTCTAGCACTGGTTTATATTGGGACAGTCAGTGGAAATTTTTTCTCTTTTTTTTCATATTGATATTATTGTGTGCATATATTCTATATATCCATAATATCCATCTTGTATTGGGACCTTGATACTGCCCTACAAAGCTCATTTCTAATATTTTACTGCCTCAGTCCCAACCCTTACTTCCCCCCATCCTCCCATGTAGGTGCAGCTAATGACATGAAGCTCACCACATAGAATGATAAGTGCAGTTAGAGAAATAACTACACTGAAAACTATCATAACAATGTGAATGAATGAGGGAAAAAGAAAGCCTGTCTCGAGTACAGGTGTGGGTGGGGTAGGGAGTAGGTAGATCTGGGAAATTGGTGGTGGGAATCCTGCACTGGTGAAGGGGGGTGTTTTTTACATGACTGTAATCATACAAGTACAATTATATTTGTAATCACGGTGTTTAAATAAAGATAATTAAAAAAAAGAAATGTAATAGTTCTTAGGCAAATTTCTCTCTTAAAGCTATAACTCTAACCACCAAAAGAGGAAAGTCTCTTACTGTTATCTTTACTAATGGATTAATATTATTTATATTTAAATAGTTATTCTAGTCATTGTTTATATTAAGCTCTTCAATAAACAAAGTCAAGCTCTAAAATAAACAAGCAAATAAGCCATAGACAAGCTACTGTCAAACACTACTTTCATATGATTATACATTTTTACCCCTACATTACTCAGTATCATTGAGACACTGAATTCCTTTCAAGACTAAAAATGAAACACAGATTAAATCCAACAAACTTCTTTAATTTATAGTTTACTTTTTAAAGATTTGTGTATGTTTTGGTCATAAAAGTGTGTACAATCATACACACTTTTCCCCAACTGCTCATCCAAATTCTACAAGTTTGGTATTATTATATAGATAAAAATCTCCATGTTTGTCTTTGGAAAGCTGTGGATTGTGAAGGGAGATCGTACAGAAGTTAAGGCAGCAACCTTTAACATAGTCGACCCAGGCTCCATCTCTAGCATTGTATATGATACCTTGAGCCCCACCTGGAATGATCCTTGAACAGTCGGCAAAGCCAGGTGTGGCTCCAAGACCTTCCAATAAAATTAAATTAAATTTTAAAAATGCCATTTAAAAAAATTTAATGCAAGAATCTGATTAAATTCTAGTCAATTTTTTTAAACTAAATCTTTGTGCACCTTTATTAGTCAAGGAAACACTATTCATCTAAAACATTTCTCTATTCCAAAGATGACTTATCTCACCAGCTATTGCAGTTATTGGCACAGCTTTAAACTTCACAGAAACATCTGCAAATGCTCCGCCTGTTCTAGTCACATTGATAATGGGTCCAACATGATTTTCTGCCACTCGGACAACTGGAGCTGAGAGCTGAAGGATTCCAAATGCATCATCATTGGCAATGATAATTAGATGAGCAATACTTTCTACATTAGGCCCAAGGCGTGGAGAATTTGGAACTGAAAAAAATAAAGTTAGCATATCAAAATTCTCAGAACTGGCCAAAAGTCATCAAGAATACTCAGCAAAGATCCCAGCAACTAAAAGAAATCATCCTTTGCTATTTTCTCTCTACTATTTATATTTTTAAAAATAATTGATTATATACAAACCAGCACTCAACAGGGAGAATACAAAAATAAAGTCTCTTACTTTCTTGTAGTTTTACATGTAGCAAAAATTATATTTAGAATCCTTATCAAAGCAATAGCTGTCCTATAAGGTTAATTTAATAAATATGGGAAACTTACGAAACAGTCACAAAATGAACTAAAATATTATTTTGTTAATATTAAAATAATGAAATCTAATTAGTAACGCTTTTCTAATTAGTTCATTTCCATGTCAATTCTTTAAAAAGCATTTTAGAAACAAAATTGAGTAGTAAAGCAAGTCTCTTGTTAGCCTTCCATGACCAGCTGCAAATCATCAGGCTAATCACTGTTTTCCTTCATAAACCTCTTCCTTCCTGCTCTATTGAAGCTAATAGTCATTGTCAGAATGGGGGAGATGGTCAGCCTCAACAGACTTCAAGCCTGCCCTAGGAGACTTTGTGTCACATAATTAGAGCTTCCTTCCTACTCCCACTTCCTTTCGAGAGAGAAAAACTTATTCTGAAAGTGTTTAGAACCATCTACAAATTTCTCTGATTTATTTTCTACATTCAATTCCAATTAACACTCTTACCAAAACAATGTTTAGAAAGCAACTCTTTTTTGTTTGGTTTTTGGTTTGTTTGTATTGGGGCTACACCCATCCAGCCATGCTCTGCAGTGATTAAGACAGACTCCTGAAAATGCTCAAAGGACTATACAGGATTGAATCCAGGATGGCTATATGCAAGGCATGTGCCCTAGTTATTGTACTACTTCTCCAGCCCCCAAGAAAACAACTCTTGAACACAAATGAAACATCAACAAATTCATATCAAAGGTAACCAAATTTGAGTTCAAATTTAGAATGGGTCTACAGTATGTTAGTATTGAGAAGTATGTATGAATAAAATTTGATATTTTTTTAAAATTTTAATCTAAAACAAGCAATAAAACCATTTCATTTTAATATATGGGTCTGGGCCAGGACAAAGCATATCCAACTTAAAATTATAAGGTACGAATCAAAAATTATATAATTAAAATAGAAAAGAATATCATAGAGGTTTATAGCAACAAATGACTTTTTTAAAACGAGAACTACTTAACAGATATATTCTAAAACACTTTTGGTGTATGAGCACACATAATCTCCATACCATTACTATGTGGTAGGTAATTGTCCACATTTTATAGAAAAGTAATAAAAGGCACAGAGAAGTAGAGGAGGATACCAAATTCCTCACTCTCAAGACAGATCAACTAGACATATCAGGAAAATGCAACAGCACTATCCAGATAGGAAAAGAAGTAAAGCTCTCACTGCCGCGAAATCTATGCCTTTTTTATTGGCAAATAATGAAACTAAAGAGAGAAAGTAAACAAAACAATTTACAATTGTGTCTCAGAAAATCAAGTACCTGCAAATCAACATAACAATAGATATGAAAGAAACTATAAAACAGACTAAAAGAATTAAAAAAAAATGAAACAGAGCAATCGTACAGCCAATAAGGCACTTGCCTTGCATCTAGCCAATCTAGGATTGATTCTGATACCCCCATATGGTTCCTCAAGCCCATCAGGATGATTCCTGAGCAGAGCCAAACATATTAAAACCTGAGCAATGATGGATATGGTCCAAAAACAAAAAGAGAAATGAGGATATGAGAAAATAAAAATTCTCTGTTGTGTACTGCACAGACTAACATTATTAAAATGACAATCCTGTCCATTGTACATTCAGTGGAGTTACAATAAAAATACCTACAACATTTTATAAAACAGATCAAATGGTATTTGTTTATATGGAGTAATAAAGCCTTCTAAACACCCAATGTAATACTTCAAAAAAAAAAAAAGGTAATGGGAGGATTCTCTTTCCCCAAATTCCAAGTGTAGTATAAACACTATATAATCAAAAACTGCAATGATGGAATAAGAAAGATTCTAAAATTAATAGAATAAAATTGAGAGTCTAGAGACATATCTTCAGGTAAATGTACTGTTAAGTACAGAAGCAAAAAGTATGAAGTAGAGCAAGAAAAGAACTCAAAAAAAATTTAATTCAGACCTTTTCCTAATAATATCATGCAATAAGATCAATGTAAAATGGACTAGAGACCTCAGTGCCAGACCTGAATCCATAAGCTATAGTGAGGAAAACATTAAAAGAGTACATCTTAACATTGAAGTTAAAGGCATCCTCAGGGATTCAATGCCTTTAGCAAAGGAAACAAAGGCAGAAATAAACAAATGAAACTACATAAAACTAAACTTCTGCAATGAAAAAAAAAAAGACCAAAATGAAAGGCATCCCAGTGACTGGAAGAAAATATTTGCTAATCACATATCTGATTAAAAAGCTAATATCCAACATGTATAAAGCACTGGCAGAACTTTAGAAAAAATATCATCAAGAAACAGAGGGAGGAGAAAAGCAGAAACTTCCCCAAAAAGACATATAAACGACCAAAATCCATATACAATGCATCATTTATAATCAGATTCATGCAAACAAAACAATAATATCTTGCAAAGTAGATCAAGAATTATTCTTAGAATCCTACCAGGATTATCCTTAGAACACTCGATTTGAATATAAAATGTTGAAAGCTACGATCTAGATTATAATAATACTAGAGGTGAGTTAAACATGGATTACATAAGTTTTCAACATTCAGATTCATTCAAAAATATTAATTTGAAAGGATATATGCAATACCATGTTCATTGCAGCACATTTTAATAGCCATGTTTAGAAACAATTCAGGGCCCGGAGAGATAGCACAGCGGTGTTTGCCTTGCAAGCAGCTGATCCAGGACCAAAGGTGGTTGGTTCAAATCCTGGTGTCCCATATGGGTTTCCCCCCCCCACCCCCACTCCCCCCACCCCACTCCCACCCCCGTGCCTGCCAGGAGCTATTTCTGAGCAGACAGCCAAAAGTAACCCCTGAGCAACGCCGGGGGTGTGACCCAAAAAAAACAAAAACAAAAAAAGAAACAATTCTAATACTTAAGGATGAATGGATCAAGAAGTTGTGGTATAAATACACATTGGAGTACTATTTAGCTCCAAAACTGAACAAAAGCATGCAATTTGCATGAATGGAACTTGAGAATATACTAAGTGAAGTGAGATAGAAGGAAAGGGACAGATGAAGAATGATATTTTTCCTATGTGGAACTTAAGGAGACACAACCAGGTAACAACAATAATGCAACATAATGGGCCCGGAGAGATAGCACAGTGGCATTTGCCTTGCAAGCAGCCAATCAAGGACCAAAGGTGGTTGGTTCGAATCCCGGTGTCCCATATGATCCCCCGTGCCTGCCAGGAGCTATTTCTGAGCAGACAGCCAGGAGTAACCCCTGAGCACCGCTGGGTGTGGCCCAAAAACAAAAACAAAAAAAATAATGCAACATAATGAAGAACTGTTTCACAAAATTAGTTAGTGGGAGGACTTGAAAGGGAGTTGTGGAGCTCTTGGGGGAAAGAACTACTGAGGCTAATGTGAATATTATGTATGGGGGAAACAATCGCTAAGAACATTGTGAATTACAGTATCAGTATTGTGAATTTTAATATTCAATATTGTGAATTACAATCAATTTTTTAAGTTTAAAAATAAATAAGATTCAATTAGAAAATATAGTGGACTTTGGAAACATGACTTCATGTTTTCAAGTGCCCTACTTGCATTTCTTTGCCTTAGAAAATTTTGTAAAATGATGTTTTCAATGTAAGAAGCTAATTCTTTTACCAAATGTTCTACCATGTCTAATTTTAAATTTGCTTTCTCAAAATTCTTACCTCTATTAAAATGTTTACTTACTTGGGCGATCCTGTACTTTCTCTATTAAAGTAGAGTTAAGTAATTCAATAAACAGAGATTCCGATCTTTCTGGCTCATCATCATCCAAAATTGAAACAGTTATTGTGGCCTCACTCTGATTAGCTCCAAAAAGAACAAATCCAGAAACTGGTATACAGTCTTTTCCTTGTGTTGCTCTGGCTAAATTAGGTGGAAAATAAGATGGCTTGTCCATATCATCCAGTGTTGCATAAGTAACCATGACTTTCCCCATGAGGCCTTTTAACCTGAATATTGACAAGGTGATGTTCTGTGTTGCTTCCTCGACTTGAATTGGTCTATTTTTCTCAGAAAATATAAAAACCCCATAAGGGTCATCACTAGCCAAAACTATTAATGTAGCATTAGTATGATCACCCAAAGAACCACTGGAAACACTGAGAATTGACACAAAGAACACTTTATCCAGTTCTGGCCATTCATCTGGCAATATTTCCACTGTGATGTTGGCACTCTTTTGCCCAATCTCAAATGTGACATTGCCAGAGGTGAAGGAGAGATCACCATCAGGATCAGACTCTATGCTCCAAACCAAAGTCACATGAGAAAGGGTTCCATGGCTTCTCAAGATCTGTAAAATATTAATATTAAGACAAATTATAAAGAGGGTCTAGAGTACATGCTTTGCATTTGGAAAGTGCAACTCCTGGCACCACTAAGAGTTACACAGAACTGGGAAGAGCTCTTAAGCACAGAGGAAAAATCTAAAAAGTATTCAAAGAATGACTAATACCATAAACTGCATTTACTATAACTAAAAATGGAAAGGAGATCCCACAACCAAATCTTTTCTTACTAACCCCACAGTTGGTGCTCTGCTCCCTGCCTAAACATATGTCATTAACAGAGTTTAAGATCCCAGCTTCCTCTTAAATCAACCCTCAAAGGAGTTCAGTTACCATTCAGTTCTAAACCAACACAACAATCTAATGAATTCCAGAACTGACATCACACAGGTCTACTAAAATTTGGCACACAGATGCCACTTTCACTCAGATTCATGATCCTGTATTTAGCACATAGATCCATTTAATCTAAATTTCAGTGAACATGTGAAAAGAAAAAAAATCAAATTATTCAGGAGGAAGAAAAAAAGAAGAAATTCATTGGTCATGGGAATGCTACCTGGCAAAGCCTCTATGGAAAGGAATATGGATTTCTCAAAAACTTAAAAATGGAGTTATCATAAGATTCAGCTTCAAACCATTTACCTAAACACAAAACACAACACACAACACATAGGCTTCACTTCTAGAAAACTTCTAGAAAACATACAATAATTTTAAGATATGTGTGCCTCTAGGCTCATTTTAGGGCTTAGTACAATTTCCAGAGTAGAGAAAAAAAATGACCAAGTAAAGGGATAAAGAAGTTGTGGTATATCTGCACAATAGAATACCATAAACTCACAGAAAAAAATAAAAATCATGCAGCTTGTATATAATAGGAAGGTATCAGTTAAGCCAAGGTACAAATACCAGATGTCTCATTTATGGCATATAGAGACACAAATCAGGGGTAGGAACAGTATCAATAATAAATTCTGGGCACTAAATTACAAACCCGAAAATACCAGGCTGAAGGGAAGACAAAGAGGAAATGAAGAAAATGAACCAGAAATAACACATAGGCCATAGAGTCTATGGCATGTAAGTGGTAATAAAGGGTGGTACAAAATCATAATTAAAGGTCAACAATGGTGGAAGAATTGAGTTGAGATAAAGATCGAGCCAGGGCAGACAACACGACAGATGTGGAAGACCACTGATACTTAGTGGTGGTATGTACCTATTTTGTACATGGATACTATAAATCTGAGCACTACTATAATCATATTATTTAAAGAATAAAGAGTAATAATAATAAATTTCTACCCATTTCTTCACATCCACATCTCCCAAATCTGTGAGTATATACTTGTTGAAATGCAGCCTCTATATGCCTCAATCTCTCTGAGTAAGATGACTGACAACCTCAACTGATGTATGGATACCCAGAGTAAAAAAGAAATCTTTGTCATATGTTTGTAACCATAATAGCAGAATATGTATAAAACTCTATGTAAAAGAACAGTTGTGTTACATCTCCCTTTTATTCTTAAATTATTTGAATCTATGTTGCTAAGCACAATATATTCTGCATAACTAAGTTCATATGTAAAACTAAAGAAAAATGCCAAATCACTATTCAGTTATGAACTGTATTATCAATTTCACTAGGTTCATTATTCTCAGGCATACAGGAAAAAAATAGTTAACATAAGTTATGCTCATTTTTCTTTAAATGGAGGGAAAACATACTCACATTCAATGTCACAATGTTGAACCCATCTTCTGGTTCAGTTCCACTGACAAAGAGAGACTCGGGACTAAATTCAAACACACCATGTGCATGGTCAGAGGCCGCAATTGTCACTAGGATTTGGGAAGCCACTCCGATACTGGCTGCATGAATAAGTTCCAACAAATAACAAGAAAATGTTAATCAGTAATTTACAAAACAAAACAAAAAAAAAAAAGCCAAGAAATGACTTTTAGAAAAGAGTACTATCAAATAAAAAAAAAAAGAAAGAAAAGAAAAGAGTACTATCATTCACTGAGTGAGTTCTAATTTGTTTTAGAAAGAAAGGCAGACACAAATGAGTGCCCCATGTATTCATGCTTGTATGACCTTTCTCCCTTTTTGGCACTAACTTGACATGCAAATGCTGCACAAGCACTTGGGGATGAATGAGGAAAACTTGTTTTTCTTTTCCTTCTTCGTGAAAGAGAACATTCTTCCATACAGAATATATGAGGAAATTCTCCCATGCTCTTACTGACCTCAGAAAAGCATGAATCAGAATATCTTATGAAATATACCTTATGAAAGTTAGCTACTCTGTCACTTTTGCCAGTCTAATTTAAGATTTGATTTCAAAATAGGTATTAATTCAGAAAAATATATAAGCATGCAATAATATGTCTCACCTAATCCTAAACAATTCAATTCTATTGGCCAGACATCAGATCTTTTTAAATGTGCCAAGATTTTTTATGATGTATTTTTTCCTGTTAAGTTCACCCTTGATATTATATTAAGAAAAACAAGACAACAGAATCCCAAAGTTAGTGATTAAGCCGATCCTATAAGTGGCAGTGATGAATCAGAAATGGGAAAGGTGGAATTATGAGTTCTGACACTGAAGTATGAAGTTTGCCTTTGTGCAAAAAGGATTTAATACTTGTCTCTGAAGACACAAGGTTTCTATGCACTCACTCCTACTATTAAAAAAGGATATTCTAAGTCATGCCTATTTGTAAAGAATTGGTTTCAAAAGACAACTTTAATACCCGCTGCCATTAATTGGCACTTCCCATTTATTATCTTTTCTATTAATTTTGGGAAGATGTTATGAATAAAAAATAAAAAGTCATGATTTTTGTTTTGTTTTTTGGTCTTTGGGCCACACTCGGTAACACTCAGGTGTTACTCTTGGCTATGTGCTCAGATATCGCTTCTGGCTTGAGGGACCATATGGGACGCTGGGAGATGGAACCTTGGTCTGTGTCTTTGGTCAGCAAATGCCCTACCACTGTGCCACTGCTTCAGCCCCAAGTCATGGGGCCCCCAAGTCTTTTCTTTTCGAAAAGAAAATAAGCATGATGTGTTCTCTAAAGTTATAGTGCTCCTATCTATCTCTTCTTGGAAAAATGATTCCCAAGTGGAACTCAGGCATCTGGTAGTCACTCAAGGGACCATGTGGTACTGGGGAGTCAAGGCAGGATTGAGTACATGACTTGCATAGCCCCTGCACTATTCCTCTGGTCTGTGATTCTGTCTCACATAGGAAATAAAAGCATATAAAACATGTTTTTAAATAATTTTGTATATGATAGTCAAGCAAAGCTTACATTATGATTATAATCAAAAATCATTATTAAGTTCACACAGTGAAAATATGATTTTCTGAAGCAAGAACCTAATTCTGATAATCACTAAATCTAGCTGTGTAGTAATAACAGGAAGTATTTCATAAAGTTATGAATGTTAGTGAGATAAAATGAAAAGAACATATACATAATAACTTGTCGCTAATGATTAGTTTTACTTTACCTAAAAGGAAAAATTAATATAAAAATGTAGAATACTGGATTGCCTGAAAATAACTGCTTACCACGTTTGTGCATGGTTGGAAGGAAGAATTCCACGTCCCCATCACCACTACCACTGCCTTCAACCCTAAAGAATTCAGCCACTTCACAAGGAGACAGACAGGACATAATCCACACAACACACATCGACATAATGAAAAATTAAAGCTTTTCAAACATATCTAGCAAAAAAGAAATTGCAATAGTATTTACCCAATGGCATGCATTCTTTTGAAGGAAACAATATTTTATATGGTATAACACTGCCAGGTCACCAACATATAAAACTTCATTCAAGGGCTGAGCAATAATACAGTAAGAAGTTTGCCTGGCTTGTGGCTGACCCAGCTTTAATCCCTGGCATCCCATATAGTCTCCTACCTGGGTGCAGAACCAGGACAAGGCCCTCCCCCTTCAAAAAAAATCATAGATTCAGAAACTATACCATGCAAAGTATAAATAATACTTCCCATTTCTGGCCAATTCAAAAATTGGGGTGGGATTCCCCAACAGTACTGAATGGCTCCTGCAGTATTTCTTGTCATTTTCAGTCCAGCATGCCTGAGAGCATTCTCAGTGCAGGACTGATGGGTAAATGGTAGGGCCTGACAGTGGTATTACTAAGTAGCACAGTGATGGGACCATCAAGTCTTCACCAAATGAAAAAAAAAAGGAGTTTTATTTTAAAACATTCACTTTCAGCAATCAAATTATCTGTAACACTTAAAAGTATTTCTTAGATTTCCTACAGAGAATCACTGCAACCTGTAATCCCTGTGAAAGTCACTTCATCCCTTACAACAACTAATTCAAGATGAGGAACATGCGTCTAACAATTCTCTCCTATCACATAATCATACTCCCTCCCTAGTTACTATTCTCAGATTTATGCCATTCTGCTACTGACATAACAGAAAGAACTTTAGATAGAGTCTAAAGACCTCTTTTACACCAGATGGTGTCAGATGCTAGTTCTAAAACCTTCAGTAAGTTACTAAAACTCTCATTGCCTCACATTTTCACTTATATAAAAGGTCTTTTATGGAGCTGCTACAAAGATAAATAATGCAAAATATTGCTTTGAGTACTTCGGTAACATATTAAGTGCTATAATATACTAGGACTGGCTATTTCCAATATATTTCCAATATTTTATAAACCACTTACTTAACTCAATGTTAATGGGAAAAAAGGGAAAAATTTAAGAGAAGAAACAAAAGGAGACAGAGATAAACAAGACCAGGTCCCTATGTATATATGATAAACAGTATCTTATTAGTTTAAGAATCTGCCTGACCCCTGCCTTACCTTCAAAGGTCTGAGATAAAACAGAAATGAGAGTTTAGAGAACTCAGAATCTGAAACTATATTAGAATTTATCAAACAAAATGAATATACACAAACATGACTAAAACATAACCACAATCATGTTTGTAATCAAGGTGTTCAAACATATTATTAAAAAATGAATATACACAAACAATCAATGCAGGCTTCATTTTACTATCCAGTAGTTAAAAGAAAAAAGTAATTAAGTAAGAGTACTTAGGAGAAAATTCACTGGTTAGTTTAAGACATCTATTCAAGTGGTTACCTATATACATAGAATCAATATTAATAGAAAAAACAAGGTTTGCTCCCCTAATTTAAGTCTCCATAATTTTACTCTACAGCTGTTTACTTCATAAGCAGTCATTATTGTGACTTAAGACCAGGGTTAGATTGCTTTACTTTCTATTCTAACTCACCTTATCAGAGGATAGGTTGAAATTTAAAGGTGGAGGCAAAGAATTAATCAGCTTTTCTGCCACTAGCACTTACTCAGAAACAGCGATATTCAGTTTCAAATGAATGTGCATGCCCAATTAGTATTAATGTCTATTCTAGAGATACCAGACATATTTATGTAAGTTCTAAGTATCACTACAATTACAAATATTTCTGAAGAATATTTGGTATTTGATTGTACGCAATGATCTCTAACATCTTTTATATTACACATGTATTTTGGCTATAAAGTTTACAAAAACAAGTTTTCAAATACTTAATACCATAAAAATAACAATTTTAAAACTGCATTAATGAAAGTCTTGTCATGAAATCAATGATTTGAATTTATAAGGACTTGGAGGACAAGAATGTTGATCGTTTTTCATGTCATTTGCCAAAATGATTATTCAATCAAAGTTAATTACTATTTAATCATTGCCCTGATACCAAACACTGACTTTATCTCTTTTGCTTTCACCTATCCTCTAGGAACAAAGGGAAATTCTCTACCATGCACCAGAGATGCCAATATTTATGTCCTATTCAATGTCTCCTATGATAGTATGATTTCTTTTTTAAAATAATGGAAAAATTTTAGATAATAACCCCAGACTTTGTAATAGAAGAGACACATCTACTAAACATCATATGAACTCTCAATTTCTTTTTTTTTTTTTTTTTTTGGTTTTTGGGCCACACCTTGTGACGCTCAGGGGTTACTCCTGGCTATGCGCTCAGAAGTTGCTCCTGGCTTCTTGGGGGACCATATGGGACGCCGGGGGATCGAACCGCGGTCCGTCCTAGGCTAGCACAGGCAAGGCACGCACCTTACCTCCAGCGCCACCGCCCGGCCCCAACTCTCAATTTCTTAACACTTAATACAAAGGTTATTAGTATGCTACATTTCTACAACACCCATATAGCACCTGATAATTAACTACACTGATATTTCTGAAAAGAAATACTTCACCCAAATAATGAATATAAAGATTTTAAATAATCTCACTTCAATGGAGATAAGTTTTGACACTCAATGGATTTTAATTCCAAAAATCTTTAGGATTTTTAATTTAATAAGAATTAAAGAACCAGTAGTGTTGTTCTGTTTTACTCATAACTTCCTCATAACAGTTTATCTAAAGCCTAGTTTTCAACACTACTATATTTGGAGATAAGTGCAAAGGAGCTACTCTGGAAATTGACAGTGGCAAGAAAAAGAGGTTATTTTAAGAGTATCCACTATTTAATCTTTAATGACAATTACCATTTAATAAGTCAGAAAATTTTTACTATTTAACTCTGAAAGTACATTTCCTCCAGAAAATTGTCAATGGGTAATAAGTGAAGGAAACAGCACAACTGAAAGTATTAAGACAAACATTAGTGAAAAGAACTCAGAATTTACCATACCTTAAGGAACTATGTGTAAATGAAACTATAACCTGAATATTGACTTCTAAAACTGGTATCCTATACTTATACAAATACATTGTAATTTTTTTTACCAAGAAATAAACTGCCATAGAAAAAGATCTTATCTACCGTAAATCTTAAGTCACTTTAACCTTCAAGCAGCTCTTTCCTATAAATATAACATTTTAAAATTAATTCAAAGAAATGTATTTTCTTTATACTTGGCTATCATCATGACAAGTGACAAATACTTGGTATTTTCTTATTTACCAGTCTTACCTCCTCCCTCTGGGTTGAACAATTCAACTTTAAAAGTTTTTTCCAATTCAGGGATAGAATTATCAGTAATATTAACAGCTATGTATTTATATCTTTCTCCTTGTTGAAAATCTAAACTTCCAGCAACATTCTGAAAAACAAAAGAGATAGTCATTAGTTTGTGATTATTTAGGATATTATATTCCAAAATGATTATAAATAGTGAAAGAAAAGAAAATTGGTAGAGTATAAAATATATAATTAGAAGCCCCTAGTCAACTAAGTAGTATTAATCATAAACTTTAAATATTTACCAACTAAATAAAATGTATGCTTTTATCCCTTTGTTTTGTTTTGTTTTGAGGGTAACACCAGAAAATGTTTAGGACTTATTCTTGAATGTAGTCAGGGATTTCTCATGGGAGTGATTGAAGGACCATAGAGGATGTCGGAGATCAAATGATGGTCGACCACATGCAAGTACCCTACCTGCTGTAGTATTGCTCCAGCCCATGCTTATATTCCTCATATTCATCGAAGTAGTCAATGCAATACATCAAGGTAATCATAGCAAAGGAAAGTTATCACTGAGTGACATCCATAAATTCCTAAACATTTAATTCAGTGCGAAGCAAAGAATTTTCTTGGCCAAGTGCAATTTGAATAATTCAAAGTAAACTATAAAGTACTTGAAGTACTCTGTGCACAATGGTAATGACATTTTTTCTGAGAATCTCTCCAAGTAGGAATGACTATCAGCCTTTCTGGCATGACTATAAACTTAATTATATTTGCATTTATAATTTATAATATAACCTCCCATCAGAAAAGTTCACACATTACAAGAAAAAGTTATTGAATATTGACTTTGGTGTTAAAGTCTCTCTCCTTTTTATCTTACATAAGCATTACCCTCAAATCATTATATTAATTTTACAGTTCCTTAAATTTCCATAATGTCTGCTGCTATGATGCTACCCAGCATAAATTTCCCCTTTCACGGAAAACAAAACTGAGGTTAGGAAAGATTCTGTAAGGTTACATTATGCATTTATTTATTGTTTTTACTGTTTTTATTATACTTTAGAAAACATTATAATAGTGTTAATGATTAATATACAATGTTACTGCAAGTTCATTACCACCAAAGGATCCACAATCCTCCACCACTACCCCTATGTCACTTCTACTAGTATAACCAGTTTAAAACTAGTTCTATCTAGTCCCAAATCCCAGAGATTTTTTACTTGTTTTTAGTTCAGTATTGTTTTGCTTCATTTTGACAAGGTAATATCAATTCACAATAAAAGAAAAATGATCATTAAAATTAAAAGATTATTCCTTTTGTTTGAGGTACATAGACAGATAAATTAAAATGTGTAAGAAATAATTTATATCTTATTGAAAAATCTAAAACATTAAAATAAATAGTAAAATGGAGGGGCCAGAACGATAGCACTATAGGTAGGGAATTTGCCTTGCACTCAATCAACCTCGGTTCAATCCTGACAACCCATATGGTCCCTCAACTCTGCCAGGAGTGACCCCAAGTGCTGCTGGGTTATGGCAAATAATAATAAAATGGACACCTGTAGCATATTAAGGTGCAAGAGAAATAAATTTAAGTGTTATTGAAATGTCACATCTCAAGGGACTGAATAAAGTTACTTTTTAAAATGATATTTAGGGGACCAAAGCAATAGCACAGGAGTGAAGGGTGTTTGCCTTGCATGTGGCTGACCTGGCTTTGATCCGCAGCTTCCCATATGATCACCCAACCATCACCAGGAATAACCCTGGGTGCAAAGCCAGGAGTAAACCCTGAGCGCTGCCAGGTGTGGCCCAAAAAAACAAAAAATAATAAATAAATAAATAAATAAATAAACAATAAAATGATATTTAGTTGACATCATTTTCAATTAAAAGACTGGCAAGTCACTAGTTTTTATTTTACTTATATCATACACCAACTTATTCCAGTCTTTTGAGAGAAGTATTATGTGTGCAGATAAAGCTTCAAAGAGTGAAGAGACTTACCTGGTAATCATCAGGACTGACTGCTGTCAATGGCACTGTTCTAAAGTCCACGATTACCCTTCCAAGGAGTCCTTGCGAACGGGTGACCAGTAACCTAACTTCTCCATCTTCCTCATGCACCATAATATGAGGAATGCTGCTTGCTGGCAAGACCATTACGTCATCAGGCTGGGGAGGCAGCCCTGTGGAGAACTGCAGCAAGCCTGATGAATAATAAGAAATGTTCTTACTCCAAATTATCTGTGAAAGAATTTCACATGCATCTGTAATAATTTTGCTCAAATCAGAACAAAATAAAATTCTGAAGGTGAGGACTATAACAAAAGCACAGCAGGGAGGGCATTTGCCTTGCATACATGTACTGGGAACACATATATGACCCCCAGTATCCCATATGCTTCCCTTTGCCCTCCAGGACGTTTCCTTAGTGCAAAGCCAAAAGTAGCCAGCCAATCAGTACGGCCAGATGTAGACCCAATACTAAAACTTGTCAAAAAGTTTCTGATGGCTTTCATTTAGAAAACCTTTATTGGATATTTTATTTTGTGCTTTTTCAAGTTTTTAATATATTAATAATTATATTTTAATATAGAGTTTAATATTCTTGTGCTTTTGATCTAGATTATATCAATAAGCTTTCAAAAGGTCAAAAAATTAAAATGATAATTTTCCTACATATTCAAAGAAAGTTTTTTTCCACATAGAAACTTTATTAGGAAAAAGAGATGGAGCTCTAAAATAGATACTCAAATATTAACACTCGGAACTCTGCTGGATCTCAGATGCCAGCACCCTTCTGCCTCTCTACTCTGCTGTCCTGCATTTTCGGCCTGATTTCATCCTGGGTGCGGCTCATCTGCCAGCCTGCCTTCCCGTGAGCCTTCCGTGGAGGTGAGTCCACACGCCCAGAAAGGGAGGAGCCAGAGGAGCACGGTTGCTCTGCTCCCCTTCGCGACGGTGCACATCATTTAGCCGATGAATACAACCACAACACGTAGAAAAACCCGCAATACTAGTGTGACAATGGGGAAACAACACGGGCCAGCGCCAGACATAGAGAATGAAGATGGCAACTCTGATGACTTGAGCCTGACCAACCACCTAGTCAGTCTCTCAGATAAGGAGTTTAGAGTTGCAATATGGAACATGTTCAAAGAACTCAAACAAAGTATAGACGAGAACACTAATAAGAATCAGGAGAATATGAAGATAGAAATGAGAAAACTCCAAACAGAAATTTCAGATCAAATAACAGGTCTGAAAAACTCAGTAGATGAATTGAAGAAAAACATGGTTGAGATTTCCCACAGGTTAACAGCAGCTGAGGATAGAATCAGTACACTGGAAGATGAGATGTATAACAATTACATACAGCAGAAGAAATTGGAAAAAAGCCTCAAAGCAAATGATCAAACAATGGAAAAATTACTCAAAGAATGGGAACAGATGAAAATAGAAGTCTATGATAAGCTCAACAGAAACAACTTAAGAATCATTGGAGTCCCAGAGACTCAGGAAGAAAATCTCCAGGAAGAATCAACAGTCAAGAACATCATTAAAGAGAAACTACCAGAGCTAATGAATACATGCAATCAAATCCTGCATGCCCGAAGAGTGCCAACTAAAAGAGACCCCAGAAAAAACACCCCAAGACACATCCTAGTCACAATGACGAATCCCATAGATAGAGACAGAATTCTGAAAGCAGCAAGATCGAAAAGAGAAATTACATTCAAGGGAACATCCTTGAGATTTACTGCAGACCTGTCACTAGAAACACTCAAGGCCAGAAGGCAGTGGTGGGACATAGTGACAAAACTCAATGAAATAAATGCTTCGCCTAGAATACTGCACCCAGCAAAACTCACTTTCAGGTTTGAAGGAACAATACATAGCTTCACAGACAAACAACAGCTCAAAAACTTCACAGACTCAAAACCATTCTTAAAAGAAAAACTGAACGGCATACTTTAAGACAAGGCTTACCAACAGACACACCAAACTTTAATATAAAGACGGCACTAACTCCCAGGACAATTCTTTCTCTCAATGTCAATGGACTAAATGCACCAGTTCAGAGACACAGAGTGGCTAAATGGATCAAAAAACTCAATCCAACCTTCTGCTGCCTACAAGAAACACACCTGAATAGTCAGAACAAACATAGACTCAAAATAAAAGGCTGGAGGAAAATCATCCAAGCAAACAACACCCAAAAAAAAGCAGGAGTGGCCATATTAATATCAGATGATGCAAACTTTATACTTAGGAAAGTTGTAAGGGACAAAGATGGACATTTTGTATTAATCAAGGGATATGTACAGCAGGAAGAAATCACCCTCCTAAACATATATGCACCGAATGAGGGGCCAGCAAAATATTTAATACAACTGTTGACAAATCTGAAAAATAATATCAATAACAACACAATAATTGTGGGAGACCTCAACACGGCATTGTCAACACTAGACAGGTCAACCAGACTGAAACCCAACAAGAATATACTAGACCTGAGGAGAGAAATGGAAGTAAGAGGCCTAGTAGATATATACAGGACACTCCACCCCCAGAAGTCTGGATACACATTTTTCTCTAATGTACATGGGACATTCTCCAGGATAGACTACATGTTAGCACATAAAACATAACTCCGTAATATCAAGAGGACAGAAATTTTGCAGGCTGCCTTTGCTGACCACAAAGCCCTGAAATTATATATGAACTACAAAGGGACACAGAAGAAAAATTTTAACACCTGGAAGTTAAATAGCCTCATACTGAATAATCAGTGGGTCCGAGATGAAATCAAAGAGGAAATCAAAACCTTCCTGAAAACAATGGAGACATAAACTATCAGAACCTATAGGACACAGCAAAAGCAGTACTGAGAGGAAAATTTATAGCTTTGCAAGCACACATCAGGAAAGAAGAAGGGGCATACCTGAATAGCTTAATGACGCAGCTCATAGAATTAGAAAGTGCTCAACAAAAGGATCCAAAAATAGGGAGGCAGAAGGAAATAACAAAGCTGAGAGCAGAAATCAATGAAGTGGAAACCCGAAAAAACATCCAAAAGATCAACGAAAGCAGAAGTTGGTTCTTTGAAAAAATAAACAAGATTGATAGACCACTGGCAAAACTAACAAAGAAAGAAAGAGAGAGAAACTTGATAACTCGTATTAGGAATGAAAAAGGAGAGATCACTACTGATATGGTAGAGATTCAATGGGTAATCAGAAACTACTTTGAGAAACTCTATGCCACTAAAAATGAAAACCTGGAAGAAATGGATAAATTCTTGGAATCTTATAATCTTCCACGATTGAATGAAGAGGATGTAGCATATCTAAACACACCCATTACTATTGAGGAAATTAAGAAAGTAATCAAATGTCTGCCCAAAAACAAAAGCCCAGGCCCAGATGGATTTACTAATGAATTCTTTCAAACCTTTCAAGAGGAACTACTACCAATCCTGGCAAGACTCTTTCATGAAATTGAAAAAACAGGAAAACTTCCAAATAGCTTTTATGAAGCCAACATCACCTTGATACCTAAACCAGACAGAGATGCTACGAAAAAAGAAAATTACAGACCAATATCGCTGATGAATGCATATGCAAAGATCTACAACAAAATCCTGGCAAATAGGATTCAATGCCTCATTAAGAAGATCATCCACTACAATCAAGTAGGTTTCATTCCAGGAATGCAAGGCTGGTTTAACATCCGTAAATCTATCAACATAATACACAACATCAACAGCAAGAAAAATAAAAATCACATGATCATATTAATCGACGCAGAGAAAGCATTTGACAAGGTCCAACACCCATTCTTGATCAAAACTCTCAGCAAGATGGGAATGGAGGGAACCTTTCTCAATATAGTTAAGGCCATCTACCACAAGCCAGAGGCAAATATTGTCCTCAATGGAGAAAAACTGAAAGCCTTCCCTCTAAATTCTGGCACAAGACAAGGCTGTCCTCTCTCACCACTCCTATTCAACATAGCACTGGAAGTACTCGCTATAGCGATTAGGCAAGAAAAAGATATCAAGGGAATCCAGATAGGAAAGGAAGAAGTCAAGTTCTCACTGTTTGCAGATGACATGATACTCTACTTAGAAAACCCCAAAGACTCTATCAAAAAGCTTCTAGAAACAATAGACTCATATAGCAAGGTGGCAGGCTACAAAATTAACACACAAAAATCAATGGCCTTTCTATACACCAATACTAATAAGGAAGAAATGAACATTAAGAAAACAACTCCATTCACTATAGTGTCACACAAACTCAAATATCTTGGAATCAACTTGACTAAAAATGTGAAGGACCTATACAAAGAAAACTATAAAACTCTGCTCCAAGAAATAAGAGAGGACACACGGAAATGGAAGCACATACCCTGCTCATGGATTGGCAGGATTAACATCATTAAAATGGCAATACTCCCCAAAGCACTGTACAGATTTAATGCGATCCCCCTAAAGATACCCATGACATTCTTCAAAGAAGTGGATCAGGCACTTTTGAAATTTATTTGGAACAATAAACACCCTCGAATAGCTAAAGCAATCATTGGGAAAAAAATATGGGAGGAATTACTTTCCCCAACTTTAAACTTTACTACAAAGCAATAGTTATCAAAACAGCATGGTATTGGACAGGCCCTCAGATCAGTGGAATAAGCTTGAATACTCAGAGAATGTTTCCCAGACATACAATCACCTAATTTTTGATAAAGGAGCAAAAAATCCTAAATGGAACAAAGAAAGCCTCTTCAACAAGTGGTGTTGGCACAACTGGGTAGCCACTTGCAAAAAATTGAACTTAGACCCCCAGCTAACATCATGTACGAAGGTAAAATCCAAATGGATTAAAGACCTCGATATCAGACCCAAAACCATAAGATATATACAACAACACGTAGGTAAAACACTCCAGGACATTGAGGCTAAAGGCATCTTCAAGGAAGAAACTGCACTCTCCAAGCAAGTGAAAGCAGAAATTAACTGATGGGAATATATTAAGCTGAGAAGCTTCTGCACCTCAAAGGAAATAGTGCCCAAGATACAAGAGCCACCCACTGAGTGGGAGAAACTATTCACCCAATACCCATCAGATAAGGGGCTAATCTCCAAAATATACAAGGCACTGACAGAACTTTACAAGAAAAAAACATCTAATCCCATCAAAAAATGGGGAGAAGAAATGAACAAACACTTTGACAAAGAAGAAATACAGATGGCCAAAAGACACATGAAAAAGTGCTCCTCATCACTAATCATCAGGGAGATGGAAATCAAAACAACGATGAGACACCACCTCACACCACAGAGAATGGCACACATCACAAAGAATGAGAATAAACAATGTTGGCGGGGATGTGGGGAGAAAGGAACTCTTATCCACTGCTGGTGGGAATGCCGTCTAGTTCAACCTTTATGGAAAGCGATATGAAGATTCCTCCAAAAACTGGAAATCGAGCTCCCATACGATCCAGCTATACCACTCCTAGGAATATACCCTAGGAACACAAAAATACAATACAAAAACCCCTTCCTTACACCTATATTCATTGCAGCACTATTTACCATAGCAAGACTCTGGAAACAACCAAGATGCCCTTCAATAGACGAATGGCTAAAGAAACTGTGGTACATATACACAATGGAATATTATGCAGCTGTCAGGAGAGATGAAGTCATGAAATTTTCCTATACATGGATGTACACGGAATCTATTATGCTGAGTGAAATAAGTCAGAGAGAGAGAGAAAAACGCAGAATGGTCTCACTCATCTATGGGTTTTAAGAAAAATGAAAGACATTCTTGCAGTAATAATTTTCAGACACAAAAGAGAAAAGAGCTGGAAGTTCCAGTTCACCTCAGGAAGCTCACCACAAAGAGTGATGAGTTTAGTTAGAGAAATAACTACATTTTGAACTGTCCTAATAATGAGAATGTATGAGGGAAATGGAGAACCTGTGTAGAGTACAGGCGGGGGTCGGGTGGGGAGGAGGGAGCCTTGGGACATTGGTGATGGGAATGTTGCACTGGTGATGGGTGGTGTTCTTTATATGACTGAAACCCAAACACAATCATGTATGTAATCAAGGTGTTTAAATAAAAAAAAAGAATTATTAAAAAAATATTTACACTCATATTTAGCTCCATGGAATCTATTCCTGAATCTACAGTAGAATATAACTAATAGAATAACTAATGGAAACATAAAGGATTTGCAGTGTGTGTGTGTTTATATATATATATATATATATATATATACACATATATACATTGTGTATTGTTTTGGGGAGCATACCTGATGATGCTCAGGGGTTACTCCTGGCTATACACTCAAAAATTGCCTCTGGCTTTGGGGGACCATATGAAATGCCGGGGATTGAACTGAGGTCTGTCCTAGATCAGCCACATCATGGAAGGCAAAGGCACTACCACTGTGCTATCTCTGGCCCCTGCAGTATATATTTTTAATTTAACTATAAAGGCTCGAGTCAAAGAGCCTGTAAGATTTCCTAGAAAGATCTGTTTAGCTTATTTTAGATCTATGAAAGAACTATTACTTTCAGTGCGGAAAGTAGTCTCAATTTATTAAAAGATGACATTGATAATGGCCTCTGTCTTCAAGAAAATTATTACTTTTCAATAGAAGACAAATTAAAATAGTATTAAATCTACCTTATAATGCTTTATAAAAAGTAAGTGACAAAGTACTTCAATAGGGTGTTAACAGAGCATTAAGTATATTTTTAAATTTATAAAAAATAGTTGATAGTCAGGTGATAAGAAATAGATGAAACAGGGGCCGGAGAGATAGCATGGAGGTAAGGCGTTTGCCTTTCATGCAGGAGGTCATCGGTTCGAATCCCGGCATCCCATATGGTCCCCTGTGCCTGCCAGGGGCAATTTCTGAGCCTGGAGCCAGGAATAACCCCTGAGCACTGCCGGGTGTGACCCAAAAACCAAAAAAAAAAAAAAAAAAAAAAAAGAAATAGATGAAACACTTGGAAGTTATTCAGAGTTTGCATAACTAAAACAAAGTTGTGTGACTGTTGAAGGTCAGGTACCAGCACGTCCAGGCATGTTTAGACATTTATATGGCCCAGAATTGGAACATCAATCATGGCTCCACTAACCTTTTCCTTTATTAATTTCTCCTTAATAGTGTACCAATCATAGCTCAACTAGTGGACTATTTTGCATACATAACTGCTGCCAATTTGAACTTCTTAGACAACCCTAATTTACTTAGCTGATCAGAGTGAGAACAGTCATTTCTTTTCTGTGTACATGAGGTAATTCACAATAGAATTCTAGGTAACTCAGAACAGAATTCAAGATTTCTGTGAATTTTAAGGTTACAGTCTTTAAAAAACTCAAAATGCATATTTTTTCTTCACTTAATTATTCTTTAATCTGGGATAATACTTGAGTATGCTTTTTATTTTAAATCATTTAAATTTTAAATAATTTATTTAAATAAATAGGTATATGTCTAATACAACATTAAATTTTACTAGTTGATCTTTGTATTTCCCTTAAAAACAATGTACCTCAAAATTGCTGTTAATTCTTAATGAATTAATTCTTAATGAAACCAGTTATTCCCATTGAGGATTTTTTTGGCAAAAGGACAAGTTACCATATGGATGATCACTAGCTTTGATGGTAATATCTGTTGTTTCCTTTTCAGGATCTATACTTGCACCACTGGTGGGTGTTGAACCTAATTTCCCATCACCAGGAATTGCAGAAATCAGTGTTACACGGAAATATTGATTAAGTTCTGGAATATCATCATCAAGAACATATATATTCAGAACCTAAAAATATAAAAATCAAGATATATAAGCATCATGAAATAATTAACCACCAGAAGAAAATAATTGATTTAATCCAAGTAACTATTTTATATGGCATATTTCCATTCTTGGGATTTCCATTTTTTGGGATTTGGGCCATACCCAGCTGTGCTCAGGCATACTCCTGCCTCCTCATTCAAGGATCACTCCTGCTTATGCACAAGGAACCTTATGTGATGCTGGGAATTAAACCTGGGTTGTTTGTCGCAAGGTAAGGACTCTATCTAATATTTCTACTTAAAATATATATATATATATATATACACACATATTGAAAAATTAAACCTGAGAAACTAATTCTCTAAACAATAATCAGTACTGAGCAGTAATATTTTCTGTCCAAATAATGCTACTTGCTAATTAATACAATATAATATGATTATTATTTGCTAAAAGAACTACATTTAAAGTGTAAAAAGCAGTCCTTTGGATAATTTTAGGGTATAAATTCTAATTTTACTATTGATCACTAAAACACTTATCATGTATCAGTTACTTTAGAAACTTGTGTTATAAGGTAAATTAATTTTCTTTCTTTCAATTTATAGAGATGCCCTCCCTCAGTTTTATATTTTATTCAGCAGCTTTTAAATCCCATAAAACAGAGGTTCATAGTAGATTTACTGTATTATAATATTATAGCATAATATTATAATAAACAATTTATTATCTAGTGTACCTCTGGAAATCTATTTTCTTTTAAGTGAATGTATAGAAAGTACCCCCAATTGTTTCTGAGTTTACTACTGCTCCCCTAAAGCCCTTATTCTAGCACCTCCCAAAATAATATTTCCCACATTTAAAAACAGTCTTAAAATCCCCTCAGATTTTATTTATAACCCTTAATTATTTTATTTTTTCTGATAACCTATAAGCTATTTAATTTTTTTCTATTTTCAAGCTATTTAATTTTTAATTTAGATGTACACCAGGAGGAAGATGTAAGTTTCACTTACAAGAAGTGCTACAATGCTTAAGTCTATATTCACAACAAAAAAATTTTGGTTCATACAAAGTTTTTGAAGAAACCAGAGATTATCAAATTTTTCAAAATAAGAAAAATTAACTCCTCTAAGTTGAAAAAATAAAATGAGTCTATAGTTCTAATATTTCTCTCACTGGCTAATTGGAAGAGTACCATTAAAAATGATATAGTTTCCCATTATATCAATAATAATAAAAATCTTACATAAACCTTTGGCAAAAACATTTTTATTACATTGGGATAAAGAAACTGATAAAATGATACGCATAGTATTGAAAATTCTAATTTCACCTTTAACATAATATAAAACATATTATATCATAATATAGCTAATCAACTTAATATTGCAAATCTCTTAAATTTTTCAAAAACTCCAAAGTAATTAAAGCATATAATATACATATATATACATATGCTTTCATGATATATGTATATATCAGGAAAGACTTTCCAGGAAGCTTTCAAAGAAACAAAGAAAGTAAGGTTTACCTCTGATCGCTGCCAAGGGAGGAATGTGATAGTTCCACTGGCATTAGCAAAGTCATCAACATGGTAATTAATGCCATTAGATTCTATCTGTGAGATGGTGTAAAAAACATGCACATAATCCAGAGCTCCTCTGGTTCGTTCCACCACACAAGAAATGGTGGAGCCTTCCTCTGCAATCTGCAATTGAAAAAATTATAAATACATATTAATTTAAACTTGTCATAAAATTATGAAACTTGCATAAATAATATCTCCCATAAACTTAATTCTATCATTATTTCCGATAGGAAAACCTCTATATTCTTCCACTTAACTTTTGATACTGCTCTGAAGCCATTTTTTTCTCATTCCTTTAAAGAATGTATAGATTAAAAAAAAAAAAAAAAGAACTACAAATTGAGGCCGGAGTGATAGCACAGTGGTAGAGCATTTGCCTTGCACGTGGCCAACCTGGACACCCTGGTTCAATTCTTGGCATCTTATATGGTTCCCCTAGCCTGCCAGAAGCGATTTTTGAGCACAGAACCAGGAGTAACCCCTAAGTGCTGCTGGGTATGACCCAAAAATGAAAGGGAAAAAAAAGAAAAGAGAAGGAAGGAAGGAAGGAAGGAAGGAAGGAAGGAAGGAAGGAAGGAAGGAAGGAAGGAAGGAAGGAAGGAAGGAAGGAAGGAAGGAAGGAAGGAAGGAAGGAAGGAAGGAAGGAGAAGGAAAGAAAGAAAGAAGGAAGGAAGGAAGGAAGGAAGGAAGGAAGGAAGGAAGGAAGGAAGGAAGGAAGAAAGGAAGAAAGGAAGAAAGGAAGAAAGAAGAAAGAATACTGCCCAGACAAGTCAAGTATCACTGCAAATACTCCCGATTTTAAGAAGAAACCAATATATCAATACAAACATACATGATACTTCCAGTGGTCCTCAAACTTTTTAAACAGGGGGCCAGTTCACTGTCCCTCAGACTGTTGAAGGACCAGACTATAGTGAAAATAAAAACTATGAACAAATTCCTATGCACACTGCATATATCTTATTTTGAAGTGAAGAAACAAAACGGGAACAAATACAATATGTGGCCCGCGGGCCGTAGTTTGAAGACCCCTGCATGCAGACCAGAGCAATAGTATAGTATAGAAGGTAGGAGTAATTCCTGAGTATCATTGGGTGAGCAAAAAAGAAAAAAAAAGAACAACCCCCAAAAAGGTATAAATATGATGTAAATATATAATTATATTAATGGTATTCTAAGACTGGGAATGGTGTAAAGGGAAGTCGAAATGAAGAGACCACAATCACTCTGCTATGTTCCAAAATAACTGACATATCAAAGTATTATGAGCATAAAAAGGATTTCACATTTGCTTATATGATTTAATTCACAAGAAACAGTGAATACATGGGAAACAAGACACATGGGACTAACTATACAAAATCCACATATGCACACAAACACACACACACCTCAAAGATCTCAGATCAATCTCTATGCTACATGTGCCATTTATCCAAATTGGTTTTTGAGTTTTAAGGTTGTATTGGGGTTTTAGGTTCTGGGCCACACCCAAAACCAGGTTTGTTGACTCAGGGCTGACTCCTGGCTCTATTCAAAAATCACTCTTGGTAGGCTCTTTCATATGAGATGCAGGGGATTCTACCCTGATTAGCCAAGTGCAAGGCAAGCACTATGCCCTCTGTACTATCACCCTAGACCCACATTTACACAACCTGAATGTGATAATGTCCCTTCTGATTTCAGATCATCTTTCCATCACTTCACAGTGAAATAGATGGTATAATTCTTCTGATGCCCTGATTCTTAGTATGTCTGTAATTCTTCTGATACACAAGTATTCTTCTGATACAAAAGTAAATGAGTTTTTTTCCAAGTATGTGTAATACTTGTATTTTAAATTGAATACTTTAATTACTTCTTATTTACTATAATTAATAATTTTAATTATTAACATGTAAGTACAATTCTTATTTATTACAAGCATATGCAATATTTGTTTTGTAATATTTGTATTTTTAAGTGTGAAATATTTAATTAGTATTTTAATATAGGGGCAGGAGAGATAGCACAGCAGTAGGGAATTTCCCTTGCACTCAGCTGACCCAGGACTGATGGTGGCTCGATTCCCAGTAACCATATGGTCCCCCGAGCCTGCCAGGAGTAATTTCTGAGTGCAGAAAGGACTAACCCCTGAGTGCCGCTGGGTGTGACCCAAAAGAAAATGATCAAAAACATTTTAATATATATTTAATTATGAAATATTTATAGTATTTTAAATAGGAAATGTTAATGGTAAACTGATTGCTAAACAATTTTACATATTACTAATCAAAATTTAAGTACCTAACCTTAATTTTCTTATATATGTTGTACTTTTCATTATGCAATTTGGCATAAAATGATGTGTTGAGAGGGAAAGGATGAATCCTTACACGTTTTAATTAGAGGCTTATTAATTTAATTTATTCAAAATAATAATTTTGATTAAAATAAAAAATCATGCTTTTTCACTATGTAAGCATATATATTTCTAGGTGACATAAATGTTTTTTTCCATAAATTCCATAAATGTTTTATAAAGCATTTTTGTTTTTGTTTAACATTTTTTGTTTTGTTTTGTTACAGGTTTTGTTATAGGTCATTTTATTCTATCATATATATTTAGGTACAACATGTAACAGAACCATTATCATATCGCTCAGCTTTTTATAATAAATAGTAATTCACACTATTGCTTTCTCTTTTATTTCAGGAATCTACCAACCTTTACATCAGTTTTGGAGTAATTATAAAAGGTAATAATATAAAATTTTTTAATTATTTTCCAAAGGAAAATAATGCACAATTTTGAACCATGAATTGACTTTCTCTAATGAAATATAAGATCAAAGACAAACAGTACACACCCAATTAAATTTTTATTTTGTTTCATGGTTGGGTGATGATCTACGATATCAGATTGTAGCAGTATCATATATCTAAAAATAATCTAGTCACAAGACATATGGTAAGCACAAATGCAATCCAAATTGAAAGAATATTTTCATTTTTACAAGTGTCTTCCCCTGAATTTATGTGCAATGTTATAAACATAAAATCTATTTTTAAAAAAAGAATAATCTATTACTTTTAAAAGTAAAAGAGTGAAGCAAACCCCATAAAGTGTCTCAAAAGCATTAAAAATAAAGGACGACAACTTTATCTGTGAAGAAAAAAAAAATGTAACCATAGTGTTTAAATTTTTTTTAAAAAAAAGTGGAAAAAATAAAGAACTATTGCTGATATTAAAGGTACAGGACCTAGGAGATAAGAGCTTAAACAGTCACAAGGTATCAGTTCAAATTCCAAGTTTTCTTAGTATATTAGGGAAGGCCAAGGGGGAAAAAGGGGAAGTGAGGGGAAGAGGGGAGGCAAAAGGGAGAAGTGGGGAAGAAAGGAGAGAGTTGTGGAGAGGAGGGAAATAAAGGAAGACTAACATTTACTAAGCACTAACAATAACTGCCATGCCTTGTATAAGATATGGTGATCTCAACAAGCTATACTCAATAGGAACCTGTTACACTAGCAGTCCAGGGGACTAAAGATGGAGGTATGAGATGCATGCTGGGAACAGTGGTGGAGGGAGGTCATCACTGGTGGTAGGAATGGCCCTAATTCACTATCACTATGTACCGTAAATATAACTGTGAAAGACTTGTAATTCATAGTGGTCTCAATAAAAATATAAAAAGGGGGAGCGGAGTGGTGGCGCAAGCGGTAAAGCATCTCCCTTGCATACACTAGGACAGACTGTGGTTCGATCCCCCAGAGTCCCATATGGTCTCCCAAGCCTGGAGCGATTTCTGAGCACATAGCCAGGAATAACCCCTAAAAGTCACTGGATGTGGCCCAAAAACAAAAACAAAAAAAATTAAAATTAGAAAAGGGAGGGTTTGCTGAGAGATAGCACAGTGGTAGGACATTTGCCTTGCATATAGCTGATCCAGGACAGACAGTGGTTCGAATCCCAGCATCCCATATGGTCCCCCGTGCCTGCCAGAAGCGGTTTCTGAGTGCAGAGCCAGGAGTAACCCCTGAGCACTGCCAGGCGTGATCAGGAAAAAAAAAAAATAAAGATATGGCGATCTTTCTCATATAATTCAAGTTGGGGTATTTCTGGTACTGAAGATGAGAATATTTAATATTTGTTGCAACTATATTAAGTTGGCAGAAAGTGCATATAGCTAAATATGCAAGTTTATGGCATAGATATATAAATTATCATAAATAATAATTACTAACTTAACAATTTCTACATTTGCAATTCCTTAGACTAGAATATTTTATTTGAGGTATCCAAAGATATTTAAACATCTATCCTGACTCTCACCAAGCCAGAACTTAGAGCAACAGTAAATTTTGGGTCCTCAAACTTTTTAAACAGGGGGCCAGTTCACTGTCCCTCAGACCATTGGAGGGTCTGACTATAGTAAAAACAAAACTTATGAGCGAATTCTTATGCACACTGCATATATCTTATTTTGCAATGAAGAAACAAAACAGATACAAATACAATATGTGGCCCACAGGCCATAGTTTGAGGACCACTGTTAGAGAATCAAAGGAATTGGAGGTAGAACAAAAGCATAATAGGTAGAAAGCTTGCCTTGCATGTGACCAACCTGAGTTCAAGACCTGGCATCCAATTGGTCCCTGAACCCAACCAAAAGTGGTACCTTAATGCAGCAGTGTGTTGCCCAAAAAGAAACAAACAAAAAAATAGAGATCCAGGCAAACAATCTGACATAATGAAATCTATACGCTGGTGTTTTTACACTCTCCTTTCATGCTACTCTTAATCATTTCAATTTACAAATATACACTTCTTAATCTACTTGATTTAACTTGCAAAGGGATTCTCCTATTCCTTGGCAGTCTTTCATGCACACTGAGCTCTTACTGTCATATATAACACCTGTGAAGTAGTTTCATGAGATCTCACATTACTGAACAGGAAACCAAAATGATTACGAACCTTTGAAAAGTTGGAAAGAACTGAAGGATAGTAAAACAACTTAATGCATTAAACTGGCAAGGATAGATGATAAGATAGGTATTTACACCCAACACATAGGAATATTATAACTACATAGGCACATTTCACATGTAAGATAAAAAATTACATTTTTTATCATTTCCAATACCATTATTCAATGAAACTTTCAAAATGTTGTTCCATTTATTTATATGGTAGTATATGGTAGTAACAAAAAGCATATTAAATGTAAATATAGTTATGCATTCTGTGAAGAGCACTAACTTTAAAATTGTTCAAGTTTCATATGCTAATTTACTACTTCCATCAACTCACGAACTTTTGATCTAACTTAGAAATTGAAAAGCCTGGAGTCAGAGTGGTAGCACAGTGGTAGGGCATTTGCCTTGCATGTGGCTGACCCAGGACTGATGCAGGTTCAATCCCCAGCATCCCATATGGTCTCCCAAGCCAGGAGTAATTTCTGAGTGCAGAGCCAGAAGTGACCCCTGAGTGCTGCTGGGTATGGCCAGAAAATAACAAAAAAATATCGAAAGTCCAGGGGGCTGGAGCCATAGCACAGCAGAGAGGGCATTTGCCTTGCATACAGCTGACCCAGGTTCAATCCCCCGCATCCCATATAGTCCCGCAAGCCTGCCAGGAGTCATTTCTATGCACAGAGCCAGGAGTAATTCCTGAATGCTTCTGGGTGTGGCCCCAAAACAAAACAAAAAAAAATTGAAAGTCCTTGTAATTTACATATGTAACAGCTGGCTCTTGAATACTTCTGGGCTCCTATACTCATGCAATACTACTAAATGAAAGAAACCGTACTTTCAAAACTAAGCCATCAACAATGGATTCTTTAACTCTAAAATCCTCCAAGCTTGGTACTTACTTCTGGAATACAAGTTCCTGTGAAGCCAAATAAGCCATTAGCATTATCACTTTTTTGTATTCTTAATCTTGCTAGAGCATTTTCTCCAGAAATACGAGCTCCTCCATAAACAGAGACTAGTTTAAGAATAAATAGTTCTTCTCCTTCTTCTTCATTGTCATCTTTTGCAGAAATAATGAATGACTTATTTGTTTCTCCCTGTCTGAATTCCAGATATCCAGAAATAGGATATAAATCATTCTTTGCTGGCATGGCATGAAGTTCATAAATTTCTTCGAGACTCAGCTTTTTGTCATAGGACCTCACGTCTTGCATTAGACCTGTAAATCTACTGTTGCCGTTTATTCCTGCTCCAATTCTCAGTATTCCTGGACCTGAAATTAGAGCAAGGTTAAAATGCCACAAATGCCTTAATAAACTTGTCTTGAACTACAAGCATTATTTGGAAAACAAAACCAAGTATTGAAAGGTCTTATTAGATGAAATTTTTATATAGCTAGATGGTATATGAAAGTTTGATGAAAATAAAACAGTAATTAGAACTTAATGATACTTCGATCATACAGATATAGTATCTTTGGTGAGACATTTCTTCCATGACACTTGAAAATTTACCTAAAGACCTAATAATGAAACTATTCAATTTGTATTTTCTTATGGGAGGACCCTCAAACAGTATTCATGATGCCCAGGGACCCCAGCTACTCTTCTTGGTCAATGAGGTTGGTGATTCAATGCAAGGGCCAGAAGATGCAGTGCTACTCAGAACCCACATGTAATGGTGCTCAGGTGTAGTGTATGCCACTTGTATGCTAATTGTGGTATATGCTATGGGAATGTTTTTTGCCTGTCATCCCACCTGGATCTTCCAAGTGGGGACGATAAAGGAGAAAATAAATAGCTTGTTGGCGAGGCATAAGGGGCTCTTTTGGCAGAGCTGACGGCTGGTTCGAGTGGCTTTTGGGAGCTGGCTTCAGACTGACAAAGGACTCTCTTTGCGAGCCTTTTATTCCCTATTCTTTTGTCTGTGTGGATTTTTTACTCCGGATATTATTACCAAGGTCTCCCCCAAAAGGGGGGATGGAAGAATGGGAATTAATGTATCTTTCTGGGAGCTATTTGTAGACTCAGAAACAATCAATTAGGGGTTCAGTTTCCACCAACACTCAGGTACCTCCAGAACTGCACTTGGTGAGGCTAGGGGACCATGTGATGCCAGAGTTCAAATTTGAGTTTGATACATGCCAGGCAGGTGCCTTAACTGTCACACTATTGCCTGGCTATTCAGTTACAATGGTAAGCCTTTAGTATTAATATTCTTGAGTATCAATTCTTTAGTGTTAATATTCTTTGAGGATTTCAAGCTTCCATCTGTCAGAAACTTAACTAGAATGAAGTTAATTTGAACAAAGTTGTGATAATTCAATTCCAAGTTTTTGTGGATCTCAATCACAACTTCTCTTCTGATATTTACCAATATTTATTTGTTCCATTCTTTCTCTAGTGATTCACTAAGGTATCTATATAAGATGAGTGCTTAGAAGTAACTTGAAGGGAAAATTTCTTATCAATTACATCAGCCAGCCAGCTCTCAAGACACTACCTAGAGTTCTTTCAGTATAATCACAAATTTCCAACATATTATTTCACTCTTTAACCTTTCCAGCAATTCTCTCTCTTTTTCTCTTTCTTTCTTCACCCTCTTTCTGTCTCTCACCAACTACTTTCCATGTATACAATAGGTAAAAACAGTGAGCTTTATTAATACTGAGCTAAAGTTAGACAATTTAATTGACATGAAAACAAGAAATAAATCATTTTAAGTTCTTGAAATGCCCATTTCCATCTATCAAGACTAAACTTAGCAGCAGTCTTCCAGATATCCATTGTGCTTCCCATCCCTATAACTTTGTTTTTCCCTTTGCCTGAAATACTATTTCTCCTGCTTTTTATTCCCAGAAGGTAAATAAATGCCAACCTTCACAATTCTTTTCTCTCTTCTTATGAGTGTTGTCTGCCTGCATATTTCTCTTTCAATCTATCCCAAGTTCTCTAGGAACAAGGACTGAACCAATTATGTACCACTCACCCAGCTATATGATCATGGTATCTGTGTAGTCTTATTTAAGAAATTAAACTAATACATGAGCAGAGCTTAGATAGATTAATCTTTCTAAAGAACCAAAAATATTTCAGATCCAAAATACAGTTTAAAAGTTGTAAAAATGTCACTGACCATCAAAAATTGCTTCTCCTTTCAAACTCTTGATTCCTTTTGGCATTGCACTTCCATCAAGGTAGAATTCAATTATACCATCATCAAGGATAATTAAAAGATGAAGCCAAACATTTTCTTCCAAATATTTTATGACTGTTGTCTTGGCAATATATGTAGTGTTGGAACCCAATGTTTTGTAATGAAGAGCAAGTGTCACATGGGATTCATTCGTTTGAATTCTTACCCCATAGTAGATGCCTCCTTTACCATCATCCTTTGCTATAACAAATCCATTCGTATTAGCATTGGGCATAACCCAAGCAGAAAATGTAAAGTTGGCAATTGAATTGTTCCTGGAAGGATGGTATTTTGGGTTAACAGTTCCAAATGCACCCTCTAATCCACTAAAATACAAGGCATCTGTTCCACTATGGTGACGCCTCATGTGTGGTTGTAAATGTACAGTGCTGGGGAAGTTTCCAAGCAGCAAATAATCTATCACTGGAGGCAAACCAGTATTAAACCCACTTGACAATATTTCCCAGCCTACTCGTACATCCCCAAAGACACCTTGTTGCCTCAAAATGGTAAAGTTGGTAATATAAGACATATCATCTTCTGAGAAGACATCTTCAGCCACTTCCCTTTCTAAACATTCTGGATCCAAGATGAAAATTCCAAAAGGGTCATCATTGAGTGGAATCATTACTGTCACCTGAAGGTTAACTCCTGCTAGTTGACCCCCAGGCCCTGGGAAGCCACCTGTAGTAAAATAAATTGATCCTAAGTGAGAAACCAAAATTTGAAAGCAAATTGAGAAACCATAAGTGAGAAACCATAAATTTCTCACCATAAGTTGAAACCATAAGTGAGAAACCAAAATTCTAACATATGGTGAGGACAAAAAAATTTTTAGAGAACTTCTGGCTAAATAATTTAATTACTGATCAATAAACAACAGATTAACCTTATGCCTTTCACTACATTTTCTGAGGTACACTGGTTCATTATAACCCAGAGAATCAGAGAAAGCTGGTTTCTGTGCTTAGTAAAAAAGTAATGAAAAAAGTCTGATTTTTAATTTATGAAACAAAAAATAAATTTTATGGTATTTCTTGCTTTCACTAATATTTTGTAAAAATGGAATTATTATGAAAAACTATAATAATTAGACTTAGCAAAAAAATAAATGTTTTGTTTTTGTTTTATGATCCACATCCAGTGGTCTGTAGGGCTTACTTCTAGCTCTGTACTCTCTAGTTGCCCAGAAATCACTACTAGCAGTTCCCTGAGAACCATGGGTTGTTGGGGATCGACTGAAGGTCAACCGCATACATGACAAGTACTTTATCTGCTGTATTATCTCCTGCCCCACCAAAACAAACATTAAAAGTAAGACTACTATCACAAAGGACATTTAGAAACTTAAAATCAGACCATTCAGATACATTTACTTTTTCAGCGATTATATTACCAGTAACTTAGCCCTAATTATTTAAATACATAATACAAATTTTGAGAGGTAAAAATAAAAAATATTAGATAACACACCTGAAATATTTACAAGTTTTAGAATATAAAACTCAGCAAACTCAGGTATTCTGTCTGGATATGCATGAAGAATTACTGGTTTACTTTCTTCCCCATCTATAAAATCAACAGTCCCCGAAATTTCATAAAACTCTTGTCTTGGATGCAGAACAGAATCATTCTGAAATAGCTGCCAAGTCACAGAAACATTGCCAAAGTGTCCTCTGTGCCTCAATATCCTACATGAAAAGTTAAATAAAATTAATATTTGTGAAATAATTATAAGCAATAAAGACATCAGTAATAGTTTACTTTGCTATCTCAATACATATTTTTCTATTAAGTATCTTACAGGGCCGGCGCGGTGGTGCTAGAGGTAAGGTGTCTGCCTTGCCAGCGCTAGCCTAGGATGGACCGCGGTTCAATCCCCCGGTGTCCCATATGGTCCCCCAAGCCAGGGGCAATTTCTGAGCGCATAGCCAGGAGTAACCCCTGAGCATTACCGGGTGTGGCCCAAAAACCAAAAAAAAAAAAAAAAAGTATCTTACATAGAAAACAGCCAGCTGGCTAGCCTTCACTGAGCATCTTTATGACTATTACACTTAAGAATGAGGTAAATCTTTCAGTAACAAATGGTATAGTCTTTAAAATTCATATCTAAAGAAAAATTCTAAGCCCAACTGAAAAATATTTACATAACTATTGGCAAAAGTTCTTCAATAAGATCTGAAAGTGTGAGAAAGTCTCAAATAATTTAATTGTCTTGGAAATTACAAAAAATGAAAGGTATGCAAATGGTAAGAAGACTAAGTTTTTCTTATCAGCAAACTAATCCTTTTTCTTAACAAATGGCAAAAGCATAAACAAAGTTTGCAATTTACTCAGATAAACAACTTTGAAATCAGTCCATGCCTAACTAAAATTTTTAGTTTTGAGATGAAAATATTTTAATATACGCTGAAAAATCCAGTTTTAAATTTGCCTTAATCAAATATTCTTACCAAAAAGCATTGGTCTTTCCTTCCTCTACTGCTTTGTCTATGGGCTCCAAAGAAAAAATACCATTTGGGTCATCATTAGCTTCAATAATTACTGTAGCTGTTCCATATTGAAATACTACAGTATCACCTAAATTAAAGATAGAAAAGTTATATATAAGAAAGGTAGTTATCTTGCTATTCTATATTTGAATTAAGGACAATTTATGACTAAGTTCAAATTTCAGAAAGAATTTAATTATCAATGATCATAAAAACATGAACAAGAGTTATCTTATGGGGCCGGTGAGGTGGTGCTAGAAGTAAGTTGTCTGCCTTGCAAGCGCTAGCCAAGGAAGGACCGTGGTTCAATCCCCTGTCGTCCCATATGGTCCCTCCAAGCCAGGGGCAATTTCTGAGCTCTTAGCCAGGAGTAATCCCTGAGCATCAAACGGGTGTGCCCCCCACAAAAAAAAAGAGTTATTTTATAAAAAATAAAGTAAATGTGATTCATCTATGAGGAAAAAATTTAATTATTTTATTGCAAAAACATACAAACCACTTTTCTTTACAATAAGATTATTGCCTCAAGAGAAAAACTAGAAATAAAAAAGCAGCTTCAGTACTAACTTTTGAAATAGATTATTTTATTCATAAAGTAAAAAGCTGGTTTAGTTGTATTATAAAAATAAAGCTACCTCTATTCACACTAGGCAGAATCTGAAAAAAAACCCAAGTGTCTGAGGACCAATAAATGGATAAATAAACAGGTATATCTGGAATACCACACAGCTGTTAAGAAGATAAAGTCATGAAATTTACTGCTATATGGATGAATACAGAGTGTATTATGTTGAGTGAAATGAGTCAGAAGGAGGGAGAGATGGACAGACACAGAACAATGGCATTCATCTGTGAGATATAAAAAATTAGATAGTATGGGGGCGGGAGTGATGATAGCACAGCAGATAAGCGTTTGCTTTGTACACAGCTGATCTAGGTTCCCTGGCATCCCATATGGTCCCCCGAGCCTAAGAGGAGTGATTTCTAAATGCATAGCCACCATATATGCTCAGAAAGTAAACAAATAAAAAATGATGCTAATAATATCCAGAATAATAAAGACAAGGTCCAAAAGAACCAGTCCATGGTAGGAAGCTTGTCACAAAGAGCAGGGGAGACCAGTTAGGGCAAAGAAGAGACCACCATGACATGACAGACGCTCTGGACAAGAACTGGGTGCTGAAAGGAGATAAAGTGATATTCATGGTACCCCATTAATTACAATATTGCAAACCACAGTGTCTAAAAGGAAAAGATAAAGAGAGAAGAAAAATGTCTGCCACAGAGGCAGACAGGGGAGAGGGCGAGAGGGAATGCGGAAGGGCAACTGGGGACATTGGTGGTGGGAAACAAGCATTGATGAATGGTGTTGTACATTGTATGACTGAAACTCAATCATATCACTCATGAACAATTCTGTAACTGTGAAAAAAAAGAGAAGAAATGATGGGGCCGGCGAGGTGGCACTAGAAGTAAGGTGTCTGCCTTGCAAGCGCTAGCCAAGGAAGGACGGAGATTTGATCCCCCGGCTTCCCATATGGTCCCCCCAAGCCAGGGGCGATTTCTGAGCTCTTAGCCAGGAGTAACCCCTGAGCATCAATGGGTGTGCCCCCCCCCAAAAAAAGAGAGAAGAAGTGAGATTACACATGAAAATAGTTTAAAAGTTAATTTAAAAAGAAAAATAAAGAAAATGCTACCCATATTAGAATCACTACCTTGAATGTTTTTCTTTAAATCTCTGATTTATGTAGCAGAGTTTTTTCTGGTCATTGATAGAACAATTCAATCTTCATAATGTTGAATTTGAGTCTGTCTACTCTAATTCAATATATAGCATGTTATCCCCTTTACTGCCCAAATGGTTTTCTTCTCTTTCACAGTGTTCCTCCCTGTTCTAGCTATATGCTGTACAAGCAAAAGTCTTTCCCATCTTTATTCTCTTGACTTTTACCATTTCTGAAGTCCCAGCTCAAGAAGCAATGATTCCCAAATTCTTCCCTGAGTATCCAAGTGAAGCTAGGTCTTAATATATTAAAAATAAGGAGTGATATCACTCCTTATCAGAGAAAAGAGTGACAACTATGAAAAAGGAGAAAACTAAAATGAACTTGTGACTACAATGAGTCTATATAAACTAAGAGTTTTCAACATAAGTCAATTGTATATGAAACTATACATTTAAGATTATATGTGTATAAATATTGTGTTCAAGAAGAAGAATAATCTCAACAAAAAATGCACACAAACTCTCTTGAGTCCTAATTTACATTCATGACAGAAAAAGTTTGATAGAGAAGAGGCAGATTTTGGTTGTAATACAAGTTCAGATAATTGTAGATTAGTTTACTGTGCCAAGAAGCAAGAAAAATGCTCAAAGAATAACTGGGACATGTCACAAAAACAAAGGACTTTTATTTAAGAGGCCATAATCAATGGTCAAATCTAGAATAATTTGACTTTCAAAACAAATAATAATATTACCCAATACAGTAAAGAGAATCTTGAGTCTATTCAGATATATTTCTTTTTTTTTTTTTTTGGCGTCCCTGGATGAGCACAAATATTCAGATATATTTCTATGAAAAACTTGAAAATTAGATGAGTAAAAGGCTATTTACATAGCATTAAAATATCTCTCACATAAAATAGATATTAATTACAAAGGGAAATGTAGCTTAGGGGAGATGGTAAGATTTTTGCCACAGAAAATATACTTTAAAGGAACTTTAGGATAAAGGTACAAAACACAATAATGGACAAACTGCAGGCATATGATGAGAACAAATAATCATTTGTATTCAAGCACGGCCAAAGATGCAACACCTGATTAATAAGCAAACATCAAACAAACCCCAAATGTGAGAAATTCTACAAAATGTTTAACCTATATTCTTTTCTATTACCAAATTTATGAAAATGAAGAAAAGACTTAAACGTAACTACAGTATATGGTCATACCACCCTGAACGTGCCCGATCTCGTCTATTCTTGGAAGCTAAGCAGGGTCGAGCCTGGCTAGTACTTGGGTGGGAGACCACCTGAAATACTAGGTGCTGCAGGCTTTAAAAAAAAAAAGTGACTACAGATTGGTGATATTAAAAAGCCTTGACAAAAGAAAAATGCAATGACAAAAAATGTCATGACAAATAAATGCAATCAATAACTTTGAAAGCAATCATTTTGTCAGAAATGACCCTTTGAGAAAGCTCAAGAAATCTGAGTGGTCTGAGGCAATAACTATATGAATTTAATTTCATTTTTATAACTTCAGATAAAAGATGTATGTAGTAAGGAATCATGGTGATCATATTTTCAACTTATCTGGAAAGTTTGAAGGGAAAACAACTCTTTGTATTGTAAGACAATTAGGTTAATATAAAGAGACGCACAAGCACCTCTACAAAATATGGAGTTTGAAAATCTTGATTTACTTATAGTATAAAGAATATGAAATAATCTTTCCCCCATCCATCTTTGCATATTGTCATGTGATATGGACACCGTTCCAGAGATTTATCCATCATATGAATCCAGTCACCTGAAGAATGAAGATTCCCATCTAGAGGTTGCAGCAACCTGCTAGCATGGCAGAGAGTGATAGAGTCTTGATGCCCTAAACCCTGATAAGAACAATAGAATATTTCTATTCCCTATGTAATACCATATGTACTTTTCAATCCAGCCCATATTGTGAAAATTCATTTAAAATAAATGAATTCAGAAGGTGATAAGGAATTCTATAAATAAATTATATTTATTTTTCTATAAGTAATTGAATCCAGGAAGCGATAAGGAAGATTAAGCACAATCTTCACCTCATCTCTCAAAAAAGTTATGAAATATTTTTGCTCTTGAACAGTTACCAAAAAACAATCAAGTACTAACACTACTTACTGCCATTTAAATAAAACATTGAAAATAATTAGATAAGTCTTAAAATATAATGCATTTACCTGTTGAATTAAAAAGAGTTATATAAAAGAGCTCATCTCTCTCTGGGATATCATCTTCATTAACAATTATGGATATGTTCTGCTCGCTACTTCCAACAGCAAACACCAGCATTTTCCCTTTTTCAACAGGAACAAAATCTCCATCTCTTGCTTCAGCTGTCCCACCCATGGTGGCATACAGCACAGTGCAGGCAGTATCAAGAGATCCATTTCTGAGAACTGTAAAGTCAGCAGTTTCACCTTCCTGAACCCTCACTACACGAGGTTCTGAAATATTCATATAGAAGGAATGTGAGTGCTTCTGATTCCACACACTTTCAGATAATACAAGTTATTACCTAGCTCCATCTCTAGAAATATCCTCCTATCTTTGCTTAAAGAATGAACTCTATTTTTCCATCTCCTATAAAAGATTTCCTCTTATTTATTCCAATGATTTCCCTCTTTCTTTAATTTCCACTGTCTTCACACTCAACCTATCAATAAACTACCTATTATCTAAACACCGATGCCTGCATTTTCATATTCTCTAGAGAGTTGTTTACAAGACTTGCATGCATCAAGCCCCAAATTCAAATGCAGGCACTACAAGGACCTCCCAGACAACATTGGCAAGTGTGTCCCAAGGTTCTCCAGAAATATGGACAAGAGCAAGAATGCATGGCTTGTCCATAGCACTGAAATATCAGGCCCACACAAGCATAAAAGGTATGGAGTGGTCACTACATCCACTGGATACTTCTTGGGAGGTAACCAAAATATATAAAGGTGAAAATGAAACTAAAAGGTATTCCAAACAGAAAAAAAAAAGTTCTAAATAAAACTGAGAAGCATGCTAAAAATGGAGATTCCTTGATTTTTATAGTCCCTTAAATAGTAGGTATTAATTGGGTACAATACCAACTCTGCTAGCTACATTTGCGTACTTAAAACAGGTCACATGGGACAATGTTCTTTTTCTATAAAAATGAAAATTATCTTGAAACTTGGAACAGAGAGAAGAATAAAACTAACAAAACTCATATATTTTTTTCTTTAGAAGATCTTTTAGAAAAGGCTTGTTGAGAAGTCAGATTGAATAATGATGATCCAAAATAAAAAAACAAATTTAAACAGGTATCAACAGTGGAATCAGATATGTTTGTTTCAAAAAGCATAGACTGCTTAAGAAAGATGCACATTTACTCAAATAAATGAGCAATACCACCTGCAAAGTAAATGGGGTCATCATTTCTTCTAATCCTCAGAGTTGCGATAGTATTATTTCCTAGCTTAGCTCCTCCAGTGGCATTAAGTAGAATAATAGTAAATTCTTCCATTTCCTCTGGAATCTTTTGGGGAAAAGATGCCATGCAGAATTTTAAGTCAGGTAACTTGTACATATAACTTTATAATGTATTCCTATATTATTATTCTTTTTAAATTAGCTCTATTACTATTATTAAATTCATTTCTATTTGAGGCAAAATTTTTCTAAAGCATTCAAGTGGACTTAAGTCTCTAAAAATATTTTAATAAATCATTCATAGTCATGTTTTAATTGATTTTTTTCTCTGGTTTATAACAGTATTAGAATTTCTGAACTATAGCTTTACACTTGCATCATGTAAGATCCTCCACATCATTTTATTTGGAGTAACAAAACTTAATATAGATATTTTTCTAAAACTAAAAACACAACAGATCTCACATTACTTTGATAAGAAAAGAGATTTATATTGTTTACAAGAATAAAATAGTAAAAGAGAAAAATAACTGTTGACCCATTTAGTGAAGAGTCCAAATAGTATCAAAAGCTCAATTACCTTTCAGTCCAAGATCACTAATAGACCTTAATGAAGTTTCTTCAAGATCCCATTCGCACATCTCTAAGATTAAGTGGCTCTTTGGGTTGGCAGTTTGTCTTACCCTTTATCTATGAGTTGGTCATCTCTTTCTATTTCTTTGTTTTTGTTTCTGTTTTGTTTGTTTCTGAGGCCGAACCCAGAGTGACTATGGTTTACTCCTGGCTCTGTGCTCAGGGATCAGGGCGGTGGGCTCAGGGGAACATAAGGTGCTAAGGATCAAACCCAGATCTATCACATGCAAGACAAATGCCGTACCCACACTACAACATCTCAGGCCCCAGTCTTCTCATTCTTTAACAGATTTTATCTCTTCATGGAGACGATGGAAGGATGGTACATAGGCTTCTGTGCTAGCACCATTCCCCACAGAACAGGTCCCCACCTAATATTAAATTCTGATTCTTTGTTAATAATAGACAAGCACTGAACTAAATCCACAATCTATCTAGTTCAGTGTCCTAATTCTAAGATACACTCTAAGATACATGGTAGATTATGGCGTGAATTCAATGGGCTTAAGCACCAGTTATGGCTTAGCCTCTGTCACAAATGTGACTCCTTAAATTAGATGCCTATGCAATCAATGGCCACTATCAGTTCTAAGAGATAAAAGTCTCTTCAGGACCATCAAAAAAGAGTATTTATCTTTTGGCTTAGACTCAGATATTGCCATATTTGAGCTCTTTACCATATAGTACCATACAAAATCTATAACCAGACAGTCACTTATGAAATAAAAAATAATTACTAAGCAGAAACAAGTAAAGAGATATACACAACATTTACCTCATCTGGAAGGGAAATAATGGTGATATTTTTTGAAAATTCCTGATCTCCAAAAAAAATAATTCCTTGGACAGGAACTATATCTTGTGTAAAGTCTGGACTAACCATCCATGATACACTAACATCATCAAAGTTGCCTCGATTTCTTATTATACCATACACCGCTGTGAAATATAAACATAGTATATTAATTTTATAACAATGAGTATTAAGTTGCTCAAAATGTTAAAAGTAAAAATATGGCCTTTCTTTAATGAAAAATAATTAGTTTATAGCGTCCAACGTTTATATAAAAATGTTCTCCCTCGGGGCCGGAGAGATAGCACAGCGGCTTTTGCCTTGCAAGCAGCTGACCCAGGACCTAAGGTGGTTGGTTCAAATCCCGGCGTCCCATATGGTCCGTACCCGTTCCCCTCCCCTCCCCCCCAGTGCCTGCCAGGGGCTTTTTCTGAGCAGATAGCCAGGAGTAACCCCTGAGCGCCACCCGGTGTGGCCCAAAAAAACCAAACACCAAAAAAAAAAAAAAAAAATGTTCTCCCTCTAAAGTTTTTTGTTTTTTTTTTGTTTTGTTTTGTTTTGTTTTTTTGGTTTTTGGGCCACACCCATTTGACGCTCAGGGGTTACTCCTGGCTATGTGCTCAGAAATCGCCCCTGGCTTGGGGGGACCATATGGGACGCCGGGGGATCGAACCGCGGTCCTTCCTTGGCTAGCGCTTGCAAGGCAGGCACCTTACCTCCAGCGCCACCTACCCGGCCCCTCCCTCTAAAGTTTTAATGAAAGAAATGGGTTAGATCCTTTTCTTCAAGTTTGGGTTTTAGAAACCTTTTAGCATAATGAATAAAATGTGATTAATTGTTTTTTATTTTATTTCAGAAGCGTGATTATTGTGTGGTGCTTGTGTCTATCGCTGTAGTGCTCGTTGGATTTCTTGTTTGACTTTTCTTTTTGTATTGTTGTGGTGATTCTCTTCCTTTTTCCCCTTTCTTCTCTCAAAAATGATATTTAGAACCTCTAGAAACAGGGGTCTCAAACTCAATTTACCTGCGGGCCGCAGGAAGCAAAGTCGGGGTAATCCTTGAGTGCAAAGTCAGTAGTAGTAGCCTTGAACATTGAGGGGTGTGACCCAAACAACTAAAACAAAACAAAACAAAAAAGATTCCTCTAGGGCAGGGCCATAAAACGTTGTACGGAGCGCTGCGCTGGCCCGCGAGTTTGAGACCCCTGCTCTAGAAGGACTCTGCCCACTTTCGGCCTGTGTCATTTTTACCCCCATTCTATTTCTTTTCTTTCTTTTTTTTTTTTTTTTCAAACAGAACCACATAACCATCTTGCTCTGCCCTCAAATTGAGAGGGAAATAACAGAGGGTACCAAGTCCAAACAACTGTATGATCATTAAATAGTAATAAAAATGATCAGACTTAAACACCAAATCCAAAGCCAATGACAACATAATCGATACCCAATATACAACATGCTAGATACAGAGAGGATCACTTATACTAGCCTGGGGGGTAAGGGAGGGGGATATCAGATGCATGCTGAGGATGGGGTGGAAGGAGGTCAACTTCGGTGATGGGAATTCCCCTGATTCAATATTAATATGTACTTAAAATATTACTATGAAAAATATGTTCCACTTTGATCAAAAATTAAAAAATGTGATTAATTATATGTACTTATCACAATCCTATAAAAAATAAATGCTAAAAGCAATTAGAAGAAGCTGCAAACTCAAAAGTGACTTTCTTGGGGCCGGAGTAATAGCAAAGTGGGTAGGGAGTTTGCCTTGCATGCTGCGGATGACACAGGTTCAATCCCCAACATCCACATGGTCACCTAAGCCTGCCAGGAGTAACTTCTGAGCACAGAGCCAGGAATAATCCAAGTGCTGCAGGGGGGGCCCAAAAACAAAAACAAAGTGATTGTAAACCACTCTAGTTTCATGCATTGTAATTGTTCCCTATCAACAACTTTTAGTTTTAAATCTTTCCATATTTCTTTCAACTCATTATTGAGTATTTGGTCAGTATCATCATATTTCAAGCACAAGATAAAATGAATAGTTCTAAATATGACTGTTAAAATATCAATTTCTAAAATACAATATTTTCTAAGGCAGATTGACTGGACAACTGAAACTAATTACCATAGAAATAAATTAAAAGAATGATTCTTCCTATATGTCAATAGTAATAAGATACAAAAAATAGAATCAATTACCACTATAAATATCATCTCCTTTACTTTCGTTTATCATGACACTTAAATCATCAGAAACAAATTCTATAATCCCATGAGGATCATCGTTTTTCAGAATAGTTATGTTGACAATGGTAGTGCTTCCCAGCTTGCTTTCCCATTCACCGTGGCTGTTGAGGATTATATAATAGTGTTCATCCAACTAAAATAAACATGTCAGTGAAGAAAAATTATATGGTCAAAATTTTCTAAGTAAATTTAAAAGATATATATATATATATATATATATATAACTCATAATAAATTTTCAGACACATGTATTGCACAAAAAGGACAAAAATGTCAGTACTACTTCTAAACTCTTATCAATTCAGAAGCACACAGTATCCAGATAAAGACATTTCTAAGGCTAATAGTATACAGAAGATTGTACCTTATCAGTAATGACTGTCATTTAAAGGATGAAAATTAAATAAAATTAATTTTAAAACTACATGTACTTTAGTTTATAATATAGAAAATTTATCACATTAATGAAAAGTAAAAATTTATTTCCCCTCAGCATATAATTTTATAGTAAAACTTCAGTTCTAAAACAAATAAAAGTACAATGAATACACACAGAATAAAATAATATTAAAATAAAGGTTAAAAATTGAAAACTGATCCTATTCAAAGTTTCAGATTGCTTTTTGTTTCTTTGTATAGGACAAACATACAATTCAATCTGAATATCTTACTTTGGGTTTTTAGCTGTTATTCCTTTTATAAAATCCTCTTTTCTTCTGTTTCTCCTTGCCAGTGTTCAATATATTTATAGAACAAATGACTAAATTCAATTAACTTTCCAAAATTATATGAAAAAAATTAAATCCCATACCTCTGGTATCCCATCCAATCTTGTTAGCAAAGTTATTACAATATCTCTTTCGCCAGGTTTAAATTCTAGTACTCCAGTGTTTCCATAGAATTCATTGCTATCTCTTGGCTCTACTCGGTAGTGTAGAAATTGCTTCACTAGAGCTCCTCTGGACCGAATTATGTGGAGTTCCACAGAATCTCCTTCCTTTAAAAAATATCCACAAAAGTCCAAATCCTTTGAGATCACTCTTCTGAATTTCTAAGTACAAAACAGATGTGAATTTTTTTCATACTTACCTTTATAACATAGGGACCTCTGGACTCAGGAGAAAATTCAAAAATTCCCCCAGGATCATCATTCTCCAAGATAATTAGGTCACGGCTGGTATATCCAGATTTTAGCACCTGATTTTCCACATTGACCCTGGACAAGTTAGAGAAGAAATAGTGCCAGCTATGTATAGCTTTCATCTAAATTTTGCAGACTAATGCAGATCTCTTACAAAAGTTTCAGAATTTATTGCACATGATTGAAAACAATCACTTCATATGCACACCAGAGTAAAGTAACCAAAAATGGAAAATATAGTTTATGTTAATAAATAATAAGATACATATTTAAGAAACATTTAGCTATTAACATATAAGCTGCATTTAACTAAAAGTTTCCTATACTTGAATTTCTTTTAAAGCCCATTATATAAAACTATACCATTTGAAGTTAAATAACTTTATGAGTTAAAATAAGACACACTAATCAAAAGAAACAAATCACATTTTATGAATAGCAATAATTTTATTATTCAATTAACCTCAATTTAATCTAACATAAATTTTATTGTGAAGAATAGTAGAAAACATTTAAATCGATAGGATGTATCCAAGATATATTATATTTCTATAATAAATATACATGTGTCTCAAAAGAAAGTATTAAAATAAAGTGTTTTATATGAGGAAGAGGAGGAAGGAAATGGGGGTGCACTGGTGGTGGGAAAGTTGCACTGGTGAAGGGGGTATACTTAAAAATATAAAATTAAAAAAATACATAAAATTAAAGGGCTGGAGAGATAGCATAGAGGTAAGGCGTTTGCCTTTCATACAGAAGGTTGATGGTTGGTTCGAATCCCAGCGTCCCATATGGTCCCCTGAGCCTGCCAGGAGCGATTTCTGAGCATAGGGCCCGGAGTAACCCCTGAGTGCAGCTGAGTGTGACCCAAAAACCTATATATATATATAATTAAAATAAATATAAAATAAAATGTTCTTTATGTCTTTTATGCTTAATGTATAATTAGAATGATCACCAACAGATTCTTTACTAGCCAATAGGTTCTTTAAGAAATTTTCAATTCTGTAAGCTGCTCAAACCTTTCCAAATATCTCTACTGAACCAAAAAGTACTCATAAGCAGATCTCAGAATATAAAGAAGCAAAATTAATATGTAGGAAGCATAGATAACTTTCTATGTAGTAGAGAGTATGAATTGATATTCTTCCTTGGCATTTGGAAATCTGACAAATCATTGTGTAAAATTACAAATGATCCAAAAAGACAGTTCAAATAAAAGACTTTATGTAACCATAATAATTTTTTTTTTGGTTTTTTTTTTGAGCACCCCGGCGGTGCTCAGGGGTTACTCCTGGCTGTCTGCTCAGAAATAGCTCCTGGCAGGCACGGGGGACCATATGGGACACCGGGATTTGAACCAACCACCTTAGGTTCTCGGCTGCTTGCAAGGCAAACACCGCTGTGCTATCTCTCCGGGCCCGTAACCATAATAATTTACTGTAGATGTAATCATATGAGTTTCACATAAAATATTCTAATTTCATTTATATCAATATTTTCAGTAATTAAGATTTCCTACATACTCATAAGCTAGAATATATCAATTTGGAATAGAATATAAAATATAAAACTTTATTCTTAGTACTAAACCAATCCTTAATTAATTTGAACTATTCTAGGCTTCTGTAAAAAGGCAAAATTTAAAAAGTTCTTCATACAGCTAAGAAACTGTAGGCAAGGACTTTCTTTAATAAATAGAAATTAATAAAACATATAAAAATTCTGATTTTGCTTATTCTTTACCTAAGCCAACTCTGATATTCATAAAAGATACTAAAAATTTGACAAAACACAGTATTTCCTGAATGATATGTGAGCTATAAGAAAAGTTAGTATTTTTAAGTTTTTATTAAGGACTTACATCTAAAAGTATCATATATTTTATTTAAATGCATTCAAAAATTTAAACTCCTAGGACAAAAACATGACATCAAATTTCACCAGATCATTAGAAACTGGAACTTGGAGCCGGAGCTGTGGCGCAGGGCGTAAAGGCATCTGCCTTGCGCACTCTAGCCTAGGACGGACCACAATTCGATTCCCGGCATCCCATATGGTCCCCCAAGCCAGGAGTGATTTCTGAGCACATAGTTCAGTGACTCTTGAGTGTCACCAAGTGTGGCCCAAAAAACAACAAAAATAAAAATAAAGTGGAACTACACACAAGGCATGCACAGGCGGTGAAGGAGCAAAATTTCTCAAGGCTTGTGGTCATGCAGCAAGCACAGCAGCATCCTTGTCCAAAACAGTAGCTTGCAAACCAAAATTTTGACTCACTAAAAAACAATGCATTATTTTGAACACTTACCCAAAATACACGACAAACCTTTCTGTTTCTACCCTGTCAATGAGGGAGGAAAAGGAAACAAAGACACCATTTGCCAAAATCACACACAAATACTGCTAAAAATCTAGAATGGTGGTAAAAATAAAGCATATATACAGGCCTTCTTTTACTACCCCCAGAAACTAGTACTGTTTACTTTGTAGGATCTCAGAACACCTATTCTTTGCTACTTATAAATATTAGCAAAAGGTTCTGCAGTTCTCTCTTTGTAAAGACAACCCCATAGCCAACCAGCATATCAAAGCACAGGGAGGACATTCATTCCAGTCTCCAAGGTATAGGAGTGTGTTAAGCACTTATGTATATTCACAAACCACATACATTGGACAAGTTTCATTCAGTCTGATCTATAATTATTTAGAAATTTAAATAAGGTGTTAAGTAAAAACTCAGGCTAGAGAAAGCACTGGAAGACCAGGGTTCTTCTATTCCTGGCACCTCATATAGCGCTCAGAGTACTACCAGGAGTGATCCCTGAGTGTTAGAGCAAGAAATAAACCCTGAACACTGCCAGATGTGGCCCTCCTTCTCTGCTCTAAACCATTTAAGTAGTTGGTTTTTCTGGGTTTGGTATTTTTTTATTTTTATTTTTCAAATAGAATATTATAGTTATATTTAATTTCTAAATATATTATTTATAATATAATATGTATAAATATTAAATTTATATTTGTTAAGTTAATACAATTCTCACCTTGAATATGTAAAATACAAACTATACAAAATGTTGGGTTTTTTACTTTGTAGTTTATCAATATATAAAATAGAAGATTGCATAAATTTATATTACATATTTATAAAGTCAAGTAACTATATAGAAAAAAAACATTTGTTTAGCTTAGGGATACTTGGGAATAAACCACTTTAAAAATTATTGCACATTTGAAATCGCAGAGCATAACACTGCATAAACCTGTTTTCCAACAAAACAGAATCTCTATAAGCAGATATATACCTTTGTCATTTGCATACTCAAGACTTAAGATATGATTGCTTAATTAGATTGTCATTTAAATTAAACCTTACATCAAAAAATGTAAACAAGGGGCCGGGAGGTGGCGCTGGAGGTAAGGTGCCTGCCTTACCTGCGCTAGCCTTGGAAGGACCGCGGTTCGATCCCCCGGCATCCCATATGGTCCCCCAAGCCAGGAGCAACTTCTGAGCGCATAGCCAGGAGTAACCCCTGAGCATCACCGGGTGTGGCCCAAAAACAAAAACAAAAAAAAACAAAACAAAACAAAAAAAAAAAAATGTAAACAATATTCCAAATTTCCAATACTTTGTATTTCCAATAACCTTGAAAAACACACCAGAATACTCTACCTTTGGGTATTATTTTTAATCAAGTAACATTAACTTACACTCATATATAACAAAATTTCCTATAATGAAGTGACATAAAAAAAATCTTTTGATTTAGGAAAAGATAAGCAAAAAGGGATTCTTAACTGAAACAACACTAAAAAACTATAACTTCAGTATTAAAACAATCTTAACCAATATTTACTTAAATACAGAAAATTTATATTTAAGTTTGACATTAATAGAAAAATAGCACAATAAACCATCCAACGTCTCTTGTTGCAATATTACACAGAAGCTTTTTGTATTAACACTAGTATTCTTTAATTTTTCATTTTAGTGTGTTAACTAAAACTAAAAAATTGATATGGTGATTTTTAATTAATTGATTTCCTTTATTATATAAAATTATATAAAATACCTTTCATTATAACCTAAAAATATTTATTATTTAAAAGAACATTTTGATTTTCATATTAGATTTTATTTTTATATTTTGCTATTAGTTTAGTTGTTTTGTTTTACTTTTCTATGAAAAATGAAATAATGTGCTTTTTTCTGAAAATAAAAGAAAAATAATTTGTCCCCTTCATTTTACATTTTATTTCATTTTTTATTAAAAATTAAAATGCTCATTAGGTTTATAAAATGTGTCTAAAAAAATAGAAGAGATTGATAGTAAAATAGAGAGGACAAGTAATTAGGGCTAGGGAAATAGCTCAATTGTCTGAGTTTATGCTTTGCATGCAGGAGCCCTGAGTGTGATCCCTAGCATGACCCAATACCCCAAAACCACCAAAAAAGTGAACCTGAGCCCTAAGCTGGGAATAGCACCTAGCACCACTGATATGGCCCCAACAAATAAATAGATAATAAATACCACATCAGTCTTGACTTAATTACCTATAAATTTTACTGTCACTAAATTGTAAATTTTACAAAGCTCTCAAGGAACAACTAAACTTCTCTAACATATATATTACTAAAGAAATTCTAGCACATAAAGCTGTTTGTTATTTCTTTTCTTAATTCACTTATATCCATTAAACGCAGCATTACATTTTTTTGTTTCAGAAAAAGATTCCTGAATTACAAATAACAAAAACTCTGTTAAAGAGACTGTAGCATTTTCTTACTATGCTTTGTACATTTAATACTTATTGTAACTGAAAAAAAATGCTCCTCAAATTTGTACTTTGATTCTCTGCAAAATAAGTATAATTCAATGGTTTAATTCTACATAAAAGAGAATTCCATTAAAGACTAACGCTTTCCTTTTACTAATTAAAAAAAACTCTAATCTACTCTGTTGAAAAAGCTGGAAATTGATCTACCATATTATCCAGCTATACCACTCCTAGGGATATGCCCTAGGAACACAAAAATATAATACAAAAATCCCTTCCTCACACCTATATTCATTGCAGCGCTATTTACAATAGCCAGACTCTGGAAACAACCAAGATGCCCTTCAACATATGAATGGCTAAAAAAAAACTATGGTACACAATGAGTGATGAGTTTAGTTAGAGAAATAAATACATTGTGAACTATCCTAACAATGAGAATGTATGAGGGAAATAGAAAGCCTGTCTAGAGAACAGGCAGGGGTGGGGTGGGGAGGAGGGAGTTTGGGACACTGGTGATGGGAATGTTGCATTGGTGATAGGGGTGTTCTTTATATGACTGAAACCCAACCACAATCATGTTTGTAATCAAGGTGTTTAAATAAAATATTTAAAAAAAACTGTGGTAAAGATATACAATAAAATAATATGCAGCCTTCAGGAGAAATGAAGTCATGAAATTTTCCTATACATGGATGTACATGGAATCTATTATGCTGAGTGAAATAAGTCAGAGGGAGAGAGATAGACACAGAATAGTCTCACTCGGGGCCGGAGAGATAGCATGGAGGTAAGGCCTTTCATGCAGAAGGTCATCAGTTCGAATTTGGCTTCCCCTATGGTCCCCCATGCCTGCCAGGAACAATTTCTGAGCATGGAACCAGGAGTTTCCCTTGAGCACTGCCAGGTGTGACCCAAAAACCACAACCACAACAACAACAACAACAACAACAAAAAGAATGGTTTCACTCATCTATGGGTTTTAAGAAAAATAAAAGACATTTTTGCAATAATTTTCAGAGACAAAGAGAGGAAGGCTGGAAGGTCCAGCTCACGACATTAAGCTCACCACAAAGAGTGGTGAATGCAATTAGAGAAATAACTACACTGAGAATGATCATAACAATGTGAATGAATGAGGGAAGTAGAAAGCCTGTCTATAGTACAGGTGGGGTGGGATGGGGAGGAGGAAGATTTGGGACATTGTTGATGGGAATGTTGCACTGGTGAAGGGGGGTGTTCTTTACATGACTGAAACCCAACCACAATCATATTAGTAATCAAGGTGTTTAAATAAAGATAATTAAAAAAAAGAAAATGAAGCCAGAAAAACTATAATATTTTAGATTTGTTGCTACCTAGTTTTAATAGCAAGGCACTACCTATTTTTAACAGATGATAATATCTTCTTTATATTCTCTAAGTGATGCTTATTTACAATATAAATAGCAAAATAAAATTCACTGTCATAATATTCAATAGTTGGGGCTAGGATACAACAGGTAAAGTACTTGTCTTGCATGTGGCCAACCCAGATTCAATCCCTGGCATCCATTATGGTCTCCTGAGCCCCACCAAGAAAAATTTCTGAGTGCAGAGTAATCCCTGAGCATTGCAAGGTGTGATCCAAAAACTAAAAAAAAAATAGTAATTATTCATAAGTTTAATCTGAAGTCTTCAAAAACAGGAAAGCCAGAAGGACCACATTTTACTGCTTAGCTTTCTCTTTAGTCTTTTATAAGAGTTTAAATACTTAAGAGAACTAAAACATATAAATATTACACATTTCCATTTTGATTATTACCTGTCTAGGGAAAGTGTCACAGTCTCATTAATTTCCGGTATGTCATCAGCTTTGACAGTAATGTTGATCATTGTGTCACTTTGCCCAGTTACAAACACAACAGAGCCATTAAAAGGACCTATATCATCCAGGGTCACTGCTTTTGAATTAAACCCAGATGCTCTCAAACTCCAGTAAACTGTAGCTTGGCCATCAGTTCCATCTCGATGTAAAGGAATGCATACCTAATAAAATTAAAAGTTCTTCTGAGATAAAGTCATAAATTTTATATATTTATGTATTTCCAGTCAGATACACATATAAATATATACACATAGTAATATATAATCACACATATTCAACAGAGATATAAACTATTAAGTCATTAAATACAGGGGCCAGAGCAGTGGCACAAGCGGTAAGGCATTTCCCTTGCATGCACCAGTCTAGGGAGATCCTCCGGCGTCCCATATGGTCCCCCGAGCCAGGAACGATTTCTGAGCACATAGCCAGGAGTAATCCCTGAGAGACACCAGGTGTGGCCCAAAAACCAAAAACAAAAAATGTCATTAAATACAACTAAAATATTACCATAAGCATTAAATAATATTGGGGGGGTCACACCCAGTGGCTTCAGGAGTTATTCCTGGCTCTGCACTCAGAAATCACTTTTGGCAGTCTTGGGGAACTATACGGGATGCCAGGAATTGAACAGGTATGTCCAGAGAGGGTTGGCTGCTTGCAAGGCAAATGCCCTAACACTGTGATATTACTCCAGCCCCACTTTAAATAATTTTAGATATGGGCTGGAGAGATAGCATGGAGGTAGGGCTTTTGCCTTGCATGCAGAAGGGTGGTGGTTCAAATCCCGGCATCCCATATGGACCCCTGAGCCTGCCAAGAGTGATTTCTGAGCACAGAGCCAGGAGTAACCCTTGAGCACTGCCAGGTATAACCCAAAAACCAAAATAAAAAAAATGAAAAATAATTTTAGATAGGACTATTTTATTAGTTTCTGAATACCAATGCATATACACAAGCATATTTAATCTGAAACATTTTTAATAAAAGTTATTCTAAAAGCAAAAATATCATAGGACAGTCAAATTTTGCTAAATTTTCATCAGATATGTTCTAACAAAAGAATTTACTTTTGCAGCAAATATGAAAAATAAAATTTTGTAGTTAAAAATGAAAAATTACATTCATAAAATACATCTAAAGTGATCCAGGTATAAATAAGAAAAAATGCAAAATAGGAATAAGAATAATATAAATATGGATAAGCAATGTTTCTAGCCATTAAAATAAATAAATAAATAAATAAGAGGTAAGATAAATATTTACAGAGAGGGCTCTGAGTTACTCTTGATAACTTACTTAATTTGTCTGTTATAAATTCCCATATGTGAATGTAGCCACTGTTTTCCTATTTTGTACATTTGTAATGAGTTTTCGAGTATCCCTTTATAGATGAGCTCAATATATGAAAGCTAATACATAATCCTAAAAGTATATTTCACTTGGTAATATTTTGCTTGATATATACACATAATATATGTTAAAATATATTGTATTATAATGCTTTGTCCAAAGAATATAAATGAACATTGAGTGCAGGAATGCTATTTGTCTTAAGCTTCTAAAAAAGTATTCTCTGTTACCAGTTCACATAATCCACCTTGACAACACATAAAATGCTTTACTCATGATCCAGTCTGCTAATCTGGTTAGCCATTGTCAGTGCTAAATTCTGAGGGAAAACCAAAAAATAATAGAGGCTAGCATCTTGAATAACCCTGAGAAAGCAGGCATAGTTAGGCTCTAGATGGGGCATAGAGAAAAATAAAATTACCCCTCCACTCTTCATGCTGTTTCCCAGAATGAACAATATAGGCGCAAGAAAACCAAGTCTACTTTCAAATAAAATTTCCTCCAGAGGAGCCAGAGAGATAGCATGGAGGCAAGGCGTTTGCCTTGCATGCAGATGATCGGTGGTTCAAATCCCAGCATCCCATATGGTCCCCCAAGCCTGTCAGGAGCAATTTCTGAGCATAGAGCCAGGAATAACCCCTGAGGGCTGCCAGGTGTGACCCAAAAACAAAACAAAAAAAATGAAAAATTTCCCTCCAGAGAAATATATGAAATGGAGAAATTCTGGTTTTATAAGATAATGAATAAAAGCAAATCCATTTTTCCCAAATATCAAGGTCAGCATGGCCTCTTGAAAAGCAATTTACTTTTTCTTTGAGTAATTCACTATTTTGCTTTTTTATTATTATTATTTTGGGCCATACCCAGCAGTGCTTGGGATCACTTCTGGCTTTGCACTCAGAAATTGTTCTTGGCAGTGCTTGAAGGACCATATGGGATGCTGGAGATCAAACCTGGATGACTGAATGCAAGGCAAACATCCTACCTACTTTCCAGTCTCAAATCCGCTTTTTAAAAACAAACATAACCCTTTTAAGATTTTTCCCTGATAATTTGGAAACAAAATATTAAGGAACATGTAAAAAAAAAAGTAAAATGAAACTGCCTTCTTGATAAATGAAGTTTTTCTAACAGACATAAGGAAAGAAAATTCTGGTCACCATATTTTGAAATGAGATTTTGATTACATAAACATTTTTCTTCATTCCTTATCTGAACACAACCCAACTGAAGTGTGAAAAAGAATGCTTAGAGAATAATAGAGACTGAAAAATCAGAGCCAGAATATCTGGCAAGAAGCAATATTCGTGAGAGTAAGAGAGAGAGAGAGAGAGAGAGAGAGAGAGAGAGAGAGAGAGAGAGAGAGAGAGAGAGTGTGTGTACTGCAAATATTTACCCTTACACATATATAAGAAAATTCTAAGACTTGGAATTCACAACTTTACAGACATCATCTCCACCAGGGAATTCACAGAAACCAAGTTTTACAGAGGCTTAATTTAGATATAAGCATGTAAGTACCCAGAAATGAGTCAAGAACACCTCTAGTACATTGTTTTCAGTATTTAGCTACCATTTTTGTCAAATGGCATTACACTATCTAAAATTAGTACCACCAGGGGTTGAAGAGATAGCATGTTGAGTAACCGGATTTTACTTTATTCAGGATAATTCTTTTTTGCATGTGCTGTCCCACCTGGGTGGGAAGTACCTCTGGAATGACCCCCTACTTCGACCTGTTCTCCACCCATAGGAGAGTGGTCCTGCTCTTCCCAATAAAGACCTCAGATCATAGAGACTATTTTTGGTTTATGTCCACAGCTAGCCTGTCTGCCTTTTACCTGCTTTCACATAGCTTGTTTTTGTTTGTTTGCTTGTTTGTTATATTTATTTTTAATAAAATTTTTATTTAAAACACCATGATTAGGGGGTGTTCTTTACATGACTGTAATCATACAACTATAATCATGTTTGTAATCACAGTGTTTAAATAAAGATAAAAAAAAAGATGCAGGGCTAGCGAAGAATGGCTGTGCTTGAAAGGTTATGAGATAGGCCACACACATGTGGTGAATAGGGTATGAATAAAGTTGATGCTTCCTAAAAAAAAAAAACAAAAAAAAACAAAAAAAACACCATGATTACAACCATGACTATAGTTGAATTTCAGTTACAAAAAGAACAACCCCCTTCACCAATGCAGCATTCCCACTACCAATGTCCCCCATCTCCGTACTCCCACAACCCCTGCCTGATTTTGAGACAGGGATTCTACTTCTCTCACTCATTAAAATTGTCATGATAGGAGGCCTAAGAGATAACATGGAGGTTAGACATTTGCCTTGCATGCAAAAGGACGGTATTTTGATCCCGGCATCCCATATGGTCCCCAGACTGCCAGAAGCGATTTCTCAGTGTAGACCCAAGAGTAACCCCTGAGCGCTGTCAGGTGTGACCCCCCCTCCCAAAAAAAAAAGATTGTCATGATAGTTGTTAATGTAGTTATTCCCCTAACTGCACCACTACTCTTTGTGGTGAGCTTCATATTGTGAGCCAGTCCTTCCAGTCCTCATCTCTATTGTCTCTGGGGATTATTATCATAATGTCCTTAATTTTTCTTAAAATCCATAGATCAGTGAGACTATTCTGTGTCTATCTCTCCCTCTGACTTATTTCACTCAGCATATAGTTCCATGTACAACCACGGAAAATTTCATGAATTCATCTCTCCTGACGGCTACATAATATTCCACTGTGTATATGTACCACACTTTCTTTCTTTCTTTTTTTTTTTTTTTTGGTTTTTGGTTTTTGGGCCACACCCGGCAGTGCTCAGGGGTTACTCCTGGCTGTCTGCTCAGAAATAGCTCCTGGCAGGCACGGGGGACCATAAGGGACACCGGGATTCGAACCAACCACCTTTGGTCCTGGATCGGCTGCTTGCAAAGCAAACGCCGCTGTGCTATCTCTCCGGGCCCAGTATCACACTTTCTTTAGCCATTCATTTGTAGAAGGGCATCATGGTTGTTTCCAGAGTTGTATTGTAAAAAGCACTGCAATAAATATAGGTGTGAGGAAGAGATTTTTGAATTGTATTTTTGTGTTCCTATGGTATATCTCTAGGAGTGGTATAGCTGGATTATAAGGGAGCTCAATTTCCAGTTTTTTGAGGAATCTCCATATTGTTTTCCATAAAGGCTAGACTAGACAGCATTCACACCAGCAGTGAATGAGAGTTCATTTCTCCCTCACATCCCCGCCAGCATTGATTATTCTTGGTCTTTGTAATGTGTGCCAGTCTCTGTGGTGTGGGATGGTACCTCATTGTTATTTTGATTTGGAATAAAAACAGATCCTCAGATCAGTGGAATAGACTTGAGTTTTCAGAGAATGTTCCCCCAGCATACAATCAACTAAACATTGATAAAGAGGCAGATAGCTTGTGGTGGATGTTTCTGAACCTGTTTTATCTCCCAAACCTTGTGTGAATTATTTCCTATGTTGTCTTTGCTTCCAGAAGTGTGTTCCCCAGTCCCTGTGGAATTGGGGCATGAGGCTTTCTCTACAATGCTTGGGCAGCACGAAACTGACCCAGGTTTGATTCACAGCGTCTCATATGATCCTCTGAACACAGCCAAAAGTAATTCCTAACTGCAGAGTCAGGATCAACCAATGAGCATTTTCAGGTGTAGCTCAAAAACAAAACAAAACAAATAAACAAACAAAAAATCCCTCAATTTTTTTGCTCTGTTTTGATTTGTTTTGTTTTGTTTTGAGGGGTCATACCCAGCGGTGCTCAGGGTTACTCCTGGCTCTGCACTCAGAAATTGCTCCTGGCAGGCACGGGGGACCATATGGGATGCCAGGATATTCAAACCATCGTCTATCCTGGACAGGCTGCTTGCACGCCCTACCACTGTGTTATCACTCCAGACCCAAAATCCCACAACTTTTTTAAAAGTTGCCACACCAGGGTCCGGATAGATAGCATGGAGGTAAGGCATTTGCCTTGCTTGCAGAAGGACTGTGGTTCGAATCCCGGCATCCCATATCGTCCTCTGGGCCTGCCAGGAGTGATTTCTGAGTGTAGAGCCAGGAGTAACCACTGAGCGCTGCTGGGTATGACCCAAAACCCAAAACCAAAAAAAAAAAAAAAAAAGTAGCCACACCAAAGAAGTAGCTATCTAAAAAAAAGTAGTCATATAATCTGATCAGGTCATTACAACCTTAGTCTATGAATACAGCAAAAGACGACCAAAAATATCACACACACACACACACACACACACACACACACACACACACACACCTCACTTAGGTCAAATTACAAACTTTTCTATTAAAGGTTTTTCTATTAACGGAGTTAACATTATATACTAATCATGCAATAACCACATTTTCTAATGTTATTTCAAATGCATTACACTCCATCAATAAAAAAAAAAAGATCCTACTTACCACATAAGCATCAGAATCTTCTGGTTCATGCAAAATGATTGGATGATTACCAATGAAGCCAATTTCTCCATTTGCAATGTCTGGAGTAATCTCTAAAGAAACATTCCGAATTTTCCCAAACTTAGGACTTATAGATGGGACAGGGGGAATTATGTTCACCAACTCCACAGTTTCCAGCTATAATTTTTAAAAAATACACACAATAAAAATGGGAAGAGACACCTTTAAATTAAAAGTAGTAGTATTAGTATTTGACAAAATAAACTTGTATGACATCATCAAAAATTCAACAATAGCCTTTATTTCCTTTATTCACCATATTTCTTACAAAGGCTTCTTGAACTCTTTCTGCTTCTTCATTTTTATTAGTCTTCAGGTTTCTTCTTCCTTAGCACCTTATTTTATGTCTAATACCTAATCATCTCTTATCTCTCACATTCTAGATATATGTAGTCAATTTCCAGTTATCATCATACAAATGTCTCACAGATAGACAAAAATCCAAAACAGAAATCATTTCAATCCATGTCCTTTACTACTACTGATCAGCATAAGCAACTGATTTCCTTCCTCATTACCTATATCTTACTACTTCGACTTTAATCCAAATATCTAAGAACTCATTTCTTAAACTTCCACTATTGTTTCCACTGCTATCTTCCCTAACATTTAAAGTTTAATTATAAATTATACTACAGCTAATTTAATATTGTTTTGTATGTGTTAGACTTTTACTTCCCAACAGGACAAGAATTCTGTATCCATCCCCATTTCAGCATTTTTCAATATGTATCTTGGATCTGAATCTACAGCACCTACATAATATGTATTGATTCCTTTCTCCAGTGGCAATTGACCACATTAGGAATCCTTATATATCACCAAACTTCAATATCTAAACACACTAGCTTTTCAAAATACAATTTATCAGTCCATACACTGTTCATCTCAGAAGAAATATAAGAAATTCTTATAGGACTGCAGAATCCATACATATGTCCAAATAAAAAGCAATTCCTGAGCTGGAGCCCACACAGTAAACTCAGATTCCATCCCTGGCATCCTCCAAGACTCCCAGGAGTGATTCCTTAGCACAGACCCAGGAATATCTGCTGAGCACAGCTGAGTGAGACCCAAGAGGGAAAAAAAAGCCTTTCCTAACCCAGGAATTTTTGCATCACAGCAGAAAGCTTGCCTTGCTGTGTGAGACCCTGAGTTTGATCCTTAGCACCAGGGTATAACACCTAGCATAACTACTGTGTGGGCACACCCTGTCTCACCCACTGAAAGGGGAAAAAAGGTAATTCTAAACTAAATAACAAATTAAAGATCCCCACAATGCTCAAGGATTTGGAGACAGCTCCTGAAACACTTAGTTAACTAGGCCATGTTTCAGGACTGAAACCAAAGGTCATGGACCTGCTCAGGCCCTAAAGTAAGGGACCAGAAGGCCAGTGAAGCAGTATTTGGGGGAACATGGGTGGAGGAGGGATCCTGGAGTGAATTTCACCAATGCTGGGGCAAGGGAAGAGCACGCTGTTACAGGGACTGTGAGGCATTCACCTCCTCTTTCTCTCCAATAATCTCTCATTCTTTTCAGAGAGTTGGGGAAGAAGGGATTTGGGGTCACACAACAATGTTAAGGGCTTACTCCTGGCTCTGTGCTTAGGGATCACTCCTGGAAGTGCTTAGGGGACCATAAACAGTATAGGAGTCAACTTTGTGAAAGACATGAGCCTTATCCTTCTCTTGTATTATATATCTTTCTAGTCTAGTCTAGACTTTATAAATTGAAAACAAAGTCATTAAGTAGACATAAAATGTAGAATTGTGAGTAAACTTAACTCATGATGTATGACTTGTTCACTTATCCACAAGTGAACAAGACTGGTAATAATCACACACATATTCTTACATTTTGTTATGTTATATTAATTGCAAAGGTATATATCTTTCTTAAATTCTATACATCTAGCCATTCTCTGCACAGAAGTTATAAAATGTTCCAGATCTGATTACTATTCATTTGCTCAAAAAAAATGTTAGACTAGTTTTGCCTAACATTTATATTTAATATTTATTTTGACATAATATATTTAATCAAGTAAAGAAAAATATTTAATCAAGTAAAATAAAACATAAGTTTCAGTATACTACATTTGCTTTAATAAAATGTAAGCATAACTGGTTAAATGCAAGAGTATAATACTCATTCTGGAGGAATGTGTATTTATAATATATACCCACATATATATATATATTATCTTTAAAAGTATCATAATGTGAGGAGCCGGTGAGGTGGCGCTAAAGGTAAGGTGTCTGCCTTGCAAGTGCTAGCCAAGGAAGGACTACGCTTTGATCCCCTGGCGTCCCATATGGTCTCCCAAGCCAGGGGCAATTTCTGAGCACTGAGCCAGGAGTAACCCCTGAGCATCAAATGGGTGTGGCCCAAAAACCCAAAATAAATAAATAAAATAAAATAAAAGTATCAAAACGTATAAATTTTATGTATAAGGATATATAGTAAAAGCATATTATTTGAAAGTCAGTAGTAGTACTTAGAGGAGTCATTTTTAAAATAAATCAGTTTATTTTCAAATTAAGCTGTTGTGGACAAACATTTCACTTCTAATTTTCACAAAACTAAACTGATAATACTATTTACATGTTTGCATCAAAGTTTTCTACATAAAAGTAAGAAAAAGTCATAATTTCATATTTTCATTTCTATCCTTTCATTTATCAAAAGGTGTTATAAAATTTATCCTAGTTCAACTACTTTTGAGATATATATAGTTTTATTTTTTAATATACTTTTTATTTAAAAAAAATATAAAGAAAAAGGCTGAAAGATTAACTGATCCAGAAGGAAACACTAATCTTACATGCTTCATTTCCTAGTCTCAAACTGCTTCATTCATAAAGAGTCCTTCTTTGCTTACAAAGGAACATTTTGCAAGTAGGAACAGCACATGCCTGCCAAAAGTTGTATCTCAGCCTAATGCATTTAGCTAAAAGGGTTACTAAAGAATGGGATGCTCATGTCTCAGATTCGCCTTTCTGAGACTCCATTCATCTCTCCATGCATTCTGGTGCCTCCTCTTCTTTAGCTGCTCATCCATTAAGTACTGTACAAATTACACAACCATCTCATTCCAACCAGTCTTCCAGAGACTACAGCTTGTTTCAGCCTAAAGGAATCATGCCAGTAACTAATAATTGCATTTTTTCTTTTTTTTAATGCATTTTTTCTAAAGTGTTAGATGAACTGAATAAAAAAATCTGAACAAAATCTTTGTTTTTTAAACTAAATATATAAAGATTAAATATGGAATAGTGGTATGAACAACTTTCTATCCTATGATCATCAAAATTCACATGCTAAATAAACATTTGTCTTAGTTTTTAAACGTCAGCAAAAAAATAGTCATAGTCAATAGAATGTGAATATAAGAGACTGCATACTATCAGACTTATAGGTTTGTAATAAGATTTTGTCACTATCAATTCTTTGCAGCTCCTTTGAAAAGATATATTCAAAAGACCAACAGTTAATATACAGATGACTAATAATGACATAGACTCAAAAGATCTCTATACGCAGTAAAAAAAAAAAAAAAAACTGGTTGAAGCAGCAGAATCAAACTTTTTTCTAAATAGAAACAGTTTTCTAAAAGTTAACATTTCTGCATCATCAGTTCTCAAACTCAAGTCATGTCACAGCAAAGACTGCAGAAGTGTACAAAGTCCCAGTTCCGAAAAGACAACAGTTGCAAGGTAAAAATGTTAGCTTTATTCCTGTTTTTTTATATATATATATATATATATATATATATATATATATATATATATATATATATATATATATATATATATATATTGGGGGATTTAGGGCCACATCGTGCGATACAAGATTCATCACAGCAAGATGGTGGATAAGAAGAAATAGCAAACACACTTTCCTGCATTTTTTTCTAAATGATTAACAAAGTGAAATATAGACCTGAAAAAGGGCCAGATGGCTGAAGAATAAGAGCAGTAGGGATTTCAGAGAGGGTCAGGGTAACTATAAATAAAATGGGTGAGGGTGAATCTGGAAAGCCCTGATTAATGAGAGGGAGGGAGTCTGCAGGTGCAAAACAGAGGCTAAACAGTGCCCTGGAAGCAGAGTATCATGGCCAAGTTCAGGGAGGAGCAGAGAAAAATTGGCCTCTGCACCCATTGGGGAGTTGGCATATAGAGCGGGGATCGATGGGAGCTATGTCAGCGCTTATTGCCAGCGTGCCTGAGGCCACTGGAGGATTCCTATGCTGCTGGTACAGTCCTTATTTCAAGATAGGGGTTGACATAGTAGCCAATGCTCCTGAGTGGTGCAGCTGATGTTGATGAGGCTAAGGCCCAACAGGAGAACTTGTTGGGCACTGCAATAGCTTTACCTGTGGCTTCTGCACAAAAGAAGTTCCCCTCTGGCTTTGCATAGCACTTGCTCTGTCCACACTAAGGCTCTTGGTGGGATTATATTCATCCAAGGTGTTTACTACCTCCAGTCAGAGTCAGAGCAAATGAACTGAACACAGTCTATAAATGGAGCAACATTTTTAAAATGATACCACCTATCGACCCCAAGAATCATCCTCACTATATCTTCCTTTGGCTACTACTGAGAATTCCCATGGACCAAACACAAACCTGAAGCTCCTAGATGCTCTTTTTGTATCTCCACCCATCTGAACCTATAAATCTCAACCATAGCACAGAGATAACAATACTCTAAATTAGCTAAAAAGAGCAGACAATGAAACCAGCCTAAAGGGGAAGGAAACTATAATCTTACTCCCTTCATTTTAGACACTAGTAGATACTTGGTAAGCTTGAATTCATGGTACCCACAACATTTATTTCTCTGCTTTCTACTACATAAGCTTTCATGTTATGCTGACACTACGCCTCCAATCATCTCAACAGATGGAAAAGTGCATAAAACACATACAATATCCTGGATATTTATCCTTAAATTACACCATGCAGTCTACAAATCTGATATTTTGATTTACAGAACAAATCAAGAAAAGATAGTTAATCAATTCATGCTAGTATATATGTATATTCAATTTTAAACAAAATAAGGAAACAGAAAGTTCCCCCCAAATGATGTTGCAAGCAAAAAGAATGCTTAGGAAAAGCTGCAATATAGTGAAACTGAATAGATTTTTGTCTGATAAGTTTGAAATACCTATTTTAACAATGCTAAGTGAATCATAAAAACAACATGAAAATAATATATTTAGAGTAATAAGAGATCAGTAGCTTTATCAGAAATAAATGATCTAAAAATATCTTTAAGTTAATGAATTCAACATAAGTATAGACCAAAAAGAACTGCCAATAAAGTCAATGAGTTGAAAGTATAGTAATGGAAATCACCAAGACAGAATAGAAATAGAAAATCTAATAAAAAAAATGTTGAAGCAAGACCTGGAAAGATAGTACAGCTGGAAGAGAGCATACCTGCCTCGCATGTGACTTACCTGGGTTTGATTCCCTGACCTAGTCCCCCAAATATAATCCCTGAACATTAGCAGTAGTAATTCCTAGAGGGGCAGTTCCTACAGGAACAGCCTTTGAACATCACCAGGTGGGACCCCAAACCAAAAATATATCAGTAAATCAATAAATAAAATGAAAACAACATCAGATGTGTAGCATATTAGACTACACAAACAGAAGCAATATCTGCATATAGGGTCACAGAAGGTAAAGGAGAACGAGGTAAAAGTCTACTGAAGAAGTACTAGCTAAGAACTTCCCTAATTTGAGGCAGGAGTCAAATCTAAGAGTTTCTGAGTCCTACAAACATAATGCCTGAAATTACTGTATTGTAAACAGCTGGGTAAATCTTGGTGTTAAATTAAAAAAAAAAAAAAAAAGAGAACTAAGTGGGAAAGAATAGTATGAGCCTTATTTGCTCTTAAGTAGATGAAAATTCGAAGACTCTATTGACATACAATTATCAGAGACTTTTCAGTATATGATTTCAAAGCATTCAATATAGCTTTCTCATGTTATTTTTGGCATGCTTTTCTTGCAGTTACCAACATGAAAAGCTTATCCAGTCTCATGTCACATTGCCCAAACCAACAAAAAATATCTTTCTCCTGCTCCCACCCCCATTAACAGTTTTTGAACAATTACTCAACAGATTCATTATAATTTTTTATGTATTTCATGCCTGATGTGCTTTTATTATCATCTGCTATAAATACTAACTTAAGTGTTTTACTCATTCTTATATGTCTAAATAACAAACAAGCCTCCATCATTGGAATGTTCAAGTAACTAATAGTAATTAATAAAATCCAAAATACAAATAAGAACAAAAATAATAGTTAATTCTTTCAGAGATAAATGCACATAAACAGATTACCCAAAGTTGAGAGTAATTTAATAATTAAAATACCTGTACTAGAAAATGGGCCCCATTTTGAAGAAATGCATCGTTTCTTATTGGTAGTTTTGTAGTAACTTGAGATTTTTGTTCTGGAAAAACGAGAGTATTTCTCCTGGATACAACTAAGATGGCATCTTTTGCTCGTAAAGGGTCCACAGCTCCAGCAGGAATATAAAGTGCAGAATAAAACATTTTCACATCTCCTTTAGTTCCTCCCAGTCTTATAAAACTCAAGGATAAATATCTTTCATTTGGGCTGCTCTCAATTTTTTGGTCTTCCATTGGAAAAAATGTTATTAAGCCATAAACATCATCACTATCCTGAATGTAAAATAAAAGCTGTAGATAAAAAAATAAAACATGAAAGTGCAGTATTTTTACTCTAATACTTCCTAAATATAGCTCTTCTAGGAATTCTAAGTTTTTAAATGTAATCATGTATTTTGTACACAAATGTTTACTTTTTTTATGGGGTAGAGTAGAACATGGATAAGAAACTGATTTCGGAGCCAGAGAGACAGCTACTCTGCATGCAAGAGTACTAGGTTTGATCCCTAGAAATATATGGCCCTCTTTGTACAATCAGCAGTAACCTCAAAATACTTGTGCTGAGAGTAGTTCTCAAGCACAGCTCAGGCCCCAAAACAAAGAAATAAAACAACAACAACAACAGAAACAAAAGCAAGCCAAAATTTAAAACTTCCCTAATGCATAACTTGTAAAAATTTTAGAAAAACCCACTTTTTTTTTACATAAAGTTAACTTTGGGGCTGGAGCAGTGGCACAAGCGGTAAGGCATCTGCCTTGCCCATGCTAGCCTCAGAAGGACCGAGGTTCGATCCCCCTGCATCCCATATGATCCCCCAAGCTAGGAGCGATTTATAGGAACAAAGCCAGGAGTAACCCCTGAGTGTCAGCAGGTATGGCCCAAAAACAAACAAACAAAAAAAGTTAACCTTGAGCTAAGGTAGCAACTACCCATTACAAAACCAGTCTTCTTCCTGTGACACCAAACTAAATAAATTTGTGTCATCATATTCTAGGCCTTTTTAAAGCACAGAAATATCCAAATAAATATAAGAGGTTACCTCTGCTGGTTCGCTCACTTCTGCACCTCCCAATATTGTATGAGGCAGAATCTGAAGTAAGTAAGCTTCTGCTTCCTCTGGAAGATCATCATTAATGACAGTCAAAGGAATGGATGCCAGCATCTGTCCCTGAGCAAAATGAAGAACTCCAGAACTTGGGCCAATGTCTGCTGTTACAGGTGAGGTGTCACTACTATTACGTGTCAATAGCCAGTTCACAGAAACATTCCCATGGGTGCCACCATTTCTGACCACTGTAATTTCTTCAAATCTAAAAAATAAATGCAGAAATGTATATGATTACATGATAACTCTATTATCTTCAACTAGTCTTTTCAAACTCAGATTGATCACACAACACTAAAAAAGAAGTATTTAGACTAAAAATGAGCATTTGTAATGTACTTGAAATGCACTTGAAACATGGCCTAGGTGCACATCACAAAGAATGAGAACAAGCAGTGCTGGCAGGAATGTGGAGAGAAAGGAACTCTTATCCACTGCAGGTAGGAATGCCATCTAGTCCAACCTTTATGGAAAGTGATATAGAGATTCCTCCAAAAATTGGAAATTGAACTCCCATATGACCCAGCTATACCACTCCTAGGGACATACCCTAGGAACACAAAAATATAATACAAAAATCCCTTCCTCACACCTATATTCATTGCCATGCTATTTACAATAGCCAGACTCTGGAAACAAACAAGATGCCCTTCAACAGATGAATGGCTAAAGAAACTGTGGTACATATACACAATGGAATATTATGCAGCCTTCAGGAGAGATGAAGTCATAAAATTTTCCTATACCTAGATATACATGGAATCTATTATGCTTAGTGAAATAAGTCAGAGGAAGAGAGATAGATGCAGAATAGTCTCACTCATCTATGGGTTTTAAGAAAAATAAAAGACATTTTTGCAATAATTCTCAGAGACAAAAAAGAGGAGGGCTGGAATGTCCAGCTCATGACATGAAATCACAAAGAGTGATGAGTGTAGTTAGAGAAATAACTACATTGAGAAATATTATAACAATGTGAATGAATGAGAGAAATAGAAAGCCTGTCTAGAGTACAGGTGGGGGTGGGGTGGGGAGGAGGGAGATTTGGGACATTGGTGATGGGAATGTTGCACTGATGAAGGGGGGTGTTCTTTACATAACTGAAACTTAACTACAATCATATTTGTTGTCAAGGTGTTTAAATAAAAATATTAATAAAAATGTGGCCTACGAACTATTATAATACAAATTCACCTGTAAGTTTAGATCACTCAGAATAGGAAAAGTAAAATAAAGCTAAAAAAATACCACCAAATCTTACTGTCTCAACATTGGGCCCCACACCACCAGCATTAAGTCTTGAAATGATAAATATTTCTAGCAACAAGTTTAAAATAAACAAGACTGGGCTAGACAAATAGTATAGAAATTAAAGCATTTCTTTGCAAGCAGTTTCTCAGCACCACATAGGATCCCTCCAAAGCCCTATCAGGAATGACATCTAAGCACAGCATCAGGAGCAGCTTCTAAGTACTGACAGATATGACCCAAAAGTCTCTCCCAAAATTAATAATATAAAAAACCTTGTTGTTGTATCTTCATCAATGACAACTGTCTTCTCAAACAGGATACTGTTGAATGAGAGGACTCCATATGGTTTATCATTTGGCTTAATGGTGACTTGCACAATAGAAGGGCCTAAAAGTACAGCATCTCCTTCTAAGGTATCTTTTAGTAACACAATGTGAAATGCTTCAGCAATCTCTGGTATGGCATCATCCACTATTTGAAACTTCAAATGTGACTCATAAACAAAAGGTGGAAAAATAATAGTTGTGTTTGATTGAAGATCAATGAAGTCTATATTCTGCTGGGAATGTGCTGTTGAATTCCCAGTTATAACAACATAATTGATAGACACTTCGCCTTCATCTGATCCAATCAGGTTTCCAAGGTCATCTTTTCCACGAATCACTGAAATGCTGAGTATGTGGTCTTCTTCGGGTATCAAATAAGCACTCTGAATGAATCTCACAGGACTATCATTTTTCTTAATGATAATCTCCACCGAGTTTCTAGTGGTGTTTATTTCAGCTCCTCCTTCTACACTTCTCAGCTGAATCAAAAATATCTCATCATTTTCTGATACCTGTCAATATGAAAATGGCAAATTATTGATAGTCAAAATACCTGCCAATAAACCAAATCATAAAATGTATTCTATAATAAAATAAAATGACATAAAAATGTTTAAAATCTGGGGCCGGAGAGATAGCATGGAGGTAAGGCGTTTGCCTTTCATACAGAAGGTCATCATTTTGAATCCCAGCGTCCCATATGGTCCCCCGTGCCTGCCAGGAGCAATTTCTGAGCATGGAGCCAGGAGTAACCCCTGAGTGCTGCCGGGTGTGACCCAAAAACCACAAAAAACAAAAATGTTTAAAAATCTAAAGTGGTGGCTGGAAATATAGCATAAAGAGATTAATCCATGCTGTGCCTAAGAGAGGCCAAGCTTCAATCCTTAGTACCTCATATACCCCAAGCTCAGCCGCAAAGTAATCCCAAGCACCAGGCAAAGAGTAGCCTCTAAACACTGCCAGGTGCAGTGTAATCTTTTTTCTTTTTCATCTTTGCCAGAAGAGTGTATATAGAATTTTTTAGTGTTCATTTTACAGAAGTAGCATTAAAGGTCAAATAATATACCTAAGAATCTGGATAACTACATAAATGTCATCTACACACTTCAATCGTGAATTATTCTTGCATCTAACAGTTTTCCCTTTTAAAATAAGTGTACTGGGGCTGGACAGATAGTACAGGGGTTAAGGCACTGTCCTTGCAAACTTAGTTAAAGTAAGTAATCATTGCTTGATGTTTATAAAATACTCAGTTTGTTTACTTTTGCTTTAATTTAATTTATTTTTTTGGTTTATTGGGTCACACCCAGCAGCGCTCAGGGGTTATTCCTGGCTTTATGCTCAGAAATTGCTCCTGGCAGGCTTGGAGGACCATATGGTATGCCAGGATTCAAACCACCGTCCTTCTGCATGTAAGGCAAACGCCTTACCTCTAGCCTTGGAAGCGTAGCCACAGAAGGACCAAGGTTCGAGCTCCCGGCATCCCATATGGTCCCCCCAAGCCAGGGGCAATTTCTGAGCGCTTAGCCAGGAGTAGCCCCTGAGCACCAAATGGGTGTGGCAGAAAAAAAAGAAGTTTTTAAACACTTTCAAACACTGAAAAGGTTTCAATACATTATATGGGCAATATCTTGTCCTATTTTAGCACTTCAAGTTTTACCTTACCTCATCATCAAGTACTGTCAGGTTATAAACTATTATTGCTCTGCCAGGGGGAAAGCTGATATTTCCTCGAACTGGACTCAAATCTTCTTCAGGTGGATTTGGACCACTCACCACCTGCATTGGAATCGCTGCATCATCATTTAAGACAAACACTTCCAGAGTGAAACAGAGTGAAACACTGGGAGCATATAGACCCAAGATCAATCTCCAGTACCCAATATGGTCCACCTAGCTCCACCAAGTGTCATTCTGGCACACAGGACTGAGCCCGAGCACTATCACATGTAGTCCAAAAAGCAACAACAAAAAAAGGTTTCAAAGTAAACTTACCTCAAATGTTACAGTTACCATTCCATAGGTTCCTTTTTCCCTGATGAAAGCAAGAGGAACAGACTCATTTCTGTCCCGAGGCTCATTTGCAGAAACTGAGGAAGGCTATGGAGAATAGTAGGAAAGATAAAGTGGCAATGATCAATGAGGTAGAAACTAAGGCAATTATTGCCTTAAAAATGCAAGATTTCCACAGAGATATAAATCCACATTGTACCCTTGCAGAGGTGTTATTTCTTAGCATTCATAACTGGCTAATACTTAACAAGTTAAATAAAAATAATATGAAACTTGCCAGGTAAAAGGTATAAGTTCTTGTCCAAACACTACCATTAATCAGCGTTTTTAACAAAGAATCTTATAGGTTGTCCAGTTAAGAGGCAACAAACTCTTTTTTCAGGCCATCAGAGTTTGATAAAAGAGCACTTTCCCGTGTTTAAGCAGGCTTGGTTACATAAAGTTGAGGTAAAAGAGAACGAGAAAGCAGTTGGATGCACATGTGTGAGTTACAGCAGCATGTTCATCTCTTCAGCAAATATTAAATCTCAGTACTTGCATCCACAAAAGGGGAGAGAAGTATCTAAGTCAAAAGGTTGTGATAAATATTCAAGGACATAATCATATCAAGTTTTAATTCAAGAACTAAAAATAAAGTGAAGCTCATAAATGTTGGCCAGCATTGTCACCAGCATCATCAATGCTATCTTTCTTACTAATACTATCAGAAGCCAGTCCAGGAACAAAACTACTGTGAGTTTGTTATTTCCTTTCAATTTAAGCCTGTGGTGAAGAAGCCTAGTTAGAAGCTGCCTGACAATATTGCAATTCTACTAGTTAGATATGTGGAATTAATGGTAGAGATGAGGATTTATTTATGCATACAAAGGTGACAATGTTAAATGGAAAGGAGGAAAAAAGGAAGAAAGAAAGGGAAGGATAGAAAGAAAACTGAAAAGCATTGAACCTTTCAATTAGAATAGTTTAGGGGTGATAAACTGGAAGAGATACAGAGGAAAGGCAGAGAGAAATTAAATAATTAAGGGAGTCTGCTTCGGAATGAACTAGTATTTTCCAATCATTCATATAGAAATGATTCATTACTTTTGGTAAATGACAACATAACGGAGGTTATAAAATGTCTACTATGTTGACATTATCCACATTCTCTTTTCTTAATAAGATACTACAGTTATAAAGATCATTTTTATCTATACCAAGCCTTTTACAAAGGTGAATTAAGGTACTAATAAAGTGATATACAATACAATCAACTATTAAGAGAATCTAAATTGGAAAATTAAAAAGCTGTAAATATTACATCATATATTAATTAATATAATTATAGACATGACTCAAAAAAACTATTGGAAGGTCATTGGCCCCAGTTTTAAAATATTTTAGGTACTGGAAACAATTTCTCTCAAGAGAACATCTGTTTTGCGTGTTTGTTTCAAAGGATCAAAACCTGTAAGCACTGAGCTGTCCAGAAACACAGAAATTCAATGATAAAAAAATTAACCATGAGGCAAAACAGAGGAGAGTGATGTGGAGTCTCAACCTAGAAGAAATATTCATTGAAGAAACCTCAGGGTAGGAGTGAACTACAGAATTTTTTAACATTATAATATCTGCTATTAGATTTTAATGTTATTATAAGCCTTTTTAATGTTCTCTTCTTATTTACAAATCACTCCCAACCTTCAGCAGAGGCAGATAAACATTTTCTTAGGTAGCATTTGGAAAAATCAAAGAAAAGTAGATGGGCAACACATTCACTGCAGACTAAACTTAAGTCCCTCATGCCTCAATTTGTATGTTTAAATCCTAAACTCTATGGTTGACAGTAACAGGAGACTGAATTTGGGGGGTAGTGACCAGACTGTATAAAGTCCCATATGATATTATTTACCTTATATTAAAATTATGCTATGATATTACATATTCATTATATTAGGAAGTGAATGAAATTAGTGACCCTGGGCCTGGAGAGATAGCACAGCGGTGTTTGCCTTGCAAGCAGCCGATCTAGGACCAAAGGTGGTTGGTTCGAATCGAATCCCGGTGTCCCATATGGTCCCCCGTGCCTACCAGGAGCTATTTCTGAGCAGACAGCCAGGAGTAACCCCTGAGCAACGCCGGGTGTGGCCCAAAAACAAAAAACAAAGAAACAAAAAATCGAAATTAGTGACCTAATAAAAAAGACTCCATAGAGTTCTTAGTTCTATTCATCATATATGGACACAACAAAGAACAGGATGCAAGACTTAAAGAGACACTAACTTGCCAGTGCTTTGATCTTAGACTTCTCAGCCTTGTTGTTGACTGTTTAGAAGTCAACCAGTTTATGGTAGTCTGTTATAACAATTCAACAGAGTATTGCATCAGGTTAGAGAGCAGCCAAAGAAACTAACAAATGAGTTAGATGTGAGACCAGCAAAAAGAGAAAAGGGGTCAGACAGATAATACAGTGGATAGGTGCTTGACTTGGATCCCCAGCATGCCATTTGGTTCCACAAACCCACCAGGATTAATCCCTGAGTGCAAATCCAAGAACAACCTCAGAGTACCACCATTGTGGCCCCAAAACAAAACAAAAATAGACATAAGAACAAAAGATGAACATGCTCATACAGGCCTTAATTCAGAGAAATTATTTATAGAACAAACCACATTCTGTAAGTACAGACTACAGAATATGGAATGTAAACAAAGTTAAAGCAAATTTTATTTAAATATCACAAAATAGGACAATAATAGGTCACATAATAAAATTAATTTTACATTAATAAGATAGGATGCAGTAGCCACAATACTAAGCAACTAGAAACCATACCATATTAAAGGAAATGATTCCAAATGCATTGTCATTGGATAATACTGTCACTGTAACACTCCTTGGCCATCCAAGTTTCACATTTGCAGAAGGTTTCTAAAATAAAAGCCCCAAAATAAATGAATAAATGTTTTAAATAATCATTTTTGCTAGAATATATTTTTAAAGTAATAACTAAGAATATATGAATAAAATATAAGTATGATTTTCATGCTTATATTAAAAGATAGTGAAATTAAGTCAGCATGGTAAGTATATCTCAAAAAGAATTCAAAAAAAGTTTTTAAGTTCATCTATCACTACAAATAATGCAAATTATTATGATTATAAGTAATCACTAGCTACTTATACTATAGCTACTCTGCTTGAAGACTACAAACTAATTTTCTGTCATATTACTAATATGATAAAGAATTAAATACATGGTATAAAACTTCTGTGCAAATCTGATTTTCTTTTCTTTTCCTATGGAAGATGCTGGTACTTAAGAATTCTCTTTTTTTTTTTTTTTTTTGTTTGTTTTTTTGGGTCACACCCGGCGGTGCTCAGGGGTTACTCCTGGCTATCTGCTCAGAAATAGCTCCTGGCAGGCACGGGGGACCATATGGGCCACCGGGATGCGAACCAACCACCTTTGGTCCTGAATAGGCTGCTTGCAAGGCAAACGTCGGTGTGCTATCTCTCTGGGCCCGGTACTTAAGAATTCTATAAATTATAGAGTCAAATAAAAAGTAAAGTTTTCAATTTCTTATAAAAACAGAGAATTTAGGGGCTGGAGCAGTAGTGCAAGCAGTAGGGCATTTTGCCTCGAAAACGCTAATCTAGGACAGACCATGGTTCCATCCCCTTGCATCCCATATGGTCCCCCAAGCCAGGAACAATTTTGAGCGCATAGTCAGGAGTAACCCCTAAGTGTCACCGGTGTGGCCCAAAAAGAAAACAAACAAACAAACAAACAAAAAAGAATTTATGGGGCTGGAGTGATAGTACAACAGTAGGGTGTTTGCCTTTCATGCTGCCAACCCAGGACCCACCCGGTTCAATCCTCGTCATCCCGTATGGTCACCCGAGCCTGCCAGGAACAATTTCTGAGTGCAGAGTCAGGAGTAATTCCTGAGCGCCACTAAGTGTGGGCCAAAAACAAAACCAAAAAAAGCATTTTCTGCCATCTTTCTTTTAGTATTAAGTAGCAGCATAAAGGAATATAAACAAAATTAATTTTCTAAAGTAAAACTAACATTTCAAGCATTATTTTCACAAAAAAAATCAATCATACCAATACCAATACAACAAATCTAACAAAGAATTATTCGTACCCTTCATAAAATTAGTCTAATCAAATTAGTTGAGCCATTAGTTCAACCTAGCAGAACAAGTCAATGAGAATCAAATTTTAAGTTATTATTATATTATTATTATTGTTATATATTGTTATTATTATATCTTCCAAGGAGTACACTAAATTTATCCTAGAGAACAGGAACCTGGAATTTCCCTAACTGCTTTTAGTTATGTCCTTCTTCTTTGAACTAAAAGTCATGATTATTTATGAGTGTATATGGCAGCAGAGGAGGCATAAAATGGAAAAGGCATAAAAGGAAGACAAACTTTTCTTGAGCATCTCTCATGGTATTCCTAAATGAGTTGATTAACTCCAAAAATTGACAAATTTGGGGCCGGTGAGATAGCATGGAGGTAGGGCGTTTGCCTTCCATGCAGAAGGTCGGTGGTTCAAATCCCGGCCTCCCATATGGCCCCCCATGCCTGCCAGGGGAGATTTCTGAGCGTTGAGCCAGGAGTAACACCTGAGTGCTGTCGGGTGTGACACAAAAAAAACAAAAAACAAAGAACAAAAATTGACAAAAGTCTTCTAAACCAGTTTGTCTAATTAGACTATAAAATTGCCAAAGATGTTTTTATTTCTGGTATTTAGGAAAACCGCTATAGGTCAATTATATTAGCTTGTCTCTAGGAAAATAGAAAGTGGGGGTGAATAGAAGGGAGGGTTAGTAGGGTCCTTGGGAAGAGGGGAGGTACACTGGTGATGGTGTAGCATTGGGATTATGTGAGGGGAACCCACATAATCAATAATCATAATCAATAACAGCATTGTAAAACACAGAACCTAAATCAATAGAAAATTTTAAAAATTAAAAATAAAATAACCAGGAAGAAAGAAAGAAAATTAAACAAAATTAAAGTGATGGCTGCAAGGTTTTTGAGTTTAAGGTTAAAGCAGAACAGAGGACCTACCTGCAATGTTAAATAAAAAATAAACGTTTCATCAGGCTCTGGAAAATCATCATCACATACTGCTATGTATACTGTCCTATTTGTCTCTCCAACAGGTATAAAAGCTGCAGCATATGTGTCAAAAAAATCACCAGTATCTTCTCCATAGAGCTACCAAATACAAAATATAGACAGATTTACATAACTGTTAGCACCAACAAAATTGATTCTTATTTGAGAAAAATGACAGAAAAGGAAACTTGAATCATCAAATGACAATGATCTTATATACAGGATAATCAATGATAAAACAAACATTTTACAATTAATTTTAAAAGTACTTTTTTTTATTAAAAGTGATGATTCTATTAGAAAATATTTGTTTCTGTTCTGGAAAGTAAAAGAACCATGACATTAAAATCTTAAATTTCATAAAAAGTACCTTAACACAAATTTTAACCACCTCTTTATTATTCTTAAAATGAGTATAGTAAACATAACAAGAAGATAAAATATTGCTAAAACCCTCCAACGGGGTCTAGAGAGCCAAGCCGGATTTAAATTCCAGCACATCTGGATCCCCTGAGCATAGCCAGAACACAGAGCCACAAGTAAGCCCTGAACATGGCCTAAAAACAAAGCCCTCCCAAGAAAGAGATGTAGGTATCCTTCCAAAAATCAATTAAATCTCCTCAGTTCAAAGACTTTCCTTTTCCAAAAATTTCTTTTTTGGTTTGTGGCTCACACCAAAATTTCTGAGCTATGCGCTCAGAAATTGCTTCGGGCTTGGGGGACCATATGGAATGCCGGGGATAGAACTCAGGTCTGTCCTGGGTCAGCTATGTGCAAAACAAATGCCCTACCACTGTGCTATCGCACCAGCCCGTCCTTTTCAAAATTTTCACCTGAAATCCTCCCACAACTCTACAAAATTCCCTATTCTTTTAGCATTCAAATTTTATTAGTCACTATAAACTTTCATTAACTTATCTTATTAATGATTCACTTTGTATCATCAGCATTGCTAGTAAGATTCTAAAATGAGCGATAATCACAAAATTACAAAAATTACCTTCCTGTGACAATTCAAATGAGAGTCCTCTTGCCGAAAATCTAAAACTGAGCAACTTAACTACTAGGAAAAACATATGACTAACTACGATTATATGACTATAATCATAGTCAAATTTGAAATTTTATGAAATTTCTAGTTTCTGTTTATAGAAAGGTACTGTCTTAACTATTTCAGAAAATCAAGTAAGATGTCAAGGGCATTGGAGAATGTTTGCTTGTATACTGTTATAAAAGTTACCACAGGAGCCAGAGAGAGAGCATGGAGGTAAAGTGTTTGCCTTGCATGCAGAAGAACAGTGGTTCGAATCCGGCATCCCATATGGTCCCCCGAGCCTGTCAGGAGCAATTTCTGAGCATAGAGCCAGGAGTAACCCAAGTGCTGCCGGGTGTGACCCAAAAACCAAAAAAAAAAAAAAAAAAGTCGGCACAGTCTTTTAGAAAGTGTTTTGCATAAAAAAAATTACGAGCTAAAATGAAAAAGAGATTACCTACCTGATATGCCAGAACTAACATACATATAGACTAGGTAGCAGAACACAAGAGCAAAAATTTCAGGAGCAGACAGGGAAATAGCTCAATGGCTGAGAATGCCTGTTTTGCAAGCTTACAACTGAGAGACCAGGCCTTGGTGCCAGCGCTGCTCTGAGTACAGTATTGTTGGCTCTGCTTCTTGAGTCTGGCAGCTCTACTGTCCATGATCTCCAGCCCCACAGGCAACTTCTGGTCACACACAGGTGTTTGTGAGCGCCAAACTTTAAAAAAAATGTGTCATCACCATGTTCAGGAATAGTGACCTGACAAGAACGTGGTGTAAACATTGCAGTGACCCTGGTCAAGCATTAATAATAGAATATTAAACGCTCCTCAACTAAAAAAGAGTGTGGTCACTGATGAGCTCACTTTTGTAAGCACAATGACTAAAGGAGTGTAACCCATGGTGCACCAAACAGCCAAGTGACTCAGTCATAAATGTGAAAGTATCCACAATCAGATAAGTGCATGACTCTGATCTTCACACCAAAAAATGAAGAGAAGGGATGAGGAAAATTAAATTTTAAAAACTGAAAGCAAAGAATTCCCAGAACCCTATAAGAGTACTTAACCCATCAGGAGTGATCCCTGAGTACAGAGCAAGGAATAAACCCTGAGGACTACCAGGTGTGGCTCCTACAACGAAAATTAAAATCAGGGATCAGAGATATATAAAATGTTTGCCTTGCATGCACACATGGTCCCCCAAAACACAACCAAGTACTTCAAAATAAAATAAAATAAAATAAAATAAAAATTAAAAGCAGCATCACTAAAATGCAATAGAAGAACAACTAAACATGACATTATCATTATCCAGAAAAATTGTAAAAGCAGCAGAATTGGGGCTGGAGTGATAGCACAGCAGGAGGACGTTTGCGTTGTATGCTGCAGACCCTGGATGGACTCAGGTTCATTTCCCGGCATCCCATGTGGTCCCCCAATCCTGCAAGGAGTTATTTCTGAGTGCAGAGCCAGAAGTAACCCAGGTGTCACGCGTGTAGCAAAAAAAAAAAAAAAAAAGGTAACAACAACAGAAATGTCAAATAAATGTGCTGTGATAGAATCAAAATTTATGAAAAGGGGCCCGGAGAGATAGCACAGCGGTGTTTGCCTTGCAAGCAGCCAATTCAGGACCAAAGGTGGTTGGTTCGAATCCCGGTGTCCCATATGGTCCCCCGTGCCTACCAGGAGTTACTTCTGAGCAGACAGCCAGGAGTAACCCCTGAGCACCGCCGGGTGTGGCCCAAAAACCAAAAAAAAAAAAAAATTTTATGAAAAGGAATTTAATTGTAATGTATTATGAAAAATAATGCTTAAGTTAAAAAATAAATTCAAGGGGCCCGGAGAGATAGCACAGCGGCATTTGCCTTGCAAGCAGCCGATTCAGGACCAAAGGTGGTTGGTTCAAATCCCGGTGTCCCATATGGTCCCCCGTGCCTGCCAGGAGCTATTTCTGAGCAGACAGCCAGGAGTAACCCCTGAGCACCGCTGGGTGTGGCCCAAAAACATAAAAAAATAAATAAATAAATAAAATAAAACAAGTTCAAGGAGCCAGAGAGATAGCATGAAGGCAGGGTGTTCACCTTGCATGCAGAAGGATGGTGGTTCGAATCCTAGCATCCCACATGGTCCCCTGAGTCTGTCAGGAACGATTTCTGAGCTTAGAGCCAGAAGTAACCCCTGAGCACTGCTGGGTGTGACCCAAAACAAACAAACAAACAAATAAACTCAAAACTGCACACAATGTACAAAATTGAGTTTGCTTCATGGGTAATTATTCTTCCTTTGTTTTTTGACAGTGCTTCACAATATTTTAAGACTGTTCTTCAATATTTATTTATTTTGGGGGGGGGTTTGTTTTTGGGTCAATGCAGTGGTACTCAGGGGTTACTCCTGGCTCTGCATTCAGAAATCACTCTTGTGGTACTCAGGGTACTAGTAGAGATGCTGGGAACTGAACCCAGGTCTGCCACATGCAAGGCAAATGCCCTACCTACTGTGCTAGCTACCACTCTGGCCCAATATTTTATTTTATTTTCGAATACAAAATTTCAAGTAATTTGAGATTCAAATTTAGCTCAAATTGGTAGTCTTAGAACAGTATTTTCTGTGTAAAAAAGACATAAATGCAAGTTTATACAATCCACTAAATCATTAAACTTTGTGTAGGGTACACTAAGTGGTTATTTAATTCTATCTTCTTAAATTAACACACTTAATTTCTCCCATAAAAGAACCTTCTTTGATTTTTTTAATAGTCAATTTTCTACTTTTAAACACTTTATCGTGTCTTCTCTAAGTCACCAGGAACAGATAATATACCTGAGTTGAAATAACTAGAATCTGGGGGGCGGGAGAGATAGCACAGAGGCGTTTGCCTTGCAAGCAGCCGATCCAGGACCAAAGGTGGTTGGTTCGAATCCCGGCGTCCCATATGGTTCCCCGTGCCTGCCAGGAGCTATTTCTGAGCAGACAGCCAGGAGTAACCCTGAGCACCGCCGGGTGTGCCCCCCCCCAAAAAAAAAAACCCAAACAAACAAAAAAAAAATAATAACTAGAATCTAAATTACTCAAGACAAGATATTTTTTTCAGTCACCGTAGAGACTGTCAAAAATCGCCAATGCCGACTATATTTCAAGTCGTCAAGGCGGGGTATTGGGAAAAATTTTCAATTAGCAATAATCGCGCCTCGGATAAACCTCATTGGCTACGATACTGCCTCTGCGCAAAGCTAAGACAAGATATTTTACTTAGAAATGTTTGTTGAGAGATACCAGAAGTTCACCGTTCCTTTTGCAACTGGTAAATGAGGGCTCTCTTTGGGGAGGGGGAGAGGCTGGAGGACAGGACTCCTGTACTGAAATCAAGTGCAGGGTTGTGAGACCCCCAGAGCAGACCTGGCCTTCAAGGTAAGGCTGGGCAGGGCAGTCAGACCCTCCTCAATGCATAAAACCCTGAATAGGCTGGAGCCTGGCTCAGCAGAACCCAGATACCGGAAGTTCACCGTTCCTCTTGCAACTGGTAACTGGGGTCTTTGAGCAGGGGGACTGGCAGACAGGACCCCATACTGAACCCAAGTGCATCAGTTCTCATTTCCAACTGTACTTGGTCAACCGCGGTTCCACAATGCTCATAATTCTAGATTGTTCCTAGGAAAGGTAACAGAGTGCCTAAGGCCTGCACGAGAATACTTGAATAGATCTCTAAAGTCTGTCTATATGTCGGCATGAGTTTATATACAAGGGTCTTTTCTCTGATTGCCATATCTGAACTATAAACAATCCATATCTATGTTGTATATAACCCCTCTTATATATTATCCCTCCCCCCCTTCAGAAATCCTTCTATCCTCTCATCCCCCAATCCTGATACATAATCCCTAATTATTTAACCCTCTGTACCTTCCGTTCTTAACTCATTAGGCACAGAAACTGACCTCCTGCCCCAACAAACCACCACCCAGCTTCCAAAATGAAAAGGCACCCTCTCAGTCCACATCTTGTGCCCCATCAAGCAACCACAACCAACACACCTGCTGACTCATGCTATGTGAGCCTTCTCACCCCCCTCAAAATGTGAACTGTTGCATGGTACGGGATTCAGCTCCAGAAAGACTCCCAGCTCAAGGATACTGCATGATCCCATAATGCTGCAATATCATGTCTCAAACTCAACAAGACCACAGGGTGTGATGAAAAAGTGCCTTGGATTTCACCCCCCACAAGAGTATCTCAAAAGACTTAATTGGGATGCCTATATTGCCTTTGTAACATGTTTAATATCTCTATAAGATTGCATCTTAGGGTGTTTATTCCCAGGCATAAGGGTAGCCTCCTCCATCACTTTTTTTCCCCTTTGATTACCTTTTTTAAATTTATTTTCAAATTCAATTTTCTTTCTTTCTTTTATTATATATATAATATATATATACATTTATATATATATTATATATAATTATATATTTATATATATATAATATATATACATTTATATATATATATACATATTTTTTTCTCTTTTTTTTTGGGGGGGGGGCCACACCCGGCGTTGCTCAGGGGTTACTCCTAGCTGTCTGCTCAGAAATAGCTCCTGGCAGGCACTGGGAACCATATGGGACACCGGGATTCGAACCAACCACCTTTGGTCCTGGATTGGCTGCTGCAAGGCAAACACCGCTGTGCTATCTCTCTGGGCCCCGTTTTCTCTTTTCTTTAACCTCACCTGTTTTGATTCTGCTTGGAATGAAAAACAAGAAAAAATAAAAAAAGTCTTGCCTGGGATAAAAAGCTCAGGTCAAAACCAGAGCACAGAGATTGTGCAGCCTGTCATTCTTACCCCCAAATATGCTTTTGTATAGGCAGAGTAAAAAAAGGGAAACCTAATACACAGAAACAAGATCTTATCTCTAGGGATAAGAACTCATACTTTTTATAATACAGGGGTGCCTCCCACCCTGAACAAGTGTGATGTGGACACAACACAGTCTCCTTGAGATAGGACAGTGTTCGTCCAACCCCATCCCTAGATCCCAGATGTAGAACTGATATACTTCCCTGCAACAACACCAGGAACCAAACTCCCCTGGGAAATTCCTAACACTGCTTTTATACTAACTTGTGCCACTTCTGATGACAATGAGGAAACAATGACAACTTGATCTAAGGGCAGGCTGTCCTATCACATCACCGAAAGGTAAAATGAAATCAGAAGACAATACACCCTGTGATCTGTGCAAAAACCAAGAGTGCTAACTACAGATGACTGACTTTGACAACCAGGACTGAGCAGAACTTATCCTGGGAGCAATAAGAAAAACCCTAACCTAGGCTTTAGCCTAGGTCTTGTACAAAAATCAAGTTCTCTAATTACAGAGGTCCAACTTTGACAATGGAGACTGAGCAGAATTTCTGGAACCAATGAAGACTCTATCCTAGGCTTCAGCCTAGGATTTGAGCAAAAATTAAGACCATTTATTACAGAACACTGATTACAACAGCAGCAATGGAATAGAACTCCTAGAACCATAAAGAAAAACTTTCTCCTAGCCTTCACCCTATAACCTATGCAAATGACAAGATCTCCAGCTACAGAGGTGGGGTGTCATCACCCAGATCTGAGCAGAAAGTTTTCTGGCACCATAAAAAGACCTTAGGGTGTGTAAATGAGTGAGTATGGAGACAGTAGCTGTTCCCATGACAGTATGCTTCAAGGGCGGAGAAACCCTGAATCTCTTAAGTCAAGGGAATATCCTTTCATACTTCCCCAATACTTACTGTGCCTAGACACACACACCAAAAAAAAAAAAAAAAACCTTGCCACACCAACTTTCCTTTTGTTTATTTTTCTTTTAACTTTTTCTCATTTTTCTTCTTTTCTTTTTCTTTTCTTTCTTTTCCACACTAATGGTTATTATTTGGTGATTTTTTTTGACAGTTACTGTCTTTTTTTTTTAATTGTTGGGGTTTTTGTTGTTGTTGATATGTTTTTGTTTTGTTTTTTCATTTTTGTCTTCTTCCAGCAGAAACACACAATTTGAATCATCTTGTTCTGCCTCATGAATTGACAGGGAAAAATAAAAATGAAACATACCAGGACCAAACTGCTGTATGAATATTGAGTGGAATTAAAAAATGATCAGAATTAACACCAAACCCAAAGTCAACAACAGTATCGATACCCTGTATACAATAAGCTATACACAGAGGAGCACAGTTACATTGGCACTGGGGGTGGGGGCAAAGGAGGGAGATATGGATCACATGCTGGGAAAAGGCGGGGGGCAGGACAAACCTGGTGGTAGGAATGGCCCTGATTCACTGTCACTATGTACCTTCAATATTACTGTGAAATATTTGTTTACTCACTTTTTGGTCACAATAAAAATTATTTAAAAAAAAGAAATGTTTTTGATAGTTTTTCTCTTAAATACAGTTATAAAATGTTTATATCTTTACAATTTTTTCTAAAGAAATATAACTATGTTGCAAAGCTGTACAAAATTCTAACATCTATGAAGAATATTATTGCATTTCTAAATCACTTATAATAAAAACTTAGAATCTCAGACAATAAAAGAAATAAAGCTGTGTCTCTAAAATAAAAAAATTTCATTCTATTTCGGTAGTAATAGAAAGATGATCATTTCTTACCGACACAATTGCAGTGACATTTTCTGGCTCTCCTATCCTTTCAATGACAAGTCGAATAACTGTTGTACTTGTTTCATTAACCACAAACTCTATTTGTCCAGCAAACCGTATTTCTGTTTCTCCAAACACAGATGAAATGAGTAAAACTAAAAGAAGATCGACAAATACAGCTGCAGATGGCATCCCTATGGGGAAAAACAATTCTGTTCACAAAATAGATCCAGTATAATTTCATTAAATTGTATATTCACAGAAATAAATACAAATCTTAAACTTCCAGAGAGCAACCAAGACAGTAAATATTAAGCCATACAACTCAAATGTGTGATTAGAGAAATAAGCTAAAAAAATTATAATAACTTCTCTTGATTATTTTAGTACTCATCACCTTTCCAGCATTCTACTAAGATAATAGCTATACCTAGATTTAAGCTTATTAAACATAGTTTATTAAAAATTGGCCAAAGACAAAGCTCAGTGTTAGAGTTCATGGTTCTCACATGTGAGTCTTAGCTTCAATTCATGGCAGGAAGTAAAAAATATATATATTTTAAAACTAAACAGAATATATTTTCTCTTAAATAAAATAAAGAGTATCAAACCGAACTAAAAAAAAGTATTAAATAAAAAGGCAATTCTAGGTGCCTCGTTAGAGCAGTAGATAGCATGTCAGTCTCATAAATAAAAAGGCAATTTTTGTTTTGTTTTGTTGCCATACCCTGTGTTGCTCAGGATTTACTCCTGGCTCTGCATTCAGGAATCACTCCTGGTAGGCTTAGAGGACCATATGAGGTACCAGGGATCAAACCCAGGTCATCTGTGCCCACCCTACTCACTGTACTAATGCTCTGGCCCCTGAAGAACATTCATAATGGATATGTTTACAACTATTTGTTTGATAATAGCACAATATGAAAGTACTCAAACTGATAAAAAACAGTAGAAGCAAAAGTCCTATTAGTAAATTGACTGATCATTGTGTTTACTCTTTCATTAAATTTCTTATTTGAGAATTTTTTTAAACTGTCTTGTTATTACAAAAAATATCAATGCTTTCAAAAAAGACAACAATTCCAAGACTAAAATTCCTTACATCTTACTTACCGAAGTACTAATACGGATTTTTAGAAAATCTCCATGTTGCTTTAAAACAAGCAAATTTGGGAATATAACTGTTTCCTCCTATTCCATAACTTCCATTGTTTTCTTTTAACTGCAGTGGTTATGCTTAAGAATGACAATATTATTCCTTTCAGTACTGTGTGATTCAAGTATTTTTAAAAGCACAACACTGAAGTGACTTCTTGAAAGCACTGCTGTTTTGTAATGTAGATGTACCTCTAAAAATGTGAACAATTTATCTCACGGATCATTGAGATTCCAATGGATCTATGTGATCAGTCACACAAACATAATAAATGCATGTGCTTTAAAGAAGAATTGCATTATGCGCTCTATAAACCCAAAAGCTTTCTATTCATCTTTATCTGGGTCAAGAAGCAATAAAATTTTCATATACCTGACTTTTTATTTAGGAACAACCAAATACAAAAGTACCTGACGTACTTTTGAACTTAAATGCAGTTTTCTCAGACAAGTAAATCCATGCAGAGCAGTCTGAGATCATTAAATGATGTCTCACATGTTTATGGCAACAAATCCACTGGCATGGATACAGAGTTCAGATGGCGTTTAGAAAAGCGACAAGGCCCAAAAAAGACAGGAATTGTTGAAGATCGGGACTTTTTTAAAAAAAAAAAAAAACAAAACAAAACAAAACCTAACACTTTCTATGAGACTAACAAATTTGGGAGAAAAAAATAATGTGTCCCTTTACCAGCGACAATTCTATCCCTAACTCTAAACCAGTAATGTTCAGACAGAAAAGAAGAAAATGAGAAGTGAAAGAGAAGTAAGAGAGAATAGTGTAAGTAAAAAAAGAAAATCAGGGCCCATTCTTAACTAAACAAGACAATTGAAGATCTGTTGTGGAATTCCAAAGTCAAAATGTTTCACACCTCACTTATGATAAATAATGGTAACAAAATAAGCTAAGGATGTTAGAGAGAACAGACTAAAAGGGAGAGAAGAGGTAACAGCTAAAGCATTGGATGTGCAGAAAATAAGATGCATTTGGGGTGATGAAGAGTTAGTACAGGGGATAAGATGCTTGCTTGCCTTGCACAACACCAACCTGGGTTCATTCTCCGAAACTCTCTATGCTCCCCCAGAGCACCACTAAGACTGATCCCTGAACACAAAGACAGGAGTAAGCCCTGAGTAATACAGCCCTGAATTTATAACACCCTACCAAAAAAGCAAATAAGTCAGTTTTGGTCTGCTTGATGTTGAAAGAAAATTCTCTATCTCTTAACATGAGATATGGTAGAACGTGAAGTTGAGAGAAGTCACTTTAAGTGAGAAAGCGTTAAGACAAACTACATAAAGAGGAAATGGTTTTGTGGTTTGGAGGGGCTTGTTTTTTTTGTTTTCTTTTTTTGAGGGGGAGCAAATGGCCATACCAAGCGGCGATCAGAGGTTAATTCCTGACTCTGCATTAAGAAATTACTCCTCGTGGTGCTTGTGGACCATATGGGATGCTGGGGATGGAACCCAGGTCGGCGTATGCAAAGCAAACGCTCAACCCATTTGCTCCAGCCCCACCACTGTTAAGTTTATGGAACTTGCCTTACGTAAGGCTTGATTCATATATTAAAATGCAGAAGGACAGTGGTTCGAATCCCGGCATCCCATATGGTCCCCCAGCCTGCCAGGAGCGATTTCTGAGTGTAGAGTCAGGAGTAAGCCCTGAGCGCTGTTGGGTGTGACCCAAAAACCAAACACAAACAAATAAACAAACAAAAATAAAAACATAAACAAAAAAAGCACCACCATGAGTAATTCCTTAGTGCAGAGCCAGGAGTAACCTCTGAGTACTGTGAAAAAAAGAAAGAAAACAAAGAAGTTTGGATTGATGGGTCTAGTGTGGAGGTCTGATTGGGAATGCAGTCCAAGATGTATGTGCCGTATGCACTTAAAAGGCAGACTGATTGTTTCAAACAAAATAAAGACTCAGCTCATACTTTGAAATACAGCTCTTAAAATGTATAGAGGAGTATGAGCAATATGTGTTGGTGAGAAATTCAATAAGCCACATTGGTAGCTTGAAGAGAATTACCAGGAGTTGGAGAGACAGTAAAAGGCTTAAAGCACTTGCCTTGCATTCTTAGAGGCCTTAGATATCCAGCACCCCATTTAATCACTGAGCACAGAACCAGAAGCCCCTTAGTAATGCTAGGTGTGGCCCAAACCTCCTTGCCAAGAAAAGATAATTATTAAAAATTTAACTGCAATATGATTCAATTTAATACAGACTTTTCTTATATACTTTTCTACATATTACTATTTACACTTTCAGAATTTGAAAATGATCCTGCAGTGATCTATAGAAAGTAGACATAATAGCAAATCCAATACAGTATTATTGTAGATACTTGATACACAATCTTCACAGTATCTGTTCAAAGTAGATATTAGTAACATCAATAGCTATTTTATAGCTGAGGAAACTAACAGTTTACATAAGCCATCTAACTTAGCTAAGTGGCTAAGAAGGATTCCAACCTGAATCCACCTCCAAACTCTATCTAATAACTATGCTATATTTTATATTTTTTATTTCCACAAATTATACATGTTTATCTAAAATACTGCATAGCATTTATATCTTTTTATTCTGATGATTATTTAACTGAAATGTTTTTTAATACTTTGAACACGTTAAATATTCAAATGCATCTTTGAATGTCAAGACCACTGAATTTAAATGATGTATTATTAGTTTCTCGGGTAATTAAAGTCCCAAGAACTTGTGGTTAAGTAGTAAATTTACTATAGTTTGTTTTGGGGGTCCCATATGGCAGTTCTCAGGACTTATACTGGGCTATGGGCTCAGGGATCACTCCTATCAAGTCATGGAGGATCATATGCAATGCTAGGAATAGAAACTATCAGGGAAAACCATGTGTAAGTCAAGTCCTATCTGTCCAGCCCCAGTAAATTCACTTTAAATTGGTGTATGTCAATGAATTTTAAGATTATGTAAAATGCAACAGCAAAGCATGATTGAGAAAGGCTTCAAATTCTATGATATCACTGATAATTGAATCTCTTCTGCTTTTATCTCTCAACCAGCAAGAAATGTAGAGGCAAAGTCAGCAATTAGTAAAAATTAAAAGATGAAGAAAAAGTTTTAAAAGTAACATTCCCACTAAAAGGCAAGATAATTACATAACTGCTGATTAGTTTTGTTTTTAGAGTAACTAGGTATGACATTTTCCTTTCTTATAAATAAGATATAGTCCTTAGAACTCCATTTACTGTACCCAGAAAATTAGGCATTAGTAAAATGACACCAAAAATTTCATATATATTTGAGGTTATATTTTTATTATTAAAGTTTAAGCTTTTATATGACACTTAAGACCAATCATTTTAAGCTTCCAATAATAAATAACTCCATATAAATGAATTTCAAATATAAAAATCATATGTGTTTAATTTCTATACTTTCATAAATGTGAAAGAATAAGTTTAGTAATATTTACTTTATGCCTCCATTATATAGTGACATGATATAATAATACTCAAATCATCTCATTTCCAATTATCATCCTTGCTGTCTTCACATCTACCATTGGTGCTCAATATTTTTTGGAGGGTCATACCTAGCAGCACTCAGGGGTTACTCCTGGCTCTATGCTCAGAAGTCACTCCTGGCAGGCTCAGGGGACGACATGGGATGCCAGGATATGAACCACCATCCATCTGCATGCAAGGCAAATGCCCTACCACCATGCTATCTCTACGGCCCCTGGTGCTCGGCATTAACCAAAAGAAATGAAAATTGTTCCTGGGGCTGGGCAGTGGCGCTAGAGGTAAGGTGCCTGCCTTGCCTGCGCTAGCCTTGGATGGACCGCGGTTCGATCCCCTGGTGTCCCATATGGTCCCCCAAGCCAGGAGCGACTTCTGAGTGCATAGCCAGGAGTAACCCCTGAGCATCACCGGGTGTGGCCCAAAAACCAAAAAAAAAAAAAAAAAAAGAAAAGAAAATTGTTCCTGACAATAGATACCTTATCTTTAAAACAATCTCTTATCACATTAAAACAATATGAATTTTAGGTTCTTTCTTGCTTCTTTCATTGCTATATTATATTGAATTTTGAAGACCTCCGAGCACACAAAGTTTTAGGTTTCTGCAGTTTATTCAACCTAAACTACAAATAAACTAATTCTGAAAAATAAATGTTTTTAAACTTAAATCAGAAACATATTAGAATAGCACAATGAAAATTACTGGTAAATACTTTCAGAAGAGTTGCTAACTGTAAACTGCTACTTACTTTGTGTCAGTAAATAGGAACCCAAAGAATAATAAGACATAATACCTGGGCACCAATAATATAATAATATATTCACTAGGTTGAATTTAGGATTCAAAACAAACCAAATAAAGCAGGTAGAAACAATTCTGAGCCTCTGCTTAAGGACAGAGTTGCAGATAACCTATAAATTAAATAAAATACAGCCAATGACAGGACCAAAAGGTGGAGAGCAGCTAATTCTTAATAATAAAGCATAAGTGCCTAGACCCAGCTTAACCTTGACCTTTTCATTTGCTAGGGCAAACAATTGCCTTTGCTCTAGCCAGCTCGGGTTTTATTTTCTGTCCCATTCAATGTCATATTTAGTCATTAACCTCCAGTCTGTGATGTTGTGATCTCATATCAGATATTCCAAGTAAGAGATTCCTCCTAGCTGACTCACAATCTTCATCTTTTTTTTTTTTCAAAGCGGCTCTGGGGCTGGACCGGAAGCGGAAGTCAACAATCTTCATCTTTTCTAAACATCTGTAAGATGACACCCAATAATATTCTGTTCTAATTCAATTATTGCCACTACCTATACTAGTTACTCTTCCACCTCAAAACTGACAGTGAGGAAACTGACTAGTAAGGAAAATTTTGCACACAAGCCAAACCAAAGTAGAACAAAGCAGAATAAGGGTATACAGCACTGACTCAATGCTCTGAAAAAGTCCATGCCCTTTCAGAACCCAGAGATGGAGCTTAGTGGTCAATAGAATGCAGAGTTCAATAATAAGCACTATCCCACTTAAATATGTGATCTATAGCATTGCCTTTATGATCCTGCATTACAGCTGTTTGAACCATAATGACAAAAGCAGAAAGGGATGAAAAATAAAGAGAACAGAGAGGAGGGGAGAAGAAGGAAGGAAGGACTAAGTGAATAAAAAAGAAAAGTTTTTTACTTTATGTCTTTTTATTTTCTCTGAGGAACCACAATATCCTGAGCTTTTAAGTTAAAACTGAAGTTAAGTCGATTCTCTTGCTATTTTCCTGAATTTTTTTCATTCTTCCCACTTAATTACTTAGCCCATAAATATATTTAATGTCTTAAAACAACACTCACCAACATAATGTGAAATAATAACCAATAGTTTTAAAACCTATATACCTTCTTCCCATCTTCCCACTTCTTAATGAATACCATAGTAAAGATAGTAAATATAGTTCATTAAGAAAAAAGTGGGGAGCTTTCTATTTTACAATGCAGTAAGCCTGTAGAAACACAGCAGAATAAGGAATAGAATAAAATCAGCAATAAAGAATCCAAGACCAATATATGAAAATGTAAACTATGTAAGAAATCAATAGATTTTGCTGATTTTGTGGTAATCAACTTTCATATAAAACAGTATCACAGACAAAACAAGTTTCATACAAGTTGAAAGCTAATTCTGTCTTTTTAATGTTTAAAATAAGAAGCTGTGCATCTTTGTGAGGAACAGAAAAAGGTGAAAATGAAACATTATTAAAGGAAAATTAAGGACTTTTTGTATTGATGTTTTATCTTCAGCTATTGTTTTATTGAGACTGTAGTAAGCATCTTCCCACGGTGTGACCACCAGGTAATTAATACTGAAAATATGATCCTGATAGAGCAAAGCTTTCAAGTTTAGAATTACTTGAATTCTATTACATTTACTAAAGAGCATTCTAAAACTATAGAATTACTCCTGCAGAACAAGAGAAGTTTCATCATCCGTATCATCCATTATTCAATATCTAAGAATTTTTAATTTATGTTATTTGAAGTTGGTGACTACCACCAAAAACTCACCTTTTCTTTATTCCAGACCAAAACAAATTTTAAACTTACTTAAAGGAAAAACTATAAAGTCACAAATGTAATAATAACTATTTTTGTTTGTTTTGGTTTTGGGTCACACCCTGCAGCACTCAGGGGTTACTCCTGGCTCTATGCTCAGAAATCGCTCCTGGCAGGCTCTGGGGGCCATATGGATGCCGGGATTCAAACTACCATCCTTCTGCACACAAGGCAAACGCCCTACCTCCATGCTATCTCTCCAGCCCCATAATAAATATTTTAAATGACAAAGGAATAGTGTCATTTATTTAAAATATTTAAGTATATGTTTTATTTTGCCTTCAACCTGTATGTTTTCATGAAATAATATTAAAAGTGACAATAAAGTAAATAGCAAAAAGCCATCTTCACACTGTTCCTATTAGCCACAAACTTTTCCTAATTGGAGTAAATTAATAGTCATCAATTTATTTCACTGTTTCAAGAAAACACCTATGCAAATAAGATGCATGTATATAAATGAAAATTCCTAGAATGCATTTTATCTTCTCTGGAAACACACTAAAAGAACCAATACTTTTTTCCCTTGATGGTTATGAATAGGGAGGTAGATTCATGATAGGAACAGATTTATGATCTCAACTATCACCATCATCACTGTAAAACTAATCAACAAAATGATGACTCTACTGAATTGCACTTAATATTTTAAGTCACAGTTTAGGGGGTAAAGAAGGCACAAATCAGCTCTCTACTAGTTTTATAACTTCTTCAACTTCAGTTTATGTAGCTTATTCCTTGGTTTTTATGGAAAGCACTCTCCTGTAACTTTCTAAGAAAGGATATATAGAGCTGTATGTTTTAGGAAGAAATTAATAATTTCTGAATTATTGCTATACTTTTCTTCCATTTAACTTTAGGGGTACAGAAGTTCAGATGAAAAGAATTTAATAATTTTGAGAGCCGTAATCCTTGGGACCGGCAAGATAGCATGGAGGTAAGGCATTTGCCTTCCATGCAGAAGGACGGTGGTTCGAATTCCAGCATCCCATGTGGTCCCCTGTGCCTGCCAGGGGCAATTTCTGAGCATAGAGCCAGGAGTAATCCCTGAGCATTGCCAGGTGTGACCCAAAAATCAAAAAAAAAAAAAAAAAAAAAAAAAAGAAAAGTATTTAATTATTTTAAAAGTCTCTTCACAGTTTCCAACTTTCAGGTGTCACTAGTTAGAACACAAAATCACTTTGATTCCCAGGTATTGAATATATTTATGTTGTACCCCTTCCTTTGAAAAATTCTGCTCTTTGTCCAAGTGATAACACAGCGGGTAAGAGCTTTTTTGCCAAGCAAACCTCAGAGCCAACTGAGATTTGGTTCTCAGCACCTCATGTTGTCCTCTGGGCTCTCCGACAGTGATACCTGAGCAAAGAACCGAGAGAAAGCCCTCAGTATCACTGGATGTGGCCCAAAAAAGCAACAGACCAAATAAATATAAAATGCAACAACAACATTGAGTCTTATTAAACAACATCATTAGAAGCTTCGAAGTTTTGACCAGTCTGACTGAAAGGCTTATCCCAGCAAAGTCCACTCATGACACTAAAAAGCTGGCAACACTGAGATCATCATGATTTGAGGAAGCAAAGTTAAATCACGGGAATAGGCTACATAAACAAAGGTAAATCTAGACACCTTCCAAATGTCAGGCATGATATTTCAACCTAGACACAGAGTCATGACTTACAAGCCATTAGATTTCATTCTCTGGAACTATATAGCTTAAATTCTATAATATACTCCATACAAAAAGAGTCTAGTCAAGTCCTTCAAACCCCAGAGCTGTGGAAGATCATCAAATATCAATTCAAACAGCCCAGTTTTGGGGTGCTGGAAAATATAGCAAGACAAATTAACAACTGCTCCTAAGCCTACCATTTATAGTTGATTCATGTCCCTAATAAAGCATGGCATTTCAATTCTTGTTAATTTTCTGATTAAATAATATCTGAAATATTTAACATAATGAATTATAAATACACTCCTATATTTTGTATGAAGTGAATATGCTCATAGAAAAGAACTAGAAGAACAGTAGTCAAATAAAGGTATAAGATTAATTTGTTGTTTGTGCTTTATAACTTCTGAATATATTTTAGAGTGCCCATTTCTTTTTTTTTGTTTGTTTGTTTTTGGTCTTTTTGGGCCACATCCATTTTGATGCTCAGGGGTTACTCCTGGCTAAGCGCTCAGAAATTGCCCCTGGCTTGGGGGGACCATATGGGATGCCAGGGGGATCAAACCCCGGTCCTTCCTTGGCTAGCGCTTGCAAGGCAGACACCTTACCTCTAGCACCACGTCCCGGCCCCTAGAGTGCTCATTTAAGATGGTGGCATTGATAGTAAAGTTTAAGAATTAAAACTTTAGGGTCCGGAGAGATAACACAGCGATAAGGCATTTGCCTTGCATGCGGAAAGTCAAGTCGCTGGTTCGAATCCTGGCATCCCATATGGTCCCCCGAGCCTGCCAGGGGCTATTTCTGAGTGTAGAGCCAGGAATAACCCCTGAGCATTGTCGGGTGTGACCCAAAAAAACAAAAAAAACAAACAAAAGAATTAAAACTTTGAATCTATACCCTAAAACTAAAACTAAGACTGCTTAATACTTTCTTCATTAATTTCTATGCTCTACTTTTCTCTGTTAATTGCAACATATTACCTACAGAAAGATCAGTTTCCACATGCACACACATCCTTCTGTGAAACAGTTTTGCTGTCGGTGACATTCTTTTAACATATACTTGAAGAAAATTCAAAAACTAAAAGGAAAACTTTGATAAAATTGATAATAAATAAAGTCTGTTATCTTTCATCCCCACTCTGCCCTGGAGATCTGGTGTCATAAACTGAAATATAGGAATCTTTTTCTAATAATATAATGACCCCTCAGCCTTTTTCCTATGATTAGATTTCCTTTGATTCATGTGTTAAGAGTACAGGATGCTTTGAAGCTATACTACCCACTCTACCCTGACTTTCTATCATAATAATTGTGTCTTACTTATGTAGATAATAGAATTTAGGTTTAACCAAGTGATATAAATTAATTTAAAAGATGTCTATATCTATTTTTCTTATTTTTATCATTAAGAAAAATAATCTTGAAAGTTTTTCTATTCTTGTTCTTCAACTTCATATTTTAATGTAGTCCTTACTTAAATGCAGAGTTCCATTTAAGTTTGGCAAACTCATTTGAGAATTTTGAGATTTTTAAAAAAAGAAGATGCTTGCAGTCAGAGGTAATAGTACAGAATAGGGCACTTTCCTTGAACATGACCAACCCAAATTAATACCTGCATCCCATAGTTCCCCTAAGCACCTCTAGGAGTGACTTCTTAGTGCAGAGCTAGAAGTAACTCCTGTGCAGTATCAAGTGTTGTCCAAAAGAGAAAGAAAGGGAGAGAAGAAGGGAGGGAGGGAGAATGCTATGGGGTGTTTCCCCTAATTTGTACTAGCTTTCCTATTATCAGAGCACATTCTCCTCCCACTGTAAATATCTATGTTTTCATGACTGTATCCACTATATTTTTTAAAGTATTCAACTTTAATTGTGGATTAGATTATGCTGGAAGAATAACAATAAAAAAAATCTCACTGGGTAGTAGTTGGCCATTTCTGATGCATAAGCCACTTTCTCGTGGAGAGTCCAGATGTAACAAATATTCTTGCTGCCCAGGTAGCCTTCAGCAACTTTACTGGGTCTTTAGATTATCCCAGTTTCTCTACTTGGACCTCTCCTCCAGCTCAACTTGGTCTTATAATGACACATTAGCCTCCAAGCTTTAGACATAAACTCATAAATTTCTATTTCCATTTAAACTTCTCATTTAAATCCAATATTTATATATCAGACTACTGACATCACATCATGTAAAAATGTTTTCCTAGTTTTTATTCTTAGGATGTATAAGACATTTAATTGGGGCCAGAGTGGACCCATTAGCCTCAAAGCTTTAGATATAAACTCATAAATTTATACTTTCATTTAAACTTCTTATTTAAATTCAATATTTATGTATCAGACTACCAACATCACACAATGTAGAAATGTTTCCCTAGTTTTTTATTTTTAGGATGTATAAGACATTTAATTGGGGCCAGAGTGATAGTACAAGACATAGGGTAAGCTTGCCTTGAACAAGGTAACGTGGGTTCAATCCCCAGTATTCCATAGGGTCCCCCAAGCCTGCCAAGAGTAATTGCTGAATACAGAACCAGTAGCAATTCCTGAGCACTGCCAGGTATGGCCTAAAATCAAAATAATATATTTATATATAATGCATTTAAATAAATCTAAGATTAATCTAATAATAAAAGAATTCTCTCTTCAATGGACCTATTTCTTTCTTCTCTACATAATAAAAACACATGTATATTTGTACAGCAGCCACTAAGTAAATGCTAATGACATTTTTATAAAAACTGAAACAGGGGGTCAGAGCAGTAACAGAGTTTGCCTTAAATGCAGTCAACCAAGGTTTGATCCTTGGCATCCCATATGATCCCCAAGCCTGCCAGAGTGATTTCTAAATACAAAGCTGAGAGTAACACCTGAGTGCCGCAGGTGTGGCCCAAAAACATACAAAAAAAAAAAAAAAGAAACTTAAACAGATCAGACAATCAATCTATACAATTCATAAAAATTAATATCATGGGGGCCAGAGCAATAGCACAGCGGTAGGGTGTTTGCTTTGCATGTGGCTGGCCCAGGATGGATCTTGGTTCGATCCCCCAGTGTCCCATATGGTCCCCCAAGCCAGGAGCGATTTCTGAGAGTATAGCCAGGAGTAACCTCTGAGCGTCACTGAGTGTGACCCAAAAAAAACCCCAGAAATTGATATCATGTATATGACAACACTAATTCAAATGACTAAATAAATTAAACTATGTCTGCACCCTTATGTTTGTAGCAACAGCATTACTGACAATGACTAAAACATGTAATCACCTTAAATGCCCATCATATGATGGCTGGGGAAAAAACTGAAATACTACTCAGCCATTAAAAAAATGGTCAAAATTATGCTTTGCGCAACAAAATTAACTAAAACTTGAGATGATTGTGTGTGAGGAAGTAAAAGAAACTTCTAGGGTCTGGAGAAATAGCATGGAGGTAAGGCATTTGCCTTTCATGCAGAAGGTCATTGGTTTGAATTCCAGCATGCCATATGGTCCCCTGCACCTACCAGGAGTGATTTCTTTATTTTTATGTGGATTTTAAATAACCAAAATAAATTAATAGGCAAAACACAACAAAAATAATTTTAAGCCTCTGTGAAAAAATATGTGGCAATAAAAGGAAGACAGGATGAAAGGGATAGGTCATTTTAAAATAGGATCACTTTAATAGTAAAATGGCACTTGAACTTTAATGGTGGGTATGAGATATAAAACATATATAGAGGCATAAATCTATATACCTCAAAATTTACAGTATTATAAAAATAATGGAAAGTTCAACAAAATTTGAATTGAAAACAGTAATTATTTTACTCAAAAATATTACAGATAAAGTAAAAGGGTTACAAAATAATTAAAATAATTACAAATCATAGATCTTTTAGGGACAACTATTCTTGAGTATATAAACTGTTACAAGTCAATAAAAAAAAAGAACTTGTTTTAAAAAGACATAGGACTTGAACAGATATTTTGCCAAAGAAGATAAACAAATGGCAAACACATAAACAAATGCTTATATCACTGTTAATCAAGAAAATGTAAGTCAAAACCACAATGAGTTTTTTACTTCACACCAACAGTAAAATACATGTTAACAGGGGTGTAAAGAAATTGTAGTATTCATATACTCTTATGCCCACTTTGAAAGACAGTTGGCTACTGTCTTTTCAGTTTTTTTCATAAAACAAAACATAAGATAACAAAATCACCTAAAAACTCTACATCTAATTCTAGACATGTAAGCAAAAGAACTTAAAAACTCTATATCTAGTTCTAAACATGTAAGCAAAAGAACTAAGACATATCTTAATATAAAAACTTACACATAAAAATATGATAGAGTAGGGGGCCGGGAAGGTGGCGCTGGAGATAAGGTGTCTGCCTTGTAAGCGCTACCAAGGAACGGACCGCGGTTCGATCCCCCGGCGTCCCATATGGTCCCCCCAAGCCAGGGGCGATTTCTGAGCACATAGCCAGGAGTAACCCCTGAGTGTCAAAAGGGTGTGGCCCAAAAACCAAAAAAAAAAAAATATGATAGAGTAGTACTAACCCAAATAGCTGTTTATAATGGATAAACAAATGTTATATGTCTATACAATGGAATATTTAGTCATAATAACGAACTGTAGTTTGTTACATGTTACAACATGCTGAGCCTTCACAACATTATGGTAAATGAAGGTAGATATAAAAGACTATGTATTATATTATTCCATATCCATGAAATGAGGCGCACAGGCACATATTGGGTCAGAAGGTAGACTGCTCATTACCAAACACTTGTCAGAAATAGAGATTGTGTGGAGGCAGAAAATGGAAGTGGAAAAAAAAAAAAGAAGAAAGAAAATGCCAGTGAATTGGGAGTTAAAATTAATGAGTGCAAAATTTTTTTCCTCAGGGGACAAAAAAAGTTTTTTACAAGTGGTGATAGTTGCATAACTTTTAAGTATATTAAATTTCTTACTTTAAGAGGTCGTTTTTGTGAAGAGAATTATGTCTGTTTTATGAAATTTCCAGGCCACAGTGCATCTCCAGTGCATCTCCATCGTGCATCTTTCTCTTCTTTCAACAGTTCCAGTCAAATTGATCTAATGTGTTTCTGGAACAAGACACCTGGATCATTCTTACCTCTGTATCTTTGATCCAAATTACTCCTAAGGCTCTTCCCTCTGCCTCTCTCACTCCCTCTCTTCCAATATTCTTCATCGTTTATAACAAATCCCACTTTTTCCAGAACACTTTCCACTCTTAGTTAAGGAGTCTGCCAAAGCGCAAATAAGCCTGCTTTGTTTCATTCCTGCCCATCAATGTGGTTGAATTTAGTGGACCAATACATAAATGACTAATTGTAGCTGCAGTTGCACTCTCTCCTTCCAATAAAGGACTGAAGATAGAGACAATACTGCAATTGTCTGGCATATGTTCTAAAAATTATATTTATTGATCACCTGAAGAGATTGTATTTAAAATAGTCCTATTATAAGTAATTTCAGTAAGACTTTATTTGAAAAATGAAAACTGTTATTTTACTTCCAAATAATTACCTAACTACAACTTTACAAAGACTATTGTCGTAAGAGGAAAACTAAATTACTGTTCCTTGACAATGATTAAAGGATAATATCATTTCAATTAATGTAAAACTCTAAGGATTTTCATAATATCCAGTGGTTCCTTCAGAGGAAAATAAGTATATACCTGAAATATATTAATCATATTTAAGAGTTCCTGACTAAATTCCTGACTAAAAATTCATGACTAAATTCATAACAGAATTTATACTAAAAAGCTAATAATCCTTTTTCCCAATTAACTCTCAAATACAAACTCATGAATGATTTCTACAATATGCCTCAGCACTTCTTTATTTATTATTATACTTAAGAAAAAAATCATTTTCTTTCACACATATTCACCTTTCTTGCATAAAGCAAAGTCAACACATGCAACTAACAATTCATCACTGTTAAATTTGAGTAAAATTGTTCAATTATTATATTATATATATACCCTGTTTACTGTTCATACTACATGCTGAAATTAACTATTATTAGTGCAACACAATGTCTCCTTAAAGTTCATTTTATTTGATGCCATTCTTTCTTTTTCAATCTGTGCCACATTTCAGTAATGACTATTTAATAATTACAATCACTCCCTTATTAGCTTTGGCATTTCATTTTCCTTGCCCTATGGCAATCTACAGTTGAAAGCAAGGAAAACTGTTGATTAGTTATTTAAGACCAACAACAATAACTATGCTGGAGAGAAGGCTACTTGGAGAGGATTACATAAGAGTGGGAGCTCAACAGCCTCAGACAGAGCAGCAAATTATAAACCCAAGTACTTCGTTGCATGTAACCAAATAGGCTGGTTGAAATGCTAATTGCCTTTCAGCAAAACTAAAGACAGACAGGGGACCTTGTGCTTTAGAGAATGAAATGCATTTTTACTCCACTTCTGTACTATTGTCTTGCTGAGAATCATTTGAAATCTATTCATAAAGGTAGCTCTTTCCCTAACCTTTAAAATGTGGGAAATTTATTTCACCCATACCAGCATCTCCAATGTACTGATGTGCCAAGATGTGAACAGATGGCTGGATTTAAGCATGTTAAGCCCTTAATAAAGCATGAAAGAACTCCACGCTAAATATAAAGCACAATATTTCAAATGTGCATTGGGAAAAGGAAACTAGAGTGAGATATAAATTTATAAAATTGAAACGAATAGTCTTTAAAATATGACTATTTCCAATGCAATTATAGTCCAATACATATGGAAAGAACTCCAGCTATCACTCTCAAAGAGACCCTGGCTTCACTTTATATCTAATCTTGAGAATATTAGCCCAAAATTCATTTACAGACAATTTTCCAACAGTCAGCTTTCTCTTTCATGTGAAAGCAGGTCCAGCCTGGATTTTCAGAATCATGAATAAATGAATGAGAAATGCCTTCATTTGGAGGTATAGACAAGCTTACGCCTGACTGCACCAAAAAAGGCCCCATTACCACCTGCCCAGCAGCTGGGGTAGGGACTTGGTTTGGGACATTTTAAAGTGTATAGTGTGTCACAGTGGAATCAGAAAACACAACCTTTGTGTTAGTATTGCCTCCTGGGTCCCAGTTCCACCCCTCTCCTCCTCTGCCACACCTCAATCAAGGGCAACAGTATTTGGATGTTATGGCTTCCTGTGTGGCCACCATCGCTGTGTGTGGAGGAACCCTCTCCCCCATATCTATAAAGATGCCACCTGTGCCCCCAGTTCTTCACTTGATGGGAAAAATTATTAGGCAGACATGTGTAAGGAAATTACCTTTCCATATTATTATGATCTTCATGTAAAGAAGTCTAATTCAGTTATAAGCTCATCTTTATGTCTTAACCACTAAATTTTATATAAAATCCAAGTCTCCTACAAGTCAGAGAATATTAAGACGACATAAAGTTTCCAACAGATAGAACCAATAGATTCCAATAGATCCAGTAAACAATTCAGCTCTAACCCTGATTTGTCAGTGAGAGGAAAAGGACATCTCTTTCAGAGTGAATGGCAATCCAAACTTCTGAGCCGTGGAGTTACTGACAATTTGTCCTTATTTATTTCTGTGTTGCCTGTGGTTTCCACGTGACTTTATCTTATCTTTGCAGTCAGTAAAAAAAAGCAACAGAGAGCAAAAGAAATGTAGACTCAATTGTGTCTAACACATAGGTTGTGTGATTTTCCCACAAAAATCAGAGAAATGCCATCCAAGTCTCTCCATGGTAACACTCAACATTTTATCATTATATTCAACAACCATCAGCAAAAGAATCTGATATCTATAAATTGTCTAACTGCCCTCTTTATAAAGTAGTGCTGCACAAATTTTAACTATGCACATTTGGGATCTAGAAAATTGGTCCCAGATTTATTTATTGACTATTTTAACCACTTTGTTAAACCCTGCAGATACCAGAAAAAATGTTATAGTCACTTTCCTCATAATGTGCTTACTAACTGGGGAAATTGTAATTATTTAATATTACTTAAAAGCAGTAGGGCAGTAATGTTCAAAAATATGAGACAGAATGACCTTTTTTGGTTTAGATAATATAACAAATTTTGGACAACCTGCTAACATTTATTAACTTATGGAAACATCCAGATGACTAAAATTATAACTGCAAACAGCTGAATGTATAAATGAATCTATTAAATTATCTTGGCTTTCCTTGCCTCATGTAAAATAAAGGGCTGGTCTAATGTGCCTTCAACCCTTGTTTCCAGTGCTTAAGGAGTTTGATGTTGTGTTCACATCTTAAGAATTTCTGAACATCGGGGCCGTTGAGGTGGCGTTAGAGGTAAGGATCTGCCTTGTAAACCCTAGCCAAGGAAGGACTGCGATTCAATCTCCCAGCATCCCATATGGTTCCCCCCAAGCCAGGGGCAATTTCTGAGCACTTAGCCAGGAGTAACCCATAAGCATCAAATGGATGTGGCCTGAAAAACAAAACAAAACAAAACAAAAAAAAAGAATTTCTGAACATCAAAAAAAATCAATTCACTTAATCTAAGACAAAAAAATGTATTTTCACTAAGAGTTCTCATAGTGAGCAGATCTTTCTGTTTCAGTTTCTTCATCTGCAAACCAGGGCAAATACTACTTAACTGATGATTGATTAAGTATAACATAATTCTATTTAAAAGGCCTGGTATAATTCATGGCATATGGTGGACATTCAGTAAATGTGGCATACCATTACCATTTATTGTGAGAATATGAACAAAAGGGTTTTAGTCACAGCTATTTCTGCCATGAACACTCTTTTCTTTGGGTGTAACATGGGCAAGGACACCTCCAAAGAGAAAAACATCTGAAATACTTTTGCTTAGTACATAACCTCTGCCTTCCCACATTATTTCAAAGAGCACTGGTATTTCAAACAGATCTCCAGCTAAACATTTTGAGATACGGAATACAATTGAAAGATGTCTTACAAACCTAAACATAGCATAAAATATAATTGTAGTTACTAAAATATACTCTGACTGATTTATCATTTCTATGCTATCAAAATTCAGTAATGTTAAATAATTACCTATTATGGTTACACATAAGTATAAGATTATTTTTGTTTAAGGAGCTTTAGCTGTTAGTCAGATAGTGTAAATGCTAAGAATTACTTAGGAAAAAATATTTGATCCAACTTTTATCAACTGAGAAATTTTGAGAAAGTAACTCAAACTTTCCAAGCTTTGGTGTGATTATATAAAAAAAATGAGATTAGAATGTTTAAATTTCAATACTGTGAATGTTAAAATATTATGTATAGGCGACTTCTCAAAATTCAGTACACAGCAAGCATTCAATGAAGGGTAACTGCAGCTGTCATTCATCATAGATGTAAAAATAGGGAGACAGGATTCAGTCAGAGTTCTCTGGTGTTTGTTTTGGCTGCTACTTTTAAAACTGTTCTCATCCTACAAGCAAGGGAATGGTTTCATGGCAAACGCCTCACATATGTAAGGCCCAGAGTCTGAAACCACCACCACCACCACCACCACCACCCCCCCCCCCCGGCACTGCAGAAAGAAAAAGGAAAAAAAAAATCCTACGTAATAATTTCCAGTTAAAATGAATTTTTAGATCACCAACTCCTCTATTTTATTAATGAAGAAACAAAGGTTCAGAAGGATAGAATGGATAGATGTCCCAACATTAATGGCTGGGCCAGGATGTAATGCCTAATCACATATACTTAATATACATCTTTATAACAAAGTTCAGATTCTATTTTGTACACAAACACAGAACCTGAAGCTTAAGAAGTCACCCAAAAATAAATTGTTGAACCCATTTGTATCCTGATTCAGGGTCTGGTTTTTTTTTTCCTTTTCTTTAGTGTCTCATTCTAAATTAGCTCATTTGATTAATGATACAAAGAGAAGAATAAAGCTCTTTTATTAAATTAAGATACTAACTTCAGCAAAAATTTCTGAACACGCTATTAATTTAGGTTTTTGTCTTGTTCTGAAGTTTATCTTGTCAATAATTGTGCACCCTCAAGATCTGATATAAATGATTTTAAGTGAGTAATCTACTTAACACAACTTCTTAAATATTAGAAAACTTTGTGAACTTTCAAAAATGCTTTAAAACAGAAGTTACCCAAAAGAGTATTTCACCTTAAAATCAGTTCCTCATCATCTTTACCCCAACAAACAATGCCATAATTTGTTTTGTTTTGGGTTTTCTGTTTCGTTTGTTTGTCTGAAGGTTTTGTTTGGTTGGGATTGGCTAGGGGTTTTTTTAGTGAGGGGCGGGTTAGAGGTTGGGGACCACACCCAGCTGTGTTCAAAACTGACAGTGCTCAAGGTCATTCCTGGCAGTGGGTACTGAGGGAACCAAAAGCGGAGCGAGGAGCAAACTGAGGTTTGTTTTGCAAGGCAAGGCAAGCACAAGAACCCCTGGATTTGCACTCCTCCCCGTTTTAGTTTTAAGAGTCTGGGGGGAGGTATCCAGTTTAAGACAATTAAGATGCGTAACATTTTAAAGATCTGAATTACTTCCCGGCTCCCTGCTAATGGCCAAAATCCTTGAAATTAAATCAATGTTTCACTCGCACATAACATTGTTCCATTCCGTGGTTATCGCAGAACCTGAGGGGTCTAAATTGCTTCCAACCTGCCGGTTGCCCGTTAAGAATAAATGTTGTCCAGCAGAATCACATAACTTGAATCATTTTATTCAGCCTCATACATTGAGGGGGAAAATGGATGATACCAAGACCAGACGAACTTTAAGTGGAAATAAAAAATGATCTGACATGAACACCAAACCCAAAGTCAACGACAACAAAATCAATACCCAATCTACAACAAGCTGTACAAGTTGGGATCAGTTACCCTAGTATTCTGGGGCGTAAAGGAGGGAGATATGGGGATGCGTGCTGGGAACAGGGGTACGGGGGAGGACAACACTGGTAGTGGGATTGCCCTTCATTTATTGTCACTATGTACCTTAAATATCACGGTGAAAGATTTATGATTCACTTTGGCCACAGTAAAAAAAAATAAAAATAAATAAATAAGAATAACGCTCTTCGGCTCCCTTTTTCTCGATTCTTTTTTCCCAAGCTTTCCATTCAAGAATGCTAAGATTCGGGCTTCCGAAATAGAAAGATTTCGATCTGCTCTTGCATTTCTCACCTGGCTGGTGACTTTGGAAGGGGTTCAGGGGTGGGAGGCCCAAGAGGACTCCCCAACTCCTCAGCCCTCCACCCAGCGCGCCTCCCACCTCCAGCAACAGGTGCCGACGCTGCAGAGCCGGTGGCGTTCCCCAGGACAGCCAGCGGGGTGCAATCCAGTCCCCCCCTGGTCCAACCTACCTGGCCCCCGGGACACCGACATCCGCGCGCCCCGCCGACCCCGCCAGCCCGCCTGGCTCACACCCGATGCAGCCTGGCTCCAGTGCCCCGCGCGGCCGCCGAGCTGTAGAGTGCCCTCCCGCCTAGTGTGCCAAGTGGCTCCATCCTCGGACCCGCGCCCCCGCCTCCCTGCCTCCCTCTAGGCCAATCGGACTCGCCACTCCGCAGGCTGCGCTCACCTGCCCGGCCCCACGGGGGTGGCCGCCCCGGCCGCGTGCTCCCCGCCAGCGCAATGGGCAGTCCGGGCCCAACTCTGGGGTCCAGAACACCCTGCCGAGCCCGTGGCTATTGGACTCTTCCAGCCGCCCCCCTGCAGCCCACACTGACCTGCCTGCAGGCAGAAATGTGGGAGTCGGCCGAGCCTCTGCAGCATCCCCAGCCCAGTACCCCGGATCCGCCTTCTGTTGTCTTCGACTCCGGTGCAACTTTCTTCTCGTCTGGCTCCTGGTGCCAGTGCAGTGGCTCTATTTAGTTAGACAGCGGTGCACTCAGTCCTGGGCATTCCACCGAGAGCAATTCCCAATTATTTTTTCCCCTGGGAGGGTGAAGGAATGAATTCAGGAGGTGTAGGGAGAACCCCATTTTGCTGAATCTTGTTCTTATCCTAAAAGAATATTTTGACGTGGTTTCTTTTTGAAGCGTTGATTGAAACGTTCTTTGGATGTGCATCCACTGAAAATTGACGTCTGAGCTGATGAAAGGGTAATAATGAGCAATTCACCCCCGACATGCACTTGCCAACGGAAATTGCGATCAACATCTAGATAGATTCATTGTCTCCTGACTTACAAGAAGATAAGTTCATCCTACCTGCTATGTAGGGCTGCTAGAAGGATTGAATGGAGGATGCTGTGTGTCTCAAGTGTAATTCTTGCCAGAAAGACACATGGGAAACCTTCAACAAGTGTTGGAAATCGTTTTCAAGGCTTAAAAGTGAAGTTCTCAAAATCAGACTTATCACCAGCAACCTGCAAATTCCCACTGGTGCTAGTTTTAAAGCAAGGGTAGTAACCTTTATCACAGACGTTTCAAAATAGGACAGTGGTTTAAAAATGAGCAATTACCAGTATAATTCACTGTAGAGTCTGGATTAAAACAGTAAAAAAAAAAAAAAAAAAAAAAAAGAGCAAATGGAATGGCTTAAAGACAGAAGAAGACCAGGTTTTAGGTCTCCTAATTTTAAACGCAAAGGTCTCCTTTGTCTTTGTTTGGAGGCCACACCTCAGTGCTCAATGCTTATGCAAGGATTATTACTGGCAGTGCTCACATGCCATAATTTATAGCAGGAATAGAAACTATATCAGCAGTACACAAGGCAAGCCTTACTGGCTATATTGGGTATCCAGCCAAGGGATTTAGATTTTTACTGAATTAGAATTGAAATAATTAGTTTGAGCTACACATTACTGTGTAGACTAATTTTGCCTGATTAGGGACTATTGCTAGACACATGACAAAGTTGCAACACATAACAGGGCAACAAAGCAATAGGGTAATAACCAAGCAAAATGTTCACAGAAAAAAAAGAAATGAAAAACTTCACTGAATGATTTTTTTAAGTAATGAATATAACTACCCAAATTATTAAGGAAGTTAAAATGCTATGATGTAAGATTCAACTACAGAAGTAGATCTGGGTTTAGAAAACTGATGGAGTAAAACAGACTTGCTTGTTAACCTGCAGTAGAAAAAAAGACACTTCAAGACATATTTAAGTCAAAGAAATTAATGAATCAGTTATCGATATAGCGACTTATTTCACCAAATTCCGATAGAAAATACATTCTTTTGCATCTAAACTACTCAGCATATTTTTTCACATTATGTATAATACTGTCAGCTCCTTCACAAAGCTACCTCAGAAAATTCAGTGATTCGTTAACAGCCATTTAAATGTTTGATAATTAGGTATTTAGAATTCAGTATTTTAGTTTTAGGAGTTAGGTAGCAAATAAGAATTAGGGATTAAATATCCAGAAAGCATAAAAAACAATAAAAGGTGCTGTGAAACACACACAACACACACACACACACACACACACACAATCTGATCTCTGACTCACAACTCTGAGTTTACTGGGTTTGCATTTCCTCTTTGGAAAAAAGTTTGATGAACCAAAAGGCAGAGCATGGCAACAAGAAAATTTTACCCTAGAGTCCCAGAGATGCTTCAAGGAAAGATTGCAAAGTATGTCTCATAAATCTCCAAAGCTATATTTAGATCTCTGAAGAAGGTGTTTCCCATATTTAACATTATGTCTAGACATGTCATTTTAGAATGCATAAGAGAATACATGCATATATTCTATCCCTGGTTGTATGAAAAAATCTAGAATATTTCCTTCCTAGATCTACTTCTAATCTTTTTTTTATTTTTTAATTTTCCTCTATTCTCATCATTATTTTTAATCTGGTCTTCAAACATCTGTATGTCCAGATTCTAGCTAACTCCTTGCTCACTCTAATCTAAAATTCTAATCTATAACAAACTTGTCTTACGTTTCTTATTTTCATCCTCTTCAAAAGAACAACCCCCCCCCAAAGATTGCAACTGTTATTAACAATTGACTCATTTTGGCTTCTCTGCTAATGTACAGTGTGCAATATTATAAATCAATGTGCAGGATGAACCATTTTTGCTTATTTGAACCTGATTTGGAAGATTCTGGGACCAAAAGACAAGTGTATGACTTTTTTAAAATGCTACTATGACTGGGAGGTTTGCACAGCAGCCAGGAGTGCATGCCTTGCATGTGATTTGATTCCAAGGACTACAGAGTCCTCCAAACACCATTGGTGTGTCCCCAGTAACCCCTAAACATGACCCTTGTTGATCCCTGGCATCACAGAACCTGAATAATTCCATATTATTAGAACCTAATTTAAGCACTCATTTTTGGGGAAGAGGGCCCACACTCATCATTGCTCAGGGGTCTGAGTTTAGGGATTACTCTAGGCACACTCAAGTCAGTGGAGTATAAGGAAAATACTCTACCCACTGTACTATTGCTCTGGTCTCTAATTTATGCTATGTTAAAGGTGTTATGCAGCTCTTCTCGGAACTCCCTGATTTTACATTCAAGTGTTGTTAATCTGCTGTTGAGGCCTTCCAGTGAGTTCACAGAGGCAGGGAGGGAAGAGGACAGGTGAAAAGATGGGAAGGAAACTGGGCACACTGGTTGTGGGAAAAGTGGTAAAGGATGTTGGACATTGTATGATTGAAACTCAATCATAAACAACTTTGTAACTGAAAAATAGTTGTATATTACAATCTTAAATAAAGTAATTTAAAACAATAAAAGGCAATGTTAAAGTAGGTTAATTAGTGTAGTTAATGATCCAGTTGGCTAAGTATCACTGTCAATGGCCCTTGAGCCTCCCTAGCTCTACTGGAGGTTCCAAAAAATATAAAGAAAGCAAAAGAAAGGAAAGGAAAGGAGAGGAGAGGAGAGGAGAGGAGAGGAGAGGAGAGGAGAGGAGAGGAGAGGAGAGGAGAGGAGAGGAGAGGAGAGGAGAGGAGAGGAGAGGAGAGGAGAGGAGAGGAGGGGGGAGAGGAAAGGAGGGGAGAGGAGGGGAGAGGAAAGGAGAAAAAAGGAGAGGAGAGGAGAGGAGGGGAGAGGAGAGGAGAGGAGAGGAGGGGAGGGGAGGGGAGGAAAGGGGAGAAGAGGGATGGGGAGGGGAGGGGAGGAGAGGGGAGGGGAGGGGGAAGGGGAGGGGAGGGGAGAGGTGAGGAGAGGAGAGGAGGGGAGGGGAGGAGAGGAGGGGAGGAGAGGAGGGGAGGAGAGGAGGGGAGGAGAGGAGGGGAGGGGAGGAGAGGAGAGGGGAAGGGAGGAGAGGAGAGGGGAGGGGAGGAGAGGGGAAGGGAGGAGAGGAGAGGGGAGGGGAGGAGAGGGGAAGGGAGGAGAGGAGAGGGGAGGGGAGGAGACGGGAGGGGAGGGGAGGGGAGGGGAGGAGACGGGAGGGGAGGGGAGGGGAGGGGAGGAGAGGGGAGGGGAGGGGAGGAGAGGAGAGGGGAGGGAAGAGGAGAGGAGAGGAGAGGAGGGGAGAGGGGAGGGGAGGAGAGGAGAGAGGAAAGGAGAGGAGAGAGGAAAGGAGAGGAAAGGGGAGGAGAGAAGAGTAAAGGAGAGGATAGGAGAGGAGAGTAAAGGGGAGGAGAGGAGAGGAGAGGAGAGAAGAGGAGAGGAGAGGAGAGGAGAGGAGAGGAGAGGAGAGGAGAGGAGATGAAAGGAGAGGAAAGGAAAAAGGAGAGAAAAGGAAAGAGAAGAGATAAAAAGAGGAGAGAAGGGAAAGAAGAAGAGGAGAGGAGTTGGAAATCTTTGAGACTGAGGCTACTTAACACATGGAGGATTTAATGTTCAGAGTGATTGCAGTGTCAGTAGGACACTTGCCCTGCACATGGCCCACTACATGTCATATGGTTTCCCGAACTGCAAGGAGTAATTCCTTACTAAAGAGTCAGGCAGGAGTAACCTCTGAACATCTCTGGTATGGCCCTCACTTCCCAAAATGATATAGACAATTTAATATAGGTTAGTTGCCTGTTCTTTATTCTCCAATAAGTAATGGAAAATAAGATATGATAGTAAGGGGCCGGGCGGTGGCGCTAAAGGTAAGGTGCCTGCCTTGCCTGCGCTATCCTTGGACGGACCGCGGTTCGATCCCCCGGTGTCCCATATGGTCCCCCAAGCCAGGAGCAACTTCTGAGCGCATAGCCAGGAGTAACCCCTGAGAGTTACCGGGTGTGGCCCAAAAACCAAAAAAAAAAAAAAAAAAAAAAAGATATGATAGTAAGAGGATTAACACTTCATTTAGGCATTTAGAGACTAGGAAAGAAAAGTAGCAGAGAGAGAGAGAGAGAGAGAGAGAGAGAGGGTATGGAAACAGCACCAGTCAGAGAGTATAGAAATAACATCAGTCTCACTGTATGAGGATACGTTGACCTTTTGCAATTTAAAATCATGGACTTTAACTTTAGAAGTTCTTTAGTAAAATGTGTGTGTGTGTGTGTGTGTGTGTGTGTGTGTGTGTGTGTGTGTGTGTGCTTTTTTGGGCACACTCTATGATGCTCAAGGGTTACTCCTGGCTATGCACTCAGAAATTGTTCCTTGGAGACTTTTTTTGGGGGGGGGAGGTTTGGTTTTTGGGTCACACCCAGCAGCGCTCAGGGGTTACTCCTGGCTCTATGCTCAGAAATTCCTCTGGGCAGGCTCAGGGGACTATATGGGATGCACTGTCCTTCTGCATGCAAGGCAAACGCACTACCTCCACGCTATCTTTCAGGCCCCGAAGAGACCATTTTTAATGACATTTGAAATTTGGCAATTGGAATTTTACTAAGAAATTTGCTATACAGTAGGAGAGAATGCTTTGAGTTTAAAAACATGGGGAAAAGACTATATTAGTCAGTACTACTAATTTATGTTTATATTTGCAGTTCATATTTGAATCCCATGAGATTTAAAAACCCTTAGTAAACCAGCTACATCCGCATTTCTTTCTTTTGGGGAGGGGTGGGTCACAACCGATGGCGCTCAGGGATTACTCCTGCTGCTACAATCAGAAATCGCTCCTGGCAAGCTCAGAGGACCATATGGAATGCCTGAAATCGAATCCAGGCCCTGGGTCAGCCGCATCAAGGCAAAAGCCCTATTGCTGTGCTATCTCTCCAACCCCTAGGTCCACATTTCTGAAAGAGTACCCAAAATTTCAGTTCCTTAAACATCCAGAGAGCAAAAGTCCCGGCAATCTAGGAAGCCATAAAGGTAGGGATATTTCTTGGAAAAATCATTAACCAAAGAAAATAGGAGACGTGAGTTTGATGATAAATAAACCAGATTATATCCATTTGACAACTTCTTAAAGTTATGTAACTATAGAAAAATTTTGTTTTCTATAATATTTCTGTGTGATTTTCATAATTATACTTCAAAATAGTCTTGAAACTCCTACTTAACAATAAAGCCTGACATGGGCCTAAAACTAATTGAGTGTCACTTGGAACTTTAATGAATGACATAAACGTGTTTCTTAGAATTTGGAGCTTTATGTTTTTGGTGCTTTGCTTGTCTTTGTCATTTTCCAGGGCTGCAGGAGTTAAACGACTCTTGGCAATGCCATTCACATGGAAATTTATCTATGTGATGATGTCTGCTAGAATTGTTTAACCATGAGTATCAAATGAAAAAAAAACATGCACTATGAGGAGGTAGAAGGACTCCCCAAATTGAGAGATAAGAACCACAAAAAAAAAAAAAAAAGAGAGATAAGAACCATTGAGGACAAGTTTATATCATAAAATCATTGACGGTTGGAATCTTGGCAGAATTGGAAGGCTATAGTTCTTGAAAGGATTGTTTTATGTTTGTTTTTTATTATTGTTGTTGTTGTTGGTTTGGTTTTTGCTTTTACCCTAAGCAAGATTTCCATAATCAAATCTCTGTTTAAGAATAAAAGGGGGGGGCAGAGAGATAGCATGGAGGTAGGGCATTTGCCTTGCATGCAAAAGGACAGTGGTTTGAATCCCAGCATCCCATATGGTCCACTGAGCCTGCCAAAAGCGATATCTGAGCGTAGAGCGTAACCCTTGAGCACTGCCGGGTGTGACCTAAAAACCAAAAAAAAAAAAAAAAAAAGGAAAGGAAGGAAGGAAGGAAGGGAAAGAAAAAGAAAGAAAGAAAGAAAGAAAGAAAGAAAGAAAGAAAGAAAGAAAGAAAGAAAGAAAGAAAGAAAGAAAGAAAGAAAGAAAGAAAGAAAGAAAGATAGAAAGAAGAAAGAAAGAAAAAAGAAAAAAGAGAGAGAAAGAAAGAAAGAAAGAAAGAGAGAGAAAGAAAGAGAGAGAGAAAGAAAGAGAGAGAGAAAGAAAGAAAGAAAGAAAGAAAGAAGAAAGAAAGAAAGAAAGAAAGAAAGAAAAAAGAAAGAAAGAAAGAAAGAAAGAAAAAGAAAGAAAAAGAAAGAAAGAAAGAAAGAAAGAAAGAAAGAAAGAAAGAAAGAAAGAAAGAAAGAAAGAAAGAAAGAAAGAAAGAAAGAAAGAAAGAAAGAAAGAAAGAAAGAAAGAAAGAAAGAAAGAAAGAAAGAAAGAGAAGAAAAAGGGGGAGGGGCTGGAGTTATAGCACAATGGTAGGGTATCTTGCACAAGGCAGATCAAGGTTGGCCCAGGGTTCAATTCCCGGCATCCCATTTGGTACCCAAGCCTGCCAGGAGTGATTTCTGAGCGCATAGTCAGGGGTAACCCCTGAGAGCCACCGGGTGTGGCCCAAAAACAAAACAAACAAGCAAACAACAACAACAAAAAAGAAAAAAAGAGGGGAAGGGCAGAGTGATAGCACAGTGGTAGGGTATTTGCCTTGTACACAGCCAATCAAGGACAAACCTGTGTTTGATCCCCAGAATCTCATTTGGTTTCCTGAGCCTGCCAGGAGCGATTTTGAGCAACCCTCCTCCCTATGGCCCCAAAACAAAACAAAACAAAACAAAAACACTAATACTAAAACCCCAGAACAGTCTCAATACCTAGAAAATTCTGGTTTGAGGAAATGGAAATTAATGCTGTTCTGAAACCAATGCAATGAGCTGACTGGGAAAAGATGAAAAACTTAATGCTGTTCTGAAACCAATGCAATAAGCTGACTGGGAAAAGATGAAAAACTATATGGAATTATGGTCTCCAGAATTTTCTAACTAGTCAAAAAGGCTTTGACCTTGGATCTTTCTTAGAATACTCGTGGGGTTTGTTTGTTTTTTGGGTCACAGCCCGCAGCTCTCAGGAGTTACTCCTGGCTCTATGTTCAGAAGTCACACCAGGCAGGCTCGGGGGACCATATGGGATACCGAATTCAAATGCTCGAGGTCTGTCTTGTGTTGTCCCGGTGCAAGACAAAAATTCCTTACTTCTGTGCTATCGCTCTGGTCCCCAACCTTAGAATACTTGTGGTTTATCTAGAGGTGACCAGTTTATAATTGTTTAAAAACTCTACTCTTGGGGCCGGAAAGATAGTATGAAGGTAGGGCATTTGCCTTGCATGCAGAAGGTCATTGGTTCGAATCCCGCCATCCCATATGGTTTCCTGAGCCTGCCAGGAGCAATTTTTGAGAGTAGAGCCAGGAGTAACCCCTGAGTGCTGCCGGGTGTGACCCAAAAGCCAATAAAATAAAATAAAATAAAAACTCTACTCTCCTGTATCAGAAACTTCTCTACAAATAATTTGATCCATTCTTAGAAGAAATAGCAATAGTGCAAATAGTAATTCCTTCTCGATTTAAGATTGAGATGTTTGTTTAGATCGTAGTCTGTGAAATCACTCCATGTGCAGTATTTCCAAACTTGGGTGAGGTGGGTGAAGCAAAGTTGCTGCATGAAATAATCCAGACCAAGCTGAGGGTGAAACATTTGTAGTCTGGCAATCTTCTACCTCATAGAGAGAGCAAGCTGCCTGCCAGAAGTGTCATTTTTATTGAGTACAAAGAGCACACTGGGTGAGGGAGTAAGGACAGAGTATGAACAGATATCAGGCTATCTTGAGTCAGTCCTCACAGATTTTCATATAAAACAATCTCTGTTTTGGGGTAAAACCAAGTTGTAAACAAACAGATACAAAGAAACCAGGGATGATTTTGCTTTGGGTGAAACCACATTGCAAACAAATAGATATAAAGAAACCATGAATGATATTTGTTTGGGGTAAAATAAGGTATAATCTAATAGTAGCCAATCCAGACCATCATAACATCAGAAGTGGAGGTGGCATTTAAAAAAATTTTCAAGTATTTTTATGTTGGGTGGTTTGGAGACATATCTGGTAATGTTCAGGGCTTACTTTTCACTCTTTGCTTAGATATTACTCCTGGTAAATCTCTGGGACCATAGATGGTGCCAGGAACCCACTGTAGCATCTCATTGTCTCTTTGACCCTGAATCTAGAATTTTAAATCAGAATTGTGATGACAAAAATGAAAAAAGCCAACACATCCAATATAAACCTCACAATATTTTCATTTTTCTCTTTTATTACTTATGAAATTGACACTTTAATAACTTTTTTTTTGGGGGGGTCACACCCGTCAGCGCTCAGGGGTTACTCCTGCTCTACACTCAGAATTACTTCTGGCAGGCTCAGGGGACCATATGGGATGCCGGGATTCGAACCACCGACCTCCTGCATGAAAGGCAAAGGCCTTACCTCCATGCTATATCTCGGCTCCTACTTCAATAACTTTTATACTTAGCTATGTTTTTTTTTTCTTCTAAGTTTCCTACTCCCTTACTTAGGGGGAATGGGTAAAGAGGTAAAAGTGATCAAGTTCAAAGTCTCAGACATATGTACTGATCTATATCTCTACCTTTTTTATTAAATCTCTCATTTTTTCTTTGAAAGTAAGAAGTAAAGGGTAAAGGATAAGTTAGATGATATTTATGTTCTACATAATACATACATACACAATACATAGAAATATTTCTATGTATATATTTCTAAGTTAAAAACTGTTTCTTCTCAAGAAGTATTTTTTACAGAACTTGCTATCTGAATCATTAAGAGATCAGTTAACCTACTAACCAAAGGCATAGAAAAGCAAAATGAAAGTATTTCTAGTAGTTACACACAGATGATGTCAAGATACTACATGTTGGTAGGTTAAGCAAACTTTGATAAATTTGCTTATTTTTCATATCCTGCCTATCTGCAAAATGGAGATCATTACTCAAAGATTTGTGTATATACTGAATGAGATAGTGAAGTCTAAAACATAGTAAGATTTTAGAAATAAAAAAATCAAATAAAATAGAAACAATGATTTTCTACTCTAAATATACATTGGATACAATTGAGAAAATTTTCCTTCTCAGTTAACGAACTGAACATTGAAAACTCTACCATCATTCTTATATATAAACACATATGAATTCAAATTTTGATATTTAAAAACATTTTTATATTAACACTTTTAAGAAATTTTTTCATTATTCTAATTTGTTTTGAATATATCCTACACTAACAAAGAAAAGAATATATATGATTGCTAAAAAGGCTTATCAAAACAAATATTTAATATTAATCAATAAATAACCACTGTACAAGGCTGAGGAATAGTACAAAGTGTAGAGCATTTGTCTTGCTCGTGGTTAACCTGAGTTTGATTCCCAGGCACTTCATATGGTCTCCTGAGCACAGAATCAGAAGTAATCCCTGGGAACTGCCAGTTATGGCCCCCAAACCAAGCAAATAACTACTGTAAATATTGCTTCCTATCAAATTGTTCTCGATTTTTACAAATACAAATAGACACAATAGCAGTATTTGGATTTATACATTTTATTTTTGTTATGGCTATATAAATTATAGATAGCAAAGCATGACAAGCATACTTTTATATCCTATAGAAATTATTAAAACAATTTTTTTCAAAAAATATGTTTACAAAACACAAGAAACAAAATCAGACTTTTTATTTTTTTTAGATTGCTGGTATTCTCTAGTTCTTAACCAAAAACATGTCTCAGTGTTTTCATATTTTTAAAATAATTTTCTCATAAATCAGATAAAAATGTATGGCAGTTTAATCTTTTAAGAAAAGCTAATGAAATCCTTTCTCCTTTAGTTGCCTCTGTTTGAGGTACTCTGTATGGCACTTCCCATGATTTGTCATTTGCTATAGTGGCAGGGGGAGGAAAGCGGCAAAGCTCAGTAACCAAACTGCATATCAAAATGTCACCATGGCAGCATTTGTCCACTTGTCAGAGTCCTTCTGAAATAATTCAGCCATTCATTTTGTTGAACCAATATTGAAGCTTTTGAGATTTATTACTTATGGCTTAGAAACAGCAAGACAAACAAATTCATTCCGATAACAAGTTCTGGTTAGGCCAACACTGTCTATACTGTTTATGGAGAAAGATTATAATATTTTCAATCCTTGCATAATTATCTTGATAAGTTTGCATTTATATTCCAAACAATACATGAAAAAAATGTGAAGATTAAAAAACACTATCCTGTGGTCTGTGGCAAACGCATTAAATACTGACCTCAAAAACTAATTTTCTAAGTTGAATGGAATTAATGACTGAGCAAAAAGTCTTTTGATATAAAAACCTTTAAATCTTAAAAATCTTTAAATAACATGTTATATAGTCTATGTTAAAGCATAATTAATAAGAACCAGGATAAGCCTACAGACCTATTAAATCTTCCTTGTTAATAACTTCTTTATTAATATTTTCCACATTCCAATATTAAAGTTATAAAACTAACATTTTGCTCTAAAGTACTGAAAATGCTTCAAAGATCTATTTCTTTTTGATAGTCATATGATATAGTAGACTGAAGCACAAAATGAGCCAGCTTTCTCAATCAAGCACTCATAATATGTCTTCAGTTATTACTGAGCTAATTTTAGTACAGAACTCATCAATATGTCAAAAATAAATTGAGAAATTTCTTCAGTACAGATCTGCATGACAAGATCCTTAAAAGTATCTTTGAAGTTTCATTGGCATTTTTAGACTAGGCTAAGTGAAAGAGGGCAAGCTTCTTCAGTATTTCTTTATGTGTCTCTTCCCAGGGCTGAGTACAGCCTCACTTCATATATTCAGGCCTAACATCCCAAACAGTTATTGAGATCTGAATAGTGCATTCCAATGTAATTGCCTGCAGTGGAGCGAATCTTCAACAGAAGACCTTGTAGTGGCTTATAGAAACTGCTCTCCCAGGACTCCCAGGCTCTACTACAGACTTTTCCAATCTGAGGTAATGTTTACTTTCCTCTGACTACAAGCGAACAAAGCCACTGGAAACAAAGCTACCACTGTCCGTTTTCCATACTAGTGAGAAAATAAAGCCCAGTGAGAAGAGAAGTTTGACTGAGAGTTTGAGAATTCATGCAGGGTCTGGCACTGTTGATATACACATGTCAAATCCACCTGATATTCCTCTACCAATAATCTTAACCTTAAATATGGAGCACTCTACCTTCCAAGTTCCCAGTCAGCCTCTTGTTTTTACAGCAGGGCAGGGGACAGAGGAGAAAACATCTCAAGTGGTGCTAACGAGGACTTGCAGTCCTCCCTGTGATTCGGGGCAACACAACCTGGCCAGCAATTCAGTGCAAAATTCCCTGAGTGTAGTAGTGCTCAATTCCTGCATGCCTGGTTAATCCAGTGATGCATGTGAAACTACAGAGCTGCACAGGGAAATCCTTGGAGGACCAAGTGGTACCAGAGATGCAGTGACTGCGAGGCATATACCCTAAATGCTATACTGTCTCCCAGCTCTACCTTCATCACCCAGCTCTCAATCAGCATTTTTAACTTAAAACTTCATAAAACCATGAGGATTTCAAATAACACTGAAATACATACGAAAGTAATGTCTGTTTGAGCTGATGAAAAAGTTTTGGATATTTGAGGGAGAGAAAGTACCAAGAGTAGGTTGCTTGCCTTGCATGTGGCCACCCAGAGTTTGATCCTCAGCACCACACAGTTTCCTGAGTACCTGTAAGAGTGGTCCCATATGTCAGTTCATAGCAGAGAACTTTTTCTGGCACTGTCTCACTTTTCAAACCATCAAAATTCTTTGAAATTTTATTTTCATATAAGTCGGAGAATTTAAAAAAAAGATTTTTAAGATTGTGCTTGAGAGAGAACCAGGCAGACAATAAAACTTCAATGCTGAATTAAAACAATCCTGTATAGAATTTTCTTCTAAACAAAACAGTGTTCTCAAATCTTCCTTAAAAAGAAGCAAAGTTTTTCTTTACTTTTCTATTATGTTTCTTTTACAAAAGCAAGGGCATGGATTGTGAATATTTCCTATAAGAAATGCTCAGCTAGTTAATTTCTGATAATTATAAAATCAAGGGTGGTCACTAGTTCAAAGAAAATCTTTCCCAAGTAAAATCAATTATGAGTAGAGACTTAAATTGTGTTCCTTTATCCACTGCCAAAACACTGTATCAATAGAACAGAATGTGAAAGCTGCTGCTTTGATTTGAAAGGTACTGAAAGTATTCATCCTTTGGTAGTTGTTCTACCACCAAATGGAATGGAAGAAAAGGGAAAATAATTATGCAGCATCAACTTGAATTATGCAATTTCACACACACACAAAAAAAGAAAAGCCGAATTATAACCAGTTGCTACTATGCATATACTTTATTATAAAAAACAAATGTCCTTTGATATCACCAGGCACCCAACGCACTCTACTGGTAATATGAAGTAATTGAAAAAATAAAACAGAAAAACTGACGCTAACTTTTAGCACTAAAATGTAAAAACATTTATTCTTCTAAATTTTCTTGGAGCAAACAATTTAAAATAATTCTTTTTTTTTTTTTTTTTTTTTTTTTTTGGTTTTTGGTTTTTGGGTCACACCCAGCAGTGCTCAGGGGTTACTCCTGGCTGTCTGCTCAGAAATAGCTCCTGGCAGGCACGGGGGACCATATGGGACACTGGGATTTGAACCAACCACCTGTGGTCCTGGATCGGCTGCTTGCAAGGCAAACGCCGCTGTGCTATCTCTCCGGGCCTGAAATAATTCTTTTTGTGCCTGCTAAAAGACAGGAGGTGTGGAAAGGAAAGTGAGGACATGGTGGTGGTACTGGTATTGGAGCATTGTATGTCTGAAGCAACTATATTAAGAATAACTTTGTAATTCATGTGCTTTAATAAACATTTAAAAAAATGAAAAGCCATTTATCACAGAAATATAGTATCAAAATATTCATAACATATGAATATTAGAGTAAAGCACATGAAATTGATATTTTATACTAGTTACCATATTGATGAATATGGTTGAATAGCAATGAATTCATATGCTATAACTTAGTATCTATAATTTCCTGCTAATATAAAATATAACCTCTATGCTCTTTATTATCATTCACGTGCTAGAATAAAGAAACTTTATTTTTATTTATTTATATTTATTTATTTATTTATATTTCATTAGTCACCACATATGGACTAATCTCAGAAACACCTAAGTCAATTTGTGTTCTTTTTCCTTCTTAAATTGAAAATATTTTTAAGTTGATAAACAAGATGTTCCATTCAGCAGTCTCTCTGGAGTCTTAGGAAGTCAAGAAACACTTCAAAGGAAATCTTGTTTTGAGATAATAAAACCTAGACACTCCCCAGATCAACTCTGCTTCCATATTCCCTCTACAAAATACTAAGAGCTAAGATTCTTTGCTACTTTGAGGAGCCCCAAGGCAGGTCCTTTTCTTGTGTTGAGGGATTGTAAGATTAACCTAAGAGGCTGCAGGAGTGGAACTATATAAAGCTTGATACTAAGAAAGCTAGAGGGCAAAGGCAAAAACTTCTAGGAAAAACATTCCTACCTCCAGTCAGCACCTAGACTCTAAAGATAAAACATGTTCTGAAAACAAAAAGTAATGCAAATGATTAGGAAAGATACTTTTTAGGACTAAGACTGGAAGAAAAAGAGAAGAAAGAAAAACTAGAAGAGGGGGATAATGAATGAGATCGAATTAAATGAGAAAAAAAATTGCGCTACTGAGTGCTGCCTGTCTAACCTAGTTTAGACAGGGCTCTGGGGACAGGGACAATCACTATCCATCTGTTAGTGCAGAGCAACCAAAGCAGCATCAGTATTCAAATAAATGCTTAGCCCATGAGCAGACAGCTACTGTTGGCTCCCACTTTAGGGATAGAATTTGGGACTCTGAAAAAAAAAATTGTATTGTCAGTAGTAATCTGTTCCACTGAACACCTGGATGATTTCTGTTTGCTATTCTACAAAGGCACACACCATGTAAGTCTGGATAATAGTTTAGAGTAACTATCAGCACCTCCTCATAAAGTAGAGTCAGAGGTCAGAAGCAATCAAAAAGTGAGGAGAGAGGTATTCTTTCTCAGAGTTCAATATAAGACTAACATGAGGAGAAAATATTGAAACTCAATTTCCACTTTATTGTATTAGTTCAATTCCCTTCTTTCTCACCATAAATTCCTATACAGTCAATCATTATTTTCTCTCTTCAGGAAATCACGAGTAGAATCCGTGTTTCACATTTGTTTACTGATTTTTGTTATTAAATACTATAGAAAGCAAATCTAAACCTCACATTTTAACTTTGAGAACTAGTTTTGCTAGTGTCAGACACAGGATTTAATGCCTGCTATAGGGAAGGAAAACATGGTCATTCTTTTTCTCCATTCTTCTTATCTTCCAATTACAGGGTTAATTATAGCTTCTTTTCACTATGCTCTTTTATGTCTCAATGCTAGGGTAACAAAGAAAATGGTATATAAAGAAAGGTTCTTTCCTACAAGAATTCTTTGGAGACTCATCTGTAAAGATACCTCACCATGGCATTTCCCCGGGCAGGCCACTTAAAAAGGAATTTTCCAGTTTCTATGTTCTGTGGCCCATCAAGTATTCTCTCTGTTGAAGAGACATTTTCTTCTATGGATATGTGACTTGGATGTGATTTCCTTCTCCAATTTTACATCTTTCTATTATATGTAGTTTATTTTTCAGAACACCACACCTTTCCCGACATTACTCTGACTGTACAGTAGTTCCTGAGGTTTTTATTTATTTTTAGTGAAGTAAGATAGTTTTACTAAATATTTAGAAGGATGTGAAGAAATAGAAAGAGGGACTGTGTGTGAAAGAGAGAACACAGGTTTCTCCAGAGTGGAAAAGGCACAGAGATATAGGGACAATCTAACAAAATATATTTTCAAATGAGAACGTGGGCTTGAAGAGCAAGCCAGATTTATTTTTGATTTTTGTTTTTGTTTTTGTTTTTGTTTTGAGTGCCAAGTATTGAAACAGGGATCCAGCATACAAGACATAATCTCTCCTGAGCCTCATGCCCAGAGTCTCAAAGTTTTAAAGAAATTATTCAACTTTTTTCAGGATGAATCAAGTACTATCCAATTGTCCTTAAAGCTTAAAATCTATAAGAAATAAGCACATTTGTGCATACTTATATTACTTACATGCATTATACTGTGAATTTAATCAAACCACAAAATGCAATTCCTAGCTCAGCAAGTGTGATCCCTAGCACCACCGTTTGATTCCCTGACACAAAGCCACACATTAATGCACTGCAACCAAGTGAGAAACTCTTGAAAATTGCAACAACATCAAAGGGGAAGGATGGAAGGAAGAAATAAAGGAAGGAGGGAGAAAGAAAGGAGAGGGAGTGAGAAAAGGAGAGAAAACAAGAAGAGAGGTAGGGGAAGGAAAAAAGAATTGAAGGAAAGAAGGAAGAAGGGAAAGAAGGGAGAGAGGGTATCTCTCCTTACACTAATGGGAATGCGCTCTGAAAGGAGGGCAGGCTGTTCTAGCACTGGTTTAAATTGGGACAGTCAATGGAAATTTTTTCTCTTTGTTTTCATATTGATAGTATTGTGTGCATATATTCTATATATCCATAATATCCATCTTGTATTGGGACCTTGATACTGCCCTACAAAGCTCATTTCTAATATTTTACTGCCTCAGTTCCAACCCTTATTTCCCTCCATCCTCCCATGTAGGTGCAACTAATGACATGAAGCTCACCACATAGAATGATAAGTGCAGTTAGAGAAATAACTACACTGAAAACTATCATAACAATGTGAATGAATGAGGGAAAAAGAAAGCCTGTCTCCAGTACAGGTGTGGGTGGGGTGGGGAGTAGGTAGATCTGGGAAATTGGTGGTGGGAATCCTGCACTGGTGAAGGGGAGTGTTCTTTACATGACTGTAATCATACAACTACAATTACATTTGTAATCACGGTGTTTAAATAAAGATAATTAAAAAAAAAGAAGGGAGAGAGGGTGATGAAGGAAGGAAAGAAGGAAGGAGGAGAAGAAAGGAAGGTTGAGGAGGTAGGGAGAAAGGAAAGATAAGGAAGGAAAGAAGGAAGGGAGGGAGGGAGAAAGAAGGAAGGAAGATAAAGTGAAAGCAAGGAGGGAAGGGTGGCAAGATGAAGAGAAAGGAAGAGAGAAAGAAAGGGAAAAAAGGGAGGAAGGAAGGAAAAAAGAAAGGGAAGAATAAAAAGGAAGAAGGGAGGAAAAGGGAAAGAAAACAGAAAAGAAGGGAAGGTGGGCCCGGAGAGATAGCACAGTGGCGTTCGCCTTGCTAGCAGCCGACCCAGGACCAAAGGTGGTTGGTTCGAATCCCGGAGTCCCATATGGTCCCTCGTGCCTGCCACGAGCTATTTCTGAGCAGACAGCCAGGAGTAACCCCTGAGCACCGCCGGGTGTGGCCCAAAAACCAAAAAAAAAAAAAAAAAAAAAAAAAGAAAAAGAAAAAGAAAAAAGAAAAAAGAAAAGTTTCTATATATTGCATCTCACAAAGTCAAAAATAACACAAAAATTTTCTTTTATGAATTAACATATTAAAATATTTGTTTTTCCCCTGGTGAAGGGATTAGTGTTAGAAAATTATAACCTGAAACCCGGTCATGGAAAAACTCTTGGGGCAGGAGAGGTGGCGCTAGAGGTAAGCATAGGACGGACCGAGGTTCGATCCCCCAGCATCCCATATGGTCCCCCCAAGCCAGGAGCAATTCCTGAGCTCATAGCCAGAAGTAACCCCTGAGCGTCAAACGGGTGTTGCCCAAAAACCAAAAAAAAAAAAAAAAAAAAAAAAAAAGAAAAGAAAGAAAAACTGTGATTCAGTGACTATTTAAACAAAAATAAATTTAAAAAATGATACATAAATTTAAAGAGAAATAAATACTTGTTTTGCATTAAATGTCTTAATAAAATTTAAAAATTTTTATATGTATGCTACATATAACTAAATTAATTGCATGGTCTTAAAAGTAGGGTAGGATAATAAGGGAGGACTTAATTACGCTTTATTAAGGCAAATGAATTCTTCTAAATATCACATAATATTTAGAATTAGAAACTACTTCAAAACAAAAGTTTTTTTCAAAACAACAAATCAAAGAAATGAGTTTCAGTGTGTTTGTTTGTAATAGAGTGCTCATTCACCATCTTATATTACTGCTAAGACTTACTGTTTTTGCAGGAAAGGTATACTCTTGTTGCATACCCCACAGAGTAAATCCAAGTATCAAATATTCTTTGATGTCAGCCAGCTTTCTGTGCTTCCACTAATTCTGACAGGATTTAGATGCCAAATAGGATTAAAGTTTGGGAAGAAGGGGTGTGTGTGTAAATCAGCTCAATCTTAACTGCAATTCTATAAAAACATGATGAGAAAGGAGAATTTTTTTAGATTCTCAATTACTACAATGGTAAATCTGGCTTATTTGGTTCAATGGGGAAAAAAGAATCTGAGTACAGACTTACTAGTCAAAACATGCTAGAAGTAATAACGGAAAAAAAATTTAATAAAAAATTAAGCTATCTCATTAAATGGTTGATTGGTAAATTTTTGTTTGTTTGTTTGGTTGGTTTCCTTGGCGGGGGGGTGGGGGGGAGGGTCACACCTGGCAGCACTCAGGGGTTACTCCTGGCTCTACTCTCAGAAATCGCTCCTGACAGGCTCGGGGACCATATGGGATGCTGGAATTTGACCACCATCCTTCTGCATGCAAGGCAAACGCCTTACCTCCATGCTATCTCTCCGGCCCTGGTAAATATTTTTATACAATAAATTTGTTTTATTTTTACTATTTTACATGATTTACAATTTAACTTTTTTTTTCTATAGTATCAACATACACAGAAATAGCTTTCATGACCTGGTGTTTAGATTTCTTAATTTGTTTTTGTTTTTGTATTTGGACCACACCCTGTGGGGCTCATGGATTACTCCTGGCTTTTCACTTTAGAATCACTCCTGGCAGACTTATAGAACAATATAGGATACTGGGGATCGAATCTGGGGCAGCTGTGTGCACGGTAAGTGACATGCCAGTTGCACTATTTCTTTAGCCTGTTCTTACATATTTGTAGGTTGCAAAATGAATGAGAAACTATATTATTTATATTTATTAGTTTCATTTAAGGGGGTTCACACCAGGCAGCGCTCAGGGGTTACTCCTGGCTCTATGCTCAGAAATCACCCCGGCAGGCTCCGGGGACCATATGGAATGCCAGGATTCGAACCACTGTCCTGCATGCAAGGCAAACTTCTTACCGCTGTGCAATCTCTCTGGCCCCTAGTTTCATTTTTATAATTTTTATGGTTTACTTTCATTTGTAATATTATGGAACTGCAAGCATTGACTTTACACCTCTCTATGTGAATAATTGTCATCAGTCCCACCCACCAACCATCCAGTGCTGGTTCCATCACCAAAAGACACTTTTGCTCATTCTTTTCCACTGACCAGTTTTTCCTCCTTTGATAAGCATCATAATGTTCACTGAGTCCTATGAGTAGTTTTGTTGTTTTTGCCAGAAACAACTTCCAGTGAGCTCTATGAAACTAGAAGAAAAAATTGAGGGATATATAGTAAAAACAAAACAAAATTCAATGAAAATAAACACCCTGATGAAGAGTACTTTATCCAGCTAGATTATCATTTATACTTGAAGGACTAATTCAGGACTTCATGGACAAGCAATAGCTTAGGAAATTCAAAGCCTTGAAATAAGTTTCGCAAAGGAGTTTCTTAAAATATAATACTGTGCCAACATGTATAACTTCCTCAAAATGATATCAATGATCCCATCATCTCAATAAATCTCAGTCAGATACAGACATGAAGGAAGGTGTTGATAGCAACATAAGTAGGAATCTTTTCCCATATTTCTTCTACTGCTAGATAAAGCAACTAAATAAAATATCTAAACAATAAAAATATTGGGTGTGAAGGAAGAAATGGAAGAGATAGGCTTAGGAGACATATAAGGGATCCTTCAACTCTAATAATTTGAGTACACATTCTTCTCTGGTGCATATGGGACATTCTCAAGATAGGCACATGCTGGGTGACAAAACGTATCTCCATAAACTTAAGAAGACAGAAATTGTACCAACTATTGTTTCAGACCATGATGCTTTGAAGATGGAAATTAATTGCAAACAGAAATAGGAAGCAAACTTTCAATACTTAGAAATTAAACAAAAATTTCTACTAAATAAAAAAATTATTAAAAGAAATAGAATCTCTAGGAGTGTGTGAGATGGTACAGTGGGATGGATGCTTGTATTGAATGAAGCTGACCAGAGTTCAATCCCTGCACTCCATATTGTTCCAGGGTCCTGCCAGGATGATATTTGAGCTTAGAACTAGGAGTAAACGCTGAGCTTCACTGGACATGGTTAAAAAATATCTCTAAAGATTACAACAAATTACAATATATAATAAAGATATATAGTGACAAAAGTGACAAATGGCCAAAGACAAAATAGTGTAAAGTTAGTTGGTTTACAGAACTAAGTTTACCTGGGGATGGGGTAGGGGTAGGGTTATGGATGGGTATAGTCTCTGGGACATTGGTGAAGAGGAATGGGGACTCCAGTTGTGGGTGTGGTGTTGGAACAAGGAACACATGAAACTATAAAAACATTTTAAGTTATGGTACCTAAAAAACTAAAATACATAAATCAATTTTTAAGAAAACAAACAAACAAAAAGTAGATACTGTCTTCCCTCATCTTAAATCTTCTATGGATTCCCATTAAGATTGGAATCTACAGAGCTCAAATTCTGAAAATGATTCACAAATTCTAAATACTTTGAGACTTGGTTCTCTGTAATCTCATCACTGATTGCTTTTTTGCATGTAGTTTATTTTTTGTTTATGCTTTGTTTCCCTTCTTTCTTTTGTTTTTGTTTTTGGGTCACTCCTGGCAGTGCTCGGGGGTCACTCCTGGCTGTCTGCTCAGAAATAGCTCCTGGCAGGCACGGGGGACCATATGGGACACCGGGATTCGAACCAACCACCTTTGGTCCTAGATCGGCCGCTTGCAAGGCAAACGCCGCTGTGCTATCTCTCCGGGCCCTTGTTTCCCTTATTTCTGTTCCTCTCATATGCTAGCACAGTTCCTCTCAGGTGTTAGGCTCTAGGTTGCTCCTTCTGGATTTTAAGTTTTTTCCCAAGTTACTCCCAAAATACTCTCATAATGTCCATCTCATTTTCCATCAGACCTTTCTACTCAAAACACTTCAAACACTATAATTTATTTCCCTGTTTAATTCCTTCCCATTCATTTATCACTATCAAGCATTAGCAATAGGGTCTGTTTATTCAGTGTCCTATTAAACTGAAACAATCCAAAGCTAAAGACAGAAAGTGCTTAATTAATATTTGACAAATGAAAGTAGATGTAATTTCTGTCTATATTCTGTCAACTAAGCAGTACATTCCCTTAGAGTATGTATACTTCAGTGTTCTTGATTTTTTTTAAAAAATCTGAACATGAAAAATGTGCTTCTCAATGGTATTTCAGACACTATTAGTTAAGGACTGTCAAAGAAGTGATCTCTAACTTTGTAGAAGAACCTAAACTAGAATTAAAAGACTCAGGTGCCACTTTCATTTCCATTTATTTATTTATTTATTTAACCAATTTTATTACATACATGATTGTATTTGGGTTTCAGTCATGTGAAGAACACCCCCATTACCAGTGCAACATTCCCATCACCAATGTCCCAAATTTCCCTCCTCCCCACCTGACCCCCGCCTGTACTCTAGACAGGCTTTCTATTTCCCTCGTACATTCTCATTATTAGGATAGTTCAAAACGTAGTTATTTCTCTAACTAAACTCATCCCTGTTTGCGGTGAGCTTCATGAGGTGAGCTGTAACTTCCAGCTTTTTTCTCTTTTGTGCCTGAAAATTATTATTGCAAAAATATCTTTCATTTTTCTTAAAACCCATAGATGAGTGAGACCATTCTGTGTCTTTCTCTCTCTCTCTCTCTCTCTCTCTCTCTCTCTCTGACTTATTTCACTCAGCATAATAGATTCCATGTACATCCATGTATAGGAAAATTTCATGACTTCATCTCTCCTGACAGCTGCATAATATTCCATTGTGTATATGTACCACAGTTTCTTTAGCCATTCATCTGTTGAAGGGTATCTTGGCTGTTTCTAGAGTCTTGCTATGGTAAATAGTGCTGCAATGAATATAGGTGTAAGGAAGGGATTTTTGTATTGTATTTTTGTGTTCCTAGGGTATATTCCTAGGAGTGGTATAGCTGGATCGATCATATGGGAGCTCGATTTCCAGTTTTTGGAGGAATCTCCATATTGCTTTCCATAAAGGTTGAACTAGACGGCATTCCCACCAGCAATGGATGAGTTCCTTTCTCTTCACATCCCCGCCAACACTGCTTGTTCTCATTCGTTGTGATGTGTGCCAATCTCTGGGGTGTAAGGTGGTACCTCATAGTTGTTTTGATTTGCATCTCCCTGATGATTAGTGATGTGGAGCATTTTTCATGTGTCTTTTGGCCATATGTATTTCTTCTTTGTCAAAGTGTCTGTCCATTTCTTCTCCCCATTTTTTAATGGGATTAGATGTTTTTTTCTTGTAAATTTCTGTCAGTGCCTTGTATAATTTGGAGATTAGCCCCTTATCTGATGGGTATTGGGTGAATAGTTTCTCCCACTCAGTGGGGGCTCTTGTATTTCTTTTGAGGTGCAGAAGCTTCTCAGTTTAATATATTCCCATCTGCTTTCACTTACTTAATTTCTGCTTTCACTTACTTGCAGTTTTCTCCTTGAAGATGCCTTTAGTCTCAATGTCCTGGAGTGTTTTACCTACGTGTTGTTCTATATATCTTATGGTTTAGGGTCTGATATCGAGGTCTTTCATCCATTTGGATTTAACCTTTGTACATAATGTTAGCTGGGGGGTCTAAGTTCAATTTTTTGCAAGTGGCTAGCTTCCTTCCCCCAAAACTCTCTAATTTCACAAGAATTTACAGAAATGCAAATATAATTGTTATTTGCTTTCTAAAGTTTCTTTTGACTTGTTGTCCACAGTAAATAACTGTCTAATTGCATTACAGCATCATATACATGTTTTATTTGGTGAAGAGGAGTTAACTGAATTTTTCTGACCACCATAAGTCTTTGTATAAGGAAGCACAAAAACAAACAGATTACAGTTTCTAGAAAATTCACCTGTTACCAATTGACTTATATGTTCACAGTGAATACAATGAGAAACAAACATTGCACACAACAAACATTAGAGACTACTTAATTATAAACATAATTATTTTCTTTACGTATTATGTAACTAAAGATTTAAAAATAGTATTTGAGAAGATTTTTTTGAGGTGGTTTTCATTTAGTATTGTCTTATGAATGGAGAAACTGGAATAATCATTTGCCAATCTTTTTCAATAGCCCTGAATTAGTCATTTAGTAGTAATTAGATTTAGGACTTCTGGGTTCCTGATGTACCTTTGACCACATTTGGCATTCAACTGACTACTACTCCTTAGTCTTCATTTTGACAAAGCTGTTATTATAATAATCACTTTTAAAAATCAAGGATAACAGCAATTAGGTAAGTCATTGGTTCATCTATAACAAAACATATCCGAAACATATGCTTTTTCTATAGGCTTTTAGAGAAAAAGTATAATGATTTTTTTTTGCCTTATTTAAAGACCATATGTTTGAGAAAAATGTTTAGGTTTTATCCCGTAATCTAATATTGAATTTATTTGAGATGAGCTAAATATTTCATTACTTGTAATTCTTTACAATTTTGCTTCTAAAAATTAGAATTAAAAAGTCTGGGGCTGGAGAGATAGCATTGGAGGTAAGGCATGCAGAAGGATGGTGTTTTAAATTCCAGCATCCCATATGGTCCCCTGTGCTTGCCAGGGGCGATTTCTGAGCATAGAGCCAGGAGTAACCACTGAGCACTGCCAGGTGTGACCCAAAAACAAACAAACAAAAAAAAAAGTAATGCAAACATAGAGAGACAGAGGGAAGTCAAGAAGAAATGTAAAGAGAATGCAAAGGTCTCTTTCTTTCCCTTTTTGATTTCCAAGATACTTGATTGATACTCTTTAGGCACTCCTCTGTTTTTTGTGTCAAGCTTCCTACCATGGAGTGGTCCTCCTAACCAGTCTTTGTGGTTTGAGATAATATGTTTTTTTTTTATTTGCATCTCCCTGATTATTAATTATGTGAAGCATTTTTTCAAGTGCTTTTGGACAACTGTATTCTTTCTGTTAAAGACAGGTCTGTGTCCACTTTTTTACATGTAGTTAACCAGTTTTCCCAAAACCATTTTCTATGAGGCTTTCCTTGCTCTACTTCATATTTTTTGCAACTTTATCAAAGATTAATTGATCATATACCTGAGAGTCAGTCTCAGAATATTCAAGTCTATTTCATTGATCTGAGGATCTGTCTTTATTGCAATACATGACATTTTATTGACTATTACTTTATAGTATAATTTTCTTTATTTAAACACCTTGATTACATACATGATTGTGCTTGGGTTTCAGTCATATAAAGAACACCACCCATCACCAGTGCAACATTCCCATCACCAATGTCCCAAGTCTCCCTCCTCTCCACCCGACCCCTGCCTGTACTCTAAACAGGCTCTCCATTTCTCTCATACATTCTCATTATTAGGCCAGTTCAAAATGTAGTTATTTTTCTAACTAAACTCATCACTCTTTGTGGTGAGCTTCCTGAGGTGAGCTGGAACTTCCAGCTCTTTTCTCTTTTGTGTCTGAAAATTATTATTGCAAGAATGTCTTTCATTTTTCTTAAAACCCACAGATGAGTGAGACAATTCTGCGTTTTTCTCTCTCTCTCTGACTTATTTCACTCAGCATAATAGATTCCGTGTACATCCATGTATAGGAAAATTTCATGACTTCATCTCTCCTGACAGCCGTATAATATTCCACTGTGTATATGTACCAGTTTCTTTAGCCATTCGTCTGTTGAAGGGCATCTTGGTTGTTTCCAGAGTCTTGCTATAGTAAATAGTGCTGCAATGAATATAAGTGTAAGGAAGGGATTTTTGTATTGTATTTTTGTGTTCCTAGGGTATATTCCTAGGAGTGGTATAGCTGGATCGATCATATGGGAGCTCGATTTCCAGTTTTTGGAGGAATCTCCATATTGCTTTCCATAAAGGTTGAACTAGACGGCATTCCCACCAGCAATGGATAAGAGTTCCTTTCTCTCCACATCCCCGCCAACACTGCTTGTTCTCATTCTTTGTGATGTGTGCCATTCTCTGTGGTGTGAGGTGGTATCGTGATGCCTCCTATTTTCTTTTTCCCAAGGATAGCTTTAGCTATTCATGGAGGTTTATTGTTCCATATGAATTTCAAGAGTGTTTGATCTAGTTCTTTGAATAATGTCATCAGTATCCTTATAGGGATTGCATTAAATGATGTTAATTTTCCCAATCCATAAACAGGGGATGTATTTACATTACCTTTTGTCCTCTTTAATTTCTTGAAGCAGTGTTTTGCAGTTGCCTTTGTATAGGTTTTCCACCTCTGTAGTTAAGTTGAGTCCAAGGTACTTGATTTTCTGAGGCATAATTGTAAGATTGCTTTTAAAATATAGCTTTCTTTTCTTTATTTGTATATAGAAAAGCCATGGATTTTGCATATTAAGTTTTTAGTCTGCCACTTTATTGTACAAATTTATGGTTTATAGAAACGTTTTTGTAGAGCCTTTAGGACCTTCTTAAAGTTATAAAAAGATGGTCTCTATAAGCATTGCGTCCATAAGTCTATAACAAAGACCTTGCAGATGCTTTTCCTCCAACAACAACAACAAAGTTATTAAGGAATAAACTAATCAGAAAATACCCACTAAGTTGGTTGTTTAGGCAAAAGCAAAGTATTACAGTATTAAAGTTTCAGAAGTACCCAGTTTTCAAGAACACTTACTTAAAATACATTCATATTTTGGGGGGCTAGAGAGATAGAAAAGCGATAGGGCTTTTGCCTTGCATGTGGACAACCCAGGAGGGACCTGGTTCGATTCCTGGCATCCCATATGGTCCCCCAGCCTGCCAGAGACGATTTCTGAGTGCAAAGCCAGTAGTAAACCCTAGCACTTCTGGGTTTGGCCCAACAAACAATCGATTAATAAAGTTTAGAATATTTTCATATTTTAGCTATTACTATTGATATTAAATGAATTCAGATTTATGAATATATTCTTATATGATTTATGCATGTATAATTTAATAGGACAAGAAGTCCCAAATGGAGTCATATACACTAAGCCCTATGTTACTAAAACAAACCAACTTACAGTTTCAACCTTTCTGCATCCTTCCAGAAAGAAAACTGAAGTCAGTCAACCCGGAATCAGTAGTAGTGAGGTAAAGGACCCTTCCAGGGGGTCTCAAACTCGCGGCCCGCAGGCTGCCAACGGCCCTCCATACAACATTTTGTGGCTCTGCCCTAGAGGAATCTTTTTTTGTTTTCCTTTGTTTTAGTTGTTTGGGTCACACCCCCCAATGTTCAAGGCTTACTACTGACTTTGCACTCAAGGATCACCCTGACTTTACCTCCTGTGGCCCCCAGGTAAATGGAATTTGAGACCCAGAAAGGTGACTTTATTAAAACCAATTCATTTTCTGCAAACATAAGGTATTTGTCTCCACTCTTTCCTATCCATAAAAACATGTCATTTTGCAAAATGTGTTCCCATCTGAGGTTATATCTGTCTGCTAATTTGGATGCTGCCTGATTAATGACTCATTGGCAAAAGCCAGTAAGATCTTTAAATTTGACTCAGCTCAGATTTTGACTCAGCTCAGATTTTGTTTCCTCACATTTATCTGCAAATGAATCCAATGTAATTGCTTAGCCATGTACGAGTTCAATCAATGGCATTTTAAACTTTGATAGATAGTGCCAAGTAACATTCTGTATAGATTACATCAGTTTACACTCTCATTGCAATGTAATTTTAAATACAGAGTGATTCATCAAACTTGAATAAAGTTATAGAGACACAGTTATAGAAACTATGTATTCTTTGATCTTACAATCTTTTATGTAAACTGTGTCATCTGAGATCTCAAAAGTAAAAAATCATAGAAAAGAAATTCTTTTGTCTTTGCTGAGAACTGGGGACATACATCGTTTTTCTCAAAAAACCAGGTCCTTTTTTCTACTGGCCAGCTATTTGGAACTTGGCCAAAATTCATGGTTAACTGCTTCTTTTATATATTCTAATAATAAAATATAATTCTCTTATTGTCTTTTTTGTGCAAAGTTCAAAAACTGCACCTGTTAAATAGAAGCAATGATTCCAGTGCATGCAGATACCAATGAGAAAGTATTTATACAAATGAAACAGGTAGAAAGGTTTGAAATTCTACCATTTTGTCTCTCAGAGGGATCCCACTGCCTATTGACATTAAAATAAGAGAAGTAACCTATGTGCAGAATGAAGATTGTATTCACATTAACATTCATGAAGGCTGAGCAGCTGAAGTTCTACATATCAAGCAGGGAATATATCCTTTGTCTACTGATGAGAAAATGTCTCAGTGATAAATGGTTACAGACAGAGGTGTCACAAGGGCACCAGTACACAGAAGAGCTCCAGCAAACTTCTGAAAAAATTGTTTTGAAGTCTTCTCCCACAGTTCTTTTCGTAGCATAGTGGAGAACAGTGGCTGTCCTCCCCCCAGAAAGAAAAGTATTGCACAGTAAAATTTTGAACCTTCCTTGGCACTTAGCAGAAAATAGAAAAGCATATACTTTGACAATGGTTTAAAACAAAACTTCAAAGGTTTTAAAGATTCTGACATTCTAAAAAGGTTCTGCACCCAACACTGTGCTTGTTTTGTATCTCATATATTACAATGTCCAAACAGCATGGTATCAAAAGAACAAACTGTAATGTCAACACCGGGGAACATTAGTGTCAAGTTAAAACGCTATATCCAATTTAAAAAAATTTTAAAGCTGTATACTTCAAAAAAACAAAGCCCCAAATTAACAGAAACCCGCACCCCCCGCTATCTGCTCATCTATATAAATTTGGGAGACTTAATCATACTTAGTAAATTTGTGAAACATTACGTCATGAAGTTATATAACAACTTAACATCTCAAAGACGACAATCAGTGATATTAGGTTCACTTTGGGGCACAATATTAATCAGATGACAACTTGTAGACAGCTTTTTAATCTTAGAAAAATGAGGAAGCCTGCGAAGTTTGGCTCTAGGGCAGGAGAAACATTTCCTTCGGCCTGACTCTAGGGGGCTCACTTTGCTCATCTCATAAACATGTACAAAGGCTCAAAAAAAAAAAATCACTGTCCCCCCCACTCGAACAGGACCTGCCCTTCAGCATTTTGCTGCTTTTGCAGAAATGCACAAGCTTCAGAATAAAGAATGTACAGCACAAAGTAAAGTTCTTTTTGTTCTCTAATAATTTATTATTAGAAAGACAAATTTCTTTTTTCTTTTTTTTTTTTTAGAAAGGCAAATTTCTTTTTTCTTTTTTTTAGAAAGGCAAATTTCTTAACTATGGATGAGAATGCCATGCTACTTTAGGGAAGTCCAGTCCCACCCTCCAAAAGTTTCCAGATACAGAGCAAGATGTCCACAAAAAAATCCTTAACTATGGATAAGAATGCATGCCATGCTGCTTTCGGGGAGTCCTTTCCCACCCCACAAGAGTTTCCAGACGCAGAGCAACAAGTCCACAAAAGCTCCCCACGAATCCTCAAAAGCCTCCCCACCCCTCCTTTTCAGCGCTTTCTAAACAGTGTCTGCCGGGCAGGACGGATGAAGGAAGGACAAAAGGCCCAGTTGGCAGGACGCTTCAGCAAAGGTCGCGGGTTAAGCCGCAGACTGAGACTAGTCCGGGCAACAGAGCTGCTAAAGTAGAAACCGAAGAGGGCGGGGCGAATCTTAGGGAAGGCGGAGCTAAGGGGCGGGGTGAGCCCGAGTCCCGCCCACCATTCCTCGCGCCTGCGCATCTCGCTGAGGCCCCCCACGAAGCTCGTTTAGCTCGAGTCGGCGGCGGTCCCGGGCGAGCCCTCGCGCCCCCGCCCTTCGAGGGCCTCCTCCCCCGCCCGCCCCCGCCCCGCCCACGTGACGCGATGACGCAGCGCAGGTTTGCGGACGTGGCGCCACGGCCCGGAAGTGGGAGACGTTGGCGGCGGCGGCGGCGGTCGCTGAAGGACGTAGATGGCCGAGCTGCCGAGGCGGCGATGAGCTTCCCCGGAACGGCGGCGGCGGCGGCGGCGTCCGACGACCCGCTGAGCTTCCGGGGATCGAGTCCCCCCTCCTCACGGGGCAGGTAAGATGGCGGCCTGGAGCCGGGTCGCCCCTCGGCGCCAGCCCTCCCTCCGCCTGGCTGGGCGAGTTGCAGGCCGGAGAGCGAGCGCGGCGCCCGGGGAGCCGCTGGTGGCGCCGGAGCTCCCCGGCCACCTGCGCTTCTTGGGCGGGCGGACGGGCGAGGCTGCTTCTCCGCAGAGGCGTCTCTTCCCGCGACTCGGAAACCTCCTGCCTCGCCTCTTCTCCGTGCCTGGTCGGGGGAGAAGCAGCCAGACCTGGGCGATGGAGAAAGGCCGAAGCAGAAGCAGAAGCAAAAGCAAAAGCAGTTGAGGCCTTCCTTCAGAGCTGAGTCGACCCTCCAGGATTGGGATCTGTCCCTCTCTTGTTCTGTTCTGTTCTATTCTATTCTATTGTATTCTATCTTTATTGAAGTACCTTCCAGGATTGGGATCTGTCCGTCTCTTATTCTGTTCTGTTCTATTCTATTCTATCTTTATTGAAATACCTTCCAGGATTGGGATCTGTCCCTCTCTTGTTCAGTTCAGTTCTGTTCTGTTCTATTCTATTCTATCTTTATTGAAACACCTTCCAGGATTGGGATCTGCCCCTCTCTTATTCTGTTCTGTTCTGTTCTATTCTATTCTATTCTATTCTATTCTATTCTATTCTATTCTATCTTTATTGAAATACCTTCCAGGATTGGGATCTGTCCCTCTCTTGTTCAGTTCTGTTCTATTCTATTCTATTCTATTCTATTCTATTCTATTCTATTCTATTCTATCTTTATTGAAACACCTTCCAGGATTGGGATCTGCCCCTCTCTTAATCTGTTCTGTTCTATTCTGTTCTATTCTATTCTATTCTATTCTATTCTATTCTATTCTATTCTATTCTATTCTATTCTATCTTTATTGAAATACCTTCCAGGATTGGGATCTGCCCCTCTCTTATTCTGTTCTGTTCTATTCTATCTTTATTGAAATACCTTCCAGGATTGGGATCTGCCCCTCTCTTATTCTGTTCTATTCTATTCTATTCTTCTTTATTGAAACACCTTGATGACAAACATGATTGTAGTTGGGTTTCAGTCATGGAGAGAACAGCCCCCTTCGCCTCTGCAACATTCCCATCACCCATGTCCCAAGTCTCCCTCCTACCATTCCCACCCCTGCCTGTGCTCTAGACAGGCTTTCTACTTTTCTCATTCATTCTCATTGTTAGGATAGTTCTCAAAGTAGTTATTTCTCTTAACTACACGCATCACTCTTTGTGGGGAGCTTCATGAAGTGAAGCTTTTTGTCTATGAAAATTATTGCAAGAATGTCTTTCATTTTTCTTTCTTTTTTCTTTTTCTATTAATATCTTTATTTACAAATATGATTGTGATTTGGGTTTCAGTCATGGAGAGCACACCCCCTTTCACCAGTGCAACATTCCCACCATCAGCGTCCCAAATCTCCCTCCTGCCACCCCACCCCTGCCTGTGCTCTAGACAGGTTTTCCGCTTGCCTCATTCATTCACCTGGTTATGATAGTTGTCAGTGTAGTTATTTCTCTAACAGCACTCATCACTCTTTGTGGTGAGCTTCAAGTCATGAGCTGAACCTTCCAGCCCTCTTCTCTTTGAGGATTATTGCAAGAATGTCTTTTATTTTTCTTAAAACCCATAGATGAGTGAGACCATTCTGTATCTATCTCTCCCCCTCAGACTTATTTCACTCTGCATACTAGATGATCCTTCCCCCTCTTGTTGCACCCTCCCTGCTGAAGGTCAAAGCTGGAGGTCACAGCAGTTCTCATCCCCGACCATTGTGCTCTCTAGGGATATGTTTTTTCTTTTTTTTCCTCTGGTGCTCCGAAGAAGGCTTGAATATCTCCCCTGGTCAGTTTCATTGTGGACTCTGAATCTTGTGTGGCTTGTAGGTGGGTCCATTATGGCATTGGGGATTTTGCACTTTCTCCCTGCCCTGCCACTTTCTTAGAGACTTGGAGGAAAGAGCCAGATAACATGAAGACTTATCTATGGACTTTGTAATCTTTTATAGAGATGTCTCAGATGCCCTGGGCCAGAGTCTGTTCTATCTAGCTTTTCATGTATTTTATATATTATATAATATTAGGGACAACCTAATAAATGTTTTTCAGAAACAGAAGATTTCTGTTTTGTGCTATTCTGCAGCTTGCATTTCATTACGATTGGGAGTGAGAACATTGACAAAATCCTAACCTTTTAAATATTATTAAGGGCCCACAGAGGGAGAGAGGTTGTCATTATTTACTTTGCATGGTGTCCTCAGAGCCTGTTTCGATCCCTGCTACTCTATAGGGGCCTGTGAGCACAGGGGACGTGCTCCCAAACCAAAAATAAGTAAGTGTTGATGATTAAATAGGTATAAGTAATATGTTATGGACACAGTTGACAGAATGGCTTTGGAGCATTATTTAGTGAAGTTCAATTCACTGTGCCAAGCCAGTTATGTACTAAGTAGTTCTTAAAACATGAGATAGACTTGTTTAATATTTTCCCTGTAAATTCAGAGGATTCATACACATTTTGTAGATTAAAGACAGTGTTAGAAGCATTTGGACAATTAACTGGAAATAAATATTACCTGTTTTAGACAAAGGCGAACTATTTTTAAACTCTTGAGAATTAAATGAAAATATGTATTTTTATTTTATTTTTTATTTTTATTTAATTTATTATGGTATTAAAAAATTTGATCTGGAAACTTTTAAGTCTTGTCATTTGTTCGAATTCCTTGAGTAGAGTGACTACGACTTCAATGGTGGGGGGGTTTTAGGAATCATAGTGTATGGTAATATTAAGGTATATATATCTTATATAGTGAGTGAATGGGTGAAATAGCTACTTTGTAGCTCTTAGTTATTTTTGTTCCCTTAAGTACTTAAATTATGGCTATCGAGCAGGTCCAGAAACTGGTTTTCCAGAATTGGATTTGGTTATAGTTTCAAAATCTTGTGTGTGTGTGTGGTTTTTGGGTCATTTGGATTGCAAAACTGTGTGTGTGTGTGTGGGGGGGGGGGGTTTGGGTCACACCCGGCAGTGCTCAGGGGTTACTACTGGCTCCATGCTCAGAAATCGCTCCTGCCAGATATGGGGGACCATATGGGAGGCCGGGATTCGAACCGATGACCTTCTGCATGAAAGGCAAACAAACGCCTTACCTCCATGCTATCTCTCCGGCCCCTCAAAATCTTCTTTTATAGAGCATGTTAATCATTTGTATTGGAAGTTTAGACTTCAGAAGTGGGTCATTTTGGGAACTTTGAAACATCTTATCTTAGATTTTTCTTGGATTCTTCTTCCTAATTTAAATTCTTACTTGTTCTTTTCTTTACTTTTTCTTTTTTTTTAGGCTAATTTTCCTTCACCAAGAAGGAAGTTGAGCTAAGGGTTCATTCTTGGGCCCACCTTTGCTTATGTATCCATCACTATAACCCAGATCTTTCTTAATTTTGCGATAATGCTCACTTGGCTATTTGATATTCCTTTTGATTTTTCTAGAGGAATTGGTAATCAGAGCCCTACTTTCTCCCAAATTGTTCTTGCAGTAATCCAGATCTTAGAGCAGGGGCCTCAAACTCAATTTACCTGGGGGCCGCAGGAGGCAAAGTCGGGGTGAGGCAGGGCCGCATAAGGGATTTCGCTTACCGAATATTCGCAATAAAAAATCGCATTAGTAAGAAAAAAATCGCAAAAAATCGCATTAAACATTTGCATACCCCGAACGGAACTGCTCGGGGTATGCGAATGTTTAATTCGATTTTTTTTCTTACTAATGCGGTTTTTATTGCGATTACTCAGTAAACGAATAATCGCAAATACTGCGATATTTGAAGGCTGGCCGCGGGCCACACCACAAAATGTTGTATGGAGGGCCGCAAACAGGTCACGGGCCGTGAGTTTGAGACCCCTGTCTTAGAGGATCTTTTTAACAGTGACTAAGTGATGGAAATATATCCTTTTCCTTTTCCTACTTAATATCTGAGCACCATTATAAAGTCCTTCTTAATAATTCTCCAGAATATTCTCTCTGCTCTTTTGACTTTTCTCCACCTCTTACAATAACTATATCCTTTATTTTTGTTCATAAGTAGAGCATTTTTTGGTATTATTTTGATATCAATGACATTTGTTTTAGCTGTTGTTAGGTTTCTTTATGCATTTATAAGTATAAAGGCATTAAAAGTAAATTAAAGATGTGATTTCACATCTTTAAAGCTAAGGTAAATCAGCTTCTCTGCTAGGAATAGGTAGGTGTTATGTACACTAAACAATTATTTTAGTAAGTGGTATAAACAAGACTGGAAATAAAATGAAGCTGAAAATGAATATGGATCTACTATGTTTCTGTTTCTAGTAAAACTAGAGCAAATCAATGGTGAGTTGAGAGTGAGTTGCAATTAGAAGCAGGCAAAGTGACCTAAGATGTGTTCACAGACATAAATTGTGTTTGATGAGGATTTTGTCAAGTTTTGTAAAGCTTCCAGGGAAAGAAAAATCCTGTTTAATAGCAAATTCTTGACCTAAAAAGAAAGCATATACTGTGCTAACTCAGGTCAACATGATCCAGGGAGTTTAGTAAAGACCTAGTACCAAAGATAGATCAAATTTTCATGAGCTTAATACGATGTGGCAGCAAGGACCTGGAAAGAGAACAGAAGTTAAGGTGCTTGTTTTTTGTTAAAGCTGCTAACTCAGGTTCAGTCCTTGGCATCACATATGGTGCTCCAGACTTTCCAGAAGTAAGGCCTGACCACCGCTGGGTATGGCCAAATAATAAACAATAATAGTGAGAGCCAAAAGTTTGGGGTCTTAAAATTGCTCGGTATATATCTGTTTTAATATATAAAACTTAGACCTCAGTCTCACTACAATGAACTGTGTAGTATCTGATTTATATATATACACACACACATATATAGTGCACATTAAAATAATGCAAAAATATTTCCTCTGTTTTCACATATTCAGAATAAAGGTAACTTGGCTAATTTGTCTAAAGACTATTATTTACCCTTGTTGAGATGTAATAGCTCCATACTTCAAAATCATGTATTTTGAAATAAGTGATCCATCTATAAGAAGGAATCACATCTACCATTTCATTATTTCATTGCAAAATATACTGTGCTTCAAAGGTTATAAAACTTGAACTTAAATTTTCTTTTAGGGGGTGAACCATACCTAATCACTCCTCTCTCCTTTAGGAATCACTCACGGGCTTCAGGGGTTCAAACCCAAGTCAACTGCATGCAAGGCAAACACCCTACTTACTATTACTGGTCCTGTGTTTTAAACTACTAAAAAAATACAAAGAATAAAGTGTGAGGTTTTTGTTAATCAGAAATGAATGAATTAAAACTTTTCAAGGTTTTCTGTTTTGTTTCTCTTTCCAGATTTTGAAATGATGGCAGGGAGGCATCAGACTCGTGGTTTTCCTCTTCCAGGAGTTCTTCCAGGGGGTCAAGTCCACTCATTTGGAAGTTGTACAGAGAGTGATCCGTTGTTGGAAGAGGATGCTGAAGTGTATGAGCTCCGACCCCGAGGGAAAGAAAAAGTTCGAAGAAGTACATCAAAAGATAGACTTGATGACATTATAGTATTAACAAAAGACATACAGGAAGGCGATACTTTAAATGCAATAGCCCTTCAATACTGTTGTACGGTAAGTTTTAATTTAATTTTATGTAATGCAGTCCAGAATAAACTTTTTAGTGCAAGTGAAATAAATTGTTTCCATTCATCTTGTTTTTTCCATTCTCTCCTACTTATACCCATAGGAAGTTGTGTATCATGTTGATGGATACTAGGATATTACCTTTTTGGGGGCTTGAGGTGGGTTTTTGGGCCATACCCAGTGACACTCAGGGTTACTCCTGGCTATGCACTCAGAAATCGCTCCTGGTTTGGGGGACTATATGGGACACCAGGGGATCGAACTGCAGTCCATCCTAGGTTAGCACATGTAAGGCAAACACCCTACCACTTGTGCTACCGCTCCAACCCTCAGATAATACCTTTTTATGTTTTTTTATAAATATTTGAATTTCTTTCCTTTTTTGCAGGGGGAGGGTTGGGCCATACCCAGTGATGCTCAGGGGTTACGCCTGGCCCTGAATTTCTACACTTGATCTTAGCCAAAAGGCCGAGAAGCGATGTGAATTTCTTTCTATATCCAAATCCATGATCTATTTTTAGTATTGAAAAAACCCAATTGTATTACTATTTTACTTTTTCAAGTTGTAAGAGAATATATACACACACATGGAGATATTTTTCCTGAAATAATACACTTTGTACACTTGGGTATGTTTCTTCCATACTCCCTTTTTGTTTTCCAGATCTTGGCATCTTTGGTAACTTTAAAATTAGATCACATTATACATATTACTCCACAAGTTGCCTTTGCTTTTTATTATTTCTTATTATATCATAAACATTCTTTTATTTTTTTAAAGATAATTATGTTCTATATTAATACCACAATTATTAAACCATTTTGTAATTCATAGATAATGAAGATTTCCTTGTTCTGCCTTGTGCAATGAATATTATCACAAGTATATCTTTAATAGTGGTACCTTTGTTTAGATATAATAGATGAGATTGATTCCAGAAATGTAACTGATAAGATTAATCTCAAAAAATGAGATTTTTTGATAAAAAGAAAAGCATGTTTTAAATATTTTGTTTAAAATGATTTTATATCTGTATGTCCATCTTGCATCTTTATAGTGTATTTTTTACATTAAATATAGGTTTTCAGTTCTTTTGTTCTCAAATTCCCTATAGAATTTTGAACTGTACTACTACGTATGTCCATGTACATTTTTGAAATTTGTTTTTAGCCCATACTGGTGATGCTCAGGGATTACTCTTGTTTCTGTGCTCAGGGGCCATTCCTGGCAGTATTTGGATACCAATTGGAATGCTAGCGATTGAACTCCGGTCATTTTCATGCAAAGCAAACGTCATACCTGCTGTGCTATCACATCCTTGTATATTTATTTTTAAATGAACATTTAACTTTTATTAATGTATTTAAATGCATTTAAAGACTATACGTTGCATTATGTTTGAACAGTGTAATGTAGGATTCAAAATATCAGGATCTGAGGCTGGAGCAATATTACAGCCAATGGAGTGTTTGTCTTGCACACAGCTGACATCCGATTTGGTTCCTGGACCCCACCAGTGGTGATCCTTAAGTACAGAGCCATGAGTAAGCCTGGTGTGATGCTTCCCTCCAAAAATCCGCACACATACGGTTCTTTTGTAGCCACATAACATTTTTTTTAAATTGAACCACCTTGATAGATATGTAGATAAAGAGTTGTTTATGGTGGAATTTTAGTCAGACAAGCTACATGAAATTTTACACCAGCCCTTCTTCCTTTCTTTTTTTTTGGGGGGGGGGTTTGGGCCACACCTAGTGACGCTTGGGTAACTCCTGGCTTTGCGCTCAGAAGTCACTCCTGGCTTGGGGGACCATATGGGACACTGGGGGATCGAACCATGGTTCGTCTTAGGCTAGCGCTGGCAAGGCAGACACCTTACCTCTAGTGACACCACACCGGCCCCACCCCTTCTTCTCCATAATATTTTTGCCTCTAAAACCTCACATAAAATATTAAAGATTTTAAGTAGGCAAACTGATAGAAACATATATTTGAGGAATATCACAGTTTACCAGTTAAGCTAGCAATATAAAAATGACTACGAAAAAATTTGTTTGCAAATACATTAGTGTTGTATGCTGCTTATAAATTTAGTATTTAGAATTATGACAAGCAAAAATTGGAGGTTAGAATCTCGAATACAACCAAAGAACATGACATATTAGGATATTATCATAAAAATATGCAGAAAGAACTGCGATACTAAATTTTTGGAGTTTAATTCAGAAAGAATATTGAATAGCTATTTATTAGAAAATGTAATTTAAGAACAAAAGAACTTTTGAGTTTAGTAGTAATGTAAAAACAGGAGATAGATATACTTCACTCTAACACTTCCTCTCTTACTCAGTCCTCTCTCCCTCCTTTCATACATTTCAAAAGTTCATTCTTCCAAGAAGACTCTTTTTGGATTTCATGGCATTTAATGAGTAATCTGCAGTTAATCCTATTTTTCTACTTCCTAAAAGCCCTTGTTTGGCTTTGATTCTATAGGTTACTGATTTTATTAATATTTAATTTTAATAGTAGCTAATGTTTGCACATACATAGAGGTATATATAAATCATGTTTTAAGTGTTCAGAGATTTTTTTACTCAGTCTTCACAACTTACTTTGTAGGGTAATTAGTATTGTTGCTGTCATTTACATTCATTTACCTAAATTAAAAGAACTTAAATAACTTGTTCCAAATTGACAGTGTTAGAACTATGCTTCAAATTCAAAATTCAAGCCAAGCTGAATTTTTAACCACCATTATATATTGCTTTTCTGACCATTCTTTTTAATTTCCTTTGTGGGTTTATTTTACTCAGCGTTATGGCATTCTTTAGGGATTCGCTGTCATTTTTTTCCCTCCCAGTCTTTTTTCATATTAAATCTACATACTTTGTAACTTCAATTCACAAGAATTTGGGGGCTGGAGAGATAGTTCAGTAGGCTGGAGAGCAGGCTGTGCATGCAGGATGCACAGGTTTATTCCTGGCACTGCATAGTCCCTGAGCATGGTCCTAGGAGTGACCTTGAGTACCAGTAGATAGAGCCTCTCCCAATTATTTTCCCCCTGAATTTTAGATGCATCTTATCACCATCTTTCATTTGCATATTATAAGACAGTCAGTTAATGTGCATAAAGTTTGCATTCATTCTTTCTTCCCTCCACAGTTGTCACAATATATCAACCCATTGAGTTAATGATATTAGAAGTAAAAGTTTCGGGGGCCAGAGAGATAGTACAGCAGGTAAGGTGCTTGCCTTGCACACAGCCGACCTGGTCTGGTTTGGCCTGATTTGATCCCTAGCACCAAATATCATTCCAAGGGCACCACTAGGAGTGGAGTAGACTTTGAGCACTGCTGGGTATGGCCCAAAAACAAGAAAAAAAATTTCTAGGTTCACTTCACTTCTTACAATATCAGTAGGTGATAAACTGAAAAGGTGAGGTCAAAGCATAATGAAAAATAATTAAAATTATCAATACCATAATGATGATGAAAGGGAACAGTAAAGGTGGTTGAAGACGTTGGCTTACTATTATATAAATCTCTGGTACTCTCCACATGCAGATGTATAGGATAGACATGTTGATGACTATAATGTGTGTATATATATATGTATATATATATATATATATATATATATATATATATATAGAGAGAGAGAGAGAGAGAGAGAGAGACAGTTTGTAACATGACTGGTTTTGATCTTGGGTATAGTTGAATAATACATTTACACTAGAGTTTGTGTGAAATGGCTTCAGAAAGCAAGTGAAGCAGATAAGATTTATCAATTTTAAGGTATCTGGATTTTTTTACACATTTAAAAATTCTAAAGTTAGAATTTGGCATCTTCAGTTTGCAGTTATTTTCTTCATGATACATAAACTAATAGCCTGTAACCTCTGAGGGCTTTTTGTGGTTCTTGTTTTTGTTTTTGTTTTATTCCTTTGTGTGTATGTGTTGTTGGTGGTGGAAAGGTGACTGGAATACTTTTGGTGGTGCTTTTGGTACAAAAGTGTTTTCTTCCAAGAATGACCTTCCAAAGTGGCCTTCCAAGAATTTAATCTGGGACTGCTAAAATAATTTTAGTTAGATAAATTTACATTTATTTATGTTCTGTCATATTAGAGGAGCATAACTACTTGTGATCCTTCACAAATTTTTACAGTCAAGATTAAGTATGATATTTGTACATGATGAACAAAGAAAAATATTGGAGGAGTCTATAATTATACTAGCCAGCATCAGTGTAAATATATTGGGAATAGTAAAAAAAAATAGTGATTTCATAAGATTAGAAGTGACTGAACTAAAATATCTCTGGGTGGGATATTTATTAAATTCAACCAATTTTTTCCTCCCAAAGTTAACTGGAATGAATAACATTAAACTTCTGTTTTCATTTCAAATTCAGTTGAATGTTGCACTCTTTTCTTTTACAGGTAGCAGATATCAAGCGGGTTAACAATCTCATCAGTGATCAAGACTTTTTTGCCCTTAGATCTATCAAAATTCCAGTCAAAAAATTTAGTTCATTGACTGAAACACTTTATCCTCCAAAAGGAAAACAAACTTCACGCCCTGCATCTGTTCAACACGTTACAGAACAACAGGAAATTTTGTCTCCTAATGATTCTCTTTCTTCTACTGAGTCAGCTGGTAGCTTTTTAAAAGAAGTAGACCGAGACATAGAACAAATAGTAAGATGTACAGATACTCAGAAAGAAAACCTTGATGAGGTAGTGTCTGCATTAACATCACAAGGACATTTTGAACCTGATAACAAAAACATTCAGCGTAAGGATCCTTATTATGGAGCTGACTGGGGAATAGGGTGGTGGACAGCTGTAGTGATAATGTTGATAGTAGGTATAATAACACCAGTGTTTTATTTGCTGTATTATGAAATTTTAGCTAAAGTGGACGTTAGTCACCATTCAACAGTGGATTCTTCACCTTTGCATTCGGGAATCACACTTCCATCACAGCAGAGAGAAATGGAAAATGGAATTGCTCCAACTAATCGAGGACATCTTGGCCAACAAAATGATCATAAACAGTTTAGTCAAGATTCTTAGTCACCTGCTGCTCAATCCAGAACATAACAGTTCAAAATCACAAAATTGTTGATCACCCATGTATCTGAAATGTGTGTATCACTTCTGTTTAGTGACCACTTCAAAGGCAGAATTTAGGGAGGTTGAGATGCTTTGTGTTTTTCCTTTTGGGGGAGCCATTTACAAATGGACTGAGGACATAGTTGCTATTGTTAATGTGACAGCAGTAAACACATATCAGTGCTGAAAGGACAAAGGAATTTAAATATCTTTGACAAGTTCTTAAAAGATTTTAACATTTTGGCCTTATGCTTGAATTTTTAAAGCTCATTTTTTATTTAAGGTTAATAATAGTATCAGATGTGTGTGACTGAATAAAACTGACTACTGTGGACCATGAAAACATTTAGTTGTAAACGAAATTTGATTCTAAAATTACTTTTAATACTTTAATTTTGAAGCTTAAGAAAAATATGCGTAACACATGCTATGCAAACAAGTTAAAATAGGGGAAAGAAATATATGTCTTTATGGAGGCAAAGAAATAAGATTAAATGTTTTTATACCCCCAAATAATATGGTTGGAAAGCTGCCATTTGGTCACTAGAACACTGCTCAAAGTAATCTTTACTTTTAAAGAATGCTGCCTCTACAATTTTATGTGGTTTTTAGATTTGCCTCTGATATTTCAAAAAACACTTTTGTAGATCTTTGATGAAAAGTATAATACAGATTATTATTTAGGAAAGAATTCTTTACATACTGTGAGAAGTTGTTGCTGTGTTACCTGTAGCAACATGCCTTGATTTACATCTAATGCCTTAAATATTTTATGTAAGCTAGTATCATTTTTACAATTAAAACTAAGCATTGTAGAGATACAACTCAGTGGTAAAGCATATGTCTGGAATATATGAATCACTGGGTTTGATCATTGGCACTGCGAGAAAGAAATAGAAATCTGGTTTATATAGCTTCAAAAAAATGAAATTAAACATCCCTTCAGACAGTCAAATTGAATTCACAACAGAGGCTTTATAAATCCATCTCTGCCTTCACAATCAAGCACAAGTTTCTCAAAACAGATTTTCACAGTATCTACCTCTGAGATCTGTTTCTAAATATATAAAGATTGGTTGAAAGTTTTATAGTGCCACTTTTTAATACCTACTGTGGATTTGCCAGCCAATCTGGCAAATATTTCCATACTGATTCACTCATTAAATTTTAAAAGTATATGCTTTTAAAATGTAATCCAAAATAATTCATTAAAGATTTGGTGGTATTTTGAGAGCATGTTTTGTGTATAATAAAGCATAGCTTAAGAAATAATATTACCACCACTCCATTTCCTAATTTTTCATGTTCTAATTTTTTGACCATTTTATATTTCAAACTCCAATTTTGATATAGAGTACAAATACATATAATAAATGGGGATTTATGAATTTAAAAGCAAGCTATAAAATGGTAAGACAGACATCAAATATTAAAGCATTAGCAAATTAGGGGAACTTAGATAATTACCAAAAAGTATTACTATGGAAACTGTATGTAGCAAATTGAAGTTTTCAATAATTTTACTGTAACTGTCAGTGTGTTTAAGGCAACTTGAAAAGAGGTTATAAATCTCATGTGCTCAGTGTTAACCTGGTCAGTTTACATTGTATTTATTAAGCCTGCTGAAAAAAGATACAAATTTTATTGAAGATGCAATTTATTGTAGAGCATACATTAAATGCCCTTTGGAAAATTTATATCAAATTGCTGAAAGTAACCAATTGGTCCTTCTTGCTAGTGGCAATAGGCCTAATTTCCAAAATACATGATTTATTTGTAATGAGGTTTATAATGTGCTTGTTGAATAAATACCATTTCTGCCTTGCAGAGTGTCCTATTCCTTGAAGGAAATGTAATATATCCATATGGCATATTTGGGTAATTGTCCTTTTTTATGTTAGAATTCCATACTTTTTAATAGAACATAACTATACAATTCTATTTTTGTTATGTATAGAGTTATTGCTGCAAATTTTGTCATTTAAAATTTAAAAATTCCTAAGTAACCAATATGGAGTAATTTAGCTTTTAAAAAATACTAATATATGAAAAATTCGGAGCAAATAAAAGATCATAAAACGTAACTAAAGTTGTTATTTGATATTGTGAATTTTAATTGCTAAACCCTTATTGAATTAACATTGAAACTCTTGATTTCCATTACATTTATTACAAATCATTTTGGGGCCAGAGTTATAGTACAGCAAATAAAGTGTCTGCGTTGCACTTACACTCAGCCGACTAGATTTAATGCCTGGCATACTGTATGGTCCCCTGAGCTCACCAGGAATGATCCCTGAGTTCAGAACCAGGAGTCAACCTTGAGCATAACTGAGTGTGGCTCCAAAATAAAACAAATTATTGTGGGGCATTTTACTTTACAAATAATAATAATAAAAAAAAATTGTGAGTAATTTTATTTGGTTCACTTAAAAAAGTTGTAGTATAAAGAAAAATTTAGCTTTGGTGCAGTTTTTTTTTTAAAGTCTGGCTATAAATGATTAGTTTGTTTTAAATTAATAGATACCAGTTGGTTACACTTTTTGACACCCTATTAGAAAATTATGAAATTGATGTATTCAAAATATAAAATGATGGATTAGGAAACCTGGTCACATTTAGAATTAAGAATGAAGCTAACATTAATTAATATCTTTAGCGGACTTTGGTTTCTAAACTCCCCCTTGGTGCTTGATCCAGAGGCTGAAGAGCTTTCTAAATGAACCACTACTTAGTAAATAGTTTTATTTTGTTTTGTTTTGTTTTGTTTTTTTAAAGGAAATTACTTCTGAAATTACCTACTTGGAAATATGAAGGATAGAGTTTTAGAAGTATCACCAAGCAAGGTCCAGCCTAAGTGTTACAGGGTAAAGGTGAACTTTTTAAAATCTGTATTTAAATGGTGCATTATGATGGGAATCATTTGAACTTATAACTACGTGACTCAGGAAATCAGTATTTTTCATCCTGTACATATTGCACTTTTAGAACACAAGTATCTGAATGCTTTTATTTAATTATTTTTATGTATGAAAACACTATCATTTTTGTACAAAGTATTTTATACAGAAGAAAAATGGAATTGTAGAACATTGTTCGTATGTGCATCTGTAAAGGTGGTTTCTAAAACTTCCCCATATTTTTCCTAATTTAAAGGATTCATAAAATGCAATAAAAGTTTCTATTTTATCAACCCAAAAATGGGAGCTGGTGAATTTAATTGGGTAGAGCAAATATTTTCTCAAAGGATTTAATATAGAAATACTAAGGAATATAAATTGAATTGCCAGAGATTGACCAAATTTCCACTGTACAGGAACTACTCAGTGGATTATGTACAAGTTATCGAGGTTGGGCACGGGGAGTAGAGGGTGATCTGCTGACCCTTCTAGGTTTTTGACTGCGCTGTCATTAACATGAACAGAAGAACACTCAACATTTCCATTGTCTTTTACAGGAACCTCAAAGATGATCCCAAAGACAGTTGTGACTTCATGCTTCTTTGCTTAACCGAAAAAGTACACAGCACTTGGGGCTTGAGAATGTTGGAATATTATGCAAGACAATAAGAACAGATGTTTGGCAAATAGGAATCTGCCCTGCCATAGGGATAGATTATTCATGTAAAAGGTCTCTTTGGACCAAACTCCCCAAATTCATTTATGTTAACTAGAATGAGGTAGAATTTCTTTTCCTAAATTTAGGTTCTTTCCATTGCCTTTGAAAATAATCCAAATGCCAAAAACAACAATACATTTTGGGCAGACTGGTTCTGCCCAATGTAAAGAAAAAAAAATTTCAGTAAATGTTCTATGAATGGAGGTCCTCAATTTTATGGGAGAATTGAGGCATGGTCCATGACAGTTAGCAAATTGTGGATCAGTCATATATCTAAATGTTAATTTTATCGGGGGGAAAAAACACCTTTTCCACCTTTGGGAAGGACTAGAAAGAGAGTACAAAGGTTAAGGTGCTTGCCAAACATGTAGTTGTAGCCTTCACCAGTTTATTTTTTTTAATAATTATCTTTATTTAAACACCATGATTACAAATATGATTATGGTTGTATGATTAGTCATGTAAAGAACACCCCCTTCACCAGTGCAACATTCCCACTACCAATTTCCCACATCTCCCTCCTCCCCACCCCCCCCACACCTGTACTCGAGACAGGCTTTCTACTTCCCTCATTCATTCACATTGTTATGATAGTTTTCAGTGTAGTCATCTCTCCAACTGCACTCATCACTCTATGTGATGAGCTTCATGTCATGAGCTGCACCTACCAGCCCTCATCTCTCTTGTCTCTGAGATACTGTTAAAAATGTCTTTCATTTTTCTTAAAGCCCATAGATGAGTAAAACCATTCTGCGTCTTTCTCCCTCTGACTTACTTCACTCAGCATAATAGATTCCATGTACATCCATGTATAGGAAAATGTCATGACTTCATCTCTCCTGACAGCTGCATAGTATTCCATTATGTATATTACCACAGGTTTTATATTTTTTGGGGGGGGCACACCCAGCGGTGCTCAGGAGTTACTCCTGGCTGTCTGCTCAGAAATAGCTCCTGGCAGGCACGGGGGACCATATGGGACACCGGGATTCGAACCAACCACCTTTGGCCCTGGATCGGCTGCTTGCAAGGCAAACGCCCTTGTGCTGTATTTCCGGGCCCATTACCACAGTTTCTTTAGCCACTCATCTGTTGAAGGGCATCTTGGTTGTTTCCAGAGTCTGGCAATTGTAAATAACGCTGCAATGAATATAGGTGTAAGAAAGGGATTTTTGTATTGTATTTTTGTGTTCCTCTGGTATATTCCTAGGAGTGGTATAGCTGGATCGTATGGAAGCTCAATTTCCAGTTTGTGAAGGAATCTCCATAATGCTTTCCATAAAGGTTGTACTAGACGGCATTCCCACCAGCTGTGAAAAAAAAGTTCCTTTCTCTCCACATCCCTGCCAGCACTGCTTGTTTTCCTTTTTTGTGATGTGTGCCAATCTCAGTGGCGTGAGGTGGTACCTCATAGTAGTTTTGATTTGCATCTCCCTGACGATTAGTGATGTTGAGCATCTTTTCATGTGCCTTTTGGCCATTTGCCTTTCTTCTTTTTCAAAGTGTCTGTTCATTTCTTCTCCCCATTTTTTGATGGGGTTAGATGTTTTTTTCTTGTATAGTTCTGTCAGTATCTTGCAAAATTTGGATATTAGTCCTTTATCTGATGAGTATTGGGTGAATAATTTCTCCCACTCAGTGAGTGGCCTTTGTATTCTGGGCACTATCTCCTTTGAGATGCAGAAGCTTCTCAGCTTAATATAGTCCCATCTGTTTATCTCTGCTTCCACTTGTTTGGAGAGTGCTGTCTCCTCCTTAAAGATGCCTTTAATCTCAATGTCCTGGATTGTTTCACCTACATGTTGTTCTATATACCTTATAGTTTCAGATCTGATATCAAGGTCTTTGATCCATTTGGATTTTACCTTTGTACATGGTGTTAGCTGGGGGTCTGAGTTAGCTTTTTTGCAAGTGGCTAACCAGTTGTGCCAACACCATTTGTTGAATAGGCTTTCCTTGCACCATTTAGGATTTCTTGCTCCTTTATCATAAACTAGGTGGTTATATGTCTGAGGAACATTCTCTGTGTAGTCAAGCCTATTCCACTGATCTAAGGGTTTGTCTTTATTACAATACCATGCTGTTTTTATAACTATTGCTTTGTAATACAGCTTAAAATTGGGGAAAGTAATGCCTCCCATATTCCTTTTTCCAAGGAGTGTTTTAGCTATTCGAGGTTGTTTATTGTTTCAAATGAATTTCAGAATTGTTTGATCCACTTCTTTGAAGAATGTCATGGGTATCTTTAGAGGAATCGCGTTAAAACTGTACAATGCTTTGGGAAGTATTGCCATTTTAATTATGTTGATCCTGCCAGTCCATGAGCAGGGTATGTGTTTCCATTTCCACATGTCCTCTCTTATTTCCTGGAGCAGTGTTTTTTTGTTTTTTGTTTTTTGTTTTCTTGGTTTTTGGGTCACACCCGGTGGTGCTCAGGGGTTACTTCTGGCTGTCTGCTCAGAAATAGCTCCTGGCAGGCACGGGGGACCACATGGGACACCGGGATTTGAACCAACCACCTTTGGTCCTGGATCGACTGCTTGCAAGGCAAATGCCGCTGTGCTATCTCTCCGGGTCCTGGAGCAGTGTTTTATAGTTTTCTTTGTATAGATCCTTCACATCTTTAGTCAGGTTAACTCCAAGATATTTGAGTTTGTGTAGCACTAATGTGAATGGGATTGTTCTCTTAATGTCCATTTCTTCCCTATTATTATTAGTGTATAAAAAGGCCATTGATTTTTGTGTGTTAATTTTGTAGTCTGCCACTTTGCTATATGAATCTATTTATTTCTAGAAGCTTTTTGGTAGAGTCTTTAGGGTTTTCTAAGTAGAGTATCATGTCATCTGCAAACAGTGAGAGCTTGACTTCTTCCTTTCCTATATGGATTCCCTTGATACCTTTTTCTTGCCTAATCGCTATAGCAAGTACTTCCAGTACTATGTTGAATAGGAGTGGTGAGAGAGGACAGCCTTGTCTTGTACCAGAATTTAGAGGAAAGGCTTTTAGTTTTTCTCCATTGAGGATAATATTTGCCATTGACTTGTGGTAGATGGCTTCAACTAGATTGAGAAAGGTTCCTTCCATTCCCATCTTGCTGAGAGTTTTGATCAAGAATGGATGTTGAACCTTATCAAACGCTTTTTCTGCGTCTATTATATGACCATGTGATTTTTATTTTTTTTTTGTTTATGTTGTGTATTATGTTGATAGATTTACGGATGTTGAACCATCCTTGCATTCCTGGGATGAAACCTACTTGTTCAACGTGAATGATCTTCTTGATGAGGCACTGGATCCTATTCGCCAGGATTTTTTTGAGGATCTTTGCATCTGTGTTCATCAGGGATATTGGCCTGTAATTTTCTTTTTTGGCAGCTTCTCTATCTGGTTTTGGTATTAAGGTGATGTTGGCTTCATAAAAGCTATTTGGAAATGTTCCTGTTTTTTCGATTTCATAAAAGAGCCTGGCCAGGATTGGTAGTATTTCCTCCTGAAAGGTTTCAAAGAATTCATTAGTGAATCCATCAGGGCCTGGGCTTTTGTTTTTGGAAAATTTTTGATTACAGTTTTAATTTCCATTTCGTCCAGGTTCTCATATTTAGTGGCATAGAGTTTCTCAAAGTATTCTCTGAATACCCTTTGATCTCTGCAGTATCTGTAGTGATCTCCCCCTTTTCATTTCTAATATGCATTATCAAGTTTCTCTCTCTCTTTTGCTTTGTGAGTTTTGCCAATGGTCTATCAATCTTGTTTATTTTTTCAAAGAACCAACTTCTGCTTTCGTTGATCTTTCAGATTGTTTTTTTTTTGGGTTTCCATTTAATTGATTTCTGCTCTCAGCTTTGTTATTCCCTTCTGTTTCCCTATTTTTAGTTTCTTTTGTTGTACATTTTCTAATTCTATAAGCTGCGTCATTAGCTATTCATGAATGCTCCTTCCTTCCTGATGTGTGCTTGCAAAGCTATAAATTTTCCTCTCAGTACAGCTTTTGCTGTATCCCATAGGTTCTGATAGTTTTTATTTTCATTGTTGTTTGTTTCCAGGAAATTTTTGATTTCCTCCTTGATTTTATCTCGGACCCACTGGTTATTCAGTATGAGGCTGTTTAACTTCCAGGTGTTAAATTTTTTCTTCTGTGTCCCTTTGTAGTTCACATCTAACTTCAGAGCCTTGTGGTCAGCAAAGGTAGCCTGCAAAATTTCTATCTTCTTTATTTTATGGAGGTATGTTTTATGTGCCAGCATGTGGTCTATCCTGGAGAATGACCCATGTACGATGGAAAAGAATGTGTATCCAGATTTCTGAGGATGGAGTGTCCTATATATATCTACTAGGCCTCTTTCTTCCATTTCTCTTTTCAGGTCTAGTATATTTTTGTTGGGTTTCAATTTGGTTGACCTATCAAGTGTTGACAAGCCTGTGTTGAGGTCTTCCACAATTATTGTTTTATCATTGATATCCTTTTTCAGATTTGTCAACAATTGTATTAAATACTTTGCTGGTCCCTCATTGGGTGTGTATGTGTTTAGGAGAGTGATTTCTTCCTGCTGTACATATCCCTTGATTAGTACATAATATCCATCTTTGTCCCTTACAACTTTTCTGAGTATAAAGTTTGTGTCATTTGGTATTAATATGGCCACCCCCGCTTTTTTAAGAGTGTTGTTTGCTTGAATGATTTTCCTCCAGCCTTTCATTTTGAGTCTATGTTTATTCTGACTATTCAGGTGTGTATCTTGTAGGCAGCAGAAGGTTGGCTTCAGTTTTTTTTATCCATTTCACCACTCTGTGCCTCTTAACGGGTGCATTTAGTCCATTGACACTGAGAGAAATAATTGTCATGGGATTTATTGCCATCTTTGTGTAGAAGTTTGGTGTGGTTTTTGTTCTGTCTTGTCTTTAGAATAGATCTTTCCATTTTTCTTTTAAAGCTGGTTGAGTCTGTAAAGTTTTTGAGCTGTTGTTTATCTGTGAAGCCATGTATACTTTCTTCAAACCTGAAAGTGAGTTTTGCTGGGTGCAGTATTCTTGGCGAAGCATTTATTTCATTGAGTTTTGTCACTATATCCCACCACTGCCTTCTGGCCTTGAGTGTTTCTGGTGACAAGTCTGCTGTAAATTTCAAGGATGCTCCCTGGAATGTAATTTCCCTTTTTGATCTTGCTGCTTGCAGTATTCTATCTCTGTGGGATTCATCATTGTGACTAGGATGTGTCTTGGGGTGTTTCTTCTGGTGTCTTTTTTAGCTGGTACTCTTCGGGGATGCAGGATTTGGTCACATGTTTTCTTTAGCTCTGATAGTTTCTCTGTGATGATATTCTTGACTGTTGATTCTTCCTGGAGATTTTCTTCTTGAGTCTCTGGGACTCCAATGATTCTAAAGTTGTTTCTGTTGAGCTTATCAAAGACTTCTATTTTCATCTGCTCTTATTCTTTGAGTAATTTTTCCATTGTCTGATCATTTTATTGAAGGCTTTTTTCCAATCTCTTCTGCTGTGTAAAGTTGTTATGCATCGCATCTTCCAGTGCACTAATTCTATCCTGTTGGAAAGCTCATCCATTATGTTCTTCAATTCGTCTACTGAGTTTTTCAGACCTGTTATTTGACCTGGTATTTCAGTTTGGAGTTTTCTGATTTCTATCTTCATATTCTCTTGATTTTTATTAGTGTTCTGATCTATACTTTCTTTGAGTTCTGTGAGCATCCTCCATATTTCTTCTCTAAACTCCATTCTGAAAGACTGCTTAGGTGGTTGGCCATAATTGGGTCATCAGAGTTTCCATCTTCATTCTCTATGACTGATGTTGGTCTGCGTAGTTTCCCCATTGTCATGCTTATGCTGTAGGTTTTTCTACGTGTTGTGGTGGTATTCATTGGCTAGGTGGAGTGTGCGGCCGCGAAGAGAAGAGGAGTAGCCGTGCTCCTCTGCTTCCACCCCTTATAGGTGGGCTTAAGGGGGCCAGAAGAGTCAGCTTTATTCGCAACTCCAGCCCGGAAAGACACACCTCAGCTGAGGCACGCCCTCAGGGGATGAATGCCGGAGAAGATCAAAGTTCCCAGGTTGAAGCAAGCTGGGGGAAGCCCCAAAATGTCTGCCGAGCCTAAGGGACCCAGCAGTCAGCTTTATCCACAACTCCAGCCCGGAAAGACTCACCTCAGCCGAGGCAAGCCATCAGGGGATGAATGCCAGAGAAGATCAAAGTTCCCAGGTTGAAGCAAGCCGGGGGAAGCCCCAAAATGTCTGCTGAGCTTAAGGGGCCCAGCAGTCTGTCTTATCCACAACTCCGGCCTAGAAAGACACCCCAGTTTATTTTTATTATATTTTTTTTTCAGGCCACACCCATTTGATGCTCAGGGGTTACTCCTAGCTAAGCACTCAGAAATTGCCCCTGGTTTGGGGAGACCATATGGGACGCCGGGGATCGAACCGCAGTAGCGATATTTCCTTGGCTAGCACTTGCAAGGCAGACACACCTTACCTCTAGCGCCACCTCACCGGCCCGTATATATTTTTTTTCTTTAAGCAGTATGATTACATACATGATTGTAGTTGGGTTTCAGTCATAAAAAGAACACCCCCCCCTTCACCAGTGTAGCATTCCCACCACCAATGACCCCGATCTCTCACCTTCCCCACCCCCTGCCTGTATTCAAGACAAGTGTTGATTCCTCTTACTCATTAACATTGTCATGATAGTATAGTTATCTCTCTTACCTACACTCACCACTTTTCATGGTTGGCTTCACTTGGAGAGCTGGTCCTTCCAGCCCTCATCTCTATTGTCTCTAGGCATTATTACAATGTCTTTTCTTCAAATCCGTAGATGAGTGAGACTATTCTGTGTCTGTTTCCCTCTGACTCAGGGGTGGTGAACAAGTTCGACACAAAGAGCCAAAATTTTAAACTATCAGGGTCCGAGAGCCACACCACACAGTGACCTGCCAAAACAGACAAACACTCACACAAAAGCATCTAATTTTAACAATAATATATTAAACACATATTGCATTTTGCCATTTTGAATGAGGGTCAAAATTCTGCAGTGATGGTGAGGGTGTGCTACGTCCTCCACACTAAGAACTAATGGCAAGATATGACCCGATATGTGCCACACAGGTCCCCCCGCTCGCTGGCCAGTGCAGTTGTTTCTGAGGGATGGGAGACAGGAGGACGCAGCCTGGGGCGGGAGGGACTATGCACTTGGAGATCTCTCCTCAGAGGTCCCTCCTCAGAAGCAGCAGAAAAAAATCTGAATTTGGCAAAGAGCGACAGTATACAAAATAATGATAAGGGGGCTGACGAGGTGGCGCTAAAGGTAAGGTATCTTTCTTGCAAGCGCTAGTCAAGGAAAGACCGTGGTTTGATCCCCCGGCATACCATATGGTATTGCCAGGGGCAATTTCTGAGTGCTTAACCAGGAGTAACCCCCGAGCATCAAACGGGTGTGGCCCGAAAAACCAAGTAAAATAAAATAAAATAAAATAATGATAAGAGGCAAAGAGCCACATTCATTTTGGCTGGGAGCCTCATGCAGCTCGAGAGCCGCATGTTCACCACCCCTGCTCTGACTTATTTCACTCAGCATAATAGACTCCATGTACATCCATGTATAGGAAAATATCATGACTTCATTTCTCCTGATGGTTGCATAATATTCCATTGTGTAAATGTACCACAGTTTCTTTAGCCATTCATCTGTTGAAGGGCATCTTTGTTGTTTCCATAGTCTGGCTATTGTAAATAGTGCTGCAATGAATAGAGGTGTGAGGAAGGCATTTTTTATTGTGTTTTTGTGTTCCTAGGGTGTATCCCTAGCTTCACCCTGCATATGGTGTCTTGAGAATCACCAGGTATGGCCACCACCCCCCAAATTTTCTTTTGAACTTAAATTGTAGAATATATAGTATAAACTTTTTTGGTATTGCAAAACCTTGATCTTACATTTATAAGATTATAAGATATATAATCACATAAAATGTTTCTTACTAAATCCAAAGTCCTCAACTATATGAAGCTAATCCTATACACTTCAAGGTGGTAGGGAAGGAGAAATGACCATTTGACTTTCATAGCATTTTCTTCAGTGTAAATCAGTGCTTTGAGCTTACTTTTGATAGTGGTGTGGGGTATCCTAGAATTCTGGATACTGGCATCCTTCCTCAGTATATAGGTAGTATGTATATATAGTAGCATGTAGTATATATTATATATTACATATATTAGTACTCTATATATAGTAGGTAAAATCTGTATTAACAAATTTATTTCCTCTAAAATACAAGTAAGTCAAAATAAAATACACCAGAACAGATAAGGTGACTTTAGCAAGAATTTATTATGTAAACAAATACAGAAAAACATGACAATAAACACAGTTCTGCCTATTGCATAATTTAATTTTTATCCATAATTTTTTTACACATCTCAGGCTCTATCTGTATTAAAGTTCACCTTCCTGTGGAATTCCTTCACAATCTTATATTTTAAAGTAGAAAGACTGATTCATTTTGTTCCCAGCAACCTGCAAAAACTTGCTTTTTCTCACAAATAAACTTCTAAAGAGGAAAGTCAGTGCACTAAAAGGATATGGTGGGGACTGCCCAGAGCAAATCCTTGCCTTGTATTATTACCTGTAAGATTGACCTATGGAGACTAGTTGAAGGCCAGAAAAAGAAACACCTAGGCCTTTGGCAGGTCTGCCTGATTTAGGCAAACATCATAAGAATTATAATAAAGCCCATAAAAAGAGCTATAGATTTCTATAAATCAGATATTTATAGTTAAGGTGTTAGAATAAGGAGGTGTTAGAATAATCTTATTTACCGATTAAAACATTTTCTGAACTCTCCTCACCCCCGACTCCACTCCTCGGTACACCAGATTGCTTTAAAGTAGACTTGTTCTATTCATATTTTCTCTTTAGAATCTTAAACTGACATGCTTTTGTGCATGATAAGCTCCTTTAAATAAGATACTTCACATGATTAGCATAACACAATATTGATCGTTACAGTCACCGTGAATTATCTGAGGAAGTTTAACTGAAAGAAATGCTTTTTCCTGAGAAAGACATGGCCCAAAACAGGAAAAGACAATAAAATTTTCCTTCAATTTTCCTCATCCAAATATGAGAAAATCAGGTTACAACAAATTTTTTTCCTACCTCTAACTTTTTAGAGGATCAACACCCAATTTGAGACGAGATTGTTTAACATCTTTTAGAAAGAACACATATGGAAAAATCTGGTTCATGTTTAAACCATTTTTTTATAGGAAACTGTTTACAAATGTTTACAAATTAAGGTACAGAAAACAAACTTTATTTTCAAAGTTGACTTTAATACAAATGGCAGGCAAAAAAGCACGGGACTTTTTCTCAAATTATAGAATGATGAACGACACCTTCCCAAAGGAATAACTAATAATTTTGATAATATAATCAATTTATGAAAAATATAAAACAAATTTTCTCGAAAATCTTTGGCATCTGTGAGTCTTTAGAGGTTTAGGATTTCTAGTACTCCCTGCTAACAGAAAAAGGCAGGGGAGTGAGCTCTTAATTGGGAAAAAAAAATTTAATCTTAATTTAAAAATGACCTGAGTTTCATTTTACAACATCACAAACCCAATAGTCAAGTCCCATAAAACTCAAGAGGCCACTCTAACAGCTCAGATTTCACACACACACACACACACACACACACACACACACACACACACACACGATTTTTATGCCTAGAATTTAGAATCTAACAAACTTTCATAAACCAACTTTATAGAACTACCAAAAGCTATTATAATGTAAGATATTCGTGTAATGTATGAAGTTTCCCAAGTTCAAGTTTTGATTTTTTTTTTGTTGTTTTGGGCCATACATACTGTGCTCAAGTCTTATTCCTGGCTCTTTACTCAGGGATTACTCCTGGTAGTGCACAGGAAACCATGCAGGATGCCAAAGATTGAACAGGGGTTGGCCATGTTCAAGACAAATGCCTACCTGTTTGTACTATAGCTCTGGCCTCTTAAGTTCAAGCATCTTTAATACTCATCCAGGTGAAAGTCTGTACTGGTTAAAACATAAGGCATGAAATAGCTCAGATTGGCTGTTTGTCCCAGTACTTTCCATCATTTTCAATAAGTATTTTTAAATTCCTAATCTCATAAATACATGTAAGAGTTCAGACAGGCTTATATAGTCATAATGTAGTAGTACAGAATATACCATGTAAACATAAAAAATAAGTTTTTTCAAGTTTCTTTCTCTTTAAAGTGCTCAATGTGCAGTATTAAGTCAACTTTTAGATGATAAAAATTCACTGACTGGTAATACCACTACAAAAGAACAGCATTTAAACAAGTAAGATTTTCTATTATGAATACATAGAGAAAAGATCCAAAGAATCTTTAGGCACATTCTAAACCAAACAATGTAAAATAATACTCGAATACAGACAAGGGATGACAGATATACATGAAATGTTGGGAAGGAATGCCTAGAATGTAATTCAAAGTGATTCCAAATGTTATATTACAAAGTTGTAGAACAATAACAACAACAACAAAAAAAACCCTTTCATTTATTGTCAAAAATAAACAAGTATGGAAAAGTTTAGAAGCTGTACCACAAAAATAATTTTTGTGCATTTTCATAGTTAATAGGTTGCTTCATCCATGTTGTCATCACTGTCCACGCCAAAATCATCTCCATTATCAAAGTATGAATTAATATAGTCATTTTCCTAAAATAATACATAAAATAATACATCTCTCAGTTAACATTAAAATGAGCAGTAAGCAATCTTATTAAAGAATATACTATAAGCTAATCATTTATGTAATAAATACTAAAGGGAAATAGAAAATATACCAGAGTGAAAAGCAAAAAATAATTGAATAAAAACAGCATCTTTTGTTTTTTCATCTGCTTATATACATACAAACAAACAAACTGCTTTCACTCGTACTTACTTACCTGTGATTCTTTCACTAAAGCACCACCTAATTCAGGTACCAACACATGATGAAAACATGAAGTTCAATAGACAGATGTGAAAGGAAAAAAGCAGATACAGTTGAATTGATCAAACAGGGCTTTGAGCATGTGCCAGGAGGGCACATGCCAAGAATAAAGGCGAGAAAGAAGTTGATGGGTAAGCAAGGGCACAGGCTTCTTAGGAAAGGAAATGATGACAGGGAACCAATTAAAAAAAAGAAGAGGATCAGGAGATATGGCAGTCTCAACATTGTCATCTGTGTTGTTAGAATAAAAAAGTGATCACAAAAGGATGCTGAAGACAAAAATGATGTTTAATTTTTAAATGTTACGGTTAAAATTTATCTAAGGGCCAGAGAGATATCACATGGGGAGAGGGGGTATATACAAATAGATTTATGGTTCATGTCTTGCATGCTGCTGATACAGCACTTTATGGTCCCCCCAGCATTGCTAGATATAGCTTTGGAAACCTCTAAGCACTGTTGGGTGGCCAGGGAGTTCTCCCACCACCACAGGATCAAGTCGTGCTACATCACCCTGGGCCTTCACGCTGACCTATCACCTGGTTAGTCAAGAATTGCTGGGAAGGATTCCTATATTCTCAAGCATTGCTTGGAAGGCAAACAAATCTTGTTTATGTTAGCAAGTCTTTTAATCTGGAAGAATAATAAATATTCAGAAAAAGTTTAACAGATGGGGTTCACAGGATGATTCAATGGTATAAAGAGTAAATCTGAGGTTTTAGTTTGTTTTTTTGTCTTGTTTTGTTTGTTTGGTTGGTTTTTGGGCCACACCCGCCAGTGCTCAGGGGTTACTCCTGGCTATCTGCTCAGAAATAGCTCCTGGCAGGCACAGGGGACCATATGGGACGCCAGGATTCGAACCAACCACCTTAGGTCCTGGGTTGGCTGCTTGCAAGGCAAATGCTGCTGTGCTATCTCTCCAGCCCCAGGTTTTAGGTTTGATCCCTAGTGTTACCCACATTTGTCAAAAAAGATTATGGCAGTTCCACTGCTTGGGACCTTTGGTGCTGAAATAGAATATGTGAGCTCTGGTGTGCTGCAGTCAGATGTATGTGAGCATTGCAACTGAAAACATGGATGCTCCTACGGTAAGGACCAACACTAGCACTTGTGTCAGGAGTGTGATGCTAACAAACACCACAACCAGGCAAATAGATGACTCTCAGCATCAGCAACTCAAATCAGAGTAGTGATGGTTTAGAAATAGATCAATCGGGGGGGGGGGGGGGGGGCAGGGAGATAGCACAGCAGTAAGGCCTCTGTCTTGCACATGGCTGACTTGAGAAGGACCCAGGCTTGATTTCTGGCATCCCGTATCCCAAGCCTGCCAGGAGCAATTTCTGAGTGCAGAATAATGAGTAACCCTTGAGCACCGCTGGGTGTGGCCCACCCCACACCCCCAATAAATCAATGGAAGAGCCAGAGCAATAGTATAGCGAGTATGGCATTTGCTTCCATGTGACCAACCCGGGTTCTATCCTGACATCCCATATGGTCCCCCAAAACTGCCAGGAAGAATTTCAAGGACAGAGCCAGGAATATGAAGAACTCCATATCAATGACTAAGGAAAGTCATTCAATAAACTCATGGCTGGCTAGTCATTTGAAAATGATAAAAATGGATCTATGGGCCCAGAGAGATAGCACAGCAGTGTTTGCCTTGCAAGCAGCCGATCCAGGACCTAAGGTGGTTGGTTCGAATCCCGGTGTCCCATATGGTCCCCCGTGCCTGCCAGGAGCTATTTCTGAGCAGACAGCCAAGAGTAACCCCTGAGCGCTGCCGGGTGTGGCCCAAAAAACCAAAAAAAAAAAAAAAAATGGATCTATGTCTATCATTATACATCAACATAAATTTCAAAAGAATTCAAGATGCTGTGCAAAATTAATGCATGGAATAAATTAAAGCACAGAATAGGGATTTCATAGTTGGAGCAGTTTCAGATGAAGATTCCAAATGTGGTGTGAACAGCTGAGAAGGTATGAGAGAAAGGTCACTGGAAAGGAGAAGATTCATTCAGTCCAGGGAACCTGTACATACAGAGACTAGGACCAACAAGTTAAACTGCTCAAAAAACAGACTCTTGAACTTCAGCTTATTTTGAAATATACCTTTTTTTTTTTTTTTGGCTTTTGGGTCACATCTGGCAGTGCTCAGGGGCTACTCCTGGCTCTACACTCAGAAACCACTCCTGGCAGGTTTGGGGGACCTTATGGGATGCCAGGATTTGAACCACCTTCCTTCTGCATGCAAGGCAAATGCCCTACCTCCATGTTTTCTCTCTGGCCCCACATACCATGTTTTTATTATTTTTTATTTTGATTTTTTTAAATACCATGTTTTTAAATATTGAAAATCTTAAATTCAAAACATTGAGCTTAAACAAAGAGAGATCCAAGATACAACTGAATATGTTCTCTGATAATTTCCATTTGTCATTTGCAATTTGAAATAGAATAGTATTGAGGAATACCACAGATCTATCTGACTGGTTTTACTTTTTCATCATTATAGCTTTAATAATAAGATAATTCTCCTAGAAACACAGAATTAATCCAGTGGTAACAGCTCATTCCTAAAATCTTGATTTAAATTATATATCAAATACTTGATTAATTATTATATAATGATTAACCTCAGAAACTTGGCAAGCCTCCTGTTCATTACCTCTTCTTGTTCTTCTTCATCATATTCCTCTTGTTCTGCTGTGTCATCTTCTTCCTCCTCCTCCTCACCTTCTTTAGTTTTCTCTTTGCTCCCTTCCTTTTCTTCACTTTCCTCATCAGATTTTTCACCATCACCTCTCTTTTCCAACTCCTGGTTAAAATGAGCATAATAAATCAATTTTTGATTCAATATTTACAAGTAAAGACACACTGGAAACAGGTAAACTTCAAGAATTTTACCCGGCCACAAAAAAGAACCTAAATCCCTCTTACTGACACTCCCAGACAACCAACTAATTCAGGGAAGGAGAAACTCCATGCTATGTCCTTAGTCTAGGATTTTGTTTTATTCTGTTACTTGACAATATCAAGACTTCATAGTTGAAGTTAATGTTGAAGTATTAGCTTTAATACACAATGTTTCATTTAAAATGTTTTTATTATAATTTAGGAAGATAATAGAAATTAAAGAAGAAATCAATGACAAAATAATTAAAACAATACCAAGGATCACTAAAACCAAGAGCTTCTTTTTTTAAAGAATAAACAAGATGGGGGTGAAGAGAGTACAGCAGGTAGGGTGCTCGTCTTGCATATGGCCAACCTGGGTTCCAATCCTTAGCATCCTACATGGTCTCCTGAGTCTGCTAAGAGTTATTTCTAACTGCAGAGCCAGGAATAACCCTTGACATCACAAAGTATAATCGAAAACCAAACCAAATCAAACCAGAAATAAACCAAGATTGACAAACCTTTAGTTAGTCTCTCTCTCTCTCTCTCTCTCTCTCTCTCTCTCTCTCTCTCTCTCTGTCTCATTCATTGTCTCATTCATTGTCTCTTACTCACTCTCTCCCACACACATAAGAGAGAGTGAGAGTGAGAGAAAAACACACATAAAAATAGAATCAGAGATAAAAGGGGAGAAATTATAACATACGGCTCAGAAACACAAAAAAACCATATGAGGTTACTATGAACAACTTTAAGCCACCAAGCTTGAGAAACTAAAAGAAATGGATGAATTCTTAGAATCATAATCTGTCATAATTAAATCAAGATAAAATAGAAAATCTGAACGGACCAAACACGAGTAAGAAAATTGAAACAGGGGCAAGAGAGATAGCATGGAGGTAGGGTGTTTGCCTTGCAGGCAGAAGGATGGTGGTTTGAATACCGGTATCCCATATGGTCCCACGAGACTGCCAGAATCGATTTCTTTCTTTTTTGGGGGGGAGGGGCACACCCGGCATTGCTCAGGGGTTACTCCTGGCTGTCTGCTCAGAAATAGCTCCTGGCAGGCACGGAGGACCATATAGGACACCGGGATTCGAACCAACCACCTTTGGTCCTGGATCAGCTGCTTGCAAGGCAAACGCCACTGTGCTATCTCTCCGGGCCCCAGAATCGATTTCTGATCGTAGAGCCAGGAGTAACCCCTGAGCGCTGCTGGGGTCACCCAAAAACAAAACAAACAAACAAAAACAAAAAAAAGAAAGAAAATTGAAACAGTAGTGCTTGCTTTGGCAGCATATATACTAAAATTGAAAAGATGCAGAGATTAGCGTGGCCCCTGTGCACAAAAATTGAAACAATAATTATAAATCTCCCCAAGAACAAGAGCCCTGGACCAGATAGGGTCACTAATTAGTTCTACCAATTCTTCAAAGACTTAGTGCACTTTCTTTTCAAGTTTTTCCAAAATATCAAAGAAACAATTCTTCCTTACAACTTCTATGAAGTAAACATCCAACTAATATCAGAAGCAGAGAGATATTACTAAATATAAAAGTATAGACCAATATTAATGATAAACATCAATAATAAGATCCTCAACAAAATCTTAGCAAATCAAATTCAATAATGTCTCAAACTATTCCACAATATGATCAGTGGTTTTCATTTTTGGAATGCAAGGGTAGTACAATATAGAGAAATCAATGAATGTAATACATCTTATCAACAGAAGAAAAGACCATATGTTATGTCAATTGATGCAGAGAAGGCTTCTGACAAGAATCAATATTCAATTCTAATTTTTTTAAAAAAAGGATAGAAGAGAGAAACATACCTCAAGATAGTAATAGTCATTGACAACAAACTCATTGCCAACATCGTACTTGGTGGTCAAAACTTAAAGCTTTCCCACTGAGATCTGGCATGATCATGATTTTATTTAACATAGTTTTGGAAGGCCTTTCTATAGCAATCAGACAAAAAGAAATCAAGGAGATCCAAAATGGAAAGAATATATAGTCCTCTGAACACAGAGCCAAGAGTAAGCCCTGAGCATTGCCAGGTGTTAATTAAAAAACAAAACAAAACAAAACAATTATGCTTTAGCACAGGGGTGGCGAGCAAGTTCGACACAAAGAGCCAAAATTTTGAACTGTCAGAGTCAGAGATCCACACCACGAAGTGACCTGCCAAAACAAACACTCACACATAAGCATCTAATTTTAACAATAATCTATTAAGCACATATTGCATTTTGCCATTTTGAGTGAGGATCAAAATCTTGCAGTGATGGTGAGGGTATCCTCCACATGAAGAACTAACGGCAATATGTGACCCAACATGTGACACCCGGGTCCCCCCACCTCTGGCCTGTGCAGTAGTTTCCAAGGGATGGGAGACGGGAGGATGCAGCCTAGGGGCAGGACTCCACGCTTGGAGATTTCTCCTCAGAGGTCCCTCCCTCCTCAGAAGCAGCAGAACAAAATCCAAACTTGGCAAAGAGCCACAGTATACAAAATGATGATAAGAGGCAAAGAGTCACATTCATTTTGGCCAGGAGCTGCGTGTTCACCACCCCTGGTTTAGCATATGACTGGAATCACAAAAAATTTTTCTCAAGTCAACTTTGATGATTTGTCTTTATAGATTACCCATATCCTTATCTCTGTTCTCCCTCATTAACTTTGCTGTTGTCTAGAATTTGTGCTTTTAAATATATCTAGTACGTTAAAAAAGAAAGAGATTAAAACTCAAATCATAATCAACATGAGCATTTGCTAATTCTAAGAGTAAAAGCAGAAGATAGATGCAATTAGAAAAGCTTTAATTGACTGATGGTTCCACTTATCCACACTGTTAAAAAAACACATTACCTCCTCATGCACATGAACTTATACGTTTTCATTCACGTCTCTATATTTCCATTATAACTACCAAGAATTTATATTTCACTATGACTAATTAATTTTTTATTTAAAAAGTGTCATGTTTGCATTACTGTCACTATTCACTAAGCTGTCTGGGCTTATTCTGCCCAAGTGATAAAATTCTCTAAGTGTTCTTGAAAAAAGTCAGTCAACAATAATTTCTTTTATTAATACTCAAAGGACATAAAATTATACAAACAAGGATGTAATTTTTCTACAGAGTAATCAGAATGCCAATTCATAAATCTGCATCCTATTATGAGATATTTGCTTTGTCGATTACATATGATGGAAACATTTTGCCTTTAGATTATAATTATTGATTCTCAAATATTTGTTTTCAAAACTCGTGTTTATGTTTAAATTTAGATTAAGAAATTAAAGTTAATAGAGAAGACTATATCAAATTGATTCAATTCTAAAAAAGTTCAAACTTTACCTTTCCTGTCTGCTCATTCCAATCAAACAGAATGAAAAAGCCCAACAAAACAGACATGATTTTTCTTCAAAAGATCCATGAGTTATCATTACAGTATAATATTTACAATTTTTCAACCTACAATTCCTTTAGGAAGTAAAGCAATACAGTATCTATAGATCTGTTGTCATGTCTACTTAGTCATAACTAATATGTGAATCTTTGCCTCATTTATTTAACTTTGAGCAAGGAATATACTATATACTAAATATACTATATTTATATACTATGTACTATATTTTGTATATTATATATTTATTTATATACTATATATTTAAAAATTCATGCTACTTCCATAATTAGCAAAAGAATGATTTTAATCAGTTAAATACATATTTTTAAAATATGCGATCCATTCAGTGTTACATAGAAATTACTTCATTTCTATTGCTACTTCAAACATCTCTAAATAACCTTAATTTTATTTCTATCATATAAATTAAAAATCAAGTCCATAAATATTTAAATAGGTTAACAAAGAAACAAAATTGCCTGCCTAAATTTGCCTAAATGGGGTTAACAAAAAATTTTTTTTTGGTTTTAGGGCCACACTGGTGATGCTCAGGGATTACTCCTGGCTTTGTGTTCAGAAATTGCTCCTGGCTTGGGGACCATATGGGATGCTAAGGGATCGAACCATGGTCTGTCCTAGGTCAGCTGCAAGGCAAATGCCCTACTGCTTCGCCACCACTTCGGTCCAAGGGTTAACAAATATTTAAATAGGTCAACAAATAATAGATTCATGCAACTAAGAGTATTTCAGAATTACACACATTTAGCTCATTTGTTCATTCTACTAACCTTTCCTTCTATTTGGTAGTTTACTTTTTCTCCCCAATAAAATTTAACTTATTTACTCATGCTATTTTATAAATACATTAGAAAATAGTGTAAATATTTTATCCTATCACCCTATCTTATTTGTTTTTGATTTTTTTTTTTTTTGGTTTTTGTTCCACATGCAGCAAATCTCAGGACTTAGTTCTGGCTCTGTGTTCAGGAATCACACACCTAGAAGTTCTCAGGAAAACAGTATGCAGGTCGAATCGGAGTTGGACATGTGAAAGGTGTCTTTAGTTTTAATATATGACCATCACATAAAGAAAATCTTGCATTGTCACGAAGAAATAAGCTCAAACACTAGTTCACTGCTTTTCTGATCATTTCTTTATAAATCAAGAGATCTAACTGTATGGAAAGAAAATTTTATTACAGTAAAACTTAGAATAACTTTTACTGAAGAAAAATTTAAAAATGAAGTTATTTGAAAGTTAATTTTGGGGCCCGGAGAGATAGCACAGGGGCGTTTGCCTTGCAAGCAACCGATCCAAGACCAAAGGTGATTGGTTCGAATCCCGGTGTCCCACATGGTCCCCCATGCCTGCCAGGAGCTATTTCTGAGCAGACAACCAGGAGTAACCCTGAGCACCGCTGGGTGTGACCCAAAAAACAAAAAACAAAAAACAAAAAAAAAGAAAGTTAATTTTGCTCTAATAAAGTTAACTCAGGGACAGAGCAATAGTACAGCAGGTAGGGTTTTTGCCTTATACACAGCCAACCTGAATTCGATCCCTGATGCTCATTGGTCCTCAAGCAATGCCAAGCATAATTCCTGAGTATAGAGACAGGAGTCACCCCTGAACATCACCAGGTGTCACCACCAAACCACAAACCAAAGAACTGCCTTTTTTTTGGGGGGGGGGGCACACCTAGTGATGCTCAGGGGTTATTCCTGGCTACGAGCTCAGAAATCCCTCCTGGCTTGGGGGACTATATGGGACATTGGGGGATTGAACCAAGGTCCATCTGAGGTTAGCGCATTCAAGGCAAATGCCCTACCACTTGTGCCACCATTCTGGCTCTATACCAAAGAATTCTAAGTCACTGGAATTTCTAGATGTAAAACCAGAAAATGATGCATACTGAAAATTTTAAATGTCTGTGCTGCAAAAGGTGGTAAAATTTAGTAAATATGAAAAAACAATTTATTCCGGAAAATGACAATAACAAAAATAGATCGTTCTTCCTATGCACATGCCATCTTAGCATCTTCTTTCCATGAAACTGTAAAAATATTTAGAATCTGTGTTTTCTCAGTAAAACTAGGCTTATCCTGTATTCATTCCATCATTGCACCAAAATCAAACCTGACAGTTATTCCTATTCCTTCAACATGTTCTAGTCAAAAAATAAAATAACAAAAATACTAGTTTCTTCTAGAATATAGCTAGGCCAACTTGGTTAGCCAAATAGTCTTGACTTCCTCATCAATATTAAGAAAATGGGGGAAAAGTGGTTTAGCTACCATGGAAAGCAAAGTGTCAATAATTATCCATTTACTACAATGCCCAACTAAACAAATCATCATCCTTGTAATGATGCACTTAACATGATTCATTGCAGAATTTTTTATATTAGCTATGTATTACATAAATTATAATGTCTAACAATAAAGTCCGGGTTTAAAAAGTATAGTTGGTACTGATTGTGTAACCCCTCACAAAAGAATGAGATGACTCTGTAACAATAACAACCCCCAAAATATTTTAAGCAATAAGATAACATGCTTTTTATTAACCTAAAAAGCAAAAACTCTGTACTTGCTATAATAAAATAAAATATTTATGTATGACTAAGAAATTGATAATGCTGAGTAACCCAAAAAAAAATAGTATGGAGAAAGGGATGAAAAAGGACATTTATAATATGTTCACCTTTTGAATGCTACCATATTTTGTCTCTGACATTTAAAAACAAAGAACTAAAATAACCTTTACAAATTTTCCATTAATATAATCCTCTGCTTATAAGGGGAAAAAAGTATTAACAAAATACTTATAAACCAATAAAATTTAAAAATTAGAGGTTTGGGGGGCCAGCGTGATAGGGCAGCAGTAGGGCATTTGCCTTGTATGTGGCTAATCCAGGACAGACCACCTGGGTTTGATCCCTGGTGTCCCATATGGTCCCCTAAGCCAGGAGCGATTTCTGAGCACATAGCCAGGAGTATCCCCTGAGCGTCACCAGGTATGGCCCCAAAATCAAAAAACAAACAGGCAAACAAACTAGAGATTTGTAAAAAAGAAATTCACTTTAAAGGAAATAGGGAGACAGTGGGAAAGGAAGCAGCTGACAGATGAGGTAAGATGACATGAGTGACAGGGAAGGACAGGTCTTTCACCAAAGTTAATCTCTCAGTTCTACCAAATTTACATTATTGAAAAAATGAGAAGGAGAAGAAATTGAGATATTTTTACAATTCACTCTTACAATAAGAAGAAAACCTTACCTCAATTTTTTTCAGTACATCTGCAGTATTAGTGAGTGAAGTGCCCTTGCCTGTATTTTTTGCCTTTTGGGGTCTGGGACCTGCTGAAGTAAGACCACTGTAAATATTTTTTAATATAATAGTAACTCTATTTACCTTTCTTTTAACTTTCAAATGCTATCCAGTATAGTGGAATGCTTTGTCGAGTTCTCAGTAATTTGCAGGATGAATTTTGTAAAAGAATAAGCCAATTAACACATCTCATCAATTTTTCACAATGAAAAGAAAAAGCATCTTCTCTGAGGTTGCAGCCAAATATCCATTTTTTTAAACTAATTTTTTAACCAAATTTTGAACTGGCAACTAATGTCATTAAGTCTCGGTCACTAAAAAGGTGATCACGAAGAGTCAGAGACCCTTGAAGAAGTCTTCACTGGCTTCCTGTTCACCAATCAGGGTTTTATTTTAATGAGGGCAACTGTACCAGTTTTAAAAAACTTAAAACAAGTGCAGAGTAAATGGGTATTTTTTACTGGTTTATGAGATACAGAAGAGGCTACTACCTTTAACAAAAGACTATATATGGAACAAAAATAAAACAAACTGAATATATCCACAACCTGAGTCTGCAAAATCAAAGCATATAAATAAAATACATCATTACAACTTTCAGATATTTAGTTCATAGCAAAATTACTTTGGGTTTGGGTTATTCTGTTATTCTGAGTTTGTTTTTCTTTCTCCCTCCCTTCTTTCTCTTTCTTCTTTCTCCTTCCTTCCTTCCTTCCTTCCTTCCTTCCTTCCTTCCTTCCTTCCTTCCTTCCTTCCTTCCTTCCTTCCTTCCTTCCTTCCTTCCTTCCTTCCTTCCTTCCTTCCTTCCTTCCTTCCTTCCTTCCTTCCTTCCTTCCTTCCTTCCTTTCAGTTTTGGGCCATACCCAGTGATTCAGGGATTATTTCTAGCTCTGTGCTCAGAAAATCACTCTGGCAGGCACAAGGGACCATAGGGGACGCCAGGAATCGACCCAGGTCCATCCTGGGTCAGCTACGTACAAGGCAAACACCCTACCACTGTGCTATCGGTCTGGCCCCTATTCTGATATTTAAAAAAACAAAATAATTTCTTATATAGATCCTACAGGTCAGTTGTCTAAATATTACACGTTACAAAATGTATAACACTATGACCAAAAAAAAAAGACATGCAGCTTTTTGCCAAAGTAAAATGAAATGCCTAAAAACTACTAAACAACAGAGAAAACGATAGTTTAAAAATATACAATTGTATTAAAGATTAACATTTAACCTATAGAAGAAAAACTTTTAGATTGTGGTGGATGATATAATTGAGGGACAATTTACTATATTACACCAAATAACCACTCAGAAAGTCACTGAAATCTCAAATACATACATTGGAACTACACTCAAACAAGTCAGTTATATTCAACGATGGACAACTTTTTCTGACACTTTTGGAAATAAATATGATTTAATGTGAATTGTAGTGCATAGAATACTATCATATACGAGCAAGAGCTCAAAAAATAGAATGTTGATGCCAAAAAATTTAAGAATACATATTTTCACATCATTAAGGAATTCCTTTAATAATTTTTTTTTTTGGTTCTGGGTCACACAAGTAGCAGTCAGGGGTTACTCCTGGCTCTGTGCTCAGAAATCACTCCTGACAGGCACAGGAGACCATATGGGATGCTGGGATTCGAGCCACCATCTGTCTGGATCAGCTGCGTGCAAGGCAAATGCCCTATTGCTGTACTATCTCTCTGGCCCCTAGCTAAGAATTTTTTGTTAAATTAAATTTTATAAAAATTAATTCTGAAAACAATATTAAAGTGGTAGTATTAGTAAGATTATCAAAAGTTAAACATCTCTTTTTATTCCCAAATCTTAGTCATGATGACCCTTTATTTCCCCCAGAGAATTACTAATCTCTCTTCATCAAGTCCACTATCTTTTTTTTCTTTTCCTGTTTTTTGGTTGCTACTATCATATTGTGTCTATTGTGTCTATAGAATGCCCAATCCATTAATATGTGAAAAAGAAAACCTCCTAAATTCTCCAATTTTTAAGAAGCTCCAGGACTTGGAGGATAGCACAGTGGGTAGAGTGTTTGCCTTGCATGTAGCAGATCTGGGTTTGATACCCAGCATCTCATATTGTCTTCCAAGCCTGCCAGAAGTAACCTCTGAGTGTGGCCCAAAAACTCAACCCCCTAAAAAAAAGACAATCAGCTCCAAAACAATAAGGCTACAAGGTTAATACACAAAAGTGAATCGCTTTCCTATATGGCAATAATGAATAATAGAGTTTGAAATTAAACTGATAATACTATATTTATGGAACATTGAGAAAACTCAGTGCCAAATACCTGCATAAGGCCTTGAGTTCAAGTCCCAGCCCACTACATAATATGCCAAGCTTGATCCCAGCAACATTCCACTTGAGATCCCTGATGTTATATCACAGTGTGCAATCTCTGGGACCTTGCAACCAAATATGTTTTGTTGTTGTTGCTGTTGTTTTTTTTTTTATTTGTTTGTTTTTTTGTTTTTTAGGCCATACCTGGCTCTGGCAGTGCTCAAGTGTTACTCCTGGCTATGCGCTCAGAAATCGCTCCTGGCTCAGGTGTCCATATGGGACACCAGGGATCAAACCAAGGTCCCTCCCAGTCTCCTGCAAGGCAAATGCCCTGCAGCTGTGCTATTACTCCAGCCCCTGTAACCAAATATGTATGAAACACTACAACTAATAAGTATGTGAAGGGGCCAGAGAAAGTACAGCAGGTAAGGCATATGCTTTGCATGCAATAAACTTGGGTTTGAACTCAGGCATTAACTATGGTCCTGGGAGCCTCACAATGAGTTACCCTGAGTACAGAGTCAGGAGTAAGCCCTGAGGCCATGGGTGTGGCCACAAAACCAAAATAAACAAAGATAACTTGTAATGAAAGCATGCTAATATTGTCATTCACAAGAATCTAGAGATCTACTGCAATATAATTTCATGCAAGTTGCAGCAAACTTCATGATTTCATCTTTTCTCACAACTGAGTAATATTCTACTCTGTTAATCTACCAAACTTTATTTATTTAGGTTTTTGAGCCACACCTGACAATGCTAAGGACTTACCTTTGGCTGTTTGCTCAGATATCACTCTTGGTAGCTCGGGGTCCAGCTACCAAAGGATCAAATTTGGGTCGGTTGTATGCAAGGCAAATGTCCTATCCACTGTACTATTGCTCTGGCCCTACTATAATTTAAGCAATAATATTTAATAATCTTGTTTGTTTCCGGGCCACACTCAGAGATACGCAGGCTTACTATGGCTATGTATTAAGAAATCATTTCTGATGGGCCTCAGTGAATCATATGTGGGGCCAGGGATCAAAGCTGGGTAGTCTGGGGCTAGAGAGATAGCATGGAGGTAAGACGTTTGCCTTGCATGCAGGAGGTCCATGGTTCAAATCCAGCGTCCCATATGGTCCCCTGAGTCTGCCAAGAGCGATTTCTGAGCCTAGAGCCAGGAGTAACTCCTGAGCGATGCCGGTGTGACCCAAAAACAAAAACAACAACAACAAAAAGCTGAGTAGTCTGTGTACAAAGTAAGTGCCCTACGGGCTATACTAGTTTTCAAGCCCCAGTCTTTAATAATCTTTAACCTTTGCCACTGTGAGGGCAATAGATTCAGAATAGGCAACACAGATCTAAGGAGATAACTAAGTTGGAAGCAGACAACACTAACTTAAAACAGACGAAAAAGGGGCCGAAAAAGGGGCCGGAGAGATAGCACATTGACATTTGCCTTGCAAGCAGCCGATCTAGGACCAAAGGTAATTGGTTTGAATCCGGGCCTCCCATAAGGTCCCCTGTGCCTGCTAGGAGCTATTTCTGAGCAGATAGCCAGAAGTAACCCCTGAGCACCGCCGGGTGTGACCCAAAAACCAAAAAAAAAAAAAAATGCAAAACAGACAAAAAAAACTTGGTAATTAAGAGAGTGTAGTAGTGTAGTATATGTGATAAAAACAAACAAATGGTTAGCATAGAGAGAATAAAGAATAGTCATTAAAATAAAATCCTAATAAATATAGAAAAGAGAGGAAAGGCAATAAGTAATGCAAAGAAAATCTTTTCAAATAAATAACAAGCAGCCTGAATTCACATGCATAAAAGAAATATAGCCAGGTCTAGACAGACCTAACCCCATTACAAAAGTTCATTTGCTTTCATGAAATTGAACAAACGGAAACATTTCCAAATAGCTTTTATGAAGCCAACATCACCCTGATACCTAAACCAGACAGAGATGCTACGAAAAAAAAAAAGTTCATTTGAAATGAATCTCTGACAAGATAAAAACACAGGAGAAAATCTAGATGATCCAGAGTTTGTTGATGATTTTTAGATACAATAAAGGAATAATCCATGAAATGAATCATCAATCAACTAGATTATTAAAATAAAAAAACTGCTCTGGTGGGCCCAAGTGATAGGGTACTTCCTTTGAATGTGGATGACCCAGGTTCAATCTCCAGAAATGGAAATTAAAACATCAATTAGAAACCAATGTATATCTACTATAAGAGCTAACATCTGGAACACTGAAATATTGGATACTGGTGAGCATGTAAAACAAAAACAGAAACTTTCATTCATTAATGATGAAAATTCAAAAAAGGACAGTCCTATGATAGTCTGATAGGTTCTTACAAAACAAAATACCATACAATCCACCAAACATGCTTAGTGGGATTTACAAAGGAGTTGAAACTTATGTTCACTGAAAATAGATGTTCATAGTAGCATTATTCTGAATTACCAAAACTTGGAAGCAACCAAGATATCATGTAGTAGTTGAATGAATAAATAAACTGTAATCCATCCAAGGCCAGAGCGACAGCACAGTGAGTAGGGAATTTTACTTGGTAGTAGTGGCAGCAGCAGCTGCAGGCTGTGGGCGGCATTTGGATTTCAAAATGCCATTTGAACTGAGGTGAGTGTGACTAGACAAGAGTGTGGCCAAAAGAAAAATATAACTAGTGACAGGCAACAGCCCAGATGATTTCACTGTGAATTCTTTCAAACCTTTAAAGAGGACCTCCTGCCAATCCTTTTCAGACTCTTCCAGGAAATTGAAGAAACAGAAATATTCCCAGTTTCTATGAAGCTAACATCACCCTGACACCAAAAGCAGACAGACACACCACAAGAGAAAGAGAGAGACAGAGAGAGACAGAGAGAGACAGAGAGACAGAGACAGAGAGAGAGAGAGAGAGAGAGAGAGAGAAAGAAAGAGGGAGAGAGAGAACTACAGGCCTATATCCTTGATGAATACTGATGCAAGATCCTCAGAAAAATACAAGCAGAGTAGCCAACAGCTTATCAAGAAGAACATACACCAAGACCAAGTAGGATTAACTCAGAGATGCAAGGATGGTTTTACATATCAAGTCAATAAAACACACCATATCAAGAAAAGAAAAGGGAAAAAAACCATCTGATCATAGCAAAAGGTGCAGAGAGAGCATTTGATAAGGTCCAGAACTCATTCATGATAAAAAAAAAAAACTCCCAACAAAATGGGAACTGATAGAACCTTCCTCAATATAGTCAAAGCCATTTACTGTATGCCCGTGGCAAACATTATACTCAATGGGGAACAACTAAATGCCTTTCCTCCAAGATATGGCACAAGTCAAGTTTGCGTCCTCTCTCCACATTCATTCAATAAAGTACTGCAAGTACTTGTCATAGCAATTAGGCAAAAAAAATATATCAAGGATATCCTGATAGGAAAAAAAGTCAAGCTCTCGTTTGCAGATGACATACCGTATTTAGAAAATCCTAAAGACTCTGGAAAAAAAGCTACTAAAAACAATATATTTGGGGCCGGAGAGATAGGATGGAGGTAGAGAGTTTGCCTTTCATGCAGAAGGTCATTGGTTCAAATCCCGGCATCCTATATGGTCCCCCGAGCCTGCAAGGAGCAATTTCTGAGCCTGGAGCCAGGAGTAACCCCTGAGCGCTGCCGGCTGTGACCCAAAAACGAAAAAAAGACAAAATATTTGTATAGTAAAGTGGCAGGCTACAAAATTAATATGCAAAAATCCGTGTTTTTTCTATATACAAATGATGAAAGAGAAGAATGAGATATTAAAAACTAATCTCATTCACAACTATGCCTTGGAGAAGCAAATACCTTCGAGTCAATTTAACTGAAAAAGAGCTATTATAAAAGATATGAAAGATACACAAGGGGGGGGGGCAGAGACATAGCACAGCAGTAGGGTGTTCGTCTTTTCGCAGTTAACCCAGTCAGAGAGAAAGGAACAGACTTAGAATTCTCTCTCACATGTGGGATATAAAGAAACTTTGAGGGAATCAAAAGGCCAATGGCAACAGAAGCAAAGATGAAGAGAACTGGTCTTCAGTAGGAAGCTTGCTAGTAGGGTGGAAGGAGGGAGGGATAATTTAGGGAAGAGAACACTAAGACAGTGAAAGAGGTGAAAAATATCGCTGGTGAAGGGGGGGTGTTCTTTACATGACTGAAACCCAACTACAATCGTATTTGTAATCAAGGTGTTTAAATAAAGATATTAATTTAAAAATAAAGAAAAGTATCTGCCAGAGAGGCAGGCTGACAGGCAAGAGGAAACTGGGAATGCTTATGGAGGGCAGTTGGCTCTGGTGAAGGGATTGGTGTTGGAACAATAAACTCCTGAAACTGAATTATAAATATCTTTGTAACTTTTTAATTCACAGTAATTCAATTTTTTAAATAAAAGTATTCTTTCCTCACCTCTCAGTGCTGACACTGTATTTGTTTAAATGTTTTCATACTACTAGATATAAATCTCAATAATGCAAAAATTAATTCAAGTTTAGTCACACTCCTCTCAGCAGTATGTCCAATAATCGTAAATGCTCAACAACTACTTACTATTTACAACTTACTACTATCGAATAAGAGATATTTTCACCTAGACATTTTTTGTGTGAGAAAGTTTTTTCTTGTTTTATTTCTTCTGTTTGGTTTTTGGGACACACCTGGCAAGGCTCAGGGGTAACTTTTGGCTCTGTAATCAGGAGTTATTCCTGCTCTGTTCTCAGAAATTACTCCTGGCAGTTACTGGAGAATTATATGGGATGCAGCTGATCAAACTAGGTCGGCCACATGCAAGACAATCACCCTACTCACTGTATTATCTATTGTTCCAGCCCATGTGTGACACAGAGGTTTATCCTACCTTTTCTCAACTTTTGAAAATGTTTTCATTGAAACAATCCAAAGGGACCAGAGGGACACTACAACAGGCAAAGCATTTGTCTTGCATGTGGTAGACTTGGCTTTGATTTCCAGCACCCCATCTGATCCCCTAAACTTGCCAGGGTAAGCCCAAGTACAGTCAGGTGTGACTCAAAAACCAAACAAAACCAAAAAAAAAAAAAAAAGAAAAAAAAGAAAAAAAAACTTAAATCAGTTCAAATATTCAAAATGAAAATATCTACATAATTGAAAACCATTTCCTAACACATCAAAGTTGCATGATTAAGAGAAGAAACAAGTAATCAAAAGCAAACAACATGAAAAAATAAATAACAAATAGTTTTAGCAAAATCATCAAAAGTCAATCTCATTTAAAGAAAAAGCTTTCAGAACACTGAGTACAACTTCAGATCGACAATACCACAGTAGATTAAGTTAAAACAGTGGCCTTTTCTTCATGGATTATCATTACAGTAGTCAAAGTACCTTTTTTGAGTTTTTTTCTTGGCATCATTTCTCTTGGGAGTCTTCTCCAATCTGTGTGCCAAAAAAAATTATAGAAAAATTGCATTTTCATTTAGGAAATGAAAACTTACTGGACATCACTACTTAAAGTATATACCGACAGATGTTTAACTTGTTTCTTTTCTTCGGCTTTTTCTGGCAACTGGGGCCCCAATCCATTCAGAGTCCTAAGGCCCCTATGTGGCAGAAGAACCAGGTTGGTGCTTTAATGTAATGGTATGAGGATGTTACGCTGTTCAGATCCCAGGGTACCAGGGATTACCTGAGCCACCTCAGCGGGGCCATAGCTGATCATGCTCAGGGGAACATGTGGTGCTGGAGGTTGATCCAGGATAAGCCACATGCAAGGCCTTACTCTCTGTACTATCTTTCCAGATCTCTAAATTATCTTCATATTTGTCTGCACAGGCTTAACCTGAGAATAAAATATAACTGATATTTTCTATAAAGAAAAAGGAAAGTTCATTAAAATAGCTGGGGAACATTGCTCTAAATCTTACTTTCTGGGTGATAATGAAAAAGTTCTCCAAGTAGTCTCAGAGGCCAGTGAATCACCCCATCAGTATTTGTCCTGGCTTTGTGGGCTTCACAGTTCAATGCTCAGGTGCAGCAGTGCTTGGAATCATGAGAGCAGTGCTCAGGGGCCATATGGTGGTGGGGATCAACACAGGGCAGCATATAGGCCAGGCACTTTCTCTATCATGAAATCATATAACTAGTATCTCTGTAACATTCTTCTGACAGCAGTATAGTGATTACAAAATAAAACTTCATTTTGTTTTCTTTTGTTTAGGGGCCACTCCTGGCAGTGTTTAGGGAATATTTCTGAGTCTGTGTTCAGAAATCAAATGTGCTCACTTCCAAATGTGCTCAGGGCACCATATGAGGTTCTGGGGATTTATCTGAATCACCCCATGCAAGTCAAACAATTGCCTTATCCCCCTACCTTTCCAGCCTACACACACAGACTATTTTAAATATATGATTTTTGTAAGATAATGATGTAGGAAAATATTTATGGTCAACCCATTATTGAACAAAAAGCTTCTAAAAGTGCATAAACTTCTAATATTAAATAATGAATTATAATAAAGACATAAAAACCAAAAAGATAAATAACCGTGGAAAAGTAAATTCTCTCAAATAAATGGTCCCTTCATATTAGCTAGAGGATTCCTCCAAATTCTCACTTTCTTCTAATTTTTAAGCAAAATCAGAAAAATGAAGCAACATAAAATAGATTCTTTTTGAAATAGTGTCTATTTGCCTTGTATGTGGCCAACCCGGATTCTCAACACCCATTATGTTCCCCAAGCCTTGCTTGGAATGATATAAGTGCAAAGCCAAGTGTAAGACCTTAGCATTGCTAGATGTGGCCCCAACACCACCAACTAAAATACTGCTAATTTTACTTTAAAAAAATAAAAAAGGTCACGATATTTGATAAAGCATGTATCTTTTTTTTTGTTTCAGAAATCATATTTGGTCTTGTGCAGTGTTTACTCCTGGCTCTGTGCTTGGGTATCACTACTGATAGGTAGTGCTTGAGGTACAAAACAGAGTGCTGGGGACTGATCCAGGGTCAATCTCATTCAAAAGCACATATCTTAAACTGTTCCACCAGAGTGAATAAATCGTGCTTTGAGTATGTTTGTTCTTATAAATTATTTATAGAAGATAAAAAGTAGATAAATTTTTATGAAGTGGAGGTAATCAAAGATCTGGGAAAGGTGTTTCCAAGGGATCCAACCTAATCTATGGCCAATACTGAAGGAAAAAAAAGCCCACTATATCCTATAAAAATCAACAGAGCTGATTTGCCATTTATAAGGCAGTTTCAAAGAAACACCAAGAACAGAAATGTCAAAAGTAAGGAAATTAAGACAAGGAAGGAAACCTGGGTTCTCTCTAGTGAGACTATCCAACTTGGTCTTACTGCTTGATTTGTTTTAATGGCAACTGTTTTAACCTGAAAACTGAAAAAGCTCCCTGAATTTCCTCTCCAGTCATTCTTCCTTATATGTATCCAAAGAACATTTGTGAGCATGAAAAATAAACTCTTTAAGTATCAATCTGTTGGGGATCAGAGCGATAGCACAGAAGGTAGGGTACTTGCTCTGCGTGCAGCCTACTTGGGTTCGGTTCCCAGCATCCCATATGGTTTTCTGAGCCTGTCAGGAGTGATTCCTGAGTGCAGAGCCATGTATAACCCATAAGCACCACCAGGTGCAGCTCCAAAAACACACACAAAAAAAGATGAATCTGTTGGGAAGACATCTATCTTAACTAAAATTAATCTGCTTGAAAGAATGAAGATCCATGAGCTTAATTAAAAATGTCTTTTGGTGATGGGAATGTTGCACTGGTGATGGGTGGTGTTCTTTACAAGACTGAAGCCCAAACACAGTCATGTATGTAATTAAGGTGTTTAAATAAATTTAAAAAAATGTCTTTTGCTTTTGGGTCAGAGAGACAGTACAGTGGGTAAGGCACTTGTGTTGCACACAGCTGACCCAAGATCAATCCCTGGTACCACATATGGTCCCCAGAACACTGCTAGGAATGATCCCTGAATAGAGAGCCAGAAGAAAGCCCGAGTGCTTCCAGGTATGGCACAAACATCCTAAAAAAACGAAAAAATGGGGGCCGGAGAGATAGCATGGAGGTAAGCCATTTGCCTTTCATGCAGAAGTACGGTGGTTCGAATCCCGGCATCCCATATGGTCCCCTGTGCCTGCCAGGGGCAATTTCTGAGCCTAGAGCCAGGAGTAACCCCTGAGCACTGCTGGGTGTGACCCAAAAACCAAAACAAAAAAAAAAAATCCAACAAAACTAGATTTGTCTTTTTTATTTCTTTAGTATCACTGGGGCCACAGAAAATAGGACTATTGTAAATATATGATAACTGATTGTGACAGACAAAATGGAAATGGGCAGGTCTTACTATTTTATAAAATAAATTTTTAAGAATTTCCACAAAAACACTTTAACTATCCCTTACTACAGTATTAAAATCATTTCTTTTAAAATCTTTTAAGTGCAATTTTATACTACTCATTAATTAGTCATTTCTGAGTAATAGAAATGTGTCCTCAGCATCGATTACTTTATTTTACCACATATTCATGCATTTTTCTATAAAACTCTGAAGAAAAGAATAAAGAAAGGCTGGGAACCAGGGGCCAAGTGATCTCAGAATCACAGGCAGGGAAATAAATAAGGACAGAACTAAATATCCAGGCCAAAGTCAATGACAATAAAATTAAGGGACCTACACTTTAACAATATAAACTTAAAGGGACCTGTTATTCTGGCAGTCCAGGGGGCAAAGGGTGGTGGTATAAGATGCACTGTGTCCACTGGTGGAGGGAGGTTGACACTAGTGGTGGGAATGACCCTGACTCACTGTGTATCTGAAATTCAACTATGAAGAACTCTGTATATCACAATTGTTTAAAAAAAAATAACATTAAAAAAATAAAAGAAATGTGTCCTAAAGCATATGAGATAGGGAGATAACCTTTAAGCATTGTTTTAACAATCTCAGTTTTATCATTACCTGGTATCCATTCTTCTTTGTATACTTTCATGTATCTTTTACTGTACCTTTCAATATCTAAAAGTAAAAATAAAAGTATTTTATTTAAAACACCATGAACCTGTATTTAAGTCATTTTTTTAAATAACTGAAACATGTTTCCTGCATTTGTACATAATATGTTCTTGAATACTAACCAAGTTCACCAACCATTACAAGTTTAATATGAATCTTAGAATCAGACAACCTGACTTCTTTCTGAGAATTCTCAAAAAAAGTTCAAAGCCAAGGAAGGAGACCACATATGTACAGGGAGGTCTAATCTGCATTTCCTACGTTCTCTTCTTCTGATAGCCTGTCATTTACTCACTTCAAGCACTTAATATACAAAGGCTCTTTGCTTCTGAAAGAGCTACTTTTCAGAGTCCACTGAGAAAGTAGGAAAAGAAAGGAGCTAGCAAAGTAGCACTTTGTGTGGCAGTGAGAATACAAATACAGGCTGTGTATTATACAAATACAGTTATCTTCCGCTATGACTAGTGTAGGGGACTGTTGAAGTTGCCCACACTAGGTAGCTTTTGCTTCTTAGTGGCAGGCTTTGCCACAAAAAAATGACCAGCATCAATCTCAAAATTTTCCAATAGTATAAATTAGAATCATATACTAGGTTATTAGCATCATATACTAGGTTCAAAATGTGGTTATGGGGCTGGAGAGATAGCTTGGAGGTAGGGTATTTGCCTTGTATGCAAAAGGACAGTGGTTCGAATCCCAGCATCCCATATGGTCCCTCGAGTCTGCCAGGAGTAACCCCTGAGTGCAGCTGGGTATGACCCAAAAACCAAAAAAACAACAAAAACAAACAAACAAAAAAAACGTGGTTACTACATAAAAAATGGTTTAAGAGTATAGCTACAATAAAAGGAGAGATAATATAAAGGATGAAAATATAAATAACAAAACTTAAAGCTGGCACTTCAATAAATACTATTTATTTACCTACATCTGTACTCCCACCATTGAGTACAATTGGGATTAGCACTGATGATCCTCAGTACTGCATCCTGACACAAGGCACTCAGAGAATCACTAAGACCCTGTCACCACCACTTGAGCACCACTCCACAAAGAAAATCATGGCTCAAACATGTACTGTCATTTTTGTGGGGGGTTGGCTACATTCAGATTTTGCTTCCATATAATACAAGGTAAAGAAAAAGAACTAAAATTAAAAGTATTTCAAACAAAAAAAATTGACAAAAGGGTTGGAGCGGTGGTGCAAGTGGTAGGGCATTTGTCTTGCACCTAGGACGGACGTCAGTTCGAGAACCTGGCATCCAATATGGTCCCCCAAGGCAGGAGCAATTTCTGAGTGCATAGCCAGGAGTAACCCCAGAGCATCACTGGGTGAAGCCCAAAAAGCAAAAAAAAAAAGATAATAAATAAAATAAATAAGCTTATCTAAAGTGCTTCTTATTAGCACATGAAATATTACTAAGTAAGACTTCCTTTGGCTCATTTCCAAATCTGTCTTTTAGAGAGGAAAAATGGAATGCATTATCAATACTAATGGAATAAAATGACACTATATGAATTTCTCATGTTTTAATAATGCAGTTTCAAAACTCAAGGCTGATACTGATTTCTCTAATTTCAACATTCAACCACAGAAACTGAAAATCAATACAGTTCTACTGTGCTAAATAACTACTCAGGAATGGGTTCCCTCTCTCTAAAACCACTTCCTACTTCCAGGCTAAGATTGTCAGTCTTATTCAATAGTAGTTTCTCCTCTCTTGGTACCATCAATGAATACTTATTTCATATTTTATATTATGTCTACATATGATGGTAAATAACAATACATCTAAGGCTTTTATTATTATTATTATTAATTTTTGTTTTGTTTTGTTTTTTGATCACACCTGGCAGCGCTCATGGGTTACTCCTGGCTCTAGGCTCAGAAATCGCTCCTGTCAGGCTCAGGGGACCATATGGGTTGCTGGGATTCGAACCACTGTCCTTCTGCATGCAAGGCAAATGCCTAACCTCCATGCTATTTCTCTGGCCCATGGCTTTTATTATTATTTTATTTATTTATTTATTTATTTTTTGGTTTTTGGGCCACACCCAGCGTTGCTCAGGGGTTACTCCTGGCTGTCTGCTCAGAAATAGCTCCTGGCAGGCACGGGGGACCATATGGGACACCGGGATTTGAACCAACTACCTTTGGTCCTGGATCGGCTGCTTGCAAGGCAAACGCCGCTGTGCTATCTCTCTGGGCCCTGGCTTTTATTATTTTTAAGCAAAATAGTCAGTGAACTGCATAATATTTATTTATAACAACAGCAATCTCAGCAGCATATTTATGAGTAGGTGTCACTCCTATTGCCTCTTGGTGTAGCTCTGGTGAACCCTGAGCACCAAGTGACCAGTTCCACACTAGTTGGCTGAGTACTTCTAAAAGTGGTCCTAGACAATAACAGGGAATAATAGGGCCATGGACATAGTAAAAGGTTAGTGGTACATGCTTTGTACTCTTAACACCCTGATTCGATCCCCAATACCTACCTGCCATCCTCATCACTGAGGGAAGATTTGAAGGACCCAGAACACCATTAGGCTGACCCTGAAGCATCGCCCCCAACACCACAGGACCTGAACAGAATATATTCTTCCGCCCCAATACTGATCTGGTGAGGTTGGCCAAGTTTCAGTGGAAGTGAAAATGGTCACATATGCCCTAAAAATTTCTTTGGGAAGCCCCCAGCTCGATGCAATAATAGTAGTATTATCCAAGAGTACTAAAATGTATGAAAAATGCTAGGTTTTATGCTACTAAATGAAAAAAAAAAAAAGATACAAGTCCCTGGGGTCAGGCACAAGACACTGTTACCCACTCATACCACTACTATTCAAAATAGTACTGAAAATGCTTGCCATAGCAATTAGGCAAGAAAGAGAATGAAGGCATCTGGATTATAAAATAAGAAGTCAAATTCTCACTATTTTCAGGTAATATGTAATTATACTTAAAAAACACTAATGGCTACAAAAAAGAAGTTCCTAGAAACAATAGGTTTGTACAGTAAGTGAGAGGCTACAGATTCAACATACAGAAATCTATGGCTTGTCTATATACAAATAATAAAATGGAAGGTCGAGATCTGAAAAAACAAAAACCCATTCACAATTAGAAAATTAAAAACCTAGGAGTTAGTTAGCTTAAAAAAAGATATGAATGACTCATATAAAGTAAAGGACAAATCACTACCAAAATAAATGAAACAGGAAACCAAGAAATAAAAATACATCAATTCATGAATTGGAAAATTAAAATAATTATGCACAAAGTATTATACAAAGTCAGTGTAGTTCATATAAAAATATCCAAGACATTTTTTTTTTTTTTTGGGTCACACCTGGTGGCACTCAGGGGTTACTCCTGGCTCTGTGTTCAGGAATCACTCCTGGCAGGCTCATGGGACCATATGGGATGCCAGATATTGAACCACCATCAGTCCTGGGTTGGCTGCGTGCAAGGCAAACACCCTACCGCTGTGCTCTCTCCATCCCCCCATTCAAGACATTTTTTTAAAGGCATAGATAAAATGTTTCTTAAATTCATATAGAGTGGGGCCAGAGAGATAGCATGGAGGTAAGGCATTTGCCTTTCATGCAGATGGTCATTGGTTCGAATCCCGGCATCCCATATGGTTCCCTGAGTCTGCCAGGAGCGATTTCTGAGCATGCTATAGTAGCCCTGAGCGCTGCCGGTTGTGACCCAAAAACAAACAAACAAAAAAATTCATACAGAGCAATAAAATCCCATAAACAGGGGCCAGAGTGACAGAACAACGGTTAATGTGCTTGCCTTGCAAGCTGCCAACCCAGTTCAATCTCCAGCATCTGATATTGTCCCCTGAGCATTGCCTGAATAATTTTCTGAGTAATTCCTGATGCAGATTCAGGAGTAACCCCTGAGTTCCACAAGGTGTAGCCCAGAACAAAATCAAAACAAAACAAAATCCCATGAATAGCCAAAGGAATCCCAAGAAAGAAGGTGGAAGGCTTTTCTTTCCACAACTTCACACTATACTGTAAAGCAGTAGTAATCAAACCAGTGTGGTATTGACATATGGACAGATTCAAACCAATGGAATAGAATTGAGAGTTCATAAATAGAGCCTCAGGTATATAGACCAGGGGTGGCAAAAACGTGGCTCCCGGCCAAAATGAATGCGGCTCTTTGCCTCTTCTCATCATTTTGTATACTGTGGCTCTTTGCCAAGTTTGGATTTTGTCCTGCTGCTTCTGAGGAGGGACCTCTGAGGAGAGATCTCTGAGCGCAGAGTCCCTCCTGCCCCCAGGCTGCGTCCTCCTGTCTCCCATCCCTCGGAAACAACTGCACGGGCCAGCGAGCAGGGGGACCCATGTGTCACATGTTGTCACATCTTGCCATTAGTTCTTAGTGTGGAGGGCACAGCACACCCTCACCAGCACTGCAGGATTTTGACCCTCACTCAAAATGGCAAAATGCAATATGTGTTTAATATATTATTGTTAAAATTAGATGCTTTTGTGTGAGTGTTTGTCTGTTTTGGCAGGTCACTGCATGGTGTGGCTCTCTGACTCTCACAGTTAAATATTTTGGCTCTTCATGTCGAACTTGTTCACCACCCCTGATATAGACAGTTAATCTTTAATACAGAAGCAATAAGTGGGGCAGGAGAGATAGCACAGTGGTAGGGCTTTTGTCTTGCACACAGCTGACTCAGAACAAGGATGGTTCGAATCCCAGCATCCCATTTGGCCCCCGAGCCTGCCAGGAGTGATTTCTGAGCACAGAGTCAGTAGTAACCCCTGAGTGCCGCTGGGTGTGACCCAAAGACCAAAAATCAAAACAAACAAACAAGCAAAAAAAACCCAGAAGCAGTAAATATGAAATGAAGCAAGGAAAACCACTTCAACTAATGGCGTTAGGGAAACTTGTCAGTTACATGCAAGGGGCCGGAGCGATGGCACAAGTAAGGTTTTTGCCTTGCATGTGGCCAGCCCAGGATTGACCCTAGTTTGATTCCCGGCATCCTATATGGTGACCCAAAAACAAACAAACAAACAAAATTCATACCTCTAATAACGTGTACAAAAGTCAAAGTCAAAATGTAGTAAAGACTCCATATCATACCTGAATTCATATATTATATCAAGGAAAACATAGGTAGAATACTCCATGACACTGAAGCCAGGGGCATCTTCAAGATTCAGTGCCATTCAATGCCAAACAAATATCAGCAAAGATAAACAAATGGGTCTATATCAAGCTAAAAGCTTTGCACAGCAAAGGAAATTATGGTTGATTTAAAAAACAGTCCATCAACTGAAAGAAAATATTTGCCTACCACTCATCTGATAAAGGGTTAATGTCTAAAATATATAAAACCTTGTAGATTTTTACAAGAAAATAAAACTCCATTGAAGTCTGGAGGGAAGAAAACAGCAAAAACATACAGAGAGTGGAGCAATAGTACAGTTGGTAGGGCATTTGCCTTAAATGAGGCTGACCTGGATTTAATTTCTGGCACCCCAAATTGTCCCCAAGGCTCCAGGAGTAATTTCTGAGTGCAGAACTAGGAGTAAGTGCTGAGCTGAGCTGGGTTTGCCCCTCTCCCCCCCAAAAAGAAAAGAAAACATAGAGATGACCAAAAGGTCTATGAAAAACATGCTTGCATCACTTATTTCATACCATTAAGATGTGGGTAAAATGGGATGCTCATTCATTGCTGATGGGAATATCAACAGGTGCAGTCTTTTGAGAAAACGCATGAACACACCTTCAAAAATTAGGAATGGAGCCACCAGAGGACCCAGCAATTTCACTTTTTGCATCTACTCCAAGAGCAAAAAAAAAAACTATTCAAAAAAGGTATTTGCACCCCTACGATTTATTGCAACACTATTTACAGTAGCTGAAATATGGAAACAACTTAAGCGTCTAAGAACAGATAACTGGATGAAAAACCAATGGTACATATACACAATGAAATACTGGGGCTGGAGAGATAGCATGGAGGTAAGACGTTTGCCTTTCATGTGGAAGGATGGTGGTTTGAATCCCGGCATCCCATATGGTCCCCCAATCTGCCAGGGGCGATTTCTGAGCATGGAGCCAGGAGTGGCCCCTGAGCGCTGCTGGGTGTGACCCAAAAAAACAAAAAACCAACCAAACAAACAAAAAACCAAAAACACAATGAAATACTACTCAGCTATGTAAAAATCATGCAATTTGCTTCTATGTGGATGAATCTGATGAGTAACATTCTGAGAGGAATTAGTCAAAAAAGGAAGATATAAAACAAACTCTCTCATATGTGAGATATAAAGAAACAAAGTAGGGTTATAACAAATAACCAAGGGCAACAGAAAATAAGAACTTGTCTTTAGGAGGAAGCTTATGACAGGGGAAGGAAGTGACGAGAAAGAATGAATAAGACATCAAGAAAATTGTGGAATGAGTGGACATTCTTGGGAAGGGTATGATTTTGTATTGCATAATATGAAAGTCCATTATTAATAGGGCAGAACACCATGGTGCCTAAAATAAAAATTTAAAAAAGAATATGGCAGGAATGATAGTAGAGTAAGTAGGATGCTTGTCTTACAAGTGACTGATGAGGGAGATTTGGGACATTGGTGATGGGAATGTTGCACTGTGAAGGGGGTGTTCTTTTTATGACTGAAACCCAACTACAATCATATTTGTAATCAAGGTGTTTAAATAAAGATATTAATTTAAGGGGCCGGGTAGGTGGCGCTGGAGGTAAGGTGTCTGCCTTGCAAGCGCTAGCCAAGGAAGGACCGCGGTTCGATCCCCCGGCGTCCCATATGGTCCCCCCAAGCCAGGGGCGATTTCTGAGCACATAGCCAGGAGTAACCCCTGAGCGTCAAACGGGTGTGGCCCAAAAACCAAAAAAAAAAAAAAAAAAAAAGATATGAATTTAAAAAAAAAGTGACTGACCCAGATTCAATCCTTCCATCCCATATGGTCCTGAGCACTGTCAAGAGTGATTCCTGAGTACAGAGACAGGAGTAGTCCCTGAGCACAGCTAGGCATGACCAAAAGAAAACTAATAATAATAATAATAATAGAAATTATTTAATGAACCAATTCAGTAAAATATATACATATAAAAGCACATAAATTTTCTAATAAAATATTAATTCTCCAGCAATGAGTATAAGTAGTTATAGGTGATTTTACTTTTAGCTTTTGGTTTTCATAATTTCAACCAATTACATAAAACTATTGTGAAAGATGTTTTATTTATTTGTTTATTTATTTATTTATTTATTTATTTATTTATTTATTTATTGGTTTTTGGGCCACACCCGGCGGTGCTCAGGGGTTACTCCTGGCTCTCTGCTCAGAAATAGCTCCTGGCAGGCACGGGGGACCATATGGGACACCGGGATTCGAACCAACCACCTTTGGTCCTGGATCGGCTGCTTGCAAGGCAAACACCACTGTGCTATCTCTCCGGGCCCGTGAAAGATGTTTTAAAAAAAGCACCACATAATGCAAAAAATAAGAAAATGAAACCTCCAAAGTTTAAAGTAATTTCTGTTGAATTAACATGAATATTTAATTTCCCTTTTTTTTAAATTTTATTGATTGATTGACTGGTTTTTGGGCCACACCCATAGGTGCTCAAAATGTGCTTCCTGGCTTTGCTGGGAATTGAACCATGTCCCTCTGTGGTCGGTCACATGGAAGGCAAACGCCCTACAGCTGTGCTATCTCTCTGGGCCCAAATATTCAATTTTCAACATAGTCAACAATGTGTGATTCAAGTGAATCTATTAGTATTAAATGATATATATCCTGTGCCAAAAATTGTTTCATTTGTATAATTGTATACATTGAATATGTATATATTGAGCCACATAGTCTACTACCCACCTTGTTTTTCTTCAGGTGTTTCTAAAAAATAAGGCATTCTTCTCATTGTTTCTCTCAACTCCTGTTTCAAGGCCAGCATATAATCTTCACCTTCTCCTGTTTTCAGTGGCACTGGTTTATAATCTGTATCCTGTTTATATGAGACAATGTTTTTATTTAAAGAAACTAAAATTTTAATAGCCCTTGGTCTATATTCTAGAATTTTAATTGAAAGACTAGGGCTGGAGCAACAGCACAGCAAGTAAGGTACATGTCATGCATGCTACTCATTCAGGCTCAATCCCTGGAACTATATATATCCCCCCAGTCATGAGGAATGATCCCTGAGCACAGAGCCAGGAGTGAGCCCTTGAGATGTATCAGATGTGGTCCCAAACCAAATTAAAAAAGTCGAGGACTACATTCTTTTTCTTTTTTCATTTTTATTGAGTCACTATGATTTATAATACTATTGATGATAGTTTCATGCATAAATCCAACACCACACCCTCCACCAGAGTGTGCCTCCCTCCAATGTTCCAAGGACCCTTCTCATTTCCTCCCCCACCATGACTAAGCTTAGTGCTATAGATCAATGAAAAATTATATTTTATAGGAAACTTCAGAATGAACTTGAGATCTAAGTTTCCATTATCTATGCAACCTTCTAATTCATTTTCTAATTTGAATCATTTTTTTAACTTTTATCAATTGATTGATTGGTTTTTGGGCCACATCCAGTGACACTCAGGGGTTACTCCTGACTCTGCACTTAGAAATTGCCCCTGGCAGGCTGGAGCACCATATGTGTTGTTGGTTGCCGGGAATCAAACCATGTCCCTCCCTGGTCGGCCACATGCAAGGCAAATGCCCTACCGCTGTGCTATCTCTCCAGTCCCAATTTGAATCATTTTAAAGGTATAAAGTATACCTAATTTTCCTACTGGCTTTAATGTTCCTTATCACACTAATAATCATATTGTTGTGGACTATATTTGTATTTTAAAAATCAAAATATAAAATGAGAACATTTGGGACCAGAAAGATAGTATAATGGGTAGAAATTTTGCCTTGCAGTAGTAAGTCAACCTGGATTCTAGCCCCAGTACCTCACAGAATTCCCCAAACACTGCCAGGAGTGATGTCTCAGTGTAGAATCAGGAGCTAGCCCTGAGCACTCTGAGTGACTCAAAAACAAAAAAAATACCTCATTTTGGGGCCGTTGAGGTGGTGCTAGAGGTAAGGTGTCTGCCTTGCAAGCGCTAGCCAAGGAAGGACCGCGGTTGGATCCCCCCGTGTCCCATATGGTCCCCCCCCAAGCCAGGGGCAATTTCTGAGCACTTAGCCAGGAGTAACCCCTGAGCATCAAACGGGTGTGGCCTGAAAAGCCAAAAAAAAAAAAAAATATATATATATATATATATATATATATATATATATATATATATATATTGTCCTCAAAGATGAGGACAATAGTAGTTAATTGAATTTAATGGGAGATTGTTTTGTCTGCCATTAAATTCAATTCATGGTTGAAAATATTTGTAGGAGTAGTAAAGTTAAAAAAAAAAAAAAAAAAAAAAAGCAGGGGCCGGGCGGTGGCGCTAAAGGTAAGGTGCCTGCCTTGCCTGTGCTAGCCTTGGACGGACCGCGGTTCGATCCCCAGGTGTCCCATATGGTCCCCCAAGCCAGGAGCAACTTCTGAGCACATAGCCAGGAGTAACCCCTGAGCGTTACCAGGTGTGGCCCAAAAACCAAAAAAAAAAAAAAAAAAAAAAAAAAAGCACTACTTGAAAGACCTCCCTCATTTAGCAAGTGGTTAACATGATCAGATATACTCAGTATTCAACATCTATGATTACTTAAGGATTTTCCAGTATTTTTCAGTTTTCTTTATGCCATATAAAAAGCAAATGGCAAAGCAAAAATTTCAATTTATATTAGTTTCAAATAATTACATTAATACACATGTATATATGCTATATGTTCATATGTGTGTGCATTACGCATATTTAAAAATGTATATTCAAAAAAGAGTAGACACACAGCATACACGGTAAAGACATTTTCCTGACAAAGAGATACATGGTAAAGGGATAAGAAGAATACCATTTCAGAATGTTATTCTGAAATTAGTCATTCATTATTTCCTGAGTGCCCAGTGAAAGTCATGGATAGGCAAAGGGAGACAACATAAAGATTTCAAAATTCTTGCTTACATGAAACTTACATTCTATGGAGAAACAGATAATAAATCAATAAACAAATGAGAACATATCATTTCAAATCAGAAAAGTGGCCTGTAAAAATGAAAAAGAGAAAAGATTGATAAGAAAAAGTATATAGATGGAGGTGCTAATATGTAAGTATGTGTGATCAGTCAGGGAAGTCACACCTGATCAGAGACGTGGACAAAATTAGGAAGCCACCCATGCAAAGACTTGGGGAACAGTCAGCTCCAGTTAAGTAAATCTGCAAGGGAAAAGGCCGAAGAGACACTTAAAGCCAAAACAGCTAAAGCAAAGAGGGTAGTGATAGAAAAAAAGGTCTGAGAGATATTAGAAAATCAACAGCAGTCTTTTGGCTGTTAAACATTAGGAAAAAAAGATATGTGAGGACCAGAGAGATAGTACAGAGGTTTAGGCACCCCAAGGTTGATCTCCAGCACCATATATGGTCCCCTAAGCACTGCCAAGAGTGACCCCATAGCTCAGATGCAGGAGTGAATCTCAAACACCACCAGGTTCAAGGAGCTGGGGAGACAGCTCATTGGAGAGGACAATATGCCTTGCATATTCAAGGCCCCAGGTTCAATGCTCAGTACTAAACGACCCACCATAGAACTTCCAGGTGTGCCCATGGTTTAAATGGTTCAGACCTGACTACAGGTCATGTATTGCTAGAACTGGCCCCTCATCACTCGCACCTTCAGCGAAAGCACCAAAATGTAATGTTATTAATATAATTATAACAGAAAAAGAAGGTACAAAAAATTAAAAAGAAAACCTACTTTAATAATACTGAACTGAGCATATTCATGTAAAAGTATGCATTTGTTTGTTTTGTTTTGGGCCCTCACCTGGCAGTGTTCAAGGCTTAGTCCTGGCTCTGATACTTGGTATCACTCCTGGAAGAACTTGGGGACTATATGATATGCTAGGGATGAACCCACGTCCCCACTATGTGCAAAGCAAACATTCTAGCCACTGAATTCTAGCTCGTTTTTCATATTTTAAGAAAGCATATTTTCCAAACTGTGAAACAAAAAACAGTGAGAAATCAGCTACTAAGTACTTACAGGAAATAGTGGTGGTGGTTTTAATACAACATCAGGTAACTTTTCACCTCTGCTAAATCCAACTGCCTCGATATTAAAGGTATAGGCAGCACGCCCTCTTCCTCTGTTTCCAGCCATTGGAACCAATTACCATGAAACAAGGGAGCAAATCCTAAAAAAAAAAAAAAAATAAATAAATAAAAAGAATCTAACATTTCAAGGCACTCCACTCCTTAAAAGGGAGTGGGCAATCTTAAATATTTCTAGGAAGCAAAACTTGTTAAGAAATCAACATTTGATGACTGATTTTTAAATGCCTCAATCTAGTCTTGTTTAGCAGGTGGGGTGATACACCAAACACCAGCAGGGTCCAGAGGTTGATGTAAGGTCTATACTACAGAGATAAAGCCCCGAGGAAGGCACAGACAGCTGATGTGGTTCTCCAGTCTGCCATTTGGCAAGAAGATCTCAGAGATATGTAAAGAGCTTAGACAAAGAAAAGTCAATAATGAAGAAAGAACACTTGCTTTTTCATTAAACATAAAGACTAGCATCAATCATACTTTAATATTAAATTATTACTGTACAACTTCTGTGTCTGAAAATATTTCTGACGTTTAGCTCTATATCCTAACTTCTTACTTTTTAGGGATTTTGTTTTGTTTTGTTTTGGTTTTGGGGTCACACCCAGCAGCATACAGGGGTTACTCCTGGCTCTGCACTCAGAAACTGCTCCTGGCAGGCACAGGGGACAATACAGGATGCCAGGATTCGAACCACCGACTAACTGGGCTGTGTGCAAGGCAAACGCCCTACCGCTGTGCTATCTCTCTGGCCCCTAATTTTTAGTTTTTGATAAAGGTCACCCCAGTCAGTGGGCTAAGGGATGGGGGAGGGTGCTCTAACAAAGCTTAGCCAGTATGGCCAGCAGATAGAGAGAAGGCAATAGGGAAGCCAGAAGGTTCCAATGAGACAAAGTACTTGGGCCCCTGCATACATTAGGTACACACTCTAGTACTTAAAGCTAATAACAATATAGACTCTGAGTCAAACAGGGCACATCCCTGACTCCTCTTATTCCTCTTTGTTTTGGTTTGGGGGCCATACCTGGTGGTGCTCAGGGGATTATAAGTGGTATCAAGGTATTAAACTTTGGTTAATACAAGCAAGGCAAGCACCTTAACCCCTGTACTACCTCTCTGACCTTTCTTTCTACAAGATTTTTGGCTTAGGAGGCCACACTTGGTAGTACTTAGCCTATTCCTGGCTGTGTTCAGGAGTGGCCATGGGTGGTGCTCAATAGACCATACATACATGGTATCAGGGATTCAAACCAGGACCAATGCCTGCAAAGCAACACACAAATGCTATATCTCCAGCACTATCTCTCCTGCTCTTTTTGTATATTTTAACTGAAATTCTTCTACCAGCATCAATTTTCCCCCATCCACTAAAATTTCTGAAGATGTTTTAATAACTAAATGATTAATTTTTTAATTTTAGCTTTTGAACCACACTCTGAGGTATTCAGGGTTTTGCATTAAGATATCACTCCTGAAAATATTCAGAAGATTATATGGAGAGCCAAGGAGAGAATCTGGGTTGGCTACACATAATGCAAGTGCCTTGGCCATTATACTATCTATCTCGCCACTTAACTAAAACCATTTCATCTGTCTACAAAATAATAATAATAGTAAGGGAAATACATACTGAATGCTCTTATTTTCAATTGTTGAGTCATGATTGCATATGCTGAGTCTGAGGAAACTATATCTCCCAAGACAAAAATCAATGAGAAGTAGAATTCATTCTTTATTCTAAGAAACAAACTTTGATGGCCCACCACGCAAGATTGAGACCACTATTAAGATAGATTCCAGCCCATGATGTGCCACTGATTAAAGACTAAAAACAATTCAATGTTTCCCAAATTAACTGAATCATGAGAAGTCCCTGAAAGAAAAAGGTATATTACTACTTAAGGTATAGTTAAAGGTATAGTTAACTACTTAAGTAGTAACATTTAAGTAGATAACTATACCTTCCTTTTTAACTTAATACATAAATATTACTACTTATATGTAATAGTTAAATATCCCAAGTCCCGAATTATTCTCAAGTTCTGACACCTAAAATATCGGAATCTTCTTAGGTTCTGGTAGCAATTTAGAGAATTAACCCTATAAAGAGAGTATCAACTATCACTATTGATGGAATATCTCATGAGAAATATAAAACTAATGGCTCTAAAGTACTGACTGTATTTCTCAAAAATAGTTTGAGTGTTTGGTGCATAAATATAATTAGTACGCCCTAGGTAAAAAAAAATCAATATTAGCTCTTTATAGACACCCCCCCTTTTTTCTTGGTTTTGGGTCACACCCGGCAGCGCTCAGGGGTTCCTCCTAGCTCTATGCTCAGAAGTTGCTCCTGGCAGGCTCGGGGGACCAAAAGGGATGCTGGGATTCGAACCACCATCCTTCTGCATGCAAGGCAAATGGCCATACCTCCAAGCTATCGCTCCAGCCCCAAAGGCACCCTTCTTAATTACATATTACATGGCATTCTGGCCTGCCAAGCTACCTCTTTCTAGTTTGGTAATCATGAGACAGTTCTCCTATACTAAAAGATATGTATACATATGTGTATATATACACATATATCATATATGTTAAATATGATATGATATCTATATATTTTAATAAAAATGTCAAGTAGTGATCAATAATATGAAGCAAAAAATGTGAAAATGTAGAAATGTACACAGGTGGATGAAGAAGTCATCCTGAATTTTATAATAGTTGAGTACCTAACAAAAGTGAGGGCAAGTCCATGTGGAGAAATAGAAAAAACATCCAAAGGAAAATGTGATTCAAGTAGAAGTTAAGTGTGAGTGTCTCCCAGACATGATTCACTTTTCCACACCTTGTCACTAACCAGTCAGGCAATAATCCAATAATTATTGGGTGAATTACTGCTGAGCTCATGACCTAGTACAGCTGCCATTCCTTATCATGTCTAGTGACTTCCTATCCTTAGGAAAAAAAAAAACCACCCAAGTACAGAGAGCTGTGTACTTTCCTGCTTAGAAATAACAGATGTTGGGCCAAAGCAGAAGTACAGCAGGTAAGGTGCTTCCTAGCAGTTAGATAACCTGAATTCTATCCTAGGTATCTCATATAAACCCCACACCAAACCCCAGCACTGCCAGGACTGATTCCTGAGTGCAGAGCCAGGAGTAATAACCTTTAAGCATTGCTAGAAATTGTAAAATAATACACAAACACACGCAACAATAACAACAATGAAATTAACAGAGGTCAGGGCAGGTAAGATAGCACATATGGCCTCCCAAGTACAATAAAGTTGCCCCATTCCCTCCAGGAGTGATCCCTGATCTCAGTTAGGAGTAACCCCTGAGCAGTGCTGGGTGTGGCCCAATACCCTTCTCTCCCCCACCCAAAATAAAAATAATTAATAGAGATCTTCCAAGACCAGGTAAAATGCCATCCCTCGGCAGTCCCTTCTGTTTCTCAGAACATTTACTTCTTTTTATTTCTGAGTACAAATATTCACGTACAGGTAATATTGTCCCTCACGTCTTTGAGAAGTCAAACTAATTTGTTTTAAACCTAATTCTTTTGATCACCTAGTCCAAGGATTTACACATAGGGACAGCACCAAACAAAGTGAGTGGATAATTCTGAACAAGATCAAAACTATGTACAAAAAGTTGCAACCCCACCAAAGATGTAGACATTTCTATGAAGGTTTATGAGTAACTGCCACAATAGGGTTTTCCCAGTTACCTTTTATAACGCTGTCTCATGGGTCTCTTTATATTTTTTTCCCAGCTGAGTTAGGAAAGTTAATCAAATTCTCAAGGGAACTTTAGAGGATAACTAAATAGATGTTTTAACAGCTGGGAGGCGCAGCTTCTATGCCAAGGAAACTGGTGCTAATATGCAGGTGATTTATGGGATTGTGCTGGCCGGGCAACACCCAGTCACTACCTACCTACCTATTTCTACCTTCACAAGGCATAGGTGTTTCTTTCGACTTTTCCTGAGTCTTGCAAGAAACTTTCTTTGCTCTTCCAAAAGTTTGTGTGTGCGTGTGTGTGTGTGTGTGTACGTATGTATGTTTGTATATGGTATGTCATATATGGCAATTTAATATTTAAGAGAAGGTAAAAATAAAATCTGTTTAAACTCCCGATGGCATAAAACGCCCCCACTTAAAGATAACATATTGAAGAGTCATGCTTAGCAGCAAAGCTGCGGCAGTGACGGTGCTGAATTCATAACTACTTCCAAATCCACCCTCGGTGAAAAAAGCATACATTTCCTCCTAACTCACTGCAAATTAGGAAATGCAGCCTCTGGAAGATCTAGAAATAAAGCTTTTTATCAAAGACGTTAGAAAGGATCAGAAGTGAAGTGTAAAGCTATTTCTCAGAGGTTTTAGAAAGAAAAATGTGGGTGAAAATTTGCATCAGCTGTACGCCACTTTCTCCACGTGCCCCTGGAACTCCCATCTCCCCATTGCAAGCCCTCCAATAACCCTCAAATTACTTCTTCTTTTTACCTGCTCTGCAAATCTCCAGGGCTGGGGCAAAACTGTTGAAACGAAACGTGCACCAGCTAGGCAGTGGGGTTGCAGACAGAAAGCCCCCAAGCACCCTCGGATCCCGCCGCCAAAGCTAACTCGGGAGAGACGCAGAGGCCCCGCCCTCCACGCGAATTCCACCAATGAGACCTCGCCTATTCCTCTTGTGGCCCCGCCCCCCCGGCGGAGGCTTTTTAGCCCTTGGCAGGCGCCGTAGTCCTCGCAGCCGCGGCGCACCCCTTTCCTTTCGGCGCCCGAGGGGAGGCCGCGATGGGCGGGGCGAGCGGCGGCGGTGGGCGGGGCCGCACAGTGCGTCGTCCCTCCCTCCCGCGGCGCGGAGCCTCCGCAGTCGGAGCCGCTGTGCGAGTTAGACGGGAAAGCAAAGAGTTCCCTTCGGGCTCGCCGCTCGCGGCTTCCGGTGGGCGTGGCTGCATCCTCGGCCCGGCTCGGTGGCGACCGGGACCGCCGTGGCTCCAGCGCCCTGGGTGAAGGCGGGAACAGCTTCTGCCAGGTTTTCGGAGGGTGAAGAGCCGCGCTGATTCAGAGTGCGGCCTCCCTGCCTTCTCCTTCCTTCAGCTTCGCAGCTCCTCTGCTCTGCGCCTCTGCTCTGGTGGAGCGCCCTCAGCTCCGTAGCAGCAGCAGCTTCTTCTACAGCAGCTTCTTCCACTGCAGCTTCTTCCATCTCAGCGGCTTCCACAGCAGCTTCTTCCAGAGCAGCAGCTTCTTCCACAGAAGCTTTTTCCACAGCAGCTTCTTCCACAGCAATTTCCACAGAAGCTTTTCCACAGAAGCTTGTCCCACAGCAGCAGCTTCCACGGCAGCTTCTTCCACAGCTTTTTCCACAGCAGATTTTTCCACTGAAGCTTCTTCCACTGCAGCTTCTTCTACAGCAGCTTTTCCACAGCAGCCAATTCCACAGCAGCTGCTTCCAGAGCAGCAGCTTCCACAAAAGCCTCTTCCACAACAGCAGCTTCTTGCAGAGCAGATTTTCCGCAGAAGCTTCTTCCACAGCAGAAGCTTCTCCCACAGCAGCTTCTTCCACAGCAGCTTCTCCCACAGTCCACATACACACACACAGACACAGACACACACACACACACACACACATGTCGGCGCTCGAGTGGTACGCGCACAAGTCGCTGGGCGACGGCATCTTCTGGATCCAGGAGCGCTTCTACGAGTCGGGCAACCGCGCCAACATCTGGCTGGTGCGCGGCTCGGAGCAGGACGTGGTGATCGACACGGGGCTGGGCCTGCGCAGCCTGCCCGACTACCTGCACTCGGCGGGGCTCTTGCAAGAGCGCCCGGGCCCGCCGGCGCCGGACGCCGCCCCGAGCCGGCCGCTGCTGGCCGTGGCCACGCACGTGCACTTCGACCACGCCGGCGGCCTCTACCAGTTCGACCGCGTGGCCGTGCACCGCGCCGAGGCCGACGCGCTGGCCCGCGGGGACAACTTCGAGACCGTCACCTGGCTGTCCGACCGCGAGGTGGTGCGGGCGCCCAGCCCGGGCTGGAGGGCCCGGCAGTTCCGCGTGCAGGCGGTGCAGCCCTCGCTCATCCTGCAGGATGGTAATGGGCCCTCGCGGGCACGCCCGGGCTCCCTGGATCTCCACAAGGGGAAGGGATTGGGGGACAAGCAGGCCCCGGGGTGCTCGTGGACTGGGTGCCTAGCTAATCAGAGGCCTTATTTGGTCACAGAAAACAAACAAACAAAACCCACTGCATTTGCTCCCTTTTCGGAGTAAAAATCCAGCAGAGCCCAGGCTCTCAGCGCCTCCTTGGCTGCTGACACCTGCCCTGGGGCACCCCGTTAGCTCCACCGAGTATTTGGGAAAGCCGGCCCCACCCCCTCTATAGACAGCTTTCAGGGTTGGCTGGAGGAGGAACACGGCAAACTCGTGATGGCTTCCCTTCTTTTTCTTTATTTCTTTGCTAGAAGTTGGCATGATGCATTTCCAGCCGCATGTGTTGCTTAAAAGAAAAACCACCTCTCAAGAATGTGCGTCGCATAGCGCGAGTCAAATCTCTTCATTCCCTATGAGAATTGCTGACTTCATCTTGTGCAGCATTGGCGACCTCCTGCAGGAGCAAGTCCCCACCTGTAGATTTAGAAAGCCAATGAGAGCCCTGCTTTCAGTCACCTCATGCTTCCCGTTAGGATTCTGTGCTTGGGGTTTCCTGGCAGAGAAAAAATCTATTGGTACTCTTAAGATAGAGAATATGGCTGAGGCTTAACATTGTGTGTATCAGATTGACTGGTCTAGTCTGGTGGAAAAGGTTAATGAGATGATTTCTGGTGGATGGAGATGTATTGGATGTGGATTAGCCTACCGGCAGTCTTGAGCCTTTCTGGCCCTGATAGGGTGGAGTTCAGAGAAAAACGAATGAAATAAAATGTCCCTTCCATCCCCATGCAGGCACTTTAATGGAACTAATTAGCCACAGCAGCACTATGTGTATACCATATTTCTGTTAGTATACTTCTGTTGATTTCATTTTATCCTCACTACACATTAGAAATGAGGTTGTTCAACAGCAATAAAATGATTCTGATTTGAATCAAGGCACAAGGGCCAAAATATGACCATATGTACATAGAATATAGTAGATGTGATTCTGACAAGGAGTGTGGCATGCCCTTCTCTTCATCTCGAAGCCATTAATTGCCAATTTATTAAAACGTTCTTGCAAGGAAGAGGTAGAAAAATCTAGTCAGACTGCAAGAAGGCTCACTTTATGACTAACCAATAGAACACTAAAATATCTTTTTTTTTTTTTTTTTTTTTTGGTTTTTGGGTCACACCTAGCGGTGCTCAGGGGTTACTCCTGGTTGTCTGCTCAGAAATAGCTCCTGGCAGGCACGGGGGACCATATGGGACACCGGGATTCGAACCAACCACCTTTGGTCCTGGATCGGCTGCTTGCAAGGCAAACGCTGCTGTGCTATCTCTCCGGGCCCGAACACTAAAATATCTTACAAAAATCAGTTTATCTTACAACTGTAGTCATTTCATTTACAAAAGGATAGAGATAATGCACCACAGCTCACCCCAAAGGTCCATTAAAATTATAAATCTAACGTTTTTTTAATTGGTGTACATTGCAGTTTTATATCACTTGTCATTTAGAGGAAAAGTACTACAAATATGCTTTTGTTTTGGTTTTTAGTTTTTGGGTCACACCCGGTGGCCATGCACTCAGAAATGGCTCCTGGCTGGGGGACCGAACCAAGGTCAGTCCTGGGTCAGCCGCGTTCAAGGCAAATACCCTACCACTGCACCATCACTCCGACCGCTGTTTTGATTCATTTCTTAATAAAACTAGTGCTTTGTAAGAGTTAAGATTTCTAGGGGCCGGAGAGATAACACTGCGGTAGGGCGTTTGCTTTGCAAGCGGCCAATCCAGGACCAACCGTGGTTCAAATCCCAGCATCGAATCCCGGACCATAAAGTATGGTCCCTGTGCCTGCAAGGAGCAATTTCTGAGCAGAGAACCAGGAGTAACCCCTGAACATTCCTGGATGTGGCCCCAAAACAACAAAACAAAAGATTTCTATATAGTTGATAAACAAGACAAAATCCTGACATGCATATCACAAAAACACCTTTGTATTAATATTTAAAATGTGAAATAAATTACTTTTGCTCCTGTACCAGAATATAGGTAGTAATGTCAAAGAAATTATAGGGTTTATTATTTTATGGGTGTGGAACCCAAGGAGGTCTGATTATCATAACCTTAGAGCACATACGCAGTTTAGGAAAAGCTAGGACCAAGTTTCCCAAATCCCAGTTGTGAGTAGTCTTCTAGTGTTTTGGAGCTGCCAAGAGCCTGCAAAGGGCCTGTACGGTGCCTTTAAGATTTTGAAGGTGTGGAAAGAAAGCTGAATATCTATCAGACACTTTGAGAGTGTTAAGTTGTTAATACTGTGCTAAGTCAAATGTTGTTTCTCATTAGATGCTGAATGCTTTCACCTTTCAAATAGTATCTGATCCTCAGGATTAATTTCCTGTCTTCTGAACTGTGTGATCTGAAAACTTGGTATTATAATCTTGATGCCTGAGAATAAATTTAAAATATGTTAAAACTCATGCAGTTATATACACATGAACAGTGTACTAATATACTAGAAACAGCATAAAATGTCCACTGTTTTTATTAGACCATAAGGAAGCTGAAGGCATTTGTTTTCCACATTTTATTTAGCAAATTGACAATTAGTTATCAAATCACAAAATAAATCTGTGCTCTCTCTCAATAAACTACAAGAGAGCATCCATTTGTGTTAATCTTTGGACCAAAGCAATAGTATAGTATGTAGGGAGCTTGTCTAGAACACATCTGACCATCTCCAGCATCCCACTTGGTCCACTGAGCCCATTAAGAGTGATGCCCTGGAGCCGGAGAGATAGCACAGCAGTGTTTGCATTGCAAACAGCCAGTGCAGGACCTAAGGTGGTTGGTTGGAATCCCGGTGTGTGTGTGTGTGTGTGTGTGTGTGTGTGTGTGTGTGTGTGTGTGTGTGTGTGTGTGTGTGTGTGTGTGTGTGTGTGTGTGTGTGTGTGCGTGTGTGTGTGCGTGTGTGTGTGTGTCCGTGCCTGGTGCCTGCCAGGAGCTATTTCTGAGCAGATAGCCAGGAGTAACCCCTGAGCACAGCCAGGTGTGGCCCAAAAATCAAAAAAAAAAAAAAAAAAAAAAAAGAGTGATGCCCTGGTGAACTTGGAGCCAAGCATAAGCCTGGAAAATCATTGGGTGTGGCCCAATAATACAAAAAATAAAAAAAAAAACAAAACACCATTTTAGGGCCAGAGATAGCACAGCAATAGGGCATTGGCTTTGCATGAGGTGGACCTAGGATGGACTGTTTCAATTCCTGGTGGTTCTATTAACAGCATCCCATATGGTCCCCAGAGACTGCCAGGAGCAGTTTCTGAGTGCAGAGCCAGGAGTAACCCCTGAGCGCCACTGGATGTGACGACCCCCCCCCAAATTAAACAAGCAAAATACACCATTTTATTCATCTTTATGGAAAACCACCTTAAGCTACTGATATATTTTACCTTCCTTTAAGAACAATATATATTTGGGCCCGGAGAGATAGCACAGTGGTGTTTGCCTTGCAAGCAGCCGATCCAGGACCAAAGGTGGTTGGTTCAAATCCCGGTGTCCCATATGGTCCCCCGTGCCTGCCAGGAGCTATTTCTGAGCAGACAGCCAGGAGTAACCCCTGAGCACCACCGGGTGTGACCCAAAAACTAAAAAAAAAAATATATATATATATATTTATATTTAAATTGACTCAATTTATTACTCTTAATTGGCACATTTTATATTTTTCCAAATATTCAAGTGAGACCAAGGGCAATGTTTAGCTTCTTTTAGCATCCAAATGCATAAATGACTTTCATAGAGTTCAGGTGAACTTAACTCTTTCGGATTGTCTAAAAACAAAAGATTACAAAAGAATGTAGTAGATTGAACCCCAAGCCCTACTCAAATTATACTGTAAAGGGACTGTAATTCATTTATTTAAGATAAATCAACACTGGCTGAGATATTGCACCCTGGACTGTTTGAATGTTACTTTGCAATTTGCTCCAATATCAACAGTTTGGAATCAAGAACCATTACAGTTTGCACTATAGGAACCTTCAGAGACTCAAGAATTAGCAGTAGCTAGTTCCTTTTTTTTGGTTTTGGGGCCACACCCAGTGATGCTCAGGGTTACTCCTGGCTATGCTCTCAGAAATCACTCCTGGCTTAGGGGAACCATATGTGACACCCAGGATCTCATGCTGTCCGTCCTAAATTAGCCACATGCAAGGCAAACACTTGTGCCATCTCTCCAGCCCAGTAGTAACTAGTTCTTTAGTGGGGTAAAGAGTACAATCAAAAGAACTGGCTGAGGGGCCGGAGAGATAGCATGGAGGTAAGGCATTTGCCTCACATGCAGAAGGACGGCAGCTCGAATCCCGGCATCCCGTATGGTCTCCCGAGCCTGCCAGGAGTGTTTTCTGAGCGTGGAGTCAGGAGTAACTCTGAGTGCTGCCGGGTGTGACCCAAATACAAATAAAAAACCTGTCTGAAAGCTATTTAAGAATCTGTTAAACTCAGAACCTTTTCTCCAAGTGAATACCTCTCAGATTGCTAGTTTGTTTACTCTGGAAAGAGTGAAATAAAGAATTTTTTTTGCATTGTTGGTTTTTTGGGCTATACCCAGTTACACTCCTGGCACTATGCTCAGAAATTACTCTGGGCCTGGGCGGTGGCGCAGCAGCAGGGCGTTTGCCTTGCATAGGGCTAATTCAGGAAGTACTGCGGTTCCCCTGGCGTCCCATATGGTTCCCCAAGCCAGGAGCGATTTCTGAGTGCAGAGCCAGAAGTAGCCCGTGAGTGTCATTGGATGTGGCCCAAAAATCAAAAAGAAAAAGAAAAAAGGAAATTACTCAGGGTAGACTCTGGGAATCATATGGTATGCCTGGAATCGAACCTGGGTCTGCCACATGCAAGGCAAACATCTGTTGTACTATTACTCTGGCCCCACAATGGGGTTTCTTGATTGAGGGATGCCAAAAACTATTGGGCTGAGGAAATAATAGGGGAAAATAAGAGGAATAAGCATTTGTATGTGTACACAGGCACATTTAATTTATATATTACATATGCATTATGTATATGTGATATATTTCATGTAAAAATACAGAAGATAAACGTGTGTATATATATGACATGTATATTTATGTATAAACAAAGCATAAGCATAAAGTATGTTTTTCATTATACATACATACAAAACCATAATGCTTCATATTGTATGATAAATGTATATTTGTGTATAAGTAAAATTTATGGTTTTGTATATATGTATATTTCTATATGCATAATATGTATCTATACATGTATATACATAAAACCTTAGTACTTCAATACTGAGTTAAAAATTATTTTTGGACACCATAAATACTATCTTATTTTTTAGTGTCATTGAAATTAATTGTTATTTTTATTTTTGTTTGTTTGTTTTCAGTTTTGGGGCCACACTCGGCAGTGCTCAGGGGTTATTCCTGGATCTGTTCTCAGAAATCGCTTCTAGCAGGCTTGTACCATATGGGATGCTGGGAATCAAATCTGGTTTTGTCCATGGTCAGCTACCTGCAAGACAAATGCCTTACCACTGTGCTATCCCTCTAGTCCAATTGTTATTTTTAATGTTTATTCTAGTGTATATAATATAGTTACAAAGCATTTATCTTTATGAAACTGTTGTACAAAGATTCTGCACACCACCCCCACCAAAGTGCCCCTGAGCATCCCTCACTGTCATTGTGGTAGTTCTGATTCCATTTTCATACCCACCTGCCCTTTCCCTTTTATTTTTGTTTATTTGTTTGTTTTTGTGCCATACCCGACCGAGCTCAGGGGTTACTCGTGGTTCTGTGCTCAGAAATTACTCCTGGCAGGCTTGGGGGACTATGTGGGATGCCGAGAATCCAATCTGAGTTCGTCCTGTGTCAGCACCCTACCACCATTCTTTCCAGTCTTCCCCTATTTTTTTATCAGTAACTTTGTGATCCAATTCCACAAATAACACCATAAATTTTGAGTAGGTTTATTTTGTGTATCACAATACACAGTATTTTAGCTGCAGAGTCAGTATTTAATCCTTAGTAACAATTCCAGGAAAAGCTATTTTACCACTTACAGATAGACATATACAGAAAGTATTTAGGGCACAAAGGGAAGGAAACATCAAACCATAATTTAGAGAAAACAGTCTTTCAAAAATTAACAAGTGAAGGGCCAGAGAGATAGTACAGCAGTAGGGTGTTTGCCTTGCAAGCAGCAGACCCAGGACCAAGGTTCGAATACCGGCATCCCTTATGGTCACCTCTGTCTGCCAGGAGCGATTTCTGAGTAGAGAGCCAGGAGTAACTCCTGAACGCTGCCGGGTGTGGCCCAAAACAAACAATCAAAAAATCAACAAGCTATATATTGCTGTATAACTTGAAAGGTGATTTAAGTGTATAAACAAGATATAGAAGATACCTAGCCAAGTAGGAGCTAAATAAATACAATCAAGCCAAGAAAAAATTAAACACTGCTCACAATCCTGCCTGATTACCTCCTCCACCACTGTTACTCTTCTGCCTTAACTTCTTGTCTGCATATCACATAAGATACAAACAGTTATGACTAGGATATATTTAAAGACAAGAGCCCACTCCATCAATGTATCCTACATACCATCCTCTGTCTGCTCCAACTTCTTACCCTACTTTTCATATCCAACACATCTTTCCATTTTTGCCCAGAAAACTACTGCAAACATTCAACAGCAATTAAACCCAGTCTTTTTATGTCGATTCAGAAGTTTGTGAGCATCACAAAACAAATGAAGCTAATCAGAATTTAAAAGTATATAAAAATATGAGACATCTCTAACATGAAGTCAAGTACTAAAACAACATAAAGCATCTTGAGAGAGAAGGACTATTAATACCAGAATAATGGAAACCTTTGCATTCAAAATAATCAGAAGAAAAAATGTAATGTTATAAATGTTATAAATTATAAATATATAATGTTATAAATGCTATAACAATATGTTAAAAAATATAAATGAAACCTAAAAAAAAAGTACAGCAGTTAAGTCAGAAACCTTGATTTTAACCCTGACACCACAGAATCGTCTGTAGCATCATAAGGTGCCATCCTGGAGGTCCCCATGCACTGGCAGGACTGAGCAGCACTATATCCTCAGACTCTTGCATTGAATCATCTCACCACTATCATACCATGACCCAGCTCCCTACTGAAGATCACTTTTCAGTTTCTGTTACCTTTGTACATTTGCTATTCCCATATTATGTTTCTTTACATCCTACAAATGAGAGAGATCATTCAGTGCTTCTTTCCTTCTGACTAAATTTACTCAACATATATTCCTTCTGTGTAGCAACAAGTTTCACTATACCTTCTTCTCTTCTAGCTGAGTAGTATTCTATTGTCTGTATGTGACATAGTTTCTTACTGAGTCATCTATTCTTAGACTCAGCTGTTTCCAGATTTTGGCTATTGTGAATAGTATCCCAATAAACATAGGAGTGCAAAAGTCTGAGTCTTTAGGGTGGATACCAAAAAGTGGAATTGCTGGATCATAGGGAAACTCAATTCTTCTTTTTGAGGTGTCCATATTGCTTTTCAAAGAACTGAACTGGTTGACCTTCCCACTAGCAATGAAAGACAATCTCCCCCTCCCCCACCCGCATCCACACCAACACTGGTTGTTTTTGTTTTAGTTGTTTGTGATATATCCCAATCTCCCTGGTGTGAGATGATAGATCATAGTTCTTTTGATTTGCATTTCCCAATGATAAGTGATGTAGAAAAAAATTTCAGATATCTTTTGGTCATCTATATATCTTCTTTGAGAAAATTTCTGTTCTAATCTCCCCTCCATTTTTTATAGAGCTTAGTTTTGTTTATTTCTTGTAAAATAATACAAGTACATTTTATGTATCTTGGCTATTAATCCTTTATCAGATGATAAGGGCAAGTCAGATGAAAGCAAATATTGTCTCCCAATTTATGTGGTGTCTTTTTATTCTGCCCATCATTTCTTTGTTAATGCAGAATCTTCTTGGTTTGATGTAGTCCAAAATGTTTATCATTTGCATTATCTAGGCCAATGGCATTGAATCATTGATGATGCCTTTAGATTCAATATAATAAAATGCTCTACTTCTGTTTTCCTCAATGTAATTTATGGATTTATGTCTAATGCTGAGATTTTTAATCTGCTTGATTTGACTTTTGTGTATGGTGTTAGAAAGGAGTCTGAATTCATTTATTGCATGTGACAGACAAGTTTTCCTAATACCAGTTGTTGATCAGGTTTTCCTTGCTCCACTTAATATTTTATCCTCTTTATCAAAAATTAACTATTAATATTACTTGAGGATCTGTATTTTGATTCTCAACTATTCCGTTAGTCTACTAATCTTTCTTTACTCCAGTAACACACTGTTTTAATTATTGCCACTTTATAGTACAATGTGAAGTTGGGAATAGAGAGACCTCCTATCCTTTTTTTCCCCTAGGACTGCTTTGGCTATTTGTGCTATTTTATTACTCCACGTAAATTTTAACAATGTTTGGGCTGGAGAGATATTTCAGTGGGTAGAACACTTATCTTTCATGAAGCCTACCTGTTCTGGATTCCTAGCACCCTATATAGTCTCAGAACCTATCAGGAATGATCCTTGAGCACAGAGTCAGGAGTAATCCCTAAGCACTGACAGGTGTGGCTATGCAACAGAAAGAAAAGAAACATTTAATAGTGGTATTTATCTATAAAAATTTTGTGGTTATTTCTACGTGGACCAAATTGAATCTATATAATTCTTTATGCAAGATTGTCAGTAGATAATATTTATCCTTCCAACCCATGAACAGTTATCTTTCCATTCCCTCGTGTCCTCTTTTTTTTTAATATGGATATATAGGGCTATTTTTTTTTCTCTTTTAGGTTTTGAGTCACATGCAGTGATACTAGGTTACTTCTGGTATTGGACTAAGACATTATTTTTTCTGGTGCTCAGGGGATCAGATGGGATGCTGAGGATTAAACCTGGGTTGAACACTTTGCATGGACTCACTGTACTTACTCTGTAGATACATGATCTATCATTTTCTCTGCATGTCTTTTCCCATTTTTATTAAGCTGATTCCTAGATACTTTCTTGCTTTTCTAAATCACAATTGTGAATGGAATTTCTAAAAATTTTTCTCTCTTCTATTTAATGCTTTATGTATAGAAAAGACATGGCCTAGATGCCAGAGTGATAACACAGTGGGTATAACTTTTGCCTGCACTTGGCTGACCTGGTTTTGATCCCTGGCATCCAGTATGGTCCCCTGAGTTTTCCAGAAGTAATTTTAAGTGTAGAGCCAGTAGTAACCTCTGAGCCTTGTGTTGGTCAATACACACACACACACACACACACACACACACACACACACACTTATATATATTGAATCATGGTGATGAGAGTGAGAAACCATGTCACGTGCTTGATCTTAGCAGGAAGGATTTCAGTTTTTCACTGTTGAGTTCCATTTATTGTTATGGGCTTTGGGTAAATGGCTTTGACTATATTAAAGTTCCTTCAATCTCCATTTTATTCAAAGTTTTTATCATGAGTGAGTGTTTACTCTTGTCAAATGCATTATCTGCATTTATTGATATGTCCATATGCTTTTTCCTTTTATTATGGTGTATTATGTTAACTAACTTGTTACATCAAACCATTCTTGCATTCTAGATTATTCCTACTTGGCCATGATGTATGATTTTTTTTTGGGGGGGGTACTGGTGGGGGATTCAATTTGCTAACATATTGGGGTTTTTTTTTGTTTTGTTTTGTTTTTCTTTTTCTTTTTTCTTTTCTTTCATATTGTTGAGGATCATTTCATCTGTGTTTATCAGCCAGATAAGTCTGTAGTCTTATTTGAAGTCTGTCTGGTTTTGGTATCAGGATGATGTTTGCCTCAAATAAGCTGTTTGGAAGGATTCCTATTTCTTAGTTTTTTAAAGAATCTTAAAAGGATTAACAATAGGTCTTTAAAACTCACTAGTGAATCATATAGGTTTGGGTTTTTGTTTGGGGAAAGTCTTAGATCAGAGGCTAAGAATAATTATTCAGAGCAACAGCAGTAGCATTGCATCATGTTATGTACAAAATCCTTGATCACAGATATATTTTTTTCTCTCTTATGTACCAAAACAACCTACAGAAATAACTTTCCACAACACTATGGCAACCATTCATCTAACAAATACTAAAAACACAATCCCCTTATTTTTCACTCATCCGTAAAAAAAAAAAAAAAAAAAAAAAAAAAAAAAAAAAACAAAAAAAACAGGAATAAACATCAAGGAAATGTCATCCTGTCCCATCTCTTCAAAGCCATTTAACATCTTTTTCTTGGTTATTGAAATCAAGTGTACCACTTATTTATCTGTATAAACTCTCTTTCTATTTGCAGGGGATGTGATCAACCTTGGTGACAGACAGCTTACCGTTATGCATATGCCTGGCCACTCCAGGGGCAGTATTTGCTTACATGACAAAGATCGGAAGATTCTCTTCAGTGGAGATGTTGTGTATGATGGCTCACTAATTGACTGGCTCCCGTACAGCAGGATAAATGACTATGTTGGAACCTGTGAAAGGCTTATAGAATTAGTAGACAGAGGTCTTGTTGAGAAGGTGCTTCCAGGGCACTTCAATACCTTTGGTGCTGAGAGGCTTTTTCGTTTGGCTTCTAACTATATTTCAAAAGCTGGGATATGCCACAAAGTATCTACTTTTGCCATGCGATCTCTTGCAAGTTTAGCTCTTCGTGTAACAAATTCTAGGACCTTATCGTAGTTTCTATGTAATAATTTATTCTGATTAACTCTATAAACCAATTCATTTGTGATTCCTTGTGAGCAATTCAAGATGAGCTTTTATACCACTACTGTATCTTACGTAAAAAGAGAGTGAGAATGAATAAGCCAAAATTGGAAGTTCTTAGTTGACTTTTTTTTTCCCCTTCCAAATAGAAAACCTCTTCAATAAGCTTAGTATTTACCAAAATTGTCATGTTATATTATTTGCTTTAGAATTACTTAAAAGTTTTTCAGATGGGGAAGTAAGCAGGTAAAAGCAGTTAGCCTTGCTCTCATTTCTTTTATTTTCTAGACACAGAAAAAAATCACACATAAAGAGTTATATGTTTAAAAAAAAAGTTATATGTTTATATTTCAAATTTGGTATTTTGAGTATATTATTTAGAAAGAAACATTTTAGGGTTTTAAACTATAATAAAACTCAATACAAAAATAAAAACTAACATTTAAAATGACAACTAAGACACTATTGTTTTGGTACTGAATTTTATGCTTAATTTTATTTATTCTTAATGTTATTATAGCATTGGATGTTGCATAATTTTTACTTATAAAGAGTACAGTGAAGTTTTATTGCAAAGCTTTAAATATAGATTGCAGAATGCATCAGTAAAAGACACTATATCTTGTTATTATGTAAATGTAATATTTTCATTACAGTCATAAAGTGAAATTCAAATGTCTGTAATTTAATTATGAATTGTCAGATTCTTTAAAAGGACACTGTCAGGAAAACTTGAAAATATACACATGCAAAATAATTTTTATTATATCCTATTTTAATATCAATAGCTAGTCTTTCTTGTTAATAGCTTCATTATATGTCATTTTATAGTAACAGAACAACTATAATGATCTACAACACCTGATATAAACCATTCTTTTATTTAACATAAAATACAGAAAGCTTTTCAGATTCATTTCAAAATGAGCATTAGCTATTTTGACTTCAAGCTAGTTACCTTTTTTTATCCTGATTCACAACACCTATTCTTGTTCAGTATTCTTTGTCCTTCGTGGAAAGAAGTCTATGTAAAGTTATAGAAAAGGTGAACCCACTGTTCAGTAAAATTTTTTGATTTGGTGCTCTAAATAATTTATTATGAAGCCTTTAAAATAATTCATAATAGTTTTTTAAAGTTATTTTCAAAGCCTTTTTATTATTGACATTTCTAAACCAACTGAGATACCTTTGGAAATCAGATTTTTTTATTATTAGAAGATCCAGATAGTTGCATTTCTTAAAAATTATGAAATTTCTCCTAGCCCATTCTTTGTTCAGTGCATATATATATACATACACATATATATTAAGTCACACACACATTAAGTCACTCACGTATATGCAGAGCACTGTACTAAACACTGTGGAACTCAAAGAGATTATATCCTAGCTGAAAGTAGATGTAGAAGGCAAACAAAATATGAAAACAATAGTAAATTCAGGTTGACAGTACAAATTATACATGAGTATCAGGGACATAAATGGTGGTATTTATTTACTTAAAAGTTCCTGAAGGAAGAGTTTTTGAGTCATTTACATGGGATTATTCGTTATATAGTAAGAAAGATCCAGAGAAGTTATAAAAGCCTTGCTTTATAGAGCAGATTATTCCTTGTGAGAATTAAGTTTTTCAGGTATCTTACATATGTCAGATATCAAGTATTTAGCAGGAATAATTTGTTTGTGATTGTTTGTAAACTGTACTGCATGTGCCACCACATGTACTTTATTTAAATTTAACAGAGATCATGATTGTTCAAATGTAAAATGTCATGGGAATTTCTCTGTGATTGTTATTTAATAAGGCAGTCAACTTATTTCAACTTGATAATGCAACAACAAGAATACAAATTTGGTTCAGGGCAATTATAAACAATCACATAATGAGCCTTAAATATAGCCATTATTTTTATATCAGTAGCACAATGGAAAAAAAAAAGGAAAATAAAACAACCAAAAGTCCTTAACCATTGACCATTTTGTCATGCTTTAGTTTTTTAGTTGTTGTTTTTGTCAGGGTATAGTAGTAACTAATTTTTATTAGAAAATATTTAAGTTGAAAATCCTTACGTTGGGTTTCCTTAAAATGTGATTTTTTTCCAAACCACTCACTTTTAAATATTCTAGTTTTTCTTCAGCTTTTCAAATTGTACCAAAACATAAGACTATGATATATTTTAGTATTGCTTTTATGTGAATAAATTATGGAAATGATTTGTCATATATTTAGTGCCCCAGCTATGCATTCTAAAGTGTACATTCTTTAATCCTGGCCCCAGTGCCAAGAAAAAATTTCACCAACCTCACACATTGTTACTTTGAGGAAGCTGGTAGTTGAACAAAGATCTGCCTGCCTCCTTAACTGTGTTCTTCCTCTTATTCTTGCACAATAATATAAAATTGGCAAAGTGTATTTTAACTTTCCAAGATGCCTCATGTGCCAAGAATATATCAATGTTAAAGCATCATAGCATATTTTACAAAAAAAGCTTTAAAAAATATATTTTCACCCTGACAGTGACCCTTGTTGTAATCTATGGTTCTGGAAATAATAGTATTTAAGTACAGTTCAAAATTGTCAAAAGTTGTAGGACATTTAGAAATATTTTTGATTATTTATATTGTTAATAACAATCTTTGGGAATTAATTTTCCTTTTTGGTATTTGCTTTTAGCTGAGATGTCTAAAACAATTGAAAACTTTGTATGTTGTCTTAATATAAGTAATGACTATGTGTAGTTGTTTGTATATGGGATAGTAATATGAATGTGACATGCACAAATTGTCCTGTTACAGTTTTTAGGTAGATGTAAACATTTATGTGATTATTAAAATGAACATTTTATTTCAGTCTATCATTAGTACATTTAATGTTAGTAAATTCTTATTCAATTTCTTGCAAGACTATTTCTTTATTAGTTTAGTAGATATGACAGTTCAAATAAGTGCAAAGAAAATGAATTGCTTCAGACAATGCAGTGTGTAGAGTGCTTGTCTTTCAATTGGCTGACCCAGATTTGATCCCTTACACCATATACAGTTCCCCAGTCCTCACCAGGAGAGATCCCTGAGCATAAAGCCAACAGTAAGAGCTGAGCTGGAAATGGTCCCCAAACAAAAACAGAACAAAAGAAGATGTATTGTTGTACATATATATATTTTTTTTTGTTTTGTTTTTGGGCCACACCCGGAAATGCTCAGGGGTTACTCTTGGCTATGTGCTCAGAAGTTGCTCCTGGCTTGGGGGACCATATGGGACACCGGGGGATCGAACCGCGGTCCGTCCTATGCTAGCGCAGGCAAGGCAGGCACCTTACCTTTAGCGCCACCGCCCGGCCCCTACATATATATTTTTAATTATTGATGTGGGGGAAATCCCTTTAATCAAAATTTTAATTTTAAGTTAATTAAAGACCTAAATGTGAAAAAACATCTATACATTATAAACATATGTATGCTAAAACTTGACCTTAAGATATTCTGATAAGAAACAAAAAATCATGGGGCTGGAGCAATAACAAAGTGGGTAGGATGTTTGTGTTGTACGCAGCTGTCCCGGATTCAATTCCCAGCATCCCAAATGGTTCTTGAGCCTGTCAGGAGTAATTTCTGAGCAAAAAGCCAGGAGTATCCACTGAGCACTGCAAGTTGTGGCCCAAAAACTAACAAAAAGCAACAACAAAAAATTACATAAATTTAAGTATCTTAGAATGCAAATATTTGGAAAAGAGTTTTCAAATTTCTTTTGGAAGCAAATTATAGTACTTTCCTTTCGATGGCTTAGAGAAACATTCTTTATATTTATTTTAAAAATAGCTTTTTTAATATAAGTCACAAATATTCATATTTATTTTTAACTTCCTGTGTGGAATTTCCTCTTTATTCTTAGATTTGTGACTGGGCCTGTGAATTAAAAGCACAAACAACATATAATAGACTGCTCCTAGGAATATACCCTAGGGCCCCCAAACACAGTAGAGAAAAGCCCCCCCCTTTTTTTTTTGCTTTTTGGGCCACACCCTGTGACACTCAGGGTTTACTTTTGGCTATGCGCTCAGAAGTCACTCCTGACTTGGAGAACCATATGGGACTCTGGGGGAATCAAACCAAAGTAGGTCCATCCTAGATCAGCCGCATGCAAGGCAAACGCCTTACTGTGTGCTATCCGGCCCCAGCCCTTTGCATTTCTATGTTCATAGCATATTTCTAGCATATTTCTTCTATTCACCATAAAAGCTGGAAATGGCAAATTTCCAAGAACACATGAGTAAGTAAATAAACTATGGTACATCTACACAATGGAATACTACACAGCTATTAGGAAAAATAGTCATGACACTTGTTAATACATGGATGGATATGGAGAGTACTATGCTGAGCACAATGAATCAAATGGAGAGGGATAGATGTAGAATGATCCACACACGGGGCCGGAGAGATAGCATGGAGGTAGGGTGTTTGCCTTGTAGGCAGAAGAACAGTGGTTCGAATCCCGGCATACCACATGGTCCCCCGAGCCTGCCAGGAGCGATTTCTGAGTGTAGAAGCAGGAGTAACCCCTGAGCACTGCTGCCTGCGACCCAAAAACCAAAAAAAAAATTAAAAAAGAATGATCACACATTTATGGGAAATAAAAATGAGATAGTATGGTAAAATATCCAAAGACAATAGAGACAAGGACCAGGAGGACCAGTCCATGATAGGAAGTTTTCCACAAATAGTTGGGGAGTGGTTAGGACAGAGAAGGGACCATCAGGATAATTATAGTTGGAAATTATCGCTTTTGATAAGAGTTGGGTGCTGAAAGGAGATAAAGTAATATGCTGGTACCTCTAAAGTAACAATATTGCCAACCAGTGTCTTGAAAATAAAAAGAGGGGGGCCGGCGCAGTGGCGCTAGAAGTAAGGTATCTGCCGCCAAGCCAGGAGCGACTTCTGAGCGCATAGCCAGGAGTAACCCCTGAGCACTGGAGGAGAGGAGAAGAGAGGAGAGGAGAGGAGAGGAGAGGAGAGGAGAGGAGAGGAGAGGAGAGGAGAGGAGAGGAGGGGAGGGGAGGGGAGGGGAGGGGAGGGGAGGGGAAGGGAGGGAGGGGAGGGGAGGGGAGGGGAGGGGAGGAGAAGGGAGGGGAGGGGAGGAGAAGGGAGGGGAGGAGAAGGGAGGGGAAGGGAGGAGGGGGAGGGGAAGAGGGGAGGAGGGGGGAGGGGAGGAGAGAGGAGGGGAGAGGAGAAGAGGGGAGGAGAGAGGAGGGGAGAGGAGAAGAGAAGAGAAAATAAAAAAGAAAGAAAAGAAAAGAAAAAAAGAAAAGAAAAGAAAAGAAAAGAAAAAAGAAAAGAAAGATATAGAGACAGAATGTCTGCCACAGAGGCCAGGCAAGTCAGAGAGCACAAGGGAAACTGAGAATACTGATGGCTGGAAATGTGCACTGAAGGCTGAAGGGTATTAGATATTGTATGACTGAAACTCAATGATGAACAACTTAGTAACTGTATCTCATGGTGATTCAATTAAAGAAATTTTTTAGGGTCACAAGATTACAGTGGTATGACATTTGCCTTGCATGCAGGATGGATTGTGGTTTGCATCCCGGTACCTCATGTGGTCCCCAAAGCCTTCCAGGAGCGATATCTGAGCACAGAGCCATGAGTAACCCCTGAACGTTGCCGGGTATGACCCCAAAAATCAAAAAAAAAAAAAGAATTTATTTTAAATTTTTGATAGCATTCAAGAAACAAAGAAATACGTTGAGAGAAGCTCAGACCTCTGACATGATTCTTGGGGTCTTGTTATGGGTTCCCACAGTGTTGGGAAGACATTTGGGAAGGCATCAAACTCAGAACCTAGTACATGTTAGGCATGTACGCCACCTTTGTTGCAAAATCATCCCATGTACTGCACCTCCAGGCCCAGGTGAACAATTCTGAATCAGGGTGTGCATGAAATAATGCAAACCAGGCTGAGGGTGAAACACATGTAGTCTGGCAGTCTTCTACATAGTATGGAGCTCACTGTCTGCCAGAACTACCATTTTTATTGAGTACCAAGATCATCCCTCGGTGGGGCAGAAAAACCCACTCGGGTTTACAAGTAAGACAATCTTTGTTTCCGGTGAAACCAAGTTGTTACCAAACAGATACAAAGAAACCAGTGATGAACTTTGTTTTAGGTAAAATAAGGTGTAACCCAACAATTAGCTGTAACCCCAGCCTGTCAATTCTTATTTAACATTTATAATAATCCATATTACTGAAATAAATACTGTGGAGAAATAGAGGAAATAGATGAATATAAACTTAACACAATTTTTTCAGTTTGGGGCCACACCCAGAAGTACTCAGTTTACTCCTGGTTCTGCACTCAGGAAGTGCTCTGCTCACTATCTCTTTAGCCCCCCCAAAATGAATATATATATATATATATACATATATATATTTCCCCCCGAATATGTATATATATTTAAAGTTTTGTGAATGTATCTTATATTGCCAAGCCAAATAGAGATTCTGGTAGACTATTGAGAAAAATGAGACACAATGGGAAAAATAAAGCAAAAACAATGGAATCATTCACCAAGAAATAAAAAAGAAAGCACATATATTGAGGGATTGTTTTCTATTGAGCTATGTTTATTATTTCATGCTTTTGAAAATATCTGACCACTGAAGAGATTAAAATGGACTTCTAAAATAGTAAAATAATGATTTTTTTGTTTTGTTTTTGTTTTTGGGTCACACCTGTCAATGCTCAGGGGTTACTCCTGGCTCTATGCTCAGAAATCACTCCTGGCAGACCATATGGGATGCCAGGATTCGAACCACCGACCTTCTGCATGCAAGGCAAACGCCTTATCTCCATACCATCCCTCCAGTCCCAATAATGATATTTTTATGACTAAAACCCTGAAAAGATAAAATCATTAAATGTAGGCCTAAAGTTCACCAAGAGAGACACACACATTTATCTATCTATGCTGTGGACCACAAGGATCACTCTGTAGTACTCTGGGAGGTTTGTGATATCTTGGATTGAACATGGGCTATGCATGCGAAGGCATGTGTTCTTGACTACCTCCACAGGTCCTAAGAGTTGGATTATTGTCATAAATCTGTAAAATCGCTTTTTACTTTTACCTTTTCTGAGTTAATTAGCACAAGTACCCTTAATTACATCAACCCTGACCCTTAGGTGACTTATGTTAAGCTTTAGTGTATAAAAGTGGCAGGAAAAGCAGTGGGGAGAAGTTTGGCTGACTCAGTAACATCCAATGAGCTACTCAACAACCTCTGTCTGAAATGCACTTTTCCGTTACTCTGGTGTGTGTGTGTGTGTGTGTGTGTGTGTGTGTGTGTGTGTGTGTGTGTGTAAAACTACAAGTTGAGACCCCCACGGTATTGGCGTCCAAACAGGGACATGAACACTTCAAAACTGTGAGTGGTATTGAATAACAAAACTGGTATCACCTTTGTCAGCCCTTTCTTGCTGAACTGAATGTGCTATACCCTCTGCTGGAGTATTAGCTTACATAACCCTCCATCTGAGTTGCCTCATACTACTCTGTGAGGGTACTTAACAACATTTTTCAACATTTCAACCCACATTTTTCAAGATAAACTGACCGGGCCGGGCGGTGGTGCTAAAGGTAAGGTGCCTGCCTTGCCTGCGCTAGCCTTGGACGGACCGCGGTTCGATCCCCCGGTGTCCCATATGGTCCCCCGAGCCAGGAGCAACTTCTGAGCACATAGCCAGGAGTAACCCCTGAGTGTTACTGGGTGTGGCCCAAAAATCAAAAAAAAAAAAAAAAAAGAAAGAAAGTAGCATATCCATTAAAAGTTCTTCCATGCACATGCCCCAAGAAAGGAAGAGTGCTTTTACAGTAATGAAATCCTTACTCAAAAGACATTCCTGTGGCCGGAGCCCTGGTGCAGGCGGTAGGGCGCGTTTGCCTCGCACATGCTAACCCAAGACAGACTGCAGTTCGATTCCCCCAGCGTCTCATATGGTCCCCTAAGCCAGGGGCGATTTCTGAGCGCATAGCCAGGAGTAACCCCTTGAGCGTCACCAGGTATGGCTCAAAAGCAAACAAACAAATAAGCAAAAAAAAAAAAAAAAAAAAGACTTTCCTAAGCAAAATTGTGTTAAAGATATCTGACAAATATGTGCAGGATACAAGTGTAAAGAGTTATCATTCAAAAGACTCTCCCATTGTCGTACAGGACCCTGCAGAATGGGCGATGTGGAAACTGTAAGTCAGTGCTGGCAATTCAGGCCTTAGGTACTGTTAAATGGTTCAGTGTTTGAAATGGCTATGGATTCATTAACAGAAATGACACTAAGCAAACAGCTTAAGAAGAGAAACAACCCCAGGAAGTCTTTCTGCAATGTTGGAGATGGGGAGATGATGAAGTTCGATTTCATGAAAGCATTAGAAAGGTCCAGAAGCTACTAATGTAACAGGGCCAGAGGGAATACCAGTGCAAGGCAGCCACTTCATTCCCGATTTACATAGGTCCCACGAATCAACTTTCAGTCTTGCCCAGCTGAGGCTCCCTCAGGTGGGAGAGAACCAGGCAGTGAAGGGAGCAAATTGGAGGCTCAGAGCAATGTCCCACCACCCTTCAACAGAAGGCGCTTTGTGAGAGTCCCAAGGCCCCTCAACCAGCTGCAGCCAATTGAAGGCACTGTGGGTATGAATATGTTTATGTCTGTCCATGTTGTAAGCAGTTTTCTCTTTTTTCTTTTTTTTTCTTTGTTCTTTCCCTCGGGGGTCTCAAACTCGCGGCCCTCGGGCCGTTTGCGGCCCTCCGTACAACATTTTGTGGCCCGCAGCTGGCCTTCAAATATCGCAGTATTCGCGATTATTTGCTTACCGAATAATCGCAATAAAAACCGCATTAGTAAGAAAAAAATCGCATTAAACATTCGCATACCCGAGCAGTTCCGTTTGGGGTATGCAAATGTTTAATGCGATTTTTTGCGAGTTTTTTCCCACTAATGCGATTTTTTATTGCGAATATTCGGTAAGGGAAATCCCTTATGCGGCTCTGCCTCACCCTGACTTTGCCTCCTGCGGCCCCCAGGTAAATTGAGTTTGAGACCCCCGGGCAAACACCTTCCTTTTGGGGCTCAGAGTGTTCTCCTATATCTTTTCAGATTTGTGCTGGGGGGGGGGGCGGAGGGTGGGGAGGGAGGGGGGGGGGGGAGAGAGAGAGAGAGAGACAGAGAGACAGAGAGAGACAGAGAGACAGAGAGAGAGACAGAGAAAGACAGAGACAGACAGAGAGACAGAGAGACGGAGAGAGAGGAGAGAGAGAAAGAGAGAAAGAGAGAGAGGAGAAAGAGAGGAGAGAGAGAGAGAGAAAGAGAGAGAGAGAGAGAGAGAGAGAGAGAGAGAGAGAGAGAGAGAGAGAGAGAGAGAGAGAGAGAGAGAGAGAGAGAGAGAGAGAGAGAGAGAGAGAGAGGAGAGAGAGAGAGAGAGAGAGAGAGAGAGAGAGGAGAGGAGAGAGAGAGAGAGAGAGAGAGAGGAGTCACCGCTGGCAACCAAGATGACCTCATGAAATGGCTTCTTCCAGTGGATCTTTGGTGATTCTGATAAGCAGACACAGGAGATCATCACCCTCACTGCTCTTCATGACAGATCATTTTATCAGCTGATCACTTTCTGATATTTCCCCCATCCCTGGATCTTTTATCAGACATCTGTCAAATCACTTTTTACTTTGATCTTTTCTGAGTGAATTAGCAAAGTCCCCTAATTACATCAACCCTTACCCTCAGGTGATTTATGTTAAACTTAGGCCTAAAAAGTGGCAGGAAAAGCAGCAGAGAAAAGAAGCTTGGTTGACTAAGAGCCAAGGAGCTGCTCAACAAACTCTGGCCTAAATTCACTTTTCCTCAGGATTCTGTTTGATTACTTGTGTGAAACTGCAAGCTGAGACCCCACATTGATTTTTGTTTATATTTGTTGGATTTTGGTTTAGAATTTCACCCTTAGTGATGCTCAGGATTTACTCCTGGCTCTGAATTCAGGAATCATACTTGGCAGTGCTCAGGGTACTGTCAAATGCTGAGGGTCAGTATGCCATGTTTAAAACAAGTGGCTCACTTACTGTCCTATATCTCACATACAGAGTTTGGTATTTTTAGGTGGGTTTTTGTTGTTGTTGTTGTTGTTTTGCCACACCCAGTGACGCTCAAGGTTTGCTCCTGGCTATGCACTCAGAAATAGCTCCTGGTTTGGAGGACCATATGGGACACCAGAGGATTGAACCACGGTCAGTCCTAGGTTAGCGCATACAAGACAAATGCCCTACTGCTTACACCACGGCTCTGGCCCCAAGAGTTTGGTTTTTGTTTGTTTGTTTGTTTTCGGCCACACCGGTTTGATGCTCAGGGGTTACTCCTGGCTAAGCGCTCAGAAATTGCCCCTGGCTTGGGGGGACCATATGGGATGCCAGGGGATCAAACCGTGGTCCTTCTTTGGCTAGCGCTTGCAAGGCAGACACCTTACCTCTAGTGCCACCTCACCGGCCCTGACTTTGGTATTTTTAATAGAAATATATAATCAAAGAAATCCATAAGAAATGAAGAATACATTGGTCTCTGCGATTCTATTTTTGGTTTCTTTTTAACAACACTTTTGGACTTTAGGTTCATAATGACCAAAAAGCATTTGAGACTCAGTAGTGATAATATCATGGAGACCACACCAGGTCCTCAGGTCAGGTGCAGGAGGAATTTCCATTCTGCTAGAGACACATTTCCTGCATCTGGCAGTGCTGCTATCAGTAAAAATGGATTATTGATTGTGGGGTTGCAAATAACAACAATGTTCAAAAGAGCATCCATACAGGGTGGCATATCAAAAGAATAAAGTATACCATTTAAACGTATTTGAAGAAACTGAATGACTTGGAAAATGAGAAATGTTAGGAGCTCAAGAAGCCTTAGAACAAGTTGATACAGGGCTTGTGGCCAGTTAAAATAGTCATTATCCATATGTTAGTGACATTGTTGGGGGTAAAGATGTAAAAGCAGGCCTCAGGGATAAAATATCCCCAGTTTCATTCTGCAATCATACTGAAGTATCTCCCTCCCTGATGATTCATCATTGCTTCATAGATCTATAATTCTACTTTCTTATTGATAATTGCTCACTCTTGCAGTTCGATTTTTGCATCTACTTCAATTACATTCATGCTTTTAAATTTTTTCCTCTTCAATAGATTTTTAATGGCAGAGGAAGTCTAGAAAATTCTCTTAGGCAAATATTTTTAGCAAGAAAAAAAAAATGAACCATGCATTTTGGTTTTGGTTTGGGACCACACCCAGAAGTTACTCCTAACTTTTCAGTGAGGGATCACTCTTAGCAGTGCTGAAGGACCATACATGCCACAATAGCCACATGTGATATTAGCACCTTACTTGCTGTCCTAGCTCTCTGGCCTCAAATTTTTCGGGTTTAAATCTAAGAAAATTAATGTTAAGAGGACAATATTTTTTAAAAATCAGGAGAATCCATATTATAATTTGGTTTTCTTTTGAAAAATCTGAAAATCTAATATTTGGGAAACTATTTCAATATAGCACTAATTGCTGGGTCTGAATAATATCTTTTGTTCGTTTTGTTTTGCTTTTGAGTCACACACAGTGGTACTCAAAGGTTACTCCTGGTTCTGGGCTTAGAAATCATGCCTAACATATGTTGGGGACCATATGAGATACCGAGGACAGAACCCGGGTCAGCCACATACAAGGCAAATGCCCTCCCTACTCATTGTACTATTACTCAGGCACAACATAACAATCTTTTAATATAAGATTTCAATGTCCTGGGGGCCGAAGAGATCTTGGAGGTAAGGCATTTGCCTTGCATGCAGAAGGATGGTGGTTCGAATCCTAGCACCCCATATGGTCCCCGAAGCCTGCCAGGAGCGATTTCTGAACGTAGAGCCAGAAGTGACCCCTGAGCACTGCCAGGTATGACCCCCCAAAAAATATTTCAATGTCCCAATTTGTCAAAGTTATATGACAAATTAAATTCAGTCTTCTTTTATATTCAGTCTTCTTTTATATCTTATTATATCCAGTCTATTTTACACAATTTTTTATTTTTTAAACTTGCTTTATAATTATTGGTATTTGTATTTGTTAAATTTGATCTTTCTTAGTTATGAGCTGCCCCGTGTCTTCTATTTTTCCAAATCTAAATTTCAGTACATTCAGACAGCTAAGATTTGAGAATATTTTGTGTCAATAATACCTAAAACAGGGCCAAGTCATTCTCATTCTTCTTATTTTTAGAGCCATTTTTGTTATGCTTCCCGACTTCTACTTCTAGAGCTAAAGAACACCATTGTTCATTTAATTTATTACAAAACTTAATCATAGATTTCCTAATTTAATCATTGGACCTGGTCACCATTTGCAAATGAAAGTCAGAACACAAACCGCCCTCTTGTGGTTTGACTTAATATTGCATTATATGTTATATGATTTGTAATATTCTATTGCTCATTCTAAAAACAATTATTTCTGTAAAGGCTGTCATAAAGATTTGCCCATTGCGTGGAAATGGACAAAAAATACTACTGAATTTAACAAATTTTTCATATTATATTATTTTAGTGGCATATATCTTTGATTTTCTGTTGAAGTTATTTTATATTTCTACACAGTAGAAAAGATGTCTCAAAATTAATACTAATGCAAATAATTCTTTTTTTTATTTTTTGGTTTTGGGTCACACCTGACAGCACTCAGGGGTTATTCCTGGCTCTGTGCTCAGAAATCGCCCCTGGCAGGCACAGGGAACCATATGGGATGCCGGGATTCGAACCACCGTCCTGCATGAAAGGCAACGCCTTACCTCCATGCTATCTCTCCGGCCCCGCAAATAATTCTTGAATTTAGCAATATTTTAAGCATTTTTTCCTAATAAATATAAAATAAAAAATTTTTCTTAAAACATTACCACAAACATTTAATCTTACTGTCCTGTAAGGTATTAACTAATTTTGTATCTATAATCACTCTTTTCAGCATTCTTGATTATATGTATAAATGTTTTTGAAAATTTCTTTTCAACTAAGTATAATATTTTATGCTATCATTTTATATTGACATGACATCACACCACATTTTTATTTTGATTGTTATACTTTAGCAGTTTATATAGTTGATATTTTGTTTATTATATTTCAATGACTCATAAAAAAGGTTAAGAAATATATAAATTAAAACTGCACAAAGCTATAGTGATCTTGAGGTAAAAAGAACATTTGGGTTCAGTACAGATTTTGTGTGCAGTATGTATAGAGTTCTAAAGTAAAAGAATCTCCACAAAGATGATATACTTCTCTTCTCTTCCATGATTGCATGACTGGTTATTCTTGGGATTTTGTTTCTCAATCAATAAAAAAAATATATAGTTTAGAGATAGTGAAATTATATGAAAAAGAAAAACTTTAGTTGAAAGTAATGAGAATAGGCTGAACAGCATTGTTTAAGTTGTTTAAGTATGGGAAAAGTTGCCTTGTAATCAGTCCTAAAATTTTGGAAGTTATGTGTACACAAAGAAGCCATTTCTGTCGTTTTGATTTAATAAGGAAAGATATTCATGTACTACAATCCAAACACAATGAATTACTATTTAAATAGACAGATTTTCTCAGTCTTCCTTCCTCCTTCCTTCCTTTCTTTTTTCTTTTCTTTCTTTTTCTTTTCTTTTTTTTTTTGTTTGTTTTTGTTTTTGTTTTTTTGTCTTTGTTCAAACCCGGCGGCACTCAGGGGTTACTCTTGGCTCTGTGCTCAGAAATTGCTTCTGGCAGGCTTGGGGACCCATAACGGATGCTGAGAATCGAACCCAGGTCCATCCCGGGTCTTCTGCGTTAAAGGCTAAAGCCCTACTGCTGTGATATCACTCGGATGATACTTTTATTTCTTTAGAATTGAGCTATAGCAACTTAGCAGTTGAGGTAAGTCCTAAAAAATCTTGGCAATATTGTTCTAATTGTGCCGTTTTTCTTTTTTTTCCAAGTGGAGTTGCAAAGAAACAAAGATATTGCCATCTAGTGGTTTACTTGAAGAAATTCAGCCAAATTATTTTTTTCAAGTTTTACATTTTCTTTATGTAAAATTAAATGAAAATACATTAAAATTCCTATTTATAAAAGTAATTATTAATATAATTTTCAAATTAGTTTTATGTTTAGTTACTCTTATTTTGTTTTCCATGTCATAGTCTCTATTAACCTCAGTAAAATATGAATTAGGTTAAAAATCTTTTCACAATTGAATAAAATATTAATTAAACCTTACAAGGAAATTACGTGTTATTGAAATGCTGAAACAAAATCAATGAATGAATACTTAAATTAGTAGTTCATGTCAAATATTAAAAAGCTATAAGATATATAGGTATATTCTAAATTACATAGATTTATGTAAAACTTACAATAACAATGTTCATTGATGTTTGGACTAAAATTAGGGTCTTATATTAGGATCTTATTTTGTTATTATTCCTATTACAACAAAATTGGCTTCAAAATAATATTTAATTAAATAAAACACTATTTTATTGTTGATTTTACTTACAAAACAAGACATATTTTTTTAAAACTCCAGTACAAAACACTTGATATCCAGATGTATAAAACTGTGAGTAGTAAGATTTTACTAAGAAAATTTAAAGATATAACTGTCATATCAAAGATTTTTATTTTGATGGTTTATATAGTCCAAGTAAAAGAGAATCACTCCATAGTACTACAAAATTACTTTTTTTCTGGACATGGAAAACAGATCATGGAGTTCCTTGTCACCCTAAATTGACTCACCATTTGACTATGATGGGGGTTTTCCCAGACTTTGCCTTGACTTTTCAAATCATCATGTACTCAATATTATCAAAAGAAATTTGTTTCTGAGCCTTCTTATTCTATTTATGTATTGTATATTTTTTAGATTTGGTACCACATCCAGTGATAATCAGGAGCTCCCACCTGACTGTCACTGGATCTTACCCTGTCCACTGCATCCCCTGTACAATCTCTTCAGATCCTCTCATTCTACTTTTGTTATTTGTTTGTTTGTTCTTGGGCCATACTCAGAAGAGCTCAGGGCTTACCCCTGGCTCTGTGTTCAGGGATAACTAACTTCTGGCTGGGCTTCCAGGGCCACGTTTGGTGTTGGGGATTCAAATTGAATTTATCTCATGCAAGGCAAGAACCTTACCCATTTTATGCTCTAGGCCCCAACTTTTAATGCAGTTTTTACTATTGTTCCTAAGTTCACACTGAGTAGAGTTCTGTTCATACCCTTGGTTAGGAGATTCCCAAAATGGAATCTATCCAGACTGAAATAAAAAAGAAAAAAATGCTTTAGCATGATTTCTTGTAGGGTAGAAACTAAAGTCTTGTATGGAAACAATGAAGTAAAGCACAGAGACAAATTGGCTCAGTTTATAATCCCTGTATAAATGATGACAATTTCTACTCTAAAAAAGGTTTCAGGGACAGAAATTGTCATGCCACTCTGGGTACTAATTAAGAAGTAAGGGGGGTAAAGGAGGCTTTGTTCTCTTGCTGCAGTCTCACTAAGCACATCCAATTGTTGTCGGACTCAGGTAACTGCAGATCCTTTGTTGTCAATATGGACAACAAAAATGCACACAGAGTGAAGAAGATTTTATTTTGTCATCAGGTTAGCAGGAAGTAGCCACATAGGACACACATAAGCCAAAGCTAATGACCACTCTCAATTTCTCACTTGACTTTTATAATTATGCAGTATACATTCATATTTACCAAGACTAATAGAGTAAAATAGACGCTTGAGTTTCTTTGGGTAAACTAAGTTACTAACTGATCAATAAAGGCAAATGTAGTAGAACTAAACTTCAATGTCTGTTTTTAAAGTGTGATCACCTTAGAGCATTTGTCCAAAGAAAATAAAATACAAGTGTCTATCAGTTTGCAGAAATGTCAATCTTTAAGATAACTTATTCAAGTTCTTATTAAAAATAAATAGTTGGGGCCAGAGTGATAGCACAATGATAGGGCATTTGACATGCATGCAGCTGACCCAGGAGGTCTGGTTTCTATCCCTGGTATACCATAAGGTCCCCCAAGCCTGCAGGGAGCAATTTCTGAACCCAGAGCCAGAAGTAACCCCTGAGTACTGCCAGGTGTGGCTCCCAATAACAAAGTCCAAAATAAATAAATAAAAAATATAATATAAAATATAAATAAAGAGTTTTGGGACCAGAGAGATAGTACAATGGTAAACCTTACAAGTGGCTCACTCAAGTTTGATTCCTGGTATTTGAACTTGTCAGGAGTAATCCTGAATCAGGAGTAATCCCTGAACACAGCCAGTCATGACACACCTCCCCCCCCCCCCCCAAAGAATACAGAACTTCTGTGAGAAGAGAAAAAGAAGTTACAACACAGGAAAAGACCAAGGAGCTACTATACGATTCTTGTAAAAATTTAGTTTTTAAGTAAGTGGCTACATAGAGCTCACCTAACAAAATCATGTATAGCACAAAGAAAAAAATCAAGAATAAAAAAAAAGAAATTAAAAAAACTATAAAGCATTTTCACATAGTCTCTCAAATACTGAATTAATATCTATGAGGGTAGGATTGAGCAATTTTTTGTGTGTGTGTGTGTGGTTTTTGGGTCACACCCGGCAGTGCTCAGGGGGTAATTCCTGGCTCCAGGCTCAGAAATTGTTCCTGGCAGGCATGGGGGACCATATGGGACGCCGGGTTTCGAACTGATGACCTCCTGCATAAAAGGCAAACGCCTTACCTCCATGCTATCTCTCCGGCCCCACAATTTCTATTTTTAACAAGAGCCAAGTTATTCTGTTTTGAGCTTTAAACTACTCTTAGTCTTCATTAATCAAACAAGACAAAACACTTTACTTGAAAAAAGCTTAAAGGGAGTCAAGGGTGAAAAAGTAGAACAATAGGTCAAATTTAATAGTCACTTACTTGGCTGGAGGTCTGGCAGATTATACAAAACATTTCTTAATTTATTATATAGGAAATAATTTCTTAACAGGTCTTATTACCAAGGATGGTAGCAGAAAGACTGAACATTTTATTCATTAATTCAAGAGTTACTTGCCAAGTACCAACTACATGGTGGGTGCTATGTTAAACATGAATTATAGAGGAAAAGATTTTTACCTTTAGGAAACTCTTGGTATAATAAAATGACTCCTAGACTTCAGTGAGAATAAAAAGCAACTTAGATACTTGTTAAGAATATGCGGGCCTGGAGAGATAGCACAGCGGCGTTTGCCTTGCAAGCAGCCGATCCAGGACCAAAGGTGGTTGGTTCGAATCCCGGTGTCCCATATGGTCCCCCGTGCCTGCCAGGAGCTATTTCTGAGCAGACAGCCAGGAGTAACTCCTGAGCAAAGCCGGATGTGGCCCAAAAAAACAAAAAACAAACAAACAAACAAACAAAAAGAATATGCTTGCTGAGCCAGAGAGATAGCATGGAGGTAAGGCGTTTGCCTTTCATGCAGAAGGTCATTGGTTCGAATCCCGGCATCCCATATGGTCCCCCAAGCCTGCCAGTAGTGATTTCTGAGCGTGGAGCCAGGAGTAACCTCTGAGCGCTGCCAGGTGTGACCCAAAAAAACAAAAACAAACAAACAAAAAAAAGAATATGCTTGCAGATGCTCAGTATCTACTTATGAAGAAAACTAGTCTTCTTTAGAAAGACAGAAAGTAAACAGACAAAAGTAAACAAAATTAAACAAAAATTAAACAAAAGTAAACAAAAATTTCAGGGTTTTTTTTTTTTTTTTGGGTGGTATTAGGGATGGCCTCCCAAGATAAGTTCAGTTGGGCAGGAGGTGCACTTAGCTATGTTTGACCCATTGGTGCATCCCTGACAATTCAGAGCTCTTATCTAAACTCTGATACTCAATAGTGCTGGTGAACCCACCAGGGCTATTTCCAGTAGTGTTCTAGATCGGGTTGGGGTGGGAGGGGAAACACAAACCAGGATAAAAATCCCATCTAGTGCATAGCAACCAAATCCTATGAGCTATCTCTCTGACCTGGTTGTGAGTTTCAGGAGATACATAAATATGTTATTTATCATTGACTCAGACCAAAAGGAAAGGCAAATAGAAGGAATGTGTGTTTTTTCAATGGGATATGGATATCAACTGGAATTCCTGGATAAAGGCTAGCAGTTTCTAGATAAAAATTAAGCGAGAAAGCACATAGATAATGGTACTGAAGGATGGCATCAAGGATATTTCCTAATATATAATTTTGGAGATGAGAATATATGATTGAAGGGGCAAACAAGACTATATCATGATGAGTGTTTTATCTTAAATTAAAGATACTTCCTGGGTGGTGGAGTGGGGGAGAAAGATTGAATCACAGAATTTAAAAGTAGTTAAATTTAAAGTATTTAAATATAAGGTTACTTTATCAGAATTGTGTTATAAAAAAGGCAATAAGAGCATTGAATTAGTGGGCTTGAGGGTGTGTGTATTTCACAATGAAGTAAAAATGGGAGACTGACAAACAAAAAAGTCAGAAGATTGATACATCTCCAGGAAAAGATATATAGTGCTTGCTTTAAGGTAGAAGGATAGCAAAGCAAAAGATATAAAAAATGATTATGTTGAAGAGATACAGAGGTAAAAGTAGCAGGTAAGAGGAAAAAAATAAAATAAAAGATTATGCCCATTGTGGTTTTATTTCATTCATTACATCTCATATCATTGGAGATAGTATCTCTTATTCTTTATTTTTATTTATTTATTTTTTAATTTTTATTTTGATCATAATGGCTTACATATCTTTCACAGTAGTATTTTAGGTACATATCAACATTGAATCAGGGGAATACCCATCACCAAATTTATCCTCCCCCCATCCCAGTTCCACTTCTGCAACCTATATACCCCACCATCACCCCCCGGACTGCTAGAGTAGGTGGTCCCCTCTTTGTCCAGCTCAATATTAGTGATCATATATCTGTTGAGTCCTGGTACCCTCCCTTGTCTCCCCCTCTATTTAAGAAGTGGAGCTAGATAAATCGAGTTATGTGGCTTTGTTTGAAGGACAGAAAAGCAATAGATTGGGGTACATAATAATAATAAGAAAAAAAAAGAAGTCAAATATGCTGAAAATAGGTGGACTCCTTCCAGAGGATTTCAACCTCAGTTTGAGAGAGGATGTGAAAAAGGCAATTGAAACACCACCACTATACAGAAAGAAATATCAAATTAAATATCCATTGAGCACCACAGCAATAAAGACAAGCACCACACAACAGTCTCAGTTCTGAAATCAACTCATGCCAGAGTGCAAAAAGAAAGAGAAAGAGAAGATAAAATAAAATAATATTGGAGACATCAACCTCAATCTCTACACTAATATAAAGATGTCAAAAAATCGATCAATCGATAAATAAATATGTGGAAAATTATTGTTTTGTGCTTCCCCCCCTGCATAGGCACAGTAACTATTGGGGATACTATAGAGGGAATTCCCTTGGCCTAGGAGATACAGGGTTTCTCCCCCCCCTGAAGTGTACTGTTATGAGATTAATTATGACTCCTTGCATGATCATTTACTCTCCCCTCGGTGTTTTCGTGGTGTATGGAAGACTTCTGCTTCGTCATAGATGGTAAAATCAGACCTCTGTATCTAGAGATCTTGGTGGCTGTGCAGCTCAAGGAATGGAGCTTATGATGAAGTCTTTCTTTGTGGTTCTAGCAGTTCTGCTTCTTCGGTGTCATTTTAATCCATCTTCTGTAGTTGGTGGTCTTGGTCATTATGTTGCTCCTAGGATGGAGCCTGGGATAAAGTCTTCCATTATGTTTCCAGAAGACCCGTTCAGTTGCGGTTGTCTCAGTCAGATCTCTGGAATTGGAGCTCTTGTTTGTTGAACAGATCATAGACCAAAAGCTAGGCTAGAGCTTTTTGTTGCTGTTGTTGTTGTTGGTTCCTGGATGTGTACTGTCCCATCCTGGTTGTAACATCCAGTCATCTGTATATAGCAATCTTGGCTTTTGCACAGATCAAAGGGTGACATGTTTTCTGATTTGTCTTATCCTTGGCTGATGAGGAAGGACAACTTGCTCTTAGATCAAGTTGTTCCCATTTCCTTGTTGTCAGGTTATCAATTTAGCACTGGCGCATGTTGGTATCAGAGCAGCATTATGAGGGGATTGGTCTCCTGGAGCTGTTGTGGAGAACTCTGTCGTTTCTATGTCTGGGGTCCAGGAGTCAAGGCTGGATGGTCGGTATCTAGTTCCCTGGAGTCTAAGTTGTTTCCACATGACATATGTTCAGGGTGGGAAATGTCCCTGTATTGTAAACAAGTATGAGTTCTTATTCCTAGTAGATAAGAGCTAGTTTTTACACATAAAATTTCCCCTTTGTTTAATATGTCTTTGCAGGAAGAAGTGGTACTACATTATAATGTAGTGGGTGGAGAGAGAAGAAAACAGACACCCGACAAAAACTAGAAATATATATGCTCACACATATCTAAAAAAAAAAGATTAAATAAAAGACATAATTAAAGGAGTAAAGTGGGGCCGGGAGAAATAGCATGGAGACAAGGCGTCTGTCCTTCCTGCAGAAGGTTAATGGCTCAAATCCGGGCATCCCATATGGTCCCCCGTGCCACTAGGGGCCATCTCCGAGCATAGAGCCAGGAGCAACTTCGAGTGCCACCAGGAGTGACCCAAAAGAAACAAAAACAAATCAAATTAAATAACAAAAACTAAAACAAAACAAAACAAAACAAAACCCCGAACAAGGATAAAAAAGAAAAGAAAAAGGGAGAAAGTGATACAGGAGATTACATTTGGGGATAAACAGGTAAGAGATAGTGTTATATAGGTCTATATGATGAAAGTACAGGCTTCCCCATTGTCTTTTGAGATTTCCTTGTGAAGTGTGGGGTCCAGGCAGGGAGGTCTGGGTAGAATTCTTGCAGTGGGGGTCCTTTGGAGCTAGTTCCAGTATCAAGCCACAGTCCACATTAGGGAGAGGTGATTAGGAGGGCCATACTGCATGGATCAGTCGGGGTGTTGATTGTATTTTCTTGCCAGGAACGAGGTAAGAGTTTGGGTGGGTGTCTCTTCACTTGTGTAGTGGGTACTGGCTCATTGGGGTAGAAGGTCGGTCTTGATGCCTAATGGATTAAGAACTGAGGGTGGAGAGTTATAATGTGGTGGGGATATTGGGGGTCAGATTGAGGGGTGAAGGGATAGCCGGATTTCTGGGGGAGGGAGAGGGGATAGTATATGGGAGGGGTTATATAGGGTATAGGTATGGGTTGTTTATGGTTTAGGTTTGTCCCTTAAGGAGGATTCTTATCTCCGTGTGCTCCTACCCACATATAAACATATAGAAGCTAGCTTAGGTGTATATTAATGTAGAGAGGTCAGGAGGGCAAGAGAGGCGCTGAGTACAGAAAGATAGGTAAGTATAGTACCGTAAGAAAAGGAAACTAATAGTTCAACTTTTGGATATGTATAGGTTTCGTCTTTTGAGTACTGACCATTGTGTTAGTGAGGTCTATCTATATAGGTGTTTACCCTTTGCAGTATTGGATAGTATCTCTTATTCTTAATGGAGAAAAATTTTTTTCTTTGCCAACCAGTACTTAGTGTTTTGTACTTTAAGTAGCTACATCATTACTTAATACCTTCTATGTTCCAGATGCTACAATGATAAAACAGTATATTACTATAAAAAAGTATTATCAATGCCTTCTCTATATCACCTCAGTCCCTTCAAGAAGTCAAATGTAGCCTTGCTATACAGTTTCTGTAAAAAAAAAAAAAAAAGCTAAAGCTTATATCTTAAGCTCTGTGTAATAATATAACCAATCATAAGGTCCAGGGGCCAGAGAGAAAGTATCAGGGTTAAGGCATTTGCCTTGCATGCAGCAATTCTGGTTTGCTTTTCTTTAAGTATATGTTTGCCTGAGCAACTATAAGAGTCATCCCTGAGAACATAACCAGAAGTCAATACTTCTGTGAGTGCCCCAAATATGCCTCTACCTCAAATAATAATAAGGTTCAGTAATAATGACTTCTATGTGAAGTTATTGTCTGGTTCTGGAGTACATTTGATCTATGCAAGCCAGAAGTGCAGGGAGTAAATTCCCATAAACTATTTCAACTAGTGGAGGCTGGGGAAAATATCCTTTAATGGAGGATCCTCAAGAGGATTCCCTACCTTTGTCACACTCGCACTACATTTTCTGGAATTGCCTTCCAAATAAGTTACTTGAACCCAAGTCCTTGCCTTACCATGTGCTTTGGGAGAAACACAAATTAAAGCACTCAGTTTTTGCAACAACTCAGTAAGGATGGTGCCAACTATGCGCAAACTGACACTTGGCAATGTTAAACGAATTGTCCATACCACTTTGCTGGTAAATGCTAGAGCTTGGACGCAAATTCAAAGCTTGTGAACTAAACACTATGTTATATTGCCAGGTCCAAATTCCAAGATGCAAACCAGGAACCACCAACTGTGGAGTGAACGCCAGAGGCAATCCCTCTGTCTCTTCCACAAAATATTGAAACTAAATACAACTTTTTGATTCTGATCTTTATTACGAAGCTGAGCCTGAGAACCGCCTGACAGCAAACATTTCCTCTCATATCCAATTGAGATAGTTGAGTTTCTATGTTGCTTCTGTTGAGTAGTGCAGCGGGTGCAGTGCAGAATTTAAGGGTGCAGATCATCTTAAATTAAGTCAAGGTGATTATGTAATAGTAGAAAGCAGCATGACACATTGACAACTCTTTTTTTTTTTTTGGAAAAATATGTTATTAAACCACTGTTAGAAGCAGAGTAAAGTTATTGATAGTTGAGTTTCAGTCATACAATGTTTCAACACCCATTCCTTCACCCGTGTTTATTTCTTGTCACCAATTTCCCCCTTACCCTCCAAACACTGAGTACTCTTAACCTTTTGGTCTACATGCCAGACTCCCCAAGTTTAATTCCAGATTAAGATTCTGAAATAGAAATAAGTAATGAAAGAGAGAGGGCAATTGCTACTTGAATTCATTACTAGAATTCATTACAAATAGTATACCCAGACCTCAGCAGCAGCTCATAGTATACTATCCCTACTTATAATGTAGAGAGCCCACAGTGAACCGACATGGGAGGAAGAACACTAGAAATTAAAAGATCTAATCTCAGTTTCTTCACCAATTAGCTCCACGACATTAAGCAAATCACCTAACTTTTCAAGGTCTTAGCTGTCATCTGTGAAAAAACTTTTTTAAGCAGAGCTCATCTGTATGTTTCTTTCTAGTTTTGACCTTCCTCAGTGTTACCATCCTGACTGAGAGTCACTTGGAACTCATCTCAACTTCAACTGTTTTAATTCACTTTCCTGCTTTTAGAACACATTTTCCACTTTCTTAAATTCATATTTTTTCTTTTAATTTTCTTTCCACCTTAAAAGCTTTCTTTGCAAAAAATTTAACCCAACACTTGTGTTTCCTTGTCTTAATGATTGTGAAAATAACCATACACTTTTCTGAATCCACAAATCTTTATTATCACATCATTCACTTATGTGGCATTTAGCATTTATAGCGCAAGAAAACTCTGCAAGGGTTTTTATAATGGGCACAGAACATGGGATTTATGACTAGAAAAGCTGTAGTTCTGAACACGTGGTAGACAAATAGCATCAATTTTCTGTGACTCTAATTCCTTTTACTCTGATCAGACCTGCACTAGTGTGTTATAGAATTTCATATAGAATATAATTAGTTCATTAAATAAACTAAAATACTATTGATATAAATCATTATACACATAGTGGAGAAACCCATTTGCAATAAAATAATGAGCAAAGTGACTCTGGCAAAAAGTTTCAAAGAGATTGCAGTGTGTTGGGGGCTGAGTGTGCCATATCTGTGATGTTAAATCTTCAGTTTTTCAAGAAGTTAGATATTAAAAATCTTCATTCTTTGTTGCTTATTTTAGTGTTTATATTTCAATTATTTTTGTTTGGGGGTTATAATATATAAAGAACAAATATAACTTAATTTCAAAACAAACTATCATGTTGCTAAAATATGGCAGATATTTTTAGAAATATTTTTCTAAAAAGGACATAAAGATTGTTAGTAAAAACATGAAAAATACTTAGCACTAATCATCAAGGGAACACAGATCTAATCTACATTAAGATATCTCTTCATTGGGCCAGAGCAATAGCACAGCACCTAGGGCATTAGCCTTCCACACGATGGACCCAATCCTCGACAATCCATTTGTTCCCTCAAATCTGCTGGGAATAATTTCTTTGCATAGATGCAGAGCTAGGAGTAACCCCTTAGCACCACCAAGTGTGGCCAAAAACCAAACCAACCAACCAAACAAACAAATAAACAAAACCCAAAAGATTTCTCTTTATCTCCATTAGAAAACCAATTCTTTTTTTTTGGGGGGGGGAGGCACATCCGGTAACACTCAGGGGTTACTCCTGGCTATATGCTCAGAAATCACTCCTGACTTGAGGGACCATATGGGACACTGGGGATCAAACCTTGGTCCATCCTAGACTAGCTTGTGCAAGATAGACACCTTACCGCTTGTGCCACAGCTCCGGCCCCTAGAAAATCAATTCTTTTTTTTTTTTTTTTTTTTGGCTTTTGGCTTTTGGATCACACCCGGCAGTTCTCAGGGGTTACTCCTGGCTCCATGCTCAGAAAATAAGCCACTGGCAGGCACGGGGACCATATGGGATGCCGGGATTCGAACCACCGTCCTTCCGCATGGAAGGCAGACACCTTACCTCTGTGCTATCTCTCTGGCCCCATAGAAAATCAATTCTTAAAAAGATGAGGAAGGGTCCGGAGAGATAGCACAGCGGTGTTTGCCTTGCAAGCAGCTGATCCAGGACCAAAGGTGGTTGGTTCGAATCCCGGTGTCCCATATAGTCCCCCGTGCCTGTCAGGAGCTATTTCTGAGCAGATAGCCAGGAGTAACCCCTGAGCAACACCATAAACCATAAAAAAAAAACCCAAAAAAAAAAAAAAAAAGATGAGGAATAACAGAGATTGGCAAGAATGCGGAGAATATGGAATCCTTGTGAACTATTGGAAGGAATGTAAATTGGCACAACCATTATGGAAAATAGTTTCCTTAAAATATTAAAACTACAACTACTATATGCTTTAGCAATCCTTCCTTTGGATATTTACCTAAGGTCAATGAGAACCTTACCTTGGCAAGGTATCTGCACCCCCTTGACCACTGCAGCATGCCTTGTAGTCCCTGAGATCTTAAAGTAGGCACTGGAATGATAAAATACCAGGTACGGCACTTGCCTTGCATGCGGCCCACTTGAGTTTGATCAACAGCATCCCATTTGGTCCCCTGAACCCTTCCAACCTTGACTCCTGAGCACAATAAGAAGTAACCCCTAAACATCATGAGGTGTGGACCCCCAACAAAATAAAAAGCTATATTAAAAAATTTAAAAAAGAACCAAAAGTAACCAAAGTGTGTCTTGATAGATGAATAGATTAAAAAGTTGTATTGATATAAATAAAAATATTATTCAGCCACAGATTAATATTTTGTCATTTGCTATAATGTTGATGGAACTTGAGGGCATTATTTTAAGAGAAATAAGTCAGATAAAGAAAGACAAATATCCTATATCTTTTATGTGAAATATAAGATAAGTCAAAACAAGAATAAAATAAAGCTCATAGATGCAGAGTACAAAAAGGAGAAAATTCAGAGATGGAATAGGAAAATTAGACAAAAGAGATTAAAAGACAAAATGTATAGAATGACCTTAAAATATGAGGATTAGATTAATAATACTACATTGCATATTTAAAAGTTGCTACAAAAGGGGCCAGACGGTGGCGCTAGAGGTAAGGTGCCTGCCTTGCCTGCGCTAGCCTTGGATGGACTGCGGTTCGATCCCCCGGTGTCCCATATGGTCCCCCAAGCCAGGAGCGACTTCTGAGTGCATAGCCAGGAGTAACCCCTGAGCGTCACCGGGTGTGGCCCAAAAAACAAAAACAAAAACAAACAAACAAAAAAGTTGCTACAAAAATAGTAAAATTATTAGTACAAAAATTTGTAAATATGTATAGTCATGAGTATTAAAGCTTACTGTATTTTGTAGTTTATACAAAATGTTGAATCATTATTTCTAGCTAAAATTAACATAATTTTATGTCAATTACATTTCAATAAAATAATTTTACTGGTATAAAGGAAATTACATCAAGTTATAATTAAAAATAGGTAATGTACTTTAAATTCCATATAGTATATAAGGTTGTTTGTTTTTTTTGGGGGGGGGGGTTGGTTTTTGGGCCACACCCAGCAGTGCTCAGGGGTTACTCCTGGCTCTGCATTCAGAAATCACTCCTGTTAGGCTCAGGGAACAATCTGGGATACCAGGGATCAAACCTGGGTCGGCCACATGCAGAGCAAATGCCTTACCTGCTGTGTGCTATTGCTCTGGCCTCAGCATGTAAGTTCTTTTGTGTGTGTGTGTGTGTGTGTGTGTGTGTGTGTGTGTGTGTGTGTGTGTGTGTGTGTGTGGTTTTTGGGTCACACCCGGCAGTGCTCAGGGGTTACTCCTGGCTCCATGCTCAGAAATTGCTCTTGGCAGGCATGGGGGACCATATGGGACACCGGGATTCAAACCGATGACCTTCTGCACGAAAGGCAAACGCCTTACCTCCATGCTATCTCTCCGGTCCCAGCATGTAAGTTCTTACAAAATTTTTTAACTGATTTTTCAATCCTGCTCAGGAATCACTTCTTGTGGGCTCAGGGGACCATGTGGTGTGTTGGGGATCAAACCCAAATCAGTTGTGTGCGAGACAATCACATTATCTGTTGTGCTATCACTCTAGTCTATTTATTCTTTCAAGACACTCATATTTGCCTCATGTGTCTGCAGCAAAAATAAATTAGGTCCCAAATTACTCTGGAGGGGTTGGAGAGATAGCGCAGCGATAGGGCGTTTTCCTCGCATGCAGCCAATCCAGGACGGCGGTGGTTCGAATCTGAGCATCCCATATGGTCCCTCAAGCCTGCCAGGAGCAATTTCTGAGCGCCTAGCCAGGCCAGGAGTAACCCCAGAGCGCCACCAGGTGTGACCCAAAAAAACCAAAACAAACAAACAAAGGAATTAAATCTATTAAAGTATAGATATTTCTATTAGTCTTTGAAATGTATTCCCATTGTGAAGTGACTCCAATATCTGTTATTGTTTGTTATAGAATCAGAGCCAATGGTATTTGGGTAACTGGGGATCATTCTCTCAAATGCTCTGATGGGCTGGTGTGTGCAGTACTCAGCCTAAGTATGTTTAAGGGCTACACCTCTTGGTGCTCAGGGAACCATGAAGTCACACAAGCTAGGAATATCTATCTAGCACTAATTATTATTTTGGAACTAAAATATATGTTTGGTTTCTGGTGCCATACCTAGTGGTACTCAGGAATTTCTCCTGGCTATAAGTTCAGGAATCATGTTTGGTAGGCTTGGGGAACCAAAAGGGATGCCAGGGATCAAACCCTGGCTGTCTGTATGCAAAGCAAGTATTCTACCCATGGTACCATCTTTGCAATTACTGAAATCTGTTCTCAACACTGGTGTATTTACTTTGCAAATTCATGAAATTATATTTCAAACATACTGCATATTAGTATATAAATAAATGTCTTATTCATTTTTAGCACTTGATAATAATTCCATGCTATGTGTGATAGTTAATTTAGCTTGCTTTTTATGTATGAATCTTTTGTATTATTCTAATTTTTATTTTTTCATAAGATGTGCTGAATAATTTTGTACTCTATACAATTACATTGATAGAAAAATTTCTGAAAAGTATAAACTATGGTTCAACAAGCATGTTCATTTAAAATTTTAATACAAATACTTTCCAAAGACATTATCCCAATTCTCCTGACTGTAAAACTATTTAATGATAACACTCTTCATGGTAAATTTATAATAATTCCGTACACAGATCTTTTCAAACGTAGCAGGTGGAGATTTATATATTGATATCGTGTGGACTATTTTTAGAGGAACTAAGAAACATATACTTAGAAGTTATTTATAGATCATTCACGAGAGCTGACTTCTGATATAGTCTAGATTCTGTCCTAAGAGCAAAACAATGTTATATAATGGTATGTAATGCTTTACATAAGATTGATCTTTAATTTTCTGACCACATAATATCCTTATATAATATAATAAAAATTTTATTGCATAAAACTTGCAGGGTTTATTATATAATTTCAAAAATCTGTATGATATTTTCTTATCCAATCCTAAATAAACTTTATTGTGTATATAAGTAGAAGAGAATGATCACATTAATTTCTAAATTTTTTTTGACATTTACTTTCTTATTTAGTAAAAATTCGCCAATCTTTTTCTCTTGGCCAACTTAAATATTAAATATTTGAGATCACCCAAGGATCGCTCAGTGGTAAAGCATCTACTTTGCAAGCTTCAGACCGAAAGTTTAATCCCTGGCATTGCCTCGGTGCTCGGTACAATCCTGGCTGTTCTAGAGTTTGTAATCACCAGAGCCACAACAGAATGCAGGGCTTTTCGGGCTCCAGAAAACAAATGTACTGCACTTAGCTAACACCATGAGCAAGTATATAAACTCCACAGCTATGTGTGACCCTACTTCACAGTCATTCCAAAAGCAGCAGCAGCAACAATAGTAATATAGGGAAGTGGAAGATCAAAAATTTCTATTTCTTTATTCATAGTGATGCTGGGGATTGAGCCTGTGACCTCACATGTTTGATACTGAGCCACATCCTCCGTCACATATTGTTTTCTTTTTTTTATTGTTTTCTTTTAATACTTTGTAATGGTTTAATTTTCACTCCTGCCTCCCTGTCTCAGGATCTTTGCATTGTCAAAGTAATCACTATGTATAATTAGATGCCCCAATATTGGAAGAGAATTCTTCAGAAATATTATGGTTTATTAGTCTGAAAGGACCATTATATTGTTCCTGCTCGTGAAATTGGTTGCTGATGTATATAGGTGGTAGCTAAATATAACCTATTAATCATCTCTATATTATATTTCATAGTATGTTTAATACCTCTTTACTAATGAGAACTCATTAAAAATAATGCAAAATCTTGTTGCTGATTGTTGTGATAAGAACATGATTTGGATGCAAAGACTTTTATGAATCCACACATATAAATATCTACATAAACTTGACTGCCTTTAAGAAAGATAAAACTAGACAGAAGGGTTATGAAGTTTCTTTGCCTTAGCTAAATTTCACAAAAGTTGGGTGCCACTGCTAGACCGCTGCCAGTTACTGAATGTTCGGCTGGTATAGTTTTCTATTTTTTTCTACATGTTAGTCTAAATTTGTTTTAATGATTTTAAAAATCAAAAGCATTTTTAATAATAATATTTTTATTTAAGCACCGTGGTTACAAAAATGTTCGTAGTTGGGTTTCAGCCATTGAATGATCACCACCCTTCACCAGTGTAACATTTTCCTGCCACCAATGTTCCCTATTTCTCTCCTCCCCACGACTTTGCTTGTCTTAAGAAGAGGCATTGTATTTCTCTCTAGCATTGTCATAGTAGTTAGTGTGGTTATTTCTCTAACTGTGCTACCGTTCTTTGTGGTAAGCTTCATATCATGGGTTGGTCCTTCCGCCCCTCAACTCTATTGTCTCTGGGGATTATTACAATACTGCCTTTTATTTTTCTTAAATCCCACAGATGAGTGAAACTTTTCTGTGTCTATCTCTCTCAGTCTGACTCATTTCACTCAGCATGATAGTCTCCATGTTCATCTATGTATAGGAAAATTTCATGACTTCCTTTTTATTTTAACAGCTGCATAATATTTTGTTATGTAGGCGCATCACAGTTTCTTTAGCCACTCATTTGTTGTCTGGCATCTGGATTGTGTTCAGATTCTGGCTATTGTAAATAAGACATAGGAGTGCAATGAACATAAGAGTGCAGAGGGCATTTTTGTATTGTGTTTTCATGTTTCTAGGGTATATCCCTAGGAGTGGTATTGCTGGATCATATGGGAGCTTAATTTCCAGTTTTTTGAGGAATCCCCATATTGTTAAACAAATGGGACTACATTAAACTGGGAAACTTCTGCACTTCAAAGGAAATAGCAACTAGGGTACAAAAGTTACCCACAGAAAGGGAGAAAGACCAGCCCAGCCCATGACATAAAGCTTACTACAAAGATTGGTGAGCGCAGTTAAGAAATAACCACACCAAGAATTATCATGATAATGGTAGTGAAATAGAATGCCTGTCGTGTAGACAGGCAGAGTTGTGAGGGAGGACGGCAATGGGGGACATTTGTGGAGGGAAAGTTGCACTGGTGAAGGGGGGTGAGTGACTTCTTTATGACTGAAAATCACATGTTTGTAATCATGGTGCTTAAATAAATATTAAAAAAAATTAGTTTGGGGGCCAGAGATATAGCTTGGAGGTAAGGCGTTTGCCTTTCGTGCCGAAGGATGATGGTTCGAATCCCGGCATCCCATGTGGTCCTCTGTGCCTGCCAGGAGCGATTTCTGAGCTTAGAGCCAGGAGTAACCCCTGAGCGCTGCCGGGTGTGACCCAAAAACCAACAAACCAAAACCAAAACAAAATACCTAGTTTGGCTAGTAAAAGCAAGTGTCCTAGTCTCAGTACAATCTCTCTGGCTCCTAATTATCTTTTTAAAAATATTTAAAATTGGGCCAGAGAGATAGCACAGTGGTACAGCGTTTGCCTTGCATGCAGCTGATCTAGGAGGGACGGTGGTCCGAATCCCGGTATCCCATATGGTCCCCCATGCCTACCAGGAGCGATTTCTGAGCACAGGGCCAGGAGTAACCCCTATGTGCCACCGGGTGTGACCCAAAAACCAAAAAAAAATTTTTTTTTTAATTTAAATTGTAAGAATTTAACTGGTATCCCAAGTATTTATGTAAAATGGGTGGCTGGTTTCCATGACAAGTCATGTAGAAGATAATACTGTTTATTTTGGAAAGCTATTTCCAATTAAAATAGAAGAGCAAAATGTATAAGGAAAAAAATGAAGAAATTATGCCAGGGATGTAGCTCAGTGACAGAGCTCTTGCCTCTGATATATGAGGCCCTGTGTTCAATCCATGAAACAGGAAAAAAAAAAAAAAAAAAGAAAAGAAAAGAAAAGAAAATTAAGCCTGAGCAAATGGCTTGTTGTGCAATCTCCAACACTGGGTACTTCTTAGAATAACCTCCAAACATTGAGTTAGGAGTAGCCCCAAACCAAGAAATAAGAAAATTGCAGAATTTTGGAAGCATTAGCCTGATGTGTAATGGTTGAAATTTAGATTGAGAGAATGACTGGGGAGGATAGACATATTAGGCAACTAGAAACAAAATGCAGCATGAGAGCAATTTTAGGTAGTAAGTGGTCAACAAACAAATGTGACCCAGGGGACAATGAAGATGGGAATTAAAACTAAGCAATTGAACTTAGCAATTAAGAACTCTTTGGTGACCTAGTGAAAGCACTTCCAGTAGAGAGGGAAGGATGTAAGTCTGATTTGCTACGGGTTGGGAGAAATTGAGATATGAGGAAATGGATGCTGTTAATAATATAGATTAATGTTTCAGGAAGTTTGGCTCTAAAACCTAAATCAGACCACAATAATTCACTTCTTAAAACTTGCTGATGCATTTCCATTACTCTCGAAAAAGTATTCACTCACCACTGTCTTTTAGGCTCTATAGTATATGATTAGAACTTTGACTATCAATCTGATTCTGGTACTCGTTCTTTTTAATTAAATAATGTAATCTTCTATATATTGGTCTCTATTTTAAAATTTTTAGATAGCATTTGCACCCTGGAACTATATGCTATTGCAATTTTAGAGTCAAAGATGTTTATAAAGGTATTTTAAAATTTAAAGTTTTTGACTTTTATTTTTGGGGAGGCTATCTTTAGGTACTAACTTTTATTTATTGCAATTCTATTTGTTCAAATTTAATTTATCCTTTATGCGTCCTAACATATTTTCCACCTCCTTAAAAAAGTCCTTCTTCTACACTGCAATTTTCTCTCATTTTTCTAAATCTACATATAGGCTCTTAAGTTGTGAGTATTGATATATGCACCACCAGTTTCAGAATCACTTGGGCAGTTTGTAGAGGTTGGGGATATAGATTCACACCCACAGGAATCAAAAGGGGAAAATATGCATTTTAAATAAACTATGTACATACATAAATTTATGTATGGAATTTTAAATTTCCATTTTTAGTTTAAAATACTTCAAAAATTATTTGGTAGATTCCCCCCTTCTTCCCAGCCCCACTTATCAACTTAGTTTAGGCTCTTCTTCTATTCGTTTTGGTAAGCTGTGTAGTTTAGGTCTCTACGATGAGTTTTCAGCAATAGTCCATTCAAGACAGCACAACTAATTAATGCACCAGATATTGTTTTAGGCATAGGAAGTGTTAAAGGAAAGATAAAATCCTAACCTTCAAGAAATGCTGCCAGGGAGGAGAAATGAAAAGACAAAACATTGGATCTTTAAGAGCTTGAAGCTAGTTTCAAGAGTCTTAAATTTGGTAGTAATGATAACATCCTAAATATAAGCAGATTAAGGCATGGGGAAAAATATTTTTTTGGTGGGGGGACAAATCATGGCTGAAATAAGGCGGGGGGGGGGGCAAAAGGCAAGATTTGTGCACAAACTTTACCGAAAATAACCCAAAAAAGGAGCCCACTGACCATCTCCAAATTACTTGGGACAGTTTGTAAGGGAAAAACAAATGCCTATGTCAAGGGTTTTCAAATAAGTGTTTTAGAAAAAAAAATCCAAGTATTTAGGATCTTCCAAGAATGAGATCAAAGCAGTGAAACATTTAGGAGACCTACTCCCCCAATTTTTTCCCCATCCTCTAATCTAACAGCAGTTGGTGGCGTGATTTCCCCAGGCCACCTCCTTCTCAACCCAATGGCTTCAGTCCTTAACCTGGAGGTGACGCCAAATCACCCGCCAACAGAAACACACACTTGGGCCTCAGACCTCTCTGCAAAGGACTCAGGGAAAAAAAAAACGCAACAGGCCAATCTAAAGGGAAGGAGAGGTAGTGGGCGTGGCCGACAGCGCTGATTGATTGACCCTAGATCCTGCCAATGAGCAAAGAGTACGACCGACGCCGGCGCCTGATTGGGCAGAGTTTGACTCTCAGGAACCAATCAGCTCCTACATGGCCCCGCCCCTTGGGCGGTCCGCGAGGCCTCGGTGGCTGTGGCTGTCTCTCTCGTTGGCCGGCTGTGGAAAAAAGCTTTGCAGCCTGGGGCAGGGCTTAAAGTCGTTCGTTCTTTGTGTCCGAAGAGAAAATGAGTTTAGCTCTGAGGTCGGTAACGAGCCAGCGGCAAGGAGTTCCACAGCCCACAGCGGGATGCCAGGGCGGGGGTTGTGTGGGGAAGGGATGCAAGTTGGGGCCCAGAGGCCGAGGGAGGAACCAGGAAGGGAGAGCTGGACCAGCCTTCCTGCATCCGGGTTTCTCACCCCAGCTGGTTCTGTTGTGATCAGGCTTCAGGCCCTGCCTGGTGCTGAGCTGACTTGGGGCTTTTTTTGGCAGCTCCAGACCTTGGAAGGGTTGGCAGTTGTGAGGAGGGGGAGTGAAATCTCGCGAGGTTTCTATTCCTGAACTCAGCCCTGGGAGCTGCATCCTCTTTGGAGCTAACTGGTCTACCTTGGGGGGTGATTGATGATTCCTTGGGGTTTCTCATGTCTGCACTCAGGAGTTCCTCCTGGAGGTGCTTGAAGAATGATATGGGATGCTAGGAATTGAACCCTGGTCACCCACGTACAAGGGAAGCATCTTACCTGCTGTTCTATCTTTACAACTCATAAAATGAACCATGTTTTAAATGTTCATTCCAAGATGGGATATAAATGTTTTTTCACATAATTAAAGTATTTCAAACGAGTTGAGTTAGACAATTAAGCTTATGCTCTCACTGTTTTGTTTGTTTTGTTTTGCCTTTTTTTTTTTCCTTTTTGGGTCACACCCGTAGCCCTCAGGGGTTACTCCTGGCTCTGTGCTCAGAAATCGCCCCAGGTAGGCTCGGGGAACCTTAAGGGATACAGGGATACAGGGATTTGAACCACCCCTCTCTCACTTAAACAGCTGCTAATGAACTCTCCATTTTGGAAACAACAGACTTTCCAACCACCACCACCACCACCAAAATCCCTTCTCTTCTCCCTGCCTTACAATTTAACCAGAGACCCATTTTGAGTGATTTCAAAATCATTTGAGTGATTTGAGTGATGATTCACATCATTTGATGTGCCTTCCAAAGCATCTTGTCCTACTAGTGGCTGCTGTCCATGGGGAAAGTAGCCACATTTTTAATATGGGCCTCTCTTAAGACGTCTGGCTTTGAAAATAAAATTTTAATTTTCTTGAAAAAAGTTTTTTCACAACATGTTTATTGGCACTACAGACAATGACTTAGGTTGGACAACTTTGTATACCTGGAGCCTAGAGTTGGTCTTATGCCAGAAAACTTCAGGGGTAAGGTCTCCTTGTATTTAGGCCAAGACTTTTCCTTTCCATGTCCCCCATATTTTGCTGGGCCTATGCAAACAACAATTGCCACTATATTGCCGTTTTTACTGTACTTCTTTATCTCATATTAAAAGAGAGAGACTGAGTCAGAGAGAGAGAAGAATAGCTTATTAAACCTTCTGCTGGGCCTTTATTGAGTTAATTGGTCATTCAATGATTTTCAAAAATATACTTGCTACTGTACCTTTTCTTTTCCATCTCATTAGTCTTTCTATTTTTCTTAATAACCTTCCTTTGTTCTTCCTGAAACAAATGTATTATGATCAATTGTGTCAACTATGTGATATATTTTCTTTAAATGAAAAAAATTTAAATAATTTTTTTTTCAGTTTGTGACAAACGGTTGACATGCTAAGAGATGTACAAAGCCATTAACCTGTACTGTTAGCACAAAAACTCAGCCTTTGAATTGCTGAATATTTGTTTTCTCTTGAGACTCACTCTTTTGATTGGTTGGTGTTAGTGGAAGAAATTGAAGTGTTAACACTGTTGGAAAAAGGCAAATAAACTTAAAGCCATAGGGCTAAAGTACTTATTTGGTGTCATAGTGTTTGAAAGTAATTTTGATAGATATAAGCACTAGCAGTAAGCAGCTAGTGATTGGTCTATTATGAATTTGCTGTCATTTGGAGTTTTAAAAACCCGTATTGTACATTAAAATTAATAGGACAGGTAGAGTTGGTTTTATGTTGAAACTTCTGACAAAAATGTTTCTTCTAATTCTTGTTTCATTACACTAATGGGAATTATTTGAAACTTGACGGAAGTTAGGTTATTATCTTTCTAAATTAACTATAATACTTTTCAGTTTGGGGAAAACAGAATTTTAGCAATTTAGATTATGAAATGAGCAGGGCTTCAACTTATGTAGGGGAAATTTTGTATTTTACAAAATTCTGTTGTAGAATTGTAAAACTTACTGGCATTAATTTCTTAAGTTGCAGTTTTGGAACCAGTCATGTAGAGACAGTGATGAAAGGGATTAAAGTGTATTAAAATAGACCTTTACGATCTTTATTTTATAGAAATGAGCTTGTAGTAGACAAAACAAAGAGGAAAAAACGAAGAGAACTCTCTGAAGAACAGAAACAAGAAATTAAAGATGCTTTTGAACTATTTGATACCGACAAAGATGAAGCAATAGATTACCACGAGTTAAAGGTAAATAGTGCACTTTCTCTGGGGTGCGGGCACACTGTTAGTGCTCATGGTTATTCGTCTCTGGAGCCATGAAAACACCCACTTGCAGAGTGTGAGCTGCTTGCTACTTACTCATCGAGCTATCTTTCCAGCCCATGCCATTGTATACTTTATTATTATTGATCACTAATTTTTGTTTTGGGGCCATACCTAGTGGTACTCAGGGCTTTCTCTTGGCTCTGTACTGAGGGATCATACCTAGTAGAGCTCATCTCATATGAGATGACTGAGATTGAACCTTGATCTAAGGCAAGCACCTTACTCATTATCCTGTCTCTGCAGTCTGTAATAATATACTTTACTTTTTAGTAGGAGTGAGGAGATTGGGCCATTTACAGTGATGCTCAGGAGTTACTCCTGGCTCTGAAGTCAAGAATTACTCTTGGAAGTAATTGATTGATTCCTGCTGGTGCTCAGGGGACTATCTGGGTTGATGGGGATCCAACCAAGGTTGTCTATGTGCAAGGCAAGGGCCCTACCAGCTGTACTATCATGTCAGTCCCTATAGGAGTAATATTTAAAATAGATTTTCTGTTAAGATTATTTGCATTTTAGCAGTTGTTTTTTATATCCATTTCTAATTAAATATTTTGAGTTAATGCTTTAAATAAAACTTAATAGGATTTCTAACATATTTTCTTAGTAAATATAATTTATAAAAGGTAAAATGAGTGTTACGTTTTAGTTGATGTTTTGTGCATCTTACCTGGTGATGCCTTGGGGTTACTCATGTTTGCACTCAGGAGTTACTTCTGGAGGTGTTTGAAGAATGATATAGGATGCTAGGAATTGAACCCTGGTCACCTACGTACAAGGGAAGCATCTTACCTGCTGTTCTATCTTTACAGCTCATAAAATGAACCATGTTTTAAGTGTTCATTCCAAGATGGGATATTAATGTTTTTTCACATAATTAAAATATTTCAAACTAGTTGAGTTAGACAATTAAGCTTATGCTCTCACTGTTTACTTTCTATTTTTCTGATTGGGGAAGAATTATTTGTCTGATAATTTAAACATGTTAGTAGCAGTGTCAGCCTGCTTTCTCTAATACAAGGTAAGTGATGTCTGATGTCAACACCATGTGAATAGGAGAAAATGTCAGCATTAGCACTTAGAATTAAAGATACAAGGGAAAATTACTGTTAATAGTAGTATTGCTGTTACACACAACACGTTAGTAGCTACATTAGTAGCTCTTTAGTTTTTTCTGGTTTTTGTTTTTTTTTTGGTTTGACTTTTGAACTATTTTTTTTTGAAGGGCTTGGGAAACAGTGTGGGATACCAAGGTAAGGCAAGTGCCTTATCCCTGTAAAATTTCTGTAGCTCCTCCTATTGTTGTTTTTGTTTTTAGTTACCCAGTTTCGATCAGTTCTTCCCTGTATGTATTGCTATTTCTATTCTTGGTTTACAATCCTATTTCATAAATAGAGCAATTGGTTTGTTTCCTTCTTGTTCACATTTTCACTTCCAATAGCTTCCTTTTACTAGAAATCCTTCCCACCATAATAGTGGGCTGGAGAAATAGTCTGATGGACAAGGCATTTGCCTTGCATATGTGGCCCACACAGGTTTGATTCCTGGAATGGCATATGGATGGTCCACTGAACAATGCCAGGAGTGATCTCTGAGTACAGCCAGAAGTAACCCCCAAGCACTGTTGGATGTAACCTCTAAACTGAACCATATTGTTTTTTTCTCTAACTTTTAATGATATATCATTTCACGCTGAAATACAGGTTTTTTTGATTTTCTTTGGCAGAAAACTCTCAGTAATGCTTTAAACCATTCCTGGAGGTACTTGGCCTGGCCTCTGTGTTCAGTAATTCTGGCCTTATATTAAGTAATCAGACTCATCATTTAGGATGATGTTTCCAGCAATACTGGGGACAGCCAGGACTACTACCAGCAGTGTTCTGGGGCCAGGCAAAATCTAACCCCCTTACATGCAGGGCATGTACTCCAGTCTTTGACATTGTCTTCCAAGGCCCAGATACTTTTTGTTTTAACTGAAAACTCTCCATTTTTGCTCATTGCCCACTTTTCTCATTTGCTAACTGCTTTTTCCTGTCTATACTTTTCCTGTTCAGGTAAGGTAAGATGCTCTTTTTTTTTAACTGACCTTACTATTTTACTGACTATTTAAAAACTAGTATCTTATTCTAAATGCTCTTTACTTTACTTCATCTATATGTAAAGGCAGAGCTCAAAGCATTTAAAGTAGGATTTTAAACTTTGTCAAGATCTTGAACTTTGGATTACTTGAAGCTAGTCATATATCTGTTAATTTTATTATAACTGTATTGTGTTAAAATTCTTTAATGTTATAGATATGCCATTTTGCATAACCTTTTGATAACCATAGCATGTTAAAATTATCTTTGCACTAAGCCAGTGCATTGTATATTTAGTCTAAACATTTACTGATTGCTTTGTTATATTTAAAGTAGGAAATATAGAAAAGGTTGCCTTTTAATTTCAGTAGTGAAGAAAAGCTATTATTTAAAGATAAATATGTATAAGAATTATGTTTTTGTAATATGTTGTCATCCCTTAAATTATAAAAACTTATCTAATATTGGAAATCCCTTTTGTAAATACTTTATAATTTGCTTTTCCCTTTTAATCCAAAAGGTGGCAATGAGAGCCTTGGGGTTTGATGTGAAAAAAGCTGATGTTCTGAAGATTCTTAAAGACTATGACAGAGAGTCAACAGGGAAAATCACCTTTGAAGATTTTAGTGAAGTTGGTATGTATCTTACTATTCTCTGTAATTAGCAATTGTCTGGTTAATATTTCAGTATTTCTTAAATAATCTGGATTATGCAAATTTATTTTTTTTTAATATAGTTTGGTTTTCACTTGATTTTTTTGAGTATTTTTTCTGATTTTCTTCTTCTTCTTCTTCTTCTTTTTTTTTTTTTTTTTTTGGTTTTTGGTTTTTGGGTCACACCAGGCAGCACTCAGGGGTTACTTCTGGCTCTACATTCAGAAATTGCTCCAGGCAGGCTCAGGGGACCATGTGGGATGCTGGGATTCGAACCACGTCCCTCTGCATGCAAGGCAAACGTCTTTCCTTTCTGCTATCCCTCCGGTCCCTATTTTTTCTGATTTTCAAAGAAAAAAAAACAATATTCATTTCTTCCCTGTGGGATTTACTTATATTTTTTCTGAATATTATAACCAAGTGACCATTGTGTAGCTTCTTATAGAAAGGTATTTTTCCTAGAATGTGTATTTTTATTATGTGGTAAAACTAAGTGGATGATCAAAAATTTGTTTCTGAGAGTGAAACGAATTTGGCATATATTTGGGAAGAACTTCCCAAGATTGTTCTGGTAAGTGATTTTGTTGGTCTTCTTTTCAACTCCTTTTTAATTATCAGATGGAAGCAGCACTACCTTAGGTTTAATGGGAGAATCAAATAACAAATCAATGATTCTAGATTATAGTAAGTCTCTTATTTATTTTAAAATGCAATCTTTGTTTTATTTGCTTTAGTGGCTGAAAATAATTATGTCTAATATCACTGGACATACGTATTATTATATCCTTCGTGTTTATACTTTCCTGATGACTGTTTCCTTAAATCACTTTAAGAAATTTAATTAAAGCCCTGTGTCAGCACTTTTATTAATAATCATCTCAAACATTCTCAAACTTCAGCATGTGAATAGTTTATCAGTTGTGATTTTAATAGATTTGAAATCAGAACTCCATACTGTTTCTCCATACCTGTTTCTTCTTCCTTGCCTCATCTTTTTGTTTTATTATCAGAAAAGAAATAATCAGTTCTATTTAGAGTAAGTAGCCATAATTAACTCCAGTTCTGATTTATGGATCAAACTTTTTTGATATGCTCAGTATATTTTTTATCTGTACTAAAGCTACCTATTGGGAATACCAGATGTCAACTAAGTATTACAGTTGGAATTATTAACAAAAAAGAGTTTTGATTTATTTTTAAATCACTGACTACAGATGAATATATATTTCCTACTTTGAGACAGATAACTTAAAATTAGACCATTTGGGTTGGAGCAATAGTACAGTGGGTATAGCATTTGCCTTGCTTTACTGAGGTTTGTCCTTGGCATCACTTATACGCCTCTCAGCCAGCCAGGAGTAAATTCTGAATGCAGAACCAAGAGTAACCTTTGAGCACCACTGTGTGTGGCCCCAAAGCAAAACAAAACAAATGAGACCATTTGTGTGTTAGTTTCATATGCCATCGATATATATATATATATATATATATATATATATATATATATATATATATATATATATATATATATATATGCATGCCATACTGTAACTCTTAACACAGGTATTTCTGGATGAGCTATGGCAGCTGAAATCTTCCTTATTCCAGAAGAAAGTAAATAAAAGTATATTTACTATAAATTTAGAATCTAGACAGCAGAGAGTATTATGGGTATTTTAGAAATTGCTATGTTAAAGTATAACCAAAATCAGATATCTATACTACCATTTATTTTGGAATGCATTATTTGTTATTGTATTGCCCGTTTAACATACTGTATTCTTTTTGCTTAGAAAATATTTGTTGATTTATTATATTTGCTTTTAGGTACTATATTGGAGCAAGGGAGGAGAATTAAAAATTATTAAGACATGTTTCTTTAGGGCCCAGAGAGATAGTACAGCGGCGTTTGCTTTGCAAGCAGCCGATCCAGGACCAAAGGTGGTTGGTTCGAATCCCGGCGTCCCATATGGTCCCCGAGCCTGCCAGGAGCTATTTCTGAGCAGACAGCCAGGAGTAACCCCTGAGCATCGCCGGATGTGGCCCCCCCCCCCAAAAAAAAAGGGCCCGGAGAGATAGCACAGGGGCGTTTGCCTTGCAAGCAGCCGATCCAGGACCTAAGGTGGTTGGTTCGAATCCCGGTGTCCCATATGGTCCCCCGTGCCTGCCAGGAGCTATTTCTGAGCAGACAGCCAGGAGTAACCCCTGAGCACTGCCGGGTGTGGCCCAAAAACCAAAAAAAAAAAAAATGTTTCTTTCATGGAGCTTAGCATTTAAATAGTGATAACAATAGTTCTGATACTGTGTGGTAAATTACAATTTTTGTATCAGTCAAAAGTTGGCAAATTATAGCCCTTATTGCCAAAGCCATGGTTTTATGCTGCTTTTGTGCTATATAGGAAGAATGGGTATTTTAGAGCACTCCATCTTATCCTCATCCCTGTGTCAAATCTTGTCAGTATTATTTTTTTTACTTTTAATACATGTTGTTATCTTCTTAGATAAAGTGAAGAAAGCCTTTGAAAAGTGACTTAAGATTTCACCCTATGAAGATGATTTTTGGGGGAGGGTGGGAGAAGTCTGGTGAATTATAATTGCTGAGTTTAAAAGTAACTTGTGGGGCCAAAGAGGTAGCATGGAGGTAGGGCGTTTGCCTTGTATGCAAAAGGACAGTAGTTCGAATCCCTGCATCCCATATGTTCCCCTGACCCTGCCAGGAGCGATTTCTGAGAGTAGAGCCAGGAGTAACTCCTGAGCGCTGCCGGGTGTGACCCAAAAATCAAAATAAATAAATAAATAAATAAATAAATAAATAAATAAATAAAGTTAAAAAAAATAACGTATGTTAGAAATGTCTAAAAGGAAATGAGTAATAGAATTGAAGCCATATTTCTAGCATACTGTTAGTGATTTTTATTATTTTATTTTATTTTATTTTGTTTTTTGGGCTTAGATGCTTAGAGGTTACTCCTGGCTGTGCGCTCGGAAATCATTCCTGGCTTGTGGGACGCCGGGTTGTCTGTCCTAGGTCAGCCGCTTGCAAAGCAAACACCCTACTGCTGCGCCACTGCTCAGGCCCCATCTTTAATTATTTTTTAAAAAAATTTATGCTCATTAATTTTCTGTATTGTGGTTTTTATAATGTGTCAGTTCTAGTACATTATTTTGGGGGGGATGAAGGTTTTTGGGCTTCCAATGCTCCAGGGCTACTAGTGGCTCTGTGCTCACAGGTCCTCCTAGTGGTTCTTGGGGGGCCAGCCAGGTGATGTTATGGCTCAAAATGGGTCTGGCTTCAGGCAAAGCAAGCAAGTGCCCTAGCAGCCCTGTGCTATTTCTCTGGTCAGAAGTATATTTCTGATAAAATTAAATAATTGAAAGTAGTTACATGGACAGGAATTTTTGAAATATATTGATTCCTCAAACTGTTAACTTCGTTGAAAGTATTTTTTCTTATAATTAAATTCTGTTTTATAGATCAGAAATAGAACATAAAGGCATAGAAAACAATCACTATAAAGTTACAGACTAGTAATGTTTTTGCTGTACACAATGATGTGTTATTGTAGTTCCTAAGAAAGCCTGCATTCTAAGGGAAAGTATTGATAAAAGATTAGACAGAGAAGTCTGAAGTAGCTAACACAATTAAAGCACCAGTGGAATAAGAATTTATACATCTTGGAGCCCCATCTGTTCCCCAGATCACCCTGTTGCTTCTTTAAGTACATTAATACTTTCAGCAAGCTGCTTTTTTGGTTCACCTGTCATGTAAATTATTTAATTGGTGAAGAAAAATTTTTAACACTTTTTTTTTCCTTGTCCTGCTTTTTTTTTGTTGGGACTAAATTCAAAATTAGTTGAGTTTGAGCCATAGAGTTAAGTGCAGTATTTTATTTTGGTATGATGGCTGTATATATGCCAACTCCTTTTTAACTGAATATTTATGAGCCTTTATGATTTGCATACTTGTAGTAATATACTTTAATTAGTTTCTTGAGAGTCTTGGATAAAATTTAATGGATAAAAGAAAATTATTGAATATGTGTGTAGGTGATTTAACATTAGCTTTAGTAAAGGGCTTATTTTATAATTCAACCAAATGTGAAATAACAAAATAATAATAATTTGGTTCGGACTTGTACTTTCTTTTACATTTTGGGTACCTAATACATTCTAGTACTTTTCACCCAGTTTTCACAGTATCAGTGTGTTAATGATTCTATTTTTTTGTTTTGTTTTGGAGGGCTTACCTGGAGTCAAATACAGGACCTCAGTCACACAATACATGCATTTACCACAACATTCCTGACCTTAATGATTTTTAATGACTTTTGTAAAATTCAGCAGGATGTAGCTATTTTTAATTGTATAGTGAAACTTACAAATTCTGGCATGTAGAATTACTTCAGAGACATTTACTTAGCTATTTACAGATTTTATTTAGTGTTTTAGGAAAGTTATATCATAGAGTTTTATTTCAATTGTTGTTATAGCTATGTTATTATATATAATTATTATAACTTTAATTTAGTTATTTTTGTCCTTAATTTAGTTATTATTGTCCCTAATGACTATCAATAGAAAGTATTGCTTGCTTAATTACTATATTATTTCATTTTGTATATTAAAATTTACTTTTACTATTGAGATCTAAAATTTTTATTTTAATCTTCTGAGAGATATCTTTAAGTACAAAGTGGTTATGACCTCTTTGGCATTTTGAGTGGAGTGGCTTTGATCCATACCTAGTGGTGCTCAGGGATTACTTCTGGCTCTGCTTGCTTAGGTGGGTCGTTTCTGGTGATGATTGGGGGAATATTTGCAGTTTTTGGGTAGAACTGGGGTCAGCAATGTACAAGGCAAGTGCATTACATCTGTTACTATTTCTCTGCAACTCCCCCATTTTTGGGTTTCTTACCTATAGTTAAGATTTGATCCTTTTTAGTAATTTTTATATTTTAGAAAATCAGTAGGGTCTTTTAATTTTGAATCTTTATCAGTAGAATTTTTATCTACTGCCTAAGATTGCATCTGTATCAGTAATGGCTATGCATTTGTCAGAAGTTTGTTTCTTATTTGGATTAAATTTGAAGAATAGTCATTGTTAGCTTTTAGTCATCAAACATCTATTAACCAGTTGCTTCTGATTATTTGGTTATTATATTATCTCTGCAACTACATTACTAAAGCCCAGATTTGTGTGCTTACTGTCAGTGGGACCTACTATAATTCTTGATTAGAGTAGACCTTAAAATAATATTGTATGAATATAGATCTTTTAATTTTGCCTTTGTATTAAATAAATTTATTTTACTTATGCTTATAATAGTATACATTATTGAGACTATATGTACACTTATCACATTTATCTCTATATTAATATTTAACTTCTGTATGGTTAAAATTAAAATATAGAGATTTTTCTAATTGCATGCTTTTTTTTCCTCTGTGTATGTGGCTCTCATTTTGGCATTTTATTGTAAATGACATGTTGACAGATTTATATCTTTAATTCTCACCAAATAGTTAATGTCACATTTGATTGCTTTTGTTATGCAGACTCATTTAAAATTAAAAAAAATTATTTTTTGACTGTAGTGACGGACTGGATATTAGATAGAGACCCTCATGAAGAAATATTGAAGGCATTTAAGCTATTTGATGATGATGATTCTGGTAAAATAAGCTTGAGGAATTTGCGACGAGTTGCCAGAGAATTAGGTGAGAATATGAGTGATGAAGAACTTCGGGCTATGATAGAAGAATTTGATAAAGATGGTGATGGAGAAAGTAAGTTTCAAGTAAAATATATTATCTAATGTCTTCTTGATATTTATGTATATAGTATATTTTTCTGTAACCAAATAATTTCTATGCCTCTCTAAGTTTATTGTTCACCCTGTAATGGCCTTTTTTTTTTCTCACAAATATTTACTTCCCCAATTTAGAAAATAAGAAGTCTTTGAAACCAGCTTCATGGATTGTAATATAGTCCAATTTTCAAAAAGTTAACTATATTTGAGGACGAAATATCACCAGTCTTTAATCCATTAAGACTTAAACACATACACTTTTTTCGAATTTTTTTTAAAATTGATTGATTGATTGATTGGTTTTGGGGCCACACCCAGCAGTGCTCAGGGGTCATTCCTGGCTTTGCACTCAGAAATTGCCCCTTGGCAGACTTGGGACCATATGGGGTGCTGGGAATTGAACTGGGTCCCTCCCGGGTCTGTCACATGAAAGGCAAACGCTCTATGGCTTTGCTATCTCGCTGGCCCCCACATGCACTTCTAAACTATTACTACTAAGTTCAATTGATACCAACCTTTAAATATTTTGAATTTTTTTTATTGCTGTCCTAGCTTATATTTTAATGATCTAATTGTAAAAGTTTCATGTAATAGGAGCCTCACTTATTAATTTTTGATACATAATGATAAAATGTCTTATGAACTAACAATGCCACACAAGAAAAACAGATATGGTAATCCTCTCTCACTGACTTTTGTAGCTTTCAACTTGATGCCTATGCTTATATACTTTCTTCCCTATTTAAGGAAAATTTCCTTCTTCGGAGCCTTGAAAATGAATCTTCAAAGCCAACAGCCTTCTCTGATTTCTACATTATCTAACTTTATTTCCCATTTTATTATTTTACTTTTGTACTTTAGTGCTTACCTCCCATATGTACCCTCTTAGATGAAATATTCTATATACCCCAAACATTTTTTATTCTATGCCGCTCATCATGTCATTTCTTAATTCCAAACTGCTCTAATTGCCTGTTTCTTCCTGCAGTGTTTTGATGGGTCTTCTAATATTTATGAGAATATTATTTGAACATTTGGGGAACTTTTTCTACATTTTAATATTTGAAACAGTACTGATACAATTATTTTTAAACAAAGATACTTAAAGCCTGAAGTCTTTAAAATGATTTCTTAAACTGTAACCGATATTTGCAGTTAAAGACTACTGCTTTCACATTTAAAAATTTTTTAGGGGGGCCGGAGAGATAGCATGGACGTAAGGCGTTTGCCTTTAGTGCAGAAGGTCATTGGTTCGAATCCCGGCATCCTCTATGGTCCCCCGAGCCTGCCAGGAGCGATTTCTGAGCATGGAGCCAGGAGTATCCCCTGAGCACTGCCGGGTGTGACCCAAAAACCAAAAAAAAAAATTTTTTTTTATGTGTGTTTTTATAGATCTTGATTACTGTCCCAAGTTAGATTTACTTTTTTTTTTTTTTTTTTGGTTGGTTGGTTTTCAGGTCACACCCCGGCAGCTCTCAGGGGTTACTCCTAGCTCTACACTCAGAAATCGCTCCTGGCAGGCTCAGGGGTCCATATGGGATTCCGGGATACAAACTACCTACCTTCTGCATGCAAGGCAAAAACGCCTTACCTCCTTGCTATCTCTTCGGCCCCTGTAAGTTAGATTTAAAAGAACTTTTTTTTTCTTTCTTTCAATTTTTGGGCCACCCCCAGCAATGCTTAGGGGTCTCTTGGCTCAGTACTCAGGAATCACTCCTGGTGGTTGTTGGTGAATATGGGATGTTGAGGATCAGGGATTGAGCCTGGGTTTGTTGTGTGCAAAGAGAACACCCTACCCTCTGTACAATTGCTCCAGCCCAGGAACTTTATACTAAAGGTACTTTCTTTAGTGATAGAGAATATTGATAGAACTATTGTTTGGATATTCATCTGTTCATTCAAATGATTAACTGGCAAGTAACATTTATGTTTTGTTCTAGTGATTGATTCCAAATATAATGCATAGTTATACATAGTCTTAAAGGTAAGATTTTGTGCAAAGGAATATCTTGTCTTTAAATAAGCTGATCTGGGGGCCTAAGAGAGAGCATAGCCATAGGGCGTTTGCCTTGCACGCAGCAGACCCAGGAGGGATGGTGGTTCGAATCCTGGTGTCCCATATGGTACCCCTAGACTGCCAGGAGCAATTTCTGATCTCAGAGCCAGGAGTAACCCTTGAGAGCCACAGGGTATGACCCAAAAACCAAAAAAAAAATTTTTTTAATATGGATAATTCTCAATTTAGGAATGTGTCTCCAGTTTGCATGGGTTCTGAGAATTTATTATGCATCAGATTCTGTCTTTAGACATATGATAACACACTACATGCACATAGACACTGCTATTTTTTATATTTAACTTTGAATGCTTTTGTGAATTATATATATTTGTTTTGCAGAATGCATAGTAACTATATGATATTCTTTCTTAATGCACCTGATAACTACAACTATTGTTGTGGCAATTTCAGAAAATTGTATGTTGTTGAAAGACCTTTTTATATTCAGAAATAATGAAACCTAGACCTTTAACCCAAGTAGTCTGGCTTTAGGATAATGTCTTATATGCATTTCTCCAACTATATGAAAATCAATACACTTTTGAAAAAGCAAGAATTTATGTTTTATAATAACTTGTTAACCTGACCACTTAATTTTTTGTCCATAGTTTAAAAAATAATCTATGGTACTGTATTAAGCCAGAAATACTGTAATGCTTTACAATCTTCTGAACAATATATTTTAGTGATTTCTTTCATCTTTGAATTTCTTTCACACAAGCACTTTATTTTTGTTAATTAAGTTTTTTTTTTTTTTTAGGGGCCGGCATGGTGGCACTAGAGGTAAGGTGTCTACCTTGCCAACACTAGCCTAGGATGGACTGTGGTTCTATCCCCCGGTGCCCCATATGGTCCCCCAAGCTAGGAGCGACTTCTGAGCACATAGCCAGGAGTAATCCCTGAGCGTTTTTTTTTTGTTTGTTTGTTTTTGGGCCACACCCAGTGATGCTCAGGGGTTACTTCTGGCTATGCGCTCAGTGATCTGTCCTGGCTTGGGGAACCAAATTGGACATAGGGGATAGAACCACAGTCCATCCTAGGTTAGCGCATGCAAGGCAAACGCCCTATGGCTTGTGCCATTGCTCCAGCCTCCACAGAAGCACTTTGGAGTGAAATTTTTTTTACTGTGTACAGAGGATAAATTTAAGTGCAGAGTTAAAGAAAAAGGAAATGTAGATCTGTAGAAAGACTAAAAATGTTAAGGTACTTGTCTTTCATACAGTTAATTTTGATTCATTCCTTGGCACCCTATGTTGTCTCCTCAGCACCTCCAGGTGTGATTTCTGAGCATAGACTCCTAGAATAAGCCTTCAATACTGTCAGATGTTGTCCCCCAAAAATAAAATAAAGATGTAATAGAAAATAAAAATTAGTTACAGAAAGAACTTCACTATCCTTCACAAAACATCTTAACATTTTATACATAAAGATGTATAAAAGTCAGAAAATATTTAAAAATATTTTTAAATTTCTATTTTAAAATAGAAATGATTGAAAAGCCACATGGACTATTTTTTAAATAGTTGCAAGTGGGGGGCTAAAGTATAGCACACCAGATATTATGTTTGTCTTGCACATGGCTGACCCAGGTTTGATCTCCATTATCCCATATGGTCCCCTGGGCCTGCCAGGAGTAATTTCTTAGTGCAGAGTTGGGAGTAATCCCTGAGCTTTGCCAGGTGTGGTTCCACAGCCAAAATAAATAAATTGATAGTTATAAGTAACATAATAGTTATATGTTGGATTCTGTGCTTAAGTTACATTGTGGCTATGTCTCTGAATTTTCTAATTATAATTTGTGAAATATGATCTTAAGTGTTTTCTTACATAGGATAGATGCATATACAGATGAAGAAATTAAAGCTCTGAAATATTATAACCTGTCCAAGATGATCACAAATCTAACACATTGCCAGACCCAGAACTCAAACTCAGATCTTAAGCATGATGAACATGTTTTAGCCATGACACTGAAGTGCTTCATGTGCTATATTAGGTTTCTGTTTGTGAACATTAAAAATCATTATTGCAGGAAGTAATGTATTAGAAAAATAATTTTTATTTTATAAATTATTTATAACTAAAATAATAAAATGCTTTCGTTGCTAAAATTTGTTGTGTACCCTCCAAAGCTGGTTGTTATTCAAAGTACTTATTAACCTACTTAATTTCTCTAAAATTCTTTATTTTAATGATAGAGCATTTACCCTATGAAATGATTAATGTATAAAAATTTTGTAACAAAAGGCAGTGTAGAATAAAATGAAAAGTATTTATAAATATTTTATCAAATGCCTATTTTAAGGTCTGCATTGTGCTACATTTCTTTGATATAGGAACTTGATATATGATCCTGTTTATAGAGAAGGTTATAAACCCAAACGTACAGAAGGCTTCCCAGGTTCTTTAAATTGTCTAAAAAGCTCACTGGTATTAAAAGAACTATTTTAATTTCCTCAGCCACTTCCTTCAGCTTTCTACTTTGTCATTTGATGTGTGTTCTATTTTTAGATATAAAGTTACGGAATAGTTTTACTTTTGAAATGCTAGTCTACATTAACAATATAAAAAGTGTGGTTTTGAACTATATGAAGCTAAATTTGAAATTTGAACAATGATTTGGGCATGGTAATGCTTGGGCCCTGCAGTACTGGGGGCTCTACCAGATGGTGCTTGAACTAGCACCCTGTGATGACAAAGATCAAACTTGGGGTCTTCCACTTACAAGGCATGTATCTCATCCTTTGAGCTGTTTCCCAGAATTAGTTCGCATCTAAATAATTACCATTTGAAGTAAATTTTAGTGCTATAATAGATATTTTCAACCTGTATCTTTTTGGTTTAGGCAATTTTTTGGCGGATATCATGTTTCTGTTTCAGGTATAGAACATGATTAACATAATTAATGAAAATGTTTTGTTGGATTTTAGAACCAGTATACTTAAAAAAATTTTTATTTGTGGCTATACCAGCATTATTCAGCATTTACTATTGACTCTAGGCTCAGGGATCACTTCTGGTAGGACTGTGGGACTACATGGAATGCCAGAGGTTGAACCTAGAACTGTATGCAAGGCCGAGTGACTTATCCAGTGTACTCTCACTTTGGCCCTCCCCTATTTTAGCGTGCCTCTGCAAAAGACTAAGATATTACTTCTTATATCAGCTTATAAGGTACAACTGTTACTTCTAAGATAATGATAATTTAGTATCTAATATCTTCTTACCTTTATTTTAAGATACTCTAGAATAGGACCCCTGTTATTGGTTTTGGTAAATTACACAACTTATGGTAAGGTGTTAAAAATGATTTACTTAGGGGCTGGAGTGGTAGCACAAGCAGTAAGGTGTCTACCTTGTGCATGCTAGCCTAGGATGGGAACCACAGTTCCATCCCCCGCAGTCCCATATGGTCCCCAAGCCAGGAACGATTTCTGAGTGCATAGTCAGGAGTAATCCCCAAGCATCACCGGGTGTGGCTGAAAGACAAAACAAAACAAAAGAAAATGATTTACCTAGATACTTTTCCTCCCTCACAGTTGCAGAGTTGTTCATGTTTGAGTTTCAGTCATACAATGCCCAACACCCTTCACCAGTGCACATTTCTTACTACAATGTCCCCATTTTCCCTCCTGCAATACTCCCTCCCCTACCCCCTATCTGCCTCTGATGGTAGACATTTTTCTTTCTTTTCCTTTTTTCCCTTGCCACTGTGGATTGCAATATTGTTACTGAAGGAGTATCTTGCACGTGTTTTACCTCCTTTCAACACCCTGTTCTTGTCTGACTGATCATTGCTATATCACTGCCATCATAGTCCTTATCATGGTCCTTTCTTTGCCTTAACTGCAATTCCCCTACTGTTTGTGGCAAGCTTCCTATTGTGGATTGGTCTCCTGGCCCTTGTCTCTATTGCCTTTGGGTGTTACCACCATACTACTTATATATATATATATATATATATATATATATATATATATATATATATATATATATATATATTACACAAATGAGTGCCATCATTCTATCACTATCCATCTCTCTCTGGTTTATTTTGCTCAGTATAATACTTTACATATCCGTCCATGTATAAGCAAATTTCATGAAGTTAGACACATTTTAAATATTAGTGTCTTGGGTATTTGGGAGAAGCAACTTAAAAGATTCTCTCTTCAGTGAAGAACTTGAGCTATGATTGGAATCTATGTGTCCTTTTCTTTTTTTACTACTATGCTCTTGTAATCAGCTCTTGTTATCAAAGTCAGATCATCATTCATATCATACCCTTTTAAGGTATCTGTTTAGTCTTGTGTCCTATGAACTCATCCATAAAGAAGATACATTCTGGGGCCAGAATGATAGCACAGTAGTAAGGCATTCGCCTTGCACACTGTGACCAACACAGGACAGACTCCAGTTTGAACACTGGCATCCCATATGGTCCTCTGAGCCTGCCAGGAGCAGCTTCTGAGCAGAGGCAGGAGTAACCTGCTGGGTGTGACCCCCCCAAAAAATCCCCCCCAAAAAACAAACACAAAAAAGAAGATACCTTCTGTATATATTATGTATATTCTGTATATATTAGTTCTTTAAAATTGGGTCCAAAGAGATAGTACACAGGTTAAGGGGCTTGCCTTGTACATTGTTGACTCAGGCTCCAAAGTCAAAAGCCTTGAGCACTGATGGTTGTGTTTTCAAAATAAATAAAGTTCTGTATTAACATTTGAACTTTAAAAATAGATTATTACTGGGACCTGAGAGATAGCACAGTGGTGGGGCATTTGCATTGCACGCTGAGATCCCTGGCGTCCAATATGGTCCCGAGCCAGGAGCTATTTCTGAGCTCATAGCCAGGAGTAACCCCTGAGCGTCACTAGGTGTGCCCCCCCCCCAAAAAAAAATAGATTATTACTGAAATTTACTTAGTTTTGATAATCTTAAAGTTTTTTTTTTTTATTAATGACCATATCCTATGCTTACATCTATTTTTCTTTTTGAGCCATACCCATCAGGACTCAGAGATTATTTCTGGTAGGCTCAGGGGACTATATGTGGTACCAGGAATTGAAGCCAGGTCAGCTGCTTGCAAAGGAAGCGCCTGACATGCTGTACTATTGTTGTGGCTCTGCATCTGTTTTTTTTTTTGGGGGGGGGGCACATTATGAGGCTTGCAGGGATTACTCCTGGCTCTGTGCTCAGAAATTGACCCTGGCTTCAGGGATTGAGCCCATATCTATCCTGGGTCAGTTGTGTTCGAGGTAAATGCCCTACTACTCACAGTGCTACCACACCGGCCCTCCACATCCGTTTTTTTTAAATAGCTATCTTATTACCTTGGTAATGAAGATTAAATCTATTATATTACTATGTTATACATTCTTTTGTGGTATGGTGATATGGTTTCCTTTTCTTTGTTTAAAACATACTAAAGAAATGCAAAAGTACCTAGACCTGAATGACAGTACAGTGTTCGGGAGCTTGCTTTACCTACAACTGACTGCGGTTTGATTCTCTGCATCCCAGATGATTCTCAAGCACTGCCAGGAGTAATACCTAAGCACAACTATGCATGGCCCAAAAAGAAAAAATTGAGGCTAAAAAAAGAAAAACAAGAATGTACAAAATAATATTGTTCTTTTAATTCTAATATATCTTCATCCTTTAGAGTTTTAGTTAACATATGTGACATATGAACTTTTATTTGCAGAGAGTTTCCTAATTTAATAGAACTATAAGGAGAACTTAGCCACCTAAGAAGTAAACAAATTCAGGCTTTTAAGAAACAATTTACAAGTATATATGAATATGTTTAAATTGATATTTTGATAATTTTTATTTTTTCTAGTTAATACTATGACATACAAATTTATCACATTTAAAGATACCTTACTGTAAAATAGTATTGTTCTCTGAAAAATAAACTTAATGTTTCTGATTATGTCTACTTTCTTATTACAGTAAATCAAGAGGAATTCATTGCTATTATGACTGGTGACATTTAAAGAATTACAAGGATAAACAAGAAGAATGTTTTAGTTACCATCACAAATTCTATTTTTGCGCCTGGAGCCATGTTTAAAAAAAAAGAAAGCCAACTTAGATTTTTTCACCCAGAAGAACCAAAAATAATAAGCATCTTCTGTATTCATATTTTACTACTGCTAAGTTTATTTGTATGAATTGTATTATTGGTAGTGTAGTGGTTTAGCTTTGTATTTATAAACAGCTTTTATATAAAGTTTTAAAAATTGAATCATGTGTTATGTTCTTTTAATTTTTTTTTATTGAACATTAACAGTACTTGGTGCACATTCTTTTTAAATTTTGTTGATTTTTTTTTAGTATATTTCCTACTTATTTTGATTCCAAATATCTTTTAGCTCTTCAACTTTTTATTGAGAGAATATGTGTTTTTTTTTCTTTGGGTACAATTGGTGGCATTCAATAGTTACTCCTATTTCTGTGCTCAGAAATTACTCCTTGTAGGGAACCATATGGGGTGCTGGGAATTGAACTCAAGTTGGCCACATGCAAGGTCAAATACTCTTTGTGCTATTGTTCTGTCCCCTATTTTATTCTGATTTTTAAAAACAAAGCATTAGAATAGTACATTTTTCCCATAATAAGTTTGACATTCTATGTTTAAGTAGAAGATGAATAGTTATTAGAGGCATAATTTCATTTTTAGGAGACATGTCTTTCCGTTTGGAGGGAAGAGGTATTGTGCATTACAGACCCTTTGTCCTCATTTATTATGTTCTACAACATTTTTGGTTCCTTAACTTGTTATGACAGTTAAATCTTAATATTTCCTTCTTAAACTAATTGAGTACAGTTTGAGCCATCTAACTTCTTGACAATGTGAAAGATTTAAATTTTAGAATTTTGATCTGTTAAGAAAATTATCACTCAGTTGAATATTATACTGATAGAAATAGACAACTAAGCCATACAAATCATTTTTTTCATACAAATCATTTAAGGCAATGCTTTAATTAAATGAAGGAACATTTTTGGTTCTCACCAAGAATATTTAGATATGGAATTTCCAGGTGTTGCTGAGACCTCTGAATTATAGAAGTGTGTCATATATGGCTTAGTCTGTAGAAGTAAGAATACTTTGCTTTATTATTTTTAATTTTTTTAAAATAATATATATATTTATTCAAAAGACAAACGTACCCTTTTATTAAGTTACTTTGAAACATAAAAAAAACCTTAAAAGATGGGGAGCCCAGGTGTCTTTGATGTCTCCTAGCTGCAGGCTGGAGCGATGGGGGGGGGGGACAGACGAAGCTGAGCCCCTCCGCCTTTGTCCAACCCCCAGCACAGCCCCAGGCTGCCATTGTTCCCCACCCAGCCCCGCACCGTGCGTGCTGCAGACCCCACAATCTCCCTTTTTGCCCCATTTTTTTTCCGAGCCAGGCGCAGCTGGGGAAGGGTCTCACTCACCCATCTGCCCACGGAAAGGGAAGAAAGGAAAGGAGGGTGCAGTCAGTCCTCGACGATGGCTCCGGTGCTCGGGTGGCCACCCCAGCTCAGATCTGGCCCACCCTCTGTCCATCACGACCTCCGAACACGGGGGCACCATGATTACAAACATGTTTGTAGTTGGGTTTCAATTATTTAAAAAAAAAAAAAAAAAAAACAAAACACCTCCTTCACCAGATACTTTGCTTTAAAGGGGTGGTATCTTTCCCCTGGTGCATTTGACATTCCTTCTGTTAGATAGATTCGAATCCTAGAGGCCATTTGCTCTGGTACTTGGAGTTTACCAACCTACCTCGTATTTTTAATAAGGAACACTTTTCAAATTTCCTCTCAGCTCTTACCGTCATGTAGGATTATAAACAAAACCTTTAAACAAACATTTGCTCACTCATTTCATTGGGTGGCTCTTTAATTCAGTCTATAATGGTTATTGAGCACACTATTAAAGAAGTTATATTAGGTTAGCAATTAACAAGTATGGTGTAACAAACTGATTTTTGGGGACTTGAGACCAACAGCAAACTCAGCTTAAAGGAAAGTCAATTTTTAATTTATTACTTCTTGGAGAGCTTTTGGGGCACACCAGTATGCTCAAGGGTTACTCCTAGCTCTGCATTCACAAATCACTCCTTGTGATGCTCAAGGGACTCTATAGGATGCTTGGGATCAAGCCTGGATTTGGTCACGTGCAAGGCCAAATTGTGCCCATTGTGCTATCGCACTAACCTTTTTATTTTTATTTTTTTTAATTTTTTATTGAGACCATTATGAGTTAAGAGTTTTACACAGTTGTATTTCAGGCATTCAGTGACAGTGAATTAGGACCGTTCCAGCCACCAGTGTTGACCTCCCTCCACCATAGTTCCCCACTTTCATCCTATATTCTCATTCTTAACCCCCAAGACTATTAGTGTAACAGGTCTATTTTGTGTTTATCTTGTTAGAGTAAGGGTCTCTTGATTCTGTTGTTGTTGACTTTGGTTTGGGTATTAGATATGACCTTTATTTTTTCTCTACTCAATGCCTCTTGGCCACTTGGCCTCTGGGGCCCATCACTTTTATTTTTTCTTTTCTCAGTTTGTAGGAAGACAAATATGAGACAGAACAAAATAATTCAAGTTCTAAAGTTCTATGAAAAAGGTGGGAGTCCCTATCTAGAATATAAATAAAATTAAAAGAAGAAAAGAAAACTGGGGAAAGGCAGCTGTGGCAATTTTATTTTATTTTATTTTATTTTACATAGCACAGTAACATTGGGGAAATTCCATTGGACTAAGAGATACAGGGTGTCTCCACCCATGAAACATACCATCAAAAGACTAACTACAGGCTCTGGGCATGTTGGTTGTCCAGTCCCAAGATCTCTTTATGGTCCCAGAAAAAATATTTGCTCAGTCCTGGTTTTCAAAGTCAGTCTTCTGTAATTAGAGATCTTGGTTTTTGCACAGATCCTAGGATGTAGCCTAGGATAAAGTCTTTCTTTATGGTCCCAGGAAAAGTTCTGCTCAGTCAGTTATTTCAGTCAGTCTTCTGTAATTAGAGATCTTGGTTCTTGCACACATCTTAGGATGGAGCGTCTTCTGATTTCATCTCACCATTAGGTGGTGTGGTAGGGCAATCTGCCCTTAGATCTGTGCCCGAAAGATAGCACAGTGGTAGGGCATTTGCCTTGCATGCAGTCAACCCAGGGCAGATGGTGGTTCGAATCCCAGCATAACATATGGTCATGGTCCCCTGTGCCTGCTAGGAGGGATTTCCGAGCACATAGCTAGGGCTAACCCCTGAGCACCGCTGGGTATGACCCCAAAACAAAAACAAAAGTTTCTGGGGGCCATAGCTGTGGTACAGCGATAAAGTGTTTGCCTTGCACACATCTGACCTAGAATTGACCGTGGTTCAAACCCCCAGCATCCCATATGGTCCCCCAAGCCAAAAGTGATTTCTGAGCATCACAGGATATGACTCAAAAAAACAAAGCAAAATAAAACAAAATTGCCCTTCGATCCGGCCTTTATTTTTAATTTAAGAATTTGGGCTCAATCTTACTCTTGGCTCGGTCCTCAGGATCACTCTGGGCAGGGCTCTGGAGGATCATATGGAGTTTTGGGAATCGAACCTGAGTTGGCTGCAGCAAGGCAAGTGCCCTCCCTATTCATTCCTGGAAAGTACCTTTTTAAATAAAATATATAAAAAACTATTTTCCTATACTCTTAAATTGAAACTAATTTTTAGGAAAAGGTGGAACCTCACACATCCTACACACTCTGAATGAAATGACCCATGACTGAAATAAAATAATACAAGCAGCTAAATCCTTTAGGTGAGACTGGGCTACAAGGCTTCAAAAATGAGAATTTTGAGTGGAGAAAGGATTGGATTTAGTTTTCCCACACCCACCTTGCTGCCAGAAAACCCAGCAAGCTCCACCCATGATCACCAACTTAGCAGAAAAAAAGGTTCAGCTCTTCCATTAAGCTCCAAAAGAAAAGTATGGACAGTGATAGTTCCCAGGTAACTGGGTCCAGGCTGAAACATCTGTGGCATTCTCAGACAGGGAAATCGGGGGTTGGTGGATGGGCTGGAAGAGGAGGCCATTCAGATGTCCCTTTCATGAACTACAGCAGTTCAATGTCACATCCTATACCCTCTAACAAACTGCCTAACTTCACAACTTAACCTTATCAAATTTCCAAGCAACAAATTTATTTTAGGTTTGTAAATCCTGAACCACTCAACACCTAAAAATTTTATGGTAGTGTCAGCCCAGTAGTATCACAGGAAATCTCGATGGGGAAGTTAGTTACATAATAAACTGCCAAACTCAACCTAAGTAGTAACACAGAAGGCTCAACTAAGCACTAATCACAGTCTGGTATATTTTTAGACACTGACTTTAGCAACATAAGAGAAATCATTTCAAATGGACCCTTGTTCTAAGATTTGATAAAAAGCATTCGCCTTGAAACAATATGGATACAATCTATGCTTACATGGAGGCAGGCTGCGGTGGATTGGAGACACTAAGGGAAGGCCACTGGTGTGGGATTGATGTTTGAATATTTAGTCTGAATTAACTATTGTGAACAACTTAATAAATCAAAAAATATATTTTAATATAATAAAAATTAGGGCATCTCTAGCATTGAGACTTCAGCTAATGAGAAACTAATAGCAATGATGTGAGACCTGTGCTTAATTTTATGTATATAACCATGTACACATTTAAAATTATAAAAGTTTAAGGTTAGTTTCACAATATGATCATACTGCAAAATTGTATAAAGAATTTACTTTCATACACACATTATATGTTATATGCACAAAGGAGATAGTGCACAAAGGACTACAAGGCATGCTTTACATGCATGTTTAATCCTTGGTGACACATGGGTTCCACCAAGTGTGGCCCAGAAATTAGAAACAACAACAACAAAAAAAAGCGTGTTTGGGGAAAGAAGTGGCCATGAGAAATGGATCTGATATTGGTTTTCAATAATCTGAATTTTTGTGATGTATTCTCTTCAGGAAGAAAGTTGAGCTATCTTTTTCTTTTCTTTTTTTTTTCTTATTTTAGATATTTTAATTTTAATGTACAGTAATTAAAGGGACTTAAATATTTTGAGCTCCTTAAAGTATTACTTGGTTATTCACTAGAAATTTAAAATAAATTTTTCAGCTACACCTCACCTCAGGACTTAGGATCCTTGGACTCAAGAGCACGCTTGATGGGGATCATATAGGGTACTGGGGATTGGACTGCCAATACTGTAAACTTCGGAATTGTGGCATGGCTGCATACATCTGTGAGCTTCCACAGCTTTATCACTAGGATATAGAGATCACTGGGCCTACCCAGATGCTGTTGGCTCCAAAATCAATGGAGGGCTGGCATTTGAAATTTGAGGTGTGGGTTGGGTTGAAGCACCGGGCCCTCAATAGGGCTGGGATCAGGCCTTGACCATACTGAGAAGGCTCCACAGTGGAGCCTACCAGATTCAGTTTAATGGCAGTTTCTCACCTTGAATTGAAGTTCTGATGTCCTGTTAAGTTTTGATGATTTGGAATTCATCAGCTAGTATTAAAGGCCAGTGTGAAAATAATTTCAAAAGTCATTATAAATGTAGTCAAATTTAAGTTGCATAAAGAATACAATACTTTATATAAAGGCAAAAAGACTTTTTGTTTTGTTGTTGTTTTGTTTTTTTGGGGGGGAGGTTCACACCTGGTCATGTTCAGGGGTAGCTCTTGGTTCTGTACTCATAAATTACTCCTGGCAGTTCTTGGAGCACCATATAAGATAGTTGGGGATTATATCTGGATCATCCACAACATGGTAAGGGTCTCGCAGATATTTGAAGATTCACTGGCAGGTGAATGATACTTGAATTAGGAATACTGAGAAAAAATGTTGTAGATTGGGAGCAAATGCTACCACTGCTAGAAGGAAGAACTGTTGCCTTAGAGATGCTGTCAGTAGCAACAAGCTAGTGGGAAATAGCAAGCTGCTTTCACCACCCTACATTCCCATCTCTCTCTCCTGCTCTGATAAATAGAACCTAACACAAAGTCAGCTGCAAAGGAGATATGTAGATTACAGAACATACTGTTGGTATTCTATGGAAATAGTGGTATTTATTTATTAGAAAATAAAATTTATTAGGACATAGAATTTTATGATATTCTGTTGTAATAGTGGTATTCTATAGACCAGGGGTGGTGAACAGGATTTTTACCCTCACTCAAAATGGCAAAATGCAATATGTGTTTAATATATTATTTTTAAAATTATATGCTTTTGTGTGAGTGTTTGTCTGTTTTGGCAGGTCACTGCGTGGTGTGGCTCTCTGACTCTCACAGTTTAAAATTTTGGCTCTTTGTGTTGAACTTGTTTGCCACCCATGCTATAGACAAATAGTTAAATAATGAAACAATTGATTATATGTGGGAAAATACTTTAATAATGAAAATGATTCATTATATATTTTATCATGAGAAGGTTACTTTTTAGAGGGAAGATTCATGGGGAAGGTAATATTGTAAGAATAGATGAAATTCAGAACAATATTCAACAAACTGCTAGTATATATGACTACTTGAGCTCTGGGAATTGAACATCTAGGAAAGTATAGAAGCTATTTTCAATGTAAGTTTATGTATTCTGCAACATAAAGGGTGTATGTGTGTGTTAACAATTTTATTTGAGAAATGAGGTGGGAGAGAGGTCAAAAAAATTGCATGCTACTGAGAACATGCAGGCTTCCACAGGGGAGAGATCAGAAGGCATATATCTCAGGTTTCCTTTTTTTTTGTGATATTTCTTTTTTTTATATTTTGTATTTTTTCTTTATTTAAACATCTTGATTACAAATATGATTGTGATTAGGTTTCAGTCATGTAAAGAACACCCCCCTTCACCAGTGCAATATTTCCACCACCAATGTCCCAAATCTCCCTCCATCCCACCCCCACTTGTACTCTAGCCATTCATTCACACTCTAGCCATTCATTCACATGATTATGGTAGTTCTCAGTGTAGTTATTTCTATAACTACACTCACCACTCTTTGTGGTGAGCTTCATGAAGTGAGCTGGAAGTTCCAGCCCTCCTCTCATTGTCTCTGAGGATTGTTGCAAAGATGACTTTTATTTTTCTTAAAACCCATAGATGAGTGAGACTATTCTGTCTCTCTCTCTCTCTCTCTCTCTCTCTCTCTCTCTCTCTCTCTCTCTCTGACTTATTTCACTCAGCATGATAGACTCCATGTACATCCATGTATAGGAAAATTTCATGACTTCATCTCTCCTGATGGCTGCATAATATTCCATTGTGTATATGTACCACAGTTTCTTTAGCCATTCATCTGATGAAGGCATCTTGGTTGTTTCCAGAGCCTGGCTATTGTAAATAGTGCTGCAATAAATATAGGTGTGAGGAAGGGGTTTTTGTATTGTATTTTTGTGTTCCTAGGGTATATCCCTAGGAGTGGAATAGCTGGGTTGAATGGGAGTTCAATTTCCAGTTTTTGGAGGAATCTCCATATTGCTTTCCATAGAGGTTGGACTAGAGGGTATTCCCACCAGCAGTGGATAAGTGTTCCTTTCTCGTCACATCCCCGCCAGCACCTATTGTTCTCATTCTTTGTGTTGTGTGCCAATCTCTGTGATGTGAAATGGTATCTCATCGTTGTTTTGATTTGCATCTCCCTGATGATCAATGATGAGGAGCATTTTTTCATGTGCCTTTTGGCCATTTGTATTTCTTTTTTTTTTTATCAAAGTGTCTGTTCATTTCTTCTCCCCATTTTTTGATGGGATTAGATGTTTTTTTCTTGTAAAGTTCTGTCAGTGCCCTGTATATTTTGGATATTAGTGAATGAATGTTCCAGGAAATGTTTTTTTCATATATTTAGTAATATAAGTGTGACAGTGTTCTAAGTATACATGGGAATTTACTAACATTCTGTATGTCATGAATCTAAATTTTAACTTTATTGGGGTAGATACTATTGAATTGTCTTTATTTTGCACGCAAAAATATTTAAGTTTTAAAGACTTAAGTAACTTGTTTAAAAAAAAATACACGAATTTGAATTGACCCTAAGCTCTAAGCTTGGCTTGTGAAGACTATCTCAGGGTAAATGGTTTTTATGGTCTCCGAGAAGAGGAGGTAACGAAGTTTTAGAACTGTATATTATAGTCTAAAGCAGAGGTCTTCAAACTATGGCCCGTGGGCCACATATTGTATTTATTCACATTTTGTTTCTTCACTTCTAAATAAGATATATGCAGTGTGCATAGAAATTTGTTCATAATTTTTGTTTTTACTATAATCTGGTCCTCCAACAGTCTGAAGGACAGTGAACTGGCCCCCTGTTTAAAAAGTTTGAGGACCCCTGGTCTAAAGCTATGCTCTTTAGGACTTAGTGAAGGAGGAATTGGCCAGACAGGTGGATTAGAAAAATTCATTTTGTTGTACTTTATAAGTGATCTACCTGAATTGAGCTTTGAACCCGAGCCCCATACATGTCAAGTATTTGCTTGACCATTGAGTTATATCCCTACCCCAACTGAAGATCATTTTTGTGGGACCATAGGTTTTTTTTATTTTTATTTTTGGTTTTTGGGTCACACCCGGCCGTGCTCAGGGGTTACTCTGGCTGTCTGCTCAGAAATAGCTCCTGACAGGCATATGGGACCATATGGGACACTGGGATTCGAAGCAACCACCTTTGGTCCTGGATTGGCTGCTTGCAAGGCAAACACCTCTGTGCTATCTCTCCAGACCCCAGGGACCATAGGTTCTGAACAAGAAGAGACCCCATTTTAAAAGGGGTCACTGTTGTAAATATCTTAGGTTTCTCTTTATCAAGTCTAAATTTCTATTAACATTGATTGCCCTGAGCTACCTGGTCTTGCTTTTTTTTTTTTGGGGGGGGGGCACATCCACTTGACACTCAAGGGTTACTCTTGGCTATGCTCTCAGAAATCACTCCTGGCTTGTGGGACTCCTGCCTTACCTCTAGCACCACTGCTCTGGCCCTTAGCTACCTGGTCATACCAGGTCGCTTATCTGGAAAGGACCTGAGGGAGAGGTAGGAAGGTATCCTAGACAACAGCCAATTATCTTAAAGATCATCAGAAGCTAACCTTCTCATCCCCTTCCTATATAAAATGGCTTGTGACTTGGTGGAGGTCATCTCCTCTGGAGGCAGCCCTGGATAGCCAATTTGGGTATTGCGGTTGACACTACAAAGACTTGCTTTGCTTTTTTCAATTCTACAGCCTTGTCATTGGACCCTAACATTTGGCGCCTCCTCCCAGGATTGAGTGTGGATGAACCAAGTCACTAACAAATCTGCTTAGGTCTTGCAAACATACACCAGGACCCCCTCAGGATGAGTGAAGGCCCAAAGGGAACAGAGCTCTGGAAGGGGCCAAACGGGGCAGTATGACTTCCCAGGGTCAGAGGCTCTGCAGGGACAACCCACTCCTTCCTTGACTAGCATCACCATAGGGGTGACACTGATTCGAGTTTGAGTTCCCCTAGGTTTCCTTGTGGGTTGGAGTTGCACTCAGAGGTGTGATAGCATAACCACCAGGGTGGTGATAACGTGGGTTTTAGTCCCACCCTGGGACCTCATAAATCCAAGTCCATTGGGGGTTCCAGTCACTTTGTGTCTCTTTGTCTTTGGGTCCCTCATATTGTGTTTTCTCTGTGCCACAGTCTTGTCTGGTCAGAACATGAGGAGAATTCTAGGGAGAATGCCATCCCCTTAGGGTTGGTGGAATTTGGTTTGAGTTCAGAAAAATTGTGTGTTGTGTTATTTGTTTGTGTTTGAATCTTGTGTCTATCTTGGTAGTAGTAAGGTAGGGTTGGTAAATACCAGTCTCAATCGGAAGATCTGCATGAGAAAGGGGGAGGGCAGAATCAAGGAAGGAAGTTCCAAAGAGCCAGGTGCCAGGGTGCCAGTCTGGACCCTTCCAATGGTGGGAATAGGCTGGAGAGAGGGGGGGAAATGGCCATTTTAAAACCCAATTCAAACTAGCCAAGGATTGGATTTTGCTCCAATTATCTGAGCAGGGAATCTTTCCTTGCCTCTTCCCCCTAGGCAATCTAGAGAATTTATTGTCTGCAAGCTAATGAGTAAACTGCGATATGACAGAAGAATTAGGTAGAAAATGTTGCAAATTATTATGGTTAGCTTTCTTAGACAATATTGTTAATTTTGTGAGTGCATATATCATTAAGGTAACTCAATTCATTTTGCCACATCAAACTTTAATGTTGAACTTAGATAGCTTTAAATGTGAAAATCTCAATGGTTCATGGTAATTTTTGTAAAGGCTTTCTAAATGTAATGGTACTTGATTGTGAATATATAAAAGATGGGAAATCTGTAGAACTGGTTTAAAGGTCTGCAATAAATACCATAAAGGACAATTTGGTCCTGCTTGGTGTAAGAATATATAAGCAATTTGTTTCCAAATTGACAGCTGGCAGTTTAAAGTTTCCCTTCTAAAGCTTTAATGCTGGGTTCTCGGATGACACTTGGGAAGCTGGTGTGCCTGGGGTGGAGGTGGGGGATATTGGGTGGAGTTATGAAGGAAAAAAAAGGATGGAATTCTGTAAGAGTGTAATCAGTTGGGTGTAAATTGGAATGAAGAAAAGAAACTATATGGTCAGATTGTATTAGTATGGCTCTAAATTAGAAATGATCTAATGGTTTATGGAAAAGGAGCTTAGATGCTCTAGACTCATGTTACAGTGCTCTTAGAAGAATTGACCTTTAGAAATTACAAGATATCAAAGTTTTACAAATGGGATGTGAAATTATATGCATAATGGTTGTTCCGTTTGTTCTGTAAATTGAGAAACATTGTTTTTTTCCCCCTTTTCTTGGCACCTTCAGTATTTTTTTTTAATGCACCATAGCACTATGTTGTTTTGCATAAATACAGGCAGGAAGTTTTCCTCTTTGTAGAGGGGAGTACTCATGCAGACAGGAATCTTAAGTCATCTAGGGGACCCCAGAGTACTCTTCCAGGGAAACAGAGTTGAAAGAAGTTAAGGTTAAGTGACAAGCAGGCCCAGTACTGTTACAAGTACTCTATTAATATCTGGAAGACTATAGAGGTGGATTGGCCTAGGGAAATTGGAAATGTCTAGGAATATCTAGATCTGTACTGACTGGCCACAGCCTAGGTCTTTCTCTCAGCATCGAGAAAAGTTCTAGAGATCAGATTCTTTCCAAACCTGGAGAGGGATGGGGCAGATTTCTCTCTGCCAGGACAGATGATGAGAGACCCAAGACCTGTTGACCTGACCTTTGTATCTTTACATTGGCCAGGCCTGTGTAACCCTTATGTGACAGGTAAAATATGAATATCTTTATTGGTAAATTACCTGCTTTATTCTTGACCAGTCCCCAGTTCTCTGTAAATAGGGTGCCCCAAGTGGAGATTTCTCCAGTCTTTCTGGGTCTATGCAAAGGACAAGCCAAGCTTATTCAGCCATCTGGCAAAGTTCAAGGTGAAGTTGGAGAGAAAAACTATTTTTCAGTAACTGACTGAATTAAATGTATTCTAGTGTGCATTGTTTAAAGTCTACACCTCTTAGACAACCCATATGAAAGTATACTTACTGGTTGTAATGGACTGGTCATGAAGGACCTAAAAGCTTACATGCTATCACTAGTCTGGCTAGAATAGTGGAAGTCAGAACTAATTACCAGGGAGAACTTAGGCTGAACAGGACAGTAGGAGAAATAAATTAAAGCTGTATTTTATGTGCTGTAACCAAACCAGTTAGGATTTCTGGGTCTCCGCTCCAGGCAACACCTGTAACACTAGAGAGTATGGAAGACTGGCAGTGTGAATTCACACTGATGCCTAAAATGCTCAGGGAAAATGCTATGATGCTACGGTTTCTGTTGCTTAACTTCTGTGGCATCATCCTAGAGCGAGAACCTTCTATTGCTCTTCCTCCCCAAAGATAGAGAGGGCTGGCAAAAGAGTGTAGAGTCTATGTACCAGAAGAGGTGAAATCTCATGCGACCTTAGCATTTAATGAGGGAGGGGCCGGCAAGGTGGCGCTAGAGGTAAGTTGTCTGCCTTGCAAGCGCTAGCCAAGGAAAGGATCATGGTCCCATATAGTCCCCCCAAGCCAGGGGCAATTTCTGAGTGCGTAGCCAGGAATAACCCCTGCGCATCAAACGGGTGTGGCCTGAAAAACCAAAAAAATAAAAAAAAAAAAAAGCATTTAATGAGGGACTGGGCAATTGACTAATTCGGGTTTGCAGTTATTAACATCTGAAAAAGATCAGATCAATTAGACAGACAAATTTACTTAAACTGATCAGGCCCTGGAGCAGTAAATGGCTCTCTCTATCCTTGGGAAGCATCAGTTAAGGCAAATAAGAGGGAAGAGGGAGCCAGCAGTTCAACACTGCCTAAGGTGCTAGAGTAAGTAAGCCCCACCATTAAGCATGGAGTAGAAGAGAGCCTAGGATAAGACTTACCCAGAAATTGCCAAAGATTGTTGATTGTGCATCATCTAGAGCACTCCGGACTCCTTAACAAAAGTAACCCTGCAGAACAGGAGGAATTTGGACTTAAGGTTCTTAAAACAAGGTGGATTGCGTATGGCCCAAGAGAAACAGATTAGGGGTCATATGTAGGATGCTACAGCAGGTGAATGCCAGTTTTCTGGAGTGGGATAGTCAGTGGAAATATTATTGCTTCCTGATATGAACTGTGTTTCAGTCAATCATCCTGGAAAACCTCCCTGATAACCATTCTGGCTGGACCACTTTTTATACTTTTTATGATGCTCTTAGTAGGTCCTTGCATAATCAATTTCCTTTATTCAGCACGTGAAGGTGCACTTAAGATGCTTGTGCTAAGGTCCTATGTGCCCATAAGCAGGGATGGGGATGCGGAACCTCAAGGAGAGTCAAGCCTTGACTCAGACCCATAAGAAGAGAAGGGAATGTGGGGCCCTAGGTTCTGAACCAGGTGGGAACTCATATTGTAAAGGGCATGTAAAGGGACACATGTTGTAGGCATCTTAGTCTTCTCTTTATCAAGCCTAAATTTCCATTAACATTGCCCTGGTCATAACAGGTAGCCTATCTGGAAAGCACCTGAGGAGCAGTAGAAAGGAGCTGGAACCTCCTCATCCCTATGTAAACTGGCTTGTGACCTTGGCAGAGATCGTTTCCTCCAGAAGTTGGCCCTAACTAGCCAGTTTGGGTCTTGTGGCTGCTAGAATAAAGTCTTGCTTTGTTTCTTTTTTTTCAATTGTGTGGTCTTGTCCTTCAACTCCGGACCCTTATAATTTTACTCTATTATTTTTAAAATAATAGGCCATATTAAGAAGTACTGGGTGGAATTACCAGGGATCACACTGTGCTGAGGAAGGAATTCAGGGTTGCACATATGCCAGGCTTGTGCCCTATTACTATAGCTATCTCACTCATTTTAACAGTAGAATTCTACTGAAGTTTTGGTTGCAAATATGAATTCTTGAAATTAAATATGGCAGTCATGTGGATGAAAACTTAGTTGGATCTTGAAGATCTTGATTAAATGGTCCATACCCATCCATTAAAGTGAAATAGTTAATTTGTCTATATTTCCTGATCCTGAATTTATTCATCTGCCGTAATTGAAACATTCATTGAAAACTTCAGGATGCTATGATTTTGTCAAGTAAAATGTAAACACACAGTGAAATGAAACCCCAGGTTTATTTGGGTTCATACTTTTTATGTCAATTACCTCTTTGAGATGTTTTTCAAAAATTAATTTTTAAGGGAAAATTTATGAAAATAAATGTTATAATAACTCAGATAGGTGATAGATGCCTGTTAAGCCTTTCTCCATCCCACCTTCTTGATCCCCTTGATCTGGAATTTCATCTTGAGACATCAGCGGCCTGCTGCCCTGGTAACCATTAGCCAATGCCCCCCTAAGAGGAACTTGACATATTTAGGCAAAAGAATGGATTCATCTTGAGATGTCAAAGGCCTGCTGATCTGGTAACCATAAGCCAACGCCCCTCCTAAGAGGAGCTTGACATATTTGGGCAAAAGGATGGACTTCTGTTAGCCCCTCTTAAGTTTCTCACTTTATTTGAAAAAGGACAAGCTCACCATCTGATTGGACATTGTGTTTAAACCTGGAATAGGTATTGGTGCATTCTGCAAGCCCTTTTTTTCATATTGACCCTCCTCCTAAGGTTCCTTAAAACCTTTAGAAGTCTGCTGCAGCCAGCTTCTGTCCTACAGCGCCAGTGGGATTTCAATGAATCTACTTCAGGCACAGTGGGTTGCATGGGCGGCGAAATATGACATAATGAAACCATCCACAAGTATGTGGGGCCAACACTTCTTCTGGCAGGCGTACGACAAGTTAAGCTTTTTTCTAAACAGGGTTTTATAGGGGTAAGCAGAGAAGGATGTTTACAATCACAAAGCAAAGTTTAACAACACAAACATATGGGCGTGAGCTATACAATTCTGAGTTGCAAAGAAAATGGTCATACTCAGGGCAGCTTTCAACAACCAACCTCAAATGCAAAACAAGGGAAACTAAGAAGTAGAAAAAAATCTAGGAACTTGGTCCCAATCAATGTGAACTCTTGTTTTAGAGGTTAAGGAAGGGGCCAAATTCCCTAAAGTGCAGCTCCCATTTTCTGAGAAGGGTCTGCATTCTGGCTCTGCTCTTGTTAACCAGACATTGAGGCTGCAAGAACGTAAGAGAAAAAATATTGACTTTTGATTTTAGTGCTAAATATTATCCAGAATAGGAGTTCTCTTAGTAATCTTTGGTGCTGGGATTTCTGAAAAGAATTTGATTGAGGCTATATTTTTGCCTGAGATTTTACAAAGGAGAGATAGCCAAATAATGAGAAAATGTAATACCAGCATGAATTTTTTTTTTGGGGGGGGGGCACACCCGGCGTTGCTCAGGGGTTACTCCTGGCTGTCTGCTCAGAAATAGCTCCTGGCAGGCACGGGGGACCATATGGGGCACCGGGATTCGAACCAACCACCTTTGGTCCTGGATCGTCTGCTTGCAAGGCAAACGCCACTGTGCTATCTCTCCGGGCCCCCAAGCATGAATTTATCTCTTCAAGAATTCCACAACTATTCATGCAGGGGAAAAGGCTTCCACAGCAGGCCTTTTTGAGGAACCCTGTAGGTGCTATTTCAGCTCGCCACACCAGGAAATCTAGGAATCCATCTGGTGTTCGGAGTTCCCCTAAAATGGAGGGTTTTTGCATACCGTGACCTTCCTAGATTACCCGGGGCTTCCGGTTTCAGTTTTTATGGCAGATTCTGATGCCCCAGCTAGCTGGACAATAAACCTGATTTTGCTGATTGCATTTTCTGAAAATTCCTGGTCTTTACTTGAGGTGGTGGGCTTTTTAGGACCCTTAACAAATTGTAATTATAATATTATTTAATTATCTAAAAATTTTAATTTTCTTTTCTTTAGAACTCTGGAAATTCTGAGAATGTTTTTTTTTCCTGAGAATATCTTAAATATTTTTTTTACTATGCAATTTAAAGATGATTACTGTCATTTTACAGAATCAATGATCAGCAGGGTTACTTCCATTTTATACTTAATTTAAAATATTTTAAAATGAGTGTTCTTTATTCTCTAATGAAAGAAATAAGGGATACTTAATAGAGTCCCTGGAGAACAGCATTTCTAGTTTAAGTATACTTGTTACCTTCACCCAATACCCCATTCTGAAAAGAATGGTCATTTTAACTGTATGGCATTACTATAGACTGACCAGGGTCTTGCAAAAGGTCTATGTAGGCCTGACAGCTTGGAAGCATGTATTGTAGTAGAACATATATTCTGACAACTTATTGATGCAAGCCTACTCCTGATGGATGACTCTAAAGAGGCATCACTAAAGAAAAAAATCACTGAACATCCATCAGCATATTGTTAAGAGAAAAATATAGTTCCAAATTCCATTTCTACCATTGAAGATCGCCTTAAATTTAAATAGGATCAAGATATGGCTTTGGTCTACAGAAGAGCAGTCTTTGAATAAAAAGCATATAATTAATAATCTCTGCCAAACAGGTATAAGTACATTATACATTTTCCTTTCTCATTTCCTATTGAGATGAAAATTGTCAGTTAAATCTGAGACAGCTGGCCCAAACTAATTGAACTCACCAAAAGACTTTTCTATTTCAGTTTTGCTGAGAAAAAATTATTGCTAATCTACGTCTGAAGGAATAGTGGAACTTTTTCAGCTTTAGTTATAAAAAAAAAAAAAGAAATTCCCTCAAATCTGATTCTAAGAATTTTCTTTATTAAACATAACTTAATATTTAATTTGTTAAGTTTAACTGTTGTAGTAAAGAATTCTTTTTGAAACTAAACAAACCTTAGAACACTAAGTTGGTCTCATGATGTCATTTAATTTTTTGGGGAAAAAGTAGGTGATGTTTGTGAAAAACCTTTTGTGAATTTCAATTTTAAAATAGAATTGGGATAATTAGGCTTGTCCTGTCATTGGTATTATTGTTCTATAGACCTTAGTGATTTAAGATCCAATCTAATACTGAACATTGTGAAAATTTTAAGACAGTTCTTCTCAGGGCCAGAGAGATAGCATGGGCGTAGTGCATTTGCCTTGCATGCAGAAGGACTGTGGTTCGAATCCCGGCATCCCATATGGTCCTCAGAGCCTGCCAGGAGTGATTTCTGAACATAGTGCCAGGAGTACCACTGAGTGCTGCCGGGTGTGACCAAAAACCAAAAAACAAACATACAAACAAAAAAGACAGTGCTCCTCAACTTCTGGGGCCCCCAGGAGTCACAGGGGAGAATATAGGTAAATGGGGCCCATAACATGATACTTTGAGACCATTTAGTAGAAAAAAGCTAGGAGGCCACAGTCTTAAAAAGATTGAGAAAGTTTGTTTTGGGGTCGTTTTACCTGAGTTTCAGGTACTAGAATATTGCTAAGGGAAAAAGGCTAAATACACTTTACTAATACATAATATTCATAAGCTGACCAACAAGTCAAAAGCACAGTCTATTTGAAGGAAATACATTCTTACTTATATATTCTTAAAAAACCTGGAATATCTTTTTTTTTTTTTTTTTTTTTTTATTTTTTTTTAAACCTGGAATATCTTAAAGTTGATAATTACATAAAACTACAGCATATCTTTCCATTTGGCAGAATTAAGATCAAAACTATATTTTTTATCTGTGATAATGGTTATAATTTCAACAATTATCTTTCAAAAGCTACTATTTCTAAAATTTAAGTTTATTTTAGCCATCATAATTTACAAAGTTGTAGCAATTTCAGTCAAGTGTGTCTCATTCAAAAGCTACTCTTGAGTCCTAGCACCTAATTAGGCACTAAGGGTTAATTTGCATAAAAAGAAGAAGTCAAATGTCTAGTATTTTTTTAAAAGGTGTTTCACAGATGCAAGCAGAGTATGCTTAAGGGTCTGGCTAGACTTCTTCTTTTTTTTTTTTTATTTAACCAACTTTATTACATACATGATTGTATTTGGGTTTCAGTCATGTAAAGAACACCACCCATCACCAGTGCAACATTTCCATCACCAATGTCCAAAATCTCCCTCTTCTTTTTTTTATACAGGCACTGCTATCTATTTACAATACAATGTGCCTATTTGCAGTATAATGTGGTCATGCCTAGCAATAGAGTTTCAACCATTGTCCCTTCGTTTGGTTTTTTTGGTCCCCTTTCCTTCTTTAAAGTGTATCTGAGTTTGGGGTTGGAGGGAAGGAAACTTAATTGACTTAGTTTTATAGGCACTTACTTTCAGGGTCTGTCATTGTTGGTCACAGTTTATTTCCTAATTATCTATGAGGAAATCCTTCAGTATTTGTCTGAGACAGCAAATCAATAGTTTTCATTTTATTTTTAATTGTATCTTCTTTTTCCAGAAGAGGATTTATAAAAAATACTTCTCTGGAACAAATATAGTTACATGAAGTTAGAAACATAGATCACAACAGATGGAAAGAAGGGGAGATAAATCATTGGTAGCAATGGACCAATAAGAAAAATCATGAACTAAATTCATGTAATATATGAGTCTAATTTTTAAAAGGTTCATCATGTTACATATTAAACTTCGTTCTTTCCTAAACCTTTGAGAATGTCCTTTCTAGAGGGATGGGTATTATAATTATGAATGTATTTGGAAAAATGAACTTAATTTCTTCAAATTAGTATAGTCATTTTAGAAAGAGAAAACTAGGACAAAATATACTTTCAATATCCACTAGGGGGACCTATTGCTGCAATTAAAAAATGGAATCCAAGGCAGAAAGATCTTGCATTTCACAAGTCAGTAATATGCTATTTTCTCCTTAAAAAGTATACTCATAGTTGAAAAATATGCTTTATAAACCCCATCGTCGTTATCATTTGTCATTTGTTTTTATTTCTATATAAAAATATAAAAATAAAGAAGATACAGGAATTTCTTAGCATATATTAACAATCCTTCTTAGTAGAATGAATATAGCAAAATATAAATTCAGTCTTTGAGAATAATTTGTATTTAAATATCTATAGAATGACCTACATAAGCCCAAAAAAGTATTTTCCACAAAAAACATGTTCCTAAATTTTGCCAATTCAGTATATTTTATTCCCTGCTCCACTAACTTTTGTCTGGGATTTAAGGGCTTAATTTTTAATAAAATATTTCTACTTACACTGTAATATTTATCATCACAAAATGGTCAATTTTTATAACAACAAAAAATTGTAAATCTTCTTACTTTACTTCTAGCTATTGGAGCATACATTTTTTGTGTGTGCTCTCAGCTTATATAAGCGTTTTAACATCAAACACTCTTATTTGCTTATATCTTTTTTTTTTTTTTTTTGGTTTTTGGGTCACACCCAGCTGTGCTCAGGGGTTACTCCTGGCTGTCTGCTCAGAAATAGCTCCTGGCAGGCACGGGGGACCATATGGGACACCGGGATTCGAACCAACCACCTTTGGTCCTGGATTGACTGCTTGCAAGGCAAAAGCCGCTGTGCTATCTCTCCGGGCCCTGCTTATATCTTTTTTTTTTTTTTTTGGGCCACACCCGGTAACGCTCAGGGGTTACTCCTGGCTATGTGCTCAGAAGTTGCTCCTGGCTCAGGGGACCATATGGGACACAGGGGGGATCGAACCACAGTCCGTCCAAGGCTAGCGCAGGCAAGGCAGGCACCTTACCTTTAGCGCCACCGCCCGGCCCCCTGCTTATATCTTTTAACACTGCATAATCACTTTATAACTTAAGTAATTCTTTGTGTGTTTTTACCTGATTTGTAACTAAATTTTTCCTGATTTTAATTAGATTTCTGAAGAGATAATTTATTAATAGCTAAATACATTCATGGTTTTTAGAGACAGACATAATTTATAAACTCTATAGGGCATATATTACTAATATCCCCATTTTACATATCAGGAGATTGAGACTTAGAATCATAATTATTTGACTAATACAATGTCATTGCCTTTTGATTCTAAGTCCATTTTATTTTTTTGAAGTGTAACCTAATTTTTAACATCTTAGACATAGTTTTCTCAGTTTCAAGCATATTTTCTCAATATAGACCTATCATAATTTAAGTTAATGTATTTTTGAACAGTTTTCCACATAATAAATACCTTTCTTTTACCATTTCAACATGCAAAAAGAAAATATAACCGATTTTGCCTTTTATTATTTCTAATTATTTATTTAATTCTGGAACACACCCAATAATGCTCAGGTGCTATTTCCAGTTCAATGCTCTGAGGTTGCTCCTTGAGGTGCTCCAGGGACCAGCTGTGCCAGTCATCAAACTCAGGTCTCCTGCATGTACTGAGCCCATTGAGCTATCTTTCAGCTCCTATAGTCTTAAATGAATAACAAAGCCTGCAGTTTCAGGTGCATTTGTTGGATAAATTCCGTAATGATAAATTTGGTTCAACAGTGTAATAACTATGTCTTTGAATATCTGTTTACTAGCACACATATACATAAATATACACTTTTTTTCCTCAAAGGGAAGTTTTTGTTCTGTCTTTTGTTGTTGTTGTTTCGTTTTGGTTTTTGGGTCACACCTAGCAGAGCTCAAGAGTTACTCCTGGCTCTGCACTCAGAAATTGCCCCTGGCAGGCTCGGGGGACCATATGGGTTGTCAGGAATGGAACCGAGGTCTATAGGGATTGGCTGCATGCAAGGCAAAAGGCCTATTGCTGTACCATCACTCCGGTACTTGTTCTATCATTTTTAAAAATTGAGGTACCATAATGATTTACAATAGTATTGATATTAATGTTTTAATCTTACAATGTCATTGCACCACATCCACTAAGAGGGTGACATCTCCCTCACCACTTTCTCTAGATTTTTTTCTGTTTTCCTACCCCACTAACACTTGCCAGATTCAGTTCTTAGGCAAAATTTAAAGAAAAATTTTAAGTGTACATTACTGAGCACAATGACAATTCCAGCAAAATGAAAGCATGTAGTAAATAAAGAGAAGTTTAACTAAGACAGAAGTACTGAGATAGATCACTCTCACCTGTTCAATTATTTTTGTGATACACTCAAAACCTATAAGTTATGAGAGGAAATAAGGAAGTAAATCAAATTGTGTTTCTTCCACTTTGGGATTAAAAAATTGGTAAAACCACTCAGGAAGATAAGTGGTAATATATAATAGCATCATAAGTACTTATACCAGGAGGCCTTGTAACATAATTCTTGTAGTTTAGTCAATGAATATAATTGTATATATGCAAATTTATTAATTTATTTAATTCTAAATATTCATAAATTTGTTGCAGCAAAAATTAGAAATAAAATGTTCCTGAAGTAGAATACTATACAACTGTTGAAAAGAATAAAAAATACTTTAAGCAATATTCAATAAAATATGCATAATGCTAAATATTCTTTTTTCTGTAGAAGGGAAGATTCTACACATTAAGAATGCAAATTTGTATTCTTTTTTTTACATAAAGGATACATAAGTATTAACAAAAGTGATCTCTGGGGTTTAGAGGCAAAAGAGGCAGCTGGATAACATAAAAGAGACATTTTCTCTAGAATTAAGAGAATTTTTACTTATTTAAAATGATAGGAGCTGAAGAGATAGCATGGAGGTAGGGCATTTGTCTTGCATGCAGAAGGATGGTGGTTCAAATCCCAGCATCCCATATGGTCCCCTGAGCCTGCCAGGAGTGATTTCCGAGAGTAGAGCCAGGAGTAACCCTGAGTGCTGCAGGGTGTGACCCAAAAACAACAAAACAAAACAAAGCAATAAAATATGTATATGAGAAATATATGAATAGTAACTTTTGTTCCTTAATAGGATACTAAAGAGATTTTTGTAAAGGCATATACTCAAAAACAAGATAAATAACACACAACTGGAAATGAGAAAGGAGATGAATTAGTGATAGTGATTCAGCAAAATTTACCAAATTCTTAGCTGAAAGTTGGAAAGATTGAAAGGTTTCATATTGCAGAATACCCTAAATGTTCATGAATTGGCTTCTCTAGGTACTTCTAGAAATGAGACTCATGGGAGAGCTAAATATAGAATGGTTGAAAGCCTTAAAAAATAGTCCCCAACTGCATAACTTCCTTAATCTTCTGGTTTAGTATATGAAGAGAATAAAAACTGTAAAAAAACAAAACCCATAACTTTTCATTGAGATATACCAATCCAGAGGAGAAGATGAGGAAGGCAGTAATTTGTATAGAAATAGTTTGTGGGGCCGGAGAGGTGGCGCTAGAGGTAAGGTGTCTGCCTTGCAAGCGCTAGCCAAGGAATGGACCGCGGTTCGATCCCCCGGTGTCCCATATGGTCCCCCCAAGCCAGGGGCGATTTCTGAGCGCATAGACAGAAATAACCCCTGAGCGTCAAAAAGGTGTGGCCCAAAACCCCCCCCCCAAAAAAAAAAGAAAAGAAAGAAATAGTTTGCATGCTGACATATAAGTTCCTTCATTTATTTGAATGTTCTCCTTCTTGATTCCTTGATATTCCAATCTATGCAGGAGATAGTTTATTATTGTTATTATTATTATTATTATTATGGTTGTTATTTTTTGTTTTTGTTTTTGGGACACACCCGGCTGTGCTTAGGGGTTACTCCTGGCTATCTGCTCAGAAATAGCTCCTGGCAGGTACAGTGGACCACATGGGACGCTGGGATTCGAACCAATCATCTTAGGTCCTGGATTGGCTGCTTGCAAGGCAAACGCCTCTGCGCTATCTCTCCGGCCCCTATTATTATTAAAGATTTGTTGGTTAAAGATGAGTGGGAAACCCAAGAAATGACTAGCTAGAAATCTATAGTAGAGGTCCCAGTGTTAGTCTAAATTTAGAGCTCTCAAACAACTTAGTTTCTCCATTCTTACAGAGGAAAACCAAAGAGCATTTAAACAACTAACGAAAGCTATTTAGCATTAAATATAGACATAAGTAGGCAATTTATGTTGCACTACTCAGATCTCAGATTTTAGAGGTTGAGGCATTTGTGTTTTCTGCTGCTGAGGAATCACAGGAATAGCTGAATGTAAGGTATCACTTTGCTCAGGTTTATACCCCATGTTTGGTTGAGATGTGACTTGTTGTTTCAGTTGGAAGATTAGTTAAGAATAAAGCTAAAAAAAGTCTTAGAAAAGTAATACAAAGAGGAAACATCAAGAAAACAAGAAAGTTTTTTTCAAGCTCAGTCTATCAGGTGTCTGAATTCAAGAAATTTCAGGAAGAATAGAGAAAAGGGGAAAGCAAAAATGAGCAAAGTAACTATATCTTAGAACTTAGGGTAAATGTTTCTAGTTTGAATGCTTGATCCAATTAGAACATAAGACCCCTCATAGCAAAACTTCTGAATACCAAGTGAGTGTAAAAGTGTTTAAGCTTTTAAAGAGATGAGATAGGACACATACAAAATATTAGAAATTAGAATGATTTAGAATGACACTGGAATCATGTGAAGGATAGATCAACAGGTTAAAAATAGTGAAGCAAAATGAGCTTCAAGCTAATACTCTAAACCCAAACTATTAAGTATGATATAACTTAAAGATATTTTGAGACCTATAGTCTCAAAAATTTATTACCCTAATTATCCTTTTTTGGAAGTTTCTGGAAGACATACTCACTAGAAAGAGAAAGCATGATAAACTTAAAGGATACTGCTTATTAAATAAAGATGTACAACAAAAACAAAGCAAAATTTACTGTGTGGCTTAAGATACATTACTTGGGTGGCTTAAGATACAAGATGTTTATGCTCTATTTTTTTTTATGAGTAACCAGTTCAGATTAAAGCAAATCATAAGGTGCTGAATTTACTTCATAGTGAAGAAATTGTTTCACGAAGATGTAATCTTTATAATGCCTAATAAGAATGAAATATTGAGAATCTAGGTAATAATTTTCAGTTTCATGTTAAATCAGTAAAGTTACACTGAAAACTAAGCAAAAGTGAAAATGAAATAATTTTAAACTACAAGGAATGGAAAACTTTTGTAATAAGAGGAAATAATAATATTTTTATTATTATGTAAATAATGGTAATAGTAGTGCTTGGTCCTAAACTTATATACTCATGAAGAATAAGTATTGCATATTAGTCTCACTAAAATTAATAAAATATTGTGAAGATGAAGGAGAGTATGTGTGTATTTATGTCTTTCTGTGTTATATGTATTCATAGAGGTTAGAAAGAGAATGACATGAAATGTAAGAATGGAGCATATTTTAGAATTTAGAGCATAAACTTTGGGTCCAGACTTTTTAGATATGCATCTTAGCCCTACCGGCTACTTCCGAGAAGTATGACCTTGGGCAAGTAGCCTGATTTGTTTATGTGTCAGAAGTTGTGGTATAAAATGGAGAGAGTGACAACACATATAAAACAAGGTTATTGTTGATTTTGTATATATATATTTATATATAAAATATGTATATGTAGGCTACTACTACTATATAATAACGATCCATGAATATGCTATATTTATATTTTCTGTTATGAACTGTATTATGTGTACCCCCTCCATTTTCTTTTATGTGTTGAAGCTCTATTCCAGTACTTCACAATGTTGCTGTATTTGAAAAAGGGTGTTTAAAGAGTTAAATAGATAAGTTAAAATGAAATTCTTCCAGGGGCCATAATCTAGTCTCTCTCATCTCCTTATAATAAGAGGTGATGCAAGGCTGTATGCAAGGCAAGTACTTTATCTGCTATATTGCTTGTCTAGCCCCTCTTGTCTCTTATCTGAGGGATTAAGGTGACGTCCCTTCCATGCACAGTGGATAGCTGAAGCATCATTGACAATGCCATCCAGAAGGAACTAATACTACTTCAGCCACTCCTTGTATACACAGGCTGTTTCTACTCTAATCTCATTTAATTCCAGGTAGTTAACTGGGATGCGTTGCTAAAGTTACAGTAATGAATGCTTCTGTAGTTTTGGTTCCACAGAGATAATGAAATGATACTATATATCTCTCACATGACTTGAAAGAAAATGCTATATGCATATAATGGATATTATAAATGTTATGTTTTATACTTATTAAGAAATAGTATAAAAATTTCAAGTCTTTTAGGAAGGTCATGGAATCTGAATGAGGCTACAGCCAACATGTGTAAGGACTGAGATGACTGAAGAAAGGGAGGAGTTGGTATGATGATATGTGCTTTCTGATTATCTAAGATTTTTGTAGATAGTGTGTTTTATGCCTGAACACTGGTAAAATTTTCTCATGTATATGTCCAGTAAAAAATCTTGGGTTTATGGGAAATCTCCTAATATACCACCCTATGGACATGGAAGCAATGCTCTATTTCTACTGTTTCTCAAAGAAGAAAAAGAAGGATATTGAAAAAGAAAGTGAGAAACACTTTTACTTTGGACTTTACATTGACTAAATATTTATAGCTTAGTCGTCTTCACTGACTCAATGCCATTAACCAAGAAAATGTAATAAAAAAATAGACAAATGAGACTACATCAAATTAAGAATTTTCTCTCCTATGGAAGAAATCATGGCTAGAATAGAAAGACACCCTCACGATTGGGAGAAAATATTCACTCTCCACACATTTGACAAATATCCAAGATTTATAAAGCACTCATAAAATTTAAAAGCAACAGCAGCAACAATAACAAAAAACCCACTAAATAATACCACACAAAAATCGGGAGGCTAGCTAAACAGACACTTTCTAGATGACATGTGGATATCCTATAGTTATTTGTAGAAAGGACTCTTTATTATATATTTTATGGGAAATATAATGTTAGAAAGAGAGCATAGAGAGTATTTCAAGCTTGTGGCCAACCCAGGTTCAATCCCTGGCACCCTATATGGTCACCCCAGCACTACCAGTCATTATCCCTGAACATAGAGCCAGTAGTAATCCCTGAGTATTGCCAGGTGTATTCTAAAAATTAAAAACAAACAAATAATGAGACATAAACTCCTACCAGTGACACTGGCATACATCAAAAAGCATAGAAATAACAAATGTTGACTGGGATGTGGGTTTTGGAAAAAAATTCCTTATCCATTTTTACTAGGAATGACATATCACTCAGCATGGATAGAACACACCACGGAGACTTCTCAAAATACTAAGAATTGAGCTTCTAGCCTGGGGGGTAAAGAAGGGGGATATGGGATGCATGCTGGGAACAAGGGTGGAGGGAGGCAACTTTGGTTTTGGGAGTTCCCCTTATTCAATAATAATATGTACCTAAAATATTACTCTGAAAGATATGTAATACACTTTGGTCAAAATAAAAATTATTATTATTATAAAAAAAGAATTGAGCTTCTATATGATCCAGCAATTTCACCTTTTGAAGTCTACCCTCAAGACTTTACAAATAGATTCTGGACTACCTTCTTAACTCTCCTGTAGCCTGCTCCTTGGTCCTCCCCACCCATCACTCACTGGGGGCAATTCTTCAGAGGTGAGCTGTTTTGCCCACAAAGGGTGGAACTGTTTGCTGTGGTGGCCTCTGAAACATGACAGGCAGTTATTCTGAACTACCTTCTCAACTCATCTGTGGCCTGCTCTTTGGCCCTCCCTGCCCATTGCTCCCTAGGGGCACATCCCCAGAGATGAGTTGTCCCGCCCACAAAGGATGAAGCCAGAGGAGCTCAGATGCTCCTTTTTGCTTTATGGCCACTCACACTTTCTAGCCAATGAATCCTACCACAAAAGATAGGAAAAAACCATACTACAAGTGGGACAATGGGGATACAATGCAGGTCAACACCAGGCATGAAGATGGCAGATCTGATGACCTGAAAACTGCCAACCACCTATTTAGCCTTTCAGATAAGGAGTTTAGAGAAGAAATATGGAGGATGTTCACAGAACTCAAAGAAAGCATAGATCAACTTGAACGGAACACAAATATGAATCAAGAAAATATAAAGATAGAAATCAGAAAACTCCAAACTGAAATAACATATCTGAAAAACTCATTAGATGAAATGAAAATATCGATGGAAAGCCTCCCCAACAGGGTAACAGCAGCTGAGGACAGAATCAGTGAGCTGGAAGATGAGATGCATAACAAGTTCGAACAACATAAGAAATTGGTAAAGAGCCTTAAAGTAAATGATCAGACAATGGAAAAATTACACAAACAATATGAACAAGTGAAAATACAAGTCTTTGATAAACTCAACAAAATAACTTAAGAATCATTGGAGTCCCAGGGATCCAGGAAGAAAATCCTCAGGAAGAATCAACAGTCAAGGTCATCATTGCAGAAAAACTCCCAGAGCTAAAGACTGCATGCAACCAAATCCTACATACCCAAAGAATACCAGCTAAAAGAGACCTGAAGAAAAGCACCCCAAGAAACATCCTTATCACAATGACAAATAACACAGACAGGGATAGAATACTGAAAGCAGCAGGAACAAAAAGAGAAATTACATTCAAAGGAGCATGCTTAAGATTTACAGAAGATCTGTCACAATGAACCTTCAAGGCCAGAAAGCAGTGGTGGGATATAGTGACAAAATACAATGAAATGAGTGCTTCCCCTACAATACTGTACCCAGTCAGACTCACCTTCAGGTTTGAAGGAAGTATACATAGCTTCATGCATAAACAACAACTCAGAAACTTTACAGACTCAAAACCAGATTTAAAAGAAAAACTGAAAGGTCTACTTTTAGACAAGACAGACCAACAGACACAGTAAACTTTTACACAGAAATGACCCTAAATCCTATGACAATAATCTCTCTCAACATCAATGGACTATACGCATCAGTTAAGAGACACAGAGTGCCAAAATATATCAAAAAGCTGAATCCAACATTCTGCTGCCTACAAAAACCACATCTGAATAGTCAGAACAAACATAGGCTCAAAATCAAAGGTTGGAGGAAAATTTTTCAAGCAAACAATTCTGTTAAGAAAGCTGCAGTGGCCATTTGGTATTTGATGACATAAATTTTAGACTCAGAAAAGCTGTAAGGGACAAAGATGGACATTTTGTACTAATCAAGGGATATGAACATCAGAAAGAAATAACACTCCTAAACATATAGTCACCCAATGAGGGACCAACAAAATATTTAATACAGTTGTTGAAAAATATGAAAGAAGATATCAATAGCAACACTATTACCTGTCACCCCTTGATAGGTTAGCCAGACTGAAAATCAACAAAAATATACTAACTCTGAAAAGAGAAATTGAAGAAAGTGGACTAGTATATACATATATACATACATATACATATATACATATATGTATATATACATACACACACACACACACACACATATATATATATATATATAGCACTTCATCTTCAGAAAACTGGATACACATTCTTCTCCAGTGCACATGGGTCATTCTCCAGGATAGACCACATGCTGGAACATAAAACATATCTCCATAAAGTCAGCGGATAGAAATTGTAAATCTACATTCTCAGATAATAAGGCACTGAAATTAGATGTGACCTACAAAGATACACTGAAGAAAAACTTTAACACCTGGAAATTAAACAGCTCACTACTGAACAATCAGTGAGTCAGAGATAAAAATCAAAGAAAAACATAAAAATATTCCTGGAAACAAATAACAATGAAGATACAAATTATCAGAATTTATGTGACATAGCAAAAGAGGTACTAAGAAGAAATTTATAGCTTTGCAAGCACACATCAGAAAGAAAGAAGAATCCTATATAAAGAGCTTAATATATATAAATATATTAATTAATATATTATATATAATTAATATATATAAATATATAAAATATATAAATATATTTATATATACATATATAAATATATTATATTAATATATATTATATATATTTATATATAAAGAGACTGGCATGGTGATGTGGAGTGGTAAGGCATTTGCCTTGCTGGCACTAACATAGGATGGACCATGGTTCAATCCCCTGTTGTCCTATATAATCCCCCAAGCCAAGAGCAATTTCTGAGTGCATAGTCAGTAGTAACTCTGAGCGTCACTGGGTGTGGCCCCCCAAACAAAACAAAACAATAACTTAATGATACAGCTTTTAAAATTAGAAAATGATCAACAAATGAAACCAAAATTAGGAAGGCAGAAGGAAATAACAAAGCTTAGAGCAGAAATAAATGAAGTGGAAATGAATAAAACAATTTGAAAGGTCAATGAAAGCAAAAGTTGCTTCCTTGAAAAAAATAAACAAGATTGATAAACTAGCAAAACTCACAAAGAAACAAAGAGAAACCAAATTAGAAATAAAAAGGGGTATATTTCTACAGATACTGCAGAGATTCTATGGGTAATCAAAGACTACTTTGAGAAACTCTATGCCATGAAACATGAGATTCTGGAAGAAATGGATACATTCTTGGACTCTTATAATTTTCCATGATTAAACCAGGATGATCTAGCATATCTAAACAGACCCATTACTACTAATGAAATTAAAACTGTAATCAAAAGTCCTCCAAAAACAAAAGCTCAGGTCCAGATGTATTCACTAACAAATTCTTTCAAACCTTTCAAGAGGAACTATTACCAATCCTTTTCAAGCTCTTTCATTACATTGAAAAATCAGGAACACTCCCAAATACCAAAACCAGACAGAGATGCTGCTAAAAAAGAAAACTACAGACCAAGATCCCTGATGGACACAAATGCAAACATCCTTAACAAAATTTTAGCAAATAAGATCCAATACCTCATCAAGAAGGTCATACATCATGACCAAGTAGGTTTCATTCCAGTAATGCAAGGATGGTTTAACATCTGTAAATCAATCAGCATGATAATATGCCATATCAATAAAAAGAAAAGTAAAAACCATATGAACATATCAATAGATGCACAAAAAAGCATTTGATAAGGTCCAACACCCATTCTTGATAAAAACTCTCATCAAGATGGGAATGAAAGAAACTTTTCTCAATATAGTCAAAGCCATGTACCTCAAGCAATGGCAAATATTATTCTCAATGGAGATAAACTAAAAACCTTTCCCCTAAAATCTGGTACAAGACAAGGCTGCACTCTCTCACCACTCCTATTCAACGTAGTATTGGAAATTCTGCATAGCAATTAGGCAAAAAAAAAAAAAAAGATATTAAGGGCATCCAGATAGGAAAAAAAGAAATAAGCTTTCACTCTTTGCAGATGACATAATACTATATTTAGAAAACCCTACAGACAACAAGCTTCTAGAAACAATAGATTCATATAGCAAAGTGGCAGGCGACAAAATTAACACACAAAAATCAATGGCCTTCTTATACACCAATATGATAGAAAATAAGTGGACATTAAAAAAAAACCAGCCCCATTCACATTAGTGTCACACAAACTCAAATATCTTAGAGTAAACTTAACTACAAAGGTGAAGGGCCTATACAAAGAAAACTACAAAACCTTGATTCAAGAAATAAAAGAAGACAAATAAAAATGGAGACACATACCCTTCATGGATTCGGAGGACTAATATCATTACAATGGCAATAATCCCCAAAGCATTGTATAGATTTAATGTAATCCATATAAAGATACCCATGACATTCTTCAAAGAAGTGGATCAAACACTCCTAAAATTCATTTGGAACAATAAACATCTGTGAATAGCTGAAGTAATCTTTGGGAAAAGGGATATGGAAAGCATCACTTTCCTCAACTTTAAATTGTACTACAAAGCTATAGTCATTAAAACAGCATGATGCTGGAATAAAGACAGACACTCAGATCAGTGAAATATACTTGAGTATTCAGAGAATGTGCCCCAGATATATAATCAATTTTTGATAAAGGGGTAAGAAATGGAAAATGGAGCAAGCCTCTTCAACAAGAGTGTTGGCACAACTGATCAACCACATGCAAAAAATTGAATTCAGACCCCATTAAACACCATGCACAAAGGTAAAATCCAAATCAATTGAAGACCTGATATCAGATCCAAAACCATAAGGTATGTATAGAACAACACTTAGGTAAAACACTACATGACATTGAGACTAAAGGCATCTTCAAGGAGGAAACACCACTGTCTAAATAAGTGGAAGGAGAAATAAACAGATGGAAATATATTAAGCTGAGAAGCTTCTTCACCTCAAAGGAAATAATGTCTAGGATTCAAAGGCCACCCACAGAATGGGAGAAACTATTCACCCAATACCCATCAGATAAGGGACTAATATGAAAGATATACAAGGTACTGACAGAATGTAATAAGCAAAAAATCCCTAACCTTATCAATAAATGGGGAGATGAAATTAACAATTTCTCAAAGAAGAAATACAAATGTCCAAAAGGCACATAAAAAGGCTCCACATCACTAATCATCAGGGAGATGCAAATCAAAACAACAATGAGGTACCATCTCATGCCACAGAGACTGGCACACATCACAAAGAACATAAACAATCATTGCTGGTGGGGATGTGGAGAGAAAGGAACTCTCATTGATTGCTAGTGGGAATGCTGTCTAGTCCTACCTCTATGGAAAACAATATGGAGATACCTCAAACAAAACTGGAAATTGAGCTCTCATATTATCCAGCTCTACAACTCTAAGGGATATACTCCAGGAACAGAAAAACACAATGCTAAAATGCCTTCCTCATACATATATTCATTGAACTGCAATTTATAACAGCCAGACTCTGGAAACAACCAAGCTTCCCTTCAACAAATGAATGGCTAAAGAAACTGTGGTGCATATACACAATGGAATATTATGCAGTCATCAGGAGAGATGATGTTTTGAAAGTTTCCTATATCTGGATGTACATGGAATCTATTTTGCTGAGTTAAATAAGTCAGAGTGAGAGAGATAGACACAGAATAGTGTCACTCATCTATGTTTTTTTTCATGAATCAAGAAAGATTTTATTAAAACTTATTTAGAAATATATAAAAGGAGAGAAAGAAATGTGTGTTTAAGAGAGAACACAACTTCTCTAGAGTGTAAATAAGCAAACAAAAAACATAAGAGACAAGGGAGACAAGAGACAGGAGTGAAAAGGGCCTTTGAGAGCAAGCCTGGTACTTTTTTATTTTTTTATTATTTTTATTTTTTTATTTTATGAGGACAAAGATGCAAAGAAAGATGACAAGGTGAAGTTACCGTGGGAAGACAATCACTCATAAACAGAATTCTCAGAAGAAATCACCTTGCTGACACCTTAATTTTGAACTTTCAGCCAAAAAAAACATTAAGAAAATTAAAGCAAAGCACATTCACAATTACTTTGTCTCACAATTACTTTGTCCCTCAAGTCCCCAGATTGTACATTATAACATTTCTTAGCAGTAAGCGAAGCAATCTAAAGCCACAAAATTTATGCAACTCCTTTAACATTGAAGGCATAGTGTGTTCCATGCACATGCATATTAATTTACGTTAACCTCAAAAGTTTAAATGTTTTTTAAGGATTAGAGTCAAAGGAGCACAGCAAAAACGGTGTTAGAGTGGCAATTGTTGTTTGCATAGGCCCAGCAAAATATGGGAGACATGGAAAGGAAAAGTCTTGGCCTAAATACAAGGAGACCTTACCCCTGAAGTTTTCTGGTATAAGACCAACTCTAGGCTCCAGGCATACTAGGTTGTCCAACACAAGTCATTGTCTGTAGTGCCAATACACTTTTATTTTTCACATAGTTGCTGTTGTTGGTGTCAGGTTTCTGTAGTAAAAGATCCTGGAATCTGTGCACATCCTACATCATAGTCAGGATGATGTGGAACATCCTCTAGTTTCACCTCACAATTAGAGGTCAATGCAGAGAGCCCTGTCCTGAAAGCAGGTTGTTGCTGTTAAGTCTTCTGGGTGTTAAGGGAAGTCTCTTTTGAGTAGGTCAATGCCAGAGCAGTGGTAGGGCCTTCCCTGGTAGAAGATTACTTCCACGTGATGTTATAGACAACCATGGTTGTTTCGTAGATGGCACCCCTGGTTCAGGGGTGAATGAAGAATGCCCATTCTTCTGAAGCCTGAGTCAGGTCATTATGACAATGTTCAGGGTGTAAGGCCCCATTGAACTACAAAAGTTGTATGTTCCTATCTCTATTTGATAAGAACTTGTTTATATGTATAGTATTTTTCCATTTTAGTGTGCCTATGCAAAAAGAAGAACAATGCCACATGGTGTTATTGGTGCATGTGGGGGCTGCTAGAACAAGTTCAACAATTCCTGTGACTTGCTTGGTTCTAACATAAACTTTAAACTAAGGGACTCTTCTACCAGAATTTCTTTTTTGTTTTTTGTTTTTGTTTGTTTATGGGTCACACCCAACAGTGCTCAGGCTCTATGTTCAGAAATCGCTTCTGACAGGCTCAGGGGACCATATGGATGCTGGGATTTGAACTACCGACCTTCTGCATGCAAGGCAAATGCCGAACCTCCATTCTATCTCTCTGGCCCCAGAATTTCTTATTGAACAGATCAAAAAGAGAATAGACAAAAAGTGGGGAAAATCGTCACTGTATAAGAGAATATTTAGTAAGAGATATAGCTGTTAAGAAAATATATGTAAGGTATTTAAAAGACGTATACATGTCCCTTTTATGTCTTTTGAAATAGTTGGGGGGTGTTAAATCCGGTGCACCACATTGGTCTTTGATTTGGCCTGTGCAGTACTGAAGGTAAAAAGGGTAAATGTGGGGTAATGATAGTTGGGAGTGAGGGAGTGAAGGACTAGGAAATGAGCTTGTAGGACAGTGGACAAGAGCAAAATACAAGATGGAAATTCTGCATATGCAAAACATACCTTAATCATTGGGAATACTATTAATATATACTGTACGCACAGGAGCCCACTCGTGGTTTTGAAAATGGAGACCGGTGAGAAAAAAAGTTACCAGTGACTGCCCCAGTGCAACCCAGCACAACCCAGCAAATCCCAGTACCTCCAAGCTAGGGAGAAGGCCTTCGGCCTTCGGTCTCCCCAAACTCCATGCCAGCAAGAGCTAACCTTCAGAACAGAAAAGGGTTCAGTAGAGAACCAGAAGCCAGACATCTGCCCACCCTCCTTTCCATGCCCCTCCCCCCTAGTGCGGGGTGTTGGGTGGGAAAAGCCTGGGGACCCCTTTAGAGTCCTCCTGGAACCCACCTTTCTGGCTGCCTGTGGCAGCCAGGGAAGGCCTGGGGTCCAGGGAAGAAAATGGGAGGCCTGCCAAGCCTCCCAGCACCTCCCAAGCTAGGGACAAGGCCTTCGGCCTGGGGTCTCCCCAAAATCCCATGCCGGCAAGAGCTAGCCTCCAGAACAGAAAAGCTCATCTATGGGTTTTTAAGAAAATAAAAAACATTATTATAATAATGCCCAGAGACAATAGAGCTAAGGACTGGATCATGATATGAAGCTCACCACAAAGAGTGATGAGTGCAGTTAAAGAAATAACTACACTGAAACTATGGTGACAATTTCAATGAGAGAAGTAGAATGCCTGTCTTGAATACAGGTGGGTTTTGGGTGGGGAGGAGAAAGTTGGGAGTATTGGTGATGGAAATGCTGCACTGATGATGGAGTTTGTTCTTTATATGACTGAAACCCAACTACAATCATGTCAATAATCAAGGTGCTTAAATAAATATATTATTAAAAAGTCATAAGAAAAATGTCTACAAAGGGGGGGAAATGTCTACAAATATTATTTAACAAGATATTTTCACTCTCATGTTCATTGATGTGATATTCACAATGACAAAAATATGTAGCAACCCAAGTGCCCAAGAATAGATAAAATGTCAAAGACATTGTATATATACACAATGATATACCACTCAGCTTTTAGAAAATATGAAATCTTGAGGTTCATTACTTGGTAGATGAAATTGGTAAAGTGAATAAAATAAGCCAGGAATTAATCAGAAGAAAAGTCAATACATGTCTATATATCCTATAAAAAAAAACAGGAAGAGAATAAACAACAGTCAATAATAACAGACTCTGAGAGTCTGAGTTTGCTTGGAATGTGTGTGAGGATAGGAATCCTATAGTTAGTTAGTGGTGGAGGGATATTGACACTGGTAGTGGGTATAGGGTAACAACATTGTTTGCTTGAAGCATTTCTATTATTGGTAATGTAGATAATGGAATTCAAACAAAATTTTTCTTAAAAATTCAATAAATTGGATTATATTTAATTGACAAATTCCTCCCATTTTCTGAATTAAGGATCCAGAATAAAAGAAGATTATATAGAACATTTACTATTTTTCTCACCTTGCCACATTTCAGACTATATTTTCTTATCCTCATCTTTGGGGAAAAGCTTTCTAGGAAGCAAAAAAGGAAAGAAAGAAAATGCAAAAAATGGAGAAACATAGGGTCCTTCAGTTAAATTAAGACCAATGCCACATTTTCATGACTTTAGAAAGTATCACTTAACTATGGAAAAACAACATAAATTATTCATCTAATTACCTTTCTTTAAAAGTCAATAAGATTGGGTCTGATTCATAGCACCGTGGTAGGGAAAACACTCTTTGTACGTGGCTGAACATCCACCAGGGATGGACCCAGGTTCAAGCCCTGGTTTTCCATATGATCCTCTGATCCTGCCAGGAGTGATTTTTGAGTGCTGAGCCAGTATTAACTCCTGAGCGCCACTGGTGTGACCCAACAACCTCCCAAAGTCAATAAGATTAATAAAACACTTGTGGTATAACTAACCCAAATATGATGCCATTTAACTTGGTTTTAGACAGTGCATGCATTAAATAGTTTTTGTTTTGTAATGATAACCACAATTCAGTATAGAAACAACTAACCAGGTCATTTATATTTATTTTGTCTGCATTATGTTTTCTCTGTACTACATATGTTAAACCAGGTGGAAAACAACAGAAAATTTTCATTTCTTAAAACAAATATAACCTGGTCAGGAATTGAATTTACATTCTAATTGCATTATAATAAATCAGGAATGTTTACGGTCACATCTAGCACCCAGTTAAACTTAACACATGCATAACAATAATAAGGAAATTTGTTGGCCAAAATGTTGTAATAGCTACTAAAAATACATGAATAAATTTCAATATCCAGACAGCAAACAACAGATAGAGAGAGTGTATTTGAGGCACATGTATCATTTGAACATACGCCAGAGTTATGTAGCTAAAGATTAAAGTGTGATTTAGAGATATATTCCATTCTGTATGCACATGCATTGCCTCCATTAACATTAATAGAATTTACATGTGCACAGTTAGAGGAGAGAACTGAAATTTGTTGAAAGGCAAAGGAGAAATGATTTTTAACTTTGCCTGCAATTCTAGGAGCATGGCATTGTATTATTAAAAGCTCTGCAAAAGATCTTAATTTAGGAACTATGATATCAAAGTTCTATATCAAACTACTACATGTTAACTTTTATTTGTATTATTAGAGAAATAAGCCAGACAAGCTAAAGGATTTGTTAAAGGCTTTTTGGAAATTATGTTACTGTGAAGAAATGGGAACAATACATGCACTTAAAGGGCGGTTAATTTGAGAAATAAGAACAATTTAAAAAATAGGACACAATATAACAAATGTTATTATGATTATTATTGCCTGCACACACATCCACCCATCAATCACTTACATCACTAACATTACCTTAGCTATGTGTTATTTACCCAGCCATCAAGAAAAAAATCTAAGTATTTTTGGATTATTGAGTACATTTCTTATTACAGATTATCACATAAATGATCGAGTTCTAAGGTTCCAAGAACATTTGGGAGTGTGGGGACAGGTTGGAGGGAGAAGTAAATGTGTACCCTTCTTCCATGTACAATTTCTCAGCATTCATGAGATATTACTATTCCTACAGAATCAAAAAGAAATAAATTAAAAAAAAACTGATTCAAGATCTCCAATTCCAGAGGTTTGACCGAGAGAACCGCAAGTGAGCGGATCTTTCAGAAACATAATGAAAGACTTTATTCCAGGCTCCATCCTAGGAGCAACATAATGACCAAGAACACCAACTACAGAAGGTGAATTAAAACAACGCTGAAGAAGCAGAACTGCTAGAACCACAAAGAAAGCCTTCATCATAAGCTCCATTCCTTGAGCTGCAAGTCACCAAGATCTCTAGATACAGAGGTCTGATTTTACCATCTATGACGAAGCAGAAGTCTTCCATACACCACAAAAGCACCGAGGGGAGAGTAAATGATCATGCAAGGAGCCTATAGTTAATCCCATGACAGTATACTTCAGGGATGGAGAAACCCTGTATCATCTAGGCCGAGGGAATTCCCTCTCTAATATCCCCAATAGTTACTGTGCCTATGCAGGGGGAAAAAGAAAAAAAAAGAAAAAAAAAGCACAAAATAATTATTTTTCCACATATTTATTTATTTACTGTTTTTTTTTGATGTTCTTATTTTGGTGTAGATATTGAAGTTGATGTCTCTTTTTATTTTATCTTATCTTATCTTATCTTTTTCTTTCTTTTTGCACTCCAGCATGATTTGAATTCAGAACTGAGACTATTGTGTGGTGCTTCTCTTTATTGCTGTAGGGCTCACTGGATATTTAATTTAACATTTATTTTTGTATTGTTAAGGTATTTCAATTACCTTTTTCATGTCCTCTCTCAAATTGAGGTTGATAGCCACTGGAAGGACTCTGCCCATTTTCAGCATATTTTAATTAAAAAATTTTTTTTTCTTATTCTTTACCTCATTCTATTGCTTTTCTTTCCCTCAAAGAAAACCACATAACTCGATTTATCTACCTTAGCCTCTCAAATAGAGGGAGAAACAAGGGAGGGCACCAGGACCAAACAGATGTATGATCACTGATAGTAAGCTAGACAAAGAGGGGACCACCTACCCTAGCAGCTCGGGGGGTGATGCTGGGGAATATGGGTTGCAGAAAGGGAATGAGGAAGAGGGGAGGACAAATTTGGTGGTGGGTATTCCCCTGATTCAATGTTGATATGTACCTAAAATACTAATGTGAAAGATATGTAAGCCACTATGATAAAAAAAAAACTGATTCAGATGGGATGGACATAAGTAAGAAAGTAAACATTTTTTGGAGAATAATTGTGTATGAGAAGAGTTTACTTTGGAAAGGCTCTGGGTGCAACAGTCATTCAGTTAGCACATTCTTCTGGAATGTGTATATGCCAGTTATTTCTCTGACTGTTGATCTAGAGGTAAAAAAGGTGGAACTTCTGACCTTGTGTTTACAAGTAAGAAGCATTAAGAACTTCAAAAATGGAGTGAGTAAGAAATGGCTGACTGTAGGGATTGCCAGGTGAAGTGCTGATTGCTCCACCTGTGGAGTCTCCAATCTGTTGTGCTTCTTCTGAGGAAACTGAGGACCTGAAGGGAGCTCTGTCCTGTGCTTCTCTGTCTTTTCTGAATTCTTGAAGCTCTCCTCAGAGCCCTGGGAAGCGAACCCCCAAAAAACTGCATTCTGAAGCTACCCAGCGAGCAAGCGAGTGAGTAAGAAATGGCTGACTTTACATGCCCAGAAAGGGGAAGCCACTGAACTCTGCTGGAACTCAGATGCCAGCACCATTATCTGCCTGTCTTCTGTGCTGTGCTCCATTTTTGGCCTGATTTCATCCTGTGTGTGGCTCATCTGCGGATGGCTCGCCTTCCCTGGAGCCTTCCCTGGAGGTGAGCTTACATGCCCAGAAAGGGGAAGCCACTGAACTCTGCTGGAACTCAGATGCCAGCACCTCTATCTGCCTGTCTTCTGTGCTGTGCTCCATTTTAGGCCTAATTTCATCCTGTGTGTGGCTCATCTGTGGAGGCTTGCCTTCCCTGAAGCCTTCCCTGGAGGTGAGTTTACAAGCCCAGAAAGGGTGGAGCCAGAGGAGCACGGCCGCTCCGCTTCGCTTCACGGCCGCTCCCCTTCGCTTCCCGGCCGTGCACATCATTTAGCCAATGAATACAACCACAGCACGTAGAAAAACCCACAATAACAAGTGTAACAATGCGGAAACAACGCAGGCAAGCACCAAACATAGTGCTTGACAAATCTAAAAAATAATATAAATAATAATAAATAATAATATAAATAACAACACAATAATTGTGGGAGACCTCAACACAACATTGACAACACTTGACAGGTCAACCAGACTGAAACCCAACAAGAATATACTAGACCTGAACAGAGAAATGGAAGAAAGAGGTCTAGTAGTTATATACTGGACACTCCACCCCCAGAAACCTGGATACACATTCTTCTCTAATGTACATGGGACATTCTCCAGGATAGACTACATGCTAGCACATAAAACATACCCTCATAATATTAAGAGGATAGAAATTTTGCAGGCTACCTTCGCTGACCACATGGCCCTGAAATTATATATGAACTACAAAGGGATAAATAAGAAAAACTTTAAAACCTGGAAGTTAAACAGCCTAATACTGAATAACCAGTGGGTCCGAGATGAAATCAAAGAGGAAATAAAAACCTTCCTAGAAACAAATGACAATGGAGAAACTATCAGAACCTATGGGACACAACAAAAGCAGTACTGAGAGGAAAATTTATAGCTTTGCAAGCACACATCAGGAAAGAAGAAGGGGCATACCTGAATAGCTTAATGACGCAGGTCATAGAATTAGAAAGTACTCAACAAAAGGACCCAAAAATAGGGAGGCAGAAGGAAATAACAAAGCTGAGAGCAGAAATCAATGAAGTGAAAACCTGAAAAACAATCCAAAAGATCAACAAAAGCAGAAGTTGGTTCTTTGAAAAAATAAACAATATTGATAGACCACTGGCAAAACTAACAAAGAAAGAAGAGAGGGAAACTTGATAACTTGTATTAGGAATGAAAAAGGAGAGATCACTACTGATATGGTAGGTAATCAAAGGGTAATCAGAAACTACTTTGAGAAACTCTATGCCACTAAAAATGAAAACCTGGAAGAAATGGATAAATTTTTGGATTCTTATAATCTTCCACGATTGAAGGAAGAGAATGTAGCATATCTAAACACACCCATCACTATTGAGGAAATTAAGACAGTAATCAAAAGTCTGCCCAAAAACAAAAGCCCAGGCCAAGATGGATTTACTAATGAATTCTTTCAAACCTTTCAAGAGGAACTTCTACCAATCCTGGCAAGACTCTTTCATGAAATTGAAAAAGCAGAAACACTTTCAAATAGCTTTTATGAAGCCAACATCACCTTGATACCTGTACCAGACAGAGATGCTACCAAAAAAGAATACAGACCAATATCACTGATGAATACAGATACAAAGATCCTCAACAAAATCCTGGCAAATATGATTAAATGCCTCATTAAGAAGATTATCCACTACGATCAAGTAGGTTTCATCCCAGGAATGCAAGGATGGTTTAACATCCGTAAATCTATCAACATAATACACAACATCAACAACAAGAAAAATAGAAATCACATGATCATATCAATAGACACAGAGAAAGCATTTGATAAGGTCCAACACCCATTCTTGATCAAAACTCTCAGTGAGATGGGACTGGAAGAAACCTTTCTCAATATAGTTAAGGCCATCTTCCACAAGCCAGAGGCAAATATTGTCCTCAATGGAGAAAAACTGAAAACTTTTCCTCTAAATTCTAGCACAAGACAAGGCTGTGGAAAACCGGCAAGACTTTCCAAAAGCCAGCTCCCTGTGTGTGACACCAGGCGGGGAAAACCCACGAAAGTACACCGGCCCAGTGGGGCCCAACTGTGAAAAACTGTGAGTGTGACCTGTATATGTCTGTCTACTGTCCTCTTGCGTGAAACTCTTGCGAGTGGGGCAAAAAGAGGCTCCAGAAACCTCGCTCGCCCAGACGCCATTTTCAGGGAGGGACTACAGAGCATGAAAACCGGCAAGACTTTGCAAAAGCCGGCTCCCTGTGTGTGACACCAGGCGGGGAAAACCCACGAAAGAACACCGGCCCAGTGGGGCCCAACTGTGAAAAACTGTGAGTTTGACCTGTATGTGTCTGTCTACTGTCCTCTTGCGTGAAACTCTTGCGAGTGGGGCAAAAAGAGGCTCCAGCGGAGCACGGCCACTCCGCTTCGCTAAACGGCCGTGCACTCTTTCTAAGGAAAGAACACCATTGCAACAAGAAGGAAAAATTACACTAAGAACGGTGCTATATCACAGAAGCAAACATTTCTCTCCGGACTGTCTTCTCTGTTGCATGCTCGGGCCTAAGATTTGACCCAGTGTGAGGCTTCATCCACGGAGGACTCCCCTCCCTTAGAGGCAAGTCAGCCCATCCAGAAAGGGAGGAGCCAGAGGAGTGTGCTGCCTGCATCATATAGACAATGAATACCACCACAACACGTAGAAAAACCCACAATACAAGTGTGACAATGGGGAAACAACGCAGGCCAGCATCAGACATAGAGAATGAAGATGACAATTCTGAGGACCAGATAATGACCAACCAACTAATCAACCTCTCAGATAAGGACTTTAGACTAGCAATATGGAAGATGCTCAACGGACTCCAAGAAACCATGGATCCAGTTGAACAGAACACTAATAAGAACCAAGAAAATATGAAGACAGAAATCACAAAACTCCAAACTGAAATAACATGTCAACTAACAGGACTGAAAAAATCAGTAAATGAAGTGAATGACAAAATGGATAAGCTCTGGGACAGGGTATCAGAAGCTGAGAATAGACTTGGTGCTGTGGAAGATGAGATACATAACAATTCCATACAGCAGGAGAGATTGGACAAAAAACTTAAAGCAAATGAGCAGACAATGGAAAAATTAGTCAAAGAATGGGAACAGATGAAAATAGAAGTCTATGATAAGATCAACAGAAACAACTTAAGAATCATTGGAGTCCCAGAGACCCAGGAAGAAAATTTCCAGGAAGAATCAACGGTCAAGAACATCATTAAAGAGAAACTTCCAGAGCTAAAGAATATATGTGATCAAATCCTGCATGCTCGAAGAGTACCAACCAAAAGAGACCCCAGAAAAACCATCCCAAGACACATCCTAGTGACAATGACAAATCCCACAGATAGAGACAGAATTCTGAAAACAGCAAGATCAAAAGGGGAAATCACGTTCAAGCAAGCTTCCCTGAGATTTACAGCAGACCTGTCACCAGAAACACTCAATTCCAGAAAGCAGTGGTGGGATATTGTGACAAGACTGAATGAAATGAATGCTTCACCCAGAATACTATACCCAGCAAAACTCACTTTCCGGTTTGACGGAAGAATACATGGTTTCACAGACAAAAAACAGCTCAGAAACTTCACAGACACAAAACCAGTCTTAAGAGAAAAACTGAAAGACCTAATCTAAGACAAGACTACCCAAAAGACACACCAAATTTCGAAATAAAGATGGCGTTAAATCCCAGGACAATTCTTTCTCTCAACGTCAATGGACTAAATGCACCAGTTAAGAGACACAGAGTGGCTAAATGGATCATAAAACTCAATCCAACCTTCTGCTGCCTACAAGAAACGCACCTGAATAGTCAGAACAAACATAGACTCAAAATAAAAGGCTGGAGAAAAATTATCCAAGCAAACAACACCCATAAAAAAGCTGGAGTGGCCATACTAATATCAGATAATGCAAACTTTATACTCAGGAAGGTTGTAAGGGACAAAGATGGACATTTTATATTAATCAAGGGGTACGTAGAGGAGGAAGAATTCACTCTCCTAAACATATATGCACTGAATGAGGGGCCAGCAAAATATTTAATACAACTGTTGACAAATCTGAAAAATAATATCAACAACAATGCAATAATTGTGGGGGACCTTAACACGGCTTTGTCAACACTGGATAGGTCAACCAGACTGAAACCCAACAAGAATATACTAGACCTGAGGAGAGAAATGGAAGAAAGAGGCCTAGTGGATATATATAGGACACTCCATCCCCAGAAACCTGGATACACATTCTTCTCCAATGTACATGGGACATTCTCCAGGATAGACTACATGCTGGCACATAAAACATACCTCCATAAGATCAAGAGGATAGAAATTTTGCAGACTACCTTCGCTGACCACAAGGCTCTGAAATTATTTGTGAACTCCAAAGGGACTCAGAAGAAACACTTTAACACCTGGAAGTTAAACAGCCTCATGCTCAATAACCAGTGGGTCCGAGATAAAATCAAGGAGGAAATCAAAAGGTTCCTGGAAACAAATGACAATAAAGACACAAACTATCAGAACTTATGGGACACAGCAAAAGCAGTACTGAGAGGAAAATTTATAGCTTTGCAAGCACACATCAGGAAGGAAGAAGGAGCTTACGTGAGTAGCTTAATGACACAGCTAATAGAACTAGAAAATGCTCAACAAAAGGACCCAAGAATAGGAAGACAGAAGGAAATAACAAAGCTGAGAACAGAAATCAACGAAGTGGAAACCCAAAAAACAATCCGAAAGATCAACGAAAGCAGAAGTTGGTTCTTTGAAAAAATAAACAAGATTGATAGACCACTGGCAAAATTAACAAAGAAAGAGAGAGAGAGATAAACTTGATAACTCGTATCAGGAATGAAAAAGGAGAGATCACTACTGATATGACAGAGATTCAAAAGGTAATCAGAAACTACTTTGAAAAACTGTACGCCACTAAAAATGAGAACCTGGAAGAAATGGATAAATTCTTGGACTCTTATAATCTTCCACGGTTGAAGGAAGAGGATGTAGCATATCTAAACACCCCCATCACCATTGATGAAATTAAAACAGTAATCAAATGTCTGCCGAAAAACAAAAGCCCAGGTCCAGATGGATTCACTAATGAATTCTATCAAACTTTCCAAGAGGAACTACTGCCAATCTTGGCAAGACTCTTTCATGAAATTGAACAAACAGAAACACTTCCAAATAGCTTTTATAAAGCCATCATCACCTTGATACCTAAACCAGACAGAGATGCTACAAAAAAAGAAAATTACAGACCAATATCGCTTATGAATGCAGATGCAAAGATCCTCAACAAAATCCTTGCAAATAGGATTCAATGCCTCGTTAAGAAGATCATCCACTATGATCAAGTAGGTTTCATCCCAGGAATGCAAGGCTGGTTTAACATCCGTAAATCTATCAACATAATACACAACATCAATAACAAGAAAAATAAAAACCACATGATCATATCAATAGATGCAGAGAAAGCATTTGATAAGGTCCAACACCCATTCTTGATCAAAACTCTCAGCAAGATGGGAATGGAGGGAACCTTTCTCAATATAATGAAGGCCATCTACCACAAGCCAGTGGCAAATATTATCCTCAATGGAGAAAAACTAAAAGCCTTCCCTCTAAATTCTGGCACAAGACAAGGCTGTCCTCTCTCACCACTCCTATTCAACATAGCACTGGAAGTACTTGCTATAGCGATTAGGCAAGAAAAGGATATCAAGGGAATCCAGATAGGAAAGGAAGAAGTCAAGCTCTCACTGTTTGCAGATGACATGATACTCTACTTAGAAAACCCTAAAGACTCTATCAAAAAGCTTCTAGAAACAATAGACTCATATAGCAAGGTGGCAGGCTACAAAATTAACACACAAAAATCAATGGCCTTTCTCTACACCAATAGTAATAAGGATGATATGGATATTAAGAAAACAACCCCATTCACTATAGTGCCACACAAACTCAAATATCTTGGAATCAACTTGACTAAATATGTGAAGGACCTATACAAGGAAAACTATAAAACTCTGCTCCAAGAAATAAGAGAGGACACACGGAAATGGAAACACATACCCTGCTCATGGATTGGCAGGATTAACATCATCAAAATGGCAATACTCCCCAAGGCATTATACAGATTTAATGCCATCCCTCTATAGATACCCATGACATTCTTAAAAGAAGTGGATCAGACACTTTTGAAATTCATTTGGAACAATAAACACCCTCGAATAGCTAAAGCAATCATTGGGAAAAAGAATATGGGAGGAATTACTTTCCCCAACTTTAAACTGTACTACAAAGCAATATTTATCAAAACAGCATGGTATTGGAATAAGAACAGGTCCTCAGATCAGTGGAATAGGCATGAATACTCAGAAAGTGTTCCCAGACATACAATCACCTAATTTTTGATAAAGGAGCTGGAAATCCTAAATGGAGCAGGGAAAGCTTCTTCAACAAGTGGTGTTGGCACAATTGGATAGCCACTTGCAAAAAATTGAACTTAGACCCCCAGCTAACATCATGTACGAAGGTAAAATCCAAATGGATTTAAGACCTTGATATCAGCCCCAAAACCATAAGATATATAGAACAATATGTAGATAAAACACACCAGGACATTACAGGCATCTTCAAGGAGGAAACTGCACTCTCCAAGCAAGTGAAAGCAGAGATTAACAGATGGGAATATATTAAGCTGAGAAGCTTCTGCACCTCAAAGGAATTAGTGCCCAGGATACAAGAGCCCCCCACTGAGTGGGAGAAACTATTCACCCAATACCCATCAGATAAGGGACTAATCTCCAAAATATACAAGGCACTGACAGAACTTTACAAGAAAAAACATCTAACCCCATCAAAAAATGGGGAGAAGAAATGAACAGACACTTTGACAAAGAAGAAATACACATGGCCAAAAGACACATGAAAAAATGTTCCACATCACTAATCATCAGGGAGATGCAAATCAAAAGAACGATGAGATACCACCTCACACCCCAGAGAATGGCACACATCACAAAGAATGAGAATAAACAGTGTTGGCGGGGATGTGGAGAGAAAGGAACTCTTATCCACTGCTGGTGGGAATGCCGTCTAGTTCAACCTTTATGGAAAGCGATATGGAGATTCCTCCAAAAACTGGAAATCGAGCTCCCATACGATCCAGCTATACCACTCCTAGGAATATACCCTAGGAACACAAAAATACAATACAAAAACCCCTTCCTTACACCTATATTCATTGCAGCACTATTTACCATAGCAAGACTCTGGAAACAACCAAGATGCCCTTCAACAGACGAATGGCTAAAGAAACTGTGGTACATATACACAATGGAATATTATGCAGCTGTCAGGAGAGATGAAGTCATGAAATTTTCCTATACATGGATGTACACGGAATCTATTATGCTGAGTGAAATAAGTCAGAGAGAGAGAGAAAAAAACGCAGAATGGTCTCACTCATTTATGGGTTTTAAGAAAAATGAAAGACACCCTTGTAATAATTTTCAGACACAAAAGAGAAAAGAGCTGGAAGTTCCAGCTCACCTCAGGAAGCTCACCACAAATAGTGATGAGTTTAGTTAGGGAAATAACTACATTTGAACTGTCCTAATAACGAGCCTGTCTAGAGTACAGGCGGGGGTCGGGTGGGGAGGAGGGAGACTTGGGACATTGGTGATGGGAATGTTGCACTGGTGATGGGTAGTGTTCTTCACATGACTGAAACCCAAACACAATCATGTATTTAATTAAGGTGTTTAAATAAATTAAAAAAAAAAGACAAGGCTGTCCTCTCACCACTCCTATTAAACATAGCACTGGAAGTACTTGCTATAGCGATTAGGCAAGAAAAAGATATCAAGTGAATCCAGATTGGAAAGGAAGAAGTCATGCTCTCGCTGTTTGCAGATGACATGATACTCTACCTAGAAAACCCTAAAGTCTCTATGAAAAAACTTCTAGAAACAATAGACTCATATAGTAAGGTGGCAGGGTACAAAATTAACACACAAAAATCAATGGCCATTCTATACACCAATACTAATAAGGAAGAAATGGACATTAAGAAAACAACCTCATTCACAATAGTGCCACACAAACTCAAATATCTTGGAATCAACTTGACTAAAAATGTGAAGGACCTATACAAAGAAAACTATAAAACTCTGCTCCAAGAAATAAGAGAGGATATGAGGAAATAAAAGCACATGCCCTGCTCATGGATTGGCAGGATTAACATAATCAAAATGGCAATACTCCCCAAAGCATTGTACAGATTTAATGTGATCCTTCTAAAGATAACTATGACATTCTTCAAAGAAGTAGATCAGGCACTTTTGAAATTCATTTGTAAAATTAAACACCCTAGAATAGCTAAAGCAATCATTGGGGAAAAGAATATGGGAGGAATTACTTACCCCCCAACTTTAAACTGTACTACGAAGCAACAGTTATCAAAACAGCATGATATTGAAATAAAGACAGGCCCTCAGATCAGTGGAATAGGCTTGAATACTCAGAGAACTTTCCCCAGACATACAATCACCTAATTTTTGATAAAGGAGCAAGAAATCCTAAATAGAGCAAAGAAAGCCTCTTCAACAAGTGGTGTTGGCACAACTGGCTAGCCACTTGCAAAAAGTTGAACTTAGACCCCCAGCTAACATCATGTACGAAGGTTAAATCCAAATGGATGAAAGTCCTCAATATCAGACCCGAAACCATAAGATATATAGAACAATACGTAGACAAAACACTCCAGGACATTGAGACTAAAGGCATCTTCAAAGAGGAAACTGCATTCTCCAAGCAAGTGAAAGCAGAGATTAACAGATGGGAATATATTAAGCTGAGAAGCTTCTGCACCTCAAAAGAAATAGCTCCCAGGATACAAGAGCCCCCCACTGAGTGGGAGAAACTATTCACCCCATACCCATCAGAAAAGGGGCTGACAGAAATTTACAAGAAAAAAACATCTAATCCCATCAAAAATGTGGAGAAGAAATGGACAGACACTTTGATAAAGAAGAAATACAAATGGCCAAAATTCACATAAAAAATGCTCCACATCACTAATCATCAGGGAGATGCAAATCAAAACAACTCTTAGGTACCACCTCACACCACAGAGATTGTCACACATCACAAAGAATGAGAACAAGCAGTGTTGGCAGGGATTTGGAGAGAAAGGAACTCTTATCCACTGCTGGTGGGAATGCCATCTAGTTCAACCTTTATGGAAAGCAATATGGCGATTCCTCCAAAAATTGGAAATCAAGCTTCCATAGGACCCAGCTATACCACTCCTAGGAATATACCCTAGGAACATAAAAATACAATACAAAAATTTTTTCCTTACACCTATATTCATTGCAGCACTATTTACCATAGCAAGACTCTGGAAACAGCCAAGATACCCTTCAACAGATGAATGGCTAAAGAAACTGTGGTACATATACACAATGTAATATTATGCAGCTGTCAGGAGAGATGAAGTCATGGAATTTTCCTATACATGGATGTACATGGAATCTATTATGCTGAGTGAAATAAGTCAGAGAGAGAAAGAAAGACACAGAATGGTTTCATCTATGGGTTTTAAGAAAAATGAAAGACATTTTTGCAATAATAACTTTCAGACACAAAAGAGAAAAGAGATGGAAGTTCCAGCTCACCTCATGAAGCTCACCACAAACAGGGATGAGTTTAGTTAGAGAAATAACTACATTTTGAACTATCCTAATAAGGAGAATGTATGAGGGAAATAGAAATCATGTCTAGAGTACAGGCGGGGGTTGGGTGGGGAGGAGGGAGATTTGGGACATTGGTGTTGGATATGCTGCACTTGTGATGGGTGGTGTTCTTCACATGACTGAAACCCAAACACAATCATGTATGTAATAAAGTTGTTTAAATAAAAAATTAAAGAAATAGAACTTCAAAAATGTCCACATATTTTATCTAGTTATTATATTGTTACCAATTTAATATGTAAAATTGAAACCTACACTAATATGAGAGTTACTGTAATACTACGGAAACATTTATGGAGAAAACCTATAGTCTTAAATGCTCAACAATAAAGAATAATGCTCATTTAATAAAGAATAAAATGCTCAACAGTAAAGACCAAAAGTTCAAAGTAGGTACTTTGCATATATTTGGAATTCACTATAATAAGAAATGAGTATTTGGAGTGCTAGAAAAATATGAATACTTTAATTGTCTTGATTCTTTCTTGCCCTTTCCAAAATTTCTGAACATGACTTGCTTTTGAAATTAAAAATGTTTAAAAGGTTATTTTAATTTAAGCATGCAAAACTGTATAAAGACTTTTGAAGTAGAAGGTATTTGTGAAAAATTAGTTCTTTTATTTTTTAAAGTACTTTTTAATTCATTTTGCCTTTCCTGGATTTCTAAAAGATTCCTAGTTCCTGTGCTGGAATCCCACAGTGGATTGCTTGCTCTAAGTCAGGGGTGGCAAACAGGATTTTGACCCTCACTCAAAGTGGCAAAATGCAATATGTGTATAATATATTATTGTTAAAATCATATGCTTTTGTGTGAGTGTTTGTCTGTTTTGACAGGTCACTGCGTGGTGTGGCTCTCTGACGCTTACAGTTTAAAATTTTGGCTCTTTGTGTCGAACTTGTTTGCCACTCCTCCTCTAAGTCATAAAAATTTAAGTTGCTCCTGAGCATCACCGAGTATGACTGAAAGACCAAAAAAAAAAAAAAAAGAAAAAGAAAAAGTTAACTTGCTGGGGGCAGGGATGGTAGCATGGGACGCACTCTGGTAATTCTGGAGGGATGTCGATATTGGTGGTGGGATTGGCCCTGATACATTGTATGTCTGAAACCCTACTATGAAGAACTTTTTACATCACAATAATTTCCATAATATATTAAAAAATAAGGTTAACTCAGACATATATATCTTAGATACTGGTTTGAGTAGGATTGTTTGGAACAACATCAGTTTTTTTTAAATTTTTTTTATTTTTTTTATTAATTTTATTTATTTATTTATTTTTTAATTTTTATTGTGACCAATATGCATTACAAATCTTTCACTGCATCATTTATGGTACATAGTGACAATGAATGAGGGGCATTCCCACCACCAGTGCTGACCTCCCTCCGTCCCTATTCCCAGCATGCATCCCACGTCTCCCTCCTCTACCCCCCAGTATGCCAGTGCAACTGGTCTCCACTTTACAGTTTGTTGTAGACTGAGCATCTATTCCACCGTCATTGGAGATAAAAAAGGGATAAGAAAAAGGGGAGAAAAAAATTGGGGACAACTACCAAAAAAAGAGAGAAAAGAAAAAAAAGAAAAATAGAGAAAAAAAGAAAAAAAATGGACCCAGCAAATAAAAATAAAAATAAATCTCTAAATAATAACACGTGTGAAAAAGAAAGAGAAAAGTGAAAGAACAAAGAGAAGGAAAATAAAGTCAAAAACTAACAAATCAAAACAAAACAAGAAAAAGTATGGGTGCTGGGGTGGTGGGGTTTGGTGTTCCCCCCACTTTTTTTTTTTTTTTTTTTTTTTTTGTGCATAGGCACAGTAAGCATTGGGGAAGAAAGGGAATTCCCGTGGCCTAAGAGATTCAGGGTTTCTCCATCCATGAAGCATACCATCATGGGATCAACTCCTGGCTCCATATATACTCATTACCCCATCTCAAAGGCTTTTTTGTGATGCCAGGAAAGTTTCCTCTCGGTTGTGTGTGAGAAATTCAAGCCACTGTAGCTAGCGATCTTGGTATTTGCGCAGGTTCTAGGTCAGGTTCTAGGATAGAGTCTCTAGGTTCTAGAGGTTCCTATCCATCGTTGATGTGGTGCTCAGTCTTCTGGAACACTTGCTCCCTAATTTCGTTAAGTCCCTAGGCTGAAGCCTAGGATATTATGGATCCAAAGGTTCTGCTCAGTCTCTGTTGTCCAAGTTGGACCTCTGCAATAAGACATCTTGTTGGAACAACATCAGTTTTAACTGAAAAGTGACTATGGAAGATACTGAGTGTTTTCCAACTTATTTTTTTTTAACTAAGATATGTGAATTCGCGGTGGCGCGAGCAATAAGGTGTCTGCCAAGCTGGAACTAGCCTAGGATGGACCGTGGTTCGATCTCTGGAGTCCCTTATGCCCCCCAAGCTAGGAGCGATTTTTGAGCACACAGCCGGAGTAACCTCTGAGCATCACCAGTGTGACCCAAAAACAAAACAAAATAAAAAAAAAAAAGAAAGAAGACAATTACAGTACAATGTGCTCGCAAGTACTGCTTCCTAATTTCTAGAGTATGAAAAAATTGAACTTTCGATCCCTTCTAACATTAGGTGTCATAAATGACCTATATAAGATTTCAGCAGAAATATGTGTCACCTGGGTGAGTGTAAAACAGATTGAGATGGGCGTGGTTAAAGGTATGTATGCAGCCATGTTTACCTGAAATGATCATGAAGCTATGGGAAAAAATGAAGGTTCTACAGCTTCTCTTTGCCTTCTGCCCAGTTTTTATTTGTATAATGAGATTTATAATAGTGTTAATAATAGAGAAACAGGCAAACAACATTGCTACAACATACGCATTACCAGAGTACCAATGTCCATCTCTTTATCTCTTTGACAAACTCAGTTCTGATTGCAAATTTTCATTGTAAGCAGCCATTGGCCATTTGTTTTTCTATTACTGTATTTCTTTATGACTTCCATGTGTAAGAGATTATTATGAATTCCTTCCTTCCTTTTTTCTTTCTTTCTCCTCCTCTTCCTCTTCTAAACCTATTTTGGTATTCAAAATGTTTCCCTAATAAGGACAATATTGCTCAGGTGAAAATATTTTATATTATTGATAACTGATGGGTGTCAGTTGAAATGACTGCAGTGAAGTCACCGAAGTTTCTGTTGTGAAGTTGAATTTTGTTATTTTATTTTCCTCTTTTATAATCCACCAGTATCTCATCTCCAGGAATACCATAACAAACAAATGATATTTTGCTGAAGACAATTTAAAAGAGCTCAAGTAATGATATTTGGAAAAAGAAAAGACTTGGAAAGAGGTATGACCAGTAAGTACATCATGAAAAGAGCTGCCCTCAAGGTAAATGGTAGCTCAGCTTATGAGGCAGAAGAGGTGGGACCAATGTGCCATGAGAAGGGATCAACACTGCTTAACTCCACAATTACACATTTTATTAGTCAATGAGACCCAGCATAAAAAACACCACAGTGCTACAATGGTCACAATGGTGAAACAATGCAGAACCCCATCATACTAAGTGAATGAAAATGGTAGTTCTAAAGACCCAACTAGTAACAGCCACTTATATAGACTCTCTCTGATGAAGACTTACAGGGGTCTTAAACTCATGGCCCACGGCCGTTTGTGGCCCTCTGTACAACATGTTGTGGCCCTGTCTTAGAGGAATCTTTTTTAGTTTTGTTTTGTTTTAGTTGTTTGGGTCACACTCCCCAATGTTCAAGGCTTACTACTGACTATGCACTCAAGGATCACCCCGACTTTGCCTCCTGTGCCCCCAGGTAAATTGAGTTTGAGACCCCTATTAGAAGAAATATTTTATATTCAAAGAATTCAAAGTAACTATGGAATAGACATTCAACAAGATGAAGGAGGTTATGAGAGTAGAAACGAGAAAACTTCAGAGAGAAATGATAGAATTGAAAAACTTGATAGGTTGCAGGGTCCAGAAGCCCCCCAGGGGGGCCCGGCCAGCAGGAATTAGCTGGGGAAGCTTCTCAGACGACTGCACTCCTATTTTGCTGAGTGAAGGCACAACCACACCTGTAAGAAATCTGAGAGAGGTTAATAATAAAGACCCCAAGGCACGCGTCTCACTGTTCAAGGGTACCTTTATTGGCTACAGTTCCTACTTATATAGTGAAGGAGAAGGGGGCAGTACAAAGTTGATGTCAGTCATACTTTTGGCGCGAAGGCCCCATACAAGGCAAGGATATATTTCAGGTTTCAAGGACAAAGAAACTTAGGCATTCTCTAAATAAGGAAGTGGGCAGTGGGGTCTAGGGGGGCTGGATGACCTTCAAGTATGAATGAACCGTGCTGTTTCCATGGAAATTTCTAGTGACCTTCCAGCTGCATTCCTAATTGCTTAACTATCAGGTAGGTGGTGCGAGATGTGCCTGCCTCAGTGATCTTTGAACAGACAATGTAGCATACACTTATGAATAATAGCCTATTTCACTCCGGAATGTGGTCTTAAGGAGTGAGGCCTAGTTTCTGATAACGTGTACCATGACAGTGTTGCTCTCCTCCGGGCTAGAGTTAATTATATCTTGCAGCTGCATGCCTTTCTCTTTAGCTCAAAAAAATTCACAGCAAGACTGCAAAATGGCTTTTAGGTGAAAAGCTGGGCTATGCAGAAAGAACACGCAATATGGCCTCAAACAAGTCAGTCCCAACATCTCCCCTCTTTCTCTTCTAATAAAAGAAGGAAAGTCGTGAGCGGGGTGTAGAAACGTGTCTTAGGCTACAAGGTTTGACCAGGTCGGACACGGCAAAGCCGCATTTAAAAGGTGGCTACAAACGCCTGTGGGTGTGCACAGGGATCCGAATTATGCGCTGTAGCCTTTTCGGGCCGTGCCCTAACTGGGACCATGCTAATCCCGGCGTAGGTGTCTCACAGCCGAGAGCACAAGTGCCGGAGCGGAGCTCCGCTTGTTAGCTATGCGCTCTATCTCCTGGAAACTTAGTGGCTGGAAAGGCGGCTTGGTGACTAAAGCCAAGTTTTCACAGGAGTCACGCGGGGTTAGATGCTGGTAGTTAACCTGAATAGAGGTTTTTGTCTGTTCATCTACTGGTTCTTAATAAAGGCAGTGATTTTGCGGAAAATCCATGGGCCAAGAGAAAAGAGCAGCATGAGGCTAATAAGAGGGCCCACAACGGTGGACAAGATTGTGTGGAACCAAGGAGAAGAGAAAAACCAATCCTGGTACCAGCCTTGTTCTTCATTGAAATGTTTTTCAAAATCTTTTATACCATCGCCAATATGTTGAACGCTATCTCTAACTAAACCAGTTTTGTCTTTAAAAATACAACATTGTTCCTTAAGGGCTACACAGACTCCCCCTCTTTCATAAGGGCAAATCTAAAGCACGAGCGATTTTGGAGAACAACATCAGCAAGGGAACTAATAGTATCTGTGAGAAATTGCAGACTAGTTTTGATTTCATTAATGTCTTGTTCCACTGCTTGAGTAAGAGTGCGGAAATTGGATTGAGAGGATACAAGAGAGTAGATACCAGTGCCAGCGCCAGTAGCGCCAACAGCAAGGAGCACTGCAAGTGTAACGGAGGTGAAGGGCTCACGGCGTCGTCGAGAGAGAGATTGAGAAGAATAGGAATAGGGTGAGGTGACAGGAGAGGGAAAGATATGTTCTGAGTGAATGGTGATTTTTGAAATGAGAATAACGAGAACACAGTAGTCATGAGAAAGGAGGAAAGAGAACGAATGACAAAAGGAGTAAGACCAGAAGCACAGGCAAAATAAGTACCATTGGGAGCTAACAGATAGAGTTGTGAGGAGGAAGAATTGTAGATGTCAATAGTTTCGTTGCACACGTCAAGTAATTGGCTAGGAAGCAGGGAGTCGTTAGGCTTAATGCAGAGGCCAGAGCCTACGACTTGACCGACTGTAATGCCATGTTGAGGTTGTGTGTTCCAACGGAGGTCAGAGGGGTTGGAGGTAGAAGAAAGGTTGCCAAACACTGCAACACCTTCATAGAAAGGAGGTTGAGGAGAAAAGCAAAGCCAACATCTTTCATAGGCAGGATCTGTAAGGGCAAGAGCAGAAGCATTCATAAGATTGAGAATGACCTGTGAGGACGGAGAAGGACCTGAAGGCATAGTGAGCTGTCTGAGAGAAGGAGAGGCAGATGGAAGAGGATAAGGAGGAGAAGGCATGTGTGATGGACCTGAATGAGGATGAAGAAAGGTGTTAGGACCAACGGCGAGGGGGTGAGAATTCGGCAACTGTTTAAGTAAACGGAGGGGAAAAAAGAAGTCCAGGGTCGGTACGCCTAACGTAAAGTCTGAGTCCCCATTGTACGGGTTGAGTCCAGTGATGCCGACGTCCAGCAGCAGTAAATTCGATGATGAGGGGGTTACACCAACCACGGGTAGAGGAGGACGCATCGCAACTGGTAAGAGGACGAGTAAGTGGGGGGCGAGAGACGGTGATGAAGTCCCAAGAAGATGAAGGTTTCCAATAGGTAGTTCCAGAGGTCTCACAACCCCATGAAGCACAAGTACTGGTTATGATCGCCACATTTATAGTCGATGGAAACGGGGGCGATGATGTCTGGGCAAACATAGAAGGTGGAGAAGTGATATCGTAAGTAGTTACGGCGAACAACAGAATTGCAACCAGCGGTAGGGGGGGCGTAGTAGTTATGGTTGTCAATAGCGCGGGGTTGAGGCAGACGAAAATCAGGGGTGCCCCAGTAAGAGCTGGCACCCATGGCTAGGGCACAAAAATCGACGTGCAGAGCAGGCCAAGGAATGGAAGTGGAAAGGATGGAAGTTTGGTTAGCGACGTCGCCAGCCTCATTGATGATCTGCCAGGTGTAGTTGAAGACTCGGTAGCGATTGTTGTTCTGGGAGTGGCAGGCAGGTGGAAGCTGGAACAGCAACAGCAGCAGGAGGGCACGCATTTTGAACGGTGGTGGATGTAACAACGATGTTAGCGGCGATAGGTTCTGGAAGAGAAGGAGGGAAGGGATTCTCAGGGCTGGGAGCCCTGGGCGCGTTATAATGTTTGACCAGCCGGTCTGGAAGCCAGCGGGTGTTGCCTGTGTCTATGTCATGGACACAGGCATGGCCTTTGCCCCAGATGAGGACGGGGTGTGGCCCTTTCCAGAGTCCAGTGTGAACATCTTTCCAGAGGACTGACTGGAAATCAGAGGCAGTGTGTGGGATGCCAATAGCGATCAGCCGCAGAGCGGTTTGAAGATCGAGTGACAAAAAGTTAAGCACAAAGGTGCATGGGCATGCAGGAGACGGTGCTTGCCGTGGCGAGCATACAAGGTTTCACTTTCGCCAGAGAGCTTTATGAGCATGTTTTTTAAAGTTTGATTAGCTCTTTCTACAATGCCTTGACCCTGGGGGTTATAGGCAATTCCTGTTTTGTGCTGGATGCCAAACTTAGCACAAAAGTCTTGAAATTTTTGGCCAGTGTATCCGGGGCCATTGTCAGTTTTAAGAACTTTGGGCACTGCAAGCGTGGCAAAGCAGTGCAACATGTGAGCAATAACATCAGAAGAAGATCCCAGTATGCAGGGAGGCACAAATAAAGCACTGAAGGTTGTCAACAGTGACATGAATGTATTTAAGTTTACAAATGCTGGATAGTGTGTAACATCCATTTGCCAAAGTTCACCAGGCACAAGGCCGCGAGGATTAACTCCAACGTGAGGTTCAGGAAGAAGAGAAAGACAGGATTTACAAGAACGAACAATTTCACGAGCTTGATCACGAGTGATAGCGTATTTAAGACGTAAGGTTTGAGCATTGAGGTGATGAAGTTTATGAGCAAGAGTAGCTTGTTGTAGAGTGTCATGTATAGGAGGTGGAGGAGTGGTGGAGAGAAACAAATAGCTGAAGAGGTGGCACGGGTGGCTTCGTCTGCGAGGGCGTTGCCAAGCGTAAGGGGGCCAGGCAAACCCGAGTGTGCACGGATATGTGACACGTAAAAGGAATTGGTTCGTTGTAGAATGAGCTGTTGAATGTGGGAGAAGAGTGTGAAGGCAGGAGTAGAGGGTTTAATAAAAGGTACTGTTTCCAAAAGTGGCAAAGAGGAAGCAATGTAATGACTATCAGTATATAAATTAAAGGCTTGAGGAACCGAGAGAAAAACCTGATGAACGGCTTCCAATTCCACAAGCTGAGCAGAAGTGTGTGTGGTAGTGAGTGTATTGGTGGTACCATCAACTGAAAATGAGGCGGTGCCATTAGAGCTGCTGTCTGTAAAGACAAGAGAGGCAGAGGGAATGGGTTGAAGTTTGGTGAGCTTGGGGAAAACTACAGGATGTTTGCTCAGGAAGTGCAGGAGTTTATCAGCTGGCATGTGTGTAGATAGGGTTCCCTGAAAATGGGTGAGAAAAAGGAGCCAGGCCTGATCCATGTTAGCTAACCAGGCCAATTGATTGTGTGTGTATGGGAGGATGATTGTGTCAGGGTGCTTAGTGAAGAGTTTGAGAGATGTTTCACAGCCTTGATGTAGGAGCTGGAGGACAGAGGAAGTGTATGTAGAAAGAACTTTGGAAGGTGAGGAGGGAAGGTGAATCCAATAGAGAGGGGCGGATTGCCAGAGAACGGCAGTGGGTGTGAAAGCTGTGGAGCATACAATGAGCTGTAGATCAGCAGAAGGGTTATAGTAGGTAATGAATTGGTTTTGGATGGCGTGATTGACAGAATCAAGTGCGGCACGAGCTTCTGGAGAGAGAGAGCGTGGGCTGGAGGGGTTGGAATCTCCTTGGAGGATATCAAAAAGGGGTTTTAAATCGCCTGTGGTGAGTTTAAGGTAAGGGCGAAGCCAATTAATGTCACCAAGAAGGCGTTGGAAATCATTAAGTGTTTTAAGGTGTTGAGTGCGAATTTGAACCTTTTGAGTTTTTACCTGAGCTGGCAATAATTCAAATCCAAGAAATAAGTGAGGTGGAGAAGTTTGTATTTTGTCTGCAGAAATTTTAAAACCTTTTGAGGATAAAAGAGAAATTAATTTAGTAGAGACTGAGTGCAGGAGAGACTCATCAGGACAGGCAAGAAGAATATCATCCATGTAGTGAAGAATATAAACTGAGGGATAAGAGTCACGGAAGGGATCAATAAATGAAGCAACAAATTTCTGGCATAGAGTAGGGCTATTCGTCATTCCCTGGGGTAGGCTTTTCCAGTGATATCGTGGGCAGGGACCAGCACAATTGGGAACTGGGAGAGAAAATGCAAAACGTTTACAATCTTCTGGGTGAAGGGGAATGGAGAAGAAACAGTCTTTGAGATCAATAATTATCTTGAAAGTATTAGAAGGGATGGCAGACGGCACGGGCAGGCCGGCCTGGGCTGCTCCCATGGGAACCATAGTTTTATTAATGGCTCTAAGATCATGGAGGAGGCGCCATCTGCCGGATTTTTTGCGAATAACAAAGATGGGTGTATTCCAGGGAGAGGTGGAAGGTTCTATATGTCCAGCCTCAAGCTGTTCCTTTACAAGAGCTGAGGCAGCCTGGAGTTTTTCACTGGAGAGGGGCCACTGGTTTATCCAAACAGGAGTGTCAGAGCGCCAGGTAATTTTTCTATAGGAGGCATAGGGGCGTTTTGGACTGATACAGTATAAACAGAGCTGAAACCAAGGCCTTGACGGCCAGGATTAGGGGAGGGCTGAATGGGCTTAGATATGCCTTGTAAGTTCTTTCCGAGGCCTCTAGAGGGAGTGTATCCCTGTTTCATCATTTGAGCGAGAGCAGCAGGGTTCTTGCATTTAACAATATAAACACCCATCTGTTCCATAATATCACGGCCCCATAAATTAATGGGCAAGTCGGGAACTATGTACGGACGGACAAGCCCAGTGTCTCCGTCCTCGTCCTGCCAGACCAGCTTATTGGCACTAATGAGGACTTGCTTGACTGTGCCTGCGATTCCAGAGACGGAATCAAAAGAGGCTGTGGTGGGCCAGTCTGGAGGCCAGTCGGCGGGAGAAAAGCAGGTAGTGTCTGCACCAGAATCAAGAAGTCCCGTGAAGGGCTTGCCTTCAATGGTGATAACCAGAGGGGGTCTAATTTTACACATGGCTCGCACCCAGAAAATGTCTGAGGAGCCAGGGTCCGAATTGCCACGGGTTTCTGGAAGAGAAGGCAATGTAACATTAAGGGGAAGCGGAAGAGCTTGCGCAATACGCTGCCCAGGTAGTACCTGTACTGGATAATAGGGGGCGACTGCTAGAAGTATAATTTCTCCAGTATAGTCATTATCCACAATAGAGGGCTGAATAATGAGGCCTTTAATAATAGTTGAAGCACGCCCAATGATCATAAGAAGTGCGGGTGGCGGAGGGCCAAAAAACGCCTGTGGGGATCTGATAAACGCCATGCTCAGGAGTTATAAGTGGGGGGTGGAGGCACACAAGTCCAGTCCGACGCTCCTGGGGTTGCTCTGACAAGGGAGGTTGCTGGGGTGGGAGCATATTGGGGGGCACCAGAGGTTGCTGTTGGCAATGTGCCTGGTGCTGGGAAGGCGGCTGTTGCTGCTGGTAATATGCCTGGGGGACTGGAGTGGGCTGTGCCGGCTGACTGGGCTCCGAGGCCGGGACAAAACGTTGGAACTGACGGCTTGGGGCCCGGAGCTGGCCCCGTTTGGAGTTTCCCTGAGCCGAATAACGGTGGTTAGGCGCGGGTGTTGCCATGTACGTCTTTTGAGGCATGGCATTCTGAGAGCCAATGGCGGCCGCGACGACAGCGCGGGCAAAGTGGAGGATGGGGAGAGGTCGTGCCTGTTTGCATAGTAGGGGCTTGGCGTTGAGGGCAGTTGTTGGCAAAATGGCCAGGCTGGCCGCAAGAGAAGCAAACACGGCCTTTATTTTGCCCCTGAAAAGCGACTATGGCACCAGCTACTTGGGTGGCAAAGAATGGGCATTTTTGCAAAGAGAGATCATCTCCTCAAGGGATCGAGACGGCTTAGGGGATTTTAAAATCTGACGGCAGGCGGGATTGGCATTTTCAAAAGCAAGTTGTCTAACAAAAGGATTGGAGGTGTCTGTAATACCAGTGGTTCTATCAATAGCTTCAAGAAGGCGAGAAATGAAAGCATGATAGGGTTCATTATCAGCTTGTTGAATTTTAGCAAGAGGAAGAGCAGGGGTAGAGGAAGAGGGAATAGCTTTCCAAGCTTTGAGACCTGCTTGGGAGGTGAGATTAAGCAATTGATACGAGAGGGGGCGCTGTTGTTGAATGGTGTCATAAGGCTTAGAGCCAGAAACTTGAAGGAACTCAAGCTCGTTATCATGAGTGAGCTCTCTGCAGTTGTTAATAAATTCAGCTTCCCAAAGAACAATATGTTCAGGTTTAAGGCAATGGCGAACAGTGATGCGCCACTCAATGGGAAAAAGATTGCCACCATAGGAGAGACTTTCCAAACAGGAAAGGGTATAGGGGGCTTGAATGCCATAATCTAAAACAGCTTTGCGAAGCTCCTTAAGGGAGGTTTGATCGAGGTCTCGAATTTCTATATTCTCACGGAAAATTGAACCAGGGCCACGGTGGTGAGAGAGTGCAGGTGAGGTAGGGGGCGCTAAAGGCGCGTCATCTGCTGCCTCAAGGGCAGGGATGTTTTCGTTGTCTGCAGCCTCAGCTTCTCTAGCGGAGGAAGCCTGGGCTAAAGGACGGGGGGGAGTGCCTCGAACAGCATCCATGGTGCGAGAGAAACGCTGTCTGAGAGATTGGGTGCCCCCTGCAGTCTGTGAGCGGGTGACCATAGGATGAGAGGAAGCAGAGGAGGAAGCAGGGGAGGCTTGAGGAGGTTGCGGAGCAACTGACAGGGCAGAGGCGCCCGAGGGAGGATGTAAAATCATGGGGCACGCTAGGGTTCCAAGAGGTTTTGCTGCTTGAAGCGGCTCAGCAAGGTCTTTTTCATTGATATTAACATAACGTAAAGGGGTCTCACCCTCCGGAGATTTAGCATTGTGAGGCTGGGCTTCTTCTTCTTCCGCATACGAATAGAGCTGGCTGGAATCGGTTGCTATGGAAACTGTGTTCACAGCGGCTTGTGCCTCGCGATCACGCTGCGCCCTCTCAAGGGGGCGGGGATCAGCGGGCGGAGGGAGGGGAAAGTTAGAATGAGGAAGTAGAAGCTGCTGAGGCGGAGGCGGGGGAAGGTTCTCGCCGTTAGGAAGGAGAGCAGGAAAAATAGCAGCTTTAGCAGGTTTTTGTTCACGAGATTGGTGAAGCTCATTAGTAAGTTGGGAGATCGTGGAAGTAAGAGTAATAATGTGAGATTCTAAAGCAGTAGGCTTAGGGGGATCGGGAAAGGCACATTTTGGAGGAGCAGGACAGTCATAAGGAGGAGGAAGAGTTTGTGTGGCTTGTGTGACTGCTGAGCCGTGACAGGCAGCGGCTTCCTCTGCAGGGGTCTGGGTGCATAGAGAATCAAGTTCTTGAGGTGGAGCAGAAGCATGGACAGAAGTAGGGGAGGGATATAAATGAGAAGCATTAGAGAGATCTTTAAGAGCATTAGTTACTTTGGAGACAAAGGTAGAAGAATCAGTGGTGGAGGGAGGACAAGGAGAAGGATTTTCAGAGGGAGAAGGGAGATGAGAGACAGAATTTGAACGAGAGGGAGTCCTGGAACACTCACGGGAGACTTGTTGTACATGAGATTCAACGGCATGGATGATGTCTTTGGCGGCTTTGGCATCTTTAGTTACAATGATATCTCTTAACAGGCTCCAGTATTGGAACATAATTTTTTCCTTTTGTGGTTCATCATGATTTAAAGTAATCACTCATTTCTTGTCCTACTTTGTCCCAAGTGGACGCAACAATTTCTGGACAGGTGATAACGAACCAAGGACATAGATTATGAATGAACATAAGAAAATTACAAATATCTTTTTTGGTAACCTCTACATGTCTGGCTTTCAACTCAGACTGAATATCAATAATGAATTTAAGCTCAGTACTCAAAGAAACACCCATGGTAGTGAAGCCAACGGGCGAAGCCCCAAGAGCCAATCAGGGGCGGTGATCAGAACGACTGAAAAAACTGCAGTTTAAATATTTGATTAAGGCTAACTAGTTTCAACGCTTACCCGGATGGGGTATTTCCTGCGAATTACGAAATAGCTCTAGACTCGCCGACCCGTAGTCGTTCGGGGTGTGGTGGTGGTCTTCGAGCCCAGCGTTGGGCGCCAAAATGCAGGGTCCAGAAGCCCCCCAGGGGGGCCCGGCCAGCAGGAATTAGCTGGGGAAGCTTCTCAGACGACTGCACTCCTATTTTGCTGAGTGAAGGCACAACCACACCTGTAAGAAATCTGAGAGAGGTTAATAATAAAGACCCAAGGCAGCGTCTCACTGTTCAAGGGTACCTTTATTGGCTACAGTTCCTACTTATATAGTGAAGGAGAAGGGGGGCAGTACAAAGGTGATGTCAGTCATACTTTTGGCGCGAAGGCCCATACAAGGCAAGGATATATTTCAGGTTTCAAGGAACAAAGAAACTTAGGCATTCTCTAAATAAGGAAGTGGGCAGTGGGTCTAGGGGGGCTGGATGACCTTCAAGTTATGATGAACGTGCTGTTTCCATGGAAATTTCTAGTGACCTTCCAGCTGCATTCCTAATTGCTTAACTATCAGGAGGTGGTGCGAGATGTGCCTGCCTCAGTGATCTTGAACAGACAATGTAGCATACACTTATTGATAATAGCCTAGTTCACTCCGGAATGTGGTCTTAAGGAGTGAGGCCTAGTTTCTGATAACGGTACCAGACAGTGTTGCTCTCCTCCGGGCTAGAGTTAATTATATCTTGCAGCTGCATGCCTTTCTCTTTAGCTCAAAAAATTCACAGCAAGACTGCAAAATGGCTTTTAGGTGAAAAGCTGGGCTATGGCAGAAAGAACAGCAATATGGCCTCAAACAAGTCAGTCCCCAACAATAGGTGAAATGAAACACTAATTGGAAAGCCTTACTGGCAGACTAACAGTTGAGAAGGACACAATCCGTGAGCTAAAAGATGAGCTGCATAACACTTCCATAGAATAGAAAAGGTTGAAAATGAAACTTAAAATGAAGAAACAAAATATGGAAAATATCCCCAAAATAAGCAAACAGGTGATAATAGAACTCTAGGATAAATTCAACAGGAACAACGTAAGAATCATTGGATTCACAGATCTAGGAATAAAAACCCCTATGAAGAAACAGTCAAGGACATCATTGCTGAGATGTTACCAGAGCTGAAGATATGCATACACACATTCTGGATGCCCAGAGAATATCAGCTAAAAGAGACCCAAAGTAAAGCATCCCAAGTCACATCAGTCATAATGATGAAAACCACAGATAGAGATAGAATACTGAATGAGCAAGATCAAAAGGGAAATTACATACAAAGAATCATTCTTAAGATTTAGGGGGCCCGAGTGATAGCATGGAGGCAGGGCATCTGTCTTGCATGCAGAAGGACGGTGGTTCGAATACTGATATCCCATATGGTCCCCCGAGCCTGCCAGGGACAATTTCTGAGCATAACCCCTGAGTGCTGTTGGGTGTGGCCCCCACCAAAAAAAAAAGATTTATTGCAAGCAACCTTCAGGTCTGAAGGTAAGGGTGGGATATAGTGAAAAAACTCAACAGAATGAATGCCTTGCCAAAAAAAAACTTTATACAAGCAGACTTTGGTTCAGATTTGAAGGGAAGATATACAGCTTCATGGATAAACAATAGCTCAGAAACTACTGACTCAAATCTTAAAAGATGAATTGAAGGTTCTTTTTTTAAGGCATGACAGGCCAGATAAAAACATCAAACTTCTACAAAAACATAACAAAAATCCCATGACAATAATCTCTCTTAACATCAGTGGACTAACGGCACCAACTAAGAGAAACATAGTGGCAAAATAGATCAGAAAATTGAATCCAACATTTTGCTGCTTGCAGAAAATATATATGAAGAGTCAGAGCAAACACAAACTCAAAGTCAAAGATTGCAGGACAATCCTTGAAGCAAACAACTCCCTTAGTAAGGCTGGGGTGGCCATATAATATCAGACAACACAGGGATAATATGATTAAAATATAATAGAAAAGAAATATCACTCAGCTATGTAGACTGAATTAAATAGCTAAAATGTATTATATTATGTTTTCATTTTTTTTGTGAAATAATACTTTTCACTTTATTGTGGTCAAAGTGAATTACAATTCTCTCACAGTAATAGTTGAGGCACATAGTGATAATAAGTGAGGGGCATTCCCACCACCAGTGTTGTCCTCCCTCCACCTCTGTTCCCAGCATGCATCCCACATCTCCCTTCTTTACCCCCATAATGCTAGTAAAACTTTTCCCCCTTGTATTTTCATTTTTTAATAAATATTTTCAAATTGGTGGGTTGAGGATGTAGTTTTACTATATTGCAGGTATGGTTCCATGATTTTTTTGAGTACATGATTTTGATTCCGGGGTCAAAATACCATGTGATCCCTGATATCAATGCCAGTTCTGATCCTCCGTGTTATAATGAAGTGTGTCATTTCTGATGAACCAAAAATAAGGGTGTATGAGCACTGAAACTAAACTGTGTAATTGGCAAAAACATATTCAATGAGTGGGACCTACAATGTAAGTTTCTGCTGTGCAGTTGCCTAGTTCAGTGGTCTCCATGGTCATAAACTTTTGCCCATAATCATGGAGTATTTTATCAAGTCATTGTTGCAATGAGTACTGTATATGGGTCTAATATGTTAGAGCACTGAATTGCGAGATTAGGATATCCAATCTATATCTCCATGAACCTCTGTGAACAAAGAAGATGTAGTTATTTTATACATAATAAAATTAAGGCACTAAAATGTACTGATAGTAAACACTGTAGCGGGAGTTCCCAGCATGCAATCATAGTCTGCACCTGATTCTATGGATTAGTACATTATAGCAAGAGGTTGACTGAACACATATTTAATATAAACAGATGTTTCTGCTGTGTTTCTTTGTAATATATATTACAAAGAATATATACACACATATATTTATACACATATATATATACATATATATACACATATATATTTTGGTTTTTGGACTGCACTCAGTGATGCTCAGGAGTTATTCCTGACTATGCTCTCAGAAATCTTTCCTGGCTTGGGGCACCATATGGGATGTTGGGGAATAGAACCGAGGTTTGTCCTAGGTCAGCTATGTGTAAGCAAATGCCTTATCTCTGGCCTCACCGCTCTGGCCCCACAAAGATATTTCTTTTTTTTTTTTTTTATTAAATTTTTTTTTTGTTTTTTTGTTTTTTTGTTTTTGGGTCCACCCGGCAGTGCTCAGGGGTTATTCCTGGCTCCATGCTCAGAAATTGCTCCTGGCAGGCACAGGGGACCATATGGGATGCCGGGATTTGAACCGATGACCTTCTGCATGAAAGGCAAATGCCTTACCTCCATGCTATCTCTCCGGCCCCACAAAGATATTTCTTAAGATCACCATCAATTACCCCTGGTTCCCGGACATGTCCTTAACTCGATTTTGTAAGCATGAGTGCAACTCAACTAGGATGGTCTTATACAGTAACTCTGGTACACACTATTCGTGGGATGATTGCATAGTCCTTTTCTTCCCTTTGGAATCAGATATGGGTGTTCACTTTCCTGACTAATTTTCAACATAATTTTGGAAGCCTGGGCATATAAGTTTGCAAAACAACAAAATAAAAGGGATCTAGTTTGGGATATAAGCAGCAGAAATAGTCACTGTTTGTGGAGGACATTTTGATGCACATCGAGAAACCTTAAAAACCACCAAAAGTTACTAGAAAAAATAAAATTAGTCAAGTGGAAGGATACAAAACCAAAACATGGGAACCAGTATGCAAAGCTTGTGCTCCTGACAGCTAAGCTGTCTTCCTGAGCTCTGAGGGGTCATTGTGGTGATGTGATGTCATTGGAAATTTGAAGGTGAGTGCGGTGAATCCTTTACATGTATAGGAGTGCTAAACTACCCCTGAAATTCTTTGATGCTATACATGAGTTAAATCCAATTTTAAAAGAATGAAAGGAAAAAGTTTTGTTAGCAAAACTAATTGCCCTTTCAGGAAAGCTATGGCCATTACAGGAGAAAAAGCAGAGAGGTGGAAAATGGGGCTAGAGAAGTAGTTTCAATTTTGTGATGGCATTGGAGTGTTGTTGATGGATTTAGTGACCTTATAACACAGAAATTTCAAAATTTAACAAATATATGATAACAAATTTAATGGAAGCTTTTAGTTGCTCTGTATCTGTTGTAGCTGCTCTGTATCTTGATGTCTCTGTTTCATCTTCAGATAAGAAAAACTCTTCAGAACTCCAGGGTTCTGTTCTAAATATTCATACTGAATTAAAGAAAAAGTTTCTTTTTTTTTTAAATGTGGATCTGGAAAAATAACTTGTAGCAAGTAAATAACAATGATTGCCAGTAACAATCTTTATTTTGTACATGTGTGTTTTTGGGGAAATAATCTTAGGGGCCTTATAAGCAAAGTATGTGCTGTATCACTGGGCAACTTTCCTGGTTCTATAAGATTAGATTTTGGTTGATTTGGGGGTGAGAGGGGTGCGTTTGGATTATACCCTTCAAGTGCTCCAGTAATTTTAGACTCTATGCTCTGTGCTCAGAAGTGACATGTGGTGGTGCTTGTGGGACTGTTGGAGAGACTGGTAATTTGGAGTCAGATGACAGTTTTAAACCCTGTTGTTCTCTGACCTCAGTTGATTTTGTATTAGGTATTCTTGTTGTACCTATTATTCAGATGGCTAAAGAGGAATGAATATTAAATATTAAATCATTGGTTTAGATAAGCTAGATATTAGAGAAAATAGATATTAGAACATAGAGAGGTTTGGGGTAAGAAAATATCTTGCATGAAGATCTTCTGCTGCCAGCCCAGTGCTATTTGTCTTCGTAAAATTGGTGTTTTTTTCTCTTATACTCTGGTTTAGTTTTAATAAGATAAAGCTAAAATTATTTTGATTTTACAACTTTCATTTTTTATTAGTGGAATTAGTGGTATAATATGAATACCACTGGTTTTAAAATTAAATCAATTGTGATTTCTTATTTTATTTACTAGCTTAATGAGTATAACTAAGTGCAATACATTTTCTGGGTCTCAATTTCTTCATCTATTAGTTAGGGATAAAATTTCTTTGTTATACTAATAAGTAAGCATATGCTTATATTCTATTTTGTTTACATTTTGCTTCTAGGACTTTTTGCCAATATTTGTTTAATTTAACTTTACTGAAGGCATTCATTTAAAAATGATCATTTATGTTTACATTTTTCTAATAGGCAGTTTGAAGATGATTAAAGGTGTTTTTGTGATTAATGGTTATCCTTTCTATTCATAGTTTGCTATAGTGATCTCTCTTGAATTCTAAGGAAGGCATAATCAAAATTGCACCAAAATAAACATTCTTTTACTCAAATTCTATTTCTTTTTAAAAGAAAGCATCATAATACAGGCTCCAGGAGGTGCCTTGAAGTAGAGAATTACAGAAGCAAAGAATTAATAGACTATAATTGTGCCTTTAGGTATCTTGAATTTTCTAGTGGGCTCACCATAAATAAATAGAAAAGTAAATAAAATAGATAATTTAAATATCCCTTAAAGAAGCTTAGAAGTGCTGCCCTAGGTAGGATCTGAGTAATTAATGATAAACATAAATATGTGTTTATGCAACTCTGTCAAGTATAAGTCAACTTGAGGCTTAGTGGTAGAACATTTGCCTTGCACGTGAAGCCCTGCCCTTGCTTAATACTGTCAAGAAGAAAAGGTCAACTTTTACATGAAATAAAATTATTCATCTGAAGCTCTTGCCTCCTCTGGAGTTTTATTTACCAATCTCTCTTCTAAAGTCATGAAATACAAAGCTGAGTTGTTCTTCTTGGTGTTGGAAAATTAAACATTTAAAAAATTAATTACTTTATTTAAAAACCAGGTATTACATACTTGCTTATAATATATTTGTTCCAAGACCAATCCCATCACCATTATAAGGTTCCCTCTACAATTGTCCTTGAATTTTCACCCATTCCCAAACTACCTCTTTGATAAGCATTGCAAAATATATATTTTTTAGTATAATTTTTATTTTTATCATAGTGGCTTACATATTGTTAACAATAATATTTTAGGTACATATTTACATAAAATCAGGGGGGATTCCCATCACCAAATTGTCCTCCCTACACCTCCGTTTTTGTCCTACCTCCTATATCCTCTTCCCTCACCCCCAGGGTTGCTAGAATATGTGGTCCCCTCTGTATCTAGCCTACTACTTAGTAGTCTTGCACCTGTTTGGTCCTGGTGCCTCCCTTATTTCCCCCTCTAACTGGGGGACAGGACTAGCTAGTTCAAGTTACGTGGTTTTGTTTGAAGGAGAGAAAAGTAATAAACTGGGGTAAAAGTCTAATACGCCGAAAATAAGCGGAATTCTTCTAGAGGCTCTCATCATCGGTTTGAGAGACGAAGGAGAGAAAGAAGGTGAAACACTCCACAGTACAAAAAGGAGTGTCAAATTCCAGTGAGGACTCCAACAATAACGATATGCACCACAAAGAAAAACAAACAAACAAACAAAAACAAACAAAACCCCCCGCCATGGTCTTGATATAAGGAACATGGCATAGCACATAAAGAAAGAACAGAAAGGAAGAGAAAGAATAAGTATAACTGGGGACAACAACTTCAATAATCACACCCAAACAGAGAAATTGACCAAAAATAGATAGGTAAATAAAAATAATAATAATAAATGAAGATAAAATAATATATAAAAAATAAACAATGTTTTGTGCTTTTTGTTATTTTGTTTTTCCCTCCTGCCCTGGCACAGTAAAAATTGGGGTCATTCGAAAAGGCATTCACTTGGCCTAAGAGATATGGGTTTCTCCGTCCTTGGAGTGTATTGTCATGGGATTAACTATAGACTCTGTTCAGGATCATTTACTCTCCCGGTGGTGCTTTCGTGGTGTTTGGAAGACTTCTGCACTGTCCTGGGTGATACAATCAGGCCTCTGTGTCTAGGAATCTCAGTATCTGCACAGATCCAGGGGTGGGACTTATGAAGTCAGTCTTTGTGGTTGCAAAATATATTTTATATTGTTGTTTAGTGGTAAGTGGTAAAAAATAAGGAATGTACCATAATAAGAAAAAAATGTGAAAATTAATGTTCTATTAGGTATTCTCAAATTACCTTCCCACAAATTGCACCATTAGTATATAAAAGTATGGCTTACTTATTATGTCATCAAGTACATCCATTTTTATACTTTAATATTTTTAAAATCTTATTTATGTAAATTTTAATTCATTTAAAAGAAATCTACTAGTGAAATGGAACAGAAAATTTTGTTAGATTTGAACTTTAAAAAATTTATTATTTATTAAATTCTTAATAAATAAAATTTTGACTTAATGTTTGTCTATTCTTTGTCATGTAATGAGATGAGTTTTTGAGATCTGTTTATTATATTTTATTACTTTAATTACTTGTTTATGGGTCACACCAGGCAGTAGTTAGGTCTTCTAGATCTGTGCTTGGGTTGCTTCTTGGTGTTGTTGTGGAAGAGTTCCAGGTAACAAATTCAGGTGATAAATGCCCTCACTGCAATATTATCTCTCCAGCCCAAAGATCTTGTCATTTTATGATATTTGAGGTCCCAGTAATAGTATTTATAGTATTTATAGTATTAATAGTAATGAGTATCTACTCACTCATTTCCTAATCAAAAAATATCTCCCGGGCCAGAGAGATAGCACAGCGGTGTTTACCTTGCAAGCAGCTGATCTAGGACCTAAGGTGGTTGGTTTGAATCCTGGCGTCCCATATGGTTCTCCGTGCCTTCCAGCAGCTATTTCTGAGCAGATAGCCAAGAGTAACCCCTGAGCATCGCTGGGTGTGGCCCCCCCAATATCTCGTTATTTCTAGCTCTCAGAAAATGTAATAAGCATTGTCTTAAGAGAATTTACTAATAAGGAGGAAAAGGTAAGAAGACAAATATTTACACTAAAAGGTAACAAATACCTTTTTGAAAGTGAGAGGGAGAAAAGAGCTAACATTGTCATAAAATTGGGGGTATTTCTGAAGGTAGTAACTTCTTAACTGAGTGAATCTGTAACACCAGACAGACTCATCCTTCAGAAATGAGATGGAAAGGATTGTTGGAGAGCTTTCTATATTGTTAATCCTCTGCATAGAAAGGACTGTTCAGTGAGGGAAGAGAGAGTCAAATATATACTGAAATTGTAAATGGTTTAATGTGACTGGTATATAGAATACATACAATCACTCATTGATGTAGTGAAAGGAGCTTTTCAAGAGAACAAAAGAAATCACCAATTTCTGAAAACTGAATTAAGAAATGATCTAGGTTTTATTAAGCAACAAAATAAATTATTTCCAAATAACGTTAGGTCCATCTTCAAAGTGTTAGATCAATATGTATACCTAGAAATGTCATATCATATTAAAGAAAGTAGTATTCTCATGACCAATAACTGACTATGAATTTATAATGGGTAGTAAACCTTCTGGAAATTATAAACTCATTTGAATGTCATTAGCAATGACAACAAGGTTAATAGATGACAGCTATGAGAAAACCTTTATTCCTTTTTTACTATTATACATTTCCTAACATTTATTATCAATTCCTTTTTTTAAATTTAGTCACATTGAACTTATAGTTATTTATAATTAGATTTTAGGTGTACAATGTTTCAACACTTACCTCTTCACCAGTGTTCACTTCCCTTCATCAATTTTCCCATTCTGCACCACACCATTTGCCTTCCATTCAGCATTCTGCTTCTATAAAAGGCACTTTTTGTTTTTAAGTTTTTACACTGTGGTTGACAAATACTGTTGATGATTAGGTTTCATACATAACACTCTACCATCATTTAGTCCCATCTTCTCTTCCAGATTGAGTGCTACTCTCCACCATAAATATTGCCTCCTCTTTACCCCTATCTTCCAGCCCCCTCAGGTAGCATGTTTCTTTCTGAATACCAGTTCTCATGTTATTGGTTTACATTGTCTTTGAGAACTTGTTATTCCACTATTACATTTCTTTATATTCCATATATGAGAGAGATTATTATGTGTCAGTATTTCTTCCTCTGAATAACATCATTCAGTTACTCAGGATAATTCTCTTCAGGTCTTTCCATGTAGTAGCAAATTGCATGACTTTATATTTTCTTAATTAGGTCGAATAATATTCTGTTTCATTCTCTTTGGTGGAAAGGAACCTCTCTTAATGTGATGGGCTTTTCCAATGTAATTTTAATCACACAAGTAATCATATATTTGGGAAACAAAGCTATCTATACATAGAACAAGTTATGGTTAACATTGAGATGACTTTGCTATTCATATGTTTTATTAGTGTTGTTTGCTATATGACCACCATCCATCATGAATTTGAATTTATTATTTTAGAAACTACTTGGCTAGGAATACAAAGTTACTAATAATTTTTTTTTTACCTGACACAGAATCTTTACTTCTAAACGAGTATCAATACACCACGTAATAAGATGCCACGGGTTCTTAAATTCTACCATCTAGGAATTCTGATGAAGAGATACTACAAGCAGGCCAGACGATACTAGTAGAATTCATTGTGCTGGGGAAGGCTGGTGTAAGTCTGAATGCTGCTTTACACAGGTAACAACAAAGAACTATTTACTGTTTTTTCATTGATAAAGCCCCTGACCTTCAAGAAAGCTTTAGGGAAAAAAATTTAATCCCTTACTTTCTTAAAAATATTTTTTTTACTATATCTAAGAAATCCAGTACTAAGACACATATTAATATGTTGCTTGAGCTAAAAGGCACAGAAAAGGAAAGTATACTAAATTTCTAAGAAAAATGAGGTCAAAAGATGAAATCTTTGGAAAGCTAAAAGTTTATACAAAGTGAAGAGGTTTACTATTCTTTCAGAAAAGTGAAGGGACCTAATACCATATAAATAATTTAATGCCTTTTCATACAGCTAGACTCAAGCTCTACTATAGCACCGTGTCCCGTGAACGCAGGTGACAGCCACGGAACAGGCCTGGCTTTCTTCTCTGCCTAGCCATTGATGCGATAGTTTTCATGGATCTGTGGCTGGATGTCGCATATGAAGGTCAAGAGGTTATCCAGAACCTCTTCCCTGTTCTGCTGGAAATAGTTCTGCAGGGTGGTTATCTTCTCCTGGGTCTCCTTCTCCACTTCGGTGCTGCAGCTGCCGTGGGATCCCAATGCCGCAGCTTCCTTGGCCTTGAAGTCCTTCTCCCTCTGCAGGCGGTACTGTTCGATTTCTGCCTGGGCCTCTTCTTTGGCTTGCTTCAGTCTCCGATTCTTTCGCTTGTGGGCCTCCGACACCTTCTCGGCGGCCCTCTTCTTGGCCTGCAGCAGCTGCTGGATTCCCTGCGACTGGCTGGCCATGGCGCCGACCCAACACTCCCAGGCCCAGGCCAGTTACTAATAATTTAATTAATTTCAGAAGGTTTCTAAAAATTATTGAAGCCTATATTAGATTCCTCAAATAAATGAATATTACAAATTTGGCTCTTTAAAAAATCTTTTGAAGTCCATTCTTCAATACTTTGCACTCTTGGGCTCGAGTGTTTACTTCCACTTTTAAGTGGGAAACTCTGAAGTCATTTGCATATTGTTATTATATAATTCTTTAGGGGAGCCCAAATTGCAAAAATACAATTCGATTAACAGTACCAACAGGTCATTTGGTGATATTTTTAGGTAAAGTAAAAGATTCATTTCTTCTAGCTACTAATGATGGTTTTCACAGCAATGCTGATGTTAAATAGTTTGGATAGTTTGGATCTCTAGACCAAAATGAATAGCCCAATAATATTTCAGCTAACTCTTCAATATTTTTCTTTTTCTTCATTTTGAAAAGACATGCACAATCAAAAAGACTTTAAAGGGTATTACTTGGGGTTCAGCCATAATTATTGTCTTTTAAATGAGTGAATCTAATACTAAAATAACTAAAAGTTTCAGAAATAAGTGAATGATCTGTCATAGCTAATCAATGTACATCAACCAAGAAAGACTCGAAAAAAGCTATATAGATTTTTATGTAAATTTGGTATTTATGAGCACCAAACTTTTAGCACTGACATCTGCCTGAGAAAGAACTTCATTTATAGCAGAGGCAGAAATGAAGTTCACTGTGAACTAGTTTTGGAGACCATATGCTTTAACATGCCGAAGGAGAAGGGCTAGAGAGGAATTTGAGAAACAGATATTTTTTCATTCTTGCTCCCACTGTGGATGATGTTGCGTGACAACATTGTGACATCATCACTTACGCTATTTTATTTGCTGTTGCACCAATATAGCATCAAGGCGTATAACAGCACCTTAAATGTATATCATGCTTTCATTCCACGGAGATTAAGACATTTCACAGGCATTTTCTTTCTAAACCTCACAACATCTCTAAGGTATTGCCAAACTGGAGACAAATTTCACAGTTTAATCATGTGGAACACATTGGTAAATATAGATGTGCCTTTTAGAAAGTTGCTTCAAAGTGTATTTTTCAGCTCACGCGACGTTTCTCAGGGTGTAAACCAGTGGTGTAATGTAAAGTTTTTGGCTGGGCCCCATGTGAGCTGGGAGGAGAGATGTGTTTGGCAGCACACAGTGGTGCTGGAGGAAAGGAAAAGGCAGGCTGACTATTCTGTTATGTATCCTTTCCCTTCCCTCCATATGTCGACACAGGAGATCCTCAGCTCTCTACACAGGAGGTCATGTCATTCTTTAGGGTTTCCCACCCCTCAGCATCCAAAAAGTGAACTGAGTTAGAAAACTTGACTTCTAATTAAGAATTTGGTTAGGTTTTAACACAGAACACAAAAGTCCATTTAACTCACAAAGACCATTGATTATAATCCCAGCAATCTAACCAATACTTATGTCTTTAATGGAAAATGAAATTTATGAAATGGAAATGTGGGATTATTATAAAAACTTCTCTAATTTCACCAAATCCACTGTAAAAAGGAATAAGCTTATAATCCCTATTCTTTTTTTTTTTTTTTTTTTGGTTTTTGGGCCACACCCTGTGACGCTCAGGGATTACTCCTGGCTATGCGCTCAGAAGTTGCTCCTGGCTTCTTGGGGGACCATATGGGACGCCGGGGGATCGAACCGCGGTCCGTCCTAGGCTAGCACAGGCAAGGCAGGCACCTTACCTCCAGCGCCACCACCCGGCCCAGTCCTTATATCTTTTAAGAAAAGATTTTCTAGTATGGAGCAGAGATCTGGATTGTTTCAAGTGTATTTTATAAGAGCTGTGTGAGTCCTGAACAATTAAATGTCCATAATCTTATTTTTTATCTATCATATATAGATAATGTTACAAAATTACTATGAAGATTATAAATGATATATATGGAAAAGAATTAAAATTTCTAAAAACACTAACAGATGGAATGTATAAAGTCTAGAGAGTATAAAGAGCTGTCCAGCAGATGAGAATAAGGACAGTGAAAAATATTTTGATCATTTAGTTTTCTGGGTTTGGGCTGTTCACCTCTCTTGGGTATAACTCAAACCAGAACAATTTGGGTATAAAGGAGGAAACTCCAGCCATACTTGATCAGCTACAACCAGTAGAATGATAGAATGTTTCTGCATAGATTTGACAGTGGCTAGGATCTTGTCTTGTACTCATTCACCTAAGTGAATGGCCCCTTGAGTCCTACCAGGAATGACCACTGAGAGCAGTTAGAGTAAGCCCTGCTCACCGAATACAGTCTGAGTAAGTACTGAACTCAACCAGTCTGAGTAAGTACTCCCCAAACAAACAAACAGACATAAACTGGATTGTACCTAGAAAACCAGGATGATCAAACACTTAGGTGGAAGTGATTTTGTCTACCTATATTTTAATGTGGTGAGGGATGTCTGCATTTTATGCTAAGGTGATCATTTATTGTTCACATCTGAGTTGAACTTGTACTACTTACCTCTTACCTTCATGGCTCTTTTTATAACTTGTATTCCCAAAATGTGCTATGTGAATAACAGTTGTATGACTTACCCTTTTAAGTGGTAGAGATGGCAAACATTAAATTTTAAAGCATCATGCAAGTCTATAATTTGGAAGTAAAAAATTTTATTTTAAGACAAATTATTTAGAAAAAATTAATTTGAGTTGACTCAAAAAAAGTAAATTAATACTACAGTTGGATTATAGATAAAGGAAGTTTGATCTGAAATAAACATATGAGAAGCCATACTTGATCAGCTACAACCAGTAGAATGATGGAATGTTCCTGGATAAATTTGACAGTGGCTAGGATCTTGTCTTGTACACGATTCACCTAAGTGAATGGCCCCTTGAGTCCTACCAGGAATGACCACTGAGAGCAGTCACAGCAAGCCCTGCTCACTGAGTGCAGTCTGAGTAAGCACTGAACTCCACCAAGTATGACCCCCAAACAAACAAAATAATTAAAACCTAGCAAAATTCAACACATACCTGACTTAATCTTAATGTATAAGGATATATTATTTATGTTTATGCTTTGAGAGACTTGGTTTAGGATAAAGAGTTCACAAGTTTTGTCAAGAATTTCAAGAACTGACTGTTCACTTTAAATAACTTACCTTATTCCCTGATAACCACAAAGGCTTTCCTGATATTAGTTCTGATTTTTCCAAGTCTGAATTCAGCCTACAAAGAAACAGAGAAAAAAGGCAATGTTACCCTTTCTCTTCTCCATATTAAGTTTCCTTACAAAGAAAGACACCCAGAGCCCAGGACATCCTAATCCCCACCTTACTTTGTTTACTCAATTTTCTTTTCTTTTTTTTATTTCTGTCAATGGAAAACACGAATAATTCTTTGTGTGTTAGTTTATTTGCTTAAATAGAAACAATTTAGATGATCTTTCAAGAGTCTTGGGTATGAAAGATTAGGATTAGAAGTCACCCACTAACAATTATATTTCTTCCCCAAACACGTCAAAAATACTTGAGAGATGGTCATTTCCAGTTATCTGTGTGAACTTAAATGCAGGGTTTGTACAGGTTTACAAGTATTTATGTATGATTTTACTTGTATTTTTGGATATTTTTTTCTTGTGGAACTTTGAAAAATGAAGAGAATTAAGTTGTTTCTAAAAAGCCAAAGCAGTCTGCCATCTCTTTTTCTTTTCTGGGCTACGGTCCAATTTGCACAGCAGTTGCAAAGAAAAAGCAAACGCATCACTGGATTCAGCGAGAAATATTGTAACAGTATGTAATCTCTGTCAAGATAAAATTGCTTTGTGATTTACATTACAATAAATCCTGACCTTTAAGTGCTGCAGACTAAGCTAATCTGTGAAGTACTTTATTCCAACACTGAATCAGCGAGTGAAGATCAACCAAATTGACTGTATTCGTCCCACTGTGGTGTGGTTAAAGAGCCTATATATATCGAAGCAGATTACAGAGCATTGTTCTATGTGTACTATAATAAGTAGAATAATTGAAATATTCAATCTGTTTCATCATTGTGAAATAATGGAATTATTTTAACCTCCCTCTATTTGCCTATTATGGGAATTACAAGCAGCTTCATTTAAATATCATTAGGGCTTGATTTAGATCGATGATAACAAGGAAATTCAGAATTAAGGTTAAAATAGCACATGGCATTTCAACCTTAATTCACTTCTTATGGTTGTTTTTATTTTCTTTTCTTCTTTTTGGCAAAATAATTAACATATTATCTTAAATTTCTCTGTAACAATTTTAATTTTTTTTTTTGCTGCCCAAATCCATTGTCAGGCTTATTAATTATGAGAGTGTGAATTTTTGGGTGCTATTAGAAATTCAGACCCCCCCTAGAATTTGGCAGCTTTGGAACTCTTAAACAATTATTTCTTCAAGTATTTTTCTCTTTTATTTTCTTGCTGTTCCTCTGGATTTTGATAACACACATATGAGACAATTTTATATTGCTCAGAGGTCACTTTTTTTTTTCCTTAGCTCACCTAGTATTTTCTTTTTTTTTTTTTTCAATATTTGATTTTAGAGTTTCTGTTACATGTTACATGTTTTCACATATCCTTCTTGATCTCCTGCAGTGCCTAATGCTATTAATCACACCAATTATTTCTACAGACATATAAACATATATATTTCACTTCAGTTACTAAAATTTTTATCTCTAGAAATTCTGTTAAAAAATCTTCCATTTCTCTCCTCATCACATTCAAATATGTTATCTATTTCATTGCTGGAATATCTTTCCTTGCTTGGTGATGTTGGATATTACCTACTCTGCTTTTTTTTTTTTTTTTTTTTTAGTGGGGGCAAAGATTGTAAGACAGGGCAGCTTATATTGTGTCAAAGTGACATATTGATGATTTTGAATAAAAAAGTAGTTGATGAATGACACTACCTTAATTATTTTTTTTAAAAGTAAGAATTTAGTCTCTGAGGAAAGGACCATATTTCTGTACCCAAATATGTGAAAATTTAACGCAGTAAAGTTTCTTTCTAAAATTGGCATCTAAAACAAAACTGTGTGTGATATCAATCACAAGACTGTATTGTTTTATTGCCTAAAATAAATATAATAAGTAATTATATTACTTTATTTACATGTTGGTGCTATTTTCTGTGAGGTAGTGTTAAAGGGTCCGTTAATGGGTCCAATGCAAGGATTGAACCTGGGTCAGCTGCATGCAAGAGAGCACCCTCTCTGCTGTACATTGCTTCAGCCACAATTTTCTGTATTTTAAAATAGTGTTGGGTATTATCCTGGCATGTAGCTATGCTTTCAGAAATCTTATTCTCCTTGTGATTATGCCTTAAACTCTCTTAGGCAGACCCAGAACAGACTTTAGATCTAATTTTCTTCCACTGATAAAGGAATATTTTCTTATATTTGTACTTTTGGACATCCCAGGTAGTGGTCAGGGAACTATATTTGGTGCTGGCTATTGAGCTAAGGCCAGATCAAGGCAAATGCTCTACCTCTTGTACTATCTCTTTAGCCCAGGTAGAGAGCCAACACTCTTCTGAAGACTTCCTCACACTTCCTGTAAAAAGCTTTTCTTCTTTGGTGTGTAGGAAACACAGACTTTGCATACAGTCCTATAGGAGCTGTAGAAACTATAGGAGTTGCTTAACTTATTGCTTTCCACTGCTTCTTTCATTTGGTCAGATGCTATCTTCTCTTACACCTTCAGATAATGTAAGACTGGGAGAACTCCTTTGTTAAACTCTGGCAATCTCTGATACATGTACCCCAGAAATTCTCAGTGTCATGGCTTCCCTACTTTCCAGCATCTGTCTTTCAGCCCAGTGGATTACAGGGTTCAATTTGACTTCCTTTTTTCTTTTTGAGAACCAGGTTACTGCCTTCAGGTAGCTGAAACTGCTGGAAGTTGCAATAGTTGAACTCATATTGATTCCCTTGGAAACATACTCCAATGCCTCTATTGTTCATTATCTAAATTTTTTTTCCCTGTATTTTTGTCAACTTATTTTTTTAAGGTGGGAAGTCTCTAAGTTACTCTATTATGTCCAAAAGCAGATGTCTCAAGTAACTAGAGTTTAAAAGGCAGTTTAAAGATTTATATTGGATGATTTATTCTATCGTTTCTGCCAGGGTTAATTTCTAGAAATAGAAAAGTAAGTGATCAAAGGATTTTAAAAACAAATTCTGGGCACAATCAACTGTAGCAATTGTTATTGCTCATTATCAGCCTACAATATAATGTAACAGTGTGTAGAGGACATCATAACCTACCAGCAACTTAAAATTAGAAATTTTATGATTTCTTGCAGAGTTCTATACTCAGTGTTTTGTTGAGTACTAGTTTCTTGTGGTAACTGTTGCTCTATTCAAAAGTTATTTTGAGTTCTGGAATGACATTTTCATGTAAGACAAACTTTATTTTGTTATTTTGTGTGTGTTTTTAAATTTTAGATTTTTATAATAAATTTATAGGGTGCCTTGAGGGCAGCCTAATTTGCATCATAGGGGGCCATCTAAGAAGCTCACCTGGGACAGACCACTCAGTTTTGCCTTGGAGCATTTTGCCTAGAACCAGAATTGTTCATGAGTTAACTCACATAAAAATAGAGACATCCTCAGGGTACCATATCAATGTATACAGGAGGGTCTTCTCATACATTTTGAGGGGAAAATTGTAATTTTAATACCTTTAAGATGAGAGTAAGCATTCTGCATGCTAAAAGAATTTTTCAACACTTAGCTTTGAAACACAAGTATTTTTATTTTAATTACAATACTTTGCTTTCTTCAAATATTAGAAACTCATTTAAAATTTCATATTTAAACAATTAAAAACATTAGAAAAAGAAATTTCAGAAAAAACCATATTTTTATCCAAAATAAAACAGAACAAATATATTTTTATTGGGGCATATTCTGAAAAATTCTTTTGGTGCTTGGAGGTCATGAAGGTCATATCCTAAGTGCTGTGGGCTATAAAGTATCAAGGAACCAACTTAAGGCCTCTGGTATAGTAGGAATATGTGAGAGCCATGCCCCTGTCCCATATAACAAATAGTGTGATAAAAATATTATATAAAATATTGATGTTTGATAAATGCAGTTACACATATATAGTAGTTCAGGTTACTTTTTTGTTTCTTTCCAGTCTTCTAAAAAGACAAATGATAGACTGCTATAATCCAAAGATTTAACAAAATAAAGTTTCGAGGGTCATGTCACCTGTGGACTAGAGTAAAAGAATATGGTATTATGATAGTTTTAATATTCTTTGCCATTTGTTGAACATCAATACAAAAAGTTTGGAGGGATATAATGTCACTTCGTTATTGTTCTTCTCATTTGTTCAGTTCTCAGACTCCATTGTTAACTCCACCGTCTAGGATACTCCCTCTCAAATTTCCTCTTGTATTGGCATATTAGCTGTCATTTGTGAGTCCCATTCTTGTGGCATAATTCTTTCTCTGTCAAAGGGCAAGATCCCATGAATGGTGGACAATACTTTTCTGATCTTTTGGGATATAAGTTAAATCAATATTTCTAGTCTTTTTTTTTTTTTTTTTTTGGCTTTGGGGTCACACCCGGAAGTGCTCTGGGGTTACTCCTGGCTCTGTGCACAGTAATCGCTCCCTGCAGGCATGGGGGACCATATGGAATGCCGGGATTTGAACCACCATCCGTCCTGGATCAGTTGTGCGCAAGGCAAACAACCTACCACTGTGCTATCTCTCAGGCCCAGTATTTCTAGTAATAGACCAATAGTTTAATTCAACATTGTTTCCCTTTGACATTTATGAGAGAGAGAAAAGAATCCCTGAAAGATATATAATATATTGTTTAAAGGTTCAGATTTGTGATATGTTGATTTGTTTAAGATAAGTTTCAAAAACCTACTGATGTTAGTTGACCTATCACACAACACTTTTGTATTATTACGAAGCAGCCATATGTCTAAGCCTACAATACTTTCTGATGTATCAGGGCTTTGGCTCTCTCCAGCACTGTCAGAAGTCCCCTCTGACCCTCTTATGTAAATGCTGGTACATAAAGGTCATGTAACTATTGATATTTTGTCTCCATTTGATTGATTCACTGAAACTATTATCACATATTTTATTTTAGATATTTTTGGGTTTTGAATTTGCTGATATAATTGTTTTTTTTTTTTAAATGACAGATTGTGGCCCAAGAGATAGCATGTAGGTGGGGTGTTTGCCTTGCATGCAGAAGGACGGTGGTTCAAACCCCCGGTGGTTCAAACCCCGGCATCCCATATGGTCCCCTGAGCCTGCCAGGAGCGATTTTTGAGCATAGAGCCAGGAGTAACTCCTGAGTGCTGCCAGGTGTGACCCAAAAAACAAAATAAATAAATAAATAAATAAATAAATAAATAAGTAAAAATGACAGAATTTAGGGAGGTTCAAAGCTACTTTACTGCTTTGCTGTCTCTGTCTCCCCAGATCTCCCCATTTCTTTGATAGCTTAATGCTTTTCTTCCTTAAGTTTGTTCTTTTGAGTAATGTTCTACAATTCCTTACATCTCTAAGATCTCAAGCTGCATAAGGAAACTCTTTTTGGATGACAAATTGTGAAAGAAGGAATATGGAGATATTGTTCCACTTATATCTTTAATCTCTGCATGTCTATTATCATGTTGCCCTGTAATCAGAATTTGTCTTTTTATTATCTATTCATCCCAACAAACATTGAGCCTCTGCTGTGAGATAGTCTAGCTTTGTTCTCCAGATATTTATTTGATTTGCTCTGCTGTTTGAAGTTAAGACTAGACCTGCTATAAATGTCATTTCTCAGATATCTGATCACCTAAGTCGACTTAACTATAATTTGAAGGTGAGTTTATGTCTTCATGTGCATTTGCATAGGTTAAAATTTTTCATGTAAGACTGGATTTCTTATATACCCTAGGAATACAAAAATACAATACAAAAATCCCTTTCTCATAGCTCTATTCATTGCAGCGCTATTTTCAATAGCCAGACTCTGGAAATAACCAAGATGCCCTTCAACAGGTGAATGACTAAAGAAACTGTGGTACATATACACAATGAAATATTATGCAGCCATCAGGGGAGATGAAGTCATGAAATTTTCCTATACATGAATGTACATGGAATCTATTATGCTGAATAAAATAAGCCAGAGGGAGATAGATAGATGCAGAATAGTCTCCCTCATCTATGGGTTTTAAGAAAAATAAAAGACATTCTTGCAATAATTTTCAGAGACAAAAGAGAGGAGGGCTGAAAGGTCCAGCTCACTACATGAAGCTCAAGACAAAGAGTGATGAGTGCAGTTAAAGAAATAACAACATTGAGAACTATCATAACAATGTGAATGGATGAGGGAAGTAGAAAGTTTGTCTAGATTACAGGTGGGAGTGGGGTGAGGAGGAGGGAGATTTGGGGCATTGGTGATGAGAATGCACTAGTGAAGGGGGGTGTTCTTTACATGACTGAAACCCAACCACAATTATGTTTGTAATCAAGGTGTTTAAATAAGGATATTTAAAAAAAGAATAATAAAAAAGACTGGATTTCTTGCCTATCACTATTCAAGACTAGTTATCTTGGTTAAACAAGGATTTGAAGTTTCTATTGAATTTAATATCCTGTTAATCATATTATTGAGTTTGTAGACAATCTGATAGTAAAGAATTAAATAACTCTAAGCCATAGTGGGTGTGAAGGAAGAACTCAGTTTTCCATCTGGGTTTTTCTTCTGTGTTTCTCCTTTACTCTTCATACAAAACAATTCACTCTTGATGCTTTAAATCACTGAATGTGTATAGTGTCATGAGGTTTTGCCAAAGAATTCTCTCAGCATCAACCAGATATATTACCATTTAATTCATTTCTAATTAACACTACTGGGAGATCCTTCAGGTTGAGAGGTCAGTTCTAGAAAACCATTCTTCACCTCCTTCACTTCAGATGCCAGTTCCAAGTTTAGCTTATTTGTACTATGTTCAGTTGGCTATAGATTGGAGTTCCAATGACACCATTCTGTGGATTTAATTAAATTGCTGGAGAAACTTGCAGGATTAAATAAAACATGTTAATTAGTTTATAAAGAATATCATAAAGGGACATGAATGAACAACACAATGAAGAGGAGGTCTGAGCACAGGTACTTCTAGTCTATCTCTCATACAAATAAATTGTATTTTTTGTTCTGTTTTTGTTTTTTAGGCCATATTGTGATTCTCAGAGGTTACTCCTGGTTCTGCACTCAGGAATTACTCCTTGTAGTGCTTGGGGGATTATATAGGATGCTGAGTATTGAACTCTGAGCCTGTCTTATTGGTATTTCATGGAGGTTTTCTCACATAGGCATGGCAACATTAATTTCATTACGAGATTCCCTCTGATATGGGTTAAGACTGAAAATCCCAAATTGGCAATCTTTGTTGGTCTTTCTAATGATTATCTACTACCTAGGATCTAGGTAATATAAGAGTTTTAAGCATCATGTGTCAGAGTAAGGGTTAAACACACATATTACAACAAGAGATGTTTCTAATGTTATTATTACTTAGAAAATTGCAAGGGTTCCAAGAGCTCTCTGACAACTATGGAGGAAAGAGAAGTATCAATATTTTTCAATGATCTCACCTGACCTGTAGGCAGATAACATTATAATGCTATATGAAAAAAGTCTTTTTTATTTTATTTTTATATAGTAACTAGTAGTTTATTGTACATACAACAAATGATGGTTTGAAATGCTGTGAGTTCAAGCTGACATTGAGAATGAGGTTGCATATTATTATTATTAAATAGTTTTTATATTCTGAAGTGTTTTTGTAGTAATTTGGCAAATATTGTTTATTCTTTAGAGTACTAGTACAATCTTTGAATTTTTGTAAATGATAGTGGTAGTGGTTATTTATCCTTAGTGATCATTTCATATTAGTTCTTGGAGAGTTTATTTTGCTTTATTTTTAAATTTTTTGTTTTACCAGATTTAGTGGTATAAAGGGTTTGCTGCCTGCTCTGAGAAGGAAAAATTTACTGATCAGTAGTCAGGAGAACTGCCAGCAAATGAGACTGGGATAAGCATTCAAGAATTATATGAAAGCACATTTCAAGGTGATCTTGGGTTGAGTAAATAGAGATCATTGCCCACTCACAACAGTCCCTGAAGTCATATCATTTATATAATAAAAATTATGGAATACAATTTGTTTGGTGCATTGCTTGTACTTTCTATTTCTGTAAACTTTTTGTACTTAAGTCATAACTATACATCCTTAACAATATTTTAAGACTCATGAAAAAGGGCTTTAGTTTTCCCCTTTACTATGATAACTTTTTTTGGGGGGCCACACCTGGCAATACTCTGAGATCACTTCCCATTTAAGGGAACATGTAGTGTTTGGAATTTAACTCAGGTTTCACAAATACAATGCAAATGCTCTATTACCCAAGCCGCACACCCAATGTTTCTTAATTCCTATGTACATATCACTGGTTCATCTCTAATTTTATAGCACAACAAATTCAAATTATTTTTAGTAATATCTTATTTAAGCACCATGATTACAGACATGTTTGTAGTTAGATTTCAGTCATAAAAAGTACACTCCCTTTATCAGTGCAACCTTCCCACCATGAATGCTTCACATTTCTCTCCTCCCCCTCCCCTTGCCTGTATTCGAGACAGGCATTTTATTTCTCTCACTCATTACAATTGTCATGATTGTTGTTAGTGTAGTTATTTCTCTAACTGTGCTCACCACTCTTAGTGGTAAGCTTCATATATGGGCTGGTCCTTCTAGACCTCAATTCTATAGTCTCTGAGTATTATTCCCATACTGTCTTTTATATCTTTTAAATTTCACATATGAGTGAGACTATTCTGTGTCTATCTTTCTCCCTCTGACTTAATTTTACTCAGCATAATAGTTTCCATGTCCATCCATATATAGGAAAAAATTCATGACTTCATTTTTCCTGATAGCTTCATAGTATTCCATTGTGTATATGTACTACAGTTTCTTTAGCTACTGGTCTGTTGTTGGGCATCTGGGTTGTTAACAGATTCTGGCTATTGTAAATAATGCTACAATGAACATAGATGTGTTGTGTTCTTGTGTTCCTAGGGTATATCCCTAGAAGTGGTATGGCTGGATCATATGGGAGTTCAATTCATAGTTTCTTGAGGAATCTCCATATTGTTTTTTATAAAGGCTAGACGAGATGGCATTCTCACAGCAGTGAATGAGAGTTCCCTTCTCTTGATATCCCCGCCAGTACTGATTGTTTTTGTTCTTTGTGGCCCAGGACAGACAATGGACTAATGTTTCTCTGATTTTAGTCACTTTTGTCCTGACATGACTGATTATTTTTGGCTTAATATGAGAAGTGTAAACACTCAAAATCAAAGAGGATCTTGATCATGACATTGTCGATTTGTTGTCTTTTGGTGTGCTTTGAGGCCAATAGTGCCATAGGGGATTGCTCCTGGCTCAGGCTTCAAAGTTGCGCATGGAGGTACTTAGGCAAAATCTGTGGGGCCAGAAATAAAACCCAAGGAAATCAAACTAGACCCACATTTGCAAGGCAAATTCTCTATCATTGAGTAAAATTCAGGTCCTGATATTTTAGAATGTAGAGAGAATATTTTAAATTTAAATACCATGATTACAACGTTATTTAGAAGTAAGTTTTAGTCTTTACAATGTACATTGTTGGAGTAACCCGGTTTTCAATCTATTCAGGATAGTTCTTTGCTTGTGCTTGTCACTCTCAGTCTGGAATACCTCTGGATTGATCCTTTACCTCTACCTGCTCTCCATCTACGGGGGTGGTCTTTTTCTTCCCAATAAAGAACTCAGGTCACAGGGAGTTTTGTGTGAAACTCCCACAGCTTGTGGTTTTGGTTTCCTTAACTGGAATATCAGCCTACTGGTATCTTTTGCTAGCTAGTGGAAAACTTGTGGTAGACATTTCCTGAACCTGTTTTATTTTCTTCAGCCTTGTGTGGAATAATTGCTGTGTCACCTTTGCTTCCAGACCTATGTTCCCCAATCCCACGGGATTGAGGCATGAGATTCTACTACATTACATTACCCTTCACCCATGAATGTTTCCCACCACCAAAGCCCCTACCCCGGCCTCTGGGGCAAGCATTTTTCTCATCTCTCTCTCTCTCTCTCTCTCTCTATCATCTATCATCTATTTATCTATCTATCCATCATCTATCTATCTATCTATCTATCTATCTATCTATCTATCTATCTATCTATCTATCTATCTATCTATCTATCTATCTATCTATCTATCATCTATCTATCATCTATCTATCAGTGAATCAATCATGTCTCAATCTTCTGAATCTCTGTCTTGAGAAGAAAAATTTCTTTGAAATGTCAATTTATCTCTCTTTGTTGGTATCCTTTTCATTATGGTATAGGATCTTAATTTAAAAACCCAGATAACCCTGATCTTGAACATGGCTCCCCAAACCAGGGAAAACTGATCAAAACTTTTGGTCAACAGTCAACAGAAGAAATCAACAAGTGTTCTGTAGGAAATTTCGGGTCAGGGAGGCAGAGAAAGGGGAGTGAATTTAAGATTTATTTCAAAGACACTGTGGGGAGGGGAGTAGGAGCAATAGTATAGAACTTACCTTTTTTTTTTAATTTGCTTTTTTTTTTTGGGTCACACTGGCAGAGCTCAGGGCTTACTTCTGGCTCTGCACTCAGGAATTGCTCTTGGCAAGCTCAGGGGACCATATGGGATGTCAGGATTCGAACCAACAACCTTCTGCATGCAAGGCAAACACCATACCTTCATTCTATCTCTCCAGCCTCAGAACTTAAACTTACCTTTTGAATACCAACCCTGACTTTGGTTCAACAACCTATGTAACTCTCTGAGCATTCCAAGAGAAATCCCTGAGCATTTAATAGCAGTAAATCCTGAGCACTGCCTGCTGTAGTGGCCTAAACCAACCACGCCCAAACAAAACAAAAATAAAAGACTAAAGACATTTTTGAAGGGAAGTATGCACTAGGGAAGAGATTGGTATTGGACTATTGCATGCCTGAAACTTAAATCTTGAATTATTTTATAATTCAGTGATTGTATTAAAAATACATTTGCCTTCTCTATAATAATTGCTTTTTAACTTCTAATTGACTTACATATTTGCAAAGATTAAGTCAACTATCTTATTTACTTTTAATTTGGAAACCTAAGAATTCTGAATATAAAATTTTGGCTTATATTAGTTCTTTATAATGTATTATTTCTACCTATTTTACAATCTTGGTTTTCCTGTTCCACAATCTCTGATAATTGGATAGTTGACCTCCTGGAAGGTGTCTTAATTTTTTGGGGAGTGGGGGTCACATTTGGCGGCATTCAGGGTGTTATTCCTGGCTCTGCGCTCAGAAATCACTCCTGGCTAGCTCAGGGGACTTTTATATGGGATGCCGGGTTTCGAACTACTATCCGTCCTGCATCGGCTGCGTGCAAGGCAAACACCCTATCACTGTGATATCTCTCTGGCCCAGGACCTCTTAATTTTAAACCTTTTTCTCATTTTCTCATAATGAATGTCTTTTACTCTTTATGCTTTTTTTTTTCACTTTTGGTCAGTTTCCTCAGAGAACTTTCCATATTATGTTTTGAAGTTTAGTATTATTGCCGGTGTGCAGATAGCCAAATAGGGAATAGCACTGAGGAGAAAGTGTTTCAAATATAAATTTCCATTCAGTACCCCTGTTTTTAGTTTGGACTCCAACTCTCCAGAGCTACCTGCCTCAGCCCCTGCAGAGAATAAATGGCAGTCTTCATCAAGGATGGAGAAAATACACTCACTTATAATTTTGTTTCAGTTCCATGTCTCACTTAGTTTTAGGTGTATTTGGTGTTAAAAATTTTGGGATTTTTTTTAAATGACTCTGTGACACTATTAAATTATAATGGCGTTTTTCCCCCCTAATATATTAAGGTTTCTATCTTTCACCCATTTGCTTTTCAGTTTCTAAAATTATCATGTCATCTGTTGTCCCCTAAATTCTTCTCTCCATTTTTGGTGTCCTTATGGATTTATAATTAAAAGTCTCTCCCCCTCTTATTTTCTTGTTCTTTTTTTAAGATTCTAGCACTTTGGGGGAAGGACCAGAGAACAGGTGTGTTTAATCCACCATACTTAACAGGAAGTTTTAGGTGCTTTATATACATCACAACAAATTTCCACAGCAGGTATTAATATGTATAAAGAAAATGCTACTGGAACATAATAAATGACAAAGTTAGAATTAAAACTCTGCCACCATAGTCCTCACTTTGTAATGCATTTATTTTGTACTTTGAAATTTTAGATTTTACTCAAAACTATGAATAAATTTAATCCTTTTTAAAGCTAAGTTACTAGTCACAAAGGAATTTTCACCACAAATCTTTGCTTTTATACTTTGCAGTGAACTTTTGTCTCTTCAATAAAATAAATTATAAAATTTCAAATTCAAATCTAATCTTACAGATACATCCCTCATTGTAGTTTTTAAAATTATTTTTGAGTTGACATTGCTAAACCATAGTTGCAGGAAATTCTTTTGTATTGTGACTTTTCAAAGTCGAGATTAGTCTTCTCAATAGACTAATATATATTTTCTTTCATAGCTTTCTTTAAAAATATAAATAAATAAACAAGTAATAGTATCTTGTTTATTTTATTTCATTAGATATCAAAATAGAAACATAAAAATATTTCATTTTTATTTGTATTGTGTTCTTTGGGCCACAACATCAGTGCTCAGGATTTATTCCTGGCTCAGGGATCTCAGATTGTTGATTTATTCTGTGCTCAGGGATCATTCCTGGTAGATTCAGTTACTATGTATGGTGCAAGGGATTAAACAAGGCTAGTCATAAGCAAGGCAAGCCCATTAGCCACTGTACTATTTCTCTGGTGCCAGAGTTGCTTCTGTTTAATTCTTATGCAAATCTTAAAAATCTGAAACATTTTAGAAAATTTTGATATTTTTTGTTTTTGTTTTTGATTCACAGCCAGGTTGCTTAGGGTTACTCCAGGCTCTGTGCTCAGAATGAAATGAAATGGCTCCTGGCTTGCTCCGGGATCATATGGGATGCCAGGGATTGAACCCAAGTTGACCATGTGCAAGGCAAACGCCTTACCCACTGTGTTATCTCTCTGGCTCTGGAAATATCTTAATTTGTTTCCCTTTGAACTATTCTGGAATTTCCCTTTGCCTCTTAACATATCTTTGTCTCTGGACACCGGTGGTAAAACTTTCCCCACATATTTATCCAGCTTTAAACATCTTTCTTTCCTTTATTCTTTATGCGTTTGCATTTACTCGTAGTCCAAGACTTGTAAAAGCAAGACACCATACTGGACACACTTACCGCCCCCCCCCCCCCCACTGTTGCCTGCAACCTTCAGAAAGCTTATAAAAAAATCTTCCCAGGACCCCCATCTTTGTTTTGATTTTTTTTGGGGATCACACCCGGCAGTGCTCAGGGGCTACTCCTGGCTCTATGCTCAGAAATCACCCCCCGCAGGCTCGGGAGACCATATGGGATGCCGGGATTCGAACCACTGTTCTTCTGAATGCAAGGCATGCAGGGCAAATGCCCTACCGCTGTGTTATCTCTCCAGCCCCAAATTCTCCTTCCTTCCTTCCTTCCTTCCTTCCTTCCTTCCTTCCTTCCTTCCTTCCTTCCTTCCTTCCTTCCTTCCTTCCTTCCTTCCTTCCTTCCTTCCTTCCTTCCTTCCTTCCTTCCTTCCTTCCTTCCTTCCTTCCTTCCTTCCTTCCTTCCTTCCTTTCTTTCTTTTTTTGCTTTTGGGTTACACCCGGCAGCGCTCAGGGGTTACTCCTGGCTTTATGCTGAGAAATTGCCCCTGGCAGGCACAGGGGACCATATGGGGTGCCGGGATTTGAACCACCGTCCTTCTGCTCGAAAGGCAAACGCCTTACCTCCATGCTATCTCTTCGGCCAGGACCCCCATCTTTGGAACCAACTACTGTCACCCTGGTGGCCACTCTATGGTTAACTCTTGATAGAGAAATATTCATGGTCTTATGTGCCCTGGTTCTACTACATGATTCCTCTCATGCCAATAAGCAAGAGGCTTGTTAATTATCTTGCTGACATCCATATCTACTTTTCCTTTGAATCTGCATTTCATTATTTTAGTGGTAATTCTTGCACTGTTTTTATGAAGTTTTGTCTATGACAGATTACAAGTTTTTATAGTCAACAAAAGACTATCATGTTGCCATTACATATTAACGAACACAGAAAATGTACATTTGTATTTTAATTCTGTCATTTTGTTTGTCTGTTTGTCATTAATGAAGCTCATGAAAGCTTTCTATTTCTACATAGTTTCTGTGTTGTCTGCCTTGAACAGAGAAACAACAGGTAGTGGAATTATAGAAAAATTTTAAACTAATATAGTTCTTTTTTTTTTTTTTGTTTTGTTTTTAGGCTACATCTGGTGATTCTCAGGGGTTACTCCTGGCTATGCACTCAGAAATCATGCCCGACTTGGGGGACCATATGGGATGCCAGGGGATCAAACCACGGTTCGTCCTAGGTCAGCTGTGTGCAAGGCAAATGACCAACTGATGTGCCACCGCTCTGGTTCCTAAAATAATATAGTCCTTTTCAGGTATTCTCCTTGATGTCCTATTGGCATACACAGACAAGAGAAAAATAAAAGCACTAAAAATAAGTTTAAAAGTGAAATAGTATCTTAGTTGAGTAAGTGATGATTTAGCAGGAGATTTTAAACATATCCAAAACATATCAGCAAACAAAAGATATCTATTATAGCTTTTAGATTTTATATAGCCATTATCTCTTTGTAGATATATATGAAAGAACGAATCGTGGTGACCTATTCAAGGATAATTTCTAATTCATAGTAAGAACAAAATATTTGGTGTTTAAGTCAAATGAATGAAAATACAAGAATAAACAAAAATAGTATCAAAACAGTTTTAATCTTTAGTGAAAACAAAATAGTAGCAGAAAGAAATAAATTACTGAAGGAAGATGGGGCCGGAGAGATAGCATGGAGGTAAGGCGTTTGCCTTTCATGCAGAAGGTCATCGGTTCGAATCCCGGCGTCCCATATGGTCCCCCGTGCCTGCCAGGAGCAATTTCTGAGCATGGAGCCAGGAATAACCCCTGAGCACTGCCGGGTGTCACCCAAAAACCACAAAAAAAAAAAAATTACTGAAGGAAGAAAGTTACAATTAAGGACTAAAATTGGAAATATTACAAAGTACAATAACAAATTTTTCATAAGAGTAGCAACAATTTTCAAATAATTTTAAATAATTGATTTACTCTGATATAAAAATTACCTTTATCATTTAAGAAGTAAGTTTTGAAGAAATAAATATTATTGGTTTAATATTGAATCATTTCAATCTTGTCCTTTAAATTTATTAAGAATTTAAATTCATTAGGAACAAAGCTTATATGACTAATGATTGTGAGAAATTGAGCTCCTATATGATCCAGCTATCCCCCTCTTAGGGATATAGCCTATATACAAGAACACAACACAAAAAGGCCTTCTGCATACCTATATTTATTGCAGTGCCATTTACAATAGCCAGAATCTGGGAACAACCCAAATGCCTGACAATAGATGAGTGGCTAAAGAAACTGTGGTACATATATACAATGGAATACTAAGCAGCTGTCAGAAAAATGAAGTCATGAAATATTCCTATACATGGATCGACATGGAAATGATTATGCTGAGTGAAATAAGTTAGAGGGAGAAAGAAAGACAGAATAGTCTCACTCACCTAAGTTTTTTTTATTTAAAGAAAATATATCACATTGTTGACATAACTGATCATAATAGATTTGTTTCAGAATGACAGAAAGCAAAGTTATTAAGAAATAGAAAGAGAATAGAGAATTAAAAATGAGAAAAAGAATGGGGAGAGAGCTTATTAGCAGTTATATTGTGAAAATTATTGCATTACCAATAAAGTCATTAATGTAATAGCCGAAGATTTAGTATGCTCCCATTTTTTTTCTCCAGAGATGGGAAACACACACACACAACTGTGTGTGTGTGTGTGTGTGTATCAATTGTAGTTTGCTTAGGCACAGTAAAATATGGAAGAAATTGGAAATAAACACCTTTGGCCTAAAAAACAGATCTTATCTCAGAAGCATGTTGTCACAAGACCAACTCTAGGCATGCTCAGCTGTCCAACCTCTTACTCATTCTCGGTGGTCAGCTCTTCAGTATAACATTTCTTATACTGCAGTGGGACTGTTCACCCTAGACACTTGGCATAATGACTTAGCTTAGACTCTGTTGATTCAAAATTGACTATTCACTCCTGAACCAAAGATACCACCTACAGAAACAAACATGGTTTCCCACACCAGCACAAGGAACATAAACTCTACCAAGGAAGGCCCTACTACCACATGGCACTGACTTATTCCAAAAACAGTTCTTATATCACCCTGCAAATCAGGCAAGAGCAATTGTCTGCTTTTAGGACAGGATTCTCTGCAATGTTAACTGATAGAGAGACAGAACCAGAAGACACTACATACCACCTGTTTTTTGACACAGGATCTGTACAGAAATTATCTATGGGGTTTAAGAAAAATAAAAGACATTATTGTAGTAATATATGGAGACAATAAAGATGAGGGCTGGAAGGTCCATACCATGATATGAAGCTTACCTCAAAGAGTGATGAGTCCAGTTAGAGTAATAACTACGCTGACAACTACCATGACAATAGTAGTGAGTGAGAGAAATAGAATGCCTGTCTTGAATACAGACAAGGGTTGGAGGAGGAGAGAGATGGAGGGCATTGGTGGTGGGAATGTTGCACTGGTGAAGTGTGTGTGTGGAGGGTGTTCTTTTTATTTCATAACTACAACCCAATTCAAACATGCTTGTAATCATAGTTCTTAAAAATATATGTATAAACAAAACAAAACAAGAAATGTTACAAGAGGGACAAGATGACTCAATGGCTGAAGTTCATGCTTTTCAAGTCTGAGGCATAAATTTAAGTCCCCTGAACTTCACTAGAAACAACCCCCAAACACTGATCTGGGAGAAGCGTCTGAGTACTGCTGTGTGGCTTCAGAACCAAATACATATACATATATATATAATATAACATATATACATATATAATATGTCATCTTTCTGGGTATGTTGCTACCATTTAGAATTATTTTTCTTCAATAATTTTAATGATTTTTCTATTGTTCTCATGATAAAATTCAGCATTTCACCCCCATACCCATCCCTTTATTGTTATTGCTGCTTCCAATGATCAGGGATCATGCATATATGTTACTATGTTTGACAGGAGTTGTACATGTTTAGGAAATCATACATCATTGTTTTCATTACAAATCAATATACATACCAACCTTTTCACAGTAGTTTTTATATCTATACAAATTGGATCATGTTCTTTCTCTGCTAGTTTAAATGATCTCTTCACATTAGAAAATGCTTTATTTTGAAGATGGGCTGCCTTTGTGCATAATGAATTAGCTCAGTGGATTATGTTTGTGAATTAGCTGTAGACTCATGTCCATATAGCCTAGTTCTCAATGTATTTTTACTTTGCAAACATGGGTCCAGTTATATTACTAAAAAAGCAATTCAAAAGGAAGAATACTAGTGTCATTTCATCTTTAAATATAGCATGTTTTCATTAGAGTTCAAAGCAATCATTAACTGCCTGTCTTTTCTTTGCTCTAAGTATAAATTTTTCTTCAATTATATATACCCTAGTTCATTATGCAATTGTATGCTTCTTGTAATTGCTTCTCCATTCATATTAGCATAATCTTCCTCTGTGCTACCAAAGAAAAATTTGAAAAATAGCCAAAGAATCTTACCTACAAAATGCTCACAATAAGTAGAGAAAGAATAACTTTAGGTTTTTTATTTATTGAATTTTAGTTCTATTCTTAGTAGCATCTCTATAAATCCTTGGTTGAAAAGGCTACAAAATGTGAAGTATTTTTTCTACAACCTATAGCAACAATGTACCTCAATATAGGTATAATCAAAAGGAAAATTCTTATATCCACAGTATATTAAAAGATCTTGTGACACAAGCCAACCCCTGTGGGGGTATTATTTTCAAACATAACAGGTTGACATTATATAATTATACACTGCTGGATATTGAAATATAAAAAATGGAAAAAGTGCTTATAGTAATAACTCACAGAACACTGTTATGAGTATTCACATTTATCCATACATCTTAAAAATTATTTCTTGTTACATATTGTAGATTTAGCATATATTTAGAGATTTATTTAATATCAATATTAGATTTTGACATTAATACCTTAGCAAGCATAGTGAGGAGTGTTCCAAAGATTCACTTCTACTCAGTAGAGTGGAACCAAGGTTAACCTCTTCTCTACACTCCCTCCCATTCAGCCTGCTAGACATTTCATTTATATATTTGTATGCAAATATTCAACATCCAATCCAATTTTCCCTCTAATTTGGACTGTCTATTTAAATTTCCCTTTTTACTTTGATAAGAAAATTAGTCTTTTCTAAGATAAATCTTTTTCTTCTCCTTTTTTGGGGGGTATAACTTTTTTAATTCATTTCTGCTTTTTGCACCATATGTAGTAAAATGGAGACTTTCAGAAATTCTGAGTTCTCAGAATTTTTTATTTCACTATTCTCAGTGCATCCCTCTCTTTTATTATCTAACTGCCACCAAATTTTACCTCTCTCCCATTCAAATGTCATATTTATATTCTTTCTGTTCTTTCACATAACATGAATTTTTTGTAGTGTCCACTTCCCTCCACCATTGTCTCAGAATCCCATCCCTTTCACCCCATCCCTTTCTGCTCATATTTGTCTCCCAGTTCACATATTGTGCTGCCTTTGATCTTTTGTTATTTTCATATTATGGTTTTTTATATTCCACATCCCACTGTAGGCTTAATAGGATTTGAAGAGGCATATATAACCCAAAAACTCAAGTAGTTTGTTTGATTATATTAATATATTATACCCAGAAAATCCTTAGGGACATCTTTATGAACCTACATAAAATTATATGTCATATAGCTATACAACTAAATAAATATTTTTAAGAGAAATAAAATTTGAAAATCTGTTATCACAGAAAACTAGAAGTAAGTTAAAATGGGTATAAAATTAGTCAAATTAATACTTTGGAGATGTAGTGTAGTTATTTTGCTTTATCTACCATAAAATCTGCTCTTTTTATACTTTATGGTCTCTTTGGGGAGTTGGTGTTCGTGAATAAAAATATTACTTTAAAAAGCAAAACAAATTTCTTTGCTCTAATTAGGAAAAATGAAAGCCTTCTGTTACAATTTATGTTATTAAAATTTTGACATTTTCTAATGGTTCAAAACAAGTTCTATTTTTAATAAAGTACTATATTGAAAAAGATCTTCAAGAGATTTCTAAGTTCTAGTGATGCTTGAGTTTTTGTAATTATTGTTTGATAAAAAATTTATATTATAGTAGAATAATGTTGGTAGTCCCTAGTTTCATTTAAACAGTAATTGATCTCTAGAATGATATGAGCCCCGAATAATGTGACTAGGAATTACATCTTAAGATTATTATGATCTGAGAAAAGAAATGCAAATCATGGTTAGTGCAATGAAAGAAGCACTAGCCAGCGAGTACAAGAAAACCATGGATGAAAAAATCAACCAACTTAGAGAAGAAATGATACAGAATTTGAGAGATTCCATGCAAATGGTATTTAAAGAAATAATAAAAATGTAAAAAGCCACACGAGTATAATCTCACAGTTGTAGAAGCGCATAGAGCAACTCAAAGAAAAACTGCAATCAAAAAATGACCAGGAAGTCAACAAGGAAATAAAAGGCAGAGCACTGGAAGAGAAAGTCTAGTACTTAATGAACAAAGCCAAAAAAGTAATCTAAGAATTGTAGGTATACCAGAAGGGGAGAAAATTGGGAAAGGAGAAGTACAAGTGGTCAGGGAAATAATAGCAGAAAACTTTCCAACGCTCTGGAAAGAGGCTGATGTGCAAATACAGGAAGTGAAAAGAGTTCCCAATAAAATATCCCTAATAAATCAACACCAAGACATATAGTAAGCCAAATGGCAAAAACAAACAAACAAACAAACAAACAAACAAACCAAAAAACAAAAAACAGAGAAAGATGAACAATAAGGGAGAAAAAAAACCCTCAAGTACAAAGAAAGGGACATAAGAATCAAACCAGATCTCCCATTTGAACAATTCAAACAAGAAGACGGTGAAATGACATATTTAAACGACTGAATGAAAGAAATTTCCAACCTAGGGTCCCAGAAAAACTCTCATTCATATGGGAAGGAAGACTAAAAACATCTCAAATAAAAAAGATCTTGCAGTATTTGAGCAAACAAAACCAATCTTAAGTGACCTACTCAGAGACGAACTACACAATCCAAATCCCCGATTGTAACAACAACCTTACACAACACAACTACACAACAGCTCTCTCTGTCAATAATCTCCCTAAATGTTAATGGACTAAACTCTCCCATTAAAAGGCATATACCAGAGAACTGAATTAAAAAACACAAACTGGACTTCTGCTGCTTGCAAGAAACACACCTACCAATGCAGGACAGGCACAGGTTTACAATAAAAAAAATGGAAATCAATTATTCAGGCCAATGGAAAACAAAAAAGAGCAAAGACAGCCATCCTAATATCAGACCAAATTGTATTTAACATCAAGAAAGTGATCAGAGACAAGGAGGGTCACTACATACTGATAAGGGGAAAAATAGATCAAGAATACCCTGGTCAATATTTATGCACCAAATGTAGACTCAGCAAAATATGTGAGGCAATTACTCACAAACCTGGAGAAACACATGAAGGGAAATGTGATAGTAGTAGGAGATCTCAATACTCCACTATCACCACTGGATAGATCCAGCAGGCAGAAAAATAGCAAAGTAATAAGAGCCCCAAATAAAAAATTAGAAGATCGAGGGCTAGTAGATTTATATAGGAACCTCCACCCCCCAAAAGCAGAATACACATTCTTCTTAAGCCCACATGGAACCTTCTCCAGAATAGACCATGCCTTAGGATATAAATATAACTTGTATAAAACCACAAGTGTAAGGATCATCAGAAGCACCCTATCAGACCACCATGCAACAGAGGTCAAAATTGACTGTAAAAAGAAGCAATGGAGAAAATCAAACACCTGGAGATTAAACAACATGGATCGAAGAGCAACTCAAGGAAGAAATAAAAAGATTCCTTGAGACAAACGATAATGAAGAGACAACTTGTCAAAATCTGTGGGACACAGCAAAAGCAGTAGTTAGGGGAAAACTCATAGCAATACAGGCTTATGTCAGAAAAGAGGAAAATGACAAAATCAACAATTTAAAGGATCACCTTAAGGAACTGGAACAACTGCAGCAAAGAAATCCAACCACAACCAGATGTCAAGAAATAATAAAAACCAGAGCAGAAATTAACAACATAGAAACTAAGAAAACAATACAAAAAAATCATTGAGTCGAGGAGTTTGTTTTTTTGAAAAAATAAACAAGATAGACAAACCACTGACAAGACACCAAAAAAAGAGGGAAAACACCCAAATTAATAGGATCACAAATGAAAGGGGAGAGATTACAACAGAACCCCAAGAAATACAACATATTATGAGGTCATATTATGAACAACTATACTCAGTTAGGTTAGAGAACCCAGTAGAAATTGACAGATTCTTGGAAAAATACCAGCTTCCGAGACTGGAAATGAAGATCTAGAAAACCTAAACAGGCTGATTACTTCAGAGGAAATCGAAGATGTAATTAAGAAACTCCCTAAGAACAAAAGTCCAGGTCCAGATAGTTTTACAGGTGAATTCTATCAAACATTCAGAGAAGACTTACTACCATTGATCCACAGGCTCTTCCAAACCATTGAAAAGACAGGAAACCTTCCCAACTCCTTTTATGAGGCTAATATCACACTCATTCCCAAAGATGGCAAAGACACCACCAAGAAAGAAAACTACAGACCAATCTCACTAATGAACATAGATGCAAAAATTCTCAACAAAATTTTAGCAAACCGAATTCAGCACTACATCAGAAAAATTATACACCATGACCAAGTGGGTTTCATCCCAGGGATGCAAGGCTGGTTCAGCATACACAAATCAATCAACATCATATACAACATCAACAACAAGAAAAACAGAAACAACATGATCCTATCAATTGATGCAGAGAAGGCATTTGACAAAATTCAACACCCATTCATGTTGAAAACACTCAGCAAAATAGGGTGAGAAGGAACCTTCCTCAAGATAGTTACAGCTATCTATGAAAAGCCCACAGCCAACATTATCCTCAATGGTGAAAAATTGAAAGCATTTCCACAAAGGTCAGGAACTAGGCAAGGCTGTCCACTCTCTCCACTCTTATTCAATACAATCTTAGAAGTCCTAGCAATAGCAATCCGACAAGAGAAGGGAATCAAAGGAAATCTAAATTGGGAAAGAGGAACTCAAACTATCCCATTTTGCAGATGATATGATGATATACATCGAAAACCCTAAAGAGTCCAAGGTAAAACTCCTAGAAACAATAACCAATACAGCAAAATGGCTGGCTATAAAGTCAATACACAAAAGACAGTAGCATTTCTCCATAAAAATAATGAGGTAGAGGAGAGAGAGATTAAGAATTCAACTCCATTTAAAATAGTAACAAATAACATTAGTACCTAGGAATCAACCTTACAAGGGAAGTGAAAAACTTATATCAGAGAAACTTCAAAAACACTTCAGAAAGAAATTGAAGAGGACCTAAGGAAATGGAAGAACATCCCATGCTCATGGGTAGGTAGAATCAACATAGCCAAAATGACTATCCTACCCAAACTACTATATAGATTTAATGCAATCCCCATCCAAATTCAGACATCATTCTTTAAAGACTTAGAACAATCAATCATAAAATTCATCTGGAACCACAAAAGACCCAGGATAGCCAAACACATACTAAAAAACAAGAACCTGGGTGGCATCTCGCTACCTAACCTGAAGCTATACTATAAAGCCATAGTGATAAAAACAGCATGGTACTGGTACAAGGACAGAGCCTCAGACCAGTGAGTTAGAACAGAATTTCCAGACATAAGCCCCCAGACATATAGTCAACTAATATTTGACAAAAGAACCAAGAACTTGAAATGGGACAAAGAAAGTCTCTTAAAAAAATGGTGTTGGTACAACTGGAGAACCACCTGTAAGAAACTAAAAATTGAGGTATACCTCACCCCATATACAAAAGTAAACTCAAAATGGATTAAAGACCTTGAAATCAGACCCGAATCTATAAAGTTTATTGAGAAAAAATAGGCAGAACACTCGAAGACCTATATATCAAAAAAGTCTTTGATGATAGATTGCCAATGGCAAGAACTTTAGCATCAAACATAAACAAATGGGACTACACCAAACTAAAAAGCTTCTGCATGGCAAAAGAAACCAAACTTTTTTTTTCTATTTTTTCTTTATTTAAACATCTTGATTACATAAATGATTGTGATTAGGTTTCAGTCATGTAAAGAACACCCCTCCTTCACCAGTACAACATTCTCACCACCAATGTCCCAAATCTCCCTCCATCTCACCCCACCCCACCTGTACTCCAGACAGGCTTTCCAGTTCCCTCATTCATTCACATAATTATGGTAGTTCTCTGTGTAGTTATTTCTATAGCTGCACTCACCACTCTTTGTGGTGAGCTTCATGAAGTGAGCTGGAAGTTCCACCCTCCTCTCATTGTCTCTGAGGATTGTTGCAAAGATGACTTTTATTTTTCTTAAAACCCATAGATGAGTGAGACTATTCTGTGTCTCTGTCTCTCCCTCTGACTTATTTCACTCAGCATGATAGATTCTATGTACGTGCATGTATAGGAAAATTTCATGACTTCATCTCTCCTGATGGCTGCATATTCCATTGTCTATATGTACCACAGTTTCTTTTTTTTTTTTTTTTGTTTTTTTGTTTTTTTGTTTTTGGGCCACACCCTGTGACGCTCAGGGGTTACTCCTGGCTATGCGCTCAGAAGTTGCTCCTGGCTTCTTGGGGGACCATATGGGATGCCGGGGGATCGAACCGCGGTCCGTCCTAGGCTAGCGCAGGCAAGGCAGGCACCTTACCTCCAGCGCCACCGCCCGGCCCGTACCACAGTTTCTTTAGCCATTCGTCTGTTGAAGGGCATCTTGGTTGTTTCCAGAGCCTGGCTATTGTGAATAGTGCTGCAATAAATATAGGTGTGAGGAAGGGGTTTTTGTATTGTGTTCTTGTGTTCTTAGGGTATATCCCTAGGAGTGGAATAGCTGGGTCGAATGGGAGCTCAATTTCCAGATTTTGGAGAAATCTCCATATCATTTTCCATTAGAGGTTGGACTAGAGGGCATTCCCACCAGCAGTGGATAAGAGTTCCTTTCTCTCCACATCCCCACGAGCACTGATTGTTCTCATTCTTTGTGATGTGTGCCAAACTCTACGGTGTGAGGTGGTATTTCATCTTTTTGATCTGCATCTCCCTGATGATTAGTGATGAGGAGCATTTTTTCATATGCCCTTTGGCCATTTGTATTTCCTTTTTATCAAAGTGTCTATTCATTTCTCCCCATTTTTTGATGGGATTAGATGTTTTTTTCTTGTAAATTTCTGTCAGTGCCCTGTATATTTTGGATATTAGCCCCTTATCTGATGGGTGTTGGGTGAATAGTTTCTCCCACTCAGTGGATGGCTCTTGTATCCTGGGCACTATTTCTTTTGAGGTGCAGAAGCTTCTCAGTTTAATGTATTCCCATCTGTTGATCTCTGCTTCTACTTGTTTGGAAAGTGCAGAGGAAATAGAACTTCTAAAATCATGAAAGAAAGACTTCATCGTAAGTTCTACTCCTTGACCTATGTAGAGACTGAGATCTCTAGATATAGAGGTCTGATTTTATCATCCAGAGCAGAGCAGAAGTCTTCCATACAACACAAAAACACCAAGGGGAGAGTAAATGAACTTGAAAGGAGTCTATAGATAATCCCATGACAATATATTCCAAGGGTGGAGAAACCCTGTATCTATTAGGCCAAGGGGATTACCTTTTTGAATGGCCCCAATTTTTACTGTGCCTATGCAGGAGGGGAATAAAGGGGGGGGGTGGAGAGATAGCATGGAGATAAGGCATTTGCCTTTCATGCAGAAGGTAATTGGTTCGAATTGCGGCATCTTTTTTGGTCCCCTGTGCCTGCCAGATACAATTTCTGAGCATGGAGCCAGGAGTAACCCCTGAACACTGCTGGGTGTGACCCAAAAACCACACACACACACACACACACACACACACACTCACACACACACACACACACACACACACAAAAGAGACAATAAGCACAAAATAATATTTTTTTCTTCTATTATCTAGTTTTTGTAGATTTTTTTGTTTTGGTGTAGAAATTTAAGTAGTTGTCCACTTTTTTATTTATATATTTTCTTTTTCTTCTTTTCTTCCTTTTCCCGCTCTGTCATGTTTTTTTTTTTTATCTCAAGACCATTGCAATTATGCATATCTTTATTGCTGCAGTGCTCACTAGATATCTTATTTGATACTTCTTTTTGAAATGTTGTGGTGTTTCACCTTCTTTTTCCCTCTTCTTCTCTCAAACCAAGGATGAGAGCCTCTAGAAGGACTCTGCCCATTGTTGGCATAATTGATTTTTTAACCCATTTTATTACTTTTCTCTTCCTCAAACAAAACCACATAATGCTAACTATCTAGTCCCACCTCCAAATTAGAGGGAAAAGTAATGGAGGTACCATGACCAAACAGTTATAAGATCATTAAGTAATAAACTAGACACAGAGGGAGCCACTCAATCTAGGAGCCCCTGGGGTGAGGGTGGAGGATATGGGAGGCAGGATGGAAACGGAGGTGGAGGGAGGACAATTCGGTGATGGGAATTCCTCTGATTCAATGTTAACATGTATCTGGAATATTACTGTGAACGATATGTAAGCCACTATGATTAAAATAAAAAATATATTAAAAAAGAAGATTATGATCACTAAAAACTACATATAACATAGAAATTGTCATTTATGGACAATAGAATTTTCAGGGTAAAGTGACCAAGTAGAATTTAACCTAGATTAAAATTATCTTAAAGTAAGATTTTTTAAATCTTACTTTATAAACAACTAAAGCATATTTGAAAAACAAAAATTGAAAAACAAAATAATTCGAAAAAACTGTTGGGAAACAGTGAACTAAGTTGTGTAATTGCCTTCAAGAATAAGAAACTATAAAGTCTACATAATATGTGATATCTCATCTTCAGTTGTTTATTACTAACGATTATTAATGATGTTTATTACTAAGTGATACTCCCTTAGGCATTGTGTCTAAAGGCATTAGACCTTTGCTTTAAGTCCATATTTTTTCTTTGTAGTTAAAGTATCCATGTCTATTTTTTTCTTGTATGTATGAATATTTCTATATATCTTAAAATATCTTGAATATCATATTTTACCTTTCAGTTGGCTATATTAAAATAAATATACAATTACAGGTGCTCAAAATTTATTTCTAAGAACAATTTTTGGCTTTATAAAATAATTTCTATTTAATTTTCTAAAAGAAATGGATACTTTATATTGTAACTCTTGTTTTATCTAAAACTTTCTGAGCCTGAGTTAATTTTATAAATATTTATTGAACATGTATGATAGATTGAACTATATACTCGAGATGCAATAGTGAATTTCAAAGAACAATAAAAAGGTAATTGTGGTACTGTAAAGAGTAGGGTTAGAAAATATTTGGAATTTTTATGGTCACATATAGAAAGATCACTTAGCCTCATTTTTGAGATCAAAGAAGACATTCCAGGAGAAGATGCAGTGAAGTTAGGTCAAATCTTGAATGGTGAGAATGAACTCAGTCAGATTAGATGGAAAAGAAAAGAAGAAAGACTCTTCAAGAGAATCAAGTAGCAAGTACACATTTAAACTCGAAGAGGTTGTCTTTTAAAATATTTTTTTGTACAGTGTTGAATATAAGTGGTATTTTATTATATTTTTGTGGGGCTTGTGGTTATACTTGCGGTGCTGACATTACATTGAATAAGGCATTTATCAACTGAGTCACATCCTCAGATCCTAGGAATTGCATTTTAGAAGTTTCTTATAATTGAAAAAATTTTATGGTATTTTTGAGGTCTAGTTTTATACGTTTGTCTGGGTATAATTCTCACCATCCAGAATGACCATTTAGGTTACTACAGGGAAAGTCTGCTGCTTATTGTGTCAATACTAAACATTCCTAAGGAGATGCGTAAAGTTTTGTCCCTGTTCACTACCCTCCTTACCATTCCTGGCACACACAATTGCTGGACTAACAACTTGAATACAGTACATATGTAATGAAGAGAAACCTAAGTTGATATTGCTGTAGTTAATTGTTCTACTCAATAATAAACTGAACTAACAAGGTAGAGTTTGGCTGCAAGTAACTAAAAGCTAAATTAGTAAAATAATCAGATTTATTTCATACAATTAGCACTTTACGAATAAGGCAATATTCTGAGACAGTCACTAGAGATCCAGGTGCTTTTTGTCTCTATGCTCTGGCATTTATGGCACCAATTACACCCTTTTGCTCTTTTTCCCTTGTGGTTACTATTAGAGCCATTAGGGTTACATGATTTTTCTTTTGCTCTTTTTCTCGCTTGTGGAGGGATTGCTAGGATTACACCGATGAAACTCCAGAGATTAAAGCCACAACCCTGTGAAGTACTTCTGAGCCTTGAGCTTCCTTCTTGGTCCATGCTGTCTTGTTCACATTCAGTAAGAGAATGGTTTCTCTAGCTCAACTATGGAATCAAGTGATTACATTAAGTCTGCTTGTTGTAACTTAGCTCAGATCCTATCTTACATCAAAAGCAGTTGTAAAATCTAAGAATATAACACTAATGTCTGTCTTTATGTAGACATGAGTTTGTAGACAGTGGACTCTCTGAGTGCCAAACCTAAAATGTAAACAATTTATGCCTAAAATGTATATAGCCCCTCATGTATTATCCCTCCTCCCCTCTTCAGAAATTCTTCTACCCTCTCATTCTCCATTCCTGACCCATTATTCTTCCTTATTTAACCCTCATTACCTTCAGTTCTTAACCCATTAGGTACCGAGACTATATAATAAACCACCACTCAGCTCCCAAACCAAAAGGACACCTTCTCAGTCCCACATCTTGTGCCTCGGCAAGAAACTGCAACCAACACTCCTGCTGACTCATGCTTTGTGGCCCTTCGTCTTACCCCCCCAATTGTGGATTATTGCATTCTACCAATTTAGTTCCAGAAGGACCCCCAGCCCTAAAACACTATCTGATCCCTATGGCTGCAAATCATTTTTCTCAAACTCAACAAGACATGATGTGTGATGAAATATGTCCTAGATTTTACCCTTCCACAAAATGGGGAAAGCCTATATTTCCTTCATATGTTTATAATTATAATAATAACTCCTAGTCTGTTTACTCCCTAATGTAAGTTAGCCTCTTAAACAGCTTTTTCTTGAACTCCTTTTAAAATTTATTTTTATTTATTCCTTCTATTATATATTGTCTCTTTAACTTCACCAGTTTTGGTTCTGCTTGGTATGAAAACCTACAAAAGTCTTGCCTGGGATAAAAGTTCAGGTCAAAACCAGGGCACAGAGATTTTGTAGACTATCATTCTTACCTGCAAATCCACCAGCAATATTATATGGCACCATCCCATTTTGCATAGGCACTCTAAATAAGGGAAATCTTATGCACAGAAACAATTTCTTATCTACTAGGGATAAGAACCCATACATTTTATAATACAGGAATGCCTCCCATCCTGAGCATGTGCCATATGGACCCAACTTAGACTCCATGTGATTGAACAGCGACAGTCCAATCCAGAACTCTGATCCCAGATGTGAAACTGACACAGATCCCAGCAACACCACCAGGAACCAAACTCCTCCCTGGAAAATTCCTTATACAGTTCTGGCACCAACTTGCACTAGTTTTGATATGACATCCTGACATGAGAAAATGGCAACAACTTGATCTAAGAGACAGTTACCCTATCTCATCACCTAATGGTATGATGAAATAAAAAACATGTCATCCTTTGCTATATGCAATAACAAAATTGCTAATTATAGAAGACTGACTTTGACAAACATGGACTGGGCAGAACCTATCATGGGACCAATAAGAAAGATCCTATTTTAGGCCTTGGCCTAGGATTCATACAAACACCAAGTTCTCTAATTCCAGAGGCCTGACTTTGACAACTGCAATGGAACAGAACTTCTGGAACCATATTGAATGACTTTAGCCGAAGATTTTGTCCTAGGATCTGAGCAAAAACCAAGACCACTAGTTACAAAAGACTGATTATAACAACAGTGATGAAACAGAACTTCTAGAAGTGTAAAGAAAAACTGTATCCTTGCCTTTGTCCTATGTCCTACACAAATACCAAAATCTCTAGCTACAGAGACCTGATGTTATCATCTACAACTGAGCGCAAAGTTCTCTGGCACCATTAAAAGACCTTGGGGTGTGAAAATGAGCATGTATGAAACCTGTTGTTGTTCCCATGGTAGTATGCTTCAAGGGTGGAGAAATCCTGTATCTCTTAGGCCAAGAAAATTTCCTTTCTAATTTCCCAAATACTTAATATGCCTTTGCAAAAAAAAAAAAAAAAAGAAGAAACATAAATCTTTTTATGTATTTCCTGTTTTGTTTTTTTGACTGTTTATTGTTGTTTTGTCTTATTTTTGTTTTGTTTTGTTTTGTAGTTGCTGGTTTTGTTTTTGTTTGTTCTCTTTTGTTTCTTTTGTATTTTTGTTGTTACTGCTTTGTTGTTGTTTTTTTGTTTTTGTTTTTGGTTGTGTTACCTTTTTCTTCTTTTTTCCTTTTCTTCTTCTAAATTGATATTTATAACACCTAGACAGACTCCTCTTAGTTTTTCTTTTCGTTTCCCTTTTCTTTTATCTCCAATATAATCACATTACTGGAATCATCTTGTTCAGCCTCATAATTTGACGGGGGGAAAATGGATGGTACCAGGACCAGACAGTCGTATAAACATTTAGTGGAAATAAAAAATGATCATACATGAACACCAAACCCAAAGTCAACTACAACAGAATAAATACCCAATCTACAACATGCTGTATAAGAGGGGACCAGTTACACTAACATTATGGGGGATAAAGGAGGGAGATATGGGATGCATGCTGTGAACAGGGGTGAAGGGAGTCCAATACTGGTGGTGGGAATGCCCCTCATCCATTGTCATTATGTGCCATAAATGTTACTGTGAAAGATTTGTAATTCACTTTGGCCACAATAAATAATTAAAAAAAAGAAGTTATAAGAGTTTCACAATATTCTATTTGAATCATTAGAGAGGGTGTTCAAATTCTGTCTCCTGACAAAGAAAAAATATTTCCACATCATTAGGGGAAAAGAGCATGATTGTGATGGAGCCTAACTTTTGAACTATATGTGGATTGGTAATTAGGGAGAGGAAAAGTACATTGTGGAGACCACTGTTTCATCTTTTCTTTTCTTTATTTCCTGAATTATACTCTTGAGTCTCTACATTGGTTTTTGTGGTTCACATTTACTGTAGAGCAGAAAGAAGTCACAGGCATTTATATTACTCTGAAAGTATTTTTAGATGCCTTGTGACTTGTATATTAATTAATAAATAACAGTTAGGGAGGAACCTGAAAAATATATTCAGCAACCTTTTAATAATATTTTAAAAAGTATCTGATTCAATATATGATATATCTAATTTACAGGTATATAGATTTTATCATAATATTACACAGTAGGAAATCTATAAAAAAAAAGAAACCCTTAACAATTATGTCATCTCAAACACAGAAATAAATGTGCCCTCAAAGGGCAATGTATATAATGATTATTCAGCTTTATTTTTTCTAGGTTATTGTCTTTACATACTTCCTATGAAAGTGCATATTATTACTTCTAATCAAGACACAGACTAGTAAACCAGAAGAAGTTTATGTCAACTAAATGATTGACCCTTATTTTTTATTCAGGACTATTCTTTCCCTCTGGCTAACACAGAGGGGAAGTGATGTACTTGCCAGAGGCTGGACAAAGATAAACAATCTCCTTTGGAAGGTGACATTGTAAGTACATAAGCAAATGCAAAGGTTTTTTTTTTTTTGCAAGTTTGTTCAGGGCTACCTTTGATGGGTTGAAGAGACAATGAAATTAACTGAAATATAGTGATTCACACCTAATATTTGGGTAGTGACATAATTTTCAGACTCAGTATACATTAATTTACATGATGGAGTGAGACAGTAAAAAGAGAAGTATGGTAATATTACAGACATTTTGCAATTTAGAAGGTCAAAATATATCAAGTTAAGCTGAAATATCCACAAACCTAAGAAGAAAACAGTATCATGAGCCTAAACTTTTTGCTTTTTTTGGCTGTGTATTATAGAAAAACATTTTACTTTTCCTTTATAATACTCACACACACACACACACACAAGCACTTCCAATTAGCATTATACCTCTGATCCACAACCCTTTTTGATACCTTTGATTTGTAAGACGAGTTCTCGAGGTTGTGTTGTTTTTGACCAATAATTATTTCTATGATATGTTTCTTTGTATCCAACTGATGAGAGAGATTATTCTGTTCTATTCTTCTTCCAACTGACTTTACTCAGAATGATACCCTCCAATTCCATTCAAGTAGAGACAAGGTACACAATCTTGCTTTTTTGTTATAGTTTTATTATGTGTAGTATATATATATATCATACTTTCCTTTATCCAGCATCTGGCCTTGGGATATTCAGGCTTGTTCCAGATCTTGTCTATTGTGAATAGAGCAATATTGAACATAGAAGTGGCAAATGCTATTTTGAAATTGTGTTTTGGGGTTTTTAAAAAAAGTTGAACAAATCAAACATACAAAAGTGTAAAAAAAAAGAGTTGAAGAAAGCTTCTGCTATATTTAAACCTCATAATAATCAATTTTTAAAGAATTAAAAAATGTCTAAACTCCTTAGTTTTCTTTCTCCCCTCCGTCATTCCTTTCCTCCATATTCCCTCTTTTTCCCTTCTTTCCTCTATCCCTCTTCCTGTCTCTCCCCTCCCTCCATAACTCTCTTCTTTATCCATTCCTCCTTTACTCCTCCCTTCTTCCTTTCCTTTCTCTCTCTTTCTCCCTTTCTTTACTTTTCTCCCTTTCATTATCTCTTTACTAAGGATTGAACTCAGGGCTTCATGCTTGTAAACTATGTGATCAACCTGTGTACATTCTATCTCTAGTATTCTCACCTTTGTTCTTCATTTTCCTTTCATAAACCCAGTTCATCTCCTCAGGTGAATTTTTCATTTAATTTCTCTTATTCCTCTACTTGCTGTGTTGATAGCACAGTGACTGGGAATTGCACACATACTTGATTATTGTAAGTACACATTTGATATTATCATTAGCTGGAGGCCACACTCTTTTTATTTGAAGTTGTCAGATAAATCTTCTGCAAGACACTTCTGGCTATAGTTACCACACATTTGTTCAGTTGTAGTGTTCACATCTGTTGTCATTCTGTTCAGAAATTATTTGCAATGCTGCCAACCCAAGACTGACCTGGGTTTGAGCCTGCCAAACCCCGAGCCTGCCAGGAGCAATTTCTGAGCACGAAGCCAGGAATAACACCAAGCGCTATTGGTGTGGCACAAAAACACCAACAAAAAAAAAAAAAAAAGAAAAAAAAAGAAAGAAATTGTTTGCAGTGCCAGTGGTCAGAGATAGTAGAATTGACAGACTCAAACTTCAGAACGATAGGATCGCACTCATGCATGGCAGGCAACATTTGGGGGTTGAACTCAAGAACACACACTTGCAAGGCCGATGCTTTAGCCCCCTCCAGCCTCAACATTCAATGTAGTTTTCATTCTATTCTTTACTTTTACCATTTTTCATGAGTCTCAAATGACATGCTAAACTTCTATTTAAGATTTTCTCAAGTTATTTATAAGTCATTTATTAGGGGATACATTACGGGAAGGATTATTGCTGGGAGTCTTGGGGATGTAATACATGTCACATGGTGGGTATCCATTCCTGGGAATATCCCCAAATAAACTTAAGAATTTGATGATTGACACCCCAAATGGCCCTCCATAAACAGCTAGTGAAAGCTATTGAGTCTGCTGTTGGAGAGAATGTGTTGCGTGATTTCCTGTTTTCTGAATACAAAATAGATCTTTGTGTTAGGGATGCTTTTTTTTTTTTTGACAGCTGCTGATAACATCTGAGAGACAATTTAATTCGTCTCAACTAGAGTAGCAGAAAATAAAAAAAGCAAACAGGCTACATTGCTACTCAGGTTTATTTGATGAATATCAATAAATATGGATGAAACACCTGAAGGAGCACACAAATGCCTAGTTAGCAAATTTGCCAAGGTATGGCAGACAATGGGTATACAGCATGATTTTGTTTGTTGAAAATAAAAAAGAGACATAAATAGGGCTAGTGAGAATGAAGATTTAGTGACAGCACCGCATAGTGCTCACCAAGTACCTTTCGGAGTCACTTGCGAGGTTGAAAAGCATTTTACAAGTGTCCCTCATGCACCCTTCTGGTGCTCGTAGTTGGTAAAGAAGCATCAACTTCACTTAAATCAAAAAGATGCTGAAATGAGAGTTGAGAAGTTGAGCAAACTGCTCAATATCTTCATCTTAGAAACGGAGGCTGTGCCTATCTGTTGCAAGTGTATTGTGTCATTTGCCCCCAAGCAGTCTTTTTCTAGCTCTGTATAAATTATCTACCTGGCAAAAAGACTGAAGCTGGGAGCAAAAATATACTTCTGTGGGTGTAATTGTATTCGTGGCCAAATAGAATTTGGACTTCTTCCATTAGCAGGAATGCCTGGTGGTAGTACTAACTTTAAAAACCTGAGTTGTCAACAAACAGAAGGAACCTAGTTGAAGAAGATTAGAGAGGAAGAAATAAGAAAAAGGATAAATATATGGGCACTTGCAAGCATTTATCTTGAAGCTTCCTTCAACATTTACCATATCATACATTTTAATCTACATATCTTGTTTATTGTGTGCAGTTTTGCTTCCTCCCCAGTGCTGTGCTATCTGCAAAAGGGCAAGAATTTTCATTTTTATTTTTTTCAGAAATGAAAACATATAACTTATTTGATAGAGAACTTGTGAATATAATAAAAGAAACAATAACTGATACCTAAAATATTTTAAAAATACTTTGGGGCTGGAGTGATAGTATACCAGGTAAGGTGATTATCTCATACATGGCTAACCTGGGTTTGATTTCCATCATTACATATGATCCTAGAGTCTACCAGGAGTAATTCTTGTAGGCAGAGCCAATAGTGATTCCTGATCATTTCTGAATCTGTCCCCAAAACAAAAACAAAAAGCGAAATAACAACAGCAAAAACCCTTTCGGTAAGTACCAAAGAGCTCTCTTACTAAAAAAAAAACTCTAATTATTTAATGGTTTCCTAAAGTCCAGTTTATATAAGGTTCTTTTTGTTTGTATGTTTTTTTTTGTTTTTTTTTTTTGGGGGGCCACACCCGGTTATGCTTAGGGGTTACACCTGGCTATGTGCTCAGAAAATTGCTCCTGCTAGAGGACCATATGGGATGCTGAGTTCCATCCTGGGTCAGCCAGTGTGCAAGGCAAATGCCCTACTGCTGCACTACCGCTCCAGTTTATATACCGGAGTTTATATAATAAAGTGTAATAAAGACAAGGTAGCAACCTCAAAGTCATAAACATAGTAAAAAGCAATTTAGAAAAGCTTTGTTTAATCTGTAAGCATCTGATTGAGGGGTACTCATTGTCTTCAAGCTTTGCACTAAACACAACCGACCACCCCTAACTGAGTAAATATGTAAGATAAATCAAAGATGGGGCCCTTGTATATAAAGAAGGAAAGCATGTTTAATTCTTTTGACAGGCACAGACAGACAAAGCTCACTAACTCAGGGACACTCAAGGTTGATAGAAGAGACAGTCAGCATGTATTGTGTCAGGGTTTAGGCACAGCCAAACCGATTGTGATTGGTCAAGTGTGCATGTGGGGTTTGCTGCTTAGGTGAAGGAATTACCAGCAGATTCCTGTTCAAGGGAGACCAAGGAGTCTTGTGGAAATGTGCACTGACATAGATGCTTATCAAAATGTTCTAATGATTGTCAGTACTTTCAAACCAGAGTGCCTTTACTTTGCAATTTATTCTTAGTTAAGGGGAATAGTTGCTCTGATAACCTTGATAATCTACTCTCATTTCTGAATGGTTAATTCTCTCTTTCTCTTGCCTGTTCATTAACTATCTTGTATTTTCTATCTGAATTTTCAGATTCATTAGTTAGAATTCCTGATATGTGTCATTGTCTCACCAGAAAATGGAAATGAGGGTCACAGGTACAGTGGAAAGGGTGCTGGCCTTACATGCAACCAACTTGGGTTTGATCTCCAGCATCTTATATGGTCCCCTGGTCACTATTAGGAGTGATTGCTGAGGGCACAGTCAAATGTCTGACCATTGCCTGGTGTGACTAAAAAACCAAGACCAAACTCAACCAAAACAAAACAAACAAAAAAGAGAACAAGAAAATAGGAATGAGGCCAGAAAGATGAGTCCAACTTGTCCATAGAAATTCTGTTTTAGGTTCTCAAGTGCTTGGTTTTGTTTAGAGCAGAGAAGCAGGTCAGGGAAACCAGGTTGAGGCTAGAGGTATTGGGGTGCGTGTTTAGGTGGATGATGGAAACTATTCAATATACATGCCACTTCCAAAAATGAAGGCAAGGATTAAAAAACCTTTTAGTCCATTATTTTATCTCTAGTATCCCTATGACTCAAACCATGTATTCAGTACAGTTTTGAGATGAATAAGAAATTAGGAAACTGTTAATCATGTATGATAAAGTATAATGGGTTGGGGCTAAAGAGATACTACAGTGGGTAAGGTGCTTTCTGTATACATGGCTGACCTAAATTATAAACCTTGTGTCTCATAAGCTTCCCTGAGTGATTTCTGAATGTATAGCCAGAAGTACCTCTATGCACCTCCAAGTGTAGCCCCAAAATGAGAAAAGATAGTATAATACAAACTAAATATTTTCCAGTAAAAATACATTTTTATTTTTAAAGTAAAAAGAACTATTTAAATTCAAAATATTTGGTTAAATGTGACCAAGGGTCACTAATTACACAGAAGACTGACTACAACAACTGCCACTGAGCAGAACTCCTGGGACCATAAGGAAAGACTCTATCCTAGACTTCAATCCTAAGATCTGTGCTAAAACCAAGATCTCTAATTACAGAGGACTGGTCTTTGACTACCAAGACTGAGCACAATTTTTCCTGGCACCATAAAGAAAGACAATGAACATGTCTGGAGCTTGTAGTTGGTTTCATGAGTATGCTTCAAGGGTAGAAACAACCTGTATCTCTTAGTGTAAAGGAATTTCCTTTTTATTTTCCAATACTTAGTGTGCATATGTAAAAAATAACAACAACAAAAAAATCCTCAAAAACATATCAGCCTTTATTCTTTTTTCTTATGTTTTTTTTCTTCTTTAAATGTATATTTATAGTTCTAGATAGGGGGTTCCTGCTTGCTTTGTTAATCATCTTGTTCAGGCCTCAAATTTCTGTCTCCTATAAATTGAGGAAAATAAGTGCATAGTATCAGGGGGTAAAGCAGTCTCATGAGCATTGAGTAGAAATAAAAAAAACGATAGACCTAAATACCCAACCCGGAAGTCAATGATAATAGAATCAAGGGGCCCAAACTACAACAATCTATTCACAAAAGGGACCTCTTACCTAAGCAGTCCAAGGGGCTAAGTGTAGAGCATGGGGCCTCAAACTTGCAGTCTGCGGGTCATTTGTGGCCCTCCATAACAAAATTTTGTGGCATGTGTCGGGCTTCAAATATCACAGTATTTGCGATTATTCGCTTACCAAATAATTGCAATAAAAATCGCATTAGTAAGAAAAAAATCACATTAAACATTCGCATACCCCGAGCAGTTCCGTTCGGGGTATGCAAATGTTTAATGCAATTTTTGCGATTTTTTCTTACTAATGCGATTTTTTATTGTGAATATTTGGTAAGCGAATAATCGCGAATACTTTGCACCTAGCGCAGATGTCATTTCCGCTGCTCCTGCCCGCTGTCCCTTGCATTATCAGAGGCCTAAAGGAGAGAAGGTTATTACAGAATTAGATTTTGTCATACCTTCATCATGACTTCATCAAAGCCTGCAGTGAAGAGAAAGATTGATGATGAGCACAGACAATTTCAGGAAAAGTGGGAGATGCAGTATTTCTTTGTTGAGCACAGGGGCATCCCCACATGTCTTATTTGCTCAGAGAAAGTTGCAGTGCACAAGGAATACAACTTGAAACGCCATTATTCAACTAAACATGCTGAGGAATGTGCAAAAATATCAAGGAAATGAGAGAGCCAAGCTGGTTGCCAGTCTTAAAACATGTCTAATGAGGCAACAATATTTCTTCAAGAAAGCAACCAAAAAGAACGTTGCATCAGTCGAAGCTAGTTACATGGTTAGTGAGATGATTGCTAAGGCAGGGAAACCATTCACAGAAGGAAAGTTTGTTTAAAAAATGCATGTTACAGGCTGCAAGTATTATCTGTCCAGCAAAGAAAGGTCAGTTTAGCAAAATTAGCCTTTCTGCCAACATTGTGGCAGGGCGCATTTTTGACATGTCAAGTGACATTTATCATCAACTGTGTGAGAAAGCCAAATGTTTTGATGCATACTCAGTTGCTCTTGATGAGGGCACAGATATAACAGACACTGTGCAGCTCACAATTTATGTCTGTGGTGTTGATTGCAATTTTGAAGTGACAGAGGAGCTGCTCACTATAATTCCAATGCATGGCCAGACCCCTGTTAATGAGATATTTTGGCATCTGTGTGATGCCATTGAGAATGCAGGTTTGCCATGGAAGAGGTTTGTTGGAATAATAACCAATGAAATGCCATTGATGACAGGGAGGAAAAATGGACTGGTGGCACTTGTTCAAAAAAACTTGAAGAGGAGGGTGTAGAGAAGGCCATTGCTCTTCACTGCATTATCCATCAGCAGACCCTTTGCAGTAAATGCCTGCTGTGTGACAATGTGATGTCTGTTGTTGTGAAATGCATCAACCAAATCAGATACAGGGGCTTAAAGCACAGGAGGTTCCATGCCTTTTTTTTTTTTTTTTTTTTAGAGGAAATGGAGTGAGAATGTGGAGATGTGCTCTATTTTACCGAGGTACGTTGGCTCAGCAGGAGAAATGTCCTGAAAAGATTTTTTGAGTTGAGAGAAGTGAAAGCCTTCATGGAGAAGGATGGGAATGCCGTTTCTGAGTTGAGTGATCACAAATGGCTCATGAATTTAGCTTTTCTTGTTGACATCACACATAAGCTGAATGTACTAAACAAGATGTTACAAGGCCCGGGACAGCTTATCAGTGCTGCCTATGACAACACGAGAGCATTCTCCACAAAACTTGTTTTATGGAAATCCCAGCTCTCTCAGAAAAACCTTTGCCATTCCCCAGCATACAAAGAACTTGTGAATGCAGGCATACCATTCAGTGGTGAGAAATATGTTGATGCTATTTTTAAGCTAGAGAGGGAATTTGATCACAGATTTGCAGACTTCAAAAAACATAGAACCACTTTCCAAATTTTTGTGGACCCCTTTTCCTTTGATGTGCAAGATGCCCCTCCTGTGCTTCAAATGAAGCTCATTAGCCTGCAATGCAACTGTGATCTCAAAGCCATGTTCAGGGAGATTAGTGGAAAAGCAGACATACATGGGTAATTTTTTGAGAGAATTGCCCCCAGCTTCCCTGAGCTTTCCCGAATGTTCAAGCCCACCATGAGCACATATTTGTGTGAAAAGTTATTCTCCACATTGAACTTCAATAAGTCAAAGTACAGGTCTAGACTTAATGATGATCATCTTCAAGCCATACTGAGGGTCTCAACTGCCTCCTCTCTAAATCCAAATGTAGTTCTGATTTGTGAGAAGCACTGTCAAGTCTCTGGCAGCAAGAAATAGGCAAAAGATGGCATGTTCAGAAGAACTGTTCATGATCTTCACTAATTGTTCATGTTCAGAAGAAATAATTAAAACTGTTAATAATGACGTTTGAGGACTTTTTTTTGTAAAATCCCTTATGTGGCCCTGCCTCACCCACTTTGCCTCCTGCAGCCCCCAGGTAAATTGAGTTTGAGACCCCTGGTGTAGAGGAAAGGGATGCATGCTGGGAATAATGGCAGAGGAAGGTCAACACTGGTGGTGGGAATTGCCCTAATACTGTCACTATATACCTTAAATATACAGTGAAAGACTTGTAATTCATATTGGCCCCAATAGAAATTATTAAAAAGAAAGAAAAAAATTGGTCAAATGTGATTTTACTATTGAAGTAAAAATATTATTTCCTAGCGAGAGCAAAATCTCTTGAGAAATTTAAGCAATGGCTTGATTATAACTTAGAATCAAAGAATTGTTTAATTCATCTTAAAATAAGGTTTTATTATAAAGAAGTCCTGATAGAATTAAGTATTATCACTATTGGTATCAGCTTTGGTGGATCATTTGAATAGATTTAGGTCAATTAATGTTAATTGGCATGTTAATTGAAATATAAATTAAATTCCTTTTAACCAATGTACAAAACTTTCCTCTATGAAAACATATTCAAATATGTGATCAACAAAATTTCACTATACTTTAAGACATTTCTCTTAGTGTCAGATATTGGTAACTATAAAAATAGATCAATATCTTCAAAAGCAAATAATTTCTAGTATTAGACAAGAAGTCAGAAGTTATGAGTTACCATAAAGGTCACATTCAGTTTTTGGGGGCGTTTTGGGCCACACCTGTTGATGCTCAGGGGTTACTCTTGGTTATGTGCTTAGAAATCTCTCTTGGCTTGGGGAACCCTATGGGATGCTGATGCATTTAACTGTGGTCCGTCCTAGGCTATCACATGCAAGGCAGACGCCTTACTGCTTGTGCCACTACTCTGGCCCCAAAGGTCATATTCTTGGATATTATCTTAGATCTAAAAATCCTGTCCCATTAAGCTATCATTTAAAACACTAGTGTTGTTTCTCATAAATTTATGTTGGGGAGAATACAGAATTTGGAGGGAGATACCTTGAATTCTCACTACTTCTCACCATTTATCTTTTGATATGACCGTGGATGTCCACTTGACTTGTGGGAAGCTGTAATTCATAATATTTAAAGATCCACTTACTTTACCAGGTTACTAAAAATAAGAGTAGAAATAAATGCTTTGGCATCATTTGGAACTGCGCCACCAACTTAGGCAAGGTTAGATGGAAAGCTATATGTTCTCCTGGTGTGCATGTGTGTCAAGTGATAGAGCAGCCACTGTTACATGCTTCACAGCTTGACTATAATTCCTATCTTTTCTCCATTTCCTGATGAAAAACATTCTCTCCACTTTGATTCAGAGAGTAATAGGAATGGAGACCATTTGTTTTTGGGGGAAGGATAATCTTAAAGTCTAGAGAGTTGGGATTGCAGAGATAATTAAGGTTTGCATGTCTTGTATGTGGCTGAGCGTGGTGAGATCCCTCACACCATGTTTGTTTGTTCAGCCACTCCCAGTATTGATTCATGAGCACAGAGATAGGAGTGATCCCTGAATACTGTACTCATACCACCTCTACAAATCCCCAAATTTAGAAAGATATTTAGATTTTATTTTAAAGTAGATGATTAAGAAACTATTCTCTGATATTTTTACAATTTTAATCAAATCGCCTTTACCAAAGCAAGTTGCCCACTGGGAGTTTATCCTTTAAAAAATAGATACCAACCTCCTATCCGCAAACTAGGTTCTATTTTTGGTAACTTGGTGAAGAGTTACAAAAAAAGGTCATAGTTTAAGTAGACTTTACAGTGGTTTAAGTAGAATCATAAGCAGTTTAAGAACCAAACTGTTTATAATTTAAATCTCATCTGTCATTTATCAGGTTATATTTTTTAAGTTACAAATTATCTTATTTAAGGGCCATGATTTATATTGTAGCTCATCATACATTTGTTTCTGCCACTCCATGTTCTAACACCAATCTCACCACAACATAAAATTCCCTCCACTTTTGCCCCAAAATTTCCACCCATTCTCAAACCTGCCCCTTGTCAGGCATGAAATAATATATCTTACATTGCTTGCTTACAAGTAATAAAATTAATTTAAAAAATAAAATTGCAATTATAAAAATTATTGTATCTCACAATTAGGTCATTGTCAGAATGTTTACTATTCTACTTGCTGTTAATTGGTCTTTCTATTACTTGTTTGCTCATTAACATGATGTAGATTTTATTCCACTTTGACATTTAAATTGGTTTGTTCCTATTGGGATGATAATATTGAAAAATATGAAGTTCTCATGCAGTCATGTAAGTATGTAAGTAGCCATATGGTCCAGGAATTTCAAGCACTCTGGCTAATATTACAGCTAATTTTACATAATATACATAATATAATAATTTTATATACTATTTGGAGTTTTGGTCAGGTAGCATCTCTGCAGAGATCAGTGATTAAATTGGGTCATTGGTAAATTGTCAATTTTGGGTGGTGGTTGCCACTGGCAAGGCTTAGGCAGAGTGGAGACTGCCTATCTCTCTTGTTTTCAGTTTTGATGTTAGTGTACCCATCATTTTTCATAGCTTGGTTTATATCTCCTTCAAGAATAGAGTGAATCTCATTTATCAGATATTAGGCCACAATTTTTGTTTGTTTGTTTTTGAGCCACACCCGGCAGTGTAAGCTCTCAGGAGTTAGTCCTGGCTCTGTGCTCAGAAATTGCTCCTGGCAATTGCTCTGGGGACAATCTGGGATGCCAGGAATTGAGCCTGGGACTGTGCCAGTGGGCCGCATGCAAGGCAAATGCCCTACCACTGTGCTATTTCTCTGGCCCCCTTGAACACAAAACTTATTCCTCAAGTGTTTCAGTCATAGTACATATGAGAATTGAAAATGTTAATAAGGCTAAGTGGACTTGGTATCAAGAATACATCATGTAATTTTATGTTATGTTTCTATTATTTTATTACTTTCATAATACCTTCATTTAAATGGAATGACATAAACCTTACTCTAGCCTAGTTTATTTTATTGTTTTTGGAGGACACTAACAGTATTCATATTATGATTTATTTTCTTTCCATGATTTAGGGAAATTAGATGCTTAGGGAAAATAAGCATCATCCTAAAGTCATGCAAAATAAGTGCCATCTTCAAGGAATGACACTCTTCTGCCAATTGCTCCTCTGCCTCCAAAAGCCACCACAGACTTAAGTTACATTTTTTTTTATCTTTTAAGGAAGAGCAGCATGCAATACAGGCCAATCACAGTTCTTACCAGCTATGGCTTTGTCCAAAGGAGATGGTTCTGCTTACAGGCAGCCCTCTGTAAAGGGAAAGTCACATATTCATTTTAACCCATTTATTGATATTCTGGCATTACCTACTCCATCTTTTTGTCACAGCTGGTTGAACAGTTGTCTAAGGACATTTGTGTAGGTGCAGTGCAGCTTGCTTTTAGGTTATGCAATGAATAGCTTATGAGGTTACTTTACATGAAAGTTCTGTCAAAATGTAGATGATGTTGATTATTTAGGGCAACTCAGATGTTCTATTCAAGGACTTCTTATGAAGATATACAGGGAAAGCAGCAGTTATTTTATGAGCAGCAGAAGAGCTGAGTGAGCTGAAGTGTCAGCGAGTAAGCAATCGTCACTTAGAGTATAAGTTGTGAGCAAGCATAAGCTATGCAGATGCAGAAAGCAAAAGACATTCAGTACAGAGAGATTTAGCTGGCTTGGTAGTGGTTAGAGCAGAAGAAACAGGAGTATGAAAACAGAGGGTGATCGACAGAATCCTTCTTTTGATAGGGTGATAGATAGACCAAACTGCAACCACACCTGGTTTGAGATTTAGACTTTTTGAGATATTCTCATCCTAGGCTACCTGATGCTGTCTATAGGTTTTCTTTATACGATATCAATGTACATGTTTACAAGAAATAAGAGGTTTTCCTTCCTTCCTTCCTTCCTTCCTTCCTTCCTTCCTTCCTTCCTTCCTTCCTTCCTTCCTCCTTCCGTCCTTCCTTCCGTCCCTCCTTCCTTCCGTCCCTCCTTCCCTCCTCTCTCCTCCTTCCCTCCTTCCTCCTCCTTCCTTCCCTTCCTTCCCTCCCTCCCTCCTTCCTTCCTTCCTTCCTCCTTCCTTCCTTCCTTCCTTCCTTCCTTCCTTCCTTCCTTCCTTCCTTCCTTCCTCCCTCCCTCCCTCCCTTCCTTCCTTCCTCCTCCTCCTTCCTTCCTTCCTTCCTTCCTTCCTTCCTTCCTTCCTTCCTTCCTTCCTTCCTTCCTTATTTCCTTCCTTCCTTCCTTATTTCCTTCCTTCCTTCCTTATTTCCTTCCTTCCCTCCCTCCCTCCCTCCCTCATTTCCTTCCTTCCTTCCCTCCCTCCTCCCCTCCCTCCCTCCCTCCTCCCTTCCTTATTTCCTTCCTTCCTTCCTTATTTCCCTCCTTCCTTCCCTCCCTCCCTTCCTTCCCTCCTTCCTTCCCTCCTTCCTTCCCTCCTCCCTTCCTTCCTTCCTTCCCTCCCTCCCTCCATCCCTCCCTCCTTCCCTCCTTCCCTCCTTCCCTCCCTCCTTCCTTCCCTCCCTCCCTCCTTCCTTCCCTCCCTCCTTCCCTCCCTCCCTCCCTCCTTCCTTCCTTCCTTCCTTCCTTCCTTCTTCCTTCCTTCCTTCCTTCCTTCCTTCCTTCCTTCCTTCCTTCCTTCCTTCCTTCCTTCCTTCCTTCCTTCCTTCCTTCCTTCCTTCCTTCCTTCCTTCCTTCCTTCCTTCCTTCCGTTTTTTTTTTTTGGCCACACCCGTTTGATGCTCAGGGGGTTACTCCTGGCTATACGCTCAGAAATCGCGCTGGCTTGGGAGGACCATATGGGATGCCAGGGGATTGAACCGCGATCTGTCCTACCCTTGCGCTTGCAAGGCAGACACCTTACCTCTAGCGCCACCTTCCCGGCCCCTCTTTCTCTTTCTTTCGTTCTTTCTTTCTTTCTTTCTTTCTTTCTGTCTTTCTGTCTTTCTTTCTTTCTTTCTTTCTTTCTTTCTTTCTTTCTTTCTTTCTTTCTTTCTTTCTTTCTTTCTTTCTTTTTCTTTCTTTCTTTGCTTTCTTGCTTTCTTGCTTTCTTGCTTTCTTGCTTTCTTGCTTTCTTGCTTTCTTGCTTTCTTGCTTTCTTGCTTTCTTGCTTTCTTTCTTTCTTTCTTTCTTTCTTTCTTTCTTTCTTTCTTTCTTTCTTTCTTTCTTTCTTCTCTTTCTTTCTTTTCTTTCTTTCTTTTCTTTCTTTCTTTCTTTCTTCTTCTTTCTTTCTTTCTTTCTTTCTTTCTTTCTTCTCTTTCTTTCTCTCTCTCTTTCTCTCTTCTTTCTTCTCTCTCTCTTCTCTTTCTCTCTCTTTCTCTCTCTTTCTCTCTCTTCTCTCTTCTTTCTTCTCTCCTCTCTCTTCTTTCTTCTCTCTCTTTCTTTCTTTCTTTCTTTCTTTCTTTCTTTCTTCTTCTTTCTTTCTTTCTTTCTTTCTTTCTTTCTTTCTTTCTTTCTTTCTTTCTTTCTTTCTTTCTTTCTTTCTTTCTTTCTTTCTTTCTTTCTTTCTTTCTTTCTCTTTCTTCTTTCTTTTCTTTCCTCTCTATTTTCTTTCTCTTTTCTCTTTCTTTTATTCTTTCTATCTTATTTATTTCTCTCATTCTTTCTTTCTTTATCTTTTTCTTTTTTACTCTTTCTCTTTATTCTTCTTTCTTCCTCCTTTCTTCCTCCCTTCCTTCCTTTCCTTCTTGTTTCTTTTCCTCTTTCTTTCACTACTGATAATATTATAACCAAGGGAGAGTAGAACTTTTCTCCTACACTTTGGATTTTCTAAACCTATATTTGCCAATGAGGTAACAGATGTTGGTAGAAAGAGAAGTCATTTAAAGTCAAATGCACTGGATATTTTGTGTAACTCAAGTAAGGTACATGTTTAAAAGTCCTTTACTACTAGGTTGCCTTATTTCTTTGTATCTCTTTAAGAAAATACACTGATTCCACTGAAATTGAATAATCAATTTTTCCTATCTTTTACATATTAGATTCATTCATGTTTTTCTTCGAAGATTCAGTGATTTTTCTATATACTTAAACTTTTAATATTTCACACATTATAATAGTTGAATTCCATTTTTTGTTTGCTTTTGGTGGAGTTGGGGGTGTGAACCCACACTGGGCTGATCTTAAAGTTTGTTCTTGGTTCCGAGCTCAAAGTTCATTTTTTACTGGTTTGGCAGACCATATGGGCAGCCAGGAATCAAAGCAAGGGAGGCCCTGTGCAAGGCAAATGCTCTACCAGTTGTGCTATAACTCTGGCCTTTGAATCCTATAATTTAAGATTATAAGAATAAGTTTCTATATGTTTGTATAAGGAAATAACTTGTGACATGATACTTAAAAATGTGAAATATAATCTCTGGGTGGCAGCATCAAAAATACTTTGTAAATAATGCTTTTTCATTTAGCTATTAAATTGATGAAATACTTCATAATGAAGATTGGCTACTAATAATTTGACATCTTTTTCCATTATATGCTTTGAAAAATTATAGAATGCATAGGTAATATTTTGATATTAATTAGATGATAAGTTATCAAATTAATGACTAACAATGAGTTGAGTATTATTGTGCAACTACATGAAAGAAGCTGGGTTAATTAATCACTGTTTTTAATTTTTAAGATTTTATTTCTAGTGAAAGTGCCACGGAAAGTACCCAAGTCTATTTAAATTATATTTAACATTAATATTGAACTATGGTGAATACATTGGATAATAGGATCAACTGGAAAGATAAAGTCAACATTCCAATTCATTGGTAGGGTAGACTAAACACAACCAGATAAAATTTTGTAGCTATTAATATGGAATTCTGTAAGTATTAAAGTAATTAGAAAAGAAAATATTATGCTAAAATCTTTATGCCTAATTATAAATGTAATTTGAGAATTAAAAAGTAGAAATAGTGATGGCTAAGTCATATAATTGCCTGAAATATTGGTTGCAGCATGATATTATTCCCACTAAGAGAGACACTTTTCTTAGGCAGGTTTTGCTAGTTAGATTTAACTTGTGTCACACATTTTTCTTGATGTGGCACTCTCAGAGGAACACTCACATGTGAGATTATCGAAGAAAGATGGGGAAAGTGGAAAGTAGAAAGTTTGTAAAGTACAGAAAGCATTTTAATAGTGAGGATGCTTGGTTTGGAACCAAAAAAGATCTGAGTATATGACAGCACTGATACTTTTTTTTTTTTGGCTTTTTGGGCCATACCTAGTGGTGCTCAGAGGTTACTCCTGGTTCTGCACTCAGAAATCACTCCTGACTGACTCAGGGGACCATATAGGATGCTGAGGATTGAAACTGTGTTCACCTGGGTTGTCAGCATGCAAGGCTACCTACCTACCTCCCACTGTGCTATCACTTGGGCCCATGCACTGTGATTTTTCAAAAGGTTGCCATGATGGGAAAAGCTTTTTTGCTTTTGGCTGTTTCTAAGCATCCCCCCCTTTGTAATAACTAGTAAATGGTGTTGGGGTGAGTTCTTAAGACAATGTAAAATCTTTCCAGAGAGAATTAGAAATATTCAACAACAACAACAACAACAAAAAAACAGTCGGCCGTTAATTCTCCTTTGCTGAAAGCTCTTGCTTTATATTCCATGTGAATGATTGTTGGTGAAATCTCTATTCCTTTTATTCTCCAAGAGCCTTCCATCCTTTAAGAGCTTTTAACATCTTCTTTTGGATATTTAGGGTTGTATAGAAAAATTGTTACAACAGTTAAATCACTGCATTTGAATTTTTTTCAGTCACAGCATAACTACAGTCTTACACAGGGTCTTAAAGAATATCTTAAAAATTGTGACTAAACTCAAGTGGATTGGTAAAAATAAAAAAGGATGGAACTAAATATCCCAGCCAAAATCAACAACAATGGAATAAAAAGAAGAAAACTTTAACAAATTAAACTTTAAAAGTGCTTGTTAGACTGCAGACCAGGGGCAAAGGCTGGTGGTATAGGATACACTCTGTGAACATTGGTTGTGAGAGGTCAACTCTGGTGGTAGTATTGGCCCTGATTCACTGTATGTCTGAAATCCAACTATGAAGAATTTTATAAACCACAATGGTTTCAATAAAATAAAAATTAAAAAATAGAAGGCAGTTGTGTAATTATGGATTATATAAATTTATTCAAATAAAAAATAGCATTTTGTGGAAAAAAATTGTGACTACAGATAGACACTTGATCATAAAATTTAATAATGACAGACAAATGAAATAATGTCATTTAGTATATTCTGTAATCTGAATTTTAGAAATAAACACTAATTTAAAAATCACGCACCAAAACAAAACATTTAATAGTCGTTTTAATGATGATTTTTGACACATATTTTCTTGTTTTCATCATAGTTTTTTTTAAGTACATGTGATAGCTCACACTCATCTGAAATGACATTCTGATTATTAACTCATCTTTATGCCTCTGCGGGTTATTTGGAGAGACATCAATTTTCCCAAGTGTATTTTCCCTGATTATAAAAAGTGCCTTCATTTTCAAGTAAAACATTTTTATGTGAATCACAATGTGGAATTATTTATCACTATAAGAAGACATTATGCTTACATTATATTGATTTGCATTTATAATTAATGTATATATAAATTAAGTAGAAAATATGTTAGCTATCTTATCACTTCTGTTCATGACTTTTTTGTGTAATATTGCCTTATTTTTCATGTGATCCTCATAAAAATATCTGTTTCCATATATTTTGGAAGGTGTTTTGGACTACATGCAGAGGAGCTTGGGGTGTTTCCTGGCTCTGTACTCAGGGTCATTTCTAGAGACAGTTATGATTTCCTTAAGACATTTTAATAAGAAAAGAGTAAAATGAAGACAATAATAGTACTTAAAATTTTTAGTGCACTATTAAGGGGGAAAAGATCCATATTATCTTAACAGAGAGCTGAAGAGAGAGTTTACTTCTCACTCTAGTAGAGGTGTATATTTTCAAAAACTTTTGAGAAACAGAAAATAAGGATATAAAAAATAGGAATAAGGTTAAAAACTTTAACAGAGGCCTATAGGCATTCATTCTTGGATTGGATCTTAGTCTCAAAATTTATTTTTGCCAGTGGCAATGGGCAGAGTTGTCCTTTATGCCATACTTTTATTTCCTATGAAAATAGGGCCTCTGGGTGAGATCATCTATATATTCCATAAATACAACAGTTACTGACATAAATGGGGTGGCACATATAAACTAGCATTCATTGTTGGAGATCTTATCATGTTTGTCACTCACCTAGACTTCTTGTTTACAGTCTCTATGGACGCAATTGAGGTTTTAGCATTAGTCTGACTATATGTATTTTTCTTCCTCTAAATTGTAGCCATTCCCGTGTGAATTCATTTCTACCCCTGAGGTTACATCTTTCATTTTACATTAGTAACTCACCATTTCAAATATTTATATATTCAAGTTATCAGCTGCCTAGGGAAAAATAGTGTATTGTACACTTATATCCATTTTATTGGCTCAATTATTTTCTTATTTATTTGGAGGGCAATTGTCTTAATTTTGCAGTAGTTAGATAAGTACATTTAAAAATCATTCAAAAGATAACATTTTAACTATTTAATTAATTTCCATTTTAATTAAGGCTTACAAAGGAAATATTTTTAAATAAATATTTAATAATAATCACATGCTCAAATAGGAAACTGAAGAATTGTACAATGAAAATCATTCTTCCAGTTACTTTTTGTTTTGGTTTATGAGCTATACCTGGTTGAGCTGGATATTTCCTGCTCAGTCTCTGAAAGACCATGTGATACTGAAGGTTAAGCCTAAGGTCAGGGCTCTAGCATTAAAGCATGTACCCCAACTTTTTACTTCATTCTGTTTTCTTTCTTTTTTTTTTTTTTTTTTGGTTTTTGGGCCACACCCGGTGACGCTCAGGGGTTACTCCTGGCTATGCGCTCAGAAGTCGCTCCTGGCTTGGGGGACCATATGGGACGCCGGGGGATCGAACCGTGGTCCGTCCTAGGGTAGCGCAGGTAAGGCAGGCACCTTACCTTTAGCGCCACCGCCCGGCCCCTTCATTCTGTTTTCTAATAATTTTCTCACTCTTTCCATGTACTTATAAAATTTCAAATGTGTCATTTTTGAATTGCCTTATGAAAATATTCACGATACATATAGATATTTATATTTTATTTTTATAAAGAAACATTTTAATTATTTATTTAGGTTTCTAGGCCATGCCTAGAAAAGCTCACGCCTGGCTCTGAGCTCAAGAATTACTCCTGGTGGCTCAGGGGACTCTATGGGATGTCAGGAATCAAACTCTGGTTAGATGAGTGCAAGGCAAGTACCTACCTGCTGTGCTATCACTTCAACTCCATAGTACTCTGTATGTAAAAAATTTAACACTCTGTCACTCAGATCCATAATTATGCGGAATGTTTTTATTCTTCTTTTTAGTTGCATAGTATTTCATTTATGAATATGCTAGGTATAACTCAAGTTTTAGTCTTGATAGATATTTGTATTGCTTTTAATATTTTATTATTACTGTATCATGGACTCTTTGTTTTTTACGTTTTTGCCTTTAACAATAATGTCTGTAGAAAAAATTTAAAAGGAACTTAAAATGTTTATGATTTACTTTTTAAGTAACAGATTACTGTTATTTTAAGATTCTACAAGGTTGACACCCATCACTTTCCCAATTTTTAAGCATAACCTGTGTAAACAGAAATCCTTTATTTTCCTTTTATAAATGCTTGGTCCAGTCCTATGCACTTTTCTTTGAAATATGCACGATAGACTTTGGTCCCACACAGCAGAACTGCTGGCTACATCCAATACTAAAACTACTTTTCTTCTTTAGTAGGCATACTTTTTATTGGTGATCTACTGCTACAAGCTCCTTGAATTACCATTTCATTGTTTAAGAACAGGTCTCTTTTAAGTATGGGAGGAGGAGTTCTTTATTCTTTTACTAAATTGGTCAGCCAAAGAACAGCTTTTGGTGAATAAAAGATATTCTCATTTTAGCAAATGAAGGGGAAGTTCCATTCCCTCCAGTCCAATGCAAAATGTTTTTATTCTTTAAAAATGTTCTAAGTGCTCAAAGTGCTGGAAACGGTTCAGAACATACCACAGAACCCAGTTCCTCCCTACATTCAAAATGTTTACATTCTAAAAATGACAAGAGAGGGAAGGTTGGGAAGGTAGCTAGATCCGGAACAGATGGGCACATATGCCCTCTCTCCTAACCAAATGCAGTCCTATGGATGGCTCAAGCGTTAATGTAGATTTCTCTTCACTAAGTTTTATAAGTAACTCTGCTGTGCACAGCCAAATGACTTGAAATGTGAAGATGTAATGCCTCTTTGCTGTGCCCTGCTGTTCAACTGTTCTCAGCTTTGACAATTTATCTTGCTGGAAAATGTCTTCAGAATGTCAGTCACTTCGGTTTCCATGCTTGCCATTTGCATGTTGCACACCTGCTGGTGTCTGTGCTTATGATCTATTGTTATTTTTCTGTGGGGGTGGGGAAGATGAACTACTGTCTTTGCAGATTTGGGGTTCATTTTGTGTGCTGTTTGCAAATGATTCTTTCAAGTCCAGCCATTCTTCTTAACACCAATAGAATCTATCAACAACCGTTTGCTGAGATTGGGGATATTACAGTGTTACATTAACCAGAGACAGAGGCCAATTATAGGTGAATAGAAAGACAAATTCTTTGTCCCTGTAGAATTTGGTCCCTCTGTACATAGCTATACAAGCACATGGACTCACAAAGAAATGCTCACAAATAGTAGCATCTGGACAAACAGAGGTGCAAATATTCCCATTTAAATCAAAATGTTGCCTCTGAGAAGCAGAGGGAGATGGAGAACACATAAAGGGACAAATTACTCTGTATGGCTTATTATTTTCTATTCTGCCCCCCAATGAGCATGTAATAACTTGTATCAATGAACATGTAAACTTGTTTAATTAAAAATACATAATTTAAAAGATTGTAATAGAGTGACTTTATATAATATTGAATCATTCAGATCATTTTGGTTACAAAGTAATAGAAAACTCATCTTAAAATGAGCTGATATGATAAAACATTTGTCACCTGATACAGCAAAATACTAATGGAAATGATTTTAGGGCTGTCTAATCTAGCTACTCAATAGCTAGACTACCAATAACTGAATTTTTCTTACTCCTTCTCTAATCTGCCATCCTGGGACATCAAAATGCATAGAGATAGAAGAGGGTACTTATTTTTTATGTCATATATTTTATATGTTTCCAAAATCTTTCAATTTTGGAAAATTTCAAGCTTGCAATTTCTAGCTAGTTTCAGCAATTTTGACATTTTGCCAATCTGTTTCAGTTTTTCCCTACCTTCATTATATTTTCTTAAGACTATTAATGCAAACATCATGCATTTTATCTCCAAGTATTTTCACATCATTTTTTAAATATATTTTTTATTTAAGTAACATGATCATATTTCGGTTACAGTCATAACCAGAACACCCCCCTTCACCAGTGCAACATTACCCCCTCCCCCCATCCCATCCCCTGCCTATATTCAAGACAGGCATTCTACTACAGTAATTTGTTTTTAAGTTCAGTAAGTTGTATTTTTTTCCTTAAAGGATAAGAGTAAAAAAATATAGTAAAGGTGTGATAGTGGCAATCGCCACTGTTTGCATAGGTCCAGAAAAAATGGAGAAAATGGGAAAAAATCCTTGACCTGATTACAAAAAGGCCTCACCCCAGAAGTTTATTGGCATAAGATATTGTCACATAATTTTTAAAAAATAAAATACAGGCTTTTTTTTAACCATAGCATCTATGTCACATATAAAAATAATTATTTAAAATAATTTATTCACTAACAAGTGTTCAATTTAATGCATCTAATGAACAGAAAAGAATTCAAATAGGGTCTGTGGCCTACATTTGGTTGTTATGCTTCTCCAAATTTCTTTTAAATTATAACAGTTCCTTTGCATTTGTTTTGTTGAAGAAACGAAGTCATTTATCCTGAAAATGATTTGCATTCTGGAATTAGATGATTGCTTCCTTGTAACACATTTTGTTTGATCTTCTTCCTCTTTTTTCCTAAATTAAACATTTAATTACAGAGACCAGCATAAATACAAATTTAATTTCACTTTCTTTATTTTGCAAAAATATTTTGTAAGTGGTATTTGTGCTTCGTAAATGTTCATGTCAGAAGGCAGTAATATTTGGTTTCTATGGTTCATATGGTTCTATGGTTCATAATACTAAATTCATCAATGGATTTGGCAGTTGTCATTAGATCCATTCTTTATAAATTTCCACACCAAATTTTGCATAATGTTTTTGCATCTATTGATATATTCTCATAAACTTTAACTATAACTATAACTCCTTTATATTAATATTAAATTTATGTTATTTATATTGATTAGAATACACCAAAAGGTGTTGAGGAGCTACTAATGGTTCTGTGCATAGGGGTAGCACCTGGCGGTACTCTCACACACAGTGCTGGGGATTGAAGTCAGGCTTCTTGACCACAAAATATGTTTCTAGCCTGTTGTACTATCTATGTACATTCCTTTTTACATTAAAAATGTTCAATCATTATTGAGATGGTACCAGTTTATGAAAGTTTACATGTCTATAAGTTTTAGTAGTACAATATTACAATACCATGACCACCACCAAAACTTTACTATTCTTACATCACATTCTTTTCTTATTTTTTTGGGTCACACCTGGCAGTGCTCTGGGTTTTACTCCTGGCTCTTCGCTCAGAAATCACTCCTGGCAGGCTTGGGGGACCATATAGGATGCTGGGATTCGAACCACCGTCCTTCTGCACGCAAGGCAAACACCTCACCTCCATGCTATCTCTCCGGCCTCCTACATCACATTCTAAATTAATTTTCTTCCATACTCCTTTCCCTACTTAGACAACTTTAGTTTTGGTGTCAGACTCTAATAATTTTTGTAAATTGGACATTATTTTTATTTTCTTGCTTTGTTTATCTCAGTATCAGTGAGTGACATAATCTGTCATTTTTCTTATTCTTTCTGATTTATTTCGAATAGCATTTATTCATTTTATTTCTCTTAAGGGTTTTACATTTACTACTAGGATTCTTGAATAAAGAAGACAATTTTGGTTCTTTATACAGCACAGAAGGTAAGGTACTTGCCTTGCATGTGATAGACTTGAGTTCCATCCATAGCACCAAATGGTCACTTGAGCCCAGACAGTACTGACCCTAGAGTTTACCACCTATTGTAATCCAAAAACCCAAAACAATTCAGAAGAAAATTTTGAAGCTAATATTTGTTTATTAAAATGCAATAAAGATAATTAATGCATATGTATTTCTTCCTATTGAATTCCCTCCCCTCTACCACTATATTTGTTTTGTTTTTTTAATTGTTAGCTGGAGGTTTTGCATACTTGGCTGTGGTATACAGAACAGGAAGATCATACTCCATTATCAGCAGGACAGTGTTGGAGATGGAATTCAGGTAGACTCCCACATATGAGGGTGATATTTTTCCCACTGAATTCATCCTTGGGGTCTCTTGTGGCCTTTTCTTATAGGAACAAGATTTTCCCATTCATTCCTCTGAGGAAGTTTCTCATTAGTTCTTTTTGGTTAGTGCTGAATGTGCCCCCATTCCTAAGTGATCTTTGCAAGGGAAATAGAAATACCTAACGACTTGGACCCAGCATCATTTTTTGGGAGTTTAGTAGAAACTAAGCTTTTCTTGAAAGACCATGCTTGATCTCTAGTTGAAATAATTTAGACATTATTCCTGATAAAATGGCAGAGAAATTGTTAGCAGATAGACAAATAGAATGGATGATAGAACATTATAGTCTAGAGGCATGTTCTCATTATCTCCTTAGTTTTAATCGTGAACACATTAAATGAATATACTAAAATGAGCTTTGCAATTAGCTTGGATAAGTACTATTTGGCTTCCTTAAAATTTGATTTTTGTACTATTTTATTCAAAACTAATAAATTATTTTTTTGGGGGACCATATCCAATAGTGCTCAGGGATTACTCCTACTTCTGTGCTCAGGGATCATATGGGATATCATGATCAAACCCAGATCAGCTGCATGCAAGGCAAATGCCCTATCTGCTGTACTATTACTCTGGTCCCCCAAGTTAATAAATTCTTAATTATAGCATAGGTTCTATCATTACAATAGACTTTTGTCTGTTTTGATGTACCTACCTTTCTCATGTCACTACCACCAAAATGTCTAAGATTTTCCACCAATATACTCTTTCTATTTTTAGTTCTCTTCTTCTTCTTCTTCTTCTTCTTCTTCTTCTTCTTCTTCTTCTTCTTCTTCTTCTTCTTCTTCTTCTTCTTCTTCTTCTTCTTCTTCTTCTTCTTCTTCTTCTTCTTCTTCTTCTTCTTCTTCTTCTTCTTCTTCTTCTTCTTCATCATCCACCTGTCCCTTACTACTTCCTTTTACTTGATAGTTTCAGTTCTGCAAGTGAGGGCCAAGGATTGTTATCACTTTATACTGTTTATTCCATTATGAAATCAAATTTTGGTTTTGTTTTTTGGTCACATTCGATGGTGTTCAGGAGTTACTCCTGGCTCTGTGCTCAGAAACCTGTTTCTGCTTCGTTGGCTTGCCACTTTTAAAGTGACATAGCCTGACTCTCCACTGGAAACCAATCTGAGTATCATTCAGATCCTGCTGTTCAAGTTACCTTATTCACACAGAAAGTCTTTTTTGTGAGATGTTCCATACTTAGGCCTAGCAATATTTGATGCTTTTGGGGTCCAGGGACACCAGGTATTGAACAGAGAAACTCACTTTTACAGGGCATTGTTCTTCAACTTGAAGTAACTTTCAGCTCCTTATCCCTAGGTAGTTATATTCTAGTCCCAAAGGATTTATGATTTCATTACCAAATTGATGTCCTCCTAATAAGGTAACTATTTATTACTGTTATTTTTTGGCTTTTTGGGTCACACCCAGCAGCACTCAAGGGTTACTCCTGTCTCTACACTCAGAAATCGTTCCTGGCAGGTTTGGGGATATATGGGATGCTGGTATTTGAACCACCGTCCTTCTGCATTCAAGGCAAATGCCATACCTCCATGTTATCTCCCCGGCCCCTATTTATTACTGTGATATTCCAAATAAAATACAAAATTTCAATGATATTATATCATAAAAAAGGTAAAATTTTGGATACAGTAAAATATTAGTGATTTCTAAGTGTTTGTGGGGGAGAAGGAAGAAGCAGAGCACAGAGAATATTTTTAGAATAGTGAAATGATCATGACATTATAATATACTCAAATTATTTTACATTCATCAAAACTTCAGTGAAACTACACTGTTTAAAACTATCAGAGTGAATTCATGTCATGATATATTTATATATAATCTGCAACATCAAGAGTTAACTTTAGGGGCCGGGCGGTGGCGCTAAAGGTAAGGTGCCTGCCTTGCCTGCGCTAGCCTTGGACAGACCGCGGTTCGATCCCCCGGTGTCCCATATGGTCCCCCAAGCCAGGAGCAACTTCTGAGCACATAGCCAGGAGTAACCCCTGAGCGTTACTGGGTGTGGCCCAAAAACCAAAAACAAAAAACAAACAAAGAGTTAACTTTAATATAAGCTATGGACTGTGGATGATCAAACTGATCAGTTTGATCAGCTTGATCAAAATTGATCACTTTTCAGTTATGATGTGTGACTGCCAGAGAGTTCAGTTTTTTTTTTTTTTTTGGTGGGGGTGATTGGGGCTAAAGCTGGCAATGTTCAGGACTTACTGTTGGCTTTACACTAATGGATCCCTCCTGGCAGGCTTAGGGGGACCATATGGGGTGTAAGTGATTGAATCTGGGTCAATTGTTTGCAAAGCAAGCTCCATGCCTGCTGCATTATCTCTCTGGCCCCAGAACATTTTAACTTTTGAGCTGGGCAGTGCTTAGGATCTATCAGGACCATACTTAGTGATGCTTATTAACATATAGTAGCAAGGATAAGATTCTATCTAGATCTTTTACATGACTAGTCATATGATATGGAACTGAGCTAGCTAGCTATCTTATTATATTAAAATAATAATTATTGTTATTATTATTATTGTTATTTTGGCCATACAGCAGTATTCAGAGGTTACTTCTTGCTCAGAAATTGTTCTTGGCAGTGGTTGGGAGACCATATGGTATGCCAAGGATTGAATCCTGGTTGGCCGTGTACAAGGCAAGCATCCTATCCATTCTGCTATCACTCCAGCTCTAAATTAAAAAAAATATAAATGATTATATTTCTTCCATTAATTACTTTTAATGCTTATTCTAGATTTCTATTGGTTATATGCAAAGAATTGTAATTGTATATCTACACTAGAATTAAAGTTTATGACTCATTTTTTGGAAAAAGCCTTTTGCTTATGCATTGCAATCACATCTGACCATCTTTAAATCTGAAGATTTAAAGTTACTCAAAGTACCAAAAATTTTTATATACTCTGAATGTGACTTTTAATGCTAACAAATAAAGTTACTTTTCATTTTTTATAAACTTAAAACAATAATGGAAGATACCGATGTTTCTAGAGAAACAAATTGTAAAAACACACTATTATATATTTATAAAAGTTACTTACAAAATGAGATTGCTTATGGTTCAATTTATTACAAATTAAAGAGAATATATAGTTATTATTTTAATTTATTTTAGTGTTTCAGGAAAAATGTGTGTGGAAAACTAGGTGAAAGGAAGTCACAGAATAGAAGAAAAGAGAAAAGTTATGATAGAAACTGGGTGAAAAGATGTCAATACCACTTGAGTAATTAATATAAAGACATTACTGTAATAAGGCCCAGAGACAATAGAGTTAAGGGCTGGAAGGGCTGGAAGGACTAGCTCACAATTTGAAGCTCACTACAAAGAGTGGTGAATGCTTTTAGGGAAATAACTACACTAACAACTAACATGACAATGCTAAAGAATGAGAGAAGTAGAATGCCTGTTGCGAATACAGGCAGGTGTGGGAAAAGAAGGGGGCATTGGTGGTGGGAACGTTGCACTGGTGATGGGGAGGGTGTTCTGTTTATAACTGAAACCCAACTACAAACATGCTTGTAATCATGGGGCTTAAATAAAGATATATAAAAAGAAACATTATTAATTAAAATATAAATCATTTTTCTAAAATTATAAAATTGTTTTTATAAAACAAAAAGAAAAAGAAAAAGAAAAGGACTAGTGTGAAGTGCAGAATGGAAAAAAGATGTGGAAAGGAACAGACTGCTAGGATTAGAATTCTGGATTCTTTAAACTACCAGAACACTTAATACATTTGTTGCTGTTTTGTTTGTTTATTTTTTAAATTTCTTTGATACCAGTTGTTTCTTTTAGCTTGTTGTGAGGGAGATTACATTTAGAAGTTTTAGGGGCCATCCAACTTGAAATTACAACACTCAAATCAGGTACTCCAACACTTTGCAACATCTCCTTAGCTCTCACTTCTTATAGCTGATTTAAATATATTCATTTTCAAGAAGAGAAATATTTTAAAATATTAGGAATATATTATGCTATTTTTCTTTCTCATCAAGCTCTTTTGATAATAAATCACTCTAATACAAATTCAATTGCTCAGTATTAAGTGTAAGAATTTATTCAGTGCCAGTAATGTTACTAAAAGCATTACTAAAAGTAGTACTACTGAGAAACGAAAGTTATTTTATTTCCTACACCTAGGAAGTTTGCAACTTAAATATCTTTATAAAATTAATCAAAAGCAAACAGTAACACGTAGTATCATACATTATTTTCTGAAGAGTGAAAGTAAAGTGGGAAAAACTCTAAGAGTATACATAAGTGGGAGACTGATAGGGTTTGGAACTGTAAGGGGCGATGTGTGATTTCAGTGGGGCTTTAAGGAAAGAATCTCTTGGGTGAATGAAGGGAAGAAAACAAAACACTATAGATCAGATCAGAGGATCCAGTGAAGAAGTGAATAAAAGTGAAGAGGCAAAAAATGCATACCAGAAATAAGATGGAAGTGATAATAGGAAACTTTCTGTTTCTATGCTTGTAGTTTAATATTTGATGTGTGACTTCTATGTCATTTGTGAGACGTACTTTTGATATATGTCGCCTTTTAATATGGTCTCATACATATCTAGCATGTTTTTGTTTCATGGAAATGAAACAATAACTACTTTGAAAGGTTTATTAATTTATATATATATGTATATACATATCTCAGTATTTATTTTAGTACAAAGCATATAAGTATCCAGTAACTCTCATTAGTGGAATTATTGATTGTATGCGATAGATTAAGATCAGTTTTTTTTTTTTGTTTTTGGGCCACACCCATTTGACACTCAGGGGTTACTCCTGGCTATGCGCTCAAAAATCGCTCCTGGCTTTGGGGGACCATATGGGACGCTGATGGATCGATGGATCGAACCGCGGTCCGTCCTACACTAGCGCTTGCAAGGCAGACACCTTACCTCTAGCGCCGCCTTCTTGGCCCCAAGATCAGTTTTTTTAAAGGTTTTTTTTTTAAGTTTTTATTTAAAAAAACTTATTTTCTTGGGAGTTGAAAGCAGATAAGGAGCTTTCTTTGCACAAAGCCCACCAGGGTTTGATCTTGGGCACCCCGTATAATCCCAAAGTTAGCCATGAGTGATCCCCAAGCACAGAACCAAAGTAAACCCTGTGCACAGTCAGGTGTGACTCCCCCAAAAAACTAAAATTATTTTCCAAAATCGTTTCAAAACTTTTATTTATGTTTGTTTTGGGGCCACATCTGGCAGTGCTCAGGTCTCATCTCTGGAATCTCTCCTGGTGGAATCCCCGGAAGCACTCAGGGATAGCTTCTGGTGGAATCAGGGAACCATATGCTGACTCTACCCCCAAGTTGGCACAGGCAAGGCAAGTGCCCTACCCACTGTATTATTGCTCCAGCCCCTGAAATACAAAATCAGAGAGCTAGGAGAAGGGACAAATTCAGGCAGGACTCTCTTATCATCTCAACGGTTCATAACTCGGGACCTGATGGTTTTCTTTTCTTCAGTATCAGTGAAGAAGAAGCGAAGATAAGGGTAAGGAAACATTCTGTCACCTTTGAAAAAGTTTGGGGGAAACCTCTAAGTATGAGAAGCCTTTCAACTGATTAAGTGTTCAGGACTTGCCTCCCATTTACTCAACTGCAATGTAGTGACAAGATCCTAGATAGCATGCTGGCCCTGTGAGTGGCTTTTCTAGCAAGCCCCTTGGAGACTGTGAAATCAATTTTTGTTAGAAAGCCCACTGGCTTTCAAAAGTAAGAATGCAGTAGGTGTTTATTTCCAGCACAACAATTTCATGGGCCATAACTAATAAACTTTACATTGAGACCAACTTTACTATGCATGGGCATGGATAGGAAGTGCTCCTGGAGTGAAGACATTTCAAAGACATTTTAATATAGTGGCACCACGCAGAGGGCATTAATCTTTCTTGTGATTTCCTCTTATTCTAACAATGGAAAGGGCTTCTGATGTGCAAACCTCGTTAAATCAATCATCTTGGGAATTTAGATGCACAGTGTGACAAAGGCAACAACTCTCTCTACCTTGAGGCAATTTTCCAAATGTTTTGGAAGTTAGGATTTAGGAAAAATAAATTCTTTGATGGATTTATGATTCATCAACCAATGCAATATTTGAAATATTCACGTTGTTACCAAAAGTTCTAAATAGATAATAATGTAAGTTTCACTTCTAGGTAATATTTATTGTTTTCATGGCTGCGTCGGACACTCCTTTAAATCTTGCAACTATGCAAAGAAATATAGTAGAAAATACATTAATTTGGAATAACGAACTGTTTACACTGTTCTTTATTTATGATCCTTTGATATTTTTAGTTTAGAATTTAACTGCTTTAATGACAAAGCAATTTTATGAAGATATAGAAGTGTGAGGGAAATGCTTAAGACAAAATGTCCTAAGAGATACAGATTTTGCCCAGATTTGATGTCTTCCTGTTTGTAGATAGAAAAGTACAGTCAAAAGGAACACTTACTTCCAGAGTATTTTTAATTTGGACCTGACTGCACATGGGTTATGCCTACACAACTACAACATTAGTAGTGACAGGTGGGAGTGACAAAATTGTAGGAGGCACTGTTTTAATGATAGAATGAGTTGGGTTAGAGGAAATGTACAATTAGAACATTTGCTTTACATCTCTGATGCTATATTCAGGAAAGAAATGAATTCAAAATATTAAATTGGCTTGCTTATATTAAATGTCATCTAATATTTACCAGTTTATTTGAGAATATCTGGGCATTTCACAGCAAAGATGGATATTATGTGAAGATTAAGATTAAGATTAATAGTACTTTAGTACTTGGTAAATCTACATCTAACCTACCTTAGAATTAATTTGGTTAAAGGTTATATCTCTAGTGAAATTTGCCTGAATTATAGACATTGGATCTAGGACTACCTAGAGTATAGACTACTATAGATTGAGTGGGACTTTTGCTTTGAATTCTGCAGATCAATATACTTTAGAATTGAACATTTTACTCTGTCCCATGGTCTCTGGGCTAGCATTTGATGCTTTATATGAATTATTTCAGAGATATTGATGTTATAATAATATAAGTGTTGTCTTATTTTATCATACTGTATAATCTGTTTCAATTTCAATTTGAATCACTTATGTGACACCAAGGAAATAATAGTAGAAACAGAAGAACTGTGTTATTTAAAATTAATTCCTACTTGGTACATTTAAAATATCAGCAAAAATCTTTTAAAAGCTACATTCTGGGGCCGGAGAGATAGCATGGAGGTAAGGTATTTGCCTTGCATGCAGAAGATCGGTGGTTCAAATCCCGGCATTCCATATGGTCCCCTGAGCATGCCAGGAGCGATTTCTGAGCATAGAGCCAGGAGTAACCCCTGAGAGCTGCTGGGTGTGACCCAAGACCAAAAAAAAAAAAAAAAAGAAGTTAAATACTATAAAGCCAGATTGATAGCACAGCGAATAGGGCATTGGCCCTGTATACAGCCCATCCTGGTTTGATCCCTGGCATCCCATATGGTCCTCTAAACCTGCCAGGAGTAATTTCTGAGCGCAGAGTCAGGAGTAACCTCTGAGTGCAGCTGGGTGTAGCCAAAAAGCCAGAAAAATAAAAAAGTTATGTACTATAAATATTTGTAGAGTTGGAACTATAGATTCTCAGAAAGGAAAGTATAGAACTATTTGAAAATTCATCATTGCATTACTTCTTATCCTGAATTTTAATCCTGTAATTTTTTTTTTTTTTTTGGTTTATGGGGCCACCCTTATTTGATGCTCAGGGGTTACTCTTGGCTAAGCACTCAGAAATTGCCCCTGGCTTGGGGGGGACCATATGGGACGCTGGGGATCAAACTGCGGTCCTTCCTTGACTAGCGCTTTGCAAGGCAGACACCTTACCTCTAGCGCCACCTCGCTGGCCCCTAATCCTGTAATCTTAATTTATATTAAACACTGGCATTCCTCAGAACCCCAAGGCTTGATTAAACACAATAGCCTTGGAAAAGAAAGTAGCACAGCATTTCTATATTTAATTATTCTACATAAATAATTATTATACACTATTGTGTTAATAACTTACACTATCAATGAACAAAGTAGACTTTCATGTCTTAGAGCAAAGAAAAAACTGGGAATGAAGAAAGCCAATAAAATAGGTAGGTGTTATATAGATTTTAAGTACGTAGAGGGCATTTCCCAAGCACAGTTTTAATTGTAAAGATAGTTAATGTATACAGAATGTCATATTTTTTTCAGGTAAGAAAACAAGAATATGCTTTTTTGATTTTGTTTTTGGGTCACATCTGGCAATGTCCAAGGGTTACTCCTGACTGCTCTCAGAGATTATTGCTGTAAAGTTTTGGGGGGCAGTATGGGGTTTGAAGTCAGGTTGGCCTTCTGCAAGGCAAGCACCTGCCCACAATACTATTGCTCTGTCCTGGTAAGAATATAATTATCTTCTTCCTTCTCCCCTCTTTTGCCTCTTTCTATTTCTAATTATGTTTTAAATTTTGTTATGTCTCGAGTATACAGTATTAAACTTGATATCACATTAAAATCGGAATGCTTCACAAATTTGAGTATTAGCTGTATGCAGAAGCCATGCCAATTTTCTCTGCATCTCTTATTTAGTGCTACTGAAGCAAGCACTAAGTGATTGTTGTTTGTTATAATTGTAAAATTTTATTTTTATTTTAGACACTGTTGTATTCAAATAATTAGTAGCATTTCATACATGACATATAACAGCACCACACTTTCCATCCAAGTGCTTCTGTTGCATTTGTTATTCACCTAAAATGGTTCTTTATATGCTGCATATAAGTAGACTATACTATGTCTGTTCTTCTGTCTGTCCTTCTTCTGACTATCTCCTGCGTGACTTGTTTTTGAAACGCAAGTAAGGTTTGTCAACCATGTGTTCTTGTGTTGTGTCTTTCTCAATGCTGTCAAGGCATGAGTGTTGGTTCCAGCATGTCAGTTCAACCAGTTCCATCCATTCACTTTGCTCATTACAGTGTAACTGTAACCACATTTGAGCTCGTTCTAAGGAACAATGGGCTTCACTCTCACCATGCTCTATTTACTCACTCATGTTTGTGTCTTCTGCTTACTGTGGCTTATCTACTCTGATGTTTTCCTCATCACTGATGCTGCTTTCACACCTTCTTTCAGTAGTATTTCAAATGTCTTCCAGGATCCTCATAAGCTCAGTTGGATGCCATTAACTTACTTTTTCTTCTGCTTACCTTTGATATTTCACATTCTTTACTTTCTTCATTTTTATTCATATAATTTTCTAATGCAACCAGTGTAAACATAAAATTTCCAGAAGGTAAATTTGGAAATTACTTTGATCCTGTCATATTTGTTTGGAAAATTGTGCATGGCTTTAATTGCTAGAACTACAGATGGGTGTAGTTTGGGCATTTCCAATTTCAGGTTTACAGATAGTGCTACTTGCCCCAGGAGGCTCTGAACATAAAAGACTTAATATTGCAAATGATTCTGAGTTGATTTATAAAGTAGGACATCTATTGCAAATGAAGGGTGGGCGTGTTTGGCAGCTCTCCGAGGAATGATAGAAGGTGGGAAGAACACAGAAGGAAATGTGATAAAATCAAATGAGGAATTGGAAAAAGCATTATCAAACAGTGTTGTGGCCTGAATATGGTTGACAAATGTTTCAAATTGATCCCCAAATGGAGGAGCCAAGAAGAAGCAGCTGGTTACATAGAAACTTTTGGGTAGGTAATCTAGACAGAACATCTTTCCGTGGTTGCCATTGTATTTTTGTATGGGCGAATCAAAATGACAAACACCTATCTTCAAATAGTGGTGATTTCACATAGAATGAGCATCATCCAAAAGCAAAGCCAAGTACAAATAACTACAATTCACAATGCAGTTCGGATCCAAGTTGTCAGGCAAGAGAAGGAATATACAAGGTTATTAAGAAACACAAATCATCATGAAGAAAGCTAGAGGAGAGAGTATAAAGACATGGGACTGTTAATTTACAGATGGCAACCTTGGAAGATGAGAGCAATTCTGAGAAAATAAATGTTGGTATTTGTTTAAAAAAAAACAAACAGTCAGTTTGCCTATCTGAGTTAGAAATAATCTCAAGACAGTCTCAGGATAGACAAATAGATGTTTTTTTTGGAAATAGATTTTTGGAATTGGTTTGGCAAATAATTAGAAGAGATTACTGAACTAGAAAAATTATGATTAATAATCCAAGGTTCTGACTTTCTGGCAGATGATAAATGCTAGAAAATAGTAGTTATGAGGCAGATAAAGGATGTCCATCAAAACATTTTTTACTTATGAGGAACTACATTCTGTTCATTTTGCCAAAAATATCATCACATTGAACCTAATTTGAACCTTCTAATTATTTCTATTTCAAATTTTGATTTTCTTTTTGCTGTAAAGAATTTTGCTGCACTAAATATTTTATTTACTAATAAATTTAATAAGACTGTGCAATATTTAAACACTGGTATATGTGAAAAAGATACTCTTGACCTTCTCATGCAGTAATCATAAATGAGAAAAAATCTTGCATTTGATACACAGCACTGTATGAATCCAGCAAAAATGGTCAATTCTGTAACTGCTTATTGTACATCCTTGAAGGTACATAAGGAACTAGACATTTAAGTTTATCTACCTTCACTAAAATATAAAAGTGAACCATGAAAAATAATTTAATGGTTTCTTTGAAATCGAACTTCAACTCAATTTTAGAACATTTACAGAGTATTGTCAACACCAAAAAATATTTGGGAAACTCATTGTATAGTCATTGTATTGTAGTTAGTTTCCTCAATGAGATTTTAATCTGAACTTGCTAGAAGTTGGTCTCCTGATTTTTTTCCTCCTAATTTATACCATCAGCTTACTCAAATAGCATAATTATATTTGAATCAGAAAACAGAATACTTTTTGCCACAGACATGTAATAGTAAATTTTAGAGCTATGAAAAAAATTTCTTCCTGGCTCAGGCACAGATAAATGGACAAATCACACATTAAGCAAAGTAGTGTTTAATGAACAAGTTCTAAAATGTGCTATTCTCATCCTGTAGTTGAAGGAAAAATATTACTTGCAAAAATAATAGTTCATCTTTAAATATCATTTTTGTCTCTGTATTTAGTTTGAGTAATAGTCCTTGGATTAGAAAATGATAATGACTATGGTCTTAGTTGGCAAGAGAAGAATTTAGACTTAGTTAAGTGATGACTATTAAGCACTTTAGGAATTCGAGAGATAGTATAATGGGTAAGGTGTAGGGTGTATAGAGTACCACCATATTGCCTATTAGGGTTCATTATCTGACAGCCCAATGGTTCCTGAGCACCACTAAGAGTAATCCCAGAGTACAGAGCCAGAAGTAATTCCTGAGCACTGCCAGGTATGACACCTTGCCTCCTACCATAAAAAAGACACCTTAGAATTTAATTCATCACTTACTCAGGCATACAATTAGAATTTCCCAACTGAGAAACTCTTCTCTTGTATAACCAGCTAAATTCTGCTGGCTTTTAGGCCTATATTTTCTGCTTGATGCAGATATCTGGTAATTCTTTCCCAGGTGCCTGCTCTTTGTGTTTTCTACAGACTTTTCATCCTCAGTGGCCACCTGGTTTCTATTCCTTTTGTTTGATTCTAGCTTCCATCTCCCTTGGTTCTGAATAGTTTTGCAGAGATCAGCATATTCTATTTCTTGCTGAATGCTTCCCTTTCTCTGACTTACATTTTGTTGTTTTTGTACTCTCATTTAATCTTTTTTCTTGCCTCTATTCTAATTAACTCCATCGTTGCCTCCTTCATTATGCTTGTAATGAGGTCACGGAGGTGCTCAGAAATTTCTGCTTTTCCCATCTGCTTCAGGGTTCCAATTAGTTTTTTTGGAATTCTAAAGTTTTTTTTTTCTTGATAGAAGCTACCATTGAGGCTATATCTACAATGACCTCTTTTCCTTCATCGGTTTAAGTGAAAACTTTCAAGATTACACAGACTCTCAATGGTGTAAAAGGCATCAATTTCTCTAGCATAGAATTGGAGTTAGAGACAACAGTTGAGCTACTCTGAAAATTTAAATATCTTTTGAAAGAGTGTGAAGTCTGTTCTTCCAGATTGCAAGTCGATGCAGGTGAGAAATTTCAGAAAGACACTTTTATCCACACTTGGACGTGAAGGGTATGTAGCTAACAAAACAAAATGAATTTTAAAGGAAATTTGCAAATAATATATTTTAAAGAAAAAGTTTCTTCACTTTACTATCTTGATACAGAAATTTATTCTCATATAGAATTTTTCCATCGACTATTGTTTAGCTACTGCTATAGTTTAAATGGTACCTCCCACTCCTAGTCTTTTTGTTGAAAGTATAACTGCATAAGAGACTGTCTTCAGACAGTAACTAGAAGGAGATAATTAAGGCTAAACAAGGTCGAAATAGTAGGGCCCTCTGTCACGGAGGCAGGCTTGCCTCCATGGGTAGCAGGAGGGAAACTGGTGACATTGATTGGGAGAAGTTGACACTGGTGAAGAGATCAGTGGAGGAACATTGTATGTCTGAAGCTCAATCATAAATAACCTTTTAATCATAAATAACTGTCTAATTCATGGTGATTAAATTACAAAAAAATAGGGCCCTAATGGACAGGACTGGTCCATTCAAAGGAAAAGAGGTCAGATCTCTCTCTCTCTCTCTCTCTCTCTCTCTCTCTCTCTCTCTCTCACACACACACACACACACACACACATACACACACACACACACACACACAAATCTCCATGAGGACAAAATGTAAAGACAGCAATCTGTAAATCAGGAAGAGAGATCTTGCCTAAAACTTAATTGTAATCCTAGACATTTTAGTTCTCAAATCTGTGAGAAGATAATTTTTGTTGTGCACGTCAACCTGTCTTATAATTTGCTATGATAGCCCAAGCAGAAATTAAAAGTAATTTGGAGATAGGGGTTCCTAAAAAGTGCTCAAGTGACCTTAACAACTAGACTGGTTCAATCGCATGCTAGAATGCTAGGGTGCTTTGCTGCTTGAGGCCAAAAATACAGGGGTAAAGTAATTCTTTTAGAGTGGCACTCATGTACTGTGTACAGAGGACATAAAACATAAAACATTTCCTTTTAAAAATATAGAATTTGGGGCCAGAGTGGTGGCACAGCGGTAGGGCATTTGCCTTGCAAACAGCTGACCTAGGACGGACCGATGTTTGATCCCCCGGTGTCCCATATGGTCCTACAAAATCAGGGGCAATTTTTGAGTGCAGAACCAGGAGTAACCTCTGAGTATCATCGGGTCTGGTCCCCAAACCGAAAACCTGTCTGTCTGTCTGTCTGTCTGTCTGTCTGTCTGTCTGTCTGTCTGTCTATCTATCTATCTATCTATCTATCTATCTATCTATCTATCTATCTATCTATCTATCTATCTATCTATCTATCTATCTATCTATCATCTTTCCAGAGAATTGGAACCTTAAATTGCTATTGAGAATTTAAAGTTGAGTTAACACTTAGAAAACATCTCAGCAAACAACTTACAATGAGTTATCATACTATCTTGGCAAGTGTTGAGAGGCTCCTTCTAGTGTTCCCAATTATCTCCAGAGCCACCAACATGTAGTTTTGGAGAGATCAAATTCAGAGTGTCTCACACGTGAGGTACGCTCTCTACTATTCAGCACATATTACGGAGATTTTTCCTATTCAATGGAGTTAACCTATCTAAGCTTTTGGTATTTTGGAGTTCCTGTCTGATGTTACTTTTAGTTACACTACAATTAATTATTCTGGAAGATATAATAATTCTAAACTATACTTCACTTATATTAATTTAATCCTCTCTTAACATTTTCATAGGTAATAATAAGACTACTTTTTATTTATTTTAGCTACTAAAACAACATTTCCCCAATTTATTATTTATGCACCACAATTTACAACACCTTTAATGGTAGTTTAATGCATATATTGTTCTAATATCAGCCACAACAAAGTGCCACTTCCCATCACCCTGTCCCAAGGACCCCATCTAGCCATTCCCCATGGCTTTTGATTTTATAGTCACCTCTAATATTCTATACCCCAAACCAACATTATTCATAACTAACCAGGGGTGGAAGTCCTAAATGCTTTACATTTGTGAAAAACAAACACAAGATAAATATGTGTGGATAAATTCAAAGGAAGTTATTATAGTGGTGAACAATGAGAAACAACAACAAACAAAACTAACTAGATATAATAGAAAACAGGAAAATAGTTCCTGCATTAGCAACATTAAAGGTAAAAGATGCTAAAGATGCTGGTAATTATAGAGGACACTCAAAGAATACTTAATTTTGTGCCAGGCACTGAACTATGTGTTTTACCAGGATTATCTCTTTGATTTAATCCTAGTAAGAGATTTTGTGAGTAAGAATGCTATCTAAATTTGACTGGAGGGTGATCCAGCTCACCTTCTGAGCAAATTTGGTTATGAAGTTAGTTTTCTATCTGTTCCATCAACACACTGTGTCTTTGCCGACTCAGGCTCTTTGTGTACACATTTTTTTCTGGAATATTTTGTATATTCATTCCTCACTATCACCTAATTCAACATATTTATGCGGGCTCTGCAATTTGTATCAAATAAACATATCCAAGTGTGCCCCACAGTGAAATGTGACATAAGCATGTTAAAGAATAAACTGGTTAGTGGTTTAGTTTGATCTCTGTTCAAATGTCCCCTTTTCAAAGATAATATTTTTGACCTCCACGCCCATATAAAATCCAGTTATTTATTTTTTTATATTAACATAATTTTTATTTTGATCATAGTGGCTTACATATTGTTGACAATAATATTTTAGGTACATATTTACATAAAATCAGGGGGGATTTCCATCACCGGTTTGTCTTCCCTACTCTTCCGTTTTTGTCCTACCTCCCATATCCTCTTCCCTCACCCCCAGGGCTGCTAGAATATGTGGTCCCCTCTGTACCTATCCTATTACTTTGTAGTCTTACACCTGTTTGGTCCTGATGCCTCCCTTATTTCCCCCTCTAATTGGGAGGCAGGAGTAGGTAGTTCAAGTTATGTGATTTTGTTTGAAGAGGAGAAAAGTAATAAACTGGGGTAAAAGTCTAATAAGCCGAAAATAAGCAGAATTCTTCTAGAGGCTCTCGTCATCGGTTTGAGAGACGAAGGAGAAAAAGAAGGTGAAACACTCCACCCCTACGAAATGAAGTGTCAAATATCTATTAAGGAAAATCCAGTTATTTTATGTTCTTTTTTGTTTGTTTTTGGGCCACACCCGGCGATGCTCAGGGGTTACTCCTGGCTGTCTGCTCAGAAATAGCTCCTGGCAGGCACGGGGGACCATATGGGACACCGGGATTCGAACCAACCACCTTTGGTCCTGGATCGGCTGCTTGCAAGGCAAATGCCACTGTGCTATCTCTCCGGGCCCATTTTATGTTCTTTTAATAGTATGTATCATTGTTTCCAGCAGAAATATCAGTTATTAACTTGTATGGATATTTTGTGTTTGTGTGGCTCATTGCCATTCTCTATACGAGACCATGAATTTATGGGGTAAAAATCATGTCTATTCAGTTCTATGATTTTTAGTTCTATACATTTATATATTTCTCCTGATCTTAATCGTTTTCTCCTTTTATTTACAATTTCTCCTATTTTATTTTTAATTAATTAATTAATTAATTAATTTTTTGGTCTTTGGGTCACACCCAGTGATGCTCAGGGGTTTTGCCTCACTATGTGCTCAGAGATTGCTCCTGGCTTGGGGGACCACGTGGGACACTGGGGTATTGAACCATGGTCCGTCCTAGGCTTACTGCTTGCGGCACTGCTCTGGCCCCACAATTTCTCCTCTTTTAAACTTATTTATTTATAGAATACATAACATATGGCTGACATAGTTGATCATAATATATTTGTTTCCAGAAAAATGAGAGCAAAATTATTAAAGAAAAAGAATGGAGAGAAAAAAGAACAGGGGAGAGGAGAGAAGAAAAAAATAAGTACAGAGACAAGCAGATTTGTGAAAATTATTTTTCTCCCTCCAATGAGGTCATTAATTCATTGGCAGAGGGTTTTAGTAAGCTCTTGTTGCTAGATGAGCATTCTGTTATTTTATTTGTTTATGAACATTAAATGACTTCAGCTACACATTGAAATCTAAATTTGTATGTTCCTATGGGAATGACAGTATTAAGCAAATGAGGTTGTCCAGGATTTCCAAGCACTATTACTGATACTGTGACTTTTGTGGAGGGATTTCAGCTGCCAGGCCTCCTAGAAGTGCAAGAAGGTGCTGGGTGTGGGTGTGGGTATGAGTGCTTATACTCACTCAAAAATATCCCAGTGATATCAGCCCAGATACCTGGAGTTAAGCAGATTGGTATCTACAGAAAATCAAAAAGTGGTGAAGCAGGGCTATAGGCAATGTAGCGACATGGATAATGGATACAGAAGGCGTGGTTTTGGTAGGGCAGAGGCTTAGGCCCCCTCTCCTCCTGAGATTGACAGCTTTTAGCTATTCTGCTGGAGTACCCATAATTTTTCATGGCTGAATTAATATCTCTTTTGAGAACAAGTGAGTCTATGGAGCTGGCCTGATGCAGCTGGTTACGTTTAGTTACATCTAGCTGGTTACAGCTAGTTCTCCTTTGATCTGCTTTTGTTTGTGCAATGACCAGGGAGGGTTGTGGTGCTTGCACATCATTAGTTGAGGTGTGAAGCCTCATCCCCCACCCTTTCTCCCTAGGTAACTTGACCTTACCTGCAAGACCCTGCCCATTCCTGGGAGGGGTCTTGGAAAAGGTAGATAAGGCCTTTGACCCAGGGGATTAGGGCTCTGGCTTTCTGGGTGTCTGCCCTTTTGGTCAAAGGGAAGATGGCTGAAAGGAGTTAAGATGCAGGGCTAGCTAAGAATGGCTGTGTTTGAAAGGTTATGATATAGGCCACACACATGTGGTGAATAGGGCATGAATAAAGTTGATACTTCCTGATGCCTGTCTCTGGATGAGTCTGAATCCGCCATTCACCTAAACCTGGGACCCGGCAGCTGAATGGGGATTGCGGAGCCACGTGGCCTGGGATGGGAGAGAAAAATCTCTCCATCCTTCTCCATCCACCTCCATCCTTCACCATCCAGCACCATTCTTAATTATTTAATGCAACAGTGGTGCCCCTACACACCTGGGTGAAATGCTTTCAAAATTGCACATTGGGTAGGAACTACGTGTTTCAAACAGCAGGCTTACTGGTACTGTGCTTGGTGCATAGAAGTGGCATGAGGTATTAAATTCATAGCCTCCAGCTTGCTAGCTGTGCACTCTATGCCAGTGAGACATTACCTAAATCCCCTACGTTTTTTACTCTTATTTTTGTTCTTTCTAGCATTCAGCAAAGCATGACAGAAGGTATTTAATTAATATTGTTTATATAGATTGTGTGGTTTGAGACTTACACTTTCCCTTATTTACTTTTGAGAAGCCACCAGTTTACAATGCATCTCTCACTACCCCTATGTCATCCCTTCACAGCTTGTAGAGTGAACATGAACCCCTCCAAACCTTACAGCATTCAGGGTTATTCTTTTTCTTAATGAACACAGACATCAGGCTCCTGTGCTCCTGTGACTTCCAACTTCCATCTGCCTCCAAATTCACTCTGCACTCTGTTACTAACACTGTTCCAGTGAGAACAAAGCCTTTAACATTTATAGAATAATAATCAAACTCAGACGTGTTCCTTTGAATTGACCATTATTAAGTTAAAAACCCTGAGCATTTATTTTTGAGACAAAAGTATAAAAAGTGGTTAAAGACTGGACATTTTTAGTGAAGATAAGGGTTTAGTCTTGCATTTTAAGGCATGCTATTAAAATAACAGACTAAAATATGGTTGTTAATCTAGAGTTTATCGTTTTAGGAGGTAGTAAAAGTTGGTTTCAAAGACATGGTAGATAACCTACTTCACCCCATTTCTCTACTTGGGTAGAATTTATTTTATTTTTTTATTTTAGGCAGTACCTGGCAGTGCTCAGAGACAAATTCTGCCTTGATGCTTAGGGATCCTCCCAGAGATGATTGGGGGACCATGTAGTGCTGATTGAACTGGGGATACTGCATGCAAAACACATGTTCTAGTATTTTTATTTTATTTTATTTTTTATGTTCTAGTACTTTTAGTTGTGTTCTAAACTCTCTGCTTTAAAGAAATTTAAAAAAGGAAAAAGGGAAGGAAGAAATATTGAATTGGTTGTCAGAAAAAAAAAACAAACTATTAAGTTGAATCTTTCTTAGGATCGAAAACAATTCTTAGAATTCTATGTATCTGTATGTAAAATAATGAAAAAATATAATTATTTTATTTAATTTCTGTTTAAATTTATTTTGTGATTTGTAACCTACAATGTATTTTCTAAGGAACTCTAAAGTTACATATAACTATTATGTGCCAAAGCCTGACAAAATGTCTTTATTATGAATTTTTAGTTTAAGCCAATGAAAACCCTATCAGGATGATATTGAACAGATTAATAAAAAAATTGCTGTAAGTCATAAGACTTGTATTATGTTAAGAGAAAGATCTGAGATTTGAACTCCAAGCTTAATTTTGACCAACTATTCTTTTCTGTCTTTTGTGGGGGGAGGAGAAAGGACTTTTTTGGGTCACATCCATTGGTACTTAGGGGCTACTCCTGATTCTGTGCACAGGGGTCATTCTCACTGGTGCTTAGAGACTGTTATGCCAAGAAGAGAGTTGGTGTAGAGAGCATGGGAGGTAAACACCCATGCAGTATCTTTCTGGCTATGTTCTTCCATTTTTAAATAAGATCTCCTCAAAGGCTTTCCAGATTTCCTGAGACTGCTGAAGTAATTTCTTCCTTTGCTATTTGTGTTAATTATTTCAATACATGTTGAATAAGCATTTGTTATATACCTATGATTATTATAGTATTAGGGCAACACAGTGGTAAAAAGATCCTAATTCTCAGGCAATTCTCTTAGAAGAAAAAATAGGATATTCTCAAATTAGCAAATAAAAATTTTTGAGAACTCTACAGCTTGACATGTAGGTTATGAATTAATGTCAGTTATCTAATGGTGACTAATTATTGATGCCTTACACTGCATATTAAATAATACATTGCTAAAGCTCCTCTGAGGTGGAAATATGAAGCTAAGACTTGAGTGACAAAAGTCATTCTAGCTGCCAAACAAGTTTTTACAAAGTCCCTGAGCCTAAAACCAGTGTTGTTGACATTGACTCTTTAGCAATTTAATTTTTAAGTTTAATTGTTATTATCTCATGCTTATAATACTGATGGTTCTAGTTGTATATGTTTTTGACTTTATTTGATAGAGGAACATAAGGTCCCTGACTCCCTTATGGATGAACACAAAAATATATATAATATTTCACAGTTCTAACCCTTACAAATGAGAAATATTATCCAAATTCATAAAACATTAAACCAAGTGTAAAGGACAATTTACCTGAGATCACATAGTTAGAAAATCAGACGTCAGGGATCCTCAGACTTTTTAAACAGGGGGCCAGTTCACTGTCTCTCAGACTGTTGGAGAGCTGGACTAGTTTTTTTTTTTTTTTTTTTTTTAATATAATTTTTATTTTGATCATAGTGTCTTACATATTGTTGACAATAACATTTTAGGTACATATTTACATAAATCAGGGGGGATTCCCATCCCCAAATTGTCCTCCCTACCCCTCCGTTGTTGTCCTACCTCCCATTTCCTCTTCCCTCACCCCCAGGGCGGCTAGAATATGTGGTCCCCTCTGTATCCAACCCACTACTTAGTAGTCTTGCACCTGTTTTGGTCTTGATGCCTCCCTTATCTCCCCCTCTAACTGTAGGCAGGACTAGCTAGTTCAAGTTGCGTGGTTTTTGCCTGAGAAGGAGAAGATAAATAAACTGGGGTAAGAGTCTAATACTCCCAAAATGGGTGGAATCCTTCTAGAGGCTTCTCATCATCGATTTGGGAGATGAAGGAGAGAAAGAAGGTGAAACACTCCACCAGTACCAAAAAAAGTGTCAATTATCCAGTGAGGACTCCAGCTATATCGATAAGCACCACAAAAAAACAGCCGAAAAAACAAAGCAAAACAGACAGACAAACAAACAAACAAAAAACAGAACAAAAACAAGCAAACAAACCAAAAACACGCCATGGTCTTGAAGAATAAGAAACATGGCATAGCACATAACGAGGGAAAAGAAAAGAATAAAAAAAAATAAGTATAATTGGGGACGACGATTTTCAATAATCACACCCAAACAGAGAAATCGAACCAAAATAGATAGGTAAATAAAAATAATAATAACAATATAAATGAAGGTAAAAGATATATATGTATATATACACACACACATATATATACATATATATAAAATACTAAGTTTTTGTGCTTTTTGTATTTTGGTTTTTTCCCCTCCTGCCCTGGCACAGTAAATATTGGGGTCATTCGAAAGGAATTCACATGGCCTAAGAAAATATGGGGTTTCTCCGTCCTTGAGTATACTGTCATGGGATCAGCTCCAGACTTTGCTCAGGATCATTTATTCTCCTGGTGGTGTTTTTTGGCGTGTGGAAGACTTCTGTTCTGTCCCAGGGTGATACACTCAGAGCTCTGTGTTTAGAGGACCTCAGGATCTGTGCAGATACTGAGGTAGGACTTATGGTGAGGTCAGTCTTTGTGGTTCTAGAGGTTCTGTTACCTCAGTGTCGTTTTAGTCCATCTTCTGTGGTTGGTGACCTTGGTCTTTGCACTGAACCTAGGATGGCACCTAGGTTAGCGTCTTTCTTTGTGCTTCCAGAAGGCCCATTCTGTTGCAGTTGTCTCTGTCAGACCTTTGGGACTGGGGATCATGCCTTATTGTGCAAGTCATAGTTCAAACCCTAAACTAGGGCTTTTTATATTGGTCCCAAGATGTATACTGTCTGGTCGTGGTTCTAGTAGCCAGTCATCTGTAAGTCACGATCTGGCTTTTGGACCTACCAAAGGGTGCCGAGTCCTTCTGGTTTTGTCTTGTCGTTAGCTGGTAAGGTAGGCTAATCTGCTCTAAGGTCAAGTTGTTCACATTTTCCTCTTTGTCAGGATATCATGTTAGAGCTGGTCCTTGTTGTTGACCCCGCAGTATTAAGGCTGTTCCGGATGGAGTTTGTTTCCTGTAGCTGTTGTGAAGAGCTGTGCCGATTCTATGTCTGGGATCCAGGGTTCAAGGCTGGATGAATGGCATCTAATCATCTGAGGTCTAAGTGATTCCACATGACATATTTTCAAGGTAGGAGATACCCCTGTATTGTAAACAACTATGAGTTCCCATCTCTAGTAGATAAGAGCTCTTTTTTTTATATGTAAGGTTTCCCCATTATTTAGTGTGTCTTTGCAGGGGGAGGTGGAGCCACATTGTATTGTCGGTGTGGTTGGGGGTGGACAGAGGGGATAACAGACACAGGTCACATACCCAAAAATGATAAAAAAATATATATATAATAATAATAATAATAAAAATAAAATAAAATAAATAAAAACGTATGTGCTCACAAATGTATATATAGGACCAACATTTAAAAAATAAATAAATAAATTTAAGAGGAAAAAAAAAAAAAGAACAAAAATGAGTTAGCGAAGTTTTTAAAGGACCAAAGTGGTGCAAAAGACTACCTTACATTTGGGGGAGAACAGATAACGAAGTGGTGTATTACAGGTCTTATGCCTATGTTGGAAGTACAGTTTTTCCCATTGTCTTTTGGGTTTTTCTTGTGATGTGTGGGTTCCCAGGCATCTTCCTATCACACCCCCTGACCTTCTTCAGGTTGGTAAAAATTTGCGGCAGGGAGGTCTTGGAAGAGTCCTTGCATTGGGGATACTTTTGGACCTAGGTCCGGTTTCAAGAAACAGTCCATGTTAGGGGGAGTTGGTAGGGAGGGCCTCACAGCATGAGTCCGCAGGGGAGTTGGCTGTCTTTTCTTGCCCGGGACGAGGTGTGGGTTTGACTGGGTGTCCCTTCTCTTGGGTGCTGGGTACTGGTTCGTTGGGGTAGGAGGTCGATCTTGTTGCCTAATAGATTAAGGACTGAGGGTGAAGTGTTTTAATATAGAGGGAGGTGTGGATGGGATTGAGGGGTGGAGGGATAGTTCCAGAGGGGGGAAAGGGTAAGGTGTATGGAAGGGGTAGGGAGGGAGAAAAGAGAAAAATACATTAGAAAGAAAGGGAGAAGAGAAAGGATAGAAAGTAAAGAAAACAATAGAAAAGAAAAAAATAACTAAGAAAGTGGTGAGAAGAGAGAAAATAGCAAGGGAATGCTGGTTTGCTTGAATGTGTTCAGTGAATAGAGCATGTAGTTTGGGTCTGTACGTCGCTGTTACTGCTTCGGTGGTCTGACTGGTCACGTGCTTGAAACCCTAAAAGAAGGTAAACCTAGGGATAAAGTGTATGTTAAAGAGTTTTCTCAGGGCCAACTCGTAGTGCAAACTGGGTATGGTATCTCGTGTGGTATCCCGAGTTGCCATCTTAGCTTGTCCGCCCTTTGTATCCAAGAACGCCTGTGGACAGAAAAGCTGAGAGGTTATTTTAAATATAGTAAGATAGAGGCATTAATACGTAGTTTTATGGGATGTTTCCATTGGAGCCAGTGGTTTGCCTTGGTATTCTTTACCTGTGTTCCTGTATACAATCTCTACATGATTATTATGGGCCATTATTGTAGAAGGTTAATTACGTACCTGTTCTCTCTATGCTGCTGTTCTGGTGTTGCTGTTTTCTTTGTGGTATAATGTGCAGTCGCGAGTTTGTGTTGTTCCTTTTTCATGTGTTTTGGGCACTGTTCCGAGGTATATGTTGACTATTACAGTGGTTGGAGTTTCTACCCTGTTAGACCCTGTTATTTGATTGTTAAGTATTAGTTGTGATTGAGATGTATGTTCTATGTGCTTCAGAATAGTGCTACCATTCTGTGTTTATCTTTTGTCTTCTGACTTACTTCGTTTAACATAACATGATCTAAGTCCATCCACGTTGCTGCAAAATCTGTGATTGTATCATTTCTGACTGCCATGTAATATTCCATTGTGTATAGATACCACATCTTAATGATCCATTCATCTGTTGTTGGACATCGCGGTTGGTTCCAAGATTTGGCTATTATACTGAGTGCTGCGATAAATAGTGGGGTGCACACGTATTTTGGAATGAATGTTCTTCCAACTTGGGGGTATATACCTAGGAGTGCAATTGCTGGGTCAAAAGGGAGCTCAATTCTGAGTTCTTTGAGTACTCTCCAGACTGTTCTCCATAGATGTTGGACTAGGGGGCATTCCCACCAGCAGTGGATGAGAGTTCCCTTCATACCGCATCCACGCCAACAAAGATTGTTCTCAGTATTTTTGATGTGAGCCATCCTCACTGGTGTAAGGTGGTATCTCATTGTTGTCTTGATTTGGATCTCTCTGATGATGAGTGAAGGTGAGCATGTTTTCATGTGTTTGTTAGCCATCCTTCTGTCATCCTCAGAGAAGTGTCTATTCATTTCTTCTCCCCATTTTTTTATGGCTTTGTTTGGTTTTGAGGGGCTCAGTTTTCTGAGTGCTTTGTAAGTTCTAGATATCAGCCCTTTATCTGATATGTCTAGTGAAAAGATTTTTTCCCATTCTGTTAACTGTCTTCTTGCATTAAGTAAGGTTTCTTTTGCCATGCAGAAGCTTTTTAGTTTGATGTAGTCCCATTTGTTTATGTTTGCTGCTAAGGTTCTTGCCATTGGTGCTCCATTCTCAAAGACCTTTTTGATATATAGGTCTTCGAGTGTTCTCCCTATTTTATTCTCAATAAACTTTATAGATTCGGGTCTGATTTCAAGGTCTTTGATCCATTTTGAGTTGACTTTTGTATAAGGAGTGAGGTATGGGTTGATTTTCACTTTCGTACATGTGGTTTTCCAGTTGTGCCAACACCATTTGTTGAATAGGCTTTCTTTGTTCCATTTCAGATTCTTGCCTCTTTTATCAAATATTAGTTGGCTGTATATCTGGGGGTTTATGTCTGGGAATTCTGTCCTGACCCACTGGTCTGAAGTCCTGTCTCTGTTCCAGTACCATGCTGTTTTGATTACTATGGCTTTATAGTATAGTTTCAAGTTAGGTAAGGAGATTCCACCCAGCTTCTTGTTTTTCAGTATGTGTTTGGCTATCCTGGGTCTTTTGTGGTTCCAGATGAATTTTGTTAATGATTGTTCTAATTCTTTAAAGAATTGTGTCTGGATTTGGATAGGGATTGCATTAAATCTATATAGGAGTTTGGGTAGTATAGTCATTTTGATTATGTTAATTCTACCTATCCATGAGCATGGGATGTTCTTCCATTTCTTTAGATCGTCTTCAATTTCTTTCTGGAGTGTTTTGAAGTTTTCCTGGTATAGGTCTTTCACTTCTCTTGTAAGGTTGATTCCTAGATACCTGATATTTTTTGATACTATCTTAAATGGAATTGTATTTTTAATCTCTCTCTCCTCAACTTCATTTTTGTATATAGAAACGCTACTGTCTTTTGTGTATTGACTTTGTATCCAGCCACTTTGCTGTATTGGCTGATTGTTTCTAGGAGTTTTACTGTGGACTCTTTAGGGTTTTTAATGTATATCATCATATCGTCGGCAAATAGAGATAGCTTGTGTTCCTCTTTCCCTATTTGAATTCCTTTGATTCCCTTCTCTTGTCGGATTGCTATTGCTAGGACTTCTAAGGTTATATTGAATAAGAGTGGAGAGAGTGGACAGCCTTGTCTAGTTCCTGACCTTAGTGGGAATGCTTCTAGTTTCTCGCCATTAAGTATAATGTTGGCTGTTGGCTTTTCATATATAGCTGTAACTATCTTGAAGAAAGTTCCTTCTAACCCTATTTTTCTGAGTGTCTTTAACATGAAAGGATGTTGGATTTTTGTCAAATGCCTTCTCTGCATCGATTGATATGATCATGTGGTTTTTGTCTTTCGTGTTGTTGATGTGATGTATCAAATTGATTGATTTGCGTATGTTGAACCAACCTTGCATTCCTGGTATGAATCCCACTTGGTCGTGATGTATGATCTTTTTGATGAAGTGCTGAATTCGGTTTGCTAAGATTTTGTTAAGTATCTTTGCATCTAAGTTCATTAGTGAGATTGGTCTGTAGTTTTCTTTTTTGGTGGTGTCTTTGCCTTCTTTGGGAATGAGTGTGATATTAGCCTCATAAAAAGAGTTGGGGAGGATTCCTGTTTTTTCTATGGTTTGGAAAAGCCTATGGAAAAGTGGTAGTAAGTCTTCTTGAAATGTTTGATAGAATTCACTTGTAAATCCATCTGGGCCTGGGCTTTTGTTCTTAGGGAGTTTTTTAATTACGTCTTCAATTTCCTCTGAGGTGATTGGTCTGTTTAGGCTTTCTAGATCTTCCTTTTCCAGTCTTGGAAGAGGGTGTTTGTCTAAGAATCTGTCGATTTCTACTGGATTCTCTAGCCTAGTTGAGTATAGTTGTTCATAGTATGATCTCATGATATGTTGTATTTCTTGGGGTTCTGTTGTAATCTCTCCCCTTTCATTTGTGATCCTGTTGATTTGGGTGTTTTCCCTCTTTTTTTTGGTGAGTTTTGCCAATGGTTTGTCTATCTTGTTTATTTTTTCGAAAAACCAACTCCTGGTCTCATTGATTTTTTGTATTGTTTTCTTGGTTTCGATGTTGTTTATTTCTGCTCTGGTTTTTATTATTTCTTGCCTTCTGGTTGTGGTTGGATTTCTCTGTTGCTGTTGTTCCAATTCTTTGAGGTGATCTTTTAAACTGTTGGTTTTGTTATTTTCCTGTTTCTTGACATAGGCCTCTATTGCTATGAGTTTCCCCCTAATTACTGCTTTTGCTGTGTCCCATAAATTTTGACATGTTGTCTCTTCATTGTCATTTGTCTCAAGGAATCTTTTTATTTCTTCCTTGAGTTGATCTTTGATCCAGCTGTTGTTGAGCAGGATGTTGTTTAATCTCCAGGTACTAGTTTTTCTCCATTGCTTCTTCTTGACATCAATTTTAACCTCTGTTGCATAGTGATCTGAAAGGGTACTTCTTATGATCCTTACCTTTGTGGTCTTATATAGGTTGGCTTTGTATCCTAATACATGGTCTATTCTGGAGAAGGTTCCATGTGGGTTTGAGAAGAATGTGTATTCTGCTTTCTGGGATGGAGGGCTCTATATAAATCTATTAGCCCTAAATCTTCTAATTTTTCATTTAGAGCTCTTATTTCTTTGTTATTTTTCTGTTTGGTGGATCTGTCCAGTGGTGATAGTGGAGTATTGAGGTCCCCTACTATTATCACATTTCCCTTCATGTGTTTCTCCAGGTTTGCCAGTAGTTGCCCCACATATTTTGCTGACTCTACATTAGGTGCATAGATATTGATCAGGGTTAGTGTTTCTTGATCTAATGTTCCCCTGATCAGTAAGTAGTGTCCCTCTTTGTCTCTGATCACTTTCTTGAGGTTGAATACAATTTGGTCTGATATAAGAATGGCTGTCCCTGCTCTTTTTTGTTTTCCATTGGCCTGAATAATTACTTTCCATCCTTTTATTCTAAGCCTGTGCTTATCCTGTAGCTGTAGGTGTGTTTCTTGCAGACAGCAGAAGTCCGGTTTATTTTTCCTAACCCAGTTCTCTACTATGTGTCTTTTAAATGGAGAGTTTAGTCCGTTCACATTTAGGGAAATTATTGATAGAGAGGACTGTTGTGCAGTTGTATTGTGTGCAGTGGTTGTTGTTACAATCGGGGGTTTGGATTGTGTAATTCATCTCTGAGTAAGTCGCTTAGGATCGGCTTAGTTTGCACAAATAGTTCAAGTTCGTTCATGTTTGAGAATGTTTTTAGTCTGCCCTCCCATATGAATGATAGTTTTGCTGGGTATTGGACCCTGGGTTGGAAGTTTCTTTCATTCAGTCGTGTAAATATGTCATTCCACTGTCTTCTTGCTTGAATTATTTCAAATGGAAGATCCGGTTTGATTCTTATGTCCTTTCCTTTGTACTTGAGGTTTTTTTTCTCCCTTATTGCTTTTAGGAGTTCCTCTTTCTCTTTGTTTTTTGCCATTTGGATTATTATGTGTCTTGGTGTGGGTTTATTAGGGTCTATTTTATTAGGGACTCTCTTGACTTCCTGGATTTGTCCTGAAGTGTCTTTCCAGAGTGTGGGGAAGTTCTCTGTGATTATATCCCTGACTACCTGTTCTGCCCCCTTCCCTATTTCCTCCCCTTCTGGTATACCCACAATTCTTAGATTGTTTCTTTTGTCTTTGTTCATTAGATATTGGATTTTTCCTTCCAGTGCTTTGCCTTTTATTTCTTTGTTGGTTTCTTGATCTTTTTTTGATTGTAGTTTTCCTTCGAGTTCTTCGATGTGCTTCTCCAACTCTGTGTTTCTGCTCATAAGACTTGCTACTTTGTCTTTTAAGTCCTTCACTTCTTTTTGTATGGAATCTCTCATGTTCTTTGACATTTCTTCTTTAATTTGGCTGATTCGTTCGTCCATGGATTTCTTATACTCGGTTGCTAGGGTTTCTTTCAATTCTTTTATTAATTCTTGCATTTCCTTCCTGATGACAGCTTTTAGGTCTTCTTCCCGTGGATCTGTGCGTTTTGGTGGACTTGGAAATTTGATAGGGTTTGTCATGGTGTCTCCAGTTATTAGCGATTTCCTTGCTTTACGCATTGTTCTTTGTATTTAATGGTGTATTTTGGAGTGCTGTGGCTTCTAATTTTGGCCTGCTTTGACCCCTTCCTGAAGGTGTTTCTAGAGGGGCCTGTTGGGTGAGTTTGTTGAGCCTAGCCCTTTCTCCTCCCCTTTGCTACCTAGAGTTCAGCCTTCCTGCTGTGGGTCTTTTCCCTTTTCTGCTCCTTATTTCTGTCAGCGGTGCAGTTCCACTCCTGGCCACAATGGTTACTGGCGCTGTTGAGCCTAGCTCTCAATCCCCCCTCCTTTCTCTGGGAGTCAATGGATTTCCGCCCCCTCCAAACCTCCCTTGAAGAAGTTCCCTCAGTCTACCCTTTCAGGCTCTGCCCTCACCCTTGGGGAGTCCCTGATCCGCTCCAGGGCCCAAGGGGGTGGATTGCTCTAGGTCACCTGAGAGTCCAGATAGCTGGCCCTATCTCCCCCGACTATTCCGGTTGCTCAACTTGCCTTTCCAGGCGCCCACCCGGGGGAAGGGACTCACTGGGGGGGGGGGGAGTCGGTCCTGACGACAAGGAAACAAAGTCTCACCCAAGCAGCACAGGAAACAAAGTCTCCCCCAGGCCGCACAAGGGAGCAAAATCTCACCCAAGCCGCACAGAAAACCCTGTCTCCCCCGAGCCGCACAAGGGAGCAAAACTCTCACCCAAGCCGCACAGGGAACCAAGTTTCCCCCAAGCCGCACAAGGGAGCAAAACTCTCACCCAAGCCGCACAGAAAGCCCTGTCTCCCCCGAGCCGCACAAGGGAGCAAAACTCTCACCCAAGCTGCACAGGGAACCAAGTTTCCCCCAAGCCGCACAAGGGAGCAAAACACTCACCCAAGCCGCACAGAAAACCCTGTCTCCCCTGAGCCGCACAAGGGAGCAAAACTCTCACCCAAGCCGCACAGAAAACCCTGTCTCCCCCGAGCCGCACAAGGGAGCAAAACTCTCACCCAAGCCGCACAGGGAACCAAGTTTCCACCAAGCCGCACAAGGAGCAAAACTCTCACCCAAGCCGCACAGAAAACCCTGTCTCCCCCGAGCCGCACAAGGGAGCAAAACTCTCACCCAAGCTGCACAGGGAACCAAGTTTCCCCCAAGCCGCACAAGGGAGCAAAACACTCACCCAAGCCGCACAGAAAACCCTGTCTCCCCCGAGCCGCACAAGGGAGCAAAACTCTCACCCAAGCCGCACAGAAAACCCTGTCTCCCCCGAGCCGCACAAGGGAGCAAAACTCTCACCCAAGCCGCACAGGGAACCAAGTTTCCCCCAAGCCGCACAAGGGGGCAAAACTCACACCCAAGCCGCACAGAAAACCCTGTCTCCCCCGAGCCGCACAGGGAGCAAAACTGGACTAGTTTTAAAAAAAAAAAACTATGAACAATTTCCTGTGCACACTTCATGTAACTTATTTTGAAGTAAAAACCAAAATGGAAACATAAAATATTTAAAATGAGGAACAAGTAAACTTAAATCAATGAACATACCAGTATTTCAATGGGAACTATGGGCCTGCTTTTGGTGGGTCATAGTTTGAGGACCTCTGCCCAAGACTGAGAGGAGGAGTTGAGCTATAGAGAAAAGGAGGTGAGTTGGAGTTGCAGCACACATCCTACACAACTGCATTGTGGGCCTGGGAGGAGTATGTGACTAAGAAAGACAGGCAGCAGTGCCCAAAATACCTGACTGGTTGGAGGTCCATATGAGAATCCCTGGTTAAGATGCATAGCTGATGCTGTTGATTTTTAATATATTTTAGGTTTAAACTGTACAAATAAAAATAAACATTTTGTTCTGTTTTTTAAATTAATATCTTTATTTAAACATCTTGATTACAAATATTATTGTAGTTGTGTCCCTTCACCGGTGCAACATTCCCACCACCAATGTCCCAAATCTCCCTCCTTCCCACCCCACTACCACCTGTACTCTAGGCTTTCTATTTCCCTCATTCATTCATTTTGTTATGATAGTTCTCAATGTAGTTATTGCAGCCTAAACTGTTTACTGTCAAACTTCCATCTATGACATACCTCCCTATCACATACTTCTATCACATAACGTTTTTTGAATTTCAGATTCTATTACATCATTTTAATGGACAGCTCTTCTTCCTGACTTATCAGTCACGATAAGTTTAAGGAGTAATTTCCTGGTTTCTACCAGTGAACAGTATACTCAGTAAAAAAAAATTAGCTGATTTTTTAATCACCATTTTTTAAGTGCTAAATATCTTAACTATATGTAGGAAAGTGTTAAATTTTCCTGAGAAGTCAATTTTTGCTCCCCAGTAAAGGGAAAATCCTCACATTCTGAAAGAATAGGCTGTTTAACTATTCCCTTCCTCTTCCCTTATCAGATGCCTTTCATCTATCTCCTCTCTCTCACATACTGGCCTTTTAAGATGATATTTCCTGGAAACACAGGAAAAGAACAAAAGTTAGTTAAACACAAGTCTTTAATGAGCACTGTGGCCTTGTCTATTGCTATCTCTCTGGTCCCGACTCGTAATTCTTACCTTTTTGTTTCATTCAAATCAAAATTTTATCAAATTTTGTTTTGTCTTATAGTAATATTCCTATTACATTATTTTAAAGCAAAACTTTTTTTCAGTAAGGTAATTTATTTTTCAAAGATTTTTAAATTATAAAGTAAGGTTCACTTGAAACTCTTCTGCAGAAATGATGGCTGGTGCATAGAAAGAAAATATTCAAGATTTTAGCAGTCTTCAAAACAATTTCTGTGCACATTTTTTAATTGTAAAAAACTAAACCCTCCTAAAGTATAATGTTTCAAAATAATTCATTTAATAAAATTTGTCATTCTTCTACCTTCACTGATCCTAAACTCAGTTAATTTTTTCCCCTCAGCATTCCTGTTCTTATTCAATTTCTTAAGTTTTCAAATGAATAACTAATTTAGAGAGTTAGTGAAAACAAGTAAAAAAATGCCAATAAGCCTATTTGGACAGAAAAAATTATGGAATATAATGAATTATGGATATTGGGACTACAGTGATAGTCAGTAGTAGAGTGCTTTCCTTGCATGTGCTCAACATAGGTTTGATAACCAGAGTCCTATGTGATTCCCTGAGCCCAACCAGCTATACTTCTTGAACATAAATCAAGGAGCAAGCCTTTAGTACTGTAGAAAGAGAAAAAAAAAAAGAAAGAAAGAAGAAAGAAGGAAAGAGAAAAAGAACAAAATAAGAGTAAAGAGAGGAAAGAAGAAAGAAAGTAAAAAGAAAGAATGAACTAACTAAAATAGTGAGAGCTGGAGATGAAGCAATAGTATGTGGTAAACTTGGCACCATAGTGAGTCACAGATAACTGATGGTTTAGAAAAATTACATTTTCATAATGAAAATTACTTTTCATTAAAAAAATGGCAATGCTGTGGTGCTTTGCAGGTTTTTTTATTTGTTCATTCTTGTTTTGTTTTATTTTGGGTTTGATTTTTCTTGTATTAATTTTATCTTTTCCTTCCTTTTTTCCTTTTTTTCTTCTTAAAATGAGATTTATAGTCTTTAGAAGGACCCCTCCCATTTTGTTGTTTGTGTTTTGCTCTATTGAATTTTTTGCTCCCCCTTTTCTCTTTTCTTTTCTCTTTTTTCTTTTTATTTTTTACCCTTTTTTTCTTTTTTCCTTTTTTCCTTTTACCTTAAAACAGAAATACATAACTTGAACTATCTTGTTCTGCCTCTCAAATAGAGGGGGAAATAATGGAGGGCACCAAGACCAAACAGTCGTATGAACATTGAGTAGAAATAAAAAATGATCAGACTTGAACACCAAATCCAAAGCCAAATACAACAGAAATGATACCCAATCTACACAGAAGGGACCGATTGTACTAGCAGCCCAGGAGGCAAAGGAAGGGCAATATGCGATGCAGGCTGGGAACAGGGGTGGAGGGAGGACATCATTGGTGGTGGGAATGCCCCTGATTCAATGTCTCTATGTACCTGAAATACTACTGTGAATTATTTGTAAACCACTTTGGTCAAAATAAAAATTATTAATAATAAAAAAATGGCAATTAAGATCACCCATTTCATGGGAACAATGATGCAGCATCACTAGTTTTTCAAGCATATTGTTAATATAGGTAATAATATTGGCAATAATAATAAACTTTTCTTAGGATAGACTTTGCTCTAGTCAAGGAATCCAGCTACCCAATTGCCTAAGTATATCTTGTTTAGGATAGCATTAATGGTCTAAGATTGAGTCACTAAATTTCAGATGAAAGGAAACTTCTAAAAGTTTGTGGGCCACACCAAGCTGTGCTCAGAGATTACTCCTAACACTGTGCTCATGAACTGACCACTCCTAGCAAGTTGTGAACCATGTGAAGTGCCAGGGATTGAACCTGGATTGGCTACATACAAGGCAAACATGTTTTACTCATTGTACCAGTACTCCAGTTCCGTATTTCAAATTGAAGAAAGAACATTTTAATGCATTAAATTGGATGTGATCAATAGTTTGAAAGCTTTGCAGTCTGTTTTAGTCTTTTCAACTTTTTTTTTTATTTTTCTCTATTTAGTCTTGCATGAAGATATATTGTAAGAGTAAGTAAAAAACCATATAACTATATGGAACCAAAAAGATAGCACAACAGGTGAAGCACATGCCTTATACCCCATGTAGACACCCAAGTTCCACTGAGTGAACTCTAACTACAAAGCCAAGAGTAATTTCTGAGCACCACTTGGTGTGGCCACCTAACCAAAAATAAAAACAGAAAAAACTACTATTTTATCATTATTATTTTTTTTTACCAAGTACAATGTTAGAATTATCAAAAGAATTATCCAAAGTTTGATCCTAACACAATAGATGTGAACAAAGTTTCATCGAAAGTTGGTTTACTACTGCCATTTATTAACATCAGGGTTTAACTCAAAGTGAGCTTAATTACATTTTTTGGATCACACTCGATGACGCTCAAGGGTTACTGCTGGCTATGTGCTCAGAAATTGCTCCTTGCTCGAGGGACCATATGGGACACCAGGGATTGAACCGAAGTCCATCCTGGGTCAGCTGTGTTCAAGGCAAATGCCATACCACTGTGCTATCACTCTGGCCCCATTAACTATGTATTTAAGAAAAAAATTTTTTTTTGTTTTTTTGGGCCACACTTGTTTGATGCTCAGGGGTTACTCCTGGCTAAGTGCTCAGAAATTGCCCCTGGCTTGGGGAAACCATATGGAATGCTGGGAGATAGAACTGCGGTCTTTCCTTGGCTAGCGCTTGCAAAGCAGACACCTTACCTCTAGCGCCACCTCGCCAGCCCCTAAAAATGTTTTTTGATTTTTTTTTGTTTTGTTTTGTTGTTTCTGGGCCACACCTCATAGTGCTCAGGACTTACTCCTGGCTCTGTGCTCAGGGAAATATTCTGGTGGTGGTTGGGGGACCATTTAAATTGCCAGGGATTAAATTATAGTTGAAAGACAAGCACCTTATCCACTGTATCCTCTCTCTGTCCCTGGATTAAACTACTTTTAAAAGTATATGCTATACAAAAATATGTGGTATAATCTGACATGTCATCATCCTAACGTTTTGGTTCCCAGAAATGAAACTCTCTACCATAGGATAGGAAGAATAAATGAGAGCAAAAGAAGACACAATAATCAACCTGTCAAAGAATTGGGTTGCAGATGGCACAAAAAATAAAACTTAACTCCAATTGCGTAATTAGAGAAGAAGCTGAAAATGGTGTCTTTGAAGGAGGGTAACCATATAATTTATTGGAGGCTTTGAAAGTGGACAGAATAGTACAAATAATTGTACTAGTTAAGTAGATGTAAACTAGAAGTTTTCTAGGAAACTGGATTCCAAGAAGTCAAGTAATTTTTTCTTTATAAAATTGCTTTTATCTAAATAGAAGACAACATAACAGGATTTTATCTTTAGGGCTGCAACTGGCATCTTTTAAAGGTGTTAGCAGTCTTAAAATATTGCTAAGGGACTTTGCCCTGCTAGAACACAGCATACCTCTGATACTGCTGTGCAGAATTTCAGCTGCCAGCTCTGAAGACTTGGCATCTGAGAGGGTTCCTCCATGTCCTGCTCTCACTTCAGGTTTGCCAACCCTGAAGATTTTCAGGGCCAGAGCACGTATGAAAATATGTGAAAATATGATTTTTATTATTTTACAAGTTAAGGTAAAATGCATGTGGCAGAAACTTTCTGTTTAAATACTTCAAAATATATAATGTAGTTGTTTTTTAGTATAAAATCTCCATGATCTAGTTTCAAAGTATTTTCCTTACCAAAGAGAAATCTCAAACTGAGGAGTCAGTCCCCATTGCCCTCACTCCTAGCCTCTGGGAATCATGAAACAGTTTTATGTAACTATATATATTTTCCTATTTCAAATATGTCATGTGAATGAAGTGAACAATTTTTACCTTGTCTTGCATAATATGTTTAGCATCATTTTATGATCATCCTGTTATAGCATTATTGATGCTTGATTAACTTTCATGAATTGAATGTATTCTATGAACAGACATATCATACTTGGTATATATATTCCTCTGATGATGGACATTTGGGCTGTTTTCAGCTTCTGACTAATTTCAATAATGCTCTTATTCGTGTACCAGTTTTTGTTTGAACATATATTTTCAATTTTAAGGGGAGATCCTTGGAGAGGATTTCCCATACCATTACATAATATGGGAAATTCTATCTTCAACTTTTTTTTTAAGGAACTATGGAATTCATTTTATAGGCAGGACAATTGTAAGTGTAGGTAACTCAGGCACAGTTAAGTGAGACTATGTATGTCTGGTACTGTTTTCTCAATAGATTGAGGCACTAGAATGTCTTTTATTTTTCAACTAGAAGCATTCAAGAAGAAAACTAGTATCTAACCACTTCCTTCACTCAGTAAGGCTAAACAGGGAACTTTTTAGTTAAAAATTTTATTTTGATCCTACAGGTTTCTGGGTGCCACTTAGTCATTATGAAGTTTATTTCGAATTTGCCAACCTCAAAAATTTACATATGAAGGAGCTGGGGAGATAACAGTAGGTTAAGGCACTTGCCTTGTGTGTAGTCAACTGGAATTCAATTTCAAGCTCCCCAATGATCCCTTGAGCCCCACCAGGAGTTATATGCAAACACAGAGCCAGGAGTAAACCCAGGGTCTGATGGCTCAAAAATTAAAAAAATACACAAGGAACTATTGCTAATCTTTATTATTTATTAGTCTAGTATCAACATCTTTCAGAGGTTTCACCACTTTAAGAAGAATTTATTTCCATATTTTCAGTGAGAAACCAAACATAAAAAGAAACTCTTAAGGGGCTGGCGCGGTGGTGCTAGAGGTAAGGTGTCTGCCTTGCCAGCATTAGCCTAAGACAGACCGCGGTTTGGTGCCCCAGCGTCCCATATGGTCCCCCAAGCCAGGAGCAACTTCTGAGCGCATAGCCAGGAGTAACCCTTGAGCGTCACTGGGTGTGACCCAAAACCAAAAAAAAAAAAAAAAAAAAAAGAAACTCTTAAAACACACACATTTTTCTCTCTTTAAAAGTATTTTATTTTTATGAAATTAATTTATGTTTATTTATTATGAAAAACTCTATACATTATAAAGGATCTTCTTTGCATAGTACAGAAGAGCGGCAATGATTTTGGAAAGCTGTCTGTGTTACCAATGTCATTTTAGAAATTTATATCAACTAGCTTCCAAGATTAAATGAGAAATATTTAATTTTTTCCTTTGGTTTCTTTAGACTGAAAAACTTGACAAACAAATTTCATCATGGGTTTTCTTATTTTCAAATAATAAATGGGCCTGGAACACCTAGAGGTATAGTCTATGCTCTAACTACTCCTATTACTTTGTAAGATTTTAAGTATCTCTGTTTCACAAACTTTAACTCTCTTCAATGTTCACTGAAACAAATTTATGATGTAATAGCATAGAATATTCATTGATATGAATGTTTTAAAACTCATCTATGGTGATAAAAATGGTTATCTAGGGAGAAGGCTATATCCAAGCATTGAATAGATTAGAAGTACACTTTACAATTATGATTCTACCTGAGTTGATTAATTATATTTTTATGTTCCCCTAATATGTCAGATGAAAATAGTCTCCATTCAGTCCTTTATTGAGAAAAATTTGAATATTTTAATCTTTCCATTATTGTGGCATTTATTTTGCAAAACAAATTAACTTCCTATTTATGCTTTGAAGCAAAAACATATTTATAGATTAAATAAAATAATTACAATATATTTTTATTAAACTTATGTTTTATAAACTGGCAGGCATTTAAATAATAATGAAAAATTCAAGGTCATAATAGAATTATCAGAAGCAATGGCAATGAGAAGAATGATCTAATGAACAAGACTAGCACAGGTAATGTTTTATGTGTACAAAAACTGCGTAGGTCACAGAGGAAACTTCACAAAAATATTAAAGTTATGCACTTCGATTAGATAATTTTTAGCAGTGTAGACTCAGGATATTCATATTGTGTGTGTATTTACAGATAATCACAAAAATTCTATAGAAGCAACAGTAGAATGCAGATTATAATTTGTTCATTTTGTTCCCTTCCTGCCCTTCCAGTTTTGATCCAATTTGATCTTTGTGAACATTGAGGTCTGAGCACAATAGCATGGTATTCGATGATGGTAAGAGGATAGCTAGTAAAGGAAATACTTTGCAGTACCAGACATTTTGACTAGGAAAGAAATAAAAATAACAATAGATAGCATAGCAGAGGGGCAGCATCTATTTCACTTTTTTTAGGAGTCTCATTTCACATGCCCATTCATTAAAATTCTAATGGGTCTATACATGATTTTTGTGAACCTTGATTTTAAGCATTCTAGGTTTGAAGGAGAGAGAAGAGAAGAAAGAGAAAGAAGAGATGAAGGATAGAAGGCAGAGGAAAGAAAGGAGAGGGGAGAGGGGAGACAGGAAGGGTAGAGGGGAAGATGAGGGAGAACATTTCTATTATAAATGTTTTAGATTTACTACGTGGGTTAATATCTACTATAGGAATTGCAGACTTTTAGACACAGTGATATATTTTTGAACATCTGAGATACTATACACTAAAAACATCATGAAATAAAAATAATCTCTTCACACATCCCAACTGGCTGTTTATCAACTTTTTCCTTTCCCACATTCATGCATGAAGTGTCCCTTCACAGCCAGAAACCCTGTGGTGTTTTTGGCTTTGATTTGGGCAGTATCTTGCTTATTTTCAAAGTTAACAGTAGAAAGCAAAGAAAAATGTAGTCCATTAGTATGTTACATTATGTAAAAAAAGCAAGATTGTTAAAAACTGCCATCCAGTATACTTTCCAACCACTTATTTAAACCTTTTTGTTTCAAACTAAACATTGAATCAAGCTTTTCCCAAATAATAGAGTTAAAAAAAATGAAGTCTCTTTATGTCTTAGAGCAATTGACTCAGTTAGTTAAACTTTTCACAAATCTGCTTTCATCAAGCAACTTCCAAGGGGGAAATACACAGACATATATGCTTAAATAATATCCCCCAAGTTGAATATTGGTATTTATTTCCTTTTATGTACTCCCAGAAGAGTTGTGGAGAGACTGATTCCAGGACTTTGTGTGTATGTGTACATATATCTTGCAAATTTAACAAGCAATGTCTATAAAAAACAAGCAATGTAAATCACTTGGATCAAAAGGCTGTGTGATCCAGAAACTTCTTTATATTTTTATTAAATAAGAGTATATTTTTTAAAAACAAAATAGTGGTTACCACACGAGTAACTGTTAGTTTTGTACGTAAGACTGAAACCAAGTACCATATTTTCTGGCGTATAAGACAACACCCTAATTTTACAGTTAAAACATAGGTTTAGGCCTATATTCGCTGTAATAGACTTCCTCTCTGACTCTGGCCAATCTGAGCAGGCTTTTGACAGTGTAGATTTGGGTCCAGAACATTGTCTAATTTGCATGCATAAAAAGCCTGCTTGGATTGGTTGAGTTAGAGAGGCGATCTGAGCAGCCTTGCAGTGATTGGTGCAGGGCTGAGTTGGAAAATTCGTTTTGTGGCAATATCCAGACAATTTTCCTTTAGCGGCATATCAAAACGTTTTTCGGGATATACTCGGTGTATAAGACGACCCCAATTTTTGGTTGACTAGTTTTCATTTCAAAAGTCGTCTTATACGCTGGAAAATACATTCTTTATGTGGGCTGCATAAAACATGATAGGATTACTAAACAGATTTTTTGATTATGTAATGATTTTTTTTCCTGCTAATATTGCTATTTCAGAAGCAACAAAATTAAAATGCTATTTTCTAGGCTAACAGTTTCAAGAAAATATTTTATGTTATCAGAACAATTAATCAAATGATACAATTCTAGAATTAAAGGATATTTTCTTTGTAAAATCAAGCAAATAATATATCTTTATGCACTAATTACATAGATGAAGGCAAGTATGTACTTTTTTCTATATATCTTTATAAATTTATAAGAAATCGTTTTCTCTTGTGACTGGAAGTATAGTACAGGGTTTAAAGCAATATGCCTTGCATACTTCTGTTAGCTATTCTATCCCTTGGACCAAATGGTTCCCCACACATTCCTGGATGCAGCTCTGGAGTCCCCCTGCCCCAGCATCACCAGGTCCTCACATTGGATTTCTTTCCTTATTGGTTAAGAAATGCTGAAAGCATCCCCATGCCTTCCTGGGTAGCACTTGGGAGACAACACTGCACCTAAAAAAAGAATAATGGCAATAAGGGTTTTGTTGTTATTTTTGGGTCCTACCCAGATGTGCTCAGGGCTGACTCCTGTCTGCACTCAGGAATCCATCATGGTGGTGCTCAAATAAACAAGGATGGAATCTGGATTAGCTGCATGCAAAGCAAACACCATACTTGATTCCAGCCAACCAACCAACCAACCAACCAACCAACCAACCAACCAACCAGCCAACCAACCAACCATTCATTGATCCATCCATCTGTCTGTTCTTCTGTCTGTCCATATAACCATCCACCCATTCATCCATCCATCTTCTAACAGCGTTGACTGTAAGCCTCTGTTAGGAGCTTAGAGTTTATGTGCCTTCAGCTTATCAACATTAAAGTGGCAGTTTTCACATCCCCCCCCCCCCCCCGCTATGTCTGATCTCTTACAAGCCTGTATTTCTTTAAGTGTAAGTTGATCACATTCAGTGTTGGATGAAATGGATGTCTTGAGAAGATGCAACTGCTATAGGCTTAGAGTATATATTAGTTGATATATGTGGCATTTATTTTGAAACACTGACAATAAGCATTGGCTAAAAAAGATTGCTGCACTTACCCAAAGGCCTGTTTGGAACCCAGAGAACAGAAACTAGAGGAGACGCCAGGTTTGTAGTTTTTAAAGTCCTCAGATGGAGGTGGTCATAGAAGCTGAGGTGTTAACTGCAAGGGATGTGTCATGGCAGAGTATAGATCAGGGCAGTCCTGACTAGGGTTCTGATTTCCAGTAACTCAACCTTTGCTGCAACCAGTGATAGATAAGTCGAGATGACACCTCTCAGATCATGTGGGGAAAGGGAGTCTGTTGTGCATTCTTCTTGGAAGCCACTTCCTAGTTGTTAGCTCAGGTGATGGAAAGGTCATTGGTCTTCTGCAGAGCTGTGGGGCTCCCTGGCAGCCAATGTCCAGGGGCACAGGAGCCACCCAGGGAGCCAGAAGGGTTCCTGTGTGGAGCTGCAGGAGCAGCGGTCTGGAAGACAAGCGAGGTGTTCCCCAAGAAAATGCTCTCCTACTCCGGGATAGCCATCCTCAAGAATATTCACTCACTCACTCACTCACTCACTCACTCACTCACTCACTCACTCACTCACTCACTCACTCATCTCAGTTTGCAGGAGCCCATGTCTGTACTCCCGGAATGCATTGCTGTATGTCAGAAAGGACCAAGGGTTCCTACTCAGGTAGGGGTCCCAGCTGCTGCTTTGGACTGACTGGAGTCTCGCGCTTGGTACTTATTCAGCATGTCCGAGTGTGAGAGAGCCTTCACCAGGTTACTTCAAATCCCATGAGCAACCCGTCTTTTTCCCAAGGCGACAGGACTCAGTCCGGCAGGCATTCAGAAGAAAGCCCTGTGCCAATCTAACCTGGAGGTTGTCCTCAGGGGCTCGTTGAAGACTTGGAGGTCTTGCGAGATTTTTCCCTTGAGCAAAAGGCAAATGCCATCTGATATGCTTGCTCTCTGGGCCTGAAGGCTTGGAGGCAGTGAACAAGCTATGGGCCCATGACAACTGCCTCTGTGAGAGATAAGAGTTAAAAAAATAACCTAAGGCCCGAGCTCTAGCCATTGGCATAGTGCTTGCCTAGCAAGTTGCCCACCGTGGACCAATCGGTCCCAACAGCCCATATTCATTTCATGTGTGGAGTGATTAAAAGGATGTGGAGTGATTATAAAAAAGGATGAGGAGTGAATTAAAATAATTATAAAATGACCAGGAATGATTACAATGAACAATGAGGAATCATCAGATAGATGGAGTAAAGAATGACAACAAACAATAACAGAAGCCTGGAAACAGAGAGGATGGATGGGTTGTAAGATCCCAAAACTTTTGTGGTTATGAATTTTTTTTGTGAAACTTTAAAGCATTTGGGGAGGATGGCTAGAAGGGAGAAATCTGGAAAAAAACATGGTAGAAATGTAATATTTTAAATATATAAACTATGTATCCAATGTCATAAAAACAAAAGCAGGTGTTTAAAAATAAAATACACATTTTAAAAAAGGTCATTGAACTTACGAGACACACAAACATGCTCAGGTATCTCAGACTTTCAGTAAGTTCCACTTGGCTTAGACAAAGACCAATAATTTGAGGTAATATGGCAAAAGCAAGCAAATTAAGACATCAAATATTTGCTTTAATTCCTTTCTGTTGTGTAATGATTTGAATTTAATATTCTCCAAATCAATTTTTTTAATTATAGTTTAAATTATAGCTTAGGTAACATGGTTACAATAGTGTTAAGGTTTATGGATTTGTTGTTGAAAATTCTTTAAGAACCTTAGCACATTTCCTTAAAAAGAATTTGCCTAGAATCAAAACAGCTAAGCTTTTAACTATTGCCTATTAATTTTCCTACTCAGTAGTTTTTATTAAGAAAACATTTGCTTCTAGTCATTTCAGTTTTCCTTTCTTTTGTTTTTGGACCATACCTGGAGATTCTCAGGCTTTATGCTTGGCTGTGTTCAAGGATCACTCTTCCCTGTGCTTGGGAAACTGTTATGTGGTGCCAGGGATTGAAACAGGCCTTGCTATACTGTCTTTAGCCCTTTTCATTTTAAAAATATTTTTTGAAGCACCATGAATTACAAACTAGTTCATTCTTAAGTTTTAGATGTACTATTTTCCAGCACCAATCCCACCATCAGTACAATCTTCCTTCCACCAGAGTTTCCAGGTTCCTTCTTACCCACCAGCCCATCTCCTTGACAGGCACATTTTCAAGTTATATTGTTGAAACTTGAGTTTTTTGTTCTGTGTTGTTGACTCTGTGGTTTGTATATCTAGGTAGAATACTCTAGAATACCACCCAGGTATTAGAATTCCCTTTACCATTGCTCCCCATTGCTTCCTCTTTTGTACTTGATTTTTTTCTTCTTTGTTTTTCTCCTTCTAGCTATACTCTGGTAAGTCCCCCTTTAAAACATTGTATTCTCTCATCCAGTTACTTTGTATACCACAAATACAATTATCTTGTGTTTATCCTTCCTTCTCTGACTTCTTCAGTTAGAACTCTGATCTTTCAGTTCTGTGCTGTAATAAATTGCATGATTTTAACATTCCTTATAGCTGTGTTCTATTTTATTGTGCTGTATAATATTCCATTTCCTTCCTTCCTTCCTTCCTTCCTTCCTTCCTTCCTTCCTTCCTTCCTTCCTTCCTTCCTTCCTTCCTTCCTTCCTTCCTTCCTTCCTTCCTTCCTTCCTTCCTTCCTTCCTTCCTTCCTTCCTTCCTCTCTTTTTCCCCTGCCTTCCTTTCTTGTTTTTTAATTTATTTAAACACCATGATTACAAACATAATTATAGTTGGGTTTCAGTAATAACAAGAAAACCCCTCTTACCATGCAACCTTCCCATCACCAATGCCCCCATCTCTTTCCTCCCACCTCCCGCCTGTATTCCAGACAGGCTTTCTACATCCCTCATTCACTGACATTGTTATGGTAGTTCTCAGCGTAGTTATTTCTTTAACTGCACTCAACACTCTTTTGTGGTGAGCTTCATATCTTGAGCTGGTTTTTCCGACCCTTATCACTGAAAATTATTTCAATGTCTTTAATTTTTCTTAAAACCCATAGATGAGTGAAACTATTCTGCCTCTATCTCTCTTCCTCTGACTTATTTCACTCAGCATAATAGATTCCATGTACATTCATGTATAGGAAACTTTCATGACTTGATCTCTCCTGATGGCTGCATAATGTTTCATTGTGTATATGTACCACGGTTTCTTTAGCCATTCATTTGTTTAAGGGCATCTTGGTTGTTTCCAGAGCTGGTTATTGTAAATAGTGCTGCAATGAATATAGGTGTGAGGAAGGGTATAGCTGGATTGTATGGGAGCTCGATTTCCAGCTTTTGGAGGAATTTCTATATCACTTTCCATAAAGGTTGGACTAGACGGCATTTCTGCCAGCAGTGGATAAGAGTTCCTTTCTCTCCACATCCCCGCCAGCACTGCTTGTTCTCATTCTTTGTGATGTGTGCCAATCTCTGTGCTGTGAGATGGTACATCATAGTTGTTTTGATTTGCATCTCTCTGATGATTAGTGATGTGTAGCATTTTTTTATGTGCCTTTTGGACATTTGTATTTCTTTTTTTGTCAAAGTTGATGCTGTAATATTGTAATATTTGACAAAAGGATAAAAGCTTTTTTATATATTTTGTCAATTACTTTATCCCAGACACTCATATAATTTTATTGAGATAATATTAGCATCAACTGAGATGTGAACATTGCCTTTTCTTTACTTTAGCTCTCCTTAGCTGATTAGAGTTTTCCTGGATAGCAACAATAGTACCCAGTTAAGAAAGTCTGATAAGTGAGACTATTATCTTTCTCTCTTCCTCTAACTTATTTCACTCAGCAGAATAGTTTCCATGTCTATCCATATATAGGAAAATTTTATGATTTTTTTTTCCTGACCGCAGAAGAGTATTCCATTGTGTATATGTACCAGTTTCTTTAGCCACTCATCTGTTGTTGGGCATCTGGATTGTCTCCAGATTCTGGCTATTGTAAATAGCGCTGCAATGAATATAATTGAGCAAAGGATATTTTTGTATTGTATTTTTATGTTCCTAGTGGTATGACTAAATCATATGGGAGCTCCATTTCCAGTTTTTTGAGGAATCTCCATTTTGTTTTTCATGAAGGCTGACTAGATGGCATTCCCACTAGCAGTGAATGAGAGTTCCTTTCTCCCACAACCCGAGGAGGGAGATGGGAGGCATTGATGGTGGCAATGCTGGTGAAGAGTGGGTGTTCCTTTATATAACTGAAACCCAGCTATAAACATATTTGTAATCATAGTGCTTAAATACATTTATTATTTAGAAAAGAAATTCTGTTAAAATTGCCTGATAAAGCATTATTAACAACTATTTTATTTCCATCCATTTTTTTATACCAATAGCTAATATTCCTCTTGTAAAGTTTAATCTGGTATTTCCTTTATGTGGTTTCTTGTTCATCTTAGTTTGAACCTAAAACACTAATAATTTATTTTTGTGAGCCTAATGTATTTTAGGAAAGATGTTAAAACTAAGAAGAAGTAGTGATTACCTTCCTGTTTATATTTTTGAATTATGCTTTTATTCATTTTTTTTAAGTAAACCTGGGTAATGCAAGACCGTGAGATTTGAACAGCTGAGGTTTAACCTCAGCGCATTTTCTTTCCTTTTTTTATGAAAAGTATTTCACTTTTGAAATTAGCAGCTTTTAAGAAATTACATGGACCTTTCGAGCATTTTATTTTGCTAATGAACTAAAATTGATCTCTGTAATTGAAATCTAATGATACTACTTGACTATAATGACTAAGTACCAAGTGAAATTCTGAACAAACGAAATTCTACACAAGCCTGATATAGTATAACAACTTCCTCTTAATCGTGAAATCACATTGTTTGACTTCTCAAAATTGCTTGATTATTTTAGAAAAATCTATTGACTTGAGTAGTGGGAAGGCTGCTAAACTGGTTATCTGCAGACTTGATTTAAAATTGGAGTCTATGCAAAATCTTGGGCAAGTTCTGAAATTTCTTTGAGACTCAGTTTCTCATTTATAGTCATGGTAGTAAAAGGTTATTTAAGGTCTCTTTCAGCTCTCCCAGCTCTAGAATCTGAATCCTACCAAACTGATTTTTTCATAGTCAGTAAAAAATTTGAACAAAGCTGAACTGTGAAATATTTGACAAGCATTAACAGGATTGAACATGTTTTAGATATTCCGTGTTCTCTAGGAGAAAAAGAACAGTTAAGAACTACCCCCACCTCTACCCACCCCCCACGCAACTAGTATTTCTTTAGATTTGAAACAATGTGCAATCGCAAATTGCTTCAACCTGGCTTTATACTTCTTGTGGTGAGAATGGAGCGAGAATGTTCAGCCTATAATTTATAATTTCACAGGGCATATTGTACCTTGTAAACACACCTTTGGTAGCAAATAGGGGGCTGGGTGGAGATCCTGACAATTTAGGTAGTTTAGAGTCCAGAATAATCTTTATTAAATTTATCCTGATACACATGGGTCCTGAATCTTACTGAGATTCACCATTCCCCTCTTTGAGGGTAGGAGTAAAAGTGAAAGAGGGAGGGAAAGGCAAAACTGCCTTCAATATGAGCACCTGCTTTATTAAATCTTCCCCAGGGAGGTTCATTATTAAGCTCTGAAATAAAAAATCTTACTATAAATGGCATATATGAACCTGTACTCTCTTCATTTGTAATATGCATATTTTACTGATTTCTTATTAAAATCAAATTACCAATAGGCTTACATGCAAAAATATGCTCTGGTAGAATTTTATGGTGGGTATAGAATTTTAAATTGTACAGAGAATGTTCACTTATTCATTAATAAATATTCGTTCATGAGACAAACTGTATTTATTTTTATTGCCTTTGCATAACTAGAGTGTGAGAAAACAACTCTTAAAAATATCAGAGAGAAGATCATTTAGAAACAGGTAAAGAGACTAAACTTAATATATCAGAAAATACCTAGTTTATTTTTACCAAAGGATAAAAATAGCGTGTGTGCAAATATTTTTAAATGAAAAGGTATAAATAAAACTATAGTTGTTGAGCAGATATTCTGAATTAATAGATAGTTTTTATTTGTTTCATTCTTCACACGAGGCTAGCTGTTTGCTACTTACATTATTGTACCTTTTGCCAAATAACTTCTGAATTATAAAACTTGATTTTGCATGATTTTTTTAAAGGACAGAATTTATTTCTCCTCTGACAAGTAAGTATTTTATTGTCTTGTAAAGAAGAATTATATTCCTATAGACTTTTGTCCTGAATAAACAAATTCCATTTTTGTTGTTCATGAATCTTTCATAATGATCTTTGAAACATTAACTAGTCTAGTACAAGTTAGAGAAAATTAAATGCCTGGAACTATCCAGAAATTTCAAAGCTTTAAGAATTATAGTAAACAAATAAATGAGATTTGAGCATGAAGAAAAAATAAGATGAAAACAAATTAGGATGGGAACAAATTTGGGATTAGGAAGCTCTGCTGACCTAGAGGGAGGACTATGTGAAGTGATGACAAATGTAATGTATTGGCTTAAGCTTATTGCAAGTCCAGCAAAGTTTCTCTAGTGATTGATACCTTCTCTTAAGTCAAAATGTATTTTAATTTTTAGGAGACTGTTTAATTTGAAAGATAGGGGCAATGGTAGAAAAGTAAGTATAAGCAAAACAGTTAAATTAGTTGTAAATCTTTCATGTATGGAACTTATTTGAAAATGAAATTTTTCCTTTTCTATAGATGTTTAGATAAAACATTAAAGTATATTTTCATGTAATATCCTACTGTAGAGACTCAGATATAGAGATATGCTTTCTGGGGATGGAGGACTTTAAACAGAAACAACCCTATTATGTAAAATACATTTTTTTTCTAAAAAGATTAAGTAAAGGTAATGTGTTTTTAAAAATCTTAGGAAAAAAGAAATACTTTTATTCCAATAAAATGGTATGATAGAAAACATCTTTATATACATAGGAGCTAAGTATATATTGCTAAATATGTATCTTTATATATAAGCTAAATTTTTTAACATCATTTTCAGTTTCTAAAGTGAAATTACTTTAAAAACAATGTTTGTGTGTTCTATATTTTAGTTAGCACCTACAATGCAGTACTCACCAAATCATGAAAAAAGAAAATAAATTACAGCTAGGAAACCAAAGTATCAAATAAGCTATTTGGATTCTTTAGGCAAAGTAATAGGCAAGTTTCTGAGTGAAATTCCTCTTGAATTTACTCCTGTCTGTCTAAGCTGATTCTTCAGGCACAGATTTCAAAGTAGCTTTTTCCTTTTGGCTCTTATGACCCAAATTTGCAAATACTATATAGGTAATGATGAGTTTCAATTTTATTCAAGTCTTTGAGTGCTACGTTCTCTTAAAGTCAGAAAAGAACTTTTATTTTGGTCTAAATATTAATAGCTAATCAGGAAAATCAATGGAGGGATAAATCCAGCATCCCTATATTTGGTTACTAGCTAAATTTTGTTATGATCTAAGAAAATTGCAGTTCAGAGATTGTTACACTCATAAAATTGAAAAGTGATTATGGTAAGAGATAATGAAAGAGGTCAGATAGCCTGGAAATCATAGAACTATACTATATTTGGCTTTAGTGTGATGACAAAAACTCTAGGAAATGCTTCAGGTATAAGTGATACAGAAGGAAAGAAGGATGGAAGGGAGAAAGCAAAAGAAAGGAGTGAGGTAAAAAGTGGAGGGGGATTTGGTGAAAGGGAGGGAAAAGGAAAAGAAAAAAGAAGAAAAGAGAAAAGGACTTTGTGTGGTATATTTTAACATTGTATTCTACCTTGATATCTGGACATGCATGCTATATATAGGTGCATCTCTGTGACCATCATCTTTATAGAATTTACTATTGCTCCCAAATACCTTATCCTAGCACCGAATACTTTGCTATTATCTTATTTTTTTTCTGAGTCTTTCCAGACTTTTCACACTGTGGGGTTTTACATCAACCCTCTGTTAGGCAACAGCAAAGGGATGTGGTTAAGTATTAAGTGTGTTTTTCTGATCAGGATAAGAAAATTTATTTGAGATAAGATAATCAAAATATACAAAATCAGCTTAGAAACTAGTAGTTGATGAGCCCCCCAAGTACAACTTCATCAACAACTTACTGAAAATGCTGATTTTTACCCATAGGTGTTCTCAAACTGAATTAGAATCTCTGGGAAAGGTCCCAATAATATATTTTCACAAATGCTCCAGGTTGTTTATTTTTATTTTATTTTGAGTGCTAAAGTTTGAGAAGAAACATCTAGAAACCAATGCTGTTGTCTCAATTTTACTACTTTTTAGCCATTAGATCTAAGTAAGCTTGAAAGCTTTTTCTGAGCCTTTGCTTCTCATGATGACTAAGTATGAGTGCTAGTATTCTGTGAGTTTAGATTTTAAGTACTTGACAAAAGAAGCAGTATTAGGCAAAAGCAATAGCATGGCTTCAAGCTACAGTAATAAATCTGATATTGGTCAGTACATGCTCTTTCCAGATGTTTAATGTAAAGAGATTATTCTCAATCCTCATTAGCAATGTAACTCTCTGTAGCATTTACTATAAAATAAAATGAACCTGCTAAGTAACTCAAGACCAATTGAACTGCAAGTAAGTGGAACAGATTACAAGCAATCCCACTTTTAATTGTGGAAGAAAACACAAAGCATCAATGATATTGTAAAATGAAATTGAAAAATACATCACTTTGAGAGGAATAGCTTTCCTTAACTCACATCAACTGAATGCCCAGAAACTGCATAATTAAGTTGAGAGTGAATAATAGGATGACATAACATCTTTTAAAGTTACATAATTTATTTGAAGTTTGGAAAGGGATAAACACATTTTTATAAGGAGCTGGTAATGTATACTTTTCATAAGCTAATGCAGATTAGGTACTTCAAGTAAACAAAGGTCAAATCTTTCACTTGTGGATTTTCTCTTCTCCTGAAAGTCATTTTCAAGTAGTAACTTGCTTTTCAATTCATTCAGAAGTTTCTTATATGGTTTGATGTCTATTATCTATTCAGAAATGTATATCTTTATAAGTACTTTGTATGAATATGAGTTTTTATATAATATAAATGTGATTGTATGTACTGGGAGACTGTGAACTCTGAATACTGAGAAAAGCAGCTACTGACATTTTATATACTTTAGTAACATCATATTTAAGAGAAAGGTAACCTCCATAATACTGTGGTACTCATTTGAGGCATTATTGGTATATATACAGCTTGCCATTTTAAAATAGGTATATCAATGATAATCTATTGAATTAAATTGAAATAACTGAACAGGAGATTCCATGAATTAGAAAAATTAGTCCATAAGAATTCTATAATCCAGGTATAATTTGAATCTCTTCAAATCTGAGTTTGTTCAGTCTAATTAAACTGAGTCGAATACTATGTATACTTGGTGGCTTTGTTTAAAAGCCATTATGTATCTATGCTTTCTACTTTATGCAGTTGAATGTTAATATTATGGCCTTGCTAATAGAAGTATGAAACCTAATGCGTATGAAAATTTCAGTACTGATTTGCATAAATTCTTGGTATATATAGATTAAGTAATTAAAAGATATTGGTAGATGAGGTCTTGGAATATTTGCATATAAGATTATAAAAGATCTACTCCTAGTGTGGGTGGCTACTCTGAATTTTGTATAGAGAGATATGTGCTCATTTACAATGAATTGTGGAAAATTATGATTTTTGAAGAGGTTAGGTAGAAAGTGAAATTCTTTGCACGAAAACCTGTTGGTAATACAAAAAGAAGACAATAAATGGCTAGGATGTCTCTTAGTGTCAATATCTTTTATCCAGAAGGGGGAGCTCTCAGTCCGCACGCAGCGGAGCAAAGCCGACTGTCTCGAATCTGATCTGCCTCTTGGAAATTGTCTGACAGGAAAATAACAACACAAACTATGCGATTTGCCGCTGGAGCACGGTGGACCTCATCTGCTTAAAAAGATGCACGGATATAGTCATCACAGTTCATAATTTAATAAACCGCTAAAAAAACCCACACAGTTTCATTTTAGCGACTTTGGTCTCACAACTAAATTCACATTGCTACAAAGACATTTGAATTTTGCACTAATATGTCATGAGCACTGCACCCATTGCAAATTAATGAGTCTCTGAATAGCACTGTGCATTTGTCATTTGAATTTATGCTAATGCAATGAGGTCTCCTGGTGATGCTGATAGTCCATAGCAGCTGCTCGAACCACAGAATGCACGGATTCTACCCTTTCCACTTTACATTGCTACCTCTGGGTTTTTCTTCCCTGTCACTTAGGTGAAAATCCTGTAGCTGGTTATTGATAGGGCTGCTAATTATCTTTGACTTGACGCTATTGGCCTGGCCCCCCAAACTGAGCAGAAGTAATGGATCAGTGTTGACAGAATTATGTACCTTATATGCTGACAGCCTCTGACCAGGTCAGATGGAGTTCATTAGAACCAATGGCATTAGAACCAATGACACAGATGTTGGTATGAAAATTGGTAATGCCTTTCAGTGATATTGTGTAATTGCATCAATAGATCAATCTAAGATAGTGACTGATATTTATAGTCGCATTGAACAACACTTTAATGTCTGTGCAAAAAGAGAAAGAAGAGGCTTTCAGCTTTTTTGTTCTTTTTTTTTTTATGAGAGCTTTTCTATTGCACTTGAAGAAAATGATAATGGCAATACTTTTGGGTTATCAAGGATCTAATTTTTATTGTGGTTTTATAAATTGCCTGTAGTTCAAGAAGTTGTGATGACACAATTAGAAGATTGTTGGCACAAGGGGCATGTGTGTGGAGGGAGATGTGTAAGGGAATGTCTAATTGGGATCTACGCCAGAGATGAAAATCTCCACTGTTTGTGGTTATTTTCTTTTTTCCAAATCTTAACTACTAAATTACATTTCCCCCGTAATGTTTCTTTTCGACTTTCTAGAAGAAATAATCCAAGTATAGAATTGAGTCTAATAGCCTCAGGAAATTAGATTTGGTGTTTAGAAATGACATGGAAAAATTAAGCAGTAAATTAAAAGCTGAAATCAAAAATATACATCTAAATTTTGAAAATTGTGCCTAAAACTAATGAGCTCTCTCCCCACTGCCTCTACTGGACCAAAGTAACGACTGTAAACTTTTTCTTTCAAATTAAAAATCATTGGTTTTAAAGAGACGAGCAAATAAAACTCTTGTTAAATTCACTTTTTGGATTGCACAAGAATCTCAGACAAGGAAGAGTCCATATCTAAATTATCTCCAAAGGGTAGTAAATTATTCTAACACTGATATGTATTTTCAATTGTTGCGTGTTATTAGATAACATGGAGTATGGAAGTAAACGTGATTTATTAATCTAAAAGAGTGCCCAATAGAAAGAAAAAAGTCTCTTTCCTTTGAAAATTCATACAAGAAAGATGATTTTTATTGAGACAGCTCAGAGCACAAGCCCCACGAGATGCAAACACTTCTGTTTATCTGTACTGGTTGGCATCAATTTAAGGGTTAAAGGACTATTCTGGAGAAAAACTAGACAGAGAAAGGTAGCCTGTGGTTTCCTTACTACAGCGCCTCTCTTCACCAAGGCAGAGAGACGTTTTTCACTCTTCTTGGAAAAAACTTTGAAATGTAAACTGCTTCGATTGATGGCTCCTTCTGGCCCTGGCAACTCTTTTTGGTAGCTGGTTCTCTTTCTGTAATACTTGTTAAAAAACGTCTCCGTAGCAAAGATGTTGTTTTTTTAGGGGATTTTTTTTTTTTTTAAGTCAGCGCATGTGTGAGTACAGACAGGCTCTCATCTTGCACGGCAGAGACTGTCAGGTGAACACCTACTCCTGTTGCCCTTATTCATTTGCAATACTTTATAAGATTAGTCTCTTTGAAAGCTGTTTTCAGTCTAAACTGTCAATCCTTTTCGAATGTGGTCCCTCTCGTAGGGAATGATTGCTTCGAACTCACAAGCACGCAGTGACCTGAAAGTCCCTTTCTTGTCCCCATAGGTGAACCCAAGTGTCTCTGTGCAGCCATACTTTCTACAACGAGGCTACTTAGGAGCAGCCTGAGAAAACCAGAAGCAAATCTAAGGTTTCCTGTTTTAGGACAGTCTTGAGACTACAAACACAAATTCGACTGATATCTGCACCATTATAATCTTTCTATCTTGAGATAGGAATTCCATTTTTAATCAGACATTTATGGAAGGACTGTGTACACCAGCTTTTACATGCCTGTAATGTTCTTACACTTTAGATATGTCGAAGAAATTTAGGTGAGGAAATAGGTCAATTTGCTTACACTGGTAGCGAAATGGATGCAGCTGTATGAACCAGTGTGAGAAATATCTTTATGCTAGCTACTTGTATTGATTAAATAATTACTTTCTCTTTAACCTATGCTATATGGAGTCACAGTCATGAGTTAGATATTCTGATTTGTCAAGGACTCATTTTTCTTTGTCTGATCGTATTAGAAGGATTATGCTTCCCTCCATTTGGCTGCTACTGCCTTTCGGAAACACTGTGCTCTCTTGTGTGTATCATGAAATCCAAAGCCCATGACCTGTTTTAAGTGGTGTCACCCTTTACCATGTATTTTATACTGTGAGTTCTCCTACTTGCTAGAAGCTCCTTGCTCCAAACGGCACATGCTGAAACAGTGAGGCTGAGAATTAATAGAGGCTTGGCTTGTCAAGTATTAAGGCAGTCAGTGATTAAGTGTCTGATTTTAAGGGCAGAAGGATATTAACTATAGTCCTTTTCATCCAAATAATCTGTGCATAGATGCACAGAGATATTTCTTTCCTCTCATCCTCTATTTCTCTCCACCCCACAACACAAACACGTATTTCCTCATCTATGCACATGTATTTAAAGACACCTTATGCATGTATACGTTAAACTGTAATGATCATACACATTTTTACTTTGTTAGGGGAGAGTTTGGCTCTTTCTTTCTCTTTACCTTCTTTCTTTCTTCCTTCCTTTCTTTCTTTCTTTCTTTCTTTCTTTCTTTCTTTCTTTCTTTCTCTTTCTTTCTTTCTTTCTTTCTTTTTTCTTTCTTTCTTCTTTCTTCTTTTCTTTCTTTTCTTTTCTTCTCTTTCTTTTCTTTCTCTCTTTCTTCTTTCTTTCTCTCTTTCTTCTTTCTTTCTTTCTTTCTTTCTTCTTCCTTCCTTTCTCCTTCCTCCTTCCTCCCTTCCTTCCTTCCTTCTTTCTTTCTTTCTCTTTATTTCTTTTTTTTCTTTTCTTTCTTTCTTTCTTACTTTTTCTTCTTTCTTTCTTTCTTTTTCTTTCTTTCTTCTTTCTTTCTTTCTTTCTTTCTTTCTTTCTTTCTTTCTTTCTTTCTTCTTTCTTCCTTCCTTCTTTCCTTCTTCTTTTCCTTCCTTCTTTCTTTCCTTCTTTCCTTCCTCTTCTTCTTCTTCTTTCTTTCTTTCTTCTTTCTTTCTTTCTTTCTTTTCTTTCTTTCTTTCTTTCTTTCTTTCTTTTTCTTTCTTTCTTTCTTTCTTTCTTTCTTTCTTTCTTTCCTTCTTTCCTTCTTTTCTTTCCTTCTTTTTCTTTCTTTCTTTATTTCTTTTCTTTCTTTCTCTCACTTTTTCTTTCTTTCTTTCTTTCTTTCTCTCTCTTTCTCTCTCTTTTTCTGTCTTTCTTTCTTTTCTTTCTTTCTCTCTCTTTTTCTTTCTTTCTTTCTTTCTTTCTTTCTTTCTTCCTTCCTTCCTTCCTTCCTTCCTTCCTTCCTTCCTTCCTTCCTTCCTTCTTCCTTCCTTCCTTCCTTCCTCCTTCCTTCCTTCCTTCCTTCCTTCCTTCCTTCCTTCTTCCTTCTTTCTTTCTTCTTTCTTTCTTTCTTTTCTTTCTTTCTTTTCTTTCTTTCTTTCTTTCTTTCTTTCTTTCTTTCTTTCTTTCTTTCTTTCTTTTTTCTTTCTTTCTTTCTTCTTTCTTTCTTTCTTTTTTCTTTCTTTCTTTCTTTCTTTCTTTCTTTCTTTCTTTCTTTTCTTTCTTTCTTCTTTCTTTCTTTCTTCTTCTTTTTCTTTTTCTTTTTCTTTCTTTTTTCTTTCCCTGTTACACTTGGCAAGTTCTCAGGCTTACTCCTGGCTCTGTACTCTAGGATAACTCCAAATGGAGCATGGGAAATTGTATGTACTTTTAAGGATCAAACTTGGATTGGTTGTTTGCAAAGCAAGTTCCATGATTCCTCTCATATTACACTGGTCCTTTAGGTTTTCTTTGACAAAATCTTTCACTCATAAACTGGGATGTAAAGTGAAAAAGACTTTTGCACTCAAAAGTTTCTAACATAAGTATGCATAATCTCATTTATGTTACAAAATAAGGATTAGGTTAAAGATATTTGAAAACAAATGTATTATCAAGGGAGGAATAATTGAAGCAAGAAAGTAAGACTTTCACCTAGCACTTTTTGTTTGTTTGCTTTTCAATTCATAAATAAAAAAGACAGTAAAAAATGCTGAGAATATTATTTGAACAATGTTTATATACTCTAATGAGAAAGCATCTGTGGGTCCTGGTCTGACTCATGTGGAGACATTAGAGTTGCTTTGTCACTTAAGAAAACAGAGGGCTACATGCCATATAACTCTAAGGGGATTCTGCATACCCTGAATAAACCATCACTATTGATTTTTATTTTTGGTTAGGTTACTAGAATCTTTAAATTTGCAAACCTGCAAAGCCAAGTCACATCCCTCAGCCTTTTAGTTTTCCCTGGAGGGTCCAATTTTACTTATGACCTCCTCAGAGGAGGCATGTAGAAAGTGCTTGCCAATGACTTACTTTGCTAGAATATGATAATCTTATTAGTAGGATATGGTAGCTTAAAAAATCATAAGCAGTATTGAAAAGATGTCTACATTTCTGCATCTCTTAAGGGAGGAAAATGAGCCTTCAGAAATTTTATCTTATGCTATGAAAATAGACTTTACAGAACATTCTTCTCCTTCCTCCTCCCACTCCCCAATTTAAATCAACTAATTAAGAAAGCTGTAACTAGAAGGGAATGATTAACTCACTAACTTAATCATTGTCATACTTGTGAATATGGACTTGTACTAGAGTTAAGAGGTTAATGAATTCAAATATATTGTCAAAACTGCCTATGGTTTTCCTGGAGGAGGATTTCATACTCTATAGTTTCTATGAGTATAATGCAGAACTCAGCTGTGATAAAGTTTGACATCAAGATAACATTAAAATTGTGTAGAAAATGGTGAGCAGAAAAAATATTTATTTTTATTATTGCTGCCAATCTTTTCTTATTGTTACTGCCAATGACACTGCCACCAATACTAACATAAACTTCACATGAAATTTTCTCTTTCATCTGGAAAGCTGAGAATCGACTAGCTTGGGAACAAGTTTATGCACATATAAGGGAGTCTAACATCCCTTAGTCTTTGACTTTCACCTTGTTTGTCGTGAATATTTTGTAAAATTTTATGTCTCTTTCATGCCCCAAACTCCTAAAAACATGTGTTCAATTCAGTTTCCTTTGAGCCTATCACTTACTCAATTACCCATCAAATAATGTAGGTCTGAGCTAGTTCCAATGGATTCAGTGGTCAACATAGCACATGGAGTTCCTGTCTTGGCAGCATTTGCCACAGGGGGATTTATAAATATTAAACGTATCTGAATCTAAGTTTAATCAGTATTAACAATTCAGTAGGGCTGAATTAGATTAGGAAACACCTCTCAGAAGTAGCAATTATATTGGAACTTAAAGAACGAGCAAAATTGGTTCAGTGAAAAGTTGAAAGGAATAGAAGTCCTGGAAAATAAAGCATATGCTATTCTAAAGTAGTGAAAAGCTTAGCAACCTGAAAGATGTGCTGCAAATCAGAGAAAGAAAGAGGGAGAGAGAGATGTTTTATGTAAAATAAAACTGGTAACGACTACAGAAGACTATGCAGACATTCTGTTAACCCAAGAATTTAAGCTGGTATGTTTAGAGATATAGAGAGTCATGGACAAATTTTTGGAGTTGACCAGATCAACCTTTTTTCTCTAAAGATCATTCTGGATTTCTATAGAAAATGCTGTATAGAAAAACAAGTAAAAACATCTAATTTATTGTCTAGAAAGATTAGAGAATAGTTGGGGCTAGAGAGTTAGTACAGTGGGTTAGTCATCTGCTTTGTACAGACAGAATTAAATTTGATTCTAGCACCCAATATTGTCCTCAAGCCCTGCCTGGAATAATCCTTGAGCACATAACCAAAAGTAATCCCTGAACATGGCCAGATGCACCTCCCTTCAAAAAATATGAGTAGAATACTATTTGCTTCTCAATGCCCATAATCATTTTGCCTATGCTCAAAGTAATGATGAAAATGTACTCTGGCATAACATTGTATCAGTACTTATGGTGGTGTTTTACTAGTTGTTTCAGTGGTCTTCAAACTGGGTCCTGCTGGTCACATATTGTATTTGTTCCCGTTTTGTTTCTTCACTTCAAGTAAGATATATGCAGTGTGCATAGGAATTTGTTCATAGGTTTTGTTTTATTATAGTCCAGCCCTCCAATGGTCTGAGGGATAGTACAGTGAACTGGTCTCCTGTTTAAAAATTTTCTGGACCACTGTGCCCAGGGAGCTATGTAATACCTCACTATTTAAAGTAAAACAATCACTTACACTTTTGCTTTAGTTAAAAAATTTGGAGATGTTATATTTAGCTTGAATTAAATTTTTTTCTTTTTTCTTTTTTTTTTTTTGTAGTATTTGGGCCACTGGGATGAGAGAGAGGAGAAAGAGATAGTGAAGGAGAGGGAGAGAGAGAGAGAGAGAGAGAAGAGAGAGGAGAGAGAGGAGAGAGGAGATGGAGAGGGGGAGAGGGGAGAGGGGGGAGAGGGAGAAGGGAAGAAGAAAGGAGTAAGAGGGAGAGAGGGAGAGAGAGGGAGGAAGAGATGGAGGGAGAAAGAGAGAGGAAGAGAAGGATAGGGAGGGGGAGAGAGAGGGAGAGAAGAGAGGAAAAGGAAGAGAGAGGAGGAAGGAGAAAGGGAGGTAGAGCTGAATTAAATTTTTAAGCGCAACACTGACAGATTAGAAACAGTTCTTCTATTCAAATAATACAGAAAATACTGACAGCATTGAAGAGTCATAATAATTCCTCCATTTTATACCCCATTATTACCTGGCACATTTAACTTTTTGATGTGAGAATTATTTAATAGTGTGAGTATCCTTAATTCTTTTACTTGGGTAAATCCCTTCTAAATTTAATATTTTATTTTGTTTTATGACATAGTGTTTGTGAGGAACCAATTTGTCAAGAGACAACATGGTGCTGGGAATAAAACCCAGGCTTTCTGAAATCAAAGAATGTGTTCAACTCATCATTTCTACAGTTCTACACTTAATATTGTAAAAACTGAGCTAATTTTACAAAATAGTGAGTAGAAAATTTAGTGTCAATCGACTTTTTAAATAGTTTCAACAAACTTTGTAGCATTATTGGTGTACTGCTTATCCTATTCACTCAGTAGTTGAAAACAGTCTTTTATTCCTAGCAATTCTCTATGTCAAATACAAAAAGGCACAGCTGAAAAAAGGTGCTACTTGGCATTATATTTTGAAAAAGTATAAAGTTGTATATATACATTATAAAAAAATCATTACCTCCAGATTTTCAAAGTAATACCTATTGATCCTTTAAATTTCTGTGGTTTATGTTGTGAGCTCTCCCTTTCCATTTCTGATTTGTTTTACTATTGTTTTCTTTTCCTGGTGAATTTTATTAGTAGTTTTCCTATCATATTTATATTTTCTTTTTTTTTTTTTTTTTTTGGTTTTTGGGCCACACCCAGTAACGCTCAGGGGTTACTCCTGGCTATGTGCTCAGAAGTTACTCCTGGCTTGGGGGACCATATGGGACACCGGGGGATCGAACCGCGGTCCGTCCAAGGTTAGCGCAGGCAAGGCAGGCACCTTACCTTTAGCGCCACCGCCCGGCCCCATATTTATATTTTCAAAGAATCAATTCTTGGGTTTCATTTATCTTTTGAACTGGTTTTAAAAAATTCCAATTTATTAGTTTTTGTTCTTTTTTTATTATTTTCTTCCTTCTGTTTGGTTTGGGTTTCATTCATTGTTTCTTTTAGTGGTGCTTAAGCTGCATCATTAGATTATTTATGTAGGTTCTTTCTTTCCTTTTTTAATTTTTGGACCACACCTGGTGGCACTCAGGAATTACTTCTGGCTCTGTGCTCTGAAATCACTGTTGGCAGACTCAGGGGATTGAAGTAGAATCAGCTGCATGCAAGGCAAATGTCCTACTCCTGTACTATTGCTCTGGCCCTGGAGCAATTCTTCTTTCTAATGAAGGTATGTGGGCTTTCTTTACTTCCTAAGCTTTCCTCTTAGCTCTACTTTTGCCCATAAGTTCTGCTAGGTGGTATCCTCATTCTCATTTGTTTATAAATTTTGAGTTCCTCTTTGACCCACTGGTTGTTCAGTAGTGTGCTGGTTGTTTAATTTTCAAGTGTATGTATTTTTCCAATTTGTGTTTGTGATTAACATCTATTGTTATTGATCATGGTCTATTTTCATTGATCATGGTCTGGGAGGATAGTTGATACAATTTCTATCCTCTTGACTTCATGGAGTTATATTATGTGACCCAGCATGTGGTCTGTCTTAGAGATTGTACCATGTGTATTGAAGAAGAAAGTGTATTGCACATTTAAGAATAAAATGCCTATATATTTACTAAGTCCAAATCGTATATTTCTTCCTCAAAAGCCCATGCTTCCTTGTTGAGCTTTAGTTCTGTTGTTTTCTTCAGAGTTGATAGCCCAGTAAAGTCTCCAGTTGCTATTGTGTTGCTATCAGTAGCTTCTTTCAGGTCTATAAGCTATTGTTTTAAGTATTGTGATGGCCCATCAATAGTTGCAAACATGTTTAGGCATGAGTTCTTCCAAAAATACATATCCCTTGATCACTGAAAAATGAGCATCTCTCTATCTCTCATAACATTTTTAGCTTCCGGACTGGAGACATAGCATGGAGGTGAGGTGTTTGCCTTGCTTGCAGAAGGACGAATCCTGGCATCCCATATGGTCCCCCAGCCTGCCAGGAGCGATTTCTGAGCATAGAGCCAGGAGAAACCCCTGAGCACTGCTGGGTGTGACCCAAAAACCAAACAAGAAAAAAAATAAACATGTTTAGCTTCAAGTCTATTTTGTCTGATAGAAGTATGGCCACCCAAATCTCTTTAAGGGAATTGTTAGCTTGAAATAAATGACTCTCAACCTTTGACTTTGAGTACATGTTTGCTCAAATGTGACTGTTCAGATGTATTTCTTGTAGGCAGGAAAGTCAGATTCAGTTTTTTAACCCATTTTTGCCACTCCATGTCTCTTGATTCCATCATTACTTCAAAAACATTTTAGTAACTAGTATTTAATTATGTATTTGAAGATGTAAAGTAGTATAGGGAGGCAGTATGCAAATTAAAAATAAGATACATTCCTAATGACTTTGTTTCAAAAGTTCTTTTGCAATTATTTTTAGTCCTGCTTTTCAGGCCCTAGGGTCTGGCCATATTTATCAAACATTCTCTCCTGTCTTAACACTGCTGATTTTTCCTTCTCTCTTCCCAACCACTCTCTCCAACATTGGATGCTCTTGGGAAAAATTCTTATACAAAGTCAAATAATCCCTCATCATCTAGAGTGCATCCCAGCATCTGATTTTCAAATATTTAGTTAAAGTTTTTCTAAGGAGGGGCTGGCGAGGTGGCACTAGAGGTAAGGTGTCTGCCTTGCAGGCGATAGCCAAGGAAGGACTGCGGTTCAATCCCCCGGCGTCCCATTATGGTCCCCCCAAGCCAGGGGCGATTTCTGAGCGCTTAGCCAGGAGTAACCCCCTGAGCATCAAGCGGGTGTGGCCCAAAAAACAAAAAACAAAACAAAACAAAGAAAAAAGTTTTTCTAAGTAAGTCTATCTTTTATAAGGATTAATTTTAAAACTTTTAGATTTCCAATTTTTCTCTAATGCAAAACTTTTGATTTTTATCTTAGAAATCCTAGAATGTCTAGTAGAAATACTTTATTCTACTTAATATATAACCATATTTGATAGGAAGTATTGTCTTAAGTATCTTTTAATCAAGAATATTCAATACCCAAAATTCATTCACAGGGGCGAGAAAGATGGTATGGTGGTGGTTCACTTGTCTTGGACACTATTGAACTGGGTGTTTTTTTTAATTTTTTAATTTTTAATTATGAGAACAATGATGCAAAGAGGACAAGGTAAAGTTACAGTGAAAGAACAATCGCCCATAAACAGAGTTCTCAGAAGAAATCCCCTTGCTGACGCCTAAATATTGAACTTACAGTAAAAAAATCATTAAGAAAAATAAGGCAGAACAATTACTTTGTCCACAAGTCCCCAGATTGTAGGACATTCTAACATTTCTTGGCAGTACACAAAGCAACCTAAAGCCATGAGATTTATGTGACTCCTTAACTTTGAGGGCATAGTATTTTTATATATTCATGCACATACATATTAGTTTAAGTTAAAATCAAAAGTTTAAGAGGTTTTTTTTTAAAGGTTAGTCAAAAGGACACAGTAAAAATGGTGTTAGAGTGGCAAATATTGTTTGCATAGGCCCACCAAAATATGGGGGTCATAGAAAGGAATAGCCTTGGTCTAAATACAAGGAGACCACTTCTCCTGAAGTTTCCTGGCATAAGACCAACTCTAGGCTCCAGGCAAACTAGTTTATTCAATCCAAGTCATTGTCTGTAGTGCAAATACAGTTTTATTTTTCATGCAGTCCTATTGTTGGCATCAGATTCCTGTATTAAAGATCCTGGAATCTGCACATCCTACATTGAAGTCAGGCTGGTGTGGAGTATCCTCTAGTTTCACCTCACAATTAAGGGGCGATACAGCAAGCCCTGTCCAGTGAGCAGGTAAATGTTCTTGTTAAGTCTTCTCAGTGTTAAGGGAAGTCTCTTTTGAGTAGATCGATGTCAGAGCAGCTGTAGGGTCTTCCCTCATAGAGGAATGCCTCCAGGTGATGTTATAGACAATCTTGGACGTTTTGTAGATGTCTTCTCTAGATCAGGGGTGAATGGAGAATGCCCATTCTTCTGAGACCTGTGCCAGGTCTTTATGTCAATATTCAGGGTGTAAGGTCCCATTGCACTACAAGATTTGTGTGTTCCCATCTCTATTAGATAAGAACTTATTGGTACGTATAGTATTTTCCCATTTTAGTGTGCTTAAGCAAACAAGAAATAAAGCCACGTGGCATTATCAGACTATATGGGGGCGTAAGAACACGTCCAACAATACCCATGACTTGGTTCAAACATAAACATTAAACTGAGGGATTCTTTCACACTAAATTCCATATGAGCATGAACTGGGTTTGTTTGCCTACACCAAATATGGTCTCTTGAGCCTCATAGGAAGTAATTCCCCGAGTACAGTAAGCCCTGCATACAACTGAATGTGCCAAAAAATAAAAAAGAGATACATTTACAGAAAAACCTAAGTCAAATAGAGGGATATCATAGGAAAAGTGCTTTGCTTAAATGAAGTTTAACCACTTGATATAGCCAATTTTATCCCAAACTAGAAATGTGTGTGTGTGTGTGGGGGGGGAATGTACCAGATTATAACTCATGTGATGGGGCTCATAGAAAATAATATATGATGTAGCTCAATATATTCAGAAATGTCTAAGTCCCTATATTCTAAGCTCAGAGTCTTTATACCTCATTTCTGTGCCAACCATGGTATCAATCTCTGCAGACTTGCAGTAATGCTTGTGGCTTACAATGCATCTTTATTGTCTGGCTCAAACTCTTCACTATGTACAGAGATTTGCACTCAATAGCAATGTGTAAATTAAAGCATAGTTCAAATTAAAAAAATCAATACATTTGATTTGTTCTGTTTTTAGACCACAACCAGTGATACTAATAGATTACTCCTGTTTCTCTGCACTCAGTAATTACTCCTGTTGGTGCTTAGGGGGTCATATGGGATGTCAATTATCAAACCTAGGTTGGCTGTGTATAAGGCAAGTGCCTAGCTACTGTAGTTTTGCCCCAGCCCCTATAGACGAAAACTTCATTCAGAATAAATCTCAAATTATATGATGTTTATAGTTGTTAAATACACAGAGTTAAATATAAAGAAAGTCTTTAAATATCCACATATCAACTGATAAACTTAGGAAAATCAATAAGTTCTGTGAAGAAATTATATACTTGGGGATATATCATATAGACTCTCCAATGTTTTGGAATAATTTTTAGATTATATTTTTGGACTTCAAGAAATGTTTCTCAAAAGTTATTTTAATACTATTAAAAGATTACAGAATAATAAAGGTTTTCCAGGTGATGCTAACAATGTAAACTTAGTTTTATCAAGCTAAAACTTTACAATTTTTGGTTTTTGACCTTGAAAATGATATAGCAGTAGTTATATAACCTAAGCAGTGTTTTCTAATATGTCACTTTCTGATCTGTTTCCTTCCTTTATACCCTTCGCTGGTTGTCTGTCTATTCCCAAGCCATACCCTCCTTTATATAATTTTTGTCTGAGAATACCTTGGAAAACTACTGAATAGGAATGGAATAGGATTTCTGGTTGAGAAATGCTGCCTTCTTTATTTTTTGGTTTCTGGGCCACACCCAATGGCACTCAGGGGTTAGTGGCTCTGAGCTCAGGAATCACTCCTGGCAGACTCAAAGGACCATATGGAATGCCGAGGATTGAATCTGGATCTGCCATGTGCAAAGTAAATGCCCTATCCACTGTGCTATCATTCTGGCCCCATAAATGCTGCTCTAGAATATTCAATATACATGTTCTTGAGAATACTATGTAAAATCAGATACCCAAATTGTTTTAAACTTCAGATAATCTCTCATAGGAATTTCAAGTTATCCTTAATACATTGAATCCCTACTTTTCTTGATATAGCAAATTTATTGACTGATATAGTATCAGAAATGAAAGATAAACCACTTCTACTAGTACTATAAAATAAATATCATTGCATATGCACCAGGTATTATGGATTTTACTTACATTATCTTTTAAAATCCATAATTCACTATCATAGATATCTGTTAGGAATAAAGCTTGTCCTTGTGACACATTTGATTAGTAGGTCTACTTAATTCTCATTCCTAGTCACTATTCTATACTTGAATTACAATAAAAAGTTGACCTAACAAAGACAATACAGTAAAATCATTTATTAGAGGCAAGGACAGAGTCAGGAAGAGCTATTTGAGTGTGTATCAGTGTCTATGATTTGAAATCAGCAAGAGGGGACCAATAGAATGTTAGAGTTATTGAAGAACAGGTGTATATGAAAAACTACATTTCAGTGCAGTTGAAATGGAAATGAAGGAGATGAAAAGAGATAAATGATAGTAGGGAGATGTCAGTTATTAAATACTTTGACTTGCCAATAAATTGGAATTTTACTTGAAAATAATACAGAGGCATGGAAGAATTTTAAGCAAGGGAATGAAGTAATCAAATATGCTTTTAAGAGAAATAATTCTAACAGGTTTAATTGGGTAATGAATATGTAGGAAAGGAGATGGTTTCAACATACAGCTCTCTGGAACTGGAAGAGGGTAAGAAATAGGAAGAGGGCCGGGCGGTGGCGCTCGAGGTAAGGTGCCTGCCTTACCTGCGCTAGCCTAGGAGAAGGACCGCGGTTCGATCCCCCGGCGTCCCATATGGTCCCCCAAGCCAGGAGCGACTTCTGAGCGCATAGCCAGGAGTAACCCCTGAGCGTCACCGGGTGTGGCCCAAAAACCAAAAAAAAAAAAAAAAAAAAAAAAAAAAAAAGAAATAGGAAGAAAAGAGATAAACTGTAATACTCACGTCTGGCTTTCTCAAGTTCACTTGCTGCAATGATGAAAATAGTTGATAGAAGTCACTGTTCTATTTTGAATCGTTGGAGTTTACAGTTTAAGATTTTAATTACTTTGTATTTCAATTCTAATAAAGATTCCTTAGTTGTGTGTTTTTTTTTCCTTAAAACTAATTAAACTCTTTGCAATCAAAAGAATAGAAACAACAATAAGTTGTTTAGACACTTTCCCATTTTAGACTTGGGCAAAATAGGTAAAAGGGAGAGCAAGGGACAAATACGCTGAGTTAACTTTCTATATTTACTGACTTATTTAACATAGTAAAAAATAATATTGAGGACTGGATTTTTGCATTGTCTAGTCTCTGTCATAGATGTGAGTCATTTGTCAAAAACTATAATTGCTCTTGATTAGTTTACCTAATGAAAAAAAGTCATGTAGTATAAGGAAAATACATTTTATATTTAAAAGATTCTGCCTTTAGAGTTAGTCTTGTCAATAATAAAGCACATAAATATTTAGAGTGTCACAGATTCTGTTTCTTAGATTTCCTATCTATAAAAGTTAAATAAAACAAGATTTTACTGGACTAGGAAGATAATTTAAGAGGTTGAGAACATTTATTAGATGCTGAAGGCTTGGGCCCTTTGGACCACATTGTCACTATATGTGGTCCAGTTCCCGCTACAAATTTTTGGAGACCAAAATATAATTAAAATACTTTGAGAAAAATTTTATTGCCATTTGCAATATGCAAGTACTCCAAAGATTAGTTATCACACATAAGTACATAATTATATCATTATAAATCTTTAATATATATCTTTGAAAGGCCAGAGGTATGACTGAATTGGTTAGCTTGGATAGTCTGCATGCAGGACGGCTTCATAGTTTCCCAAACAGAGCCTGGAGTGACCCTTGAACAATGCTGGCTCTGGTTTCTCCTTAAGCATAATGAAACAAATAAAATAAATAAATATCATTTAAAGATATAGTGTGAGGCATAGTAGGATTACATAACTGTATTAGAGAAATTTTTGAAAACCTTCATTTAAATTTAGCAAACTGGAAAAAGAGATAAAATCTTGACTAGCCAATAGAATCATTATTTGCAATACTTTGTAACTCTGAGTGTACCATTCAAGTGTCTAATTTTAAATATGATTATTTGCAACCTCAATCAACTAACTTTTTAAAATAAATCTAATGTCCTTAAAATTAGTAGCTATGCTATAAATTTTATTGTTTTATAAAATTTATGGAAAAATTTTTCTCATGGAGGGTTAATTATCATAAATTACATAAAAACCCAAACCTTCAAATACAAGTCATTAAATTGCTTTTGTAGTTTACAAAGAGATAAATATAAATTTTACATATCATACTCTACCATGATTTTATGTCTATAAAATTATGAAAGTGAAGAAAAAATATTTAGGAACTGAATCTTAGAATCATGGTGTTTTGAAAACTTGTATTTCTTTATTCCATGCCTAATCCCTAACCTTCCTTTCAAAAGGCACTCCAACCCAACACCTATAGACAGCATGGACTTATTCCTATTTCTGGTTCACTTTCATATTGTCACATCCTATACTGTTGCATTTCATCTCACCACCTTTCTCTGATAACCAATGTCAGTCGTGAGATTTAGCACCTCCTTAATCACTCTTTGTCCTGATGATTTCATCTGTTTACTTTTCCAGTGTTCACATTTTTATTTTCTATATGTAGTCTTAACTATTGAAACCAAGTATGTGGGGCATACCTGACAGTGACTCAGAAATCTAAATTTAAAATTTTTACATGATATAGAAAAAAACATAGCCATATAAGTACCATTTTTATTTTAGACATCTGTACAACTGGATTTGATTATCAGTCAAGAGAAAGGTGTTTGGATGAACAATTAATAAGGAAGCTTGCCAAGGGCTTAATAAAATGAAATTCATGAGTGTCTTGAGTTTATTGTTTGGTTCTAATTGGCACAAGATTTGAGAGCTAGGAGGAAGAATTGGGCATTATCCTGATTAATCTTCATGCTGGTAAGACTTAAACTGATTACTTACTCTCTTTGGACTTTAAAGTCTATAGTAATCTGGCATCTACAAAATAATTACTTAAATGGGGAGGTGTTTCCCCAAGCAACTGTAGTTTTTAGAAAGTCCAGTGGATGACTTTGCATGTCCTGAAATTTGAGTGAACTTCAGATGCTGCAACCAAATTTGAGGGCTCAACCTGCTTTAGTTGGTTTGAAAACTCTGAGTAAACAATTGATGCTTATAGCTTCTCTCTAGTTGGTGGTGATGAAAGAAATTTCATCTGGAAACAGGCCAGATTATTCTTAGGAGAGTCTAGAATTTTATAGTGTATATTTATATTTGTGTAATCAGCACATTTTCTAATTAAGTAGAAATTAGTGCATTTTACTCAGTAGAGTTAAAATTGTTGCTTCAACACCAAACCAGACTGTAAAATATAACTAAAATTGTGTATAATAATAATCATATTATATGGTGCTCACTATTCATAAACACATTTTAATTGCTTAACCTGTATCACTTCATTTAATCCTCACAACACTATGAAAAAATTTTTTATTAACATCAATTTACCTATTAGCACATAAAAAAAGGGTTAAGTGATTTGTAATAAATCAGGCAAAAATTTTAAGGTTATACATAGCCTCTTACATTCTTTTTATCCTGGAAGAGTCTGGCATAATAAAATTTAACAGAGTTTTAAGTGGGCTGATGTTTACAGATGTTTGTGAACGAAAAGTAAACATCAGCTGATGGGAACTTGATTTAGAGACTTTCTGAGTTGAGATTTTGTGACTAGGAAGAAAAATTAGAAGACTCAGTAAGGTTGATAGCAGAAAGAGTGAAAGAGTGTTGGCAAATTCAGATACAAGAAATGTAGTTCTTGAAATCTTGTGGTGAATCAATCAATACATGAAGCAGTGATGAAAAATAAAATAACTCAATAGTAAGAAAATTATCTTAAGGAGTATGAATAGGAAAAGTAAAGCCGGAGGCTTATTTAAGTTTGAATTTATTTATTTGAATTTATTTTTAAGAGAAAATAATTTTTAATAGCAGAATCGATTGATTTGCTGTCTGAAAAATATTGAACTGTTTAACTAACTGACTGTAGATCTTGTGCAAGTAGTTCTGTCCTTGGTTTGGGTGTGAAAATAGAGATTTCACTGTTGAGGAATTTACCCAAGTCTTGAGCCAAAACTGTAACAGTCAATAATAGCTTACATTAAAATTGAGTGCAGATGCACTTAACATGATATCCTCCAGTTCTATTCATTTACAGCAATGACCTAATGTCATCTTATATTACAGATGCATAGTACTCTATTGTGCATACATACCACAATTTCTTGATTTATTCATTTGTAGTTTGACTTTTTTATACCCTTTTTTATTGTACTACCTGTTTCAACTCCAGGCAAAGAAATATACAGGATGATCTCACTCACCATTGGAATTTACAAAGTCAAGATGGGAACATAACATTGAGAAATGGCCATCCATTCCTTGACATAAAAATACAGATTCTCTTACAAAAAGAGGTTGGGGGTGGAGGAAGAAGACCTGGCTAGAAGAGATAAGAAGAGAATTGTTGAAAATCATGGAACTTTGGTGGTCATAGGGAATAGTGACATACAATAGTTTTGTGTATATATAACATAAAATTTTAACATTATTTTAACTTCCTAAATTATAAATAAAAATAGCTGCAAACAATTCAATTCATATATTAACATATTTTAATCCAAAAAATTCTAAAATAGGGAATGTGATTAATTAGATGTAAAGATAATATCTGATTTTTAAAATGTCAATGTTTTAAAATGCTTATAATAGCTTGAAGGACTACGATAGCTTTTACATTTAGAACTCAATCCATTCCACTTTAAATTTTCCATTCATTTAATTTCACAGCTCTAAGGAAGTTGAAAATCTTTATGAGATTTTCTTACATATATGTATATATGTATATACAGGTAGTAGCACCATCTTTCATTTTAAAAATAACATCACCAGATATTTTTATAAAATCAGAACAGAATTTTATTTGAAAGAAAAGAAATTAAAACATTAATGTTAATATACTATATTTCTATGTGGTAGTCTGGCCAAGTGACACTAGAACACATAACACAGTATTCTGTGTGTCTTTATTTGAACAATTCCTAAATTTGTAGATATAAAAACAGCTGGCCTAACTAGATGATGTTGGAACATGAACATCATATTCTCACTTAATGCCTTTTTATTACACTTTGCTTTGGTATAATATTGATGAGATAAAGATTATTGTCTATCTGAAATAAAACTATGTTATTTCAAAATCTGGTTTTGTTACATGTTATTTGCTTAGTCATAATTTCTAAGAGCCTGTGACATTAACAGGACTTGTTGTGTCATAAGCAGTGTTGCTGTCAGTGTGGTGATATTCTAGAATGTTAAAATAACTATTAATATATTTTCAAACAAGATAAAATGCAACTTCTTTCAGTTTCCTTTTCATAGTTTCCATAGTATTCTAAGAATACTGTGGACCTGAGCTTTATAAACATACTTTATGCATATATGGAAAGGAACTTAATAAGTTGGCTTAAAGTTATTTATTTGTCTGGTATGATAATATTGGTAAAAAAAAAAGCTGCTGAATAATATATTGTGAAGGCACCTAATAACTTTGGGTCCATGTTTCTATTTGTAGCAGGACAGCCCCTGAAGAGGTTGACTGATGGAGGGATGGAGAATGAGGCCCTTTTCTTCCAGCTCGGAGCACGTGTCTGCCACCCTGTCTAGCCCACGGTTCTGAGGTGAAACGGCGGGTAAACAGCTCGCAATCAGGCTCGTGGAAATATTTGCTTTATTCGGATGGACAAAACTGAAGTCCAAAGACTCCGATTCAGTTCCAGCCAGCAAAAGCCCCTCGCCTTCCACAGACCCTTGCTCTTATAGTCCAGAGTCAGGTCCCACCCAATGGTGGGATCAGATACCAACCAATGGTGGAAGCAGAATCAGGTCCTACCCTAGGGTGGGGGCAGAATGCCAGGTCACACCCTAGGGTAGGGCACAATCACCTAATCAAATTAGGGTGAGCAACATAGTAATCCCCCAAAATATTTACATACACAACACTATTAACTGTGAATAGTGCCATTCAACATTGTGACAACCAAATAAATACTTTTTTAACATTTGGTACTTAAGTATTTTGTCTGTAAAAACACAAGAAGTAATAGGGAAAGATACCACAGGAGTTTAGGTACTTGTCTTATATGTGATCAACTCCAAGTTTAATTCTGGTACTGTGTATGGTCCCTGCACTGTCAGGAGTGTTACCCCAAAAACCAACCAGCCACCAACTAACTAATCCACACCCAAAATAAGATTCTTTTTTTTGTTTGTTTTTGTTTTTGGGCCACTCCTGGTTACTCCTGGCTCTGCACTCAGAAATCGCTCTTGGTAGGCTCGGGGGACCATATGGGATGCTGGAAATTGAACCCAGGTCCCAGGTTGGGTGCATGCAAGGTGTAAACACCCTACTGCTATGCTCTCTCTCCAGCCGTATGATTCTAATTTGAATGGTGTTGTAAGGATGATCAGAAAATTTTTTTCAGGAGCCAAAGAGATAGTACAGTTAAGTAAGATCAACTCTGGGTCAGGTTCCAGGCACCATTATGATCCTCTAAGACCTTCCAGCAGTGACCCCAAAGCAAACAAAGAACAGGACTAAGCCCTGAGCACCACCAGGTATGACCCCCAAACAAAAACAAAATAGAAAACCATTTTCAACCCATTGGTGCCTTTCCAGACCATATGTAAACATCATAACAAAATATCCTACAAAAATGTCTTAAAACAAAATATGTTTTGTCTCTATGTCCAGTCAGTTGTTTGGACAATCAATACATAGGAAGCGTCAATCAGTCTCTCCAGTCACAGTGACAGTCCAAAATTACACACATACATGTTCAAATTTCTACCTGAAAATCTTCTACTTGTTTTCCAAATCCCAACTGAATTATCACTTTGTCAAGGAGATGATTCTTGATTCCAAAGTGGAGACAGAATTCCCTTTGTGGTAGATATTTTTGTGGTAGATTTCCACAGCATTCACTTCCTTTTTCATTTTTTATACCTGGATACCTTCAAGGTCAAGTTATGAAATCTATGAGTAGAGGTTATATGTTTGTTCATCATTGTATACTGCCATATTCGTTAATAAATTATTATTATTTTTGTGGAGCCAAATAGTTTTTATTGAAAGTTCTTTCTTTCTTAAATATTATGTATTTAGAAATATATAAAATAAGAGAAAGGAAGAATTATATTTTAAGAGAAATCCCAAGCTTCTTCAGAGTGGAGAAAATAGAAAATAAAGAAACAGAGACAAGCAAACACAACAAGTGTTCAAAGGAGAACATAGGCTTAAAGAGCAAGTCAAAGAAATTATTTTTTATTAGTTGCTTTAAGCTGGCTTGAAGTTTAATTTGTGGATTGATGACCAAAAAAGTACATTGTGATTTTGTATAATTTGTATATGAACCTAATTAAAATTTTACACTGGGGATGAAATGTTGGGGAGATAGCTAAAAGGTATAGAATATTTGCCTTGCATGAATGAGGATCTGAGTTTGATCCTTGGCATGAAATCACCCCAGAGAACTGGTGGATATTGGTTTTGGGGGCTTTAGCTCCACCATGCCAAAGAAGCACCTTATTGCTTAACCTGAGTATTTATCTAAACACTACTGCATTTCTGGGCCTAGAATCACCCAGTGAAATAGCTTGGGTTTCTGGGAGGTCCACTAAAAATTGTCATTGAAAATTGAATACTATAAAATATTTGGTTTGATGAAAGTTTTATATAATACAAGTTTTCCTTCAAAGAAGTATTGCGACACTATGCTGTCCAGTATTCTGCTAGTAGGTGCTTGGAATTTTCTTCGGACATGCATTTCCTCCATCTGGATTTTTAGCCACTTTCTGTTCTATATTTATTGGGTGTATATTTTCAATATAAATACTTTAGATATTTGTAGTAGAGTCTTAGATATACTTTGCTTCTATAAATATATCATCAGGCTTTTTGTTGTTGTTTATTTTGGGGACATACTAGCAATACTCAGGTGTTACTCCTGACGCTGTGCTCAAGAAATACTCCTGGCAGGGTTTGGAGGAACCATATGGGTTTCTGGGGATCAAACATGGGTTGGCTGCCTTCAAGGCAATCACCCCACCTTTTTGCTATACTATATCTTCTGTCTTCTCTCCTTAGTTTTTTGTTTGTTTGTTTGCTTTTGTTTGTTTTGGGGCCACACCCGGTGACGCTGAGGGATTACTCCTGGCTATGTGCTCAGATATCGCTCCTGGCTTGGGGACTATATGGGACGCTGGGGATCTAACCGAAGTCCTTCCTGGGTCAGCCGTGTGCAAGGCAAATGCCCTACCAATGCTATTGCTCCGGCTCCTCCTCTCCTTAATTTTGAATCACACTTCAGTTTCATTATAATATGATTCTCCATTAATGGTTGGTTTCTTGTTGGTTTTACTCTCATCTTGTCACATGTAATCTATATGTCATCTGCACTTATATGAAACTTAATATTTATTTATCACAACCCTATGCTTTTTCATGGAAAATGGGAAGATTTGAGGTACTCGAAAAATTGGTTGAATGAAATACATTTCTTCATATTATTATTTTTTTCATTTTTGAGAGTGATCTTTTCTTATAAATTGTTGACTCAATTTATGGCTGAGACACAGCCAAATTTGGAAAAATCTGAAACTTATTCATATAAACTCCACTTTTCTGTTTTCTAGGATCTGGATCACAGAATTTTTACTATTAAGTTGTATTATCATGACCTTTGCAATCTACTTAAATTCAAAATGGAGATTTGTTTCTGAAAAACAGGCTGAATCAGACCATTTCTAGAAGAGCTTTTTGCAAATGTAACATCACAAGTTCTGAAGTTCTTCTCAGTGTATTTTTTGAGAGCTGTACACACGCACATACACACATAAAAGTCCCCAAACAACAACAACAACAACAAAATACTCCTGAATTACTTGCTTCTCCCGGTCTTTGCTTGGTATAATTTCAACTCTTAGTGAAGAAATTGGAACCTAGGAGAGGGAGGTGGGACATAGAAAGTGATTTATTTGCATGCCTGCCTTACACATATGCTTAATCGGTCTTGTAGTTTGAATAAGTATTAGAAGCAATACTATGTATCTGAGCTATTTTGAGACACTGAAAACATTGTGTCTTTTTCAAAATTGGCCATGACTTTTTTGATTTTCTTCCCACATAGAACGTAAAACAGGTGCACGAGCAATAGTTGGCATAAAGTGAAAAAGTTTTTGCATTGATCATTTCACTTTATCTTAGTCATCAGTGTTGATTCAGAGATATTAAGTATGGTAATAACTCGAAGCCAAATTAGTGAAGATTTGGCCGGCACTAACCAGGGTTTGCGTTAACTGTGGGAAGAACTTGCAAAAGGCAATATTGATTATGTCTGGGAAATGCCAATTATAATTTGACATTCTGATTTCTGCTTTTTGTTTAACTTAGAAGCAGATTCTGCTTTGCTCTATTTGTGAAAGACAACTGGATAAGTGATGATTACTTCTTGCAATGAGACTGGCAATTTATTTGAAAGTAGAGGCAGAAAAAATTGTTCTCCTTTTTTGACTAAAAATGGATAGTGAAGATGAGGAATAGTTACTGAAAGGTATATCATTGTCTCTTTAAAAGGAGATGAAAAGGGTCAAAATACCAAGAATATAGTTGCAATAAAAATCAACATAACTATCTTTAAGTATATAAAAGGTTTTTATATGGCCTGTATTCACAGAAGGTTTGGGAATACAATTCTCCCTAGAAAAACATACCTTGAATGGAAAGAGCAGCAGTTAAGACAAAAATCAATAGGTCTCTCAGAGTTACAAAGGTGAATTTATTGTTGTGGGTTAAAGAGTTGTGGTGTAAGGTAGTCTAGTTCAACTGTATGTATAAAATTAATGAAGGGGATTTGATAAAATTATGGCATGGCATAGAAAAATGTGGGCAAGAGATTATACATCTCTACATCTATTGCCAGATTTTCAGCAAAAGTAATGAGCAAAGTAGGGCTGGAGCAATAGTGGGCATTTGCCTCGCATGTGTCCAGCCCAGGTATTCCTAGTATCTCTAATCCCTTGAGCCTGCCAGAGTAATTTCTGAGCACAGAGCGAGAACTAATCCCTGAGCACCAACAGATGTGACTGCCCCCCTCAAAGGCAGCAAATCATTACATAATGTTTTAAGAATACATATCAGTTTATAATTTAGCTATATATTTTTTATGAATACAGGCATTTCTTCTATATTTCTTTTAATTTTGAGAGGTATTAATATTGTAATTCTAACAATGAAGAAAATTACTATTGTTATATTCCATCTACTAATGACATAATTCTATTCTATTCATTTATTTAAATTTATTTTTACATATAGCCACCATAAAATTACAAAGTCATTCATGGTTGGGTTTCAGTCAATCAATGTTTTAACAGCAAACCCTTTACTATTTTCCTCCACCAATGCACCTTCCATATGACTTCCACCTGTCTTTTTTTTATTTTTTAAAAATTTAAAAATATTAAAAAGTATGTTTGCCCTGGTTTACAGTATTGCTGTTGTTAAGATTTCATTCATGACACTTTGCCACCTCTCAATACAACCTCTTCCTCTTGGTTGAGCACATTCTCTTCCATAGGTGTTTCTCTACCTCTACCTCTCCATACCACACCCCCAATCCTATTGTGCCCTTAAGAGGATTATTTGAGAATTAAATTTTAAACATATCGCTATATTATTACTATATTTTTATTTTTGGACATAGGCAAAATAACAAAATAACCTTGAATAATCCATATGTAGTTTATGTTTTAACATTTAAAATTGTGTATGCGGGGCACGCATTGGTGCTCAGAAGGCTCAGGAGCCCTTTGTGTTATCCTCCACCAATCGGACCAGTGATTTGATATAAGTATGAGGATTCAATGTAAGCAGCAGAGGATTCATGCTGCTGGGGCCCTGCAGTGCTAGAGATTCCTAGGACACTCCAACAGTGCTCAGGTGCTTCCACAGCCACACCCAACTGCACTCAAATGACCAAGTGAATTGAACCTAGGTCAAAAGCATACTAGACATATGCTCAATCACTGTACTATCTCCTGGATTTAAATTGTTATTTGTTCAGATTATAGCACTCAATCTAAGCTTTATAATCTTTTTGAATTATTATGAATTTGATAATTAATAACATGCATTATTATAACATTAGTAACATTTAATACTTATTGGTAAGTAAAATTAATTTCTTAAGATAATATAATTTTCTTATAAAATCTCAAAGGAAATTATTATCTATAAATAATTGCTTGCCTGCTTCCTTTTCTATTGATTGAGATTCTGTGTTTTACAATACTATTAATGTTGTTTTCTCATGCATATAATTCCAAGCCACATCCATCACCAATGGATCCATCACCTTCCCTCGAGTAAACCATCAGCCCTTTCTGCTCAACTACCTCCTCTCAACTAACTGTATGGATTAACATTTGTGTTACCTTACACCTGCTTTCTGCTACTAAATTGTTTCTCTATTTCATGTATATTTCATGCCTTCATGAAAAACACTATAAAATGATTGTTTTGGGTATTCGTTTCTTGTTATAGACAATGCACCTAATCATAAAACTGGTTGTAAACCCTTATCAAATTATTAGAAATATTCTTCTCCGGTAACCACATTTTTAAAAGCCAGTCACTATAATTCAAAATAAAAGTTAGGTAATACCTGTGCATGTCTATTTCTATACATTCCTGTCAGCCATAACCTGATTTCCAAACTTATCCCAAATTCATTACAAGATCATGAGTTTACTTTGTTCTCTACTGTATTTTGCAGTAGCATCTTAGTCAATAATAAAGTATTCTCATTCAGATAAAATTGATCAGTGGTTTATTCCTTTAGTATCTCAATTATATTGTTTATAGGCATCAAATAAACAAAGATATTATTTAAAAGCTGGGTGAAATACTTGGAAGATTATGATGAAAGGTCAATAGCATTACTACTTCCAACTAAATTTTAGGAATAAATGAATATTAAATATCCTTATTCCCCAATTTCCCTTCTTCTCTTGAGTTTCTTCCAGAACCCACTGAGAACGAGATCATCTTACATAGGATCCAAGAATACTAATATTCTTCCCTGATTTTATAAAAGACTTTGTTAAACTATTATTTTTATATGAAATACATAAATTTTATAGAAAGAACATTAGATTATTGATTTAACATTCAATTTCATAAAGTCATATATTCATTATCACCACAATTTATGTTATAGAATATCCTTCTGCTGAGAGAGAATCGCCAATTGGGGATCTGCTGTAAGACAGCAATGTTCTTGCCTGATAGAGATGTCCTTTATTAACTATGGTCTGTATATAAATATATGGGTATTGTGGTTGAATGTTCAGGATCACAAAATTCTTGGTTCTGAAAGCAAAGAAACTAGAAATCTGATATTTGATATAATTCAGTGCTTCCAAATTAAAACCAGAGTTAAATTTAGTTTTAAGTAAAAAAGGAATACTGCCCACAGTTACCATCTTTTGATGGTGAAAAATGTCCTGACTCCTCCACTAAGCTAACAAAGAAAATAATGACTGCTGATACTTCCCAGATAGTCTAGTCCAAGTTGATATCTCTGTGGCATTCTCAGAAATGGGGGTGGTTGTGGTAGGGTAGAAATGCCTTTTCTTCATGAGCTATAGTTGCCTAGTGCCACCCTCAACACCCTTCAATAGAAACAGTCCTGTTCCACGACTAAAATCAAATAAGATGAGCAACTAAATCTTCTTAGGTGAGATGTGACAAAAAGACTGAAAAATGCATCAAATGGATTGAGCCAAGTGCCCCTTTACCTAACTTGTCCCTGGAAAACCCAGCAGCCCTGTCCAAATCTTCCATCTTCCTGGCATAAAAGATGGCTTGCTCCTTCACTAAGCTCCAAAAGAAAATAATGGCCACAGATACTTCCATTTATCTGAGGAATCTGATAGGAATGTTACATATTAATTTACCAAACTCAGGAGCCTAAATAGTAACATAGGCAGTTCAATTAGCACCAACCACAGCCAGTATATCCTTAGACGGTGTCTTTAGTGATATCATGGTGAGATATAGCACTTATTTCAAATTGGCCTGTGTTGATCTAAGTTTTGGTAATTTCATTTACACAATGGCATTGTAATACAGCCGCTCACCCCATTAAAGTGTTACGTACTTTAAAAGGTGCTAATGAAATAAGCAGTGTGCTAAGTGTTCTTAATACAACATACCTCCACCTTTTTCCCTCCTCTAATATGTAAAAGAACACAGAAGTTGAGAAGTAATAAATAGATTTACAATTTTGATTTTTAATAATATATTATAAATACACTTATATCCAAATCTATACAATTTTATTCACACTTATACACATATTACTGCATGTAAATATGTAATTTTGGTATATAAATATATTTAAATAACAACATGAAAAATAAGCAAAGGCCTAGCAACCATAACTTAATAAGTTTACTTTATAAGTATCCTAGAATTTTGGTAATTAATATTAAAACAAAAATTTCTGGGTCATTGAATAAAAATGTTTTATTACTTCAATTAGTCACAAAAACCCTAATAAAATTTTAACAGAGAAAATGTCTTCTCTTTTTTTTTTTTTGAAAGGCTTTAAGATTGCACCAGCATATTTATAATGAATATGTACCTGATGATTATTTCCTTTGTGCCCTGTACAATTGCTAAAATTTTGGAGCTAGATTTGTTCAGTAGAATGGAAATAAATGAAAAAAAAAAAGATTTTATGCACACTTTCATGAAGGGGTTTTATAAAATGGTTCTGGGCAAGGAGATATTGGGAATGGATTGGCAGCAATTTGGAAGATTTACTTCTAGAGTAGCAGCATGATCTATGCTAACCAAAATTGAATGGCTTCTTGTATAAACAAGTTAGGTTTTAACTTTTATCATAGATGCATTTATTATAATGTTTACTTCATTTTGCAGTGCTGGGAGTTGAACCCAGGGTTTTTTTTTTTAAATGAAAGTAGAAATTTTAATGTAAGGATGGAATGGGGGGAGGGAGGAGAGACATAATAGACATTAAAAAAAAAATCATTCAGAACAGAATTCAACAGAAAGGATTTTCAGCTTCCTGCCTATCTTTACCCTCCCCCACTCTCCCTCCATAACTGCAAAGACTGTGAGCAGGGGAAGTTTTTTTTTTTAATTTAATTTTTATTTTTATCATAGTGGCTTACATATTGTTGACAATAATATTTTAGGTACATAGTTACATAAAATCAGGGGGGGATTTCCATCACCAATTTGTCCTCCCTACACCTCCGTTTTTTGTCCTGCCTCCCATATGCTCTTCCCTCACCCCTAGGGCTGCCAGAATATGTTGTTCCCTTTGTATCTAGCCTAATACTTAGTAGTCTTGTACCTGTTTGGTCGATCCCAGGATTTTAAAAGCAAGAGATGTGCCTCTCACTGAGTTCTGATACTATCTCATTTTTGTTTTTACCTCTTGTCTTAGTTACTGGAGTCTGAAAAAATTATTTGGAGTTAAGTCTTACCATTTTAAGTCTTACTATTCATATTGTACAGCCATTCCATTCTTTCATTACACTTCAGAATCACCAATGCAAAGGAAAACATTTGAAAACCACTATTCCATAATGTAAACTTTACTTTTATTAGGGTCGAAACAAGTTTAATTTCATTTCATTTCTTCAATTAAGGAGTCAATTCATTTGTAGATTTATTGTATTTCCCTTTTTTGAAATCATATTTATATTGCTCTCTTATCCTTTTGTTTGTGTGTATGTGAAATATTTTTGATCAGATGACACGTACTGGATAAACTGCTGCTTCACCCAGGATATCAATTTTACAAGTTGTTAATCCGATAAGCATTTGAAAGTGCCTTGTTTTCCTTGATATAAAAAAGAATCTATTGAGACAGCAACACATCTGGGAAAACATGCTTTTAATATTTAGGTTGTTATTTACTTTGAATAAAAAACCCTATCTAACTTGACATGAATCTTTAAAAACTAGAAATGAAAAAAAAATAGAAGTAAATCCTTGTGGGATTTGAGCCGACTAGGCGAAGAGCCTGGGGGAGTTTCCCTTATTGCCAGTTTATCACAGAAAACTTTGAGGACATTGAAATTTAACTCTCATGTATTGACCTTATAAAAGAAACAGTTCCTTTTAAACATGGCTACTTTGTTATGCTGGTTTATGGTTTATGTGCAGTTTGTTGATTAAAAAAAATCCTGAAGACATGAAGCAAAGTGAATGCCATGTTCTGCTGACTGGTAGATACTAAACTAAAGGGAAATTCACATGAGAAAAGTGCTTGACAAAAATATTTCATCTAAGATATTTTCCAGCTGAGTTGCCTTTGCTTTCTGTTCCCACCACATTCTCTGAATTGCATGGTGGAAAAGCTGAGACATTAAACTTATGCTCTGCAAAGTACTGGAAACTTGGGCACAGAAAACAGGACATTTTTTTTATTGCTGTTTTTCTGTGAGAGTTTTATTCTTTTTTTAATATTGTTTATGCAATGGAAGAATAAATGTAGGAAGGATTTAAGAACTGCCAGCTTCTCAAGTTATATTCCCATGTAGTCTAACAATGTAGAATGTTATTATTGACAAATTATGTACATAAAATGAAGATAGCCTTTATAGATCTAATTTGGGTTGATACAGATTATAAACACAGCAATATAATAAATCTAATATGGTATTTAATAAAAATGTTTACTGATTGTATATGTGCCAGTCTCAACATGAGAGCACTATGTTTTATCAAGAGTTCATTGTCTAAATCTTGGTTGCTATCAATATTATTTATTGCTTAATAACATTGTGTTTTGGTTTCTCTACAGTAAAATTAACTTTCTTCTTTAAAGACTTACTATCAAAATTGTGAATTATACAATAGGACTATCCAGGCATGAAATGAGCATTCTGGATTCCACTGTGTTTTTTATACTGTCTTGCTTTCTAATTAAGACCATGAACCATTTGGCAAAAAACATGCTTAATCCTCTCAGCACTTGTGGAATAGGAAGAAAATATATCCTTGCCAATTTATTGAAGAACTTCACTAAGAAGTATAAAATTCTTTTACCAAAATCTTCTATAGGACTTGACATAATCTGAGGAGTTTTCAAGAATGGTCAATGGAGAACCTTTATTCACTCAAAAATATTCATCACTAAATTAGACTATATATTATATAATAGATAATCTTTTACTCCTATGAACACAGACTCTAGTGGAGGAAACAGGATGAATATAATTAAACATAGGCAAGATAATTGTGAAAAGTATGAGCCTGTGATTTATACTTGTTCCTGGTTTTATTCTCAACTATGTGTATATTAAGCAGAACCTCAAAACTTTATGGGTTTTTTTTTGTATATGGAAAATGGAGAGAGTGGACTATGATATTACCAGGGTTCTTTACAGTTCTAAGTAAATATTAATGGAATATTTATGCATATGACATAGATTTCTATTTACTGATAATGTGGTCATTCCTAACTATCCAGTAACTTTATTTAAGGAGTCAATGTTTGTTCTTAAAAAGCAAGCAAATAAAAGGGGGGTGAGAGTTAATGCAGGTATTAAGGAAACTGCCTTGTACATGTTTAATGCTGGTTTGACCCCTGGTACCACATATCGACATATGCAGACAATGTAATGCCAAGGGTGATCCCTGGGCAAAGAGCCAGGAGTAAGTCCTGAACAAAACTGTCTGTGTCTGTCTGTCTGTCTATCATCTATTTCTATGAATATAAAACATATTAGTTAATGCCATTCTTTATTAATGATTTTTTTTACTTTTCAGTATCCAAATTATCTCCCCAAAGTTGTGAAAATGACTGCTTCAGTAAGAAATAGGAAAGGCAGGAACACAAATCAGAAGGTGTGAACATTTAGGAAAAAGTCCCTAACATGGTTGTTTTTTTTTTGCATATCCCCTTTAATTCTCACATTCCCCTGACCACCCACAAACCATCACATTTTTGTTTGCTTGTTTATTTGTTTGTTTTTTGTTTTTGGGCCATAGCAGTGACACTCAGGGTTACTCTTGGCTATGTGCTCAGACATCACTCCTGGCTTGGGGGATCATATGAGAAGCCGGGGATTGAATCCAGGTCCATGTTGGGTCAGCAGCATGCAAGGCAAATGTCCTACTGCTGTGCTATCGCTTCGGCCCCAAATAATCACCTCTTTTGATACAATTTTCCGAACTTATCCTCATGTCTTTCTCCCACTGCTTAGATAATCACATTGTCATTGGTTTTGAAGTCAATGGGAGAAGTTGCTTATGAATTAGCTCACATGAAGATTCCTCTTAGATAACTTTTTAAGAATAATTATTTTATTTAGGCACCATGGTTACAAAATCAATTATGGTTGAATTTCAGGCATATATTGTACATCACCCTTCACCAGTGCAGGTTTCACCACCACCAATAGCCCCAGTTAATCTCTCACCCACCCCCCATTGCCTGCCTCTTGGCAGACATTTTACTTCTCCCTCTTTTTCTCTCTTCTCTCTCTCCTCCTTTATTTCTTTTTTGACACTGTAATTTGCACTATGTAAATGAAGGGGTATGTATCAAGCATATAACTTTATTCCTTTAGCACCCACTTTTTGTCCAGAGTGATCAATTTCAACTCTCATTGTCATAGTGGTCCCTTCTCTACCCTAAATGCACTGCACCACTATTTGTGGCAAGCTTCTATCATAGACTAGTCCTATTGTTTCTGGATATTATTACCATACTATACTTTTTTTATATCCCACAGATAAGTGATATTATTCTATGTCTGTACCTCTCCTGACTCTTTTACTCAGGATAATAATATCCATATATTGTATAAGCAAATTTTATGACTTTAATTTTGAACAGCTGCATAATATTCCATTGTGTAAATATACCACAGTTTCTTTAGACATTTATCTATTCTCAGACACCGGGGTTGTTTACATTTTCTGGCTATTATAAGTAGTGCTGTGATGAATATAGGAAAGTGGAAGGCTTTTCTGCATGGTGTTTTTGAGTTCCTAGGGTATATATAGAGGAGTCATAAGGATCATAAGGAAACACAATTTCTATTTTTTGAGGAATATACATATTGTTTTCCATATAGGCTGGACCAATTTACCTTCCTACCAGCAGTAAATGAGAGTCCATTTCTCCATGCATTTATGCCATTACTGGTTGTTCTTGTTCTTTATCATATTTATCAATCTTTGTGGTATGAAATAAAATCTTGTTGTTTTATTTGAATTTCTCTAATGAATAGTGATTTCGAGTATTTCTTGATGTGTCTTTTGGCCATCTGTATTTCCCATTTGATGAAATGTCTGCTCATTTTTTCCTCCCTCTTTTTGGATGGGGTTAGATTTTTTTCCTTACTTTACTGAATTAGCAGTGCCTTGTATAACTTAGATAATAAATCCTTATCTGATGGGTATTGGGCAATAATATCTCCCCCTTTTTTTGTAGAGTCTTTATATCCTAGTCACTGTTTCCTTTGAGGTGTAGAAGTGTATCAGTCTAATGTCGTTTCATTTGTTTATCTTTTCTTTCACTTGCTTGGTCAGTTTTGTTTCATCTTTTAAGATGCCTTTAGTTTAAATGTCATAAAATGTTCTGCCTACATTTTTTTATGTACCTTATGATTTCAGATCTGATCACAAGGTCTTTAATCTATTTAGATTTTACCATTGTGTTTGGTGTTAAAGAGAGGACTAAGTTCACTTTTTTGCATGTAGTTGACCAGTTTTCCCAGAAGCACTTGTTGAAGAGGCTTTCTTTGCTCCATTTTGTATTTCTTGCTCCTTTATCAAAGACTAATTGATCATATACCTGAGTGTCATTCTCAGAATATTCAAGTCTATTCCTTGATCTGAGGGTCTGTGTTTATTACAATACCATGCTATTTTTAATGGCTACTGTTTTATTGTATATATGTTAGTTGGGGAACCTGATGCATCCAATCTTCCTTTTGACAAATATTGATTCAGCTAATCATGAAGGCTTATTAATCCACTAAGTTGAAACATGTTATGGGCATTCTTATAGAGACTGTATTAAATATGTACAATGTTTTGGGAAGTATTTATACACTAATGATGCTAATCCTCTGGATCCATGAGCAGGTTATATTTTTCACTTCCTTTTATCCACATTTATTTCTTGAAGTAGTTTTTTGTTGTATAGGTCTTTTACCCCTTAGTTAAATTAACTCTGAGGCACTTAATTTTCTGAAGCACAATTGTGTATGGGACTGTTTTAATATCTTTGTTATCTTTTATTAATTTTTATAGAAAAGCTGTGATTTTTAGAGGTGGTAGTTTGAATCCCAATATCCCATGTGGTACCGAATCTGCCAGGAGTGATTTCTGAGCTCAGAGCCAGGAGTAACCCATGAGCACTGCAGGGTGTGTCTCTAAAAGGAAATAAAAAGATGTTCTGGATTTTTGAATATTAATTTTGTTTTTGTCACTTAACTATACAAGCATATTGTTTCTAGAAACTTTCTCATAATCATTATAGGATATAGTAACATGTCGTCTGCAAACAGCAGGAGCTTAACTCCTTCCTTTCTTATGTGAATGCCCTAGATATCGTTTTCTTGTCTAATTACTATGGCAAGTACTTGCAGTACTATATTGAATAAAAATGGCAAGAGAGGCAACCTTGTGCTTGATCTTAGAGAAAAGGCTTTTACTTTTTCCCCATTGAGTATAATGCTTGAAAATGAATTTGTGGCAAATGGCTTTGACAACATTTAAAAAGTTCTTTAATTCCTATCATGTTAAGAGTTTTTATCAGAAAAGAGTGCTGGACCTTTTCAAATACTTTTTCTGTATCTATTGACATGATCATATGATTTTTATTTATTCTTTTATTGATATGTTTATTATATTAATTAACTTGCATTTGTTAAACTATCCTTGAATCCCTGGCCCATATCCTATTTTGTTATGGTGTATAAACTTGATGAATTGTTGAATTTTATTTGCTAGTATTTTGTTGCAGATGTTTGCATCTGTATTAATCAAGGATATCAGACTGTAATTCTTTTTTTGTGGTACTCCTGTCTGCTTTTGGCATCAGAGTTAAGTTTGCTTCTTAGAAACGATTTGGGAGTGCTTTTTTTTTTTTCAATTTTCTAGAAGACTAGGTCCTCTTTAAAGTTTTGAAAAAAAAATCTACTAGTGAATCCATAAATCTACTAGTGAATCCATATGGGACCATGATTTTGTTTGCAGGAAGCCTTTTTATTACCATTTTAATTTCTTCAATGGTGATAGTTCTTTTCATGTATTACAGATCAACTTACGTCAACATTGGCACATTATAGTAGTCAAAAATTATATCTATTTCTTTCAGTTTCTCCTATGACAAAGATTTTCAAAGTAAGCTCTGATTACCCTTTGAATTCCTGTAGTACCTGTAGTAATTATTTCTGATTCTGTTTATTAAGTTTCTCTCCCTCCCTTTCTTTGTGAGGTTTTTTGATATTGTTTATTTTTTTGAAAAACCAACTCTTGTTTATATTGATCTTTTGGATTGCGTTTAGTGTGTCTAGTTCATTGATTTTGGTTCTAAATTTTATTATTTCCTTTCACCTGCCTACTCTTGGCTCATATTGTTGCTCATTTTTTCAATTTATTAAGCTGTTCCATTAAGTTTCTTATGTAGTCATTTTCTTTTTCTTCCTTGCTAATGACTGCTTGCAAAGCTATAATTTTACATTTAGTATCACCTTTTCTGTGTCCCACAGATTCTGATTTCTTCATTCTCATTTGTTTCCAAGAATCTTTTGATCATCTCTATGATTCAGTGATTATTCAGTAGTGAATTGTTTAATTTCCAGTATTAATATTGTTTATGTTTGTGATTCACTCCTATTTTGAGTGCATCATGGTTGGAGAAGATTCAATTGATACAATTGCTACCTTCTTGATTTTCTAGGGATATGATTTATGGTTCAGCATGTGGTCTATCTTGGAGAATGTCCCATGTTCTTTGGAAAATTAAGTATATATTCAGCTTTCTGGGGATGCAAAGCAATATATATATATATATATATATATCTTTCATTTCTTCCTTTAAAGCTAGTATATCCTTGTAGAGTCTTAGCTTGGTTTATCTATCAAGAGATGACAGGGTGGTGTTAAAGTCTCCCACTACATTTGTGTTATTATTGGTGTCTTTCTATAAGACTATTAAAGCAGTTGTTTCAAGTATTTTTCTGTCCTCTCATTGGGTACATATATATTTAGGAGTGTAATTTATTTCTGATGATTATATTATTTGATTATAAAAATGACCATTTCTGTTCTTATATCCTTTATAAGCTTGAAGTCTGTATTGTCTGCTATTAGCATGTCTACCTTAGCCTTTTTAAATGACATTTGTTTGAAGGATTGTACTCCACCCTTTAACTTTGAGTCTGTATTTACTCTGACTTTTCAGTAGTGTTTCTTGCAGGCAGCAAAATGTTAGATTCAATTTTATGATCCATTTTTCCACTCTTTGCCTCTTAATTGGTGCTTTCAGAATTGGTGCTATTGACATTGATGATTGACATAGGATTTTTGCCCTTTTTCCCCCAGAAGTTTGATTTGTTTGTGGGCTCTGTTTTGCATTAAAGTAGACCCCCAGTTCTTGTTATAACATTGGCTTTGAGTCTGTAACATTCCTGAGCTGCTTATCCATGAAGCTATATCTTTCCTTTAAACCTGAAAGAAAGTCTGATGGTAAGGCATTCATTTCATTGAATTTTTTCTCTATATTCCACCATTGTCTTCCGGCCTGGAGAGTGGCTTGTGATAAATTGGCAGTGAATTTTAAGGATGCTTCTTTGTATGTAATTTTATTTCCTGATCTTGCTGCTTTTAGTATTCTATATGGTTTTCATAGGATGTGTCTTGGGGGTGCATTTATTTTGGTTTCTTTTAGCTGGTACTCTTTACACTTTCAGTATGTGGGTGCATATGTTGGTCAGATCTGGGAATTTCTCAGAAATGATTTATTTGACTGTTGCTTCTTCATAGGGGCTTCCTTCCTGTCTCTCTGGAACCCCTATGATGCTTATATTGTTTCTGTTGCTGATCACTGGACTAGGTGAAAGGAAACCTCCAAGAAGAGTGGCTCCCAGGCCTCACTGCTAAAGCTTGCTGCTGGCTGTATTTGGTCAGCAGTCTCACTTCAATTTTGTTCTGCCACATCACACGGCCCCACCTAGCTTAGCTGCACTTTTTCTATGCCTCAGCTACACTCTCTAATGTCTGTGTCCTGAGAGTTTATTAGTAGGGTTGGCCCCACACTATACTCCTAATTCCAGCTTCACTTCCTCAATGCCTCAGCTGCATTTTCTAATGTCTGCATCTTGTGAACCTTACCTATTGATGGACCTGAACTGATCTCCAAAGCTCCAGGCTACTGGGAGAAAGTCAGGGTGCCACTCATTGTGTCACTACATCTTTTTCGAGCAATCTCCCCAGAAGCTTGATTTTTGATCTGGTTTCCTTGTTTCCTCTCCAGGTCTCAGGCATCGTATTTCCAGGCTCAGGGGGCATTTTGGGGTTTCATTCTCAGGGGTTTAAGGTAATGAGATACTCTCCGTGTCTCCAGACTTCCCTGCACTGCTGCCTTGTTTTCTTCATTTTTGTACCTTCTTTAAGTATTTTTAAGTTAAAAAAGGTTATTTTGTTATTGGTATGTAAAGGAGTAAATTTTATTCCGTCTAACTATTCTTGCATTTAAAAATAAGACAGTAGAAGTTTCATAAAATAAAAATGTTGCTTGCTTTTATGTTTCTAGTTATAACTATATAACAAAAGCTTAAATTATTTGAACAAAGTAGAAACTTAGAGAAACAATCAAATTTATTTCATAAAATTTGTTTCCAGAATAACCAAAATGGATTTCTAATGTATTTTATTATCTCCATTTATATTTATGAGTGTATTGGTTCTGTTTTTATTTTGTTTTGGGGCCCTAAACTCGAAGATCATTTGTGGCAGGCTAAGGAGACTTTATGGATTGTCATGTCTTTTGTGTAAGCATCTTAACCACTCTACCATCACATAACCAGTTCTTCTTTGTTTTTGATCAATTACCAGTAGTCATTCAAATTTACTTCCAGCTACAAAGGGATGGTTATAAACTTGGATGTCTGCATTTTGCTTTAAGTAATTCATATAACAATAAAAGAAAATACCTTAAACAAATTTGAGCATCAACTTTCTTTCTTTTTCTTTTTCTTCCTTCTTTTCTTTCTCTTCCTTTCTTCTTTCTTTCTTTCTTTCTTTCTTTCTTTCTTTCTTTCTTTCTTTCTTTCTTTCTTTCTTTCTTTCTTTCTTTCTTTCTTTCTTTCTTTCTTTCTTTCTTTTCTTTCTTTCTTTTCTTTCTTTCTCTTTCTTTCTTTCTTTCTTTCTTTCTTTCTTTCTTTCTTTCTTTCTTTCTTTCTTTTTCTTTTTCTTCTTTCTTTTTTTTTTCTTACTTTCTTCTTCTTTCTTCTTTCTTTCTTTCTTCTTTCTTTCTTCTTTCTTCTTTCTTTCTTTCTTTCTTTCTTTCTTCTTTCTTTCTTTCTTTCTTTCTTTCTTTCTTTCTTTCTTTCTTTTCTGTTTGTTTGTTTGTTTCTTACTTTCCTTCCTTCTTTCTTTCTTTCTTCTTCTTTCTTTCTTTCTTCTTTCTTTCTTTCTTCTTTCTTTCTTTCTTTCTTCTTTCTTTCTTTCTTTCTTTCTTTCTTTCTTTTCTTTCTTTCTTTCTTCTCTTCTTTCTTTCTTCCCCTCCCTCCCTCCTACCCTCCCTCCCTCCTTCCTTCCCTCCTCCCTCCCTTCCTTCCCTCCTTTCTCCTTCCCTCCTTCCCTCCCTCCTTCCTCCTCCTCCCTCCCCACCCTCTCTGCCTCCGTCACTCCCTCCTTACTTCCTTTCTTCCCTCCCTACTTTGTTGCTTTCTTGACTCCCTCCTTTAGTCCGTGCCTCCCTCCCTCCTTCCCTCCTTCCTTCCCTCCTTTCTCCCTCCTTCCTTCCCTCCCTCCTTCCTTCCCTCCCTCCTTCTTTCCCTCCCTCCTTTTTTCCCTCCCTCCTTCTTTCTCTCCCTTCCTTCCTTCCTTCCTTCCTTCCTTTTTCCCTCCCTCCCTCCCTCCCTCCCTCCCTCCCTCCCTCCCTCCCTCCCTCCCTCCCTCCCTTCCTTCCTTCCTTCCTTCTTTCCTTTTTCCCTCCCTCCCTCCCTCCCTTCCTTACTCCCTCCCTCCCTTCCTTACTCCCTCCCTCCCTTCCTCACTCCCTCCCTCCCTCCCTCCCTCCCTTCCTCCCTCCGTCCCTCCCTCCCTCCCTCCCTCCCTCCCTCCCTCCCTTCCTTCCTTCCTTCCTTCCTTTTTTCCTTCCTTTTTTCCATCAATTTCTTGTGATACTACTGAGCTGACACTACCATAAAAATTTTAAGTGTTGCATGACTTCAAGTGGCCTTATGGTATACAATCTATAGACCTGAAACAAATTTGGTGGCTTGGCAGTTTGATAAGGTTAAGTTGTAGTGCTGAACTGTTTCTGTTAGAGAGTACTGGTATGAGTGTAGTTTGCTGTAACTCATGCATAATAGGGCCTCTTTCCCCAACACCCACCTTTTTCTGAGATGCCCTAGTGGTATCAATCCAGTTCATTTTACCTGGAAAAATTCTGTGGCTATTATTATTATTATTATTATTATTATTATTATTATTTTTAGGAGCTGGTAGAAGAGCTGGGACAATTTTGTTTCCCTATTGGGAGATGGCAGGATTGTACTAAGGCTGCTGTATTTTCTGTTGGGGGAGGTGAGAGGGAATTCAACCCATCCCCATTCTGAAAATAGTTCCAGAGTTTTTAGCTTGTAGTTGGTCCCCCAACTGAAAGGTTAGCTTACTCTTATTAAGTTTACTTGTAAAGCTGCATCATATTTTTTTGGAAGGTACATTCTCTCTTATTTAGCAGTGAAGTTTGTTCTTTCGTTTTTTCTCACTCTAGTGTATCAGAAGGACAGTCTTGCTTGCTCTTGAATATCTTCTTTATGATGGGCCTATAATTTGGTTCTTTTAAAATATGGTAAGGGGAAAAGGAAGGCAGATGTCTCTTTTTGCTACTTTAAACCAGTGAGTGATGCTTCTCTAGGTTATGTTTTTAGTCTTCCTCTAGCATGGCAAACATGTGAAGCTAACTTCTTGAGAACACAGGGTGTTTCTTCTAAGAGCTACTCAGAGACAGTTATCTCATTCTCCTTTAGCTAGTGTGTAGGTTTATGTGATAAGGGGGAAATTTCCCTCTTGGGTGGAATTTCCAGGTGCCATACATTTCCAGTGTTTGCTTGAAGAGTGAAGTCTGAATCTGACCTCTTAACAATTCCCCACCCAGATTTCATCTCTATTTTCTTTTGCATTCCTGAAAAGGCACCCAGAATGATGAGCATATCTGTTAACTCAGAAACTTCATAGTGAAGCATTATTGATCAACTGCCTTCCTTCTTATAGTCACTTCTTAAGAAGAAATTCTCTTAAATTTCTTCTCCCATTTCTGTAGTTAAAGCACTCTTTGCTTTCCAAAATATTTTCTCCACTGTTAGCTTTTAATTTTCTATAAATCTGAAGATTCTAATGACTATTCCTTTCTTTGTCCAGCTAAATTAGTCATTTCTGGGGCAATAGGCAGTATGTGGAAAAAGAAGCACAAAAATTTGGAGTGCTGTTGGAACTATATAGAATAGTATAAGTTACCAAGAGTTGGAGAATACAAGAATGATTTTTTTGTATTTATAAGTTCTAGTGAGTACCACTAAATTAAATGTGTGTCACACACTCATGTATGTGTGCAAAATTTTCATTTGTTTTTGTATATTGTTGTTTTTATACTTCATATTTTTATTCATATTACATAATATTACAATTAAAGACTCTTAGAACAAAAATGTTTTGACTGCAAACCATGTATAGCTGCTCATTGTTTTATCAGTATGAGGATATACCTTATTATATTATGTTTTCTAGGTGAGAGAGAAGAAAATCTTAGATGTTGCTTTTCAAGCAGGATTTTTCTTATTTCTGTCCTCTTAGGCAATTGTTGTTCTCATTCCTATTTTTCTGTGATGTGAAAAGGAGTTGATTGGAGGTCAGTCAAGTATCACCATTCACCTCATCATGATTTCCCAACTTCAGTTTTCCTCCACCTCACACCAATCCTGAAACTCAGAGTTTCTTAGAAACTTTTGTTCCTGTCTACTTCTCTAAGCATTTAAAAAGGAAGTCTCTGACCTTTCTCCTTGAAATTAGACCAAAGTCCTGTTGGATCTCATAAGGGTGGTATGGAATTGGGATTGGAGTTTTACTTGCTCAGCACCTGGCTGCAGGGACTACAACAAAAATGGTTTGTAGGATTCAGTTATAATCCAGGGTTTAGTCTGTTTTGATTGGTATCACTGCTTTAAAGTAATCACTTTCATATCCAAGTGTTCTGATTTCCAAAGATCTGATCAAAGGCTGGCATGATAGTACAGAGAAATGTTCTTTGTCTTCCAACCCAGGTCCAATTCCCAGTGCCCCATATGGTCCCAAGTCTTCCAGGAGAGATCCCTGAGCTCATTGCCCCAGAAGGAAACCCTAAACACTACCTGGTTGTGGACCAAAAACCAAAACCTAAAACAATCAAAAAAAATATCTGAGCAAAATAGAGAAGGAATCTGGTGCTACTCAGGAAAGAAATAACTAATGAAAGATACTTGCAAATACTATTCTAATTTTATAGCACTGAAACACACACAACATGCACACATATTCTTATTTTTTACAGTAACTTTCAAAGAGTAATTAAGGTTTCTGTCTGAATTCTCTAACAACAGTGTTTCTAAGAAGGTGGTTTGGTTCTGTGGGGAAGCTAATTGGTGCAGAATGTGGCAAAGATAAGACATTTAGCTTCATAGCTATTGAGAGTTAGTGTCTTTCCACAATAAGTAGAAATGGATTCAGCATCATCCCTGTTGTCCTCCCTTGCCCCACATTTTTTGAGGGTAGTTCCTTCCTGAGAAATTAAAAAGTTCAAGAGATTGGATTCATATTTTATTTATAGTCAATTTTTTCATTTTTGCCCTGAAATGCTTGGCTTAGAGCTTTGGAATATTTTTGTAGTAAAAAATATGCAGAAGTGAAAGCTCATGACAAAGGTACAAGTATTTGCATTTCATGTTTGTAAGTGACTCGTGAAATAATGAGACCCTTTATGTTACTTTTCCACATGAAACTAAATGGTCAATGACTTCTAGTCAAATCTCTTAACGGAATCCTGCAAAAATTTTATAAGGAACTTTTGGCTTTGTCTAAAAGGGAGATGGGAGTATCACTTCGGATGAATTGTAATGATAGGCAAAAATTAGTTAATTCTCTCTATAGTGGATGAAAATTGGAGGTTGCTATAAGGACAAATGCAGGCAAGTGGCATGCCAGGACTGCTTGCAGAGAAACTCATATGCTTGGGTTCAGTGTTTGGCCTCAGGCCAAAGGCTGCAACTAACAGGAAAGTGTCAGCATCTCAATATAATTGCATGTCCCGGAGCCTATTATTGCACTAATAAAAATGCTTTTCAATAAATCTGAGAGAGGAAGGGGGAAAAAACACCAGGAAGAAAGAAATTGTCTGAAATATTTTATTATATTTAATAAAATTCTCATTAATGGAAGGAGTAGCTTTCTCCTAAATAAATGTGCTTTAATTTTATTTTATGATTAATTTGATTGGAGGAATGCACGTAATACTTTTTTTTTTTTTTAGTGTACTTCCTTAAGAAAAGAGGAAATGGCAAGTAGGCGTCGCTGTAGGGGAATATTTTCTTAAGGAGAAGGAAGAAGGAAGAGGATCAGGGCACTAGAAGCTTATGATTCAGAGAATAATTATGTGACTGATATATGGAGTGACCTTGGGCAAATGATTCAACCTCTCTCTTCATCCCTATATATAAAATGTTAATGTCTCATACTTAAAAATCTTTCAAATGGTAAGAATGTCTGAGATAGTTGATATGTGTACTAATAATTCTAAAAGTCAGAACAGAGAGTAAGAATTATTCATTATCATGATCTTAATCACACACAATAGTGTATCTGAGATATTTTTCTCTTTGGACATATTTCATATCAATAATGAATGTTTGAAATTTCATTATGGAATAAAAACTGCCTCAGTATTCTAATAATACTGACAGACATAAGATGTATGAAGAATTTTCTTTTTTTGTTTTCTGGTGAAACAAAGAAATGCAAAATGCATGCCTGGCATTCATGTGAAACCTGGGTTCAATTCCTGGCACTTCAAAACCTAATCAAACAAAACAAAAAGGAAAAGCATGCTACTATTAAATTGTGCCTTTCTTATTTTGCAAAATTTTGCAATTGAAAAGGGAAGAACAAAGAAAGGAAACTCTATTTGTTTTTAAACCACACCCAGTGCTCAGGGCTTACTTTCAGCTTTAGGCTAAGGATCTTTTATGTAGTGCTCTGGGCATCCAAGGGTGTTGGGATGGAACCCTCAGCTGCAAGCAAAGCAAGTGCCCTATTCGCTCAGGCCAAAGTACAATATTTTTTCATATTAACTGCCCACTGTGAATCAGGCATTTACATACCTTTTCTTTTCTCCATGTTTGCAATATTTCTGGCATACAGTAGATGGTCAATAGATATTTGCTGGATGAATGAATTTCTTTTGAAACGTTTGTAGCTTTCATTTTCAAAATAGTCCTATTAAATGTTAGGGTCTGGAGTGGAAGAATGAGACTACACAATTGAAATAAAGCAGAAGAAAACTTTATTACATCAGCCATAAGCCCCAAACAGGCTGGTCAAACCTGTTATCTAGAGGAGAGACAAGCCGTTGATATAGAGAGGGGATGAGGAAGTACCAGTTTCTGATGATCTTTAAGCTGATTGGCTATTGTCTATTGTCTTCCTACACTCCCTTGTGCTCTTTCCAGGTAACTCCATCCATTATCTTTCTTGCATAAAACAGACATTTACACTTCTTTTTCTAACCTTCTGTCTTCATCAGTGATGGGCGGTCCTACTGCCCTGGCTACCACAGGCAATCAAGTGCACTCAGCTTGGAATGCACTCCAGCTTGGCTCTACACTCCAGCCTCTTTCAATGTCATTTTCTGTATCTTCCTCCTCCCCATGGACATGCCAGCTTCCCAAGTTAGCAGCCTAGAACCTAGCATTAAGGCTATAGGAGAGAAATCCAACATTCAAGTTTGATGTGGCAAAATTGAGATGGAATTGAGTTATCTTAAAAATAACATACACTGGGACCAGAGCGGTGGTGCAAGGGGTAAGGCGTCTGCCTTGCGTGCACTAGCCTAGGATGGACCATGGTGCGATCCCCCAGCATCACATATGGTCCCCCAAGCCAGGAGCGATTTCTGAGCAGACAGCCAGGAGTAACCCCTTTGCATAACCGGGTGTGGCTGAAAAACCAATATATATGTCACTCACTAACAAAATTAACAATATTGCCTATAAAAGGCTAACCAAAATAATTTGCAGCATTTTCTACCTAATCCTTCACTCCTAGAAACCTCTAAAATTAGAGAAAGCTCTTTAACTTTAACGTTAAAGTGGATCAAATTATTATTATTATTATTATTATTATTATTATTATTATTATTATTATTATTTTGTTTTTTGGGCCACACCCGGCAGTGCTCAGGGGTTACTCCTGGCTATCTGCTCAGAAATAGCTCCTGGCAGGCACGGGGGACCATATGGGACACCGGGATTCGAACCAACCACCTTAGGTCCTGGATCAGCTGCTTGCAAGGCAAACAGCGCTGTGCTATCTCTCCAGCCCAGATCAAATTATTTTTTAATCATCAACAGTGTACTCATTAGCATACAGACAATAAGTTCTCTAGGTTGCTGGGGGGAAGGGGCTAGGAAAGTTTCCCTGCTCAGATGAGCAAGTTCCAATCCTTAATCCACTTGATAAGGATCAATTCACAATGTTTTCAAAATCATATACTCTGGCCTGCTTAGACTGAGCTTTAGGCCATTTCCCCCCTCACTCTCCATCCATTTCTCACCACTGGAAAGCAGTCAGGCTGGTGCCCTGTATCCAGCAACTTGGGTCTTCCTTCCTTATTACCACTCTTTCCCTTTCTCTATACACATACAAATTGGCCCATTGAGACTATGAGGTATGTATTGACCCTCCCTTGCTGCTACCAAGACAGATATAAGACTCAAACATAGGCTCACAATACAACACACATTTTGCTGAACTCAAAACAAATTTCACCAACCCCAAGGGGATGACATTCTTTCTAGAATTTCTCTCCATGTTCATCTGACCAGACAATCCAGTGGTACAGAGAAAACACAGCACAACAGACATAAAGACAGAGAGACACAGAGTGATTGGAACCCCCAATGGGACTCGAACCCAAGAGGTTTCAGTTGGGACTCAAACTCATGCCCTCCCCTCCCCTAGCAGTGAGTGATACTAGCTCACCCACCTCTGAGTGGGACTTGAACCCACGAGACACCAGTAATGATGGCTATTAAATTTGCTCTCCCTAGTGGGAGGAGTGGAGCATCCTCACACATCCTCTGGCCTTGGAGTGCAACAAACACTGTATCCAATTTCTACCCCTTTGGGCCCCAAAGAACCTCTGTTTCCTTTAGGCTTGCACCTACCTGGAGGATGAGTCACTGTGTATGTCTGTGGGACCTAGTCAGCTTTTTTGGTGACGAAGCCGTCATTGTTGGATTCCCAGATGAGCCTCGAAATGTTAGGGTCAAGAGTTGAAGGGTGAGACCACACAATTGGAGTAAAGCAAAATAAAACCTTATTCCATCAGCCACCAGCCCCAAACGGACCGGTCAGGTCTGTTTCTCAGAAAAGAGACAAGCCAGTTTATATAGGGAATGGATGAGGAGGGTCTAGCTTCTTATGATCTTTAAGACAATTGGCTGTTGTCTAGGGTACCTTCCTACCCCTCCCTTGTATCCTTTCTGGACCTAGTAGCTCAAGCAGTATTAATGGAAACTTAAGCTTGAGAAAGAGAAGGCTAACATGTGGTCCTTTACAAATGACATCCTCATTGTTTAGAACCTAGGGCCTCACATTAAATGATCTATGTCTCTACTATACAAGAGAGAGAAAGTTTTGATATGTCAATCATGAAAGCAAGTATTGTTCAGTTATTTTCCTGAGCTCGGAGATTAAGAAGGATGAAAAGAAAAGTACAAATACTAGAAGAAAAATCAAAACTGTGGCTGTAGTAGGCCAATTGGTGACTACTCTGTGCTTTGATATTTTGATAACTAACAGGGACAAAAATATGGTTTGCCTATTTTTGCTCAAATATTGCTTTATTTGCATGCTTGGTTATTATATATTGACAAACTACTTGTCCTAAAACCACTTTGTTTGTTCCTGACTTGAGAATAAGAAGAATCTTAGAAGTGGAACCTATCAACTTTTTTTTTTTAATTTTTATTTTGGTCGAAGTGAATTACAATTACCTCAGTAATATATGAGGCACATAGTGACAATGCCGATCAACTTTTTTCCTTAGCCAGCTGACCCAATGGCAAACTTGATAACAGGAACAGGAAGGACATGTATCTTTTAGTGCTCCTGTTTCTTCTTCCTTCCAAAGCTGCTTGCTCTCCTGCTTGTTTTGTAACCAGCCCATAAGCTTTTCTTCCCAGAATTTTATCAATGACCCAGAGGTTAGTTTCCTGGTTTAATCTATTATGCCAGCAACAATGGACACTTCCTGGAGAGTCTCACCTGCACCTTAAGGACAGTTTCCTAGAATTTTCCTGGCATCCCAGAAGAGAGCTTTCTCTTTGGCATCAAAACAAATGAGTTACTTCTGACCTTGAATGTTTCATTAACTCCTCAGCCATCCAAGAGACTTACATACTTTTTACTAATTATAGTTGAATTTTGATGTTGATCAGGGAAGATTTAAAGGAACGTGTAGAGACTATTTTAGAGACAGAAACTTCTATTGTTCTATCCAATGGACACCTTATCCCAATCACTTCCTCCCTTCCATTTTGGCTCAATAGGAGAAGGAGGTATGTGAGCATTTGCATGTAGGAGCTGTCATTGCATTATCATAGTTTTTTCAGGCCATTTTTTATCTCATGACTGAAATTTTTCCTTATACTCATAATTAGAAGCTCATTGTATTATTTTATATATCTTGTCTTAGCTTTTCTACTTTTTGAGTGAAAATTACAAGACTTGACAGTTATTTTGAAAATATTTATACTTTTTGATTTATGAATCTTTAAAAATATTTTTGACTTTTTATCTTAGAGAGATATTTTAAAAAGAGTTAGCATTTTTGAATTCCAGGAAGCTAGACATCTTCTGGAAAAGAAATATATAATTTTCTATAAACATGCTTAATTTTTTCAAACTATGGAATAGTTAGCAGAAAGGAAATTTGAAACACATTTGGCAATGGAAGATAAAATTAATATTAAGGGTAAGGTTTGTACAAATTCCTTTTCATGACACCTGCATAGAAATACAGCGAGAAAGTGAAGAAAGCCATTTTGTATTTTAATCTTGGACTTTTAAACTCATTACTACTTAATTCTCTTCTGTAAATCTGTGGCTTATTTTATATGTAGTGAGATTTTGACCCTTCTGATATCCAGTAAAAATGTTTTTAATCTCAATAATTTTAGTCGTAACAAATGCAGGAATGTATTGATAATATCACTGGTACCTAGTGATGCGAAAAGGAAAATAATCTCTGCATTTGTAGTATAAGGCGAAGATAGATAGATTTGGCGGATTGATGTCGATTCTATAACTTGACTATATGAAAGTCATTTGAACTTCCTATGTGTTACAATCTTTATTTGCTTTATGGAGTTTACTTTTTTGTTCTAATTTTTTGTCACACATGGCAATGGTCAAGGTTTACTCCTGGTTTTACTCTGTGATTCCTCCTGGCTGTACTTGAGATATGTGGAGCTTTGGCTTAATCCAGATCAGAAACATACAACATGATAGGCAAGTGCTCTATCTACCATACTATTTCTCTGATCCCCATATCATCATTTTGTAAAATAGACAAAATACCAATTATCTGACAGAGATATTAATATGATTAAATGAAAGTCTATAATTTATTACTTCCCAAAGTATGTTCCAAAAGGTTCTCTTCAACTAGAAATTACTTGATAGAAAGATTTTGTAAAATGTAATATAGAGTACAAGCATTTAAATTAGCTCCTATGCAAATGAGCATATTTATAAATAATAAAGTTGATAAAGAAAAAAAAGCCATTTACCTTTATAAACCAAAAAAGCCATTTACCTTTATAAATCAAGTTTTTTTCATATACATATGGTCAGTAATCATTTAATACAACTACAGGTAGAAGATGAAGTATAAAACAAGTCTTTGTGCTTGTGTTGTTAGGATTTGATCATTAGTTTGTAAAGAATACATAGCCACTGAGATTGGATGTTAATTAATTCAAATATTGTATTATGTAAAACATGCAAAGTGAAGAAAATGCTTACATTATATTCTATATCATACTTAATTTTTGGCAAAGATCAAATAAAATATTAGTAATAAATTATTAGAATAGATAATTAGTAAAGCCAAAGTTTATATAAAATGTATCATTTTGCTTTTATGTTGGAGTATATTTGGTGTGCTCAGGGATTACTCCTGTGTCTGGGCTAAGTGGTCAGGAATCACTCCTAAAGGGGCTGAAGCTGGGAGTATTTGGGATGTTAGGAATGTATGCATTGTTAAAGATTGAACTGAATTGGCTGAATATAAGGCAAATGCCTTACCTCTTGTATTGTATCTCTGGTTCAAATTTAGCATTTTGTGTTGTATCAGTCTTATAATATTATTTTTTATAAAATCAAAAAGACAAACACCTTAGTTTTTATAATTTTGATTGATTAAAATCTTAAAAAACTTTTCATAGTATCTTTAAGAATATATAGTATTCATCACACAATAATGATATGTATATTATTTTGTAGAAAATATTTATAACATGCAAAACAATTTCTTCACTTGGTTTGTGAGCTTAACAGTTTGGAAATACATAGTTATAATAGTTTTTTTTACCTCCTTTTGCATAAATTTCTAAATTAATACTAATCCCTATACATCCATATATAAACAAATTTTATGACTTCATTTTTCCTAGGAGCTGTGTATTATTCCATTGTGTAGATATACTACTCTATTTATTTTTATCCACTCATCTGTTTTCAGGCACTTAGGTTGTTTCCAGATTCTAGGTATTGTGAGTAGTGTTCCAATGAACATAAGAATGCAGAGGGCTTTCTGCATTGTGCATTTTGGTTTCTAGGGTATATTCCTAGGAGTGGTATTTCATATGAAAGCTCACTATCTAGTTTTTTGAGAAATATTTATATTATTTTCCCCATGTTTGGGTAGGGTTAGAGGTTTATTTTTTCTTGCCAATGTCTACCAATGCTTTGTACATCATGGATATTAATTCTTTATCAGATGGATATTGAATAAATAGTTTGTCCCATTCCATGGGGAATCTTTGTGACCATTTTATTTGAGGTGTAGAAACTTCTTAGTTTAATGCAGCCCTTTTTATTGATCTGTTTATTTAGCTTTATCTTGGCCAATGGTGTTTCATTCTTGAAGATATCTTTAGCTTCAATGTCATGGAGTGTTCTGCCTACTGAACAAAATGAGTCAGAGGGAGAGGCATAGACATAGAATAATTAAACTCATTTATGGGATATTAAAAATGATAGTATAGTATTAATATCCAGAGACAATAGAGATGAGGGCCTAGAGTACCAGTCCATGTTAGAAAGCCTTCCACAAATAGCTGGAAAGTGCAGTTAGGACAGAGACGAGACAATTCTGACAATGATACTTGGAAATGATCACTCTGGACAAGAACAGGGTGCTGAAAGGAGATAAAGTGATAACATGATACTCCTTCAGCAATAATATTGCAAATGAGAGAGAGAGAGAGAGAGAGAGAGACAGAGAGAGAGAGAGAGAGAGAGAGAGAGAGAGAGAGAGAGAGAGAGAGAGAGAGACAGAGAGATGTATGACCCTGAGGCAGGCAGGGGAGGGCATGTGAGAAAATGGTGACATTGATGGTAGAAAATGTGTACTGGGAGCACCGGAGTGGTGGCGCTAGAGGTAAGGCTTCTGCCTTACAAGCACTAGCCTAGGATAGACCGCAGTTTGATCCCCCAGTGTCCCATTTGATTCCCCAAGTCAGGAGCGACTTCTGAGAGCACAGCCAGGAGTAACCCCTGAGCATTTTTTGGTGTGGCACAGAAAACCAAAAAAAGAAAATGTGTACAGGTAGAGAGTGCTGTATATTGTATGATTGAAACTCAATCATGCTAACTTTATAATAGTGAAGAATAAATTTCAACTGTATTGTAAACAACCTTGTAACCATGGTGTTTAAATAAAATAATTAAAAAATAAATTTCTAATTCTCAAATTCCAAGTCTTTCACACTAAAGTACCCATTGTAGAGATCCTTAGTGATTTTGATCTTCAGATGGAACTTTTCAGATGATTCTTTAATCCAGTTTAATGATGATATCATGCTATCTTTGAGATATAAAAATAACCTGTGAAAGTTTTAGTTGTTGTAAATTGTTCTGTATTTCCTGGTTTCAGACCTTTAATCTTCGTTGAGGCTGATAGATTTGTTTAGAAAGTTCACACTGTATAACATCTTATTGTTTCAGATCTAAAGGTACAAAGTGTTATAAAGCACATCCTATACATCAATTTCTTACAAAGCAGAAGTGGATTTGAATATGTGGTGATCAATAATATAAACAGGAAAGAAGGAAAAGCTTCTGTTCCTATTCACAACTTAAGGAAGGTAATTTGTAGTGTATTTCCAGTATATGATGTACTTAAAACACATTTGGCAACACTTAGCAGTAAGTGGCAAATCATTGTTATGTCTCTCAGTATGCTATATACTCTCATCCCTCCGGTGTTGGGGCATTAAAGCAGTTCTGTGGCTATATCTGTTCTGTAGGTTTTGCCAATTTTCTTTGAGTTGAATTTTGCCTTAAATCAATTGGTCTGTTTTTGAAACTTGAGTTTAGGCATAAATGGAAGCTACTGGTTTTACCCCTACTAGAAATAAAGAAAAAGAGATGGTCTCCCATCCACCATCTACCAATCCATTTTTTGTTTGTTTGTTTGTTTGGGCAACACCCAGCAGTGCTCAGGGATTATTCTTGGCTCTGTGCTCAGAAATTGCTTCTGGCAAGCTCAGGGGATTATATGGGATGCCGGGAATCGAACCCAGGCCTGTCCTGGGTCTGCTGCATGCAAGGCTAAAGCCCTACCGCTGGGCTATCTCTCCGGCCCCTATCCATTCATTTTTGTTCTGCCAAACCTTCTGGTCCATTCTCCCAATATTGAACTCCCAATGTACTCTATTCACCTTTGATCTCCAGTTAGAAAATTTACCATTTCTTAGGAGAGTCTTTGATATCAACCTAAAAATAAAATCAAGGAGAAAAAAAGTTATAAAGGTCAAAAGAATTCTTTGGGGGAATTTTTCTTATTCCATAAATGGTTGATTAGCATTTAAAGCAATAAAGTAGAAAGGAGAATAGCAATTTTTTAAACACCTTTGTAGTCTTTATTGCTCCTTTTCTAGGCCTGCCATTTGTGAATTTTTAGGCAACAAAGAATGTTTCAACCAGCACTGAACCATCATTCTCCAAGAACAATATACTTGAAGCATAAGTGAGGATAATGGTGATTTAGTAGATTAGAGTATTGAAAACAATATTTTGTTCCTTATAGTTGTCAATAGTCATTAAACAGTTATATATCTCAAAAACATTAAAATGAATGTTGACTTGTATTTAAATATTTTGAAATATTATGAAGGTTTAGCTAAATATATGTAATATTTACTAATTAACTTTCCAGGTGTTATACACTATTTGAGATTTTTATATATATAATAAATAATTTAACTTTTAACTCAGTGAGATGAATAATATAGCAAGTCATAGAAAGGTTAAATAACGCCCATACTCACATGAGTATTGAGTGTTCAGGACTGGACCTAAGGAAGTAGAGTTTCTTACTCTCAATGATTATAACTAGCACAATATAATTATCCTAGATGGATAAGAAGACAAATAGGAACAGGTATTTAGTTTAACAGTAGAGCTTATGCCTTATTTATCTGAGGCAGTGTATTTGATCCTATTACTTAAACAAGGAAAACTATTATACCTACACATATAGAATTATGTAATCACTTAATCAAGAAAATATGATTTTTTTTATTGCTTTTTTTCAAGATAGGATGGTGTTATTATGTATATTATAAATCCCAGCAATTATTAAATTGACCATTTAAGCAAAAAGATTAATAAAATTGATTGCAAAAAAGTACTTGGTTCATAAAAGAAGGCTAGAAAAAGAGGAAAAAGAAAATAATAAAACAAAACAAATTGGGCCAGGAATATGGCTCAAGTAGAATAAAACATGTTTAGAATGTGCAAAGTATAAAGTTTGATTTCCAGGACCACATGGCCCTCCAGGTACCTCTGGGCATGAGTTCAATATTATTAGGCCTTCATCTTAGGTCTGAGCACTAAGCACTTCTGGGAGTGATCTTGCCTCACCTTCCTACCCTGACCCAAGAACAACTTGGAATAGATAACTATATAAGGAAGAAAACTGGGAAATATATACTACATATGATACAGTGAACTGAAGTACAAATTCCTAGGAATTTATTCAAAGAATATAGAAACACTAATTTGAAAAGATATTTGCATTTATGTTCATAGTAACACTATTTACTGTAGCCAAAACATGGAAACCATCTAAATGCCAGCAACAGATGTGTTATATAAACACAATGGAATACTACCTGGCTGTTGAAAAGATGAAATACTGCCTTCTGTGACAACATGGATAAAACTTGAGGTGATTATGCTCAGTAAAGTAAATAAGACAGTGAAAGAATATTGCTGAATGGTTTCATTTATTTATAGAACATAAATAAAAATACAAACAAAATCATAAAAAACAAAACATCTCTTAAACTCTGTGAAAACTATGGTAGTTGTCAGAAGGAAAGAGAAAGAAGTTGGTAATTTTGAGAGTTGGTAATTTTGCACTAGAACTTGGCAGTGTGTGTATAAATCATACTTCCCAAATTTATAAATGATATATAAATTTATAAATGCATATCACTGTTTGTAATTTTTTAATCATGGCTAATATGATATATTGTTCTAATTATTTTTCCTTAACCTTTATGTTTTGAGAGTTTTAATTGGGTATCTTATATTTTAATATATTTTAAATAATTTTCATGTAAGATTTAACATATCAATATACTTCAATATATTTTAATTTATACAATATATAAATTTAATATACATTTATATAAAATGTACCATTTTTATATACTTTTATCTGATAAATATTTATAAAAGTAACATGAAATGAATTCAACTATTTAGTAGAAGTATCACAAGGTGTGGCCCCCAAATAAAAATAATTATTTTTCTTCTAATTATAAAACATACATATATAAGGTGAAAGGTGAATTACCTACCATCAAGTTGATCACCAGACCATGGAGCCAATGGTGGAGAGAAGAGGTGGTGGAGGGTGTAGCACTGAAATGTGGTATGCAAGAACTCATTGTTAACATTATTCAAATCACCGTTTGCAATAAAATAAAATATTAGAAAAAGATATGAATGAGATAGGCAGGATTAAACATTAGGAACTGTTTTTCATAATAGAAAAAAATGTGGAGCTCCCAGACCAATACTGGAGAGTAGCAAGGAAAGGTAGACAATCTAGTCAAGTGAGAATGATATGAACCATCTTTACCACACAACACACATTTACTATAAATGCGCATGAAAACTGAAACAAGGAGAGAAGTTTTCTTGTGAAGTGAGGCAGAGCTTAAATCCTAGTAAAACATGACCTCAAAAGCAAAAAATGCCAAAATCTAAAATTGCTTAAAGCATTGCTCAGGGTTCCTTAGGGCTCACTCTCTCGGCTCTGTGCTCAGGGCTCATTTCTAAAAGGGCTTGGGGGAGAGTGGACCAGATGATAAATAAGCACATTTCTTACACATTGTACTATCTCTCTGACCCTACTTCTAAGTGTTTAAAGAGATTCATTCCTTCAACTGGGTTTAAAACATTTTTCTTAAGTATTAAAATGTTTTGTGCTTTGTGGAAAATAAGATATTTTAGATTTAGAGTGCTCTTCTTCTACAGAACTATTGAGGGATTAGAAGTAGAGCTTTCAGAGCTTCTTTTAATATTCTTTTACTATTAGTTTAATAATTTTGGGTTACTATAATTCGGAATGTATGATTAAAACTTTCTCAGGATGTGTCTTTTATTTTAGTCATTTGATTTTTATACAAATAACCATGTTTTTATTTAGAAATAGTATTATATACAGAGTCCAAATTTTTGTCACTGCATATGTAATGGAATTCAGGTTTAAAACAATGACCTTTTATGCCTTTCCAACTTAAAATTTTTATTTTATTAAAGCACCATGATTTACAAAGTTATTCATAGTTGGATTTTAGACACATAATGTTCCAACAAAGATCCTGTCATACAATGGCCTGTTTAAAAAATACTACTTTATAGAAGAATATTTTCTTCTTTAAATGCATGCACGACTTAAATCAAACAAGTATTCACATTCTTTATATTTTGTAACTGTCAGTGGTATTGTAGTTAATTACCCATAAGATCTTATAATAAGAGTTTTTTATAAAATATTGAAAAATTAATCTGAATTCAGTATTGACTCAGCCTTTTATTAGGCTTTTAGCCAAAATATGACTTAATTGGGTGAATACCGTAGCTGGAGAAATATAATAGCATCACCCTTGGAAATCCTTTGGAGTAAAATGGTAACCATAAGGACAAAGGGGCATTTTTGGACAACAGTACCATTCATTGGTACAGACGGTCAACTAAAGGACACATGCAATGTTACAGGCCAGCTCTAAAATACTAATAGTTCAACTACTTGACAGGAAGCATTGTATACACAAGAAACATGGGACTAAAATAAAATAGTCATGCTATCTCCAAATCTTAGCTCCTTACATATAACTCTGATTATATAAGAGTGTTTGCAATAAAAGAAAGATACAGGAGCGAGGAGGGAAAAAAATCCAACAGAATGGCTAAATACCATGTAGTTACTTTGGTTTCTGTAAGATTACTTAAAAATTAACTATGTTCTCCAAGTTAAGTTTGTCTTGTTTAGTCTGGTTACCCTTTGCTTGCTTCTTTCCAATACCATCATCAGAAATATCATACTCATTCTACTGGCATGATTTGAAAAATCACACTTAAGTTTCCCTCTAATTCTTCTCTAAAAGCATTCTTTTTCCTTCTTAAATTTAGAATTCTTTTTTTTTTTTTTATAATTAGGAAAAAACTATTTAACCAGTCATGATTTTTTTCAGGTACATTAGGGGCTATATTTAATGAGAAAAACATCAGGATAGTACTTGATATTCTTAGAACAAAACATTTTTTTACTTGAAGGTTTCAATCTTCCAAATTCCTCTGTATAACTGCCTATTGAGAACAATTTTGTAAGATATATATGCTATGAATAGACAATTCAGGGATTATCTATGTTTTTTTTTCTTTTGATTTATGGCTTCAAAGTCTTTTGTTATTTTCATACACTCAAGTATGGGTCATATTGATTCAGGAATGGTCATGGTAGGTATCTGTGTTGCTCTATGATTCCCAGTTGTTGTTTTTTTTATTTTGAGTAATAAAGGCACTGTGACTCACTAAGAAATTTAAAAAGTTCTAAGAAGTTAGAAAAGTTTATTGGGGCCCAGAGAGATAGCAAAGCGGCGTTTGCCTTGCAAGCAGCTGATCCAGGACCAAAGGTGGTTGGTTCGAATCCCGTGCCTGCCAGGAGCTATTTCTGAGTAGGCAGCCAGGAGTAGCCCCTGAGCATCGCCGGGTGTGGCCCAAAAACCAAAAAAAAAAAAAAAAAAAAAAAAAAATAAAAAAAGAAAAAGAAAAAAAAGAAAAGTTTATTGGAGAATAGAGGAGAATGAAGAAGGAATTCCCCATGTGGGAAGGAACTTACTATAGGACTTAAATATGGCTCGCTTATTTATTTATTTATTTATTTATTTATTTATTTATTTATTTATTTATTTATTGGTTTTTGGATTACACCAGTGACACTCAGGGGTTACTCCTGGCTATGCACTCAGAAATCTCTCCTGGTTTGGGGACCTTATGGGATGCCAGGGGATTGAATCGCAGTCTGTCTTAGGCTAGCATGGGCAAGGCAGATGCCTTACTGTTTGTGCCACCACTCCGGCACCTGTTTTTTTTTTTTTTTTTTTTTTTTTGTAATAGGAAAACTCCTTATATAGGTTTAAAAGGTTTATATATAGGTTTATAAATTTTATATATAAAAGTCCTTATATAGGTTTAAAAGGCTCTTTGCATTCCACACCAATTGGTAAGCATGTTACAAAGAATGTCAGGATATTATAAAGTGAGGCTGGTCAGACTGGTCTTCTGGATTTGGCCATTTGCCTTTAGCATCATCTATTATCTTAGTCTCCTAGTGAGCCTAAACTCAGAGACAAAATGCTATTGTCTTGGGGAATTATAGGAATATATAAAAATGTAGGATAGGGTAACAAAGAATGAAACTGATCATAGCAGTTGGCAAGGGGAAACTGAGGCATCCTCTTTCAATACATTCATATCCACATAAATTAAAATAAAGAACCATAGCTTAAAAAAAGATCTTTTCTTTAGACTTAAGACAGGAATGTATTCAAATATTCCAATTCCTAATGTACCTAATCTTCTCATTCTGTTTTATACTGGAAGTGATAAGAATGTACTGCACCAAATGATTCTAATTTGGTAATAATATTATTTTGAAGTGAAGGAAATAAAGGACTAGTAGACATGGGGTAACTTAGCCTTAGTCCTTTTTATCTTAAAGCAGAGAATAACTTTCATTTTATGATGTTATCCCTCTTTTGTTTGTCCTTTCTCAGGAAGAGAACAATTTTAGTACAAGGAGAAAGTTTGCACCAATGTAACTCATAAAAAGAAATTTTAACTGGGCTGGGGTGATACTGTAGCTGAGTATTTGCTTTGCATATTCCAACCTGGGTTCCATCTCTGACATCCCATATCATATCTCAAGTATCCTTAGGAATGACCCAGGAGTATAGAAGCAGGAATAAACCTTGAACAAAACCCCAAAAGCCAGATGCAGAAAAAACAAAACAACAACAACAACAACATCAAAAACCCAGCAAAGATAAAAGAGGAACCAAGGAAAAGAAAATTTAACTAACACAACTATTATTTTGATGTGAGGCTTAATCACTAAACCTTCCATCTACATAAAAATTTCAATTTCTGGCACACAAAAGTTTACTCTTTACTTGTATTTGATAAATCTATGAATTAGCCTGACCAGTATAAATTTTAATTTGCAAATAGTTGGTTTTTATTTGTAAAGTTATTAATTGAAAAGTAAAACAAAAGCTTAGTATTGTATTTGCTTAACTTGAAGATCAAAATATAAGGAACAGTTATTTGTTTAACACTTAATATAGTAACTTACTATATTACACTTCTCATCTGTGAACTTATCATTTTGATTAGTTTTTTGATAAGATAAATGTCTATTTATTGAAAAGATAGTGAATCTAATTTAAAAATATCTGTGCAAACTAATTACTTGAAGAAGGAATTCTATTTTTTACTGATAGAATAATGGGACTGGATAGAGAATTAAGAGGTTTGTTCAATAGGGTGGTGGTGATAAGGGCTGAAGTTTGAGTTGGAGAACACATCCACAACCAGAGCATCTATCTAGGAAAGTAAAATAGGTAGGGAAGAGAAAGCAAAAAGGAGATGATAGAAGTTCTGAGAGGACAAAATATTGTAGTCAATATAAAGAAGTGCAAAATAGTGGAGACAGGCTTGGAAAATGCTGAAGAGAACTCTGTATGCTGAGTTAACATAAAGGGTCATAGTCAAGAAGACACATAGTTGTCCTATTCTTACATTTGGTGCAATGTTAAAATAAATTAATCTTTGCATGAACACTATTGCTTCAATTCAATTTTCATATCTGTAAAAACAAGATTACTGAACCTCTTCTTCAAATTCATTCAATTTCAAGTTGATTTTTGATAAAGGGACTCATTTTTCTTTCTAAAATCTTCTCCGCTCACTATAATATATGCAAAAGATAGAGAAAACTTTGAGTACACAGAAATTAAGCAGGCAGATGCCAAATCTCATATTGCTTAAAGGAAATCTGTGTCTTTTTAAATTTTGTTTTCCAGAGTGCATCCAGGGAAGCACTTGTTTACAACAAAAAAATTACTAAGATAATAGTTCTTTAACTTAGGCCTTAAAACTTTTTAACTTAGAACTTTTAAGCTATGTAGTGAGTTAAGTAAGAAGAAATGAACAGACACTTTGACAAAGAAGAAATACAAATGGCCAAAAGACACATGAAAAAATGCTCCACATCACTAATCATCAGGGAGATGCAAATCAAAACAACGATGAGATACCACCTCACTCCACAGAGAATGGCACACATCACAAAGAATGAGAACAAACAGTGTTGGCGGGGATGTGGAGAGAAAGGAAATCTTATCCACTGCTGGTGGGAATGCCGTCTAGTTCAACCTTTATGGAAAGCAATATGGAGATTCCTCCAAAAACTGGAAATCGAGCTCCCATACGACCCAGCTATACCACTCCTAGGAATATACCCTAGGAACACAAAAATACAATACAAAAACCCCTTCCTTACACCTATATTCATTGCAGCACTATTTACCATAGCAAGACTCTGGAAACAACCAAGATGCCCTTCAACAGACGAATGGCTAAAGAAACTGTGGTACATATAAACAATGGAATATTATGCAGCTGTCAGGAGAGATAAAGTCATGAAATTTTCCTATACATGGATGTACATGGAATCTATTATGCTGAGTGAAATAAGTCAGAGAGAGAGAGAGAGAGAGAGAGAGAGAGAGAGAGAGAGAAATGCAGAATGGTCTCACTCATCTATGGGTTTTAAGAAAAATGAAAGACATTCTTGCAATAATAATTTTCAGACACAAAAGAGAAAAGAGCTGGAAGTTCCAGCTCACCTCAGAAAGCTCACCACAAAGAGTGATGAGTTTAGTTAGAGAAATAACTACATTTTGAACTGTCCTAATAATGAGAATGTATGAGGGAAATGGAAAGCCTGTTTAGAGTACAGGCGGGGGTCGGGTGGGGAGGAGGGAGACTTGGGACATTGGTGATGGGAATGTTGCACTGGTGATGGGTGGTGTTCTTTACATGACTGAAACCCAAACACAATCATGTATGTAATCAAGGTGTTTAAATAAAATAAAAAATAAAATAAAAAAAACATTTTTGAGGTTTATTGACATCTTGACTTTAGCAGAACTGTTAGAATCACATTAGCTCAATACGGGGAGAAAAATGATTTTCCAAATAACTTTTCCCCGAGGTAAGCATTTTGAGGTGAAACCATTGGTATTATTCCCAGTGTTTCAATCATCTAGAGCTCTAAAGCAATGGTTCTCTTAGAGGAGATTTTATTCCATTCTGACTGGATATATACTGAACTGTCCTGGTGGTATAACTAGAGTGTTCTTGGACATTTTCATTCCCAGGGTTCCCAAAGTCCTATCTCCTTGGACTAAATCATTTTCTTGCACTAAATTCAGTTGTAAATTAGCACTTAATATCACTTGTAGAAAAAAAATTTTGTGGGACAGGATAGTGATCATACCCCTAGTGATTCTCAAGGTGTATCCTGGCTCTACACTCAGGGTGCTTTCCTGGGGCGTGGGGTTGGCTGCAGGACTCTATGTGAGATAAAAATTGAAGCAAGCTGGCCTTGTGCAAGACTAGCACTGTACCTTCTCAAGCCCAAGTTCCTTTGACTTTTTGCATCAGCAAAGGTTTAAGGTATTTTAATTTTTATTTGATCAATAAATTCATAACTATTAAATATTTCCTAATCACAAAAAGGCCAATATTCTAGAAGAATTGGGAAAAATAATTTTCTTCCTTAAAACAATCTAATCAATAATGTTTTGGGGCACTTTATCCAGAAAGGCCAAGTTTCTTGTCTAAATAAAACCTGATTTTTCAAACAGCTCTATTAACCAGAAGTTCCTGATCCAACTGAACAGCGTAGTAGTACCTACTAACAAGATAGAGTTGGACACATTTTTTTAAATATGATGAAATTAATTCTATTTTATGCTAAAATAGTGGTAATATAAATGTCATTTGGGGGTAAAATTTAATCGACATATTATTCATATGTGTTTATTGCATGCCCAAGAAAATATAATCATATACTTGTTTAAAAAAATCACATTTATTAGTCAGGATGGGAAGGAACATTTGTCTTTTTACCTGTGTCTTTTAAAAGTAAAGAATGCCTTTAAAACCCTCTAACAGCTCTTCTTTTATTAGTAGCTGAAAGAAACCTCAAGGAAGGGTGGATACTTTAAAAATAAAAGGAGCAACATGAAAAGGTGCTCATCTTTCTGAAACCTCTATTGTTCAGTAATGCCTAATGTTAGACATTAAAGGTTTGCATGTTCATCATCATATTTTATTGAAGTTGGTAATAATTTACTTATTATCTGCAATGGGTTTCTGAAAAATATTTCTCTTTCCATTAAGGATTTCATTTTCAGCATTTGCTTGTCAGTTAAATCCTCACATCATTAATGTAACTTCTCATCATAGGCAAAATTGAATATTCATGCCTACCTCAAATCACTGTTATTTTGGCCTCGTACTATTTTTTCCCCTGAAAGTGTAGATTGTTAACCCATCACTTTACAGTGAAGATTGTTAAATTCTCTCAAACTGCTTTGATTTTTCAATGTAACTTGAAGTTTGCATTTGTTCATTTTTTTATGGGTAGTAATTTTTGCTTTTAACCTTGACCAGATCCAGGCCTGTCATTTAGCCTTTTGCTATTTATTATCTATTTTATTAAGTCTTCGGTAATACTCCAGTTCCTAGAACCATGCTATTTCAACCTTTCATAGAGCACCTTGCCCAATTGTATGCATGGAAAATAAAACCCATTAATGGTGATCCTCCTCTCAAATGTCTGACCTTCACCCAAGTAATTTTCTTGCCTGAAAGACACTTGAAGGGTATTTTTAGGTGTTCAATCTTAGTCAAACATCTTCCATCCATAAGATACTAGGATATTGTTTGACTGTTGATTTATCTCACTTTAGTGAACTGACATTAATGAGGCTAGTTATCAAGTAAAATTTTTTTAGAGCAACCACCACTTTCCCCTGAACCTGTATGTACTGTGATAGAAAAGACTTTGTTCTCCTTTGTTCTTCTGTACAGTTCCTTGCACGTGGTCATTTGCATCCTAAAACCAGATTTAGTTTGAGCTTGGGACATACTAAGAGAGAATACATAAAGAGAATTACATAAATAATAATAATTGAAAACAGCTTTTCTTAATATTATTCAAGTGAAAAATCTCAATCTTAAGAAAATGAACAAAAAGAAAAAGGCAAAATATTTCATTAAAATTGTTGTCACATCTAGTTATTTTCAGTTGCGTGTGTGTGTGTGTGTCTGTGTGTCTGTGTGTGTGTCAGTGTGTAGCCACTACTGAAATGTACTGCAGGTCTTATAGGATGATGCTCAGGCTGAATATGATATGGAAACTATGAAATATCAGGATATTAAATTCAGGGTTCCCTGAGATTAACCTATTATTTGCTACCACCAAATGTTCTTAAATTATATAAAACTTTCACATAACTCATAGTTGAGTGAGATAGCATATAAAAATGGATCTGAAGGAATGGTATTGAAGTGATATAATTAGTTTTAAGGTACTATTATTGAAGAAGGAGCTCTAGAAATAAGGAGATAAGAGATAATACAAACCAGCCCTAACTGTTTGGGAAAAGGTGTGACTGGTGTGAGTTGAATGTGGTTATAGAAGTAGCTAAAGTGGATACTGTATGGGTCAGTGATTGAGTTCAATCTGAATGTATTTAGGGATTTTATACCTATTATTGGTTAGATAAATACAATAGTAATTTTGCTAATGGATTACATAATTTTGTTTTTCTATGAAGACATAATAAAGATGTTATATAGTGGGGCCCGAGAGATAGCACAGCGGTGTTTGCCTTGCAAGCAGCCGATCCAGGACCTAACGTGGTTGGTTCGAATCCTGGTGTCCCATATGGTCCCCCGTGCCTGCCAGGAGCTATTTCTGAGCAGATAGCCAGGACCCCTGAGCGCTGCCGGGTGTGGCCCCCAAACCAAAAAAAAAAAAAAAAGATGTTATATAGTTAATTTGTAAATAGTTATTTAGGAGGTGCTTATGCTAGATATATATGGAATTAATAATTAGTGTCAGATTTTAGAAATTAAACACCTAGAAAATAAAATAGAGCATTATGGAATATAAGCTAACTATGAATCAGTTAATCCAACTCTCACTTTGTATTTTTGTAGTATAACCTTATAGCATACATATAATTTCAGATACTTAGGCATTTAATGATTAACTTAATATGAGAGTTATTTGGAGAAGGTACAGAGTAGAGAGAGCCCAATTAATATTAAATAACAAAATAATTTGGCCTTGTTTTTATAACTTTTTGGAAAAGGAATATTTCTGTCCTGGGTTATCAGAATGTATTAATGGTGACTTCTTGTGATGCTGGACAGAGTTATTATATTATTATATATTGCATATTATTATATATATTATATACTGCATAGCAAGCAAATTATTGTGGATAATATTTTTAATCATAGAACTTGATTCATTCATTTTACTAAACTACAGGGTCAATAATTCTCAAATCAATCTGAGACATATTTTTCTACTCCTAGTAGTTTATTCATAGAACAGAGATGTTATAACATCTTATATTGCAAAGAAGTCATTACATTTATATAATATGCTTAAGTATATTTTTATTCATCTACTACAAAATATAATGTAAATTAGAATTTGATTTTAATTTCATCTAGTAGAAAGAGCAGTGGAGGTTCCAGATAGCCCAAAAAAAGAGATGCATACCTTGAACAGACGAACCTGAGTTTGATCCCTAGCACTGTACCTGGTTCTCTGAGCCCCACTAGGAGTGATGCCTACATAAAGAATAAGGAATATGCCCTGAGTATCTCAGGGTGTAGCCCCTGAAAAACAGAGAGAGAAAGATAAGGTGTGAGAGAGTGCAGTAAATATTAAAAACAATTTCTTTTATTTTTTATCTCATACCTAGTGGCGCTCAGGAAGCCCTTTTCTCCTTAGAAGTAAGTCTTAACCCCTGTGCCATCTTTAGATCCCTACTATACATTTGCACTTCCTTTTAGTAATGTGACATCACAACCATTTATGCTGTTTTTATGCATGGAATTTACTTACAGTAGCTATTAATAATAGTTGTTAATAACACAATTCTTTAGTATTATAATAACTTTAGAGGAATATTTAAGTTTGGTAAGAATTGTTTTATATTACTAGGAAAATTTAGCAAAAGTGAAAGCATGGTAAGTCTTAATGGATGAAATAAACATGATTCTTAAATATCTAACTTTTGTTTCCTTCTTATTCTCTGGCAGCAATCTCAAATATTTCTTATCAAATTTATGGGAAATACTGATCTGAAAAAGATACATTAAAATGGGAAGCCATAATAAATTTTCTGTACAAATAATGGATCAGCAAGGGAAATGCAACAGGTCAAAATATGAATTATTTCAATTAGGCATAAATATTCAATATTGTCTATGATAATGTTACATAAGGATTTTATTGACAAATAAATATAAAAATTATCCTAATGAAAAGAGAAATATTTTTTTCTGAAACCCACTGCAAATAATTGGCAGATCTCATCAATTTTAGTAACATAAAATTATTGCATCAGCTAACTCATAAGCTATTTGAGCTTTGGTTTATCTAAGGTATTTTGCATGATTTATTCTAACAATTTACAATTGGAGTGTCCACTATGTTTATTCTGCATTTGAATATCTTATTTGAGTTTGCAAATATATCCAATTCTTTTTCCAAGAGCCCTTCATTTTATTTTAGTCACTAAGGTAAATTCTCAATGAATGCAGTAATACCACAATCTTTCAGAAAATATTATAGTGCACAAACTGAAATTGCACTCATCTGTAACTGTGTCGCATAATGGGAAATTTTTACTCAGGTACCAAGATATGATAAAATCAGAAGTGAGAGAGAATATAAAAGACCTTGCACATTTCTGATGTAAATCATAATGCCATTGGAATTTTGAGAGCATTGCTTATTTTGAATATTTACAAAGAGCTAGGGTCAATATTTGAGATTTGGGAAGATGGAGCCGTGACACAAGCAGTAAGGCATCTGCCTTGCATGCTTTAGCCTAGGATCAACCTGCGGTTAGAACCCCTTTGCGTCCCATATGGTCTCCCAAGCCAGGAACGATTTCTGAGTGCATAGCCAGGATTAACCCTTGATCATCACCTGATGTGGTTCAAAACTAAACAAACAAACAAAATATTCGAGATTTCATTGGAGATAGCAGAGTTGGGAATACTCTGATCTCTGCCCTTCTCATCCAGAAAGGTAGAGTACCTTTACAAATTAGAAATATTTTCAAAAAGCCTTTGGCAGCTTAATAGAAGCCACATCTAGCTAGGAATGTCCACACAGTACTGGTTTCCCCTGAATCATAACCAAAGAACTTAAGTTGGTTCCCTACTTTCCTTCTTGTCCCTTTGTTGTTATTGTTATTATTTCTGATGTCTGGTATTCTCACACTTCATTGTGACAGAACTTAAATGTTAAGGAAGATATGGGAAACTTTTAGTGGGAGAACTTTTAAAGAAGGATCTTGCCAAAGTTGAGTCCTTACAGTAAAAGCTATACAGTAAATTACCTAAAATCCTTAGCAAACTTGTGACTGGTTAGAATTTAGCCAAAGGACAAACTTAGCTTGTTTATCCATAACAAGGGAGTGGCACTCAGAGGGACTTACCTGAAGATTCTGTAGAACCCTGAAAGATGCTCATTAAAAACAATCAACTTTTTAATTTTATTTTTGTTTGGGACACACCTGATAGTGTGGTGCACAGAGCTTATTCCAGGCTCTGTGCTCAGAGATCATTCCTTCTGGGGCTTGGAAAACCATATTGGGGTCTTAAACATTAAGTCTGCCATCATGCAAGGAAAATGCCTAACCTGTATACTATCACTTCAACCTCAAATTTAAATATCTTCCCGAGGAGGATATGATGCAACAGGAAGTTTGTTTTCTTTTCTGGTGGAAGATAGAAATCAGAAAATGAGACAGAAATTAAGACAGAATATAAAGCACCCAAGCTTTCTTGAAAATAGAGGTCTCAGCTGAGAAAAAGGAAAATTTTAATTTAATAAAGACATAAAATTAATTGAGACTTGCAAAATTATACAGTTCCTCTCAGAAGTCCACATGAGTTCCATGAGTTTCTGCATGAAATAGACACCAAGTGTCTGACATGAGTTTCCCAGGTGAATGACTATTTTTGCAGAAAAATTTTTAGAGAAGATGGACAATGTAGTCAAATAGTTTGTATTTTGAAGAAACCAGAAAGAATCCATTCCAGTGAAAATTTATGAACTTGGGAATGTTGGGAAAAAGTTGTACACACAGGGTAGAAAGGTACATGTCTTCATCCTCCCTTCTCAAAGGTGATTTTAGAGAATTTAGAATGGTACCGGGCCAGGAAGGTGGTGCTAGAGATAAGGTGTCTGCCTTGTAAGCGCTACCAAGGAACGGACCGCGGTTCGATCCCCCGGCGTCCCATATGGTCCCCCCAAGCCAGGGGCGATTTCTGAGCACATAACCAGGAGTAACCCCTGAGCGTCAAACGGGTGTGGCCCAAAAACCAAAAAAAAAAAAAAAAAAAAAAAAAAAAAAGAATGGTACCTTGATAGGGTTTTGATAGGTTTAGTTTGATTTTGATTTTTTGTTTGTTTCTTGGAAACTAACCTAAAATTCTTTGACAAAGGGTCACCATACCTACTTTCTTGCTTCAGAAGGATCTTGTTTCCCCAGATTCATCATATTAAAAGGAACTAAAATTCATGGATATTGCATATAAGACTCTGAATTGTATATAAAGAATTTGAATATTATTTAGACAAAAGCAGGCCATCTAGGACCTAAGGACCACACGGAGTGAAAACTTTGCTTTTTTCTTTTTGCCTCATAAATCCCAGGCTTGTAATGTAGAAGTCAGTAATTCAAAATTTCCAATAAGAGCATGTATAGAAAAAAATGTCATATGCAACCAAATCTTTCTTTTTCTCATAAATGACTAGTCTAACAGGACAAATGACCCATATGATCCAGCTACCCTAGGAACACAAAAACACAATACAAAATGCTTTCCTCACACCTATATTCATTGCAGCACTATTTACAATAGCCAGATTCTGGAAATAACCAAGATGTCCTTCAACAGATGAATAGATAAAGAAACTGTGGTACACAAATAATGGAATATTATGCAGCTGTCAGGAGAGATGAAGTCATGAAATTTTCCTATACGTGGATGTAAATGGAATCTATTATGCTGAGTGAAATAAGTCAGAGGAAAAGAGACAGACACAGAATAGTCTCACTCATTATTGAGTTTTAAGAAAAATTAAAGACATTACTGTAATAAGGCCCAGAGACAATAGAGTTAAGGGCTGGAAGGGCTGGAAGGATTGGCTACCAATTTGAAGCTCACCACAAACAGTAGTGAATTCTGTTAGGTAAGTAAGTACACTAACAACTAGCATGACAATGTTAAAGAATGAGAGAAGTAGAATGCCGATTGCAAATAAAGGAAGGGATGAGGGAGGTGGGGGGGCATTGATGGTGGGAATGTTGCACTGGTGAAGGGAGGTATTCCGTTTATAACTGAAACCCAACTTCAAACATGCTTGTAATCATGGTGCTTAAGTAAAGATTTATATTACAAAAAAAGGCTAAATGATTTTTAATCTAAATTTTAAATTATTATTTGCATTTCTAACATTTAAATCTGCTATAGTTAAAAAACCTGCTGTTTTGTTTTGCTTTGTTTTTGAATTTTGTGTTTTTAAACCACACTCGGGGCTCTCAGGAGCTATTTCTGACACTTCTTAGGCATCTCTCCTGGCTGTGTGCTGCCAGTCTGCTGGGCATCATAACCATTGGATGTATGTAAGACCTAAGATCCTGTACAATCTCTTCAATATATTTAGCTAGAACAGTTTCAAAAAAGAGAAACAAATCAGGATGAATCATTTTTCTTGTGTTAGTGTCTCAGTAGCATAAAATTATATTATATAGCTATATAACTTAGGCAGTCTTTATGGTATTTAACAAAATAAAAGCCATTCAAGGTGGGAAAGACAGTCTTTTCAAGAAATTGTGCTGGGAAAAATGGTTACTCACAAATTTACTAAAAATACATCATTTATATATATAGAAATATATAAAACAAAGAAACCTGTAGATAACAATATAGAAGATGAATTTTGAGACCTAGGGTTGTTTGATACTATTTCACAAGCTATATACCCCAAAAGAAAATAAATGTAAATTGAATTTCATGAGTATTATTTTTGCATTGTGAAAATACTTAAAATAAAAAAGTAAAGTACAGACTATGATAAAATATATGAAAACCTTATATTTCATTCATATTTAACAATGTAAATTACTGCTAGAACTCATTGGGCAAAAAAGCATTTAAATGATCCAATTAGATCATGAATAAAAAACATGAACAGACATTTCCTGAAGAGGCAAATGGACTGAAAATAAGCACACAAAAAAGCTATTGAACATAAAACTAATTAGGTAAATATAAGTCAATAATGAGATATTACAAAACACCTATCTCAGGAATAAGACATAGTGACAGCACCAAAAGCAGCAGAGGATGAGAAACCAGATCTCTGGTACATTGCCCATGGGATTATAAAAGTCATGCATTTTAAAAAATTGTCAGTTTCTCTAAAAAAATGTAAACATACATTTACTATCTGACCTAGTACTCTGAGAGAAATAAAAATATGTGTTTACACAATATGTGCATGACGATCCTAGCAGGTTTATATGTCAAAATCAAAACTAGGAACAACTCAAATGTCTTTCTACAGGTGAATGATTAAAGACAAACACATCTATATTTTAGAATACTGTTTGGCAACAGAAAATATAACAAGCTAGCAAAATAGTATGAGATTCCATGGATTTTAAGGACATGGCCAGAGAAAAAAAGTTGATATCATATGATATAACATTAAATATATTCATGACTTCACAAAATAATAGAAATGAAAAGCAGATCAGTGTTTGCTAGGAATTAGGAGAGATGACGGGAAGGCAAAAACATGAAAAGGGATAACTCAAAGGAGATTTTGCAGTCATAAAGTAATTTTGCAATAGCAGTTGCAGTGATGGTTATACATGTGCTAAAATGATGTAGGGATGATTGTGCCAATAGCAATTTCCTTGTTTTGATACTGTCCAAGAGCTTTAAAGATATTACCGTTGGGAGAAAACTAGAAGATGAGTTTTTCTAAAACTTATATTTTTAAATAAAAAGTAGAACATATTTTTTTGTGACTTGAGTGCTACTATATTTTCTCTTACCCTTCCATTAGCAGAAATATAATGAATTGTTATAAAAGAGTGCAAGAATTGTATTTAATGAATGACCTGAAAGGAACAAAGAGGCAAGATCAATTTGCTTGTATAATTGAACTACACAATGAGTGTTTGCTTGCACTCATTGTATAACAATACCAAACTCTTTTTGGTGGCCACTTTAGGTGCTACTTGGTCAACCACGCTCAGTGGTCTAATGTTAAACCCTGGTATAATGTTGTTACTTGGGTCTTTGATGCTTGGGGTCCTCGGAAGTTCTTGGGGGCCATATGATACCAATGATTGAATTTGGGTCCTTGCAAATACAAGGTAAATAAGTTAACTTGATCTATCATTTTGACTTTCTCCTTGATCCTTCTTGCTACTAAGCCTTGTTTCCTTGATTTTGATGACATGATTCCCTCCTTATCTTATCAATATTTATATACAAATCTGCATTTAAATAGTATTATTATTCTCAATCTTATTTTGTTAAGTCACTAGCTAATTGATCACCAAGTCATAAACTTTTGACTTTCTCATTGCCTCAACTCTATTCCTATTCACTTCCATATATACTGTCACTCAGTCTTTTTTGTCTTTATTTAAACATCTTTATTACATAAATAATTGTGATTAGGTTTCAGTCATGTAAAGAACACCCCCTTTACCAGTGCAACATTCCCACCACCAATGTCCCAAATCTCCCTCCATCCCACCCCACCCCCAACTATACTCCAGACAGGCTTTCCAGTTCCCTCATTCATTCACATGATTATGGTAGTTCTCTGTGTAGTTATTTCTATAGCTGCACTCACCACTCTTTGTGGTGAGCTTCATGAAGTGAGCTGGTAGTTGCAGCCCTCCTCTCATTGTCTCTGAGGATTGTTGCAAAAATGACTTTTATTTTTCTTAAAATCCATAGATGAGTGAGACTTTTCTGCGTCTCTCTCTCTCCCTCTGACTTATTTCACTCAGCATGATAGATTCTATGTACATGCATGTATAGGAAAATTTCATGATTTCATCTCTCCTGACGGTTGCATAAAATTCCATTGTGTATATGTACCACAGTTTCTTTAGCCATTCGTCTGTTCAAGGGCATCTTGGTTGTTTCCAGAGCCTGGCTATTGTGAATAGTGCTGCAATAAATATAGGTGTGAGGAAGGGGTTTTGTATTGTATTCTTGTGTTCTTAGGGTATATCCCTAGAAGTGGAATAGCTGGGTCGAATGGGAGCTCAATTTCCAGATATTGGAGGAATCTCCATATCGCTTTCCATAGAGGTTGGACTAGACAGCATTCCCACCAGTAGTGGATAAGAGTTCCTTTCTCTCCACATCCCTGCCAGCACTGATTGTTCTCATTCTTTGTGATGTGTGCTAATCTCTGTGGCACTCACTCAGTCTTATTGACTCACTTTTTACAATTTTCCTGTGACCTCTTCCTCTGTTTTTGCCTTCATATTCTCTTACCCAAATTGCTGTAACACCCTCACCATTTACTTATACAACTTCAAGCTTGTTTTCTTTAACTCTATCCAACAATCAATCAGAGATCTATTCAAAATGCATTTGATCACAGTCTCTCTAGATTTAAGCCCTTTTCAAACGATTAACCATTGCTGAGAACACAATTAGTGGCCCATTAAAATGTCAGCCATGTTTCCTTATAGTCTGACCTCTGCCAACCTTTCTGTCTTTTCACAACTTAAGTCACATTAGTTACACAGATTCTTATCTCCATACCTTTGTTCATGCTCTGTAGTCTGGCTTGAATGCTTTATTTGCCTGGTGTGTTTATACAGTACATATACATCTCCTTATAACTTTGACTTGGTTCAAGAATTAGAAGTTTTTAGGCTATGTTCTCTCAGATTTCTATTTCTTGCTCCCAAGATTTATCATTCAGTCTGTTCCTGCAGTATAAATATTATATAAATATAGTCATTTTTAAATAAAGAACTGGACTAAATTTTCTTAATATCTCTCAACATTTATTTTATGATTTTTTAGGTACTTTTTGTCATCTTGTTTATCTTATTCAAGTTCTATGGACTTTAGTTAATTGCTTCTGGGTAGGAATTCTATCAGGAACAGGAGTTATGAAATAAGTGAGTCATGGCTATTGTCCTCGCTATTTACCTACAAGCATATGACATGCTTTATATTTGTGTTGAGATGGTTAACAAGGGCATAGATACGCTGAATAATTTGACAATCTGATCACATTAGATTTGAATACAGATAAGCTCTTACGATGGATAATTTATGCTATTTCAGAGTTTTTTTTTTTTTTTTTTAGTTTGGGCCACACCCGGCATTGCTCAGGGGTTACTCCTGGCTGTCTGCTCAGAAATAGCTCCTGGCAGGCACGGGGGACCATATGGGACACCGGGATTCGAACCAACCACCTTTGGTCCTGGATCGGCTGCTTGCAAGGCAAACGCCACTGTTCTATCTCTCCAGGCCCAGAGGTTTTTTTATGGTCAGCCTATCTATACCACTTGCATCTTTGACTAACAGATTCAGATGGTACTACAATTTATTCTCAGCAGATCAGCAGTAAGGCTAGTTACAAACTGAGGAATATAAAAATCAGTTTTTTTCTCAATGGCATCATCCATAGGATAATAAATTATTCTAAAATGTGAGAAGAATTTATGGCATTAATTGTTTTGTAAAATCAGACCTTAAAACACTTATTGCCATTAGCAAATCATACTGCTAGTTTCCTATCATTATTTCCCCTTATCCTATCTTGATTCTAAGCAAGCACAGCCCTCATTTACTGTTATTTTGGGGTAAAGAATTATTTAGTATAGGGACTATTGAAGACAGAAAATGCTTGGTATAATGCCTAGTCCTTTGTACTATTAAATAATCAGTATACAGAAACAAAAAGAGTTGTCTGCAATTTTGTTAGAAACCTTAGAAGACAAATGGAGAAGCAATGTGCTTCTTTTTATAATATGACAAAGAGCTAATTCAGCTTCTTTAAAAGAAACTCAAATATACCCAGCCCTTTCAAAAAGCCTTTATATTGAATGTAAAGGAAAATGTGTCTTCAAATCCTAGGAGTTCAGCTTCTCCTGGTTTCAATGGGAGCTGTACAAGCAGTGGCATGAGCTAATTTTGGTCTATATGTTCCCCCTATAAGTTCTCTTGGGTGATCATTTTAACTTTAGTGAAGTGTTTCCTTCCAGCTATAAGAGCCAGTGTTTAAAAGTTTAAATCAATGCGAATAGGCCAAATTCTAAATCAATATTCTGAAGAACAAATAAAGAGAAAAGAGATTTAGGCAGTAGGCACATGGTTGTGGCCCAATTCCCCTGTAGACAGATCAAGGAGATTTCAACAAGAACTTAAAAAAAAAGAGCCTAAAATCGGATACTAACAAAACTATTCTCTTTCCCTCAGTGAGAAATGACTAGATGGGTTTTCAGATCAAGACACTGGGGTCATGAAAGGGAAATACTGTTCTGTAGTGTCAAGCGAGAACTAAAGGGCAAAAAAAGATTCAGATCAATAGGAAGTAGTTTATCTTCTTCAGTGCCAATTATTTTAACAGAGTTTGTACTGATTTTGTTTGACTTTTAAGCATATTACTTTGATTCATGTAGTAGTTTATATGGAAACTCTGTGGTATGAATACTGTGTTTCTTTCCTCATCTACATCTCTTGCTTTCAACTGTCCTTTAGAAGTCCCCTTACTAATAAAATGAACATTGTAGGGAGGATAGACTGCCTCTAGATCTTCAGAGCTCTGAAGATGACTCATTATCTTTTAAGCTTTGAGTGATCCTGCCTTCACACTGATGACTGAGGAAGGAAATATATGAAAGAATATCCAAAGGCAAGTTCATCAGAAGCCCAGTTTAATGTAGCCTTTTGAGAATATTCTGGAGAAATAAAAAATAATAATTTATAGAGTTACTCGTGTTTTAGGATTTATGTTTATGTTCATGATCCCTGCAATTTCTAAAGCAGTTTTCAAAATTAGTTTTGAATTTTATTCCACTATCTATCCTTAATATATAAGACAAAATTTGGAAAAATACATATGTGTAAAAAAGAAAAGAAAATATTCAGAAAAGAAAAATTAGGTACTGAAATATAAAAGTCATTATTAAAATATTTGGTATTTTAATGTTATATATTTTTGCTATGATAGGCAATAAATGAAACCAAAAATTTGATCTTAAGTTATTAAACACATACATAAAAATATCACAGGAAATATATCCCTCTTGAATAAGTGAACTTTATTAATTCACTAAGAAGATAGTATAGAGTCCACATTCTAATTCCACTTCACTTTCTATATTTATCTGTGAAAATTAAGACGTTTACTTTTTAACTATTTTTAGATGCTAATACTTAATAAGAAAATACATACCAAAAGGAAATGTAAATTATTTTTCAGTGCATATAATGTAGCATTCTCATATAGCAATTCTAAAAATTTTGGAAGGTATTTTATTTTGTTCACAGAATTATATATTATTATTATTATTATTATTTTAACTATAAAATAGCTTATGAAAAAGTGTCCCACATTGAATCTGTCAGTGTTTATTGTCATATTAGAGAGGAACACTAAACTCACAAAAGGTAACTTACAAGATAATCCCTGTTGGGAAGAGTGAAAGCTTAGTAAAGAAACCTGTTTCTAGGAGATTTTGATAAAAAAATCTTCTGATAGTAGATAGCATAGATGTAGGGACTGGGTGAAAGAACAGAGTAGACACTGGTCAAACCAAAGACATTGAATAAATATTAGGGCATGTGTGCATTAGAGAATAGGTTGAACAAACTGTTGGGTAAGCTTAATAGAAGTTCAGAAAGTTCAATTTGAGAGACTAGTGAGAGTATTGTTTGAAAAGAAGGTTGAGTGGATCCCTGGAAAACAGATATTAAACTATGAACTTTGAAAATTCTTTGGCAAGAAAAGCAGCACATTCCTAAGAAGAGACACACTTCAGTGAAATAAATATTTTAGACAATTCAATCTGGCAAGACTTTTAAGTGAAATGATAAGACAAGAACTAGGGAGAGAGTACAATTAAAGGTGAAATCTAGGCATCAGGTGATAAAGGTCTAAGCTTATTCAAACTATGTATATAATTCTATGTTTTTTGTTTTGAGAGTACAAACTTCCTTAACATTCCTCCAAGAGTCTATCAACATCAGCAACTTTAAACTAAATCAGACACTTAAAATTTTTGCTGCAGGGATTACTGAAGTTCCAATATCATTAATTAAAGAGAGAAAATTGTTATGTAGTCCAGTTTAACAGAAGTGTAGAATATGGTGCACAGACTAGAAAGAGCATACACTCAATTTGTATATTCTTGGAAGACAACAAGTAAAATCAGCCATCTAGGAAGGAAGGAACTTCCATATTTCAGAACAGGGCACTGCTGCTTCTTTCCTGGTTCATCCTTACTCAGCTTTGGGCTCTGGGTTTCCATTGGTTAGTCCAGTATGTGCTGTGCTCACGTCCATATTTCCTTCAGTGAACTGCTTGCCAGTGAATGAAGACCCCTTATATTGTCCTTCCTTAGAAAGTCAGGGTAAAGAGAACTAGTGCCCCAATTTACAATTTGATTAACTGGAAGCACAAGATGGTTTCTTGTTTATATTTCTGGAGCACTTATATTGTGTTTTTTTTTTTTTTTTTTTTTTAGGGAATTGTCACAGAGCAGAGGAATTTAACTAACAGAAGCTCTGGCTTTCCTAAATATTGGTGAGGTCAAATATTGAATTTCATGATTAGAAGCAATCTGAGTGTATTTTACTTTTGGAATTTATTATATTTTATGCACCTCTACATTTTTTTGCCCCCCCCCTGCACCTCTACATTTTTGTGGTTTTTACTGTTCCTGACTGTCTCTTTAAGTTAAAATGTTGTTTAGAAACTTGAAGAGTTGGCAGACTATGACGTTACATGATGTATTATTCATTGTTTGGTGACTAGACTTTGTATCTGGGTAAAAATAAACATGATGTCTCTCAGTTTACTTCAGTCCATTCAGTACTGTCATGAATGGTTTCCTGTAACTGCATAACACCCCTTAGAGAATGTATAAAGAGTAGAAAGAAGAGGAAGAGAAGATGGAGGAGGAGGAGAAGGAGGAGCATGGAAGTGAAGAAAAAAGTTTGAAAAACTAGAATCAATATCCATCACAAACTACAGGATAGAACTTTTAGAAGCAGGTTGAATGGAAAGTTCAGTGTATAGAGAAGCGTGATGCTCCTTCATTGGCACCTCTAGAGAGCCTCACTCCACCCCCCACCCCCCATGCCTATAGTGGCTGGATATCAACTAGTGCCTCACATGCAAGGCCAAAATTCTACCACTGTACCACATCATACACACGTAGTGATACTCTTAGGATGCTTTGATTTAAAATATAAAGAGAATTTTTGCTTTTCTAGTCTATAATTTTTCTTCAATTCTTTTACTTTAAAGTAGGCTTTATTTTTATATAGACAAGTAACATCTGTTTGTAAGTTTTCTGATTAAGATGGAGGTACCTATTATTGGTCATGTTGGTTTCAACATTACTTCAGAATTGCACCAGTAGGTGTTGCTATGATAGCACTAATGTGGTTGACACAAAAGCTAACTGGTCACTTCCTGGTGAGTGGGCCTCCAAGCAATACTATTTTGTATATTTCTTCTTAAGAATCAAAACACTGTCACCAAATACGAAGGCATGATGGGATTATTTTGACTGTAAAACAAAATTCTAAATGAAGTAGTTCTTTTCTGTTGTGTCAAAATTCACAAGACTTGGAAAGAATTTCATTAACTTTTCAGTAGTTAAGATAATTTTAGTTTTTGAAGAAGAAATCAATAAGCAATTTATTTAACTAGTAAAAGGCTATTTCTTTCTTTCACTGATCCTAATTGATGCACTTGATCATAATACATATTATTACCACTCCAGTACCCCCAGCTAACTGGTAACCCTAGCTAATTGTCTAAAACTGACAATGTTCTGTTTCATAGAAGCAGAAATAATGTTTGAAACATTCTCTTATTTGTCAGATAAGCAATTACATATATACAAGGCCAACAGTTTAAGTTCACAATATATCTCATCATCTCAAATAATTTTACACTGAAAGGTATTTTTAAATTGTTAGATGTAGGCAGAAACAGATATGTTTCTTATGCTAACCTCTAAACCTCTACTCCTGTACTGATTCTGAGCAGAAATGACAAACTCTAATGTGTTTGCCTTTGATTTAATTTTCTAGGCAAATACCCCAAACTTCAAAAAGTATTTTGAATTTCTTTGCTCAAAGAGAGACAAAATAATTCTGAAATTTTTTAGGCAAAGATATGTCAATGCTGTTAATGTGTGCTTTGACTTAAAAAGTTGTATGCATTATACCACTTTTGCATCTCAAATTGCCTTAGTTCTATCAAGAATAGTAAATAAAAGTGAAAATATGCTGGAAGCGTAAGGATAGTACAATGGGTGGGGCACTTTCCTTGCTTGCAGCCCACTTGAGTTCTATCCTTAGCATACCCTGCACCTCTAGAAATGATTCCTAACTACAGAGCCAGGAATCTGAGCATGTCTGAACACAGCTAGGTATGCTCCAAAATATAAAAACAAAAATAGGTGAAAATATGAATCTGCCTAAACATTTGAAAATTGTTAAATACAGCCGAAACTACACTTCAAATTAAAAAATGTCTTTTTTTTGAAAACACTACTTAAAGAATGTAAATGTATATCTACTGTGAAGAAATAACATTGCATTTGGGGAGCAAGAAGAATAATTCTCCAGCAGAAATTAAAAAAAAATAGGCTGGAAGAAATGTGAAAAATGAATGGGAATATGAAGCTGCTATGTTTTTGTTTTCATAATTGAATCTACTCAATACTATAAAGTAATAACAGTTTATTGAGCCTTTAACAAGTAGGACTGAATCACATGGTCAAAGAGAACATGGATTTTTCTATAACTTGCTCAGTGCTCATTTAAAAACAATCTTTAATAAAACAGTGAAGTACCTGTATAGAAATCTCTAAGCACTTTTTGAATAGCAGAACAATAAAGCAATATGAAGAGTAGGATTCAGGGCAGATTACATAAAACCAAACTTTTCTCTAATATTTTATAATGAATTTTTATTGATTTTTATAGTCATATGATTTGCAATCTGTGATCTTTTCCCCAACCTTACTTGCCTCTCTCATACTTGCCTTCACGCTCCTTTTTCTCCTCTTTCTCAGCAATGTCATTTGGGGCAACTATAGTGTATGTGAGAGAGCTGAGAGAGATTACACAAGGTGAAGGAAAAACACTCAAACAGTTTTTCTCCCTGTAGAGTTTCATTATTAAAATGCTCTGAAGTCATGGGTGGTGAGTGTGAAAATGTAGAGATGTAGATTGGTTGGTAATCAACTCAATGCTCGTAGTAACCAGAGATGTAGCATTCTAATCATTCTCTGTACTATTCCATGGAAGCTGGGTTTAATTCAGCTAAATGGCCCATGATATGGACTTTACTCCCCTTCAATTCTGTTTCTTCCCTCTGGAGAATTCTTAATCAGAATTCCTACTATTTAGAAACAAATTAAAATCTGGAAATTGTAGAGAACACCATATCATGCAATGATATGTCCATACAATTTGAAATTGCTTAGAGCGTTCATGTAACAAAACTTCAAAAAAAAAACTAGTCACACAGTTAAGCTTTGGTGTGGAAAATAATCTAATTATATATAACAATAATTAATAACTCTATTTGTGAAGAAAATAGATAAATAGTAAGTACTTTTTTCCACTATATAGTAGTGATTTCAAAGGAGTTAGTTTTACATTTTTCACTCAAATAATTACACTTATGAACTGATTGTTACTTTGCTGAACATTATATATCTTATTGAATTTAATCTTTACACAATTTAATGAAGTCACCAACATATTAGAAAATGGACTCATTTGAAATTCAAGCCTGATTCAGTCTTATGGGGTAGGGGCCCAAATATTTATTTTCCAACAAGTTTCCAGGTAGCACTGATACTGGTAACTTGAGGATCACATTTTTACAACCATTGTTCAGAGAGACTGGTTTGCTATAGTCCAGAAAAGTGATTTTTTAAAAAGTTCCTTTAAATTATACAAACGAAAGCTTAGTAGCGATAAATACTAATCTAGAATGTGAAGAGCCCTGATGTTCATTTGACTTTATGAGTACTAGTTTACAGAAGAGAAGAATGTAATTATTGTGATTTTGGAATATGAGGGGCAAATTAATTGTACACCTAATATTTAGATTAGATGTATGAGTTTAGGGAACACACTGAAAGCTGAGACTTTCTGTCCTTTTATATATTACAAATGACATTTTCCTAAAGCTTTGCTTTTTTGTGGTATTCATAAAAGCATCTACCAAACTGCTATAACCTAGACTGGCCACTCTATTCATGTGCTACTTGAGGGGTAATATTTCAACTCTAATTATCCAGGGTTTTCAAAATTCCTAAAACTGCTTTTTGCTTCTTCAATTTCTCCTTCATTATATTTATTTATTTATTTTTAATTTGAGGACCACACCCTGCTGTTAGTTCTCGGAACAGACCCTGGAGTGCTCTGTGTTCAGATATTAGTCCTGGAGGACTTGATTAGGGACCTTATGGGGTGCTGAGGACTGAACACTGGTCAGGCACACATAAGGCAAGTATACTACTCACTGTACTATCAATTTCTTATTGATTATTTTGATAGGTACTCTTTTCTTTATAGGTACTCATTTTTGCCAAATCCTACTCCCCTTCCTCAGCATTCAGTAGAACAGCAGGCAAACAATGTTAACATACAAAACTAGTAGTCACATGGTAAGATAGTATAGAAGGCTAATATAGAAAACAGCTCTTTCTGGCTTCTAGCTCCTTAGTTAACTTCATAGAGCAAAGAATCTTTCAGCCTTCTATCTCTTAAAGGGTGCTGTTACTTTGTGATGAGAAATTTGAGAAAATAGGACATAAACCTCCCAGAATATTTTCCCCTCACATTCTCTAACATGCCAGTATAATATTTAATCAAATTAATTTTTATTTTTATTACAAGGTGGATAATGCTCTCTCCAAACCTAAGCAAGTCCCCATTCTCATTTTAATTGCTTGTATCATATTCTAAATTATCCCTCCCTCCAAATTTTAAACCAAAAAATTTTAGGTGTCTTTACCCCAAGGTATCTCTCCACATCTGGTCGTGTGCTATAGAGTCAGGGATAGAATATAGGATCTTTAACCTTCATAGTACACACAATACCATCACTTGAGCTACCACCTATGTTCTATTCTCTAAAGTTTTGTGTGTCATTTTTTCTTTACTTGTTCTGGCTTTCTTCTGATTTTTGAAAATGTTTACTATATCATACAATTTTTCTGGTTTTTTTTTGGGGGGGGGCATTCCTAGTTATGCTCAGTACTTTCTCCTAGCTCTGTGCTCCTAAATCACTTCTGGCTCAATTTAGGGGATTACAAATGATGCTGGAATCAAACTGTGGTCAGCTTTGTGCAAGGCCTTAATCTCTATGCTAACACTTGGCCCTTTCTTTTCAAGTTTTTTGTTTTGTTTCCACATCCGGTGATGCTCAGGGATTATTCCTGGCTATGTGCTCAGAAATCACTCCTGGCTTGGAGGACCATATGGGATGCTGGGGGATCAAACCATGGTTCGTCCTAGGTTAGTGTGTGCAAGGCAAACGCCCGATCACTTGTGCCACTGCTCCAGACCCACTTTTTTTCAAGTTTTAAAATGATTTTCTCAGTGTTATCATGACTCAGTTCCCAAGAGAGATTATTATTATTATTATCAAAATTACTCTGCATTTGTAATCTTAGAACTTCTTTTACTATCCTCTTGGTTAAAAACCAATTACTTCTTTTTATGCATAATATATTTGGGCTCATTTCTTCTGATTCACTTCCTCATTTGCTAGGCATCTTTCTCAAATAACTTCCCAAGAGTATGTATGAAGAAATTTCATCAGTTTTTGCATGCCTGATAATTTATTCAAATTTAGACATTTTACTCATAAATTTCTATGATTATTTACATTTCTTCTTTTTTTTTTTTTCTTTTTGGGCCGCACCCGGTGATGCTAAAGGGTCACTTCTAGCTATGAGCTCAGAAATCATCCCTGCTTGGGGGACCATATGGGATGCCAGGGTTGGAACCAGATTTGTTCTAGGTTAGGGCATGCAAGGTAAATGCCCTACTGCTTGCACCATTGCTCCAGCACCTGAGAATTCTACATTATTGATAGTATAAGGAAAAAATAATTATTACATTTTAAAACATTTAAACATATATAAGATGTTATCTAAGAAGACTAGGTAACTACCAAAATGTAGAACAATAACAAAAACAAAAAGCAAACTAGCTAATGTAATATCAACTAAGGTCAAGAGAAAGAAAGGAAAGGAAACATGTATTTTCCTATTTTTTAATAGTGTAATAATTGAAAAGAATAAGTTGAACTTGTCTAATTTGGTCTGGAGTATAATGCTCTTACAAATATATTCATCTATTCCTAAATATTCAAAAAATCTTAAAGTATTGAGCATAATACTTGTCTCTATGATTCTTGTCAGGTTAATGTTGGCAGTAAATTATGTAGTTGCTTATCAACAATCTTTTATTAGTCTTTCAAACTATCTTGCATTGCATGGAAAAAATGGTACTTTTAGAGAAGTCCAATGCTTGCGTTTCCTCTATAGTATATGAATTAAAATATCCAAGTAAATATGTTGCTTCAATTGGAACTTTCATTCCTATTATTGTTTTGGAAGGATAACCAATAAGGAGGTGAGAGATATGAGAAAGTTAAATCTATATAGACATGAAGAAAGTACTCTGGTATGTATTATATAAGCCTGGGGATATGAATATATGTAAGGAAATTTAGATTGGCTTTGGACATGTTGGGATTTTAAGGGTAATATAATAATGACTTATAATTAAGAATATAAAATTAAATAGGTAGATAACTATGGTTAATTTATATGCAAATCATTTATAAGAGATGATATGTGAAGCTAGGAAATCTTACATTATTTTCAAAAGAAGTAATAGAAAGATGGATCAGTGGACTTGATACCTAGCAAAGACCAGGGCTCCTATTAAGATATTAAAATAGAATGAATAGGTCAAGAAAATGAATGGAGGTTTCAGAACAGTAGTAAAAAGAGGGAATGGTATGTTTACATGGAAATCAAGGCAAGTTCAAGGAAATTTTTAAAAATGAAAACAAACTTCCAAATGATACAAAATGGTGAGCTCTTCAATGCACTCTACTTTGTATCCTAATTTGCTTTTTTATGGCACCTGAGTGAGGCTCAACAAATATTTGCTATATGTATATAGAAATGACCCAGGAAATATAGGACTTAGAAAATAGTTACCTGGAATTTTAGTAGATTGGGAGGAAGATAACTTGGATTTTAGATACTTAGGAAGAGAAGAAAATTTGAATGTTGACTTAAAGACAAATTTGTTTTTGTTTTGGTGTACTTTTCTTCTTTTCTTTTTCTTTTGAGCCACACCTGATGATGTTCAGGGTTTAATTTTTTGCTGTGTACTCACTCAGGAATTACTCTTGGTGGCACTTAGGGGACCATATGCAATGCTAGGATGGAACCCAGGTTGAATTTATGCAAGGCAAGCACCTTACCCATTGTAGTAATGCTCCAGCTTAGATAAAATATTTGAGATATCTGGAAAATATGTAAAATAAGATACTTATGACAGGCACAATGGAATCCATCGAAGGCTTTTTTTCCCCCTAAATTGGCATGATAATGCGGGAAAGGTGCAAGTATGTATAGTGAATATACATATATTGCAATGAAAGTACTTAATAAAGGCATGCAAGTATCAAATTTTTTTCCGTGAAATCACAGAAACAGTATTTGTATACCTACCTCTGTTGATATAGTGCCATAAAAAAGAATTCAGATCTGCTCTACTTTAAGTTCAATTATAGTCTAGAACCTTTGAACACTTGAAATTCCAACACCATGTCAGACCTTTTTTTTTTTTATAGACCAGATCCCTAAACCATTTTATTTGGTCTTAACTCTTTTAGGTGTAAGAATGATCAAGAATGAGGATCAACCTAAATTTACCTTATTCTTTGTTTATTAATGAACTGAACACTTTAAAAAAAATAGGTGAAACCGAGGGCACAATAAGTGGTGTGACCTCTTGATATCTGCTTGTTTGCATGACTTAAGATACTAGCTAAATTGCTAATACAAAGTGAACCAAATCTACAAGTGATGAGAGACTGCATGAAAATGTTTAGAGATATGAAGGTAAAGGCTGACGAAAGTAAAAGCTGGTATGTTGAGGGCTCTGGGCAGGACAGCTAACCATAGGCCCCCTGGGCTGACCACTTAGTTCAGGGGACTGTGATTCCCCCCACGCCAGAGTGGTCTTCAGGGCTACGCCCGGTAAATCGATTTCTGGGGGGAGGGCGGGGGGGAGAAATTCCTCCCCTATGCATCCACAAACTACAGAGGCAGGGGCTGCACCCAGAAGATTCCACATGCCAGTTCTTCTGTTTCTCTTCAGCTGGTATGTTGGGGGCTCTGGGCAGGACAGCTAGCCATAGGCCCCCTGGGCTGACCACTTAGTCCAGGGACTGAGATCCTCCCATGCCAGAGTGATCTTCAGGGCCACACCTGGTAAATTGGGCCCTGGGGGGAGGGTGGGGGAGAAAAATTTCTCCCCTATGCATACTGGACTCCATTCATGAGTTCTTTTCTTCCTAGTATTCATTTTCAAAAGTGGACATATATACTTTTTAACAACACCCAACAATATTCTTAATTCTCGACTGTTTCTAGAAAAAAAATGAATTCCCTAGATTTGAAGGATAATTATTTAAATAGGTCTCTAAAATCAGTGTATATGTAATCGTGGGGGAATCTCAGTTCCCTGGACTAAGTGGTCAGCCTAGGGAGCCTATGGCTAGCTGTCCTGCCCAGAGCCACCCACATACCAGCTTTTACTTTCATCAGCCTTTACCTTCATATCCCTAAACATTTTTATGCAGTTTCCCATCACTTGTCCAACAATCCCCTTGACATGGTTCAATCATAAGCATTAAACTGAGGGATTCTTCCCCAGAAATTCCTTATTGAACAACTCACAAAGAGAAGACAGGTAAAAAGTGGGTAGAATAGTCATGGTAAAAGAATATTTAGAAAGAGTTATAGCTGTCAAAGAAAATACACATAAATTATTCAAAAGACATATGTGTCCATTTTATGTCTTTTGAAACAGTTGGGGGTTGTTAAATCCAATGCACGACTTTAGTGTGTGATTAGAACTGTGTAGTACTAAAGTTAAAAAGGGTAAATGTGGGATACTGATGGTTGAGGGTGAGAGAGTTAAGGAGTAATAATGAGCTTTGTAGGGGTGTGCAAAAGGGCAGAATCTGTTGGGGCAAGAGGTCGGTCTTGGTGCCTAACAAATTAAAGAACTGAGGGTAAAGAGGGTTAGTTAAGAAAAAGATAACGAATCCGGATTGGGAGATGAGGGAGTAGAAGGGGCTCTGGCGTGGGGGAGGGGCTATATACATTGTATAGAGATGAATAGTTTATGGATTAGGCTTGGCAGTCAGAGAGGACCACTGTATAGGAAGTCACGTAATCATATGATCATATTGCAACAAGAGAGACTAGAATATATAGTGAGTATCTGAGAACCCATTACTGTTACTGCATTTTAAATCCTACAGTCTTAGATAAACATTTTTCTGATAGCATTAGTTAGGTGTTTCAGTTGGGAGAACTGAGGCAATGAAACAGACAAGCAAAATGAATACTTAATGAAACATCACAACATATTGAATAAATATGAGGGAGATTAAATACGAATTTACAGAAGCATCTATTTAAAACGACAATTCTATTTGGGTGCCTGGTTGAGTTTCTACCAAGCAGCATTTTCAGCCAGTGTATGTCTCTTGTCTCTGGGCAATTAAAATTATTCAGCATCAAAATCTTAGCTATGGGACCAGAAAAAAGGAATCTAAGAAGCATTCATTGATAGTCTGATTCAGAACAACTGCTTTTCCCTTTGGTCTATTCATGCATATTTCAGTCGGCATTAATGTAAAGTACCTCGTGGGTTCTCTTCTACTTGAAATCCTTGTTCTCAACTTGGCAGCAGTCCTGGCACTAGGTTCTAAATGGTCATTCTGGGATGGTAAATCAGCAACCCTCAGCTGATGCATCTAACAATGAGGAGATTGCGGGAGGCAGGTGGTGTTGTGGGGCCTAATTCTGTTGGTATTAAGTGACAATTCATATTTGCTACAGGAGCTGTAAATTGCACTGTTTTAAAACAGGAAGTCTGAGTTAAAAGCTGTGTAAAACCATTATACTGTAGCCAGCACTCCAGGCTTTTCTAATTAGGTCATTTGGAAAAAGATGACCTTTTAGTTTCTGTGCCTCTTTGCAGGGGACACATGTTTCTAATTATCGGTTGTATCTACTTTGCCAAAGCTGTTGACAGGCTTAGCTTTTCTTTTGTGTATGAATGAGTATTCGTGTGTATGGGTGTGTATCTACATACACACACATTCTGAAGTTAATATTTTTATATTCTATCTTTGGGCAAGCGAAATAATATGGAAATAATGTCTCCAACAAATTTAACTTCAGAACAAGCCCAAATCATATGCATCTAAATAAAGAATACACTAGGGATATTTATGCTGTTCTCTGAGTTTTAGGGAAACGTATCTGAAATCACTGTGTCAATATTCTTCTGTTTGGATCTGACAAGTGTGAACACACTATAGAAGACAAGGGAGAAATAGACTTCTGTCTGCAATGCTACAGTAGCTAACATTGTTGATTATCTTTGAAATTCTATCCAGAACCCAAACCAAAATATCATGATGATCTTTTAAGGTTTACTTTATCTTCTGCATGATGTTTCTGGAATATTTATAAATGATAACAAATACTATTTTCTAATGATCTTTTCTAAAATAAAGGGTGAACATGATTATCTTTGACTCAAAATTTATAGAAAATAGGGCAAGGTTTCTAACGGGGGTTTTCACTGACTTTCTTTCATGTTCTGGAGAAAGTTTCTCAGTGTGCATTAAGGCTCTTTTTCTGAAATCATAAAATCATGTGGTTGGCAGGCTTTTGAGAAGTCTTCTAGTTCACAGTGTGCCTTGAGGTCTTTTTGAACTTAAACTCTCCTGGAATATAATAGTTTGCTCTTTACTTAACAATCTCTCTTAAGGATGAGTTGACAAGGAAGGATGGTGCTATCTAAATGTTTAATATATAAATTACTCTGGCAGTTTGAAGAAAAGGTATGGAAGATGATTTGAAGTTTATTATGAAATTGCTAATAATTTATTTAGCTCCATTTTCTCTTAGAACTTCTATAGTGGGTTATGATGAGACTTTAATGGAGCACTTGCAAATCGAGAGAGAGAGAGAGAGATCTGGCAGTCCATTGTATAACAGTTTGGCAATCTAGTAAATGCTCTGACCTAACGTTTTAAGCAGTACAACTTGAGTCATATTCCAGGCAAAGTTACCTTTGTTTATTTTAGAACAAGTTCTATAATGTTTTACAATAATATTCATTTGAATTTATCAAATATATCTTCCTATGACTTTAGTTTGGTGAAATAATTAAGAAGATTGTTGTTTTGAATTCTTTCTCAGACAGTGCTGAAAGTTCTGATATGTTTGAAAACTTCCCTGGGCTTCTGTCTCTATACTTCATGCAGCCGAATTCCATTTTTTTCATATTATCATTGCCTATTGGGAGTAAGATCATGTCACAGGCTGAAGCTGTGCTCAGGATTTTACCCCACCATAGATTATTTCAAAAGATTTAAAGGGGATATGTATATTTCTCTTGTATATTTCTTTAGATGTATTTCCTTACTAGATATAGTTCTTACTGTGTATTTCCTTATGTAGATGTAGTTTTACCATCCCAGTTTTACATCTGGTAGATGTTTCCCTTGGGTTCTTATTAGAACCAGGCGATAGGGATTATTTAGCTAGTTAATTTTACCCCCATATGTGCCAGTATTATGTGGTATTGTTCCTTTTCGCATAGCATGTTAAAATGGGGGAAATGTTATGCATAGAAAGAAATTCTTATCTAATATGAACTCAAGTTTTATATTGCAGAAGGTCTTTCACCCTGAACATTTTCAAAATGACTTGAAATAGATTTCAGTCAATAGGACATAAGCTGTTTATCCTGAATCCTGGATTCTCTTTTTGGAACTGGCATGGTTTTCTGCACCAACACTAGGAGTTGAACTTCTACCAGGGAAGGCCCTCATGCTGCCTGGCACTGACTTGCTCCAGAGTGTGTTTAGATGACACTCTGATGACTTGGAAATAGAGACAACTTGCTTTCAGGGGAGGTTTCTCTGCATAGCTACCTGACAGTGAGATGAAACCAGACATGCTTCATGACACCCTGACTTCAAATTCAGATCTGTGCAAAAACCAAGATCTCAAATTACAGAAGCTTGACTGTGACAACTGTGATTGAGGTGAACTTTACTGGGACCATGAAGAAAGACTTTGGCGTTAGACAACTTAATATGCCTGGAGCCTGTAGTTGGTCTTATGGCAGGATGCTTTATGGGTAGGGTCTCCCTCTATTTAGACCAAAGATTTTTTTCTATCTTTCACAACTTTTGCTACAACTATGCAAAATCTGCCACCCCCTTCTTTTTTTTCTTTTAAAAGGGGACTCCTGCAATTTTTATAGAACCTTGGGACAAGAATTATTCTGTTTCACCCCATATTTCTGCTTTTTTATTATAAAATTAAGAAGCAAAGAAAAAAGAAAAGATAGGGGCTAGGGGCCAAGTGGTCTCAGGTGCATTAATGAAAAAACAAAAGACAGAACTAAATATCCAAGCCAAAGTCAACAACAATAGAATCAAGGACCTAACCTTTTACAATTTAAACTTAAATGGGTCTGTTATAAATGAAGGCCAGGCAGCAAAGGGTGATGGTGGAGGGAAGTCAATATTGGTGGAAGGAAGTTGATATTGGTGAAGGGAGGTCAACACTGATGGTGGGAATGGCCTTGATTCACTGTATCTCTGAAATTCTACTATGAAGGATTTTGTAAATCACAATGGTTCAATAAAACAAAACAAAATAAAATAAATCTAAAAGTGTTTTCACATTCTCCATCTTGAAACCCCCCAAAAAAGAAGTGTGAAGAAAATACTTTATACAACAGACATGGTGTGTGTGTGTGTGTGTGTGTGTGTGTGTGTGTGTGTGTGTGTGTGGTGTAAGTTAAATAAGTGTAAGTGAAATTTTGGAAAAGGAATCAGTGCAAAATGATGTTAAGTAAGTGAGTGTGTCAAGACGATGTTGAAATTATAATGAAAAAATTTGAACAGGTATGAGAGAGGCTATATGTAGTGTTGTTTGGGATATCTCTTTTCTGAGTATGTTGGCTGTTCCCAATGGTATTTTGAGACCATGTTATACTGAGAGTAAAACTTGGGCTCCCAAATGCAAAGATTATAGTCCAATTCTTTGGATGAACTCACATATTGTTTTGGAAATTTCTTACAAAGTTTTCTATTGAAATGACAATAAAATCATGAAATATAAATTAGGAGTATTTTTTGAGAAACAAATTTCATATAAAAAGCATTATAGGAAAAGCCCTATATACTGACAGGACAAGAAAATAAAAACACACTTCTTAAAATATCAAGGATTTGTGAAGAAGAAAACTTCTTTTTTGTTGTCTCTGTAACTGTAGTGTAGACTTGTTACAGTGTTAGTATAGCATACATGGTTGTGATGTCCACACACTTGTTTGAAGTGCCTATGCCACTCATAGCATTGAGGATAATAACTAGTTTGTTAAAGATTATATCCAGGCTTATGGTGATACCAAAAGTCAAACTCAGGGCCTCATTCCTCTAAGGCAGGCACTTTATCACTGAGCATATCCTCATGCCTCAGAAACTGCTCTTTGTTTAGGAATGTGAATAAAAATATGAGGGGCCCAAGTGAATATACATGAGTATTTTATGGCACAGACTTTACATGGCTTGGAACATTGTACAATGTTAAACACTCATTCATGTTCTTAATAGAGATTGGCCTCAGTTATATGAAGCAGAACTTGAATATTGACTTTTATAAGCTATTTATCTTAAGTGGTCATATGCTGATTTTATAGAGACAAAGAATGTTGGCTAGGTTGCCTCTAGAGATTCAGATCATTTTAAATATGTATTACCTCTGAAAGTCTGAGAGAGAGAGAGAGTGAGAGAGAGAGAGAGAGAGAGAAAGAGAGAGAGAGGGTTATAACTTTTAAACCTTTTCTTTATTTCCTTTTAAGAAAATTGAGTTGCTTTTCATCTGCTTTGAATTTTCCCACTTGAAGATTTAGGTTCATAAAATTCCAACAGAATCTGAAGGAAACTAAGTTCCAAGTTAAGAAAAAAAAGTGACTTCTAAACCTTTCCTTTAAAAAATACTTGTAAAATGATATGGTACTAAACTAAACTGACTGTAGAGGTTATTTGTTCAAACCATGTCTTGTTCCAAAGACAACTATTAGAAGTTGTTTAGCTTTGGGAACCTTTCTCTGTGGCATATTTTTTCCCCAATAGCTCATTATTTTTGATGCCCTTAAACTGGAGACTTGATTAAAGTATAGCCATCAAAGTTGGGCAATTTTGGAGGCATGTAGATTGAGAAGACAAAATGATTTTTCTATAGTTTAACCTACATAAGGTGATGACTTGAGAAAAAAGAAAGGAGAAAACAGAATATTTGCTAGGCAAGTGATCCTTTGATTGTCGGCTCAGCTACATCATTGCTGCCCACCTGTGGAGTCACCTGGAAGTGATCTGGAACAATGATTCCTGGTTCTTTTTTCCTTCCCCCTCCCCTTTCCCCCTTTGTAACCATAGTTACAAAATTTTTCATGATTGAGTTTCAGTCTTATAATGTATGCCACCCTACATCCATAAATGTTTCTCTTCCATCATCGCCTTGCCTGCTCTGGAGCAGGCATTTTGCTCTTCTCCTCTCTCTCTCTCTCTCTCTCTCTCTCTCTCTCTCTCTCTCTCTCTCTCTTTCTCTCTCTCCCCCTCTCTCTCTCTTTCTCTCTCTCCCCCTCTCTCTCTCTTGATTTTCTCTTTTTTAGACACTCTGGTTTGCACTATTGTTAATGAAGGGGTACAGTACAGCTCACTTCATCTCCGTTCAGCACCCAGTTCTTGCCCAGATCAATCAGTTCCATTTATCATTGTCATAGTGGTCTCTTTTCTCCCTTAACTGTACTGCTCCACTATATGTGTCAGGCTTTCTACCATGACCTGATCTTCTATTATCTTTGCTATTAAGACTATGCTATCTTTTTTTTTTTCTCTCTGCTATATTCTAGGTCCAGTCTAGGTTAGGTTCTGATACTTGAATGAAACAGAAAAGAATCCTCCCTTCCAGGACAGTTTCTTTTTTTTTAAATTTTATTTTATTTAAACACCTTGATTACATACATGATTGTGTTTGGGTTTCAGTCATGTAAAAAACACCACCCTACACCAGTGCAACATTCCCATTACCAATGTCCCAAATTTCCCTCCTCCCCACCCGACTCCCGCCTGTACTCTAGAGAAGCTTTTCATTTCCCTCATACATTCTCATTATTAGGGCAGTTCAAAATGTAGTTATTTCTCTAACTAAACTCATCACTCTTTGTGGTGAGCTCCCTGAGGTGAGCTGTAACTTCCAGCTCTTTTCTCTTTTCTGTCTGAAAATTATTAATGCAAAAATGTCTTTCATTTTTCTTAAAACCCATAGATGAGTGAGACCATTCTGCGTCTTTCTCTCTCTCTCTGACTTATTTCACTCAGCATAATAGATTCCGTGTACATCCATGTATAGGAAAAATTCATGACTTCATCTCTTCTGACAGCTGCATAATATTTCATTGTGTATATGTACCACAGTTTCTTTAGCCATTCGTATGTTGAAGGGCATCTTGGTTGTTTCCAGAGTCTTGCTATGGTAAATAGTGCTGCAATGAATATAGGTGTAAGGAAGGTTTTTTTTTTAAATAGTATTTTTGTGTTCCTAGAGTATATTCCTAGGAATGGTATAGCTGGATCATATAGGAGCTTGATTTCCAGTTTTTGGAGGAATCTCCATATTGCTTTCCATAAAGGTTGAATTAGACGGCATTCCCACCAGCAGTGGATAAGAGTTCCTTTCTCTCCACATCCCCGCCAACACTGCTTCTTCTCATTCTTTGTGATGTGTGCCAAACCCTGGGATGTGAGGTGGTACCTCATAGTTGTTTTGATTTGCATCTCCCTGATGACTAGTGAGGTGGAGCATTTTTTCATGTATCTTTTGGGCAATTGTATTTCTTCTTTGTCAAAGTGTCTGTCCATTTCTTCTCCCCATGTTTTGATGAGATTAAATTTTTTTCTTGTAAATTTCTATCAGTGCCTTATATATTTTGGAGATTAGCCCCTTATCTGATAGATATTGGGTGAATAGTTTCTCCCACTCAGTGGGTGGCTCTTGTATCCTGGGCGCTATTTCCTTTGAGGTGCAGAAGCTTCTCATCTTAATATATTACCATCTGTTAATCTCTGCATTCACTTGCTTGGAGAGTGCAGTTTCCTCCTTGAATATGCCTGTAGTCTCAATGTCCTGGAGTGTTTTGCCTATGTGTTGTTCTATATATCTTATGGTTTCAGGTCTGACATTGAGGTCTTTAATCCATTTGGATTTTACCTTTGTACATGATGTTAGCTAGAGGTCTAAGTTCAATTTTTTGCAAGTGGCTATCCAGTTGTGCCAACACCACTTGTTGAAGAGGCTTTCTTTGCTCCATTTAGAATTTCTTGCTCCTTTATCAAAAATTAGGTGATTGTATGTCTGGGGAACATTCTCTGAATATTCAAGCCTATTCCACTGATCTAAGGGCCTGTCCTTATTCCAATACCATGCTGTTTTGATAACTATTGCTTTGTAGTAAAGTTTAAAGTTGGGGAAAGTAATTCCTCCCATATTTTTTTTTCGGTTGACTATTTTATTTATTTATTTATTTATTTATTTATTTTTTATTTAAACACCTTGATTACATACATGATTGTGTTTGGTTTCAGTCATGTAAAGAGCACCATCCATCACCAGTGCAACATTCCCATCACCAATCTCCCAAGTCTCCCTCCTCCTCACCCGACCCCCGCCTGTACTCTAAACAGGCTCTCCATTTCCCTCATACATTCTCATTATTAGGACAGTTTAAAATGTAGTTATTTCTCTAACTAAACTCATCATTCTTTGTGGTGAGCTTCCTGAGGTGAGCTGTAACTTCCAGCTCTTTTCTTTTTGTGTCTGAAAATTATTATTGCAAGAATGTCTTTCATTTTTTTCCCCCAATTATTGCTTTAGCTATTCTAGGGAGTTTATTGTTCCAAATAAATTTCAAAAGTGCCTGATCCACTTCTTTGAAGAATGTCATGGGTATCTTTAGGGGGATTGCATTAAATCTGTACAATGCTTTGGGGACTATTGCCATTTTGATGATGTTAATCCTGCCAATCCATGAGCAGGGTATATGTTTCTATTTCCGCGTGTCCTCTCTTATATCTTGGAGCAGAGTTTTATAGTTTTCTTTGTATAGGTCCTTCACATTTTTAGTCAAGTTGATTCCAAGATATTTGAGTTTGTGTGGCACTATTGTGAATGGGGTTGTTTTCTTTTTTTTTTTTTTTTTTTTTTTTTGGTTTTTGGGCCACACCCTGTGACACTCAGGGGTTACTCCTGGCTATGCGCTCAGAAGTTGCTCCTGGCTTCTTGGGGGACCATATGGGACGCCGGGGGATCGAACCGCGGTCCGTCCTAGGCTAGCGCAGGCAAGGCAGGCACCTTACCTCCAGCGCCACTGCCCGGCCCGGGGTTGTTTTCTTAATGTCTATTTCTTCCTTATCACTATTGGTGTATAGAAAGGCCATTGATTTTTGCGTGTTAAGATTGTAGCCTGCCACGTTGCTATATGAGTCTATTGTTTCTAGAAGCTGTTTGGTTGAGTCTTTAGGGTTTTCTAAGTAGAGTATCATGTCATCTGCAAATAGTGAGAGCTTGACTTCTTCCTTTCCTATCTGGATTCCCATGATATCTTTTTCTTGCCTAATCACTATAGTGAGTACTTCCAGTGCTATGTTGAATAGGAGTGGTGAGAGAGGAAAGCCTTGTCTTGTGCCAGAATTTAGAGGGAAAGCTTTTTATTTTTTTCATTGAGGATAATATTTGCCACTGGCTTGTGGTAGATGGCCTTAACTATATTGAGAAAGGTTCCTTCCATCCCATCTTGCTGAGAGTTTTGATCAAGAATGGGTGTTGGACCTTATCAAATGCTTTTTCTGCATCTATTGATATGATCATGTGGTTTTTATTTTTTTTTGTTGATGTTGTTATTATGTTGATAGATTTATGGATGTTAAACCATCCTGTATTCCTGGGATGAAACCTACTTGATCGTAATGGATAATCTTCCTAATAAGGCATTGAATCCTATTTGCCAGGATTTTGTTGAGGATCTTTGCATCTGCATTCATCAGCGATATTGGTCTCTAATTTTCTTTTTTCGTAGCATCTCTGTCTAGTTTAGGTATCAAGGTGATGTTGGCTTCATAAAAGCTATTTGTAAGTGTTTCCATTTGTTCAATTTCATGAAAGAGTCTTGCCAGGATTGGTAGTAGTTCCTCTTGGAAAGTTTGAGAGAATTCATTAGTGAATCCATCTGGTCCTGGGCTTTTGTTTTTGGGCAGACATTTGATTACCGTTTTAATCTCATCAATAGTGATGGGGGTGTTTATATATGCTACATCCTCTTCCTTCAACCGTGGAAGATTATAAGAGACCGAGAATTTATCCATTTCTTCCAGGTTCTCATTTTTAGTGGTGTAGATTTTGTCAAAGTAGTTTCTTATTATCCTTTGAATCTCTGTCATATCAGTAGTGATCTCTTCTTTTTCATTCCTAATACAAGTTATCAAGTTTTTCTTTCTCTCTCTTTCTGTGTTAGTTATACCAGTGGTCTATCAATCTTGTTTATTTTTTCAAAGAACCAACTTATGCTTTCGTTGATCTTTTGGATTGATATTTGGGTTTCCACTTTGTTGATTTCTGCTCTCAGCTTTGTTATTTCCTTCTGTCTCCCTATTTTTGGGTCCTACTGCTGAGCACCTTCTAGTTCTATTAGCTGTGTCATTATGCTACTCAGGTAAGCTCCTTCTTCCTTCCTGATGTGTGCTTGCTAAGCTATAAATTTTCCTTTCAGTACTGCTTTTGATGTGTCCCATAAGTTCTGATAGTTTGTGTCTTTATTGTCATTTGTTTCCAGGAACCTTTTGATTTCCTCCTTGATTTCATCTCGGACCCAGTAGTTATTGAGTATGAGGCTTTTTAACTTCCAGGTGTTAAATTTTTTCTTCTGTGTCCCTTTGGAATTTACAAACAATTTCAGCGCCTTGTGGTCAGTGAACATAGCCTAAAAAATTTCTATCCTCTTGATATTATGGAGGTATTTTTTATGTGCCAGCATATAGTCTATCCTGAAGAATTTCCCATGTATATTGGAGAAGAATGTGTATCCAGGTTTCTGGGGATGGAGTTTCCTATATATATCCACTTCCATTTCTCTCCTCTGGTCAAATATATTCTTGTTGGGTTTCAGTCTGGTTGACCTATCCAGTGTTGACAAAGCTGTGTTGAGGTCCCTCACAATTATTGTGTTGCTATTGATATTATTTTTCAGATTTGTCAACAATTGTATTAAATATTTTCTGGCCCCTCATTTGGTGCATATATGTTTAGGAGAGTTATTTCTTTTGTCTTCTTTTTTTTTTTTTTTTTTTTTTTTTTTAGTTTTTGGGTCACACCCGGCAGTGCTCAGGGGTTACTCCTGGCTGTCTGCTCAGAAACAGCTCCTGGCAGGCACGGGGGACCATATGGGACACCGGGATTTGAACCAACCACCTTTGGTCCTGGATCGGCTGCTTGCAAGGCAAACACCGCTGTGCTATCTCTCCGGGCCCTAAGAGAGTTATTTCTTCCTGTTCTATATACCCCTTGATTAATATAAAATGTCTATCTTTGTCCCTTACAACCTTCCTGAGTATAAAGTTTGCATAATCTGATATTTGTATGGCCACTCCAACTTTTTTATGGGTGTTGTTTGCTTGGATAATTTTTCTCCAGCCTTTTATTTTGAGTCTATATTTGCTCTGACTATTCAGGTGCATTTCTTGTAGGCAGCAGAAGGTTGGATTGAGTTTTTTGGTCCATTTGGCCACTCTGTGTCTCTTAACTGGTGCATTTAGTCCATTGACATTGAGAGAAAGAATTGTCCTGGGATTTAATGCCATCTTTATTTCGAAATTTGTTGTTTCTTTTGGGTAGTCTTGTCCTAAATTAGGTCTTTCAGTTTTTCTCTTAAGACTGGTTTTGAGTCTGTAAAGTTTCTGAGCTGTTTTTTGTCTGTGAAACCATGTATTCTTCCGTCAAACCGGAAAGTGAGTTTTGCTGGGTACAGTATTCTAGGTGAAGCATTCATTTCATTGCGTCTTGTCACAATATCCCACCACTGCTTTCTGGCCTTGAGTGTTTCTGGTGACAGGTCTGCTGTAAATCTCAAGGATGCTCCCTTGAATGTAATTTTTCTTTTTGATCTTGCTGTTTTCAGAATTCTGTCTTTATCTGTGGGATTCATCATTGTGACTAGAATGTGTCTTGGGGTATTTTTTCTGGGGTCTCTTTTGGTTGGTATTCTTCGAGCATGCAGGATTTGATCACATATATTCTTTAGCTCTGGAAGTTTCTCTTGAATGATATTCTTGACCATTGATTCTTCCTGGAAATTTTCTTCCTGGGTGTCTGGGACTCCTATGATTCTTAAATTGTTTCTGTTGATCTTATCATAGACTTCTATTTTCATCTGTTCCCATTCTTTGACTAATTTTTCCACTGTCTGTTCATTTGCTTTAAGTTTTTTTTTCCCCAATCTCTCCCGCTGTATGGAATTGTTATTTATCTCATCTTCCACAGCACCAAGTCTATTCTCAGCTTCTCATACCCTGTCCCAGAGCTTATCCATTTTGTCATTCACTTCATTTACTGAGTTTTTCAGGCCTGTTAGTTGACATGTTATTTTAGTTTGGAGTTTTGTGATTTCTGTCTTCATATTTTCTTGGTTCTTATTAGTGTTCTGTTCAACTGGATCCATGGTTTCTTGGAGTCCGTTGAGCATCTTCCATATTGCTAGTCTAAAGTCCTTATCTGAGAGGTTGATTAGTTGGTTGGTCATTATCTGGTCCTCAGAATTGTCATCTTCATTCTCTATGTCTGATGCTGGCCTGTGTTGTTTCCCCATTGTCACACTTGTATTGTGGGTTTTTCTACATGTTGTGGTGGTATTCATTGGCTACATGATGTAGGCACCCACACGCTCCGCCCTTTCTGCGTGGGTCGACTTGCCTCCAAGGGAGGGGAGTCCTCCGTGTATGAAGCCTCACACAGGATCAAATCTTAAGCCTGAGCACACAGCAGCGAAGACAGTCCAGAGAGAAATGCTGGGCTTCAGTAATCCAGCACAGTTAATAGTGTGTGTTTTTTTTCTTCTTGTTGCGATGGTGTTCTTTCCTCGGAAAAAGTGCATGGCTATGTAGCGAAGCGGAGCGGCAGTGCTCTTCTGGAGCCTCTTTTTTGCCCACTCCCAAGAGGTTCACGCAACACAACAGTAGACAGACACACACAGGCAGCACTCACATTTTTTCACAGTAAGACTATGATATCTTGTTTTTTTCCCTTATGTTCCACAAATGAGTGAAACCATTCTGTGTCTATTTCTCTTCCTCTGACTCGTGTCACTCAATATAATATTCTTCATATCTTTTCATGTATAAGCAAATTTCATGACTTCATTTTTCCTAAAAGTTGCTTAGTATTCCATTGTGAAGATGTACCACAGTTGCTTTATTCACTCCTCTGTACTCAGGCAATTGGGTTATTTCCAGATTCTGGCTATTGTAAATAGTGCTGCAATGAGAATAGGAGTGCAGAGGACTTTTCTGTGTTGTGTTTTTGCTATGCCTGGTTCTTACACAAGCATTTCTCTCCCCTTGTGCTGGAGCAATTATTAACCTGCACACTCCAAATGTGACTGGGGAGAATTAGAACAGGAATTACCCAACTGCACTGCCTTAAATAGCTGGTTAAATTGACAAGGTCATGAAGATCCTCTATTCCTTAATTTTCTATATTTATTGAGGGTATTATTTCAAATGTTGCTTTATATGTATTTAATCTTTAATTTATTGTATAAATCTATGCTTCAAAGTTATTTCTACTTTTTAAAAATAACTGTATTTTTACATTTTTAATATTAAAATGAGTGTTTTTATAAGAAACTAAATATGTTTCACCCTAGTTTTATTGAGTTACAGTTGATATCTAATGCTGTGTGTGTAATTTGTTGATTTGATATATTTACTTATTATAAAAATAATTGCCATCTTGGGGTTAACTCATCTATCTTGTTGCATAATTACTATTTATTTTATAGGAGAACATTTAATACTCACTCTCAGAAAAATTTAATTGTAAAGCTTATACCCCACCTTTATCCATCACTATTACCATAAAACCAAAGGAATGGGCTGAAGAGATAGACAACCTAAGTTGGCTTCTTGACACTTCAGATAGTCATTGTCAAGAGTGATCCCTGAAAGTAGAGATAATAGTAAACCCTGAGCAGGTTAAGTATGGCCACTAAATAAAATAAAACAAATTTTCAAACTAATAATTCTTATGCATGCTAAAGTACACTCTTATCCTATTGCTTCTCTAAGTCAAGAGGATGTAAATAAGAACTTCTAGAAGTCTTTAGATTTAGGAACATTTGAGCTAATTCTTGTTCTTATCAATCATGGATAAAACTAAAAGAGGTCATGCTAAATCAAATAAGTTGGAAGGAGAAAGACAAATACCAGATGATCTCACTCATTTCATAAAAACAAAGGGGAACAGACAATGTTAAGTAAAAGCTAATGTTTAGATGCTGACCACAAATTTGAGATTACCAAGGGGAACAGAGAGTGGGTTGAAGAAATAAAGTGCTTTCAGTGGAAATTGGTAGAGAAATATTGGCACACTGCTGAGAGACATGCTATAGTAGCACATCTAAAACTTAAAAAATATTTACACTTTTATAAATTATTATTACTTCAAAAAGTATGGAATAGTGCATTGAATGCCTTACACACTACTGACCAAATTTGATCCCTGGCATGCTACAAGGCTTCCGGGGATCACAGCCAGGAATGACCCTTAAATCAAAAGTAAGCCTTGAGAATCACTGGATATGACTCCCAAAATGAAACACAACAAATTTAAACAGTATTTTGAAGATTGAAATCACTTTCTATTGCTATTTGCTTAACACTGCTGCTACATACTTCCTGGATTAGTGACACAAACTTACAAAGGACATCTTTAGTTAGCTTCAGGTCCTTTATCTTCAGGCTATCTCATTATGAAAAGTAGAAGACATATCACTTCTTTTGACTCTACTTTTTCGGTTCCCCACAAAAAGAGGGAGGTTTTAGTTAACCTACCTAACTACTTTGGATGCTTTGGCATTCTGACTTATGGCTGTGTCATAATCAAGTACTGTGTCATTGTTTTTAACTCTCCCTACATAATATATGTCAAAGAAAATTATAGTTGCTGATAAAATAAATAAAAGAGACACACGGAGTAGATCAAAAAGACAAATATTGTCAAAATTACAGTCCTACCCAAAGAACTATAGAAATTCAATGAAGGCCCTATATATTATCTATGTCAGTTTTTTAAGACCTAGACCAAATGCTTCTGAAACTACTTTGGAGTAGTAAAATCCTATGAATAGCCAAAGAAGTGCAAGGCTTCACTTTCTCCAACTTTAAATTATATTATAAATCTGAAATAATTAAAACATTGTGGTACTGAAAAAAAATAATATTGTCAGACCAATGAAACAAAATTGAGAGTCCTAGAGACAGATACTCAGAAATATAGACAGCTAATTTTCAACAAAGAAGAAAAAAATATGAAGTGGAACAACAACAACAAAAAAGCTTATTTGACAAATGGTGTTGGAAAATCAAATTAAGAAGATTCTGACTGCAAAAGAAATGAGGATTAGAATAAAATGACACCCACAAACTGGGTGAAAATATTTTCTCACCAATCATATGACAAAGGGTTAATTTCCAAGGTATTTCAGAATTTATAAAAATTCACAATAACATCTATGGGTTTTAAGAAAAATGAAAGACACCCTTGTAATAATAATTTTCAGACACAAAAGAGAAAAGAGTTGGAAGTTCCAGCTCACCTCAGGAAGCTCACCACAAAGAGTGATGAGTTTAGTTAGAGAAATAACTACATTTTGAACTGTCCTAATATTGAGAATGTACGAGGGAAATGTAGAGCCTGTTTAGGGTACAGGCAGGGGTTGGGTGGGGAGGAGGGAGATTTGGGACTTGGGTGATGGGAATGTTGCACTGGTGATGGGTGGTGTTCCTTTTATGACTGAAACCCAAACACAATCATGTATGTAATCAAGGTGTTTAAATAAAAAAAAATATGCAAAAAAAAAAAAAAAGAAAATGACAGTTCAGTGAGATGAGATGAAAATAAAGCAAGTATTTGAGGGAGGATAAGCCTGGGGTAGATAGACTTTTCTGGATTCAAGGGGAAAAAATTAACTTCCCATCACAACCTCTTGATTGTATTAGGAGGGTTGGTGTTATGCCATACCCAGGGATGCTCAGGGACTGTTCCTGGCTCTGTATTTAGGAGTGAAAAAAAAAATTCACAATAAATAATACCAACTCTATCAAAAAATGGAGATAAGAGATGAACAGAAATTTCCACACAAAAGATATATATGGCCAATAGGTATATTAAATTTTTTCTGTATCACTTATCAAGGAAATGCAAATACAAACAAAACTATCACCTCACACTGGTAAGAAAGACTGGCACACATCAAAAAGAACAAAAGCAACCAGTATTAGTACAGATGTATGAGTGAGGGAAAAGAACCCTCATCCTTTACCCATAAGAATGTCATCTGGTTCAACCTTCTTGAAAAACAAATGGAGACATCTCAAAAAACTGAGAATCAAGTTTCTATATAATTACAGCAATTATACCTTTCGACTTGGATCCAAAGGGTCCAGGAACTTCTCATAAAAGACATTGTTTAATTTCCATGTTCATTGTAATACTATTCACAATAGCCAAAGTCTGGAAACAATATGTGTCCAAGAACAGATGATTGGAGACATATATAATATAATATAATACTACTTGGGGCCAGAGCATAAGGCATCTGCCTTGTGTGCGCTAGCCTAGGACAGACCGAGGTTTGATCCCCCAGCATTCCATATTGTCCCCAAAGCCAGGAGCAATTTTTAAGTGCATAGCCATAAGTAACCCCTGAGCATCACTGGGTGTGGCCCCAAAACCAATATATATATATATATATACATATAGATATGTATATATATATAAGACTTATCTATAAGAAAAGAAATAAGTATGCTATTTGCTGTTATATAATGGATCTTGAAATACCAAGGTAATGGAGTAAGTCAGAATGATACAAATACAGGTTGATCCCTTTCATATATGTCACATAAAGACACATAAAAAGAGAGTAACAAATGTGTAAAGGCAATAGAACTTGAGAACTTATTTACAGAACTGAAATTACCTTGGTATGGGGATGGAGTAAGGGACGTGGATAGAGTAGGGGTGCGTTGTGATGGTAATGTGGTATTGGAACATTGTATACATGAAGTTCTATCATTAATGGTATGGTAAACCATGGTGCATAAAGTTTTGAAAAGTTACAAAAATAATAGAAGCAAAGGAATTTTAAATAGTTTACTGAAGTGCTCTTTTTAAAATTTCTTGCCAGTCTATGTATAATCTCATTTGGAGATAGATTAAAATCTAAATTTGAGATGTGTTTGAAGATGAGGCTTATGCCAAATGGTGCTTTTGGATTCTCCCATCCCCATTATCCCCATGATAGTTCTTTGAAGTAAGTGTAAAAACAATCTGTCTGTTCTTGAGATACTCAAAATCAATTTGGGGAGTCAGTATTAAAAACATAATACACAGACTAATACAGGTAGGTATATAAGAAAGTGCTTAGTTGGCAACAGATACTACATGTATTTTTAAGAGTTCAGAAATGGAGGGATCATTGTGGGCTAGAGGAGTGGTTTCATGGAAGAATTGTGATAAAGGAGTTTTAGAAACAACATCGAAGTATTGATTGTCTCCAATAAGTTTTTTCTTCAAGTAAAACTAACTCTAGTTTAAGTTTTTTTCTTGGTCCAGTTTCTATCCTAAGCTAAAATAGCCCTACATTCCAGCTCTTCTGAAATCCTATATAATTTAAGCCCTGTAACTTCTATCTCTGTGAACTGGGTTAATATGTTAGCCAATAGGCACCAAGATTATAGACAAGGAAATCTGCTCATTCTTCCTTTTGAATCCAGGAGGGACGTAATAACTTTCCTTCCCAAGTATGCAAAGCTAAGCAGGGATGGACATTTTGGATGATGGAGTTGATGAAGTCAAGCCCAGAGGGGCTTCTAAAGCTGCTCTGCTTTATAAGAGGCAGGGTACATCATATGGAGTTGTTCCAGGCATAATGGGACAAACTTCACAAAACAGTTTCACTAGAGCAAGGCTGTGAACATCCCCTGCAACCTTCCTTTAGGACCAGGGAGCATATCCTACAAAGTCACCAAGTCTGCAAGATCTGAGAAGAGAGTTACCACCCATTGAATTCTGCTTTCCACTGTGGTGCTGAAAGAGGGTGATAGGAGGCATGCCAGACTAAACTTTCTTCCCTTCAAGGAAGATTTTTTTTCCTCCTCTTAAACCCAAAGCTTGAATTCTTGTTTGAAAATAAAATTTGAGACTCTGGTTTTAGTTAGAAATTTCCATGGGGAACAATAGACGTATAGTACATTTTGTGTATAAAACTTCATTGTTCATGAAGTCTTGAAAAATACTAAGAGTAGGCAAATCAAACATCTGTTAATATTAATATTTTCTTCCTCAACTTGCAACAAACTTGTGGCACTAGTCTTGGAATGTGGGCACTCTCTCTGGTCAGTATTTTTGAGGGTTTTGGAATGCACAAAAAAATACAGATAAGAGTCACTGCTTAGAATTTATAATGCATTGCAGATTGTGCTGTGGGTTTCCCAAACAACGAAAAATCATGGTGGGTTTTACAGCAGTTTGAAGGAATAGTCCCTATCTTTGATGTAGAGTACTTAAATTAATGTTAGTCACAACATACAGCTCAAGTTCAAAATTTGTGTCTCCCTCCAATTACCCCACATCAAACTATTTGAAATGGAGACAAAATTGCATTTCTCTGGAAGGAAATGCAATACTATTTTGACGATTAAATATACTGGAAACAAAGGCTCTTCTTAACCATATTGAGTATGGTGCCAGGAAATTTTATCCAACTTGGCTGTGGACCAGAATGGTGGCTAAGCATGGTGGCTCCTCTATCACAGCTCTGGTATTAAGGTCTGAACCTATTGGAGACGAGGGCTAGACTTCCAGAACTCACTAAATTAGGACTGAAAATGCATTAGTTCTCCTAACTATAGTTTTTATGAGCTAGTTAATAACCTTCCAGTGGTAAAAAAAAAAAACGAACTGGAAAAACGCAGATTATGTTAGCAATTGTTCACATTTTGGAACAAATCTCTAAGCACTACCGTCATCATCATCATGATTTATGATGATAATCATCAATTTCTGACAAAGATTGAAATGAATATGACATTGAGATGCTTATTATTTAATCAAAGTATTACTATAACCAACCTACCATGTATTTATAATTCTGCTTAAAATAGTAAAGGTCATTTCTTTCACATTAAATTTTCTTCTGGTACCCCTAGTAGAGATAGTTATAAGCTACTCACTGGGCATTGCACATTTTAGTTGTAGTTTTTGCACACACATTATTGCAGTACATTGAAGATAACACAAGTTTTTTTTTGTTAATGTTGCTGTTGTGGCACTATGGTTCACTAAAGACAGTGCCACCAGCATTACACAAAGCATGTAAGTGGTATCACATTTCAAGCTCAAGGATTGTGTCAGAAGGGAAGGCCACATCTCAGGTCTCTACTTTCATTGTTAGGTGCTTTCTGTTTAAAATAGCCAATATACCATAGCAGCATATTTTTGAGTGGCATGTCCTGCTTACACTTTAGTGCTCAGAAGACAGATTTTATTACTATTATTGTTTTTAAGGTCACATCCAATGAAGCTCAGAGGTTACTACTAGCTCTACACTCAGAAATCACTCCTGGCAGTGATAAGGGCCACTGTGATGCCAGAGAGTGAACCCAGGTCTGCTGTGTGTAAGACAAGAACTCTACTTGCTGTGCTATCTCTTCAGACATCTTCAGACAGTTTTATCTGTCCATCTACAGTGAGATTCCAGAGAAGGTGGGGATACAGGATGAACAGCTAAACAGGTACAATAAGGTGCTGTCTCTAAAGTTCAGCATACAAGCATATCAGTATTCGGAATCTGATGTTGATTAAAATTTGTCATTGATAAGTGTAAAACAATGACTTCCAAGCCTGTGTGCTTCTTTTTCCAATGCTTTTGAGATAGTCTTTTTTTTCTTGTGCTCAGTGTTCCTTTTATTGGGATCTGAATACTTTTGGGTCTTTCTGATTCAGTTGGCTTTGGCATCTTTATCTTCTCTAGGGTCCTATTCTCCCACAATGGAACATGTTTTCATCAGTAGAATGCTGGTTTTTCTGTGAGCAATAATGGGAAAAGTGCCCTATTTAAATTTTTTCTCTATTCCATAATGTGCAATATTTTATATGTCTTAGAATGACATATATGATGTCACTATAGTCATTTTAAGCAATGATTGATTTATTATTCCTAGAGCCTAGAGCTTTTTTTATTACTAACTCATAAGCTTCAAATACATTTGTATCCTGTTTCTAAGTCAGAATTAAAATGTGAAAAATACTCTTAGTATTCTACCAGATTAATTTTTCCTGGTAGTATTATTTATATGAGTATTAATCCACCTGCTAATTTAAGTTGACATGATGGCCCCTGACACAGAGAACTAAGTCAGTTAGAGTAGAACATTCCTTATGTCTGATGTCCATAAATTTTTCCATGTGAGTAGCATCTGAGTTCTTCATCAACTTGGTGCCTTGTTTAACGAATTATAAAGACAGTGGTAACACATAGGTGCTGAGTGGAAGAACACAGGTCTGCCCTTACACCCCCTCCCTCCCCACATTTTTGGGCCACACCCAGTGACACTCAGGGGTTGGTTACTCCTGGCTATGCGCTCAGAAATCGCTCCTGGTCGGATCGCAGTCCATCCTAGGCTAGCGCCAGAAGGCAGATAGATGCCTTACCTCTTGCACTACCGCTCTGGCCTCACCTTACTTTCTTTGTGAAAATTGGGTTACATTGTTAATTACAATCAAAATAGCAACCCTTTGGAATAGAACGGTCTACATTGCAACAGTTGAATGACTTAAAAATAATTTGATTTTATAGTGTTTAATTAAGAAATATCAGAATTCTGAATTTGGGGAATTGTTTGCAATCAGTAATGTAAGTTAATCGCTCTCTCCCATTCCTTCCATGTCCTCTCCACTGAGTAGGCAGTAATTCTCCAATTATTTCCCTACCAATGACATTTTCTGTGCTTTCAAATAGCTTTATAATCCTTCTGGTTTCATTTTCCTTCCCACTGTAGTCTCAAACAGCACTTATGTGTGTATAACTGCGAGGTATATAGAGGTCTTTGTAATATTTCTCATTTGTATCCGTTCTCAGTGCTTGCCTTTTCCCCTCTCCCCTGAGGGAAAGGGGTGCAGTTTGGATCTAAATAAATTGGAGGCAAGTAGCTGAGGGGGATAGCTTTTGCTGCAGGCTTGCAAGCTCCTGGATTGGAGCAGCTGGCTTGTTGGTAAATTGCTTGTGTTCGACTTCTTGCCTCTTTTTACCCTCTTATCTGTGTGGATTATTTACTGCAGATTAATGTAAATGGACAGCCTTCCCTATTCTTGCTGGATAGGGTTTATGGGATTTCCCTTTCCCTTTTGGGAACTGTGGAATAACCAAACCCTAATCCAAGATCCAGTGATTCTAACTAACTAAATGTTAGTTTGGATAACTACCTCTCTGGAAGATGTATTCCAGTATGATGCTTTTAGATGGCTGGATGTCACCTAACTTGCATGTGTTCTTTATTTAAATTAATTTTATTTATATATTTATTACTGAAAAACAGCATAAATTTATATTATTGAGGAAACATGGTTTACAATAGTACTAATTTCATGCTTTAGTCATAGAATATTAGTACATCATACCCACCACCAAAGTGTCCTACATTACTGTTCCTAAATCCTTTCTCTGTTTCTCCCTGCCCACTGCTCCTTTGTCCCATCTCCACCACCCACTTGGTAAATTCAGTTCTGTTGGAATAATTTCTGGATTTGTTTTCTCCCATGGGGACATTTTCTATGCCTTCGTTTTGTTTCTTTATGCTCCATATATTGTTAGGGTCCAAAGTCGAAGAACAAGACCACATAATTAGAGTAAAGCTGATAAAAGCTTTATTTTTTATCAGCCACAGTCCATATTGACCGGTCAGGGCCATCTATGACCATGCCCAATAACACAAGTCAGATTATAGAGGGAGGGGATAGATGGAGATTCTAGCTTCTGATGAGCTTTAAAACTCATGATGAGTTTTAACTCTGATGAGCAGGGTACCTTCCTGCTCCCTCATTTCCTTTTCAGATAGACTAACTTGTATTGCCAGATAGCTTGGGGGCAGTGTTAATGAGAACAGGCTTGAGAAAGCCTAAAATGAGGCTTACAACAGGTGTTCCTTACAAAATGGCATCCCTCCTTATTCAGAACCCAAAAGAAGACTGATATATGGTCTTTACAAAATGACGTCCCTCCTTGTTCAGAACCCAGGACCCCACAATCCTTCTTCTTTTTATGGACCTGAATCAAATTCTTCACTCTCCTTGAGATTTCTTGTTCCCATCTCTGCTAATGGACACATATTGGGACCTTAGCACAAGCATCTTAACTGCACCTATGCTTGCCTAAATAAAGTGGATGAGGAAATTAATTAATGACTTGCATGTGTTCTTAAGGTCCTTTAATCTTCTTCTTAACTTTATTTTCCTGACTTTGCTCATATAAGCAAGGACATATTCACATTACACATGCATATTAATGTATATCATGCAAATTAATATAGTTGGAACTCAATCCAATTTTGCTGAATTGGTGTCTATGTGTGTTCGTGTGTGTATTTGTCTATGAGTATTCATGTGTGTGTGTATTTGTTTTGCTTTGTGCTCTAGGACTTTAGGAGCACAAAGAATAGAGAATAGTTATCTTCTACCTTTGACATTTTTTATGCTGCTTTATTATGTAGTTTAGAGATTTTCCTTTAGAATAATTCTTTTTTAAAAAGTTTGAAAAAATTTACACAGCAATTTTGAGTTACCTGTAGGTGGATAAAGGATAAGTTTTACGCTTTATAGCAATTTTGTATTTTTTCACATGGATAATTGTATGAGCTTTCAAATAAAATACTTTAAAATGTTCTATTCTTTAGATAAAAATGACTGCAAGTAAAAATATAATGTTTGTATTTTGCTTTTCATAATTATTACTATATATACACACATTTATATATTTAAATAATCAGCGTTACTATGAATTTCTAATTGATTAGTTGCTTACTTTATCAGCACATTTAAAAAATCTTGCTGAAATCTATATATATCTTTCACAAAGGAGAAATCTTTTCTTTTTTTCTGAATCCTTGGAAAATCCATTTATTTGCTTTAGCACTGGAAATAATTTATTTTATATTTTGTTCATGTAGGTATTTAGGTTAGGAAGTTCTATTCCTTTCATAAAAAGTAATAGGACATTCCTTTTTCCTGATCAACTTTATTTTAAACTGGGTTACATTTAGGATGCTTTTGTCCCTCATGTAGGTGACAGTATGTCCAGATGTTTACAACAGCCTAGATATCTATAGAAGATATTATAAATTCTCTTTTTTAAAAGTAGAATGTTATTTATTAATTGATAAGAATAAAATTTAAAACATATAATTGATGGGGCTTTAGGATTTTAGGCATTTTAAGAATTAAGGAAAAATAATCCCACATTTTATATTTAAGAAAGTTTGGCAACCCAGTAGCAAAACAGAATAACACTAAACTAAACCAAGAAATCTATTCCTGTACCCTAAGACTGGGAGTTTGATGCTTTAGTGTGTTTGTTGAAATATAGAATAGCTTCTATTTATTTCGTGGAGAAATAAATCAACTACAAAAAAGGTAAGACTTTCAAGGTGTAATAATCAAGACTAAATTCAACTTCCGAGGTCTTTCATTATATTAATCCCAATATAATTCAATCTTATTCCCCAAATGGATATAAATATTGTTTTAGAGTGTAGTGAATAAAGAGCATAAAGGGCACAGACAAAATGTTATTTTATGAATGAATCTCCTGTTGATATCTCCCTGCTTTTCTGTGTAGAATTTGTAAGTAGATTATTACTAGCATAAAACAATTATACCTCTGCTCATATGTGTCTCCAAATTATAGAAAAGAGGAGTTGGTAAACTAGGACCACAGACTATCTCTGACCTGCCATTATTAGTCATTGTTTTTGTTTTTGTTGCTATTTTGATTTTAAGACCACACCCAGTGGTGTTTAGGGCTTACTGCTATCTCGTTGCTCAGGGGTTATTCCTAGCTGTGCTCTTGGGACTTTCTACAGTGCTGGGAATTGAAGCTGGGTTTGCTGTATGCAAGGCAAATGTTCTAACAGCAGTGCTATCTCTCTAACCCTACCATTGATTTTATAACTAAAACTTATTGGGCAGACTTACCAATTATTTAGGCTTTTTATATGCTATTTTTGCTTTATAAAAAGCTGGTTGTGACACATCCTATACTTTTCTGGCAGAAAATACTTGCAGTTCCCTAATCTAAACAATTTTCTTTTTTCTTCTTCACTGATATTGTCATAGAAACTTCATTATATATAATGTATATATATTTTTTCTGTAACTAACTTCCTTCATTTAAACAAACAAGAGTAAAAGACTACTCAATGATAAATCATCAAGAAAATAAAGATATAAGTGTGAAAGTTAAGGAGTGCTGAAGTAAATTAAACATATAAGGTCACAAAATAGTTTTATAGCATGTTTTTTAAAATAAATATTTATTTAAGTACCATGATTTCAAGCATGTTTTAGTTGGGTTTCAATTATAAGCAGAATACCCCCCTTCACCAGTGCAACATTCCCACCACCCATGTCCCTCTCCCATGTCTCTCCCACCCCTGCTGTATTTGTAGCAGGCATTCTACTTCTCTCATGTTGTAACATTGTCATGTTCATAGCATGTTGATGTTAAATTTTTTGTTCTGTCTGGTAGCATTGTGAGAAAAGATTTCTTGCATATGTATCAAAAGACAATTTTAATTAAATTCTGCCAGTCTCTAATTCAGAAATGCAGATCTTTTGGATAAAGACAACATTATAAATCCTTTATGTAATGAGCCCTATATTTTTTATTTTATACAAAACAGTTAAGAAACTGTATTTTGTTTGTATGCTTATAGTTTGACCTCTCTTCTCTTACTCAATGCTTCTTATATGTTACAACCTCCAAAAGCTATCTCTTCAAAAATACCTGTAAGTTCAGTATTCTTCAACTACTATAAATCAAAGTCATCATTTAGTACCCTTTGCAGTGATCATTTTTTTACCATGAGGGAAGTAGAACTAGAAAAATAAAAGGAGGCATATAATAAAAAACTCAAATTCATTTCATTTTGTAAATTTTGTGGTGGTGCTTCCAAGAAGTATTCCTGTGACATGTGTCCAACCAGGCCTGTTGTTCAGTCCATTGGCATAGGGCATATTCTGACCACTTCAGTGTTGCGAGCCTCCAGGGACGCACCTGGTGATGTCCAGGATTTGCTGTTGAAAATCAAACCAAGATGATTGCCTCCTAACTGCTGCACTATCTCTCAAGTTCAGAAATTTAATTTAAAATGTAATGTTATTCAACTTAGAAAAAAAGAAAATGGAGTTCAGTTTTTACATATCTTGGAATATAAATTTTTATTGCTTTGTTGAATCGATTCCAAACTTAGATGCATATCATAAGTATTTAATCTTGTTTCCAGTTTCATGGGTCAGAAACTGTTGAAAAGCTTTATTGGGTAGTTTTTGTTTGGGATATTTTTTTTCACATGCTTAGAATTCAACCAGGACCATGGGCATGTAAAGACACTCAGCTGGGAAGGACATCTACCATGACTGGTGTTAGATGCCAATAATGTGATGAGAATTTAAGTGAAACTGATGATTAGAGCATTGACATATAGTTTCTTCATCATGGAGGGTGCAGAGTGTCAAATGCCTCTTATACTCTTATTTTTATTTTGGGGGGGGGTCACATCTGTCAGCGCTCGGGTTCCTCCTGGCTCTACGCTCAGAAATCACTCCTGGCTGGCTCGGGGGACCATATGGGATGCCGGGATTCGAACCACCATCCTTCTGCATGCAAGGCAAATGCCCTACCTCCATGCTATCTCTCCGGCCTGCCTATAATACTCTTATGGTTGGCTTATACTAGGAGCATCCTTAGAGTATGAAATGAATGCTGCATGGTCTACTCCCACTTAACTTGGGAAGTCTATACTCAAAGAATCTATGTTTGCTGATATTAAAGGAGAGAAGGAGAATTTTCAGAGTTTGGTTCCCTGTTTTATGTTTTGCTTAGGTGATTCTAAGTTTGTAACTCTTATACTAGACTGATAGAATTTTTGTACCAGCCATTACATAATGCTTTATACACATTAAAGGTAGGATAATAAAAATCTCATATCTTAAAAAACGTGTATGTGTTTTCTAACATTTTCTTTTCTTTTAATGTTTCAAACCTAGGGTTTACTATAGATTCTGTGCTCTGAGGTCACTTCTGGCAGTGCTCTGGGGGCCATATGCAGTAGTGGGTATTAAACTGGGACAGCAGAAAGCAAGGCAAATGTCTTCTCCTTGTCCTGTTTCTCAGCTCTTACTATTTCCTTTATCCAGTCACTTAGCTTGCTTAATACACTTACACAAACACACAATAATACTATATATTCTTTCTCCCCCAGTTTTTATTTAAGCACATTGATTTACAATACCATTCAAAAGAGTTTCAGGCATACAATGTTATAACACCACACACCACCGGAGTTTCAGTATCTTTCCATTAATGTCTCAGTGTTTGTACATGTCTCCAGTTTTTCCCCTTAACAAACTTAATTCTATAGGTCTATATTCTTCTGACTGACTTAATTCAGCATGATACTTTCTATTTTCAGTGACACGTCAGTAAATTATATGCTATTTATTTTCCCATAGCTAAGTAGTGTTCCATTGTGTGTACACACTGCCATTTCTTTAACTACTCATCTGTTGAGCAATTTTAGTTGATTACAAATCTTGCTAACTGTGAGTAGGACTTCTATGAATATAGAAGTGCAAATATCTTTTTGAAATATTTTTTAGGGGTAGATACCAGAAAGTGAAGTGCCAGATCATATAGAAGCTCAATTTTTAATTTTTTGAGAGGGGAGTTTGAGCTATGGCAGGAATGCTCTGGGTTTACTCTTAACTTTGGACTCAGGGAATACTCCTGGAGATTCTCAGGTAACTGTATATGGTGTTGAAAATTGAACAATGTTGATGGTGTACAAGGCAAGTGTCTAACATTTGTACAATCTCTCTAGCTCCTCAGTTCATAATTTTTTAAAATGTCATATTGTCATAATCCCTTTATATTTGTGATTACACAGGAGGAGCCTGGAAAATATTAGTTTAAATGAAATAAATCAAATGTTAAAAGACAGATATTGAATAAGCTCACTTAGATAACAAATCTAAAAATAGTAAATCTCATAGAAATAGAAGAATTAGAGGACTAGACAAATGGGAAGTCACTGATCAAGTATTTCAACTTCAGTTGTAAGATGGCTAAATGATGACAATTGGATATGCATAGTGACTGTGAATGTGGTAGTAAGAACTGGTTGTGTATTTTAAATTTTAAATTTTTTTATTTTTAATTATGAGAACAAAGATGCAAAGAAATAGGACATCGTAAAGTTACAGTGGAAGGACAATCAACCATAACATAATTCTCAGAAGACGTCCCCTTGCTGATAACTTAACTTTGAACTCTCAGCCAAAGAACATTAAGATAAATAAAACAGAAGCCATGTACAATTACTTTGTCCTTCAAGTCCCCAGATTGTAACACATTATAATATTTCTTAACAGCACACAAGGCAATCTAGAGCCATAAAACTTAAGTAACCCCTTAAACATTAGAGGCATGGTATTTTTTACATTTCCATGTACATGCATATTAGCTTAAGTTAACCTCAAATTTTAAGTGTTTTTTTTTTTTTTAAGGATTAGAGTCAAAGGAGCACAGTAAAAACGGTGTTAGAGTGGCATTGTTGTTTGCATAGGCCCACCAAAATATGAGGGGCATGGAAAGGAATAACCTTGGCCTAAATACAAAGAGACCCGACCCCTGAAGTTTCCTGACATAAGACCAACTCTAGGCTCCAGGCAAGGTAGATCGTCCAATCCGGGTCATTGTCTGTAGTGCCAACACACTTTTATTTTTCACACAGTCTCTGTTGTTGGTATCATGTTTCTGTATTAAAGATCCTGGAATCTGCATATCCTACATTGAAGTCAGGATGTGGAGCGTCCTCTCGTTTCACTTCACCATTAAAGGGCAAGGCAGGGAGCCCTGTCCTGTAAGCAGGTCATTGTTGTTGTTAAGTCTTCTAAGTGTTAAGAGAAGTCTCTTTTGAGCAGGTCAATGTCTGAGCAGTGGTAGGGTCATCCATGGTAGAGGATTGCTTCTAGGTGATGTTATAGACAAACCTGGATGTTTCATGGATGGCTTCCCTGGTTCAGGGGTGAATGGAAAATGCCCTTTCTTCTGAGGCCTGTGCCAGGTCGTTATGTCAATGTTCAGGGTGTAAGGTCCCTTTGCACTACAAGATTTGTGTGTTCCAATCTCTATTCGATAGGATCTTATTTGTATGTATAGTATTTTCCCATTTTAATGTGTTTATGTAAAAAAGGAGCAATGCCACGTGGCATTATTGGCGCATATGGGGGCCATAAGAACAAGTCCAACAATCCCCATAACATGGTTCAATCGTAAGCATTAAACTGGGGGATTATTTCACCAAAAGTCCTCGTTGAACAGCTCATAAAGAGAAAATAAAAAGTGGTTAGAATCGTAACTGTATAAGAGAATATTTAGTAAGACTTATAGCTATCAGAGAAAAAACACAAAATATTTGAAAGAAATACATGTCCATTTTATGTTTTTGAAACAGTTTGGGATTGTTACACACAATGAATGCATGGCTTTGGTCTGTGATTAGGATTGTGCAGTACTAAAGTTAAAAAGAGTAATGTGGCAAAAGCCGGCTCCCTATGTGTGACAATAGGCGGGGAAAATCCACGAAAGTACACCAGCCCAGTGGGGCCCAACTGTGAAAAACTGTGAGTTTGACCTGTATATGTCTGTCTACTGTCCTCTTGCGTTAAACTCTTGTGAGTGGGGCAAAAAGAGGCTCCAGAAAACTCGCTCGCCCAGACGCCATTTTCAGGGAGGGACTACAGAGCATGAAAACCGGCATAACTTTGCAAAAGCCGGCTCCCTGTGTGTGACACCAGGCGGGGAAAATCCACGAAAGTACACCGGCCCAGTGGGGCCCAACTTTGAAAAACTGTGAGTTTGACCTGTATATGTCTGTCTACAGTCCTCTTGCGTGAAACTCTTGCGAGTGGGGCAAAAAGAGGCTCCAGAAAACTCGCTCACCCAGACGCCATTTTCAGGGAGGGACTATAGAGCATGAAAACCGGCATAACTTTGCAAAAGCCGGCTCCCTGTGTGTGACACCAGGCGGGGAAAACCCACGAAAGTACACCGGCCCAGTGGGGCCCAACTGTGAAAAACTGTGAGTTTGACCTGTATATGTCTGTCTACTGTCCTCTTGCGTGAAACTCTTGCGAGTGGGCAAAAAGAGGCTCCAGAAAACTCGCTCACCCAGACGCCATTTTCAGGGAGGGACTACAGAGCATGAAAACCGGCATAACTTTGCAAAAGCCGGCTCCCTGTGTGTGACACCAGGCGGGGAAAATCCACGAAAGTACACCGGCCCAGTGGGGCCCAACTGTGAAAAACTGTGAGTTTGACCTGTATATGTCTGTCTACTGTCCTCTTGCGTGAATCTCTTGCGAGTGGGGCAAAAAGAGGCTCCAGAAAACACGCTTGCCCAGACGCCATTTTCAGGGAGGGACTACAGAGTATGAAAACGAGCATAACTTTGCAAAAGCCGGCTCCCTGTGTATGACAACAGGCGGGGAAAATCCACGAAAGTACACCGGCCCAGTGGGACCCAACTGTGAAAAACTGTGAGTTTGACGTGTATATGTTTGTCTACTGTCCTCTTGCGTGAAACTCTTGTGAGTGGGGCAAAAAGAGGCTCCAGCGAAGCACGGCCGCGTAGCGAAGCGGAGCGGCTGTGCACTCTTTTTAAGGAAAGAACACCATTGCAACAAGAAGGAAAAATTACACTAAGAATGGTGCTATATCACAGAAGCAAACATTTCTCTCCGGACTGTCTTCTCTGTTGCATGCTCGGGCCTAAGATTTGACCCAGTGTGAGGCTTTATCCACAGAGGACTCCCCTCCCTTAGAGGCAAGTCAGCCCATCCAGAAAGGGAGGAGCCAGAGGAGTGTGCTGCCTGCATCATATAGACAATGAATACCACCACAACACGTAGAAAAACCCACAATACAAGTGTGAAAATGGGGAAACAACGCAGGCCAGCATCAGACATAGAGAATGAAGATGACAATTCTGAGGACCAGATAATGACCAACCAACTAATCAACCTCTCAGATAAGGACTTTAGACTAGCAATATGGAAGATGCTCAATGGACTCCAAGAAACCATGGATCCAGTTGAACAGAACACTAATAAGAACCAAGAAAATATGAAGACAGAAATCACAAAACTCCAAACTGAAATAACATGTCAACTAACAGGACTGAAAAAGTCAGTAAACGAAGTGAATGACAAAATGGATAAGCTCTGGGACAGGGTATCAGAAGCTGAGAATAGACTTGGTGCTGTGGAAGATGAGATACATAACAATTCCATACAGCAGGAGAGATTGGACAAAAAACTTAAAGCAAATGAACATACAGTGGAAAAATAAGTCAAAGAATGGGAACAGATGAAAATAGAAGTCTATGATAAGATCAAAAGAAACAACTTAAGAATCATTGGAGTCCCAGAGACCCAGGAAGAAAACTTCCAGGAAGAATCAACGGTCAAGAACATCATTAAAGAGAAACTTCCAGAGCTAAAGAATATATGTGATCAAATCCTGCATGCCCGAAGAGTACCAACCAAAAGAGACCCCAGAAAAACCACCCCAAGACACATCCTAGTCACAATGACAAATCCCACAGATAGAGACAGAATTCTGAAAACAGCAAGATCAAAAGGGGAAATCACGTTCAAGCAAGCTTCCCTGAGATTTACAGCAGACCTGTCACCAGAAACACTCAATGCCAGAAAGCAGTGGTGGGATATTGTGACAAGACTGAATGAAATGAATGCTTCACCCAGAATACTATACCCAGCAAAACTCACTTTCCGGTTTGACGGAAGAATACATGGCTTCACAGACAAAAAACAGCTCAGAAACTTCACAGACACAAAACCAGTCTTAAGAGAAAAACTGAAAGACCTAATCTAAGACAAGACTACCCAAAAGACACACCAAATTTTGAAATAAAGATGGCAAATCCCAGGACAATTCTTTCTCTCAACGTCAATGGACTAAATGCACCAGTTAAGAGACACAGAGTGGCTAAATGGATCAAAAAACTCAATCCAACCTTCTGCTGCCTACAAGAAATGCACCTGAATAGTCAGAACAAACATAGACTCAAAATAAAAGGCTGGAGAAAAATTATCCAAGCAAACAACACCCATAAAAAAGCTGGAGTGGCCATACTAATATCAGATAATGCAAACTTTATACTCAGGAAGGTTGTAAGGGACAAAGACGCACATTTTATATTAATCAAGGGGTACGTAGAGCAGGAAGAATTCACTCTCCTAAACATATATGCACCGAATGAGGGGCCAGCAAAATATTTAATACAACTGTTGACAAATCTGAAAAATAATATCAACAACAACGCAATAATTGTGGGGGACCTTAACACAGCTTTGTCAACACTGGATAGGTCAACCAGACTGAAACCCAACAAGAATATACTAGACCTGAGGAGAGAAATGGAAGAAAGAGGCCTAGTGGATATATATAGGACACTCCATCCCCAGAAACCTGGATACACATTCTTCTCCAATGTACATGGGACATTCTCCAGGATAGACTACATGCTAGCACATAAAACATACCTCCATAAGATCAAGAGGATAGAAAATTTGCAGACTACCTTCGCAGACCACAAGGCTCTGAAATTATTTGTGAACTCCAAAGGGACTCAGAAGAAACACTTTAACACCTGGAAGTTAAAAAGCCTCATGCTCAATAACCAGTGGGTCTGAGATGAAATCAAGGAGGAAATCAAAAGGTTCCTGGAAACAAATGACAATAAAGACACAAACTATCAGAACTTATGGGACACAGCAAAAGCAGTACTGAGAGGAAAATTTATAGCTTTGCAAGCACACATCAGGAAGGAAGAAGGAGCTTACCTGAGTAGCTTAATGACACAGCTAATAGAACTAGAAAATGCTCAAAAAAAGGACCCAAGAATAGGAAGACAGAAGGAAATAACAAAGCTGAGAGCAGAAATCAACGAAGTGGAAACCCAAAAAACAATCCGAAAGATCAATGAAAGCAGAAGTTGGTTCTTTGAAAAAATAACAAGATTGATAGACCACTGGCAAACCTAACAAAGAAAGAGAGAGAGAAACTTGATAACTCGTATCAGGAATGAAAAAGGAGAGATCACTACTAATATGACAGAGATTCAAAGGATAATCCGAAACTACTTTGAGAAAATCTACACCACTAAAAATGAGAACCTGGAAGAAATGGATAAATTCTTGGTCTCTTATAATCGTCCAAGGTTGAAGGAATAGGATGTAGCATATCTAAACACCCCCATCACCATTGATGAAATTAAAACAGTAATCAAATATCTGCCGAAAAACAAAATCCCAGGTCCAGATGGATTCACTAATGAATTCTATCAAACTTTCCAAGAGGAACTACTGCCAATCTTGGCAAGACTCTTTCATGAAATTGAACAAGCAGAAACACTTCCAAATAGCTTTTATGAAGCCAACATCACCTTTATACCTAAACCAGACAGAGATGCTACCAAAAAAGAAAATTACAGACCAATATCGCTGATGAATGCAGATGCAAAGATCCTCAACAAAATCCTGGCAAATAGGATTCAGTGCCTCGTTAAGAAGATCATCCACTACGATCAAGTAGGTTTTATCCCAGGAATGCAAGGCTGGTTTAACATCCGTAAATCTATCAACATAATACACAACATCAATAACAAGAAAAATAAAAACCACATGATCATATCAGTAGATGCAGAGAAAGCATTTGATAAGGTCCAACACCCATTCTTGATCAAAACTCTCAGCAAGATGGGAATGGAGGGAACCTTTCCAATATAGTGAAGGCCATCTACCACAAGCCAGTGGCAAACATTATCCTCAATGGAGAAAAACTAAAAGCCTTCCCTCTAAATTCTGGAACAAGACAAGGCTGTCCTCTCTCACCACTCCTATTCAACATAGCACTGGAAGTACTTGCTATAGCGATTAGGCAAGAAAAGGATATCAAGGGAATCCAGATAGGAAAGGAAGAAGTCAAGCTCTCACTGTTTGCAGATGACATGATACTCTACTTAGAAAACCCTAAAGACTCTATCAAAAAGCTTCTAGAAACAATAGACTCATATAGCAAGGTGGCAGGCTACAAAATTAACACACAAAAATCAATGGCCTTTCTATACACCAATAGTAATAAGGATGAAATGGACTTTAAGAAAACAACCCCATTCACAATAGTGCCACACAAACTCAAATATCTTGGAATCAACTTGACTAAATATGTGAAGGACCTATACAAGGAAAACTATAAAACTCTGCTCCAAGAAATAAGAGAGGACACGCGGAAATGGAAACACATACCCTGCTCATGGATTGGCAGGATTAACATCATCAAAATGGCAATACTCCCCAAGGCATTATACAGATTTAATGCCATCCCTCTAAAGATACCCATGACATTCTTCAAAGCAGTGGATCAGACACTTTTGAAATTCATTTGGAACAATAAACACCCTCGAATAGCTAAAGCAATCATTCGGAAAAAGAATATGGGAGGAATTACTTTCCTAACTTTAAACTGTACTACAATGCAATAGTTATCAAAACAGCATGGTATTGGAATAAGGACAGGTCCTCAGATCAGTGGAATAGGCTTGAATACTCAGAAAGTGTTCCCCAGACATACAATCACCTAATTTTTGATAAAGGAGCAGGAAATCCTAAATGGAGCAGGGAAAGCCTCTTCAACAAGTGGTGTTGGCATAATTGGATAGCCACTTGCAAAAAATTGAACTTAGACCCCCAGCTAACATCATGTACGAAGGTAAAATCCAAATGGATTAAAGACCTTGATATCAGCCTCAAAACCATAAGATATATAGAACAATACGTAGATAAAACACACCAGGACATTACAGGCATCTTCAAGGAGGAAACTCCCCTCTCCAAGCAAGTGAAAGCAGAGATTAACAGATGGGAATATATTAAGGTGAGAAGCTTCTCCACCTCAAAGGAAATAGTGCCCAGGATACAAGAGCCCCCTACTGAGTGGGAGAAACTATTCACACAATACCCATCAGATAAGGGGCTAATCTCCAAAATATACAAGGCACTGACAGAACTTTACAAGAAAAAAACATCTAACCCCATCAAAAAATGTGGAGAAGAAATGAACAGACACTTTGACAAAGAAAAAATACACATGGCCAAAAGATACATGAAAAAATGTTCCACATCACTAATCATCAGGGAGATACAAATCAAAACAACAATGAGATACCACCTCACACCCCAGAGAATGGCACACATCACAAAGAATGAGAACAAACAGTGTTGGCGGGGATGTGGAGAGAAAGGAACTGTTATCCACTGCTGGTGGGAATGCCGTCTAGTTCAACCTTTATGGAAAGCGATATGGAGATTCCTCCAAAAACTGGAAATCGAGCTCCCATACGATCCAGCTATACCACTCCTAGGAATATACCCTAGGAACACAAAAATACAATACAAACCCCCCTTCCTTACACCTATATTCATTGCAGCACTATTTACCATAGCAAGACTCTGGAAACAACCAAGATGCCCTTCAACAGACGAATGGCTAAAGAAACTGTGGTACATATACACAATGGAATATTATGCAGCTGCCAGGAGAGATGAAGTCATGAAATTTTCCTATACATGGATGTACACGGAATCTATTATGCTGAGTGAAATAAGTCAGAGAGAGAGAGAAAAACGCAGAATGGTCTCACTCATCTATGGGTTTTAAGAAAAATGAAAGACACCCTTGAATAATAATTTTCAGACACAAAAGAGAAAAGAGCTGGAAGTTCCAGCTCACCTCAGGAAGCTCACCACAAATAGTGATGAGTTTACTTAGGGAAATAACTACATTTTGAACTGTCCTAATAACGAGAATGTATGAGGAAAATGGAGAGCCTGTGTAGAGTACAGGCGGGGGTCGGTTGGGGAGGAGGGAGACTTGGGACATTGGTGATGGGAATGTTGCACTGGTGATGGGTGGTGTTCTTTACATGACTGAAACCCAAACACAATCATGTATGTAATTAAGGTGTTTAAATAAATTAAAAAAAAAGGAGTAATGTGGGGGCCGGGAAGGTGGCGCTAGAGGTAAGGTGTCTGCCTTGAAAGTACTAGCATAGGACCGTGGTTCGATCCCCTGGTGTCCCATATGGTCCCCCGAAGCCAGGGGCGATATCTGAGAGCATAGCCAGGAGTAACCCCTGAGCGTCAAATGGGTGTGGCCCAAAAACCAAAACCAAAACAAAAGAGTAATGTGTGTTAGTGATGTTTGGGTGGGGGTTGAGAGAGTTAAGGAGTAAAAATGAGCTTTGTAGGGGTCTGGGAAAGGGCAAAATACAAAATGGACATTCTGGATATGCAAAACATAACATCAAGATAAAGAATACTCTTAATAAATGCAGTGCTAGCTCCCCCACGCAGTTTTCCATATGTAGACTGGTCAGAAATTGCCAGTGACAAACTTAGCGCAACTGAGCAAATCTCAGCACACCTCAAGTTATGACCCACCATTTCTGGCCTCCTGGGCTGAAACCCCAGAAGGCCTGGAGGCTGAGGGCAGAAGAGGGGAAGGCTGTGGCCTATCAAGGCTCCCAGCGCACCCAAGTTAAGGAAAAGGCCTTCCACATGGGGTCTCCCCAAACCCCATGCTGGTTAGAGCTAGCCTCTAGCTCAAGAGAGGATGGATAGAGAGCCGAAGCCAGGATCTGCCCGCCCTACACCCTGTGCCCTTCCCACCCTAGAGCTGGGGGAAGAGCAGAGAAAGCTTGGGACCCCATCCAGGATGGACCCCCCGACACCCACCTTGTCTGGCCTCCTGGGCTGCCACCCCAGAAGGCCTGGAGGCCGGGGGCAGAAGAGAGGAAGGCTGGGGGCCTATCAAGGCTCCCAGCACACCCAAGTTAAGGAGAAGACCTTCCACATGGGGTCTCCCCAAACCCCATGCTGGCTAGAGCTAGCCTCCAGCTGTGTATTTGAAATTTATTCACAGAATAGAATTTGAATATTCTCACACCTACACAATAGGAGAAAAAGGGCAACAATATGAGGTAATGTTTTAAAAAAATATATATTTATATAAAACATAAATCATGCACTTTTTATTTTTATTCCTTTTTGGTTTATGGGTCACACCTGAGGTGCTCAGAGACTTATTTCCTGGCAGGCTTTTTCCAAGCCTCCAGGCAGGCTTGGGAGATCCTATGGGAGTCCAGGGATGTAAACTGGGTCAGCTGCATGCAAGGCAAATGACCTGCCTGCTGTGCTATCGCTTCAGTCCACATCATGCACTTTAAATATTCAAGTTTTATCTGTCAATTATACTTCAATAAAACTGAAAAAAGAAGATGAGTATAGAGGAGAAATGGTATGAGTTTGGAATGTTTGTGGGTGAGGAAGGAGTCAGGTTTTGCTGAATCCAGTGTATTAATTATAGTTTCAAACAGAGAAGCAAATTTTTTTTTGTTTTTTTCGGGCCACACCCGTTTGATGCTCAGGGGTTACTCCTGGCTAAGCGCTCAGAAATTGTCCCTGGCTTGGGGGGAGTATATGGGAGGCCGGGGAATCGAACCGCGGTCCTTCCTTAGCTAGCGCTTGTAAGGCAGACACCTTAACTCTAGAGCCACCTCGCTGGCCCCAGAAGCAATATTTTTAACTCAGATTTTTCCCATTCTGTTGTATTATTTAGTTAAAAAATAAAAATTTAATTAAAGCACACTAATTTACAGTTATTCATGTTGAGCTTTAGACATACAATGTTTCAACACCAATCCAATCATATGTCACCTATGTTAATACTGTTGTTCAACAGTGTCCTTCCTCTGTCCTTCCTCAAAGTCCTTCCCATATCTGCCTTTCCCAAACTGCTATATTAACAAGTACCTTTTGAAAATTCATTTTTAAAGTTTAGATCTGATTACTTTAGTTTAGTTGGTTTGGTATAGAGTTCTGTCCTTCCTTAATACCACTAATACACTAAATCCTCTTGATCTCTAACACATTATTTCATGTCTGTCTTCCTCCCCCTAATCTTATCTCACTTCCTTCTCTGCACTACACTCCGAGATTCAAGAAGTTATGTAGGTACTTCCTCTCTATATGATTGCATTCCCTCATGTAGTTATTCTAAATACAATATGCATATTGTAATATGATAATAATATGATAATATTCTGTACTTATTCTTCTGTCCTACTTCATTTAACATAATAATATCTTCTAGGGGTCGGAGCGGTGGCAAAATGGGTAAAGTATCTGTCTTGTACGCACTAGCCTAGGACAGATGGTGTTTCGATCCCCCAGCGTCCCATATGGTCCTCCAACCCAGGAGTGATTTCTGAGCACTAACCTCTGAGTGTCATCGATTGTGGCCCAAAAACCAAATGAATTTTATGATTGCATTATTTCTATGGCCAGTTATTATTTTATGGTATATATATGTATATAAATATACACTCTACATTTTCATGACTCACTCATCTGTTGTTGAACATATAGGTTGATTCTAACTCTTAGCTATTCTACTGAATGTTGCAATGAATAGTGGTATGCATATATCCCTTTGAATTAATGTTTTTCTAAAATAGATACACAAAAGTGGGATTGCTGGGCCATGTGGCAGCTAATTTTAAGTTTAATGATAACTCTCCATACTGTTTTCCACCAGCAGTGGATGAGAAATTCCCTTTTCCTTACATACCGATCATCACAGACTGTTCCTAGTATTTTTAATATGTGCCATTCTCAATGGTGTTGTCTTGTTGTTTGGTTTGGATTTGGTTTGGTTTGGTTGTCTTGGTTTGGATTTCCCCAAAAATAAGTATGATGAGCAATTTTTTCATGTGCCTATTGGTCATATGTTGGTCTTCTTTAGAGAAATGTTTGCTTATTTTCTCTCCTCATTTTTGGTTTTTTGTTTATTTATTTGTTTGGTTTTGGGCCACACCCATTGATGCTCAGGGGTTACTCCTGGCTATGTGCTCCTGGCTCAGATTTGAGATCTGAGTGATTTGAAATCGTTTTTGGCTTGGGGGTCAACATGGGACACCGGGGGATTGAACCACAGTCCAACCTTAGCTAGCCTAAACTCTAGCGCCACCACTCCAGCCCCTCGTCTTATTTTTTGATTGGGTTATATATTTTTTAATTTTTGTGAGTTTTTTGTATATACTGAATATCAAACTTTTTTATCTGAAATATTGAGTGTAAATATTATCTCTGATATTGCTATTTTTTAGTTTTATTTAGTGCATGTTTCTTTTGCTGTATAGAAACTTGTTAGTTTTATGAAGTCTGGTTTGCTTAGTTTTGATTCTGTAGACCTTTGCCGTTGGTATCACATCCTTGACAACTCTGAGATCTAGGTCTTGAAGAATTCTGTTTTCCTCAATGTGCTTAATAAATTCAGATTTGATCTCAAGGTCTGTGATTCGCTTTGAGTTGATTTTTGTATAAGGTGTGAGATATGGATTCAGCTTTAATGTCTTATATATGTTTATTCATTTGTCCCAATGCCATATTGAAGAGGCTCTCTTTATTTCGTTTCATATTCTCAATTCTTTTATCTGATTTAGATTTTTGAAATTTCTACTGTCCATTTGCAAATACTAACACTTTATTTTTTTTTAAAAGGTCGGTGACAGTGGGCAAAAACAGCAGCAGAAAGCTTTTCATCATTTTATCAATAAGATGTTTGTGAGATTGTTAACAGTATAGATAATTAGAAAATATAACAACAGATAAGAGACTAACCCCTTTACACAAGTTAGTAGAGAGCTTAAACAATTTTCTTAGAAGTAATAAACTACATTGAAATCTATATCTATTTCTATAGATCTACGTTAGCCAAATGTTAGGTAGATATTCTACTTAAATGAATAACTTTCAAATCAATAATATTTACTGTAAATTAAGTGCACTAGACTAAGTTAAATATCCAATGAAGATCTTATGGATATTTTGGATATGTTTTCTATAATTTTATCTTCATTATCTTCAAGTAGAAAGATTTAAAATACAGTAGATACAATTTAACTTATATTACCATTTGTATGATTATGATAAACTTATTAGCATTCATGTTATTGTATGAAAAATAAAAATCACTGTAGGTATATAACCTATAGCATTATAAAACTTTACATAAATCTTGATAAATGGGCCCGGAGAGATAGCACAGAGGCGTTTGCCTTGCAAGCAGCTGATCCAGGACCAAAGGTGGTTGGTTTGAATCCTGGTGTCCCATATGGTCCCCCGTGCCTGCCAGAAGCTATTTCTGAGCAGACAGCCAGGAGTAACCCCTGAGCATAGCCGGGTGTGGCCCCAAAACCAAAAACCAAAAAAAAAAAATCTTGATGAATGAGGCCTAATTAACCTAAGAAACTTGTTCTTTTCTGTTTTGAATTTGATAAAGGATAAATGATATATTAAAATATCTACTTCATTTTGATTTAAGAGGCATGGGAAAATTTAATTAGTTGTAATGGAAGCAAAAATAAGAATTTCCTACCTTTTAATGGAATCATATAGTTTACAATAATTATTCATTGTGGTACATTATTGAGTTTGGAATTTCCCATATTGTATCTTTCTTTTTTTTTGTTTTTTGTTTTTTGTTTTTTTTTTGTTTTTGGGCCACACCCAGCTATGCTCAGGGGTTACTCCTGGCTGTCTGCTCAGAAATAGCTCCTGGCAGGCACGGGGACCATATGGGACACCGGGATTCGAACCAACCACCTTTGGTTCTGGATCGGCTGCTTGCAAGGCAAACGCCGCTGTGCTATCTCTCCAGGCCCTTATTGTATCTTTCTTAAGGCAAGATATGGAGGGAGACTTTTCTGATTTGCTGTAGGACTTACATTTCTTTTTATTGGTGAAGAGATAAATATCAATATTATAGATTTGTTGTTGTTATATTTCTCAGTACCACTTCTGTTACCTTGCCATGTTACTGACAAGGTGATTTTCTTGTAGCTCTAAAATCTCTCTGTTCCTCAATTTAGAGGCTACATGGCATTCCGTCTTACACAAGATTGAGATCTTCAAAGTAAGCATCTTTCAATGGAGTGATGAGCAAAATACAGCTGCAGCATCAGTAACTCTCTGTTTAGTTGCTTTGCCTGCTGTCACTGTTGACTTTTGGAGGTGGTGATCCATGTCTGTCACTAAAAAGACACCTTGATGAGGCTGCAGTCAACTCTAGGAATTACTGTGTATAAAAACTGTTTTAGATAATGAGATCTAATGAGATCCCCTCACCTCCTGCAGTGTCTGGAACATAGTAGGTACCCGGTAAATATTTACCAATATTAATATAAATCATATTTTAAAAGCTTTGCAACCAGGTAGGAGGTAAATTTATTACAAAAAGACAGAAATGCAAAAAAAATCTCAAATCTCATCAGTTCTAATTCATGTTTATTACCAGTAGAATAAATAACTCTCCAAAAAGGTAGAGACTTTTAGCCAGTCTCCATGGATTGATAAGAAGTTAGATGTTTAAGCCATCAAACTAGAAGAGGTTAAGACTAACGTTTACTTATTAAGATAATTTCCTAATCATTCTTATAAGAACTTAATGAGTGACAAACTGACGCTGGATATAAATTTATGATTTCCCAAAATAACATTTGATTGGTTTGAGTGATGTCTTACATCAAGTAATCATAGTTAATTTTTGCTTCTGGAGAGATTTGACTTTACCAGTCTATCATGTCATCAGATGTATTTCAAGAATGATTTCTTTGTCTGTTGATACAGAGTTAAAGAATCTCCTCTGGAGATTCTTGAATCTATAACTCTTGTTTTTATCAAGGCAGATGTGAGAAGTTTAGAGTTATGGCAAAAATATTACATCATTATTACATATATACTGAAAATATGAAGAATTTCACATTTAAATATATTTTGTTCATATAAATGAAGGGCAAAATTATACAATTTTTATTCTTATTAACTTTTGTGGTTAAAAAAAGTAAAGGGTCATTTATTTTAAGCTTAGATGAAGTTTAACAAAGGCTGTGATCTAAATCATTCTATTTTAAATACCAGAAATTATAACAATTAAAGTTGTAAATTAACTTTACTAAAATAAAGGTGAAAATTAATTTTGTTATATTTATTTTCTTATATTTATTTTAAATAACTAATATTTACTGAAGACTGATTTTAATTTACAGTAATACAGGTGTAGGATAAATTTTTAAATAGTAGCAACAACAATTTATAAAACAATAAGAGTAACATAAAAATATGTCTATATAAATGTATGTAGGTATGTTTAATGGTACAGATAAAGTGTTTCAATTCCTTTTTTGAAGGCTAAAGTTTATTTTATTATTGGTAATGCACCGATCACCACAGCAAAGTCATAATCGCATTAATAGCATAATCACAGGATGCACAATGAAAATTGGAAATGGGAAAATCCATATTCTCTAGACAAAAGAAGTTACAGTTAAGAACATAGAACTTAACGTGGGTAATAAAAAAGAAGTTTTTCTTTGTTTCTCTAGTACTTATTGCATGGGAGAGTACTGAGAATTTGAAAATTACCATCTCTTGACTTATGTTCAGTTGTCCACAGGACAAGTTACATACAGCACAGTTCTCAAATCTTGGAATCTTTGTTCAGCTTCCTAGTAGTGATGGATGTTTTATTGTGAGCAACTGAGGTTCTCTAATATAGTAACTTTGAACCAACAAACTTGCACATAAACAGGAACAGTTCTTAGACCTAAAAGGTGGAAAGCCAAAGCAATTCACAGTTCATGTGCAGTTAGTGACCCATTCTTCTGTTTGTTTTTTTAAGCCTCATTTGCATATAGAAAGCACCTGAGTTTTATAAATTTCCCACATCAAGGTATAAACTATCCATATCTAGGATCTTCTTGCAGAAATTTGGTTTAGTTGTTTTGGATGGGACTTAGGGTTGAGAATTTTTGCAAACTCCTATAGATACTAGATTTAGAATGACAGGTCTAGTAAAGCCTGGAAGAATTAAATAGTAAAATCTGTCTTATTCTAATCTACAATTTTCCATTATTTTTTATTAAAAAATTTTATTTTGACCAAAGTGGATTACAAATCTTTGTTTACTACCTAAGTCTTAGAACTATAGCATAACCAAGCATCAGTACAGCATTTAGGTTCTGTGCTAGCTTCACCATTATTAGGTATATAATGAGCACAGTAAATTAATCCTCCTTTAATTTTAGCTTCTTTATCTGTAAATAGACGCAGTGTCTGCTATAATTTCCTTAGATAATGTTTAAAGGGATTAAATTAAATTCCAATGGCAAGAAAGAATATTTTTATTAGGTGATATGCAAATATTGTCATTAAAGTTTTAGCTAATTTAACAAGTATTTATATGGACATGCTTTGTAGTTTACTCTTTCAAAAAGAAACAAGACTAATGAACAATGGTTATAAAAATATAATTAAGTCAATGTGTCAGACTTCAACTAATGCCTTTAGTCTCAATGTCATGGAGTGTTTTACTGACTTGTTGTTCTATGTACCTTATGGTATAATGTCTGATAACAAGGTCTTTAATCCATTTGTACATGATGTTAACTGGGAGTCTAGGTTCGCTTTTTTGCAAGTGGCTAACCAGTTCTGCCAGCACCACTTGTTGAAGAGGTTTACCCTGCTACACTTAGGATTTCTTGCTCCTTTGTCAAAAATTATGTAATTGTATGTCTGGGGAACATTGTCTGAGAACTCAAGCCTATTCCACTGATCTGAGGGTCTGTCTTTATTCCAATACCATGCTGTTTTGACAACTATTGCTTTGTAGTACAGTTTAAAGTTGGGGAAAGTAATGCCATCCATTTTCTTTTACCCTAGGAGTGCTTTGGCTATTTGAGGGTGATTATTGTTCCAGATAAACTTCATAAGTATTTGATCCACTTCTTTAAAGAATGTCATGGGTATTTTTTTATATTTTATTTAAACACCGTGATTACATACATGATTGTGTTTGGGTTTCAGTCATGTAAAGAACACCACCCATCACCAGTGCAACATTCCCATCACCAATGTCCCAAATCTCCCTCCTCCCCACCCGACCCCCGCCTGTACTCTACACAGGCTTTCCATTTCCCTCACACATTCTCATTATTAGGACAGTTCAAAATGTAGTTATTTCTCTAATTAAACTCATCACTCTTTGTGGTGAGCTTCCTGCGGTGAGCTGGAACTTCCAGCTCTTTTCTCTTTTGTGTCTGAAAATTATTATTGCAAGAATGTCTTTCATTTTTCTTAAAACCCATAGATGAGTGAGACCATTCTGCGTTTTTCTCTCTCTCTCTGACTTATTTCACTCAGCATAATAGATTCCGTGTACATCCATGTATAGGAAAATTTCATGACTTCATCTCTCCTGGCAGCTGCATAATATTCCATTGTGTATATGTACCACAGTTTCTTTAGCCATTCGTCTGTTGAAGGGCATCTTGGTTGTTTCCAGAGTCTTGCTATGGTAAATAGTGCTGCAATGAATATAGGTGTAAGGAAAGGGTTTTTGTATTGTATTTTTGTGTTCCTAGGGTATATTCCTTGGAGTGGTATAGCTGGATCATATGGGAGCTCGATTTCCAGTTTTTGGAGGAATCTCCATATCGCTTTCCATAAAGGTTGAACTAGACAGCATTCCCACCAGCAGTGGATAAGAGTTCCTTTCTCTCCACATCCCCGCCAACACTGTTTGTTCTCATTCTTTGTGATGTGTGCCATTCTCTGTGGAGTGAGGTGGTATCTCATCGTTGTTTTGATTTGCATCTCCCTGATGATTAGTGATGTGGAGCATTTTTTCATGTGTCTTTTGGCCATTTGTATTTCTTCTTTGTCAAAGTGTCTGTTCATTTCTTCTCCCCATTTTTGATGTGATTAGATGTTTTTTCTTGTAAAGTTCTGTCAGTGCCTTGTATATTTTGGATATTAGCCCCTTATCTGATGGGTATTGGGTGAATAGTTTCTCCCACTCAGTGGGTGGCTCTTGTATCCTGGGCACTATTTCCTTTGAGGTGCAGAAGCTTCTCAGCTTAATATATTCTCATCTGTTAATCTCTGCTTTCACTTGCTTGGAGAGTGCAATTTCCTCCTTGAATATGCCTGTAGTCTCAATGTCCTGGAGTGTTTTGCCTATAACGTCATGGGTATTTTTAAGGGGATCCCATTAAATCTGTATAATGCTTTGGGGAGTATTGCCATTTTAATTGATGTTAATCCTGCCAATCTATGAGCAGAGTATGTGTTTCCATTTCTGTGTATCCTCTCTTATTTCTTGGAGCAGGGTTTTATAGTTTTCTTTGTACAGGTCCTTCATGTCTTTGGTCAAGTTGACTTCAAGTTATTTGAGTTTGTGTGACACTAATGTGAATAGGATTGCCTTCTTGACTTCCTTCTCTTCCCTATCATTATTGGTGTATAAAGAGGCCATTGATTTCTGTGTGTTAATTTTGTAGCCTGCCACCTTGCTATATGAGTCTATTTTTTCTAGAAGCTTTTTGGTAGAGTCTTTAGGGTTTTCTAAGTAGAGTATCATGTCATCTGCAAACAGTGATAGCTTGACTTCTTCCTTTCCTGTCTGAATTTCCTTGTTATCTTTTTCTTGCCTGATCGCTATAGCAAGCACTTCCAGTACTATGTTGAAGAGGAGTGGTGAGAGCGGAGAGCCTTGTCTTGTACCAGAATTTAGAGGAAAGTTTTTAGTTTTTCTCCATTGATGATAATATTTGCCATTCGTTTGTGGTAAATGGCTTCAACTATATTGAGAAAGGTTCCTTCCATTCCCATCTTGCTGAGAGTTTTGATCAAGAATGGGTGTTGGACCTTATCAAATGCTTTCTCTGCGTATATTGATATGACCATGTGATTTTTATTTTTCTTGTTGTTGATGTTCTGTATGATGTTGATAGTTTTATGGATGTTAAACCATTCTTGCATTCTTGGGATGAAACCTACATGGTTGTAGTATATGATCTTCTTTATGATGCATTGGTTCCTATTTGCCAGGATTTTGTTGAAGATCTTTGCATCAACATTCATCAGGAATATTGGTCTGTAATTTTCTTTTTTGGCAGCATCTCTGTCTGATTTTGGTATCAAGGTGATGTTGGCTTCATAAAAGCTGTTTGGGAATGTTTCCGTTTTTTCAATTTCATGGAAGAGCCTGGCTAGGATTGGTAGTAGCTCCTCTTAAAAGATTTGAAGGAATTCATTAGGAAATCCATCTGGGCCTGGGCTTTTCTTTTTGGGCAGATGTTTGATTACAGTTTCAATTTCCTCAGTAGTGATGGGGGTGTTTAGATATGCTACATCCTCCTTACTTAAATGAAGATGGTTATAAGTGCCCAAGAATTTTTCCACTTCTTCTAGGTTCTCATGTTTAGTAGCATAAAGTTTCTCAAAGTAGTCTCTTTCTTTTTGATGTGGGGATATTTTTCCCATTTTTTCTTTATTTAAAGATCTTGATTACATAAATAATTTTGATTAGGTTTCAGTCATATAAGAACACCCCCTTCACCAGTGCAATATTCCCACCACCAATGTCCCAAATCTCCCTCCATCCCACCCCACCCCCACCTGTACACCAGACAGGCTTTCCAGTTTCCTCATGCATTCACATGATTATGGTAGTTCTCTATTTAGTTATTTCTATAACTGCACTCACCACTCTTTGTGGTGAGCTTCATGAAGTGAGCTGGTGTTCCAGCCTTCCTCTCATTGTCTGAGGATTGTTACAAGAAAGCCTTTTATTTTTCTTATAACCTATAGATGAGTAAGACACTTCTGCATCTCTCTCTCTCCCTCTGACTTATTTCACTCAGCATGATAGATTTTATGTACATCCATGTATAGGTAAATTTCATGATTTCATCTCTCCTGACGGCTGCATAATATTCCGTTGTGTATATGAACCACAGTTTCTTTAGTCATTCGTCTGTTGTTGTTGGTTGTTTCCAGAGCCTGGCTATTGTGAATAGTGCTGCAATAAATATAGGTGTGAGGAAGGGGTTTTTGTATTGTATTCTTGTGTTCTTAGGGTATATCCCTAGGAGTAGAATAGCTGGGTCGAACGGGAGCTGATTTCCAGATTTTGGAGGAATCTCCATATCGCTTTCCATAGAGATTGGACTAGAGGCCATTCCCACCAGCAGTGGATAGGAGTTCCTTTCTCTCCACATCCCCACCAGCACTGATTGTTCTCATTCTTTGTGATGTGCGCCAATCACTGTGGTGTGAGGTGGTATCTCATTTTTGTTTTGATCTGCATCTCCCTGATGATTAGTGACGAGGAGCATTTTTTCATGTGTCTTTTGGCCATTTGTATTTCTTTTTTTTTTTTATCAAAGCCTCTGTTCATTTCTTCTCCCCATTTTTTGATGGGATTAGATGTATTTTTCTTGTAAAGTTCTGTCAGTGCCCTGTATATTTTGGATATTAGCCCCTTATCTGACTGGTGTTGGGTGAATAGTTTCTCCCACTTGGTGGGTGGCTCTTGTATCCTGGGCATTATTTCTTTTGAGGTGCAGAAGATTCTCAGCTCAATGTATTCCCATCTGTTGATCTCTGATTCCACTTGTATGGAAAGTGCAGTTTCCTCCTGGAAGATGCCTTTAATCTCTGATTATCTTTTGGATCTCTGAAATATCTGTCATTATCTCCCCCTTTTCATTTCTAATACGGGTTTCAGATTTATCTCTTTCTTTGTGAGTTTTGCCAATGGTCTATCAATCTTGTTTATTTTTTCAAAGAACCAACTTCTGATTGTATTGATCTTTAGGATTGTTTTTTGGTTTTCCACTTTGTTGATTTCTGCTTTCAGCTTTGTTATTTCCTTCTCTCTCCCTATTTTTGGTTACTTTTGTCGGTCATTTTCTAATTTTTTTGAGCTGCTTTATTAAGTTATTCAGGTATGCACCTTCTTCCTTCCAGATGTGTTCTTGTAAAGCTTTAATTCTTTCTCGCAGGACTGCTTTTGCTGTGTCCCATAGATTCTGGCAGTTTGTGTCTTCATTATCATTTGTTTCCAGGAAAGTTTTGATTTCCTTTTTGATTTCATCTTGGACCCACTGGTTGTTCAGTAGCAGGGTGTTTAATTTCCAATTGTTAAAGTTTTTCTTTTGTGTGCCTTTGTAGTTCACATCTAATTTCAGAGCCTTGTGATCAGCAAAGGTACCCTGCAAGATTTCTATCCTCTTGATTTTATGGAGGTATGTTTTATGTGTCAGCATGTAGTCTATCCTGGAGAATGACCCATATACATTGGAGAAGAATGCGTATTAATTTTTTTGGGATGGAGTGTCCTATATATATCTACTAGTCCTCTTTCTTCCATTACTCTTTTCAGGGCTAGTATGTTTTTGTTGGGTTTCAGTCTGATTGACATATCAAGTGTTAATAGGGCCGTGTTGAGGTCTCCCACAATTATTGTGTTATTATTGATTTCTTCTTTCAGATTTGTCAGTAACTGTATTAGATAATTTGCTGGTCTCTCATTGAGTGCATATATGTTTAATTGTCTGATTTCTTCCTGTTGCACATATCCCTTGATTAGTACATAGTGTCCATCTTTGTTCTTTACGACTTTTCTGAGTATAAAGTTGGTGTCATCAGATATTAATATGGCCACCCCAGCTTTCTTGAGCGTGTTGTTTTCTTGGATGATTTTTCTCCAGCCTTTGATTTTGAGTCTGTGTTTGTTCTGACTATTGAGATGTGTTTCTTCTGGGCAGCCGAAGGTTTGATTCATCTTTTTGACTCATTTTGCCACTCTGTGTCTTTTAATTAGTGAATTTAATCCATTGATATTGAGGGAAATAATTGTCATAGGATTTAATGTCAACTTTGTAGATAAGTTTGCTGTGTTTATTGGTCTCTCTTGTCTTAGGGGAGACCTGCCAGTTTTTCCTTTAAGGGCTAGTTTTGCATCTGTGAAGTTTCTGAGCTGTTGTTTATCCCTGAAGCTATGTATCCTTCCTTCATACCTGAACGTGAGTCGGGCTGGGTGCAGTATTCTCGGTGAAGCGTTCATTTCATTCAGTCTTGTCACAATATCCCACCACTGTCTTCTGGCCTTGAGAGTTTCTTGTGACATGTCTGCTTTTAGTATTAGGGATGCTCCTTTAAATGTAATTTCCCTTTTTGATCTTGCTGCTTTCAGTATTCTATCTCTATCTGTGGGATTTGTCATTGTAATGAGGGTGTATCTTGGGGTGTTTTTCTTTGGGTCTCTTTTAGCTGGTACACTTCGGGCATGCACGATTTGATTGCTTGTAGTCTTTAACTCTGGGACTATCTCTTTAATGATGTCTTTGACAGTTGATTGTTCTTGGAGATCTCCTACTTGGATCTCTGGGACTCCAATGATTCTTATGTTGAGTTTATCAAAGACTTCTATTTTCATATGTTTGCATTCCTTGAGTACTTTTTCCATTGCCTGTTCGTTTGTCTTAAGGTTCTTTTCCAATTTCTTCTGTTGTGTTGAGTTTTTCTGCATCACATCTTCCAGTACTCCGATTCTCTCCTCAGCTGCTGTTACCCTGCTGGCGAGGCCATCCATTGAGGTTTTCAGTTGAGCTACCAGGTTTTTCAGATCTGTTATTTCAGTTTGGAGTTTTCTGATGTCTGTCTTTGTGTTCTGATCAGATAGATCTATGCTTTCTTTGAGTTCTACAAACATCTTCCATATTGCTATTTTAAGTTCCTTATCCGAGAGGCTAATCAGGTGGTTGGAATTTACTAGGTCCTCTGAGCTTTCGTCTTCATTCTCTGTGCATGGTGTTTGTCTGCAGGTTTCCTGCGTGTTGTGGTGGGGTTCATTGGTTAGAAAGGGTGTGCTGCCACGAACTGGAGCGGAGCAGCCATGCTCTTCTGCTGCCTCTAGTTGACAGTTTTTTGGGGGTGCGCTCCTTAGGTCTCTGAAGAGACCTTCAGGTATTCAGAAACACAGACAGGCACAGGAGAGGTTTTTTATATCTTAATATTTTTAAATTGCAGAATTATTAGTTTGTCTTGAATTGTGGTATTTCAACCATTTTTGACTGCAATAACAAATCAAAACTGTCTTTAGAAGTAAAAAAATATTTTTTCATGGCTCTAAGTTTGGAGAAGTTAAGAACAATATACCAGCCTGGTTAGCTCTTACTGAAATCCCACTCCTAGGTTGTAGATTGTGGACTTGTATCCTTATATGGTACAAAGAGAAAGAACTAGCTCTCTGGTCTTTTATAAGGGTAGAAATCTCTTTTTATGGTGTTTCTATGCTAATATCCAAAACAGCATAAAAAATTCCTCAAAAAAGTAAGAATATAGAACTCCCTATGACTCAGCAATTTCACTTCTTGGTGTCTATCCCCCCAAAATATATACCTTGTTTCATGATCTCCGAGTAGCTCCAGGATGATCCCTGAGGCTAGTCAGGAGTAAATCCTGAAGAGCCTTGCTGTGGAATCTTTCCCCCACCAAATCAAAATAAGATAACTTTTTTTGTTTATGTTTTGGGGTCAAACCATGCACATCTCAGGGTTCACTCCCGACTCTGGGCTCAGAAATCGCCCCTAGAAGGCACAGGCGACTACATGTGATGCCAGGATTTGAACCACCATCTGTCCTGGATTGGCTGCATGCGACATAGACGCCCTACCTCTGTGCTATCTCTCTGGTCAAAAAATAGTTTAATTTTAAGTGTGAAATAAAAAATTGAGAACATAGGCATTTAAAAATTAGAGAAATGTCCCTGAAACATGTAGAGTTTTGAAGTGGCTAATTTAATATGTTTTAGAAAGTAAGAGTTTCTTCATCTAGTTTCCGAGGCAATTTTATCTCTGGTTCCATGTCAGTGAAATTTTCAAACTTAAAACCACTGCATGATTACTTTGGAAAAGACCTAAGAAGTGATTCTTTTCTCAGATAAAGAGATTGAGTGAAATATTTACTCAGTATCTATGGAATGTACGGAAACAATATAGAATGAAACCTCAGACTTTAGGCTATCCCATGCTTAGGTTCATAGATACATAGTTTTACATTTCATCTAGATCCCAGATAACCTGATCTTCATGACAATCTCTGCTCTGTCCAGAAATTTCTATGCTGAAGTGGATTCACGGAGCCCACAGTACGTACTTATCTGATGCAGTCTTGCCCTGCAGCCAACTTAATTTATTCCACAGGGATTTTTATGATTTCTTTTTATAATGCATTATTTTTCCCAAGCTCTTGTATTATTTTAATAGTTGGCCTGTTGAGAGCGTATACTTCAGGCTAATTATCTTATTACTTATTTAAGACATATATCTGGAATTGGCAATAAGGGAACATTTAAGTGGCGCTTAAGAAGGAAATGGAGGGCAGTTGAGATTGGCCATACTTAGGCAGTTAGATGATTTTTGGCTCATGCTTTATGAGCATAGGTTTTATGCTTTTGTATATATCCTAAAATATAATTAAACTATTGCCAACTGCTGGTGATTTTCTCTAATGGAAGAAAGCTGAGGTTTGTATAATATATAATAAAAGATACTAGAAAATTATTAATATTTTACATTCAAGTGTTCTACTCAGCTCAAAGCAAAACTTTGTTAATCATCTTTCAGGATCTGTGTTAGGTGTATATATATACATATATATATATGTATATATATATATATATATATATATATATCTTAGTATAAACACAGAACCAATTTAGAATTTTCTTTTAGTGAAAATATTAGAGGTACATTTTAAACAGTAGAGAAGCTACTGAGAAACTATTTTCATCCAATATTTTATGTTTCTTACACATGGAGACTTCTAGAGATTTGACTTCTCCCCCTTCAGATTAAATTTGATTTCTATCGAAGTGCTCTGTGAGGGATCTTGGATTAGTCAGTCTTTTTTTTTTTTTTTTTGTTTTGTTTTTTGTTTTTTGTTTTTGGGCCACACCTGGCATTGCTCAGGGGTTACTCCTGGCTGTCTGCTCAGAAATAGCTCCTAGCAGGCACAGGGGACCATATGGGACACCGGGATTTGAACCAACCACCTTTGGTCCTGGATCGGCTGCTTGCAAGGCAAACACCGCTGTGCTATCTCTCCGGGCCCAAGTCAGTCTTTTTATATATAAATTTCAGGGAGATGTGAATAAGAATTCTCATTGGGCAGATTAATTTTTAGCTAGAATGTAATCTAAGTAAAATTTTAGCTAAAATAGCTGTGCTCCGTACAGAAGCAAATTATACATCTGACAATCCATTTTTATTTGGTAAAAAGTTGAATTTTACCAGTAAGGTAAAATATCAGTAATTATCAAAATATTTGATGATACTGAATTAATTCTCTTTTTATAATACAAAGGAAGGTTCAGAAACCAATGATATTATTCTTTTTTGTCTCTCAAAGTTAAATAGATACAATAAAGATATAATGAAAAGTTGTTATAATACTGCTTTGGATTAATCAATTTTCTTAAAGATGAAAGAACTGTGCACCAAAATCCCTCCTATAAATAAAATAATATATTACTTTGCAAGCTAGTCTATAAGAGCCAAAAGTAAAGATAAACAGAGTCCTACATATTGGTGGACATTAGAGTTTATAAGTCAAAACCTAAAAAAATAATCTTTAAAATATTCTTTAAAGAACTGTAATATTAGTTATTGATAATTTTATCAGTATTTCAACACCAATATTTCAATACTGATCCAAGACAAGTGTCAACTTCTTGCCTCTATTCTTATACTCCATCCTCTCTTCCTACCTCCTGCCACCACCTTGACAGGCATTTTTTTTTTATTATTATTGTTATTTTTTATTTTTATTTTATTTTATTTTTTTTTTTTGGTTTGCAGGCCACAATTGGCTGCTCTCAGGAGTTACCCCTGACTCTGCACTCAGAAATAGCTCCTGGCAGGCTAGGGGGAACCACATGGGATGCTGGGGATTGAGCCCGGGTTCACCTTAGGTCGGTCACGTCCCAGGTCTTCTACTTGCATGGGAAATGCCTTACTGCTGTGCTATCACTCGGGGGCTTCTGACAGGCACTTTACACAGTTTCAAGGTTATAGCTTAGATTTCAAGTTTTCAATCTTTTCGAAATGTGCTATAGATCTATGACTATCCTTTTCCATATTACATTATAACTGAAACCCTCATTTTTTTCTGTTCCCCATTACTTTCCTTTTTCATCTTCACATAATTGATTTTGTTTTTCTTTTTATATCCTTCTCTACCCTAAATTCTGGGGTCAAGGATGATCAAGGTTTTCATTCCCCACCTCTTTCCTTTACTATGTTGCATTTCCCCATTCATTTATTTGTTCTATTTATTATATAATGAGATAATCTTGTCTTTTCCTCTTCTGACATACTTCACTTAATATGATATCTTTCAGAACCAAGAAACATAGAAAGTATTAGTCTTAAAGGATTCACAGTCTCTCTCTTTCTCAATATTTTTCATTAGGTAAAGAGAGTGAGAGGTAATTTGTCTTTATTCCAATTTATACATGGTATCTTCTTTGCTGGATAGACCCAATAAATGATAGAGCCTATAGTGTTCTAATGTCATTTAAAGAAAAAGCAAGAAAATCATCTATTTCTTCTGCTCAAATTTTCTTTGATTAACTTCAGATAAAGACTTAAAATCTTCATAAGATCTGTATCACAATATAAATAGAAGAGTTAGAGGTAGAATATGCTCACTTTGTAAAACAAGGTTGTTCTTAGATTAACTCTACATTTAGGTAAAAACATGGAATCTAGGAAAAACTGTTTGAATGGAAATGGAACCATAAGGGATTAAATGAAGGAAATGGAGTGAGGAATGGTCAGGAAATTTTAGGCAGCTGAATCTCCAAATGAGGATCTCCTCTTTGGCCAAGTGGCATGTACTGTGGGAACTAGGCTTGGTAGTGTTGCTACTGCAATCTCTCTCACTTACTTTTAAGTGTGGCATTTAAAATTGCAAAACAAATAGTTCTACCTGCCATGTATCTGCTTTGAAGATTAATGAGGTAAGGCTACAATGTGCTGGAGATGAAAGGTTCAGTATAAATGTTTGTGTACTTTGCCAAGAGAAGCTCACTTTCAGAGCTGCTGCTTTTTAAATAATTGTAAATAATTAGCATTCCTTGTGCCTTCATCCTATTATTAGGAAGCAACCATGTGGCAGCTGGACAAAATATTGGTATTTGATCCTGTGTTGTTTTTCTAAGTTCCCATGTGATATCTCCAGAGGGATAAGTTGCATCACTTTGGGCCAGCCCTTTCATTTGTTTGTTTGTTGGTTTTTGCAGTGATGCAGCCCTTCTTAAACGAGTAAAGTTTCATCATTGCAGTAGCCAGTGATGAAACTTGATTACACATCAATGCTCAAGACCCTGAAGCCTATGATTTAGACAAGTTAACAAAAATGCATCCATATTCACCTGAAATCTCTAGAAAGATCTTAATTTCACTATTGTGTATATGTATATATGTATAAATATAACATTGGTGTATTTTGATATAGGTAATCATGCCTTTGTACTATTTTCATTTTTATTTTATTCAGCCATCATAGTTTAGGTATTCTGGTTACAATAGTGTCAACATTTATGGTATTGTTATACAAAATTACTGCACTTTCAATCAGCACTATGACACTGTCTCTATGTCTCTTTTTAATTTATCTTTTCATTTCTCTGCTTCCTTTGCCCTCAGTGTTTGCTATTCTCAGTTTCATAATTAACGGTCAAGGATTTTTCATTATTTGATATAGCCTATTCCCCCTTTTTTCTATATAACAGAAAAATGAGATCACTCAGTATTAGTCATTCTTCTGACGTATTTTGCTTAACAAAGATCCTCTAGTTCCACCCAACTTGGAGAAAATTGCAAAATTTTACTTTTACTTACAGCTGTACAAATATATATATAAATACATATAGACACATATATACACACACACATATATATGTATATACAGTTTTGATTCTTTTTGTTTTTGGAATAAAGTTCACAGTACTCAGAGCTTATTTCTGAATCTATTAATAGGGAACATTACTTGTAAGGACCCTATGGGTTACCAGGAGTTGAATCTGGGTCAGCCATGATAAGGCAAGTGCCATGCCAGCTATACTATTCTCTCTAGCATATATACTACAGTTTCTTTATCCAGTCATCTGTAATTAAACACATGTTTTTCCCCATATCTGGGCTTTTGTAGTAAGTACTGAAATTAATGTTGGTCTAAATATTTTTTGAATTGTTTTTGTGTTCTTGAGTTAGATGCCAAGAACTAGAATCCCTAGGTCATCATATGAAAGTTCTCTTTCTTAAAACTCTCCATAATTTTTCCATTGAGGCTAAATAAGACAATATTCCCACCAATAGTGAAAGGTTCCCCTTTCACTGAATAATTCCCACCAACACAGGTTGTTTTCCAGTCTTTTTGGTATGTATCATTCTTACTGGTGAGATAAGTCATTGTTGCTTTGATGTACTAAAATAAGTAAAGATAACACTTTTTCATGTGAAAATTGGCTTTTTTTTTTTTAAAAAAAAAGGAAATACTTTTCTACCTCTTCTCATTATTTTTTTATATTGGTTTTGTTTCTAATGATATGGTCCTTAAGATTATGGTTGCTTTGGAGTTTTTAAGGCATTTTAATGATCATAATCCTGCTTTGATCTGGAGAAATAGCAGCAGATAGTTACAGATGGACTATTTCTGTGGCTGTAGAAAGGGGCCTGTCATTTCAAATGGATATTCCTTGAGTATAATTTTTTAATAATATTTTATTTAAACACCTTGATTGCAAACATGATTGTGATTGGGTTTCAGTCATGTAAAGAACACTCGCCCCCCATCACCAGTGTAACATTCCCATTACCAATGTCCCAAATCTCCCTCCTAGACAGGCTTTCTATTCCCCTCATATATTCTCTTTGTTAGGATAGTTCTCAATGTAGTTATTTTTCTAATTAAACTCATCACTCTTTGTGATGAGCTTCATGTCGTAAGCTGGAAATTTCAGCCCTCCTCTCTTTTGTGTCTGAAAATTATTGCAAGAGTGTCTTTCATTTTTCTTAAAACCCATAGATGAGTGAGACCATTCTGTGTCTTTCTCTCTCTCTCTGACTTATTTCACTGAGCATAATAGATTCCATGTACATCCATGTATAGGAAAATTTCATGACTTTGTCTCTCCTGACAGCTGCATAATATACCATTGTATATATGTACCACAGTTTTTTTTAGTATATTTTATAATTTTGTTTAAACTTCCCCTGTTAAAGACCTTCTCATGATATGTAATTGGGTGTGTAAAAAGTGTAACCTGATTTAATCACCAACTTGCTGATTATTCTATGTAGAACTTGACAGAATAGCAATTGTGTAATTGGGGACTGTGAAGGGAGAAGCAACTTAACAGATAAAATATAGCAGAAGGAAAAGACTTGAATGATCTTTTATTTTTTTGGCATACATTGTCCAGAAAAGGGGCAATAAAAATATATGTTTATCCAAAACCTGGAAATAAAGGTGCAAATCATATAGAAAGAAACATAACTGGATAAATTGATTCAAGTTTATAAACCTATATATCTTTATTTTACCTCTAGGTGTAAATTGTTTATTAAATTTAGTTTGATGCTTATTTACTTATATTTAAATTTTTTTTGAACATCCAAAGGTTTTTAGTGATTACTTCTGGCTCTGTGCTTGGAGATCACTCTTTGTAGTGCTTGTTAAACCCTATGTGGTACTAGGTATTGAACTGGGGCCAATTGTATACAAGGCTTAATATCTATCTGGTCCCATATTTTGCTTTTCACTCCTTGTATTTCTTCTCCCAAATATTAGATTTTTCATAAAAAATAGGAAACCTAGTAATATATCAAAAATTCTTCCAAATTAAGTTTTACATTCTGTCTTAGCCTTTTATGATCTTACACATTAAGTATATTACAAGTAATTTTTCTTTAATTCAAGCACCTGTGTTTCAGAATGGGACAAATAATTTTTTGAAAAAGTGTAAGACTATAGAAGAGAAGGTCAAATACAGTGTAATACTTTATTTCATGGGATTCTTTGGAGGTGGGAAACTGAAAGAGGAAAATATCTATATTTTCCAGGAAGCATCTAGAAATCTGGAATCACCTTTTCTTTTTACCAGTCTGCAGAAACCTCTGCTTGCCCACAAAATAAAAAAAAACTTGACAAAACTTTGGCCTATAAACACAGGCATACCAACTGTACTAAATGTCTGCACAGCTATTTTGGGTAATCTAGAGGAAAAATAGCAGAGTGCATAGGAGGAAGATTGGGGACCCGCCAAGGGCATGATGTACAGGTTTCCAAGCAAAGCTATAGATGAACCAGAAAAAGCATGTCTGAGTCAAGCTCAGACACAAGGCCTACTTTGAATTTCTCTGAATATCTCACAGGGAAAGGAGGGAAAGGTACACAGTAACTCAGTTTTGTGTAACCTAGAAAGGGATTTTGGTGGAGAGAATCTCTCTATCATTTACATTTTTTACTTTACTATTTGACCATTGAAAAACTCCTATGCCCTTTTCAAAGAGGCCAAATATTCTCAGTGGAGAAATAATTAAAACTTTTGGAACTTTCCTAAGTCTGTTTGCTGTTGAAATTGCTCTGGTGTGTAGCTTCATAACACTGGTATTCACACCGCTAGTAGCAGGGAAAAGAGAAGACGTTAAGGAGTATTTTTCTTGTATTAGGTCATTCTTAGATTTTCTTTTTTTTTTTTTTTTTTTTTTTTGGTTTGTTTTTTGGGTCACACCCGGTGGTGCTCAGGGGTTACTCCTGGCTGTCTGCTCAGAAATAGCTCCTGGCAGGCACGGGGGATCATATGGGACACCAGGATTCGAACCAACCACCTTTGGTCCTGGATCGGCTGCTTGCAAGGCAAACGCCGCTGTGCTATCTCTCCAGGCCCCATTCTTAGATTTTCTAACTGATAGCTGAGTACATGTTTGTTTTTATTTTTTCAGATGTGTATAAAGTTAGCAACATATAGAAAAAATATCACCAAGCATCAACACTTATGTGAATAAATCTAGAATCTTTTTATTATTTTTAATAAAAACAATCCAGGTTACATTTCTCAAAATCGCTTTGTTGTTCATAAAAATGATTAGTCTATAAGTGCACAGGTAAATCTTGGATAGGGTTTCAATGGTGATGCTTTAAAATGTAACTATTTAGGCTTGATCCATCCCCTCCAACAGCCTCCAAATATTAACCAAGGCTCAATAAGTTCGAAATCATAAGATAATGAGGTAATGTTTAACTTTAGTTCATATCTGATAACATCTTAATATAATATAAAATTTTCATTTAAAGAAGAGTCATAGTTTTCAGATCAACTGTATTAGTCAGCCTGGACTGTCATAACATATTCTGTAGACTGGATAGCTTAACAGCAGTTATTTCTCAGTCTGAAGACAAAAAAGTCTAGAGTCAAATTGCCAGCTGATTCAGTTCTTTTCTTGGCTCTTTTCTTGTCTTATAGACCCTTTCCCAAGTGTCACTAAGTGAGAGATAGAGATCTTTCTCTAGTTTCTCTTTTAAAAACATGTTTTTAATTTAAACACCATGGTTACAAGGTTGTTTATAATACAGTTTATTTTTCCATAGATAAAGTTGTTCATGATTGCTTTACACACATACATTGCACAACAACTTTCAACAGTGTATGTTTTCCACTACTAATGTCCCCAGATTACTCTCACCCCCCATGCCCTTTTTATAGCAACCACCCTCCCCACCAGCCTCTGGACAGGCAGTTTACTTCTCTCTATCTTCTCCTCTCTTTCTCTCTCTCTCACTCTGCCTCATTATCCCTCTCTTTTCTTTCTTTTTTTTTTTTTTTTTGATACTGATTTGCACTACTATTAAGGAAGGGGTAACATTTGTGTATCTCTCTTTTTTATATTTAGAAATTTTATTGGAGAGGCTGGAGTAGTGGCACAGCAGTAGGGCATTTGCCTTGCATGTGGCTGACCTAGGACTGATTGTGTTTCGATTCTCTGGCATTTCATATGGTTCCTCAAGCCAGGAGCAATTTCTGAGTGCGTAGCCAGGAGTAACCCCTGAGTGTCACTTAAAAACCAAAAAAAAAAAAAAAAAGACATTTTATAGGAACTTGAAGTATTTCCATACATTTCTCCAGGCATGCAAATGAAGTTGTGTTCATTATCTATGTTTTATATATAATATATTTAAATTTTATTTTATTGAAACCATTGTGATCTACAAAGTCCTTCATAGTTGAATTTCAGACATATAGTGGTTCAGATCCATTCTCACCACTGTTGTCAACCTCCCTCCACCAATGGATCTGATTCATAGTGCATACTATATCACCATCTTTTGCCCATTGGCCCACCAGTATAATAGGCCTCTTTAAATTTAGATTGTAAAAGTTTAATCCCGTGATTTTACTGTTGTTCACTTTGGCTTGAATAAATAGTTCTGTCTTTATTTTTTTCCCCATCATTGATCTGAAATCATTTGGCCCTTGGCCCCTGAGCTCACTTTATTTCTTTTTATAGAAAAATGCAGAAATATCTGTAAAACAAAAGTAATCTGTGTCCCATGGTTCTATGAAAAAGGCAAGAGCACCTATTTAAAAGATAAATAAGAAATAAAAGAAAATTTAAAAATGGTGTGTGCATGTCAGGTTTATTTTTCTTTTTTCTTTTGCATATGCAGAGCAAAAGATTGGGAAAATAGAAAGGAAAACCTTTGGCCTAAAAACACATGAAGCATCCTGCCATAAGACCAACTACAGGCTCTGGATATACTAAGTTGTCTAACCCCAAAGTCTTTCTTTGTGGTCCCAGTAAAAACTTCTCTCAATCACTGTTGTCACAGTCAGGTTTGAATAGTTAGAGATTCTGGTTTTTGTACTGATTCCATGTCAAAGTCAGGGTGACAAGGAGTTTCTTCTCGTTTCATCTCACCATTGAGTGGCAATGAAGGAAATTTTGCTCTGAAAGCAAGTTGTTGCTGTTACTAAGTCATCAGTGTGTCATATGAACCATGGAACAAGTCAATGCCAGGGCAACATTAGGGCCTTCCCTAGTAGAAGTCTGATTCCTGATGCTGATGCAGAAAACCTGCTGGTTTCATAGACGGAATTCAAGATTCAGGGATGAATGGCCAATGACTGATCTTCTGAAGCCTAAGCCAAGCCACTATGACAAATGTTCAGGATGTAGGGGCCTACTGTAATATAAAATGTATGTGTTCCTAACTTAAATAGATAAGAACTTATTCCACACATAAGATTTTTCCCATTTTAATGTGCGTATACAAAAAGGAACTATAACTCATAATACTATTGCTACATATAAGAGTAAAAATAATAAACTGAACAATCCCAATAAAGTTCTGTCAATGGTTAAATATTACTTGATATATTCTTAATTTAAAGAATGATTTGACTGTTGGACTTAAAGTACTTGAAATGTATTTCTGTTAAATAGAATCTGGGAAAATTCTGCATTTTCATGATGTTAATTTTTCTCTGTATTAGAGGCATACTAAAACTTTTTTGGAAATCAGAATTACCAAATGAGAGGAAATTCTTTTTTTTTATAACAAATGGATGGCTTTTATTTTTTATAATTTAGATGATTATTTTTAGATTATCATTATTTACTTTATTTAAAAATCTGTATCCATAGTTAATCATAGCATATGTTTCCAAGTAAGTGGGGGAAAATTGTTTGAAACAGAAAAAAGAAAAGAGAAGAAATGAAGAAAAGAAATTAAAAATGTACAAAAATAAGAAAATGATTGTATCTCACATGAGGTCATTAAATCATTTTCAGAAGTTTTAGCAAGCTCGTTGCAAGTTGATCATCCTATTATTTCTTTTGTTACTGAACAGAAGGATGCTGCGGATACACATTGGAGTTAAAATTGGTGTGTTCCTACAGGAATAACTATATTAACAAAAATGTAGTTGTCATGCTGCATGACCAGTGTATCTATACTTTTTCATAGTTTGGTTTAAATTTCTTGAGAACAAAATGAGTTTATGGAGCTGGCTGGGTGCAGACATGGTACTACATTTGTAGGTATGATTTTTACCTGCCAGGGCTTCTGGAAGTACAAGAGAGTGAAGAAAGGGTACTTGCACTCACTCCAAATATGTCCAGGTGATGTCAGCCCAAATACCAATCCGAGTTTTAGACAGATTGGTATCACTGTAGAGAGCCATAGAGGAGGAAATTCTAAATGTTGTTGCTATTTTATTTCCTTTATTTTAAACACCAGATTTCTGGATTTCTATATTCCTGAGAAAGGCAGTTCCTTTGGAACTTAATCTTGGGACCTGACGCAGAAAGTATCCATAAATGGCAAGCTTTTATGAAATTTGTAGTTTGACTTGAAAGGAATGTTTCTGGGAAGGTCAGCTAAGAGAGTTGAAGAAAGCTTGTTACTTATCCTGGTATCCCTTAAAAGCAGTTCTGACCAAATGTAGCCCTGAATGCATTCATTTGTATGTATTTTCTTCTTTCCTTCTCTTTAATGTTGATGTTATTATCAGACAAATAATTGTGGTTCTATGTGTACTTTTTAGTATTTTGGAAGCATATGGTGACTGGAGACATGATAAAGAAATATATACCACTTTAAATTAAATTAAAAATATCAGTGCTATGTCAAGCAGTGCTTAAGGGCTGAAGGGACATTACTGGGATGCAGTCCAGACAGGTGATCAGGTTTGGTGGTGCTCAGGAATTACTAGGGCCACCACAATGGTACTCAATGAACTAAATGGAGTAGGCAGAGAAATAAGGGAACTCTAGCACACAAGGCAAGAACTCTACCATTTTGAGTTCTCTCTATACTACCCATTCTCTTTAATTCTCCTCAATCTGCCTTACATTCTGTCTTAATATTTATTTTTCTTTTTTTGTTTATTTTGATCAAAATGGATTACAAATCTTTCACAGTAATATTTTAGGTATATAGTGATATTGAATCAGGGGCATTCCCGCTACCAATATTGTCCTCCCTCCACCCCTGTTCCCATCATATACCCATTTCCCCCTCTTTTACATCCCAGGCTGCTAGTACAGGTGGTCCACTCTGTGTCTAGTATATTGTAAATTGGGTATTGATTCTGTTGTCGTTGGCTTTGGATTTGGTGCTTAATTTTGATCCTTTTATTTCTACTTTTCTACTTAATGTTCATCTGATTGTTTGGTCTCATTACCTTTCATTATTTCCCCCTCCATTAGTGGGGCAAAACAAGATGGTTCAAGTTGTGTGGTTCTGTTTGAAGAAAAGAGAAAATAAATTGGAGCAAAAATCAAAAAAGCAAAAAAATTAGAGGAGTCCTTCTAGAGGCTATATCTATCAGTTTAAGAGCATGGAGGAGAAGGAAGAAAAACATACAACAATTCAAAAAAGAAATAAATAGATGAATAAAATAAAAGATAAAAAATTAAACAAAAAAAAAGACACCAGGGCAATATAGGCAACAGCCGTACAATAACCACGGTCCTAAAATAAAAACAAAACAAAGCACATAAGAAAAAAACAGCAACAAACAAAAACAGTAACACAAAAAATTTTTTTTTGATTTTTGCTTCTCTCTTTCTTTTTTCTTGCATAAGCACAGTAAATATTGAGGAGAGTAGAAAGGGAATTCCCTTGGCCTAAGAGATACAGGGTTTCTCTGCCCTTGAAGTATACTGTCATGGGAATAACTACAGGCTCTGTACATGCTCTTTTACTCTCTTCTAGGTCCTTCTGTGGTGTCTGGAAACTTTCTGCTTTGTCATGGCAATAAAATCATGCCTCTGTAGCTAGAGGTATTGATATTTACACAGGTCAAAGGATGAAGCCTAGGATAGTGAGTGAAATGTTTACTTTGAATGTGACTGACAGGTGTTCAATTCTTAGCATCCTAAAGGCACACACAAACACCACCAAGAATATGACCCGAGCATAGTTTTGTGACCCCAAAACCAAACCAATAAAAGAAAAAATTCAACAACCGCAAAATCAAACAGAAAGTTGTAGAGGTGTTTTTTTTTTTTTTCTAAGAAGTGTTGTGATAAAATTCTTTGTCTTCTGTCTCAAAGAATCTCCTGATATAGAATGCCATTTAGTCTTTATCTACTCTAAGTTTTAAGGGGAGTCGGGTGAAGGTTTACCTGACTATGCTCAGGGCTTACTCCTATTGATGTACTCAGAGATCACTTCTGATATTTCTCAGAGGGACTATACATGGTGCTTAGGATCAGAACAGAGTTGATTGTGTCTGAGGTAAGTGCAATAACCATTGTACTAGCTCTCCACTTTGAGACTTTTAGTGCGGTGAGAAAAGGCTTATTACTTGGAATCTCCAAATGACAGTGCTAGCTTTTTCTTTCTTTATATTGTACTATAACATTAGGTGAATATCAAATATTATTGATAAACTTACCTTTATATGCAATTGCTTTGAGATTCATATATTAATATTTGCCATGTTTACATATTCAAATTAAGATCTGGTAAGAGTATATAATGCAACATGGGTAGATAAAAAATGAGAGTGCACATTGCAAGCAATAGAATATTTGCCAGCACAACTATGGTAAATATTTATCTCAGAGTTAGCTAGTGATAATTGTTGACTGCTAATTGTTGACTGAGTTTAGGTACAATGAAAATTTCTTTAATTTGTAGCATAGGTTTTTGAACTAACAAGTGATACAAATTTTACACATTCAAAATAACAGCAATATTTTCATAAGACTTATTAGAAGGGAAATTGATTTAATCTAGTATCACATAGGATCTAAAATATTCATATTTTCCATGCACTATTAAATTTTCCAGAGTTGAGGAAAAGATGAACTAGATAGCTATTGTTGACAGGACCTAGTGAAATGTATCTTGGGGGTGTTGGGCTCACACACAACTGTGTTCAGGGACTATTCCTGGCTCTGTGCTCATGGATAACTCCTGGTGATGCTTGCTGGACTATGGGGTACTGGGAATTGGAACTGGGTTGTTAGCATGCAAGACAAATACCCTATTTGCTGTTCTGTCTCTGTAGAGATAAGAAATATTTCTTTCTTAACTCGAGTTGCAGTGTGCATGAGAAATACTAAATTCATGAAGGTTAATGTGAACGAATATTGCTGAGGAGATATGGAACTCTAGCTCACATTTCTAAAATCGAGTCTACCCTATATACTCACTGAGTAAAAGTAATGAAAATCTACTACCTACATACATTTTTTGGGGGAAGAGATGGGGTAATGCTCAGGGATTACTCCTGGCACTGTGCTCAATAATCACACTGGCAGTGGTCAAGGGAACATACAGAATGCCAGAGACCGAACTTGGTAGGCTGCACACAAAACAAATGCCCTCTCCACTATAAAATCTCTCTAACTTCATCACTTTTATATGTATATAATTACTCCTGCAGCTTTGGCTACCATTCTATCAACCATTCATTTATTTATACATAAATATATTCCAAACATCTTATGCATATATGTGTTTATTTATTTTGTGATTTCTTCAGTGATGCTATAGGATCCTGGATATACTCCTGGCAATACTTGTCCTGAAGATAAAGATTTGGTATTTCTGTGGTAAGGTTGGTGGTGGTACTAGGGGCCACCAGAATTAAAGCCTGTGTGTGTGTGTGTGTAGACATTCAAAGCCATTGTTCCAACTTCAAATCTCTAGAAAATAAGACATGAAGGTAAGCTATCTGATTTTTCTCCAGTCACCTAATAATTTAAAATGAAGTAATTAAATGCTATTTTTTTTACTGAATTGTGATCAAAATTAGCACCTAAAACAATTTTGACCTTTCAAATTTAGCCATGAGTCTAAATATGAAAAAAATTAAAATTTTCAGATATTAAAAATAGTCATTATGTTATATTATATTTTAAAATAAAGAGGTATGTATTGCATAGCCCATCAGGATGTTGATCCTTTTAACTACAGCAGGTGATATCACAAATAAAATAGGAGCAGAATTTCTCATCAGGTACTGTATAGTTCCTGTGTGCCTCAGAATAGTCCAAGGGGCCACAGGGAAGAATAGCATGGATGGAGGGACATGATGCATGATAAGAAGGTCAATAAGTGGAATGGAGGAGACTTAGGATGGAAAGAATGTGGGAAGAGGGGCATAGAGAAGACTAAAAAATAGTTCTCTGAAGTATTTAAACCTGACCAACTTGAAAAAGGTATAACTATTGAATTTTACATTAACAATACAATTTCTTCTAAAATACCTAATTATTGCGCTTTGATGGGTATATTTGGTCTCAACTTAAATATTTAAAAATAAGATTGTGGAAATCCTAAATGTGCATCAATATTAAGGATTGCTAATATTATGTAACTTTTAGCTGCCTGCAATTATCTCCATAATTTTTGGAGGGCTTCCTCAGTGATTCTCAGGACATTTGGGGATCTGACCCATCCTATCTCTAATGTTAGTTAACTGGGCCTACTCTTCAATGTAAGGATTCAAGGGTGCTATACTGTTTGAGTCTTGTGATACATGGGTCATCCTGGCAGTACTGGGGTCTTGAAAGTCATCTAGGCAATTGTAATCTGGTCAAATTTTCTTAAAATCTCTGTGTGAAGTTCAGCAGGATCTAAGTAATTAATGTTTTCCAGAAGTAAGTGTGATAAATACTTGCTTGTTAAGTCAATTACATCAAGACAAAACTTGAATGTGAAGTATGGTGTACTATAAGTAAATTGCAAATAACATTCATGTGACAGATCTACTAATTTACCACTTGTTATTCCAGCTAGATTTGAAAAATTAGGTAGCTAAAGTTGTTATAAGGAATACAATTTTCTGCAGCAAGACCCCAAGAGAGAATTTTAGACCTCGGCTTTGTCTGTTGATTTTTGCCAAGTAGTCACGTGGGATGCTTTGAAACACTCTGTGATAACTCACACCAGAGCAATACTCATGTTAAAAAAATTAGAAACAAAACTCAGATTCTTGGTAATATCATGCTTTTTGCTTAAGCTCTGCAAGTGGATGTTGCAGAACATTAGTGGTGTTGCCTTAAAATACCCTAAAATATGAGTATAATAGGAAAATCACAGAAGCAAAGATAACATTCCCTGTTGAACTAAAATTTAATGAGTATGGTGGAGAGATGTAATTGTGTGTTCTACCTGACTCAACTTTTAATTTAAGTGAATCTGTAATATGTGCTCTAAAGTCATTGGTACTTAGCAAAATACATTGCAATTCTTGTTTCTTTCCATTTAATTAGGGTTAAGAAAAAGAGCTCTTAAATGAAATTGGAAAAATAAAAACTTTACCATATGATACATACTATTACATTCCCATTGCCAGGAATTTTCAAGAGGAGGGATTCCATTTAGTATGTCAGGCATAGCTCAGTAATGAAGCACCTATCTTTCAGGCATTAGTGTTAAAGTTTAACACTTGACACTCCCCCCAAATTTCTCAGCATGACTCTGGTGGTCTTCCTGTTTATAGCTGTTTATTGCAGTAGCACTGGTCTTTCAGTGCTATTTGGACCCAAACCACATATATGTCGGTAATGAGCAGCACAACAAAAAAAAGTGCGTGACACTTGATAAGCACTACCTTTAAATTATGCAAACTAAGTCATCAATATGTACAGCCTCAGTGCATACCAACAAAACAAAAGCAATAACAAGGGCAAGGAAAACAAATTTTTTTTTTTTTAGTTTTTGGACAACACCTGGTAGTATTCAGGGTTTATTTCTGGGTCTGAGCTCAGTGATAGTTCCTATTAGATTTGGAGTATATATGGGGTGATGGGATTGTACCTGGGCACATGGCAAGCTGTAATATTACTCTTGACCTGGAAAAATAATTAGAAAGTTATTATACTTAATTATTAACATTCAAGGATAAATATTCAAGTGATCATATATTTCACTTATAAGAAGTGATCTTATTGAAACTGTCAGAGACTCTTGTTTAGCATTCAGATATCATGTGTTCCTCAGCTAGTGATGTTTTTCAGCTTTTGACATGTATTGCTGTTAATATAGAAAATACCTTTCAATATTAAACTTTTTGGGAAACCATTCTTAAACAGTGCTTAACATTAATGACAAAACCAAGCAAACTTCTAGAGGAATGGGTCTCTTTGTTATGAGGAAAATCTTTGGCAGTTCAAGCTTTTGAGCTAAAACATTTTTCTCTTTAAAATCATCTCCTGTACCAGAGTTTCAATTCTTCCTTGTCTAATTGATAATGATACTGTTAAATAATTGAAACCATTTGGAGCAATGACACACAAGCAATGGTCGCCAGACAGGGGCCCATGTCGACTATTACTCAGTACACTGGCAGCATAGTTTAGGGCTAGAGCCTGATGACACAATACTCATCAGGCCAGGCAGGCAGTTGACCACCCAGGTCATACCTAGTAGTGTTCAGAGGACTCCAAAGCTACTCCTGGTGGTGCTATTGGGGTTGTGCGTGTGCGTGTGCGTGTGCGTGTGTGTGTGTGTGTGTGTGTGTGTGTGTGTGTGTGTAGTACTAGATTTCAGACCTGTGTGTAAAATCCAAAGCTTGAGTTCCTTACCCTATGCTATCTCACAGACTCTTAACTAAAATAATTTTGATGTGTCAGTGGTGTAATCAAATCATGGATCTGAATACTTAGGTGTAATTGTTTTAGACATTTTTCACTTGCATGCTATTTTATATTCAAAGGATCTTGATACAAAATGAATTTACATAATTCTATTTATAAATATTTAGGGATACCTATGTAATATTTTATACTTTTTAGGAATATCTCTTAATATCAGATACTATCTAAATTGCAACAGTACTTAAAATAATATAGGTATTCTAAATTTTGCTAGATAAATCCCCAAAATGTATCTCTAAATGATAGCAATATTGACCATTTGTTTTACTCATATTTGTGACAGCCATTAAATGTGCTATCTTGAATTCATATGTTAAATTCATGAAGGAGGTCATAGGAGTTTTTTTCACTTGAAATTTATTCAGTATATATACTCAATAGGGTCTGTTATTATGATTTAATATCAGTAGGAACAGTACATTCAATGCCTTACTAAAAGTTGCAAAGCATTTGTGTGTGGGACAGGCTTGGAACCCAGATAATCACATTCATTAATCACGGTATTGCTCTGTTATCCAGTGAATGGGATGATATGTATATAAAATGATTTGTCCTTGGGTGGCATATATTTAACACTAAGTAGATTCTAAATGCCATCAGAGAAATAATCTTACATTATTTTTCCTCAGAGATTTTGCAATCACTTTCTTCTATGATCAATATAAGCCCATAGTCTTCTCTGCCAAACAAAATCTGTTGCACTCTTCCCTTCACAGATTTGGTTTAGACTCCAGATAGTCTTTTGTATAGACCAGAAAAGAATATAATGGTCCTGTAACTAGTATAATGTACCTGTGACTGTCACTACCAATCAACATTGCCCATATTCTTAAACAATAGTATGAGTTTATAATCTTTGCTCATTTTATGTGCACTGCCATGTACATGGCTGCTTCTTTGTATTACAATAAGGGGGGGGGACATGCTACCGCTTGTTGTCTTTCTGTAGTATGTTGCATGGAGTAGAAACTTTGCAAATTATTTTTGATGATTGTATAAGCTTAAGAGGCACATAAACAGGAATCAAAGCCACCTTAATGATTTAAGCATACATGGGCCATCTGCATATTGTCAATGTACAATTCTGCATATTAAGTGTTAATCTTGATATTCTTACTCTGGAGGCATAGAAGAAATGATTAGGTTGAGAATCACAACCCTGATAATTAGCTTAGAGATTCTGAATCAGGAAGTGTGCTGCAAAAAAGTGATTTTTTTTCTAGCATTCAGCCCTAAGGGGTTGGCTAACCAGCTGTCTTAAATTTTATACCTGCCAACATCTGGTTTGGTCAATAGGTACTAGGAAATGTAACAGAGCAGGAGGGAATTCCTCTCTTAAATCTCTCTTGACCTCTGAAGAATAGGACAAGGCTCTGCTTCTCTTTTGGGAACAGTTGGAAAAATATAGAATTATAGAATTATTTATATTGTATAACATTTGCAGAATGCTTTGCAAGCATTTTTAAAGCCCTTTCTCGCCACTCACTGAAGTGTATTTGTATGTCACCCCATTTTATAGAGTTAAGTAAAGTGCAGAAAGATAAAATTTCTTTGTTTTGGTACTCAAACGAGGTAACAGCAGATTAGAACAAATACTCATTTACTTTCAAGATCTATTTTTCTTTCTTCTGTTTCTAGTATCTTATTTCATAGGCAGAAAACATTGGGGTGAGACGGTAGTGAAAAGAAAAAATAGAAATAGGTAAAAAGAGTTTTTAAAGAGAATTATTTATGTGCTTTGCTTTGAATTTTAAATATGCATTGTTACTGGACTAGTTTAAAATTTTATTTGTGCTGTTTTAGTGTCCAAAGAAAATATTTATTCCATAGCTAGTATGGCCCTGCCCGCTATTATCTCTCCAACTGATGCCATCTGTACTATATCGTAGAAGCAAACAAAACACTAACATACAGTTAAAATTTACTGGGCCAAAGATGTAGTACAGCAGGTAGGGTGTTTACCTTGCATGTGGCAGATCCAGGTTAGATTTCTAGCACACTGTATGGTGCTCAGAGCCCAATCACGAGTGATCCCTGAGTACAGAGCCAGAAATAAGTTCTGAGCACAACAGAGTGTAGCTCCAAAAAACAAACAAAATAATTATTCACTTCATCCTCTTTCCCCATTTTAATTTAAGTATTTTAAATTTTTTAAATTTCATGACTGAGGGTCTCACTATACTTGATTGTGGTATTTGAATTTGAGTATTTTTTGTGTTGCTTGCTGTGTATTGCACTTCAGGTTGCAGTGCTTATACACTTGATGGTTTTACTCTGAGAATGCATTTCTTTACAGCACACTTGCACACATACTTGCCTTTGGACAGCTCTTAGTTGTGGTTCTCAAGCACATTCGGCTAATCTGCAACTTGAAACTTGCCAGGTTGGAAGAACTTGGGATTCTTACGGATACTGAATTTTTGGATAAGGGCCAATCAGGGTAAAACTTAGTTCAGTATGACTACATTAATGTCACCACTGGCAGTGCTCATTCTCTTCCAGAGTTATCCCCAGTGATGTCCAGGATGCCATGCAGTACTGGTGGGCAATCTCAAGGACTTGCACATGTGTTCCACCTCTTGAGCTATTTCTCACACCATAATCTATCTTTTGACTAATACATAGACATTGTCTATTTATTCCTTTTCTATTTCCTAAGGTAGCACTAGCATTGAAATAAAATGCTGATTATCTCAGGGTATTGGTTTGCAAGAGGTCAAATTATTGATCTTGAGCTATCTTGGTTTTAAGGCAACTGTGTTGTTCTTAGGGGAGGTTTAGGGGTCTCTGCTGAGGTGTGATTGGCTAAAAGTATCCTGCTGCTAGAGTTCACAATTGGTGTACAACCTTATTTTATTTCATGGTGATGGTTTTCCTATGAATGAGGAGCCCTCCCTGCCTTTCTCATACATTTCATCTCTGCTTCAATTGATTCCAGAAACTATCTAGGGTGGTCCTGGGATTTCCATTTATTTTTTAGTTGCTTCTGACTTGCTGAACCTAGTTGATACTTTGACACTTTATACTTCTGAACACAAGGGAACTAATGCTAGTGCTTACAACAGAAGGACAACTAAGACTAGGAATACCAACGTGTTCTCTGTTTATTATCATAATTCTTCTTTTCTAGCTCGTAAACTGATAAATGGGATGAAGTTACTGCAAACTCATTTACGGCTTTTTCCTTGCATCAAATAAAATCTGAAGTAAAGCCTCAAATATTTAATTTGAATTTAACTTAGGGTATGTCACATCTGGGACTTCACATACAAAGTTTATAAATCAAGATGGAGGATGCTTGGTCTGGATGTACGGTGGGTAGGGCATTTGTATTGCACACGACCTATCTGAGTTTGATCCTATCTGGAATCCCTATGGCTTCAAGAGTCTGTCAGGAGTGATCCAGAGTGCAGAGCCAGGAGTAATCTCTGAGTACTACTGGGTGTGGCCCCCAAACCGATAAACAAACAAACAAAAAAGATGGAGAATAGTTCTTTTTTTATGTTTCCAAAGACTGTGTAGTTAATTTTTTTCTAGGAAAATAGAACTCTTTTCACAGCTTCATTTTATTTTACTTTAACCTATAATAACAAAAAAAATCCTGTTACATGTTTATCATTTATCCAAGGAAATGGCATCAGAGAGACTGTAAATTAAATAGTATTTAATGATAATTGCTGGCTATGACAATATGTAGGCAAAAAAAATCAGGTCTTATTTTCATGATCTATTTGAGATTTGTGTTAGTATTTGATAGTATAAAATTTGATAGTATAAAATTCTGTTAGGAAATCTACACATATGGGCCTGAGAGATAGAATAGTTTGCAGGATGTTTGTCTGACATGTTCAAGTCCCAGATTGGATTCTTGTTACCAGGTATAATCCTCCATTCCCTGCCAGGAGAAATTCCTGAGAAAGAGCCAGTAATAAGCACTGAATAATATTGAATTGGTCCCAAACAAAATAAATAATAAAATTAGAAGAATTAAATATACATATTGTTGGAAACATTTATCTTGTTACATGCATACAATTGTATACTCTTTTAATTAGATTTTATAAAAAGGTTTTGATCTTTAATCTATGACTTTTAGAAACTTACTTTATCATAGTTATATATTTTTGTCTTTAAAACAGAATAGTAATTGTTAGTCAGATAATTGTTTTCAACAGACATAACAGCATATGAGAAATTTTCCAGTAAGAAAGGTTTTAGGATTGATAATACATTTACTAATAAGCACTTGGGGATATTCAGAGAGTAGAATTTCAGGCTTCACCACTATGAAATTGTGCTTTAGTAAAAAAATACATATACATTTGGTCTCCTTTCTATTTTAGCATTGACTCCGAGAAAACCTTTGGAAATTTCTAGATATGGAGAATCATAAAGGTTTCTTTTGTTGTGTGAATGAAGTGACTTTTGAATCACACCTAAGTACTGAGGCTGATTGCCAGAAGTATCAGCCAACAAATATAAGAATTAGAACTTTCAGTCCCAGTTTCTAGGTATGTGTGTATATATGTGGAATTATTGAAATTTGAAACAATTTACATTGGCCAGTGGTTTAATCAGCTTGATCTTTGTAATCTAGACATCCAAAAGGAATAAGTTTAGAGTTACCGGTTGATGAATAAATGGAAACATAGGGAAAGTGGCACAGCCCCCCAAAAGTAAAATACTTCTACATTTTTCCCTTCTGCCTTTCAACAGATTGTTCCTGAGTTATCAAATTAGATATTTTTCTCTAAATTCTTTCAATTTCAATAGAGATACGGGCTGGAAGGACCAGCCCATGATAACAACTATATCACAAATAGTGGTAAGAGCAGTTAAAGAAGTAACTACATTATCAGCTACCATGACAAAGATGGTTAGAGAAATTCAGTGCCTGTCTTGAAGATAGATAGAAGGTGGGAGGAGGCAAAAAATGGTGGGACAATGGTGACAGGAAAGGGTGTGTGTGCATTTTATGGCTGAAACCCAATTACAAACATTTTTAACTATTGTGCTTAAATAAAGAAATAAAAAAATATTTTTTTGTTTGTCTTGACAATGAAGTTGAGTCTTCTAATACATTTCTTATACTTGAGTCTTAAATATCATACATGTTTTATTCCATATATTTTATGATTTTTGTTATAAAAATTAAGTTTGTAATCCTTTTGTGTAAAATTTGTGTGTTAACTATTTTGTATGTCAGTGATTTAATTTATTTATTTTCCTTTGTTTCTTGGTATGTGACTCTCCAGTTTTCCAATAAAAGTTGTTTTAAAATACTTTTCTTCTTCCATTATATGAACTTGTATCCTTTGTGGTTAATTAGGTGTCTGTGTATGTGTGAATTTATTTTAGAATTTATTTCTATATTCTTGGTGTATGTTTTTGTTTCTAGTTCATATCATGCTGCTTAGTAATTTAATAACTATTTTTTATAATACATACAGTTTTGAGTCTGGAGGGTATTGTTCCTAATTTTTTTCTTAAGTTTTTTTTTTAGACATTATGATTCACTGTACTATTAATAATAGAATTTCCCCTCCACTGTTAAGTTCACTTCTATAGACCTGTTCTTATATTCTATTACCTTTGACCATTTGTTATTCCCTTATTATGTTCTATATATCCTGCAAATAAAATAGATTATTCTCTATCCATCTTCTCTTGACTAACTTCAATCAGTATGAAGCTCTCCAGATCCATCTGTGGCAAATTTCATGATTTGTCATTTATAATATCCAAGAAGTAGCATATTGTGTAAGTATACTCAATTTTTTTTCAGTCACTTGTTCTTGTATACTTTATTTTAGCTACAATGAGCACAAGAGTACAAAAGTATTTTCTGAATAGAATTTTAGGACCTAAATACTCAGCAATTGAATTATTAGGTCATATGGTCATATGCTCAATTTTAGTTTTGTGAAAGTGTTCATATTTTTTTTTCCAAAAAGGTTTAATCGGGTAATATTTATACCAACATTGAATGAGGGTTTTTTTTCTCTACCTCCATGCCAACAGATTCTTATTTTTGATGTGCGTTAATATCACTGGTGTACAGTGATATCTCATTGTTGTTTTGATATTCCCTGGTAATAAGTGATGAAAAGTATTTTTTTCATATATCTATTGTACATTTGTAAGTAGAGGAAATTTCTGTTTTTCTCTCCATTTCTGAATATACTAATTGATTTTCTGATTGTTTGGTTTTTGTCCATATAATGTGGTACTCAGGGATTACTCCTGAATTTGTATTCAAGGATCACTCCTGGTGGGGTACAGAGGACCATATTTGGTGTTGAGAACTGAGTCTGGGTTCGTTAAATACAAAAAAATTTACTAATGTTGTCTCTAGTCCTGATTGTTTTTGTTTTTGTTTTTGTTTTTTTTTTTTACTTACTAAGTTTCAAAAAATGTTTAATATAGCATGGACATTGACCCTTTATGAGGTGAGTGGTAGGCAAATATTTTCTTATGGGATGGGGATTATCTTTTTATTCTGATTCTGTGTGTGTGTTTGTATGTGTGTGTGTGCACATGCTTGAGACAGAAATTTCTACATTTGATTAAGTCACCTCTACCCCCATTTTATCTTTTATTTTTGTTTTTTTTTTGGGGGGGGGGCACACCTTGCTGTGCTTAGAACTTCCCACTAGCTGTGTGGTCAGAGACCATACCTAGCAGTGCTTGTAGGACCAAATGGGGTATAAGGATTAAATCAGGCTGGCCACATTTAACGCAAACACCCAAACTACTGTAACTTCCTTCCAGTCCTTGTAGTACTATTTGTTTATTTTCAGCTCCATTTCCTTGGCCAAAGGCATTGAATCATTAAAGATGCCTCTGGATTTGACATCCTGAGTGATTTGCCTATGTTTTCTCCAAAATATTTATAAACTCAGTTCTGATGTCCATGCCTTTAATCCATTTTAAATGTTTAGTTCATGGTATGAAATACAGGTCTAAGGGTTTCTTTTGTTTGTTTTGTTTTTACCTGTGACTGACTAATCAGTTAACTAATTTTCCCAATACCATATACTGGATACCCAACATCAATACTGAAGGGGCTTTTCTTACTTCACTTTATACTCTCCTCTTTTCTCAAAAGTTAGCTATCCATACAACTGAGCATATGCCTGGTTTCCCAATTCTGTTCAGTTTTTTTGAGTTTGTATTTATTCTAGTATCATATTGTTTTAATTATTATAGTTTCATAGTATAGTTTACAGTTTGGGGAAGGAGAAGTTTCAACATTTTCTTAGGATTGCTTTGGTTATTCAGAAGGTTTCATTACTCTAAGTTTTCAACAGCATTTGATATATGTCTTAAAAATGTCATGGATAGGGGCTGGCATGATTGTACAGGGCAATTTACCTTGCATGTGACTGACCTCGGTTCAATCCCTGGCATCCTTTATGATTCCCTGAGCCTGCCAGGAATAATTATTGAATGCAGATCCAGGACTAACCCCTGAGTGCCACCAGATGTGGTCCAAAACCTCCCTCCCCCAAAAGTCATGGATATTTTAATAGGGACTGCATTGAATTTGTATAGAGATTTGGGTACAATTGTCAATTTGACAATATCAGTTCTTCTGATACATCAACAGGGGCTAGGTTTCTTTTTTCTTTCTTTCTTTCTTTCTTTCTTTCTTTCTTTCTTTCTTTCTTTCTTTCTTTCTTTCTTTCTTTCTTTCTTCTTCTTTCTTCTTCTTTCTTTCTTTCTTTCTTTCTTTCTTTCTTTCTTTCTTTCTTTCTTTCTTTCTTTCTTTCTTTCTTTCTTTCTTTCTTTCTTTCTTTCTTTCTTTCTTTCTTTCTTTCTTTCTTTCTTTCTTTCTTTCTTTCTTTCTTTCTTTCTTTCTTTCTTTCTTTCTTTCTTTCTTTCTTTCTTTCTTTCTTTCTTCTTTTCTTTTCTTTCTTTCTGTCGCATTTTGGTCCACACCTGGGGACACTCAGGGTTTACTCCTGGCTATATGCTCAGAAATCACTCCTGGCTTGGGGGATCATATGGGACACTGGGAATCAAAGCACAGTCCATAGTAGGCTAGCACACACAAGGCAAATGCCCTACCGCTTGCACCACAGCTTCTGACCCCAGGTTTTTATTTTCTTAGATCTTTTATTTTAGTGATTTTTAGTTTTCATTGTATAAATATTTCATCATTCTCATAAAGTTTGATATTTTGAATTATAGTTATTTTTGGGGGGCCACACCCAATTGATGTTCAGGGGTTACTCCTGGCTAAGCGCTCAGAAATTGCCCCTGGCTTGGGGAGATCATATGGGACGCTGGGGGATCAAATCACGGTCCCACGGTCCTTCCTTGGCTAGCGCTTGCAAGGCAGACACCTTACCTCTAGCACCACCTCACCGGCCCCATAAATAGATTTTTTTTATCACTGTCTTTTTTTATGGCTCAACAAATTTATTAAATGTCAAATTAATGTTTTAAAACAAAGTTGTTTTTCTATCTTGAGTTGAGGTTCTTCCAGAATTCTTTCAAATTGTCCACAGGAGGATTGCTATAAAATATGCCCTTGATATTTCCCAAGTTAACAGATGGTCTGCCTGTTTTAAAAATAAATGTTTATTAGTAGTGTGTTGGTTGAAGGGCCCCAGAAACGAATGTTTGTGCTACTGCCTAAAACACCTCAAAAGACAGTCAGGTATGCAATCACATGCTCTTAGCACCTGATGGCTGGCAACGCTCCCACCATGCACCTCCAGTCATTACTTCCCTCTTAAAACCATCCATTTTAGGTATAATCAAAGCTTATAATTGAGCATTTCTTCAGATGATGGTAGCCAGATATCACTGTCTCTTTTACTTTATTATTTGCATATAAAATTGCTATGTGTTTCTCATGTTGACATTTTAACCTGCCAAATGTAAAATTTTATTACTTCTAACAGTTGTTGGTAGTCTTTTGAGTTTTCTAATTTTAAAATCATGCCATCATCATATAGGAGTAGTTTAAGTTATTTTTCAACATGAGTGAACTTAATATCTCTTTATTGCCTAATTCCTATGGTGAAGACATTGAATATTATATTGCTTAAAGTGGTGAGAGTGGTCAATCTTGTCTTGTGCCTAACTGTAAGGGTAGGCTTTCCATTTCATTGTTGAGTAAGAAGTTAACTGCATATCCTTGGTTAATGACTGTAATTATATTGAGAAAAGTTCTTTATATCATCACTTTATTGAATTTGTTCATTTTCCTATACGATTTTTCTTATCTTGTTATTGCTAGTGTTATGATGGTTGGGTTTTCATGATTTATTAATTTACCTGCATATAATGAAGTTTGGGTTGGACAAGAAAATTTTTTAAAATATGTGACTAAAATATTTAATTCTGTGTATTCTTTGATGAACAGATGAAGACATTGCAGCATTCTAATACATATAATCTGTTAATTATAGCCTTTCAGGGTTTTAAACAAGTTACTAGAGTATATTCTGTAAAACATTTCATGAATTATAGTGTGTTCTATGCAAGTAAATATATATTAATAAAGCATATTTAATAATATGATAGCTATCTTAGTATGCACAAGTAATATATTTAAAATATCACAGGTTTTAAATTAACAGTGAGAATTTACATGACTATAATTAAATATTATACTATGTATGATTATATATAATTTGTAGAACACATAGGAAATAGGTATGGAGATATATGATATAAATTCAAGAATAGCTGCTACACTGTGAAAAATTAAGTTCAAAAATGCTTTTTTGTGGGTTTTCTTTATAATTAAATGAAGCAGATAAGATATCTATATCTATCTATATATATAAAGATCTTTCTCTGGTAAGTCCTTTTCACTCTACAATATTAAGGGATATTCCCCATTCTTATATTTTAAGTCTGTTCTTATTTGGAGGTTTGCCAAAATAAGATTTCTCTAACCACAAAAAGACATTGTACTTAGTTGATGATCTATGTAATACTTGCTTGGAGACTCTTAATTTTCAAACCAAAAGATTTTACCTCACCTTATATTTTTAGCTATAATTACATATTGTGTGTAATGCAGACTAAATAGAAATAGTTCTAATGAGATTAATAACCGAATATTATAGGCTATATAAGCACTTGTTTCTGTTAATGATAATATTTGTTTACAAAAGTCTTTGAGGATCATATCTCAAACAGATTTTTCTAGGAGACATGTGTCATATAATATCTGTTACAGAATCCATTGTACGCTATTGTGTAAAGTTATTTCCAAGGAATGAAAATGGTGTTTAGGGCCCAGAGAGATAGCACAGCGGTGTTTGCCTTGCAAGCAACTGATCCAGGACCAGAGGTGGTTGGTTCGAATCCCAGTGTCCCATATGGTCCACCGTGCCTGTCAGGAGCTATTTCTGAGCAGACAGCCAGGAGTAACCCCTGAGCACCGCCGGGTGTGGCCCAAAAACCAAAAAAAAATGGTGTTTAAAATAAAAATCTTCTAAAATATATGCATATTCATTATTTGTATTAAATTAATTAATAACTTTAAAGCGTTTAAAATTAATTAATACATTTAATGTATTTATAATTAACTAATGCCTTAACTATAATATTAATTAATACCTTGTCTCTAAAATATCATATTTAGACAAGAATGTGGCTGTGATAAAAGAAAGGTCTGGTGACCAGCTGCAGTGGCAGCAACTGTTAGTTGTGAGTGGGGATTAGACTCAAAAGCTCTATTTTGAACTGAGGCGACTATGACCAAAAAATCTTAACAGTGTGGGTGCTCTGCTTTACTTTGTGGCTGCACATTTCTTTTAGTCAAGAGATCTCACCACAACACTTAAAAAAAACCGACACAACAAATGTCACAGTGAGAAAGCAATGCAGATACCCTACCACACTTAGTGAACAAAGATGGTTGTTCTAAAGACCTAACTAACATCAGTTACCTATATTGCTTCTCTGATCAGACCTTTAGAGAGGAAATGTTGGGGATGTTCAAAGAGCCCAAAGAAATCATGGAATTAACAGTAAATAAGACTCAAAAGGATGTGAGAGTATAAATGATAAAACTTCAAACAGAAATATCAGAACTGAAAAATTTAGTAGGCAAAAATGAAAAACTCACTGGAAGACCTCACCAGTAGAGTAACAGCTACTGAGGACAGAATCACAGAACAGGAAGATGAGCTGTATAACACATCCATTTAACAGAAGAACTTGAAAAAAATCTTAAAATAGGAGAACAGAGGATGACAAATATTTGCAAAATAATTAATAGAAAACAATAGACCTTTGGGATGAATTTAACAGAAAAAAAACCCATAAGAATCATTGGTGATCCAGAGAACCAGGAAGAAAACCCTTATGAATAAGCAAGGGTCAAAGACATAATTGCTGAGGAGTTCCCAGAGCTGAAGAATGCTTGTATGCATATAGTGGATGCCTGAATAGTACCAGCTAAAAGAGACCCTAATAAAACACCCCAAAGCATTTTCTAATCACAAGGATGAAAACAGCAAGATTGAATAGGGAAATTCCATGCAAGAAGCAAACTTAAGATTTACAGATGTTTAATTACAAACAGTCCTCTAGACCTAAAGGAACTGGTGGGATATAGTGAAAAACGAACAAAAAAGAATGAAATAAATGCCTCATCAACAATATTTCACTAGCCAGACATTCTTTCAAGTTTGAAGGAAGGATACACAGCTTTGCAGTAAAACAAGAGCTCAAGCACTTTTTAACTCAAAACCAACCTTCAAAGAAGTATTTAAGGGTCTACTTTCAGGCAATACAAACCCCACAACCACACCAAATTTTTAAAAAAGGATAGCCAAAGTCCCATGATGAATATTTCTCTCAATATCAATGGACTAAATGAACCATTTAAGAGACACAGAGTGGCAAAATGGATGAGAAAATTGAACCAAACATTTTGCTGCCTGCAGGAAACACATTTGAATAGTCAGAGCAAACAGATTCAAAGTCATAGGTTGGAATACAAACCTTCAAGTAAACAACTCCTATTAATAGGCTAGGAAATATTAAAATAAGTTAAAATTTTACATAGTAAAATAGGACAACATAGACTTCTGGCTTAAAATGTTTATAAGAGACAGAGAGAGTAATCTCTACATAATCAAGAGATAGCTACGTTAGGAAGATATAACACTCCTAAACAAATATGCACCAAAGGAGAGGTCAGCAAAATAGTGAAAACAACTTTGAGTAGACATGAAAAAAGAGATCAACAGGACACAATAATTGTTGGAGACTTTAGCAGTGCTCTGTTACGTCTTGATAGATCAATAAGGCTAAAACTATACAAGGATATATATTGACTTTAAAGGAAGAAATGAAAAAGTGGGGTTAAGCTGATATACATAGAGCTTTCACTCCTCAAAAGTTGAATACACATTCTTTTCCAATGGACATGGGATATTCTTCAAGATAGAGCACATACTGGGCCATAAAACATGCCTTCATAAAATCAGGAGGATAGAAATTGTATCAACTATCTTCTCAGACCATGATCCACTGATAATAGAAGGAAATTACAAACAGAAACAAATATAACTTGAACACCTCAAAATTAAACAGATCACTATTGAATAATCAATGAGTCAGTGAGGAAATCAAAGAGGAAATTAGAAGATTTCTGTAAATAAATGAGAATAAAGACAGGAATTATCAGAATTGTGGTACATATGAAAAGTGATACTAAGAGCAAAATGTGTAGCTTTGCAAGCATTTATCACAAAGGAAGAAAGGGTCTATCTAGATAATTTAGTAGCACAGTTTAAGACATTGGAAAATAACCAACAAAATGTTCTACAAGCTAGCAAGAGGAAGAAAATAATACAACTTATATCAGAAATTAATGTACAGGACACCAAAACAGCCAACTGAAAGGTATATAAAAGCAGGATGATTGTTTGAAAAAAAAACAAGATTGATAAACCACTAGAAAAATTAACAATGGGAGACAACCATAATAAATTGAACCAGAAATGAAAGGGAGTTATCACTACAGATACTACAGAAATTCAAAGGGCAATCAGATATCAGAGAATCTTTATGCCATGAAATGAGAGAAATAATGAATTATTGAACTCATATAACCTCCCACATTCACCAAGATAATATGACCATTAGAATAGACCTATCATTACCCAAGGAATTTACAATGATAATCAAAGTGTTCCCAAAAAAACAAAGGTTTTTAAAATCCAGATGGTTTTAATAATGAATTATTTCAAACTGTTAAAGTGGATTTACTGCCAATACTTTGCAGGTTCTTCCAGGTATTAAAAGAAACAGAATCACTCCTGAACATTCCTATGAAGCTAACATCACTCTAATAAAACAACAGACAGATAACGTAGAGAAAGAATATAAAGGCCAATGTCCTTGAGGAACATGGATATGAATATCCTCAACAAAATACTAATAAATAAAATCCAACAGTTAATCAAGAAAGTCCTGCACAAAGCCCAAATAGGATTCATTACAGAGATGCAAGGATAGCTTAATGTATGCAAGTTAATCAAGATAATATACCATATCAATAAAAGATAATATAAATATTATATAATTATAGTGTAGATGCAAATAAAACATTTGAGAAGTTCAGCACCAATTCATAATAATACTCTCAACAAGATGGGAATTTAAGGAACCATCCTCAATATATCTGAACTATTTACAACAAGTCCATGGAAAAATCTGGTACAAAACAAGCTTTCCCACTCTCACAACTTTTATTTAAAATATTCTGTAAGTACTTGCCATAGCAATTAGGCAAGTAAAAATATCAAGTTCATCCAAAAGAATTCAAGCACTCACTGTTTGCAGATGACATGATACTATATTGAGAAAATCCTAAACACTCCTCCAAAAGTTCTTGAAACAATAGATTTATATAGTAAAGTGCCAGGCCACAAAATTAATATGCAAAAGTCATGGTTTTTCTATACACAAATAATGGAAGAGAGGGGCCGGAGAGATAGCATGGAGGTAAGATGTTTGCCTTTCATACAGGAGGTTATCAGTTCGAATCCCTGTGTCCCATATGGTCCCCCGTGTCTGCCAGGAGCAATTTCTGAGCCTGGAGCCAGGAATAACCCCTGAGCACCCCCTGGGTGTCACCCAAAAATCACACACACACACACACAAAAAAAACAAATAATGAAAGAGAATAGAAATATTAAAAATATTACCATTCACAATTATGCCTCAGAAATGCAAGTACTTTGAAATTAACTAAAGAGAGGAAAGACCTATACAAAGAAAACTACAAAACACTGTTTCAAGAAATAAAAGAGGGGGCTGGAGAGGTGGCGCTAGAGGTAAGGTGTCTGCCTTGCAAGTGCTGGCCAAGGAAGGACCGCGGTTCCATCCCCCAGCGTCCCATATGGTCCCCCAAAGCCAGGGGCAATTCTGAGCGCTTAGCCAGAAGTAACCCTTGAGCATCTAATGGGTGTGGCCAAAAACAAAACAAAACAAAACAAATAAATAAAAGAGGACACAAAGAAATGGAAACACATACCCTGCTCATAGATTGGGAGGATTAACAACATTAAAATAACAATACTTCCCAAAGCATTGTACAAATTTAATGCAATCTCTATGATGCCTATGACATTTTTCAAAAAAAAAAGATCTATACTCTTAAAACAATATATGGAACAATATATAGTGTGGGACTGAGAGTCAAATCAGGTTTTTTATGAGCTTAATTACAACTGTATTAATCAATTTGACAATGTTGTTTCTAATTTATTTTAGAAACCTAGACTCAATTTTTTGTTCAAATTTTAATATTTTCTTTTTTTCTATAACATATTCACTTATGACTATGTATAAAAGAACTAACTGGGAGGGTTTACACTTCATAAAAACAAGTTAATTTTGAAGACATCAATAGTTTGAGACTATTTTATTTTGGGTTTGGGGGTCATACCCGAAGGGTCTTTTACTGATTTCTCGGTACCATTTCTGATAGTAATAGGAAACCATTTGTGGCAGAAGCTTTCTTTATTCAATGTTCTCTCTCTCTGGCCCTAACATTAACAGTTTCATATTTACAAATGCAGAGTCTAATTCTTAGAGGGAATGTCTCAAAAACTAGAGTAAAAGATGAGCAAGTTTACTGAGAGCTCATTATAAATATATCAACATTAAAGAAATAAGTAAATGGGTATGAAGGACAATTTGGAAGCAAATAGCACCTTCGTTCTTTGCTTCAAAGAGAATTTTGATGTAGTATGTCCTCTATATGTATGCATACTTTATATTACTTTTACTTATACTAGAAATTTAGTTGTAGGAGTTTCCCAGATTTATATACAAATTAAACTTAAATGGATGTTTACAGTTAAAGTACCATACACATATTTAGTTTGCCCTGTTTTTTTAAATTATTTGGTAGTTCAAAACTATTCAGACCAAGAGGGAATCAGAGACATTGTAGCATATAGGAGTTCTGCCAAAATTTACTATGGAAACTTGTGCCACAAGCACACTTGCTTGTGCCTGCCTTGTTTACTTTTGAAAAAGAATTTTTTTCTAAGAACTGTCCTAAAATGCTTTGGAATTGCCTTGGTTTTCCTGATTGATTTGACCAGTCATTAGTACAAGATTACAGCTTTCTTATGCTTTACTTAAGCTTTACTTCTCCAGAAATGTTGGTGATACTACGTCAAGGAAGGACAAACAAAGCAGATTTTGTTTGCCTCTCTCCTGGAAATAAATAGTAATGATAGAAGTATGAAAAATAATGTCATAAAAGTTGGTTTTCCAGCATTAGAAGATTAAAACTTCCTTTTTATTTGGCTGAAACTGGAAACAATCATTCTAAGCAAATAAATAACAAGAAATATTTCACATCTCACACATCCATGTTTATATATATAAAGGGGCATAAAAAGAGAAGGCACGATATTCCATGAAACCAAGAATTAAGACTGAATACTTAAAGCTATGTTTAGGAAAGGGTAGTAAAATAGTTGGCTGACATGGTACAATCACTTCTGGTTAGGGCTGGAGAGATAATATAGCAGGTAAAGTTCCTTACCTTGCATGTGGCCCACCAGGATTAAAAAAAAAAGTTAAGGCATCATTCCATATGATACATTATCATGAATCAGGAGTGATTCCTGAGGGCAGAAATAACTGGTGTGTTCCCTAAAACAAATAGAAAGAAAAATCAACTAAAAAAAAAAACAAAAATAAAAAAGAGAACTTGTGGTCAAGGGATATTAGCACTTTCGCTAGGGGTATGGTGTAGTAACATGTGTTCTTAGAACATAACAACCTAATATTCTTTTAAACAAATATCACCTCAGTAAAAAAATTTGTTACAAAAATATTTGGATGGCCTATATAGCAATAGTAGCATGGAGATTATTTGGGGTATGATGTGTTGATAAAGGTGGTGTTGAGAGAGTAGAGTTAGTGAAGGAGAATGTAGCTGTTACCAGACATAAATACTAGAATTACTTCAGAGTAATCTAAGTCATAAAACCTTGTGAGTCATGTTTGTCATGAATGCTATGTATACATTAAATCCTAACCCCAATTTTAATGTCCTTTTGTTACCACCATTATCACTAATTATTTCCAGGAGCTAAAGTAAACAATATCTAAATGTGATTATATTTGAAGGTGGAAATTTTGAGAAGAGATTAGGTCATGAGAGCCCTCAGGGATGAGACTTGCCCCTTACAAAATATCCTCAGAGGATTTTCTTATTTCTTCTTCCATGTAAAGGAATGGTAAAAATACCAGCCTTTGGGGCCGGGCGGTGGCGCTGGAGGTAAGGTGCCTGCCTTGCCTGCGCTAGCCTAGGACGGACCGCGGTTCGATACCCCGGCGTCCCATATGGTCCCCCAAGAAGCCAGGAGCAACTTCTGAGCGCATAGCCAGGAGTAACCCCTGAGCGTCACAGGGTGTGGCCCAAAAACCAAAAAAAAAAAAAAAAAAAAAAAAATACCAGCCTTTGAACCCAGGGAATAGCCTCTCTTAGAGATGGAAATTACTGTCACATTTATCTTTAGATTCCCAGCCTCCAGAACTACAATAAATATTTATTTATAAATCATACAACTTTTGTTTTAAAACCAGGACTAAAGAAATATTAAAAAGCCATAGCTGTGATCGACTAAAAGGTTGTGTGGTTGATAACTGAATTTCATCACTGTTATACTAAGGTCTTGTTTGCAGATAAATTGTAGGGAGTTGAGAATCAAAACAGCACATAAGAGCAGAACAAGGAGAAAACCATGCGAATTTTCTATGAGATTATTCTTACTACCATAATTTGTGCTATACCTTTAATGTATACCTGAAAGCAAATACTGAAGTACTCATGGTTTTATTAAAATTATAAAATTCTCTCAAAATGCTTAGATCTAAGTTGACTTTATGTGCATTGAATAATGGATAGTAGTAGGTTTTAAGAAAATCACTGGAAATTGCAAAAAGTATTTCAATATGCCAAGTGATTTAAGTTGTCAGGAAGGATCAAAGATAAATTCAGTTACTTAGTTTTCTCTATTTTTTATTTGGCAAGTGATACTGGAAAACAGAAGTTTGCTCCTACTCATACTTGACTAGCTTTCCTCTTGATTCAAATGGACATTTTTATTTAGATCATAAACATACAAAATATAGTCATATTTTTCCTTCTGGAAAAGTGGAGCATATAAAAATGTTTCTTTTGATCCACCTGTTTACATTTCTCTTAATGCTAGGGAAAACTATGTAGGGCTTTATTATAGAAGATTTAATAAAGCCTCTTTATGTTCTTGGAATATATTAATTTGGCAGTTACATTTTAAAAACTAGATAGCTTAGATATATCTATGTGCTAAATATTATGGCAGTAATACAGTATTGACCAATAATATTAAAAATTTGATTTCTACCCTAGGATTAATATTCAGCAGGGAGGGCAAACACAAAAGATCCTAAAATTAATTATAATGTTAGAAAGTTGTGAGTGCTATTATTAAAAGAAATGGCAGAACTGAATCAGCAGGATGAGTTCTGGCTAGCCTTCATTAAGATAAAATGGAAAAAATAAAAAGTAAAGAAGATGGCCAACAGAATATCTGAGGTAAGAATGTCCCAGAAAGAAATTCTCTTATACTAAGATTATGTTGGAGAAGCACCAAGGAATTTCACCAAATTCAGCATGCTTTTTCAGTCATCTGACGATGACAAGTCAGGAAAGAATCTTTCCTTTAGTAAACACATAGTAAATGCCTCCTCCACAGCAAATATTTGGCCAATTATTTTTTGATGAGTCACATGTTTTCTGAACATCTCAGAGTTTCCATTCAAAAACTTATAATCTGTATACACTAAATATATAAAACTTGAGTGATTAACTGTAAACATTTTTCTAAGTATAAGGATGCCATAGAAAAATGTAGTAGAATTTAATTTGTACTTTCTTGTTGATTTTTCTCATGAAATACCATTCCGTCATGAAAAATTAAAACAAATTGAGTGGATAATGAGATGTTTCCTAGCTAGAGGAATTAACCTATGCAGGAACTAAAACATAAAACAGGCTGGTAAATTTATAAAATTAGAGAAAGACCAATGCCATTTTTTTGTTTTGTTTTGTGGACACATGAAGCTTTACTCAAGGGTTACTCCAGACTCTGAACTCAGGGATTACTTCTGGTGGACTCAGGGATAAGAGTTGCCAGAAATTGAACCCAAGTCAGTCAGTATGCAAAGCAAATGTATCTACTGTACTATCACTTTAGCCCCAGGCCAGTGTCATTTGTTCATAGAAAACAGGAAAAGTGGCTTCAGTGGAACTTGTCAGATAATGCAGTTAACACATATTGGAGTTCGGTTTTATCCACAGAAGCTCTTGAATAAGTTTTATGAGGTTCTGGCAAGATGAAAAGAGCAGCTAATTGGAAATTGTGAATTGGATTTAGTCTTGACAGTAATACTAACTTACTGTATGGCTTAAGTAAGTGGAAGAACCACTGGTCTTATTTAATTTAAAATTCAGTTATACTATATTATGGTGACCCCTTAATCCAGAATTATTGATATGTTTATAATGAGGAATATTTTCATACACATGGTGGAAGGAGGTGGTAATTTGAGTGCATCTATAGACTAAGAACCAAACATTGCCAGCTCAACCAAATCAAATACAGGGAGGTTTATCTTTTGGCCATGACATTCTTCACAATTAGTCACAAATTCTGTTTTCATTTCCTTTACAGTAACTATGATTCATGGAACATAGCTAATCCCCCCATCCCATCTTTGTACTCTCTCAGTCTACTTGTCTGTTCACCATCAGAGATGAAATTTCTTTCATAGCAAGAAATTTAAGATTTAAATTTGTTGTAATGCTTGAATTGAAAGTTTCCTCTTAAGCTCTCCCTGATGAATCTACCCAGAGCACAGGCCAAGCATTTGATCTGTCAGCAACTTGATTAAGTTTCACCCAGACCAAGATGCCTCAATTCTCTAAACTTCCCAGGTGGTTTTCACAGTACTCTTCCTTTACTTCTAGACCTGCCCACCTATAGAACTCTCTCCTTCAATCTGCCTTGGTGAATTGTCTTTCTTGGTGAATTAGCTTTCCATTTAAAGCTAACCCCTGGCATTACATTTACTATACCCTTTCTCTGAATGCCTCATTGTCTACGCAAATAAATTATACTCAGAAGAGTTCTATCCTATAATGCATGACACTTTATAGATTTTATATTTATGTATCTTTCCTCTTCTGACTACCTATTCCTTGAAAACAGGGGTCATGTACACTTATTATATTCACAGGATTTAGAATGAACTTTCCACAACATAATGACTTCTTTCTGAAAGCAATAAACTAGAAGGTTTTCATATATTTAATTTTTAAAAAGCATAGGGTGAGTTGAGGATTTAAATTTCTCTTTGAGTTAGCTTATTTCCTGGAATTATTTTACAAAAGCAACCTTTAAGAATAATTAGGAAAAAACCCAGGTGAAGACAAAAATCACTTCATTGGATAATAGATAAAGCAACAAGCAATATTTTTTGTGGCTGTGGTTAATTGCTTTTGTTTTAAAAGAAAACTCTGTATTGATCAAGAGGCTATCATCAAGTCTCCATAGACTTTGTAGAGGTGAAGTATGTTTTAAGTCAGTAATGACTGGTGATTAGTTCACTTATTCCAATGAAAAGGAGTTAGTCAACTTTCTGTTACTATCCTGGAGGACAGAGAGAGGTAGTGACCATAAGAAATAAGTTGTGCTTAACAACAGCATGTCCACAAATATATTCTCTCTACAAGAAAGCAGTGCCTCGCTAGTTTTGAATGCTTATATTATGTTGTTTTAGAATGGCTTTTTCCTTTCTTTTCTCACTCCTTGGTCCCCTCCCCTAGGGCTCAGTAACACAGTAGATATGCTTTTTGACAGACAAGAGATAATCTTACACTTGACTTCCAATATCAAGGCATTTTAACTGGCACACTTTATATTGAATAATTCATGGGTATTCAAGCTTTACTTCACTCCACAAAGAAAGTGCTTTCTCTTAGCAGCCACAGAAGATATGAGCAGCTAATTCATTATTTAAAGAGATTAAGTATTAGCAACTGGTACTGGCTCTTCAGAGCTCTCTTTATTCCCTTTGCTCATGTTATCCCCAGTCTCTTAGCTGCCTAGAACTGTTTTTAGATTGATTTTTACCATATTTAAGTCTTAAAAAATAACAGATATACCCCAAAACCTCACTATTTTCAGAATGCTTTGTCCTATTTTAAAAACGTAAAGCAATGCCTGTTAGAACTCAGTGAATCTCTGCAGGCTCATGGGAATACATACAATTGCAACACTTTTTTCCCTTTCAGTGAAGAAAATGTGGCAGGTGGGAGGAATGTAAGAAATCGTAGTTTGCTCAAATATACAGACCACTTGCTGCAATAGGCCAAGGAATGCTTGGGTATTTGAAATAGGTGGATGAATCCTCAACTTTTAAGTATTGTTACTCTGAAATGAAAAGTCCCCATAGAGAACTGTCCTCTTTATATTTCAGAAAAAAGATAGGAGTGAGGATTTCTAATGTCTATTTCTTTCTCTTCTTTCTTTCTTTCTTTTTTTTTTTTTTTTGCAGATCCTCAGGTTATATCTCATTCAGCACAAATTTCGACTCTTTTATTTTCAGTTAAGAAGAGAGAAAAATTTGTCAAGAGGTTATGAGGTTTCACTCTCCATAGACTTTGCCAGAGGGTAACATAATGTAATCATGGCTTGAAATGGTAAAATAGTGAGAGGAAAAACTTTTAAAGGCAACTTTTTCTAAGGAAGTACATTTTTTAAGATATAAAATGAAAGAAAACACTGAATTTCATGGTGCTGAAAATATGAATAAATGCTTTCTTTAATTATAGGTATAATTAATCTTTTGGTATGTTTGAACTATATATCAAATATATGATAAAATTAATTGATGGTTTTATATATATTCAGTATGAACTGAAAAATGGAATATACTAAAACTGCATAACTATGAACTTATGTCTTTCATTTTTAATTTTAAGTTATTAAAGTTATCAAAGTCCAAAATAAACTTCCTATTATAACTTGTTATATTTTTGAATTGGGAATGAAATAAATGAGAACATCATTCATTCTAAATTTCTTGAATGAGGAAATCAGAAAGCATACAGTGTATATTTGATAAAGAACATTTATATATACATATACTTATATATAAAATTTTACTTTGGTTCACACTCAGCAGTGCTTAGGAATCACTTCAAAAGGGCTTAGGGTTTATATTGCATGCCAGGCATCAATTCCAGGTCAGATGGATGCAAGGCAAATGCCTTAACTATTGCTCCAGCCCCTGAAGAATATTTCTTGATTGATACAACTTTAAAAAACTCATGGGGCTGGGCGGTGGCGCTGGAGGTAAGGTGCCTGCCTTGCCTGCGCTAGCCTAGGACGGACCGCGGTTCGATCCCCCGGCGTCCCATATGGTCCCCCAAGAAGCCAGGAGCAACTTCTGAGCGCATAGCCAGGAGTAACCCCTGAGTGTCACAGGGTGTGGCCCAAAAACCAAAAAACAAAACAAAACAAAACAAAACAAAAAAAAACTCAGATATATATGATGCTGCAAAGATTTTTCTTTGAATAGTAGAAAAATTAGTCTTCATGAAATGATCAATTATATAAAATGCCTTAATTTTTTAATTGTGTAAAAGGCAATCTCCTGTGTATTAAAAAATAATAACATAAGAAAGACAGTACCTTTATCCCTAAACTTAGAATTATCTTTAGCTTTGGAAGCTCAGAAAACAAAACTCCTTGGAGAATACAGGACAACATTATCATTTATCTATTGAAGATTTTACAAGCTCTGACCTTCTAGTTTGTAGCATGAAGTCCAACTGTGGGATTTTAAATATTTAAATGTTCATTTCTTTAGATCTGGAAATTTTGTTTTATTAAAAATTTTTAATTAAAAACAATGTGATTTACAAAGTTATTCATAGTTGAGTTTAGATATACAATGCTTCCAGCACCAATTCCACCACTAGTGTCCCTTCCTATCACAATATTCCCAGGTTCCCTCCATACTATCTCACCCCCTCTCCCACTCACCTACCATCTTAACAGGCACCTTAACAGTTCATTTATTAAAGTTTGGGTCTCACGATTAAGTGTTGATGATTTGGTGGTTTGAAAATTTAGCTCTATCATTCCTTAATACTATCAATGTTGAATTCTCTTGACACTTAAATCCTGTTATTTCTCACCTGTCTCATTTCCCTTTCCTTCCACTCTATTTTTTTCTTTCTTACTATACTCTGGGGCCAAGAGTGATCTGATTTTCCCTTTTTAATCCATTGCATTCCTCATCCAATTACTCTTGAGACCGCATATATGTGATATCATCTTATTTTTACCCTTTTTCTAAATAATTTCATTTAACATGATATCTCCCATCTCCATCCATATTGTGGTAAAGTGTATAACTTCATCATTCCTTACAGTTCTGTAGTATGTTGTACATATAAACTGCATGTTCATGATCCATTCATCTGTAGTTGGACATCTAGATTTATACCAAATCTTAATATTGTACTGAGTACTGCAATTAATAATGGCATGTGCTTACATCCTTTCTGTTTTCTGTCCTCAGTATAGATAATCAAATGTGTAATAGCTGGGTCATATAGTAGTTCAATTCTAAATTTACTTAAAACTCTTTATACTGTTTTCTATAGGAGTTTGACCAGAAAATATTTCCACAGCAGTTTAGGAGAGTTCCCTTTAAACACAACCCCATGAACAGAGAATGTTTCCAGTATTTTTGAAATGTGCCATTCTTACTAGTTTGAGATATCCTATTTTTGTCTTGATTTGGATTTCCCTAAATATAAGTGATCATGAGCATTTTTTCAAGTGCCATTGGTCTTCTTCAGAGATGTGTTCATTTCTCTAACAAATGAATTTTTTTTTCTAATGTAGAAGACTGCATGATAGTACTTAAGGTTTTGAAATAAGTGGCCTCGGTGTAAAATAAATTTATGTTCTATAAGAGTTGTGCATTATTGGACAAATGATGTAATTACCTTGAGTCTCTTTTACTCATATGTAAATTAGGATGTTAATGGTATCACTTTATATGCATGGTAATTGACAGGATAATGTTCCCATATTATGATATTGAACATATAAGAAACCTTCTACAAACTTCTTTTTGAAGTGTCTTTAAACACTTCAAAGTTAATGTGCCTTTGACATAGATAGGTATTTATTTTGCAGCTTTTTAAAGTTTAAGAAATTGCTATATTGTATAAAATTTGAAGATTTCTAAACTATCTCTACAATATATTCAAATTAAATATGTATCCCAGAGGCCAGAGCGGTGGCGCAAGCGGTAAGACATCTGACTTGCCAGGCTAGGCTAGGACGAACCACAGTTCAATCCCCAGGCATCCCATGTGGTCTCCCAAGCCAAGAACAATTTCTAAGCACATAGCCAGGAGTAAACCCTGAGCATCACCGGGTGTGGCTAAAAAATAAAAACAGAAAAAATTGTATTCCAGATTAATTGTGATTAAAAAGGACATTTTCTAACTACTGTTAGACATATATTACAGCTAGATAAAGAAAGGTGCTTATCTTATAAATGACGATGGTTTTAAGCATGCCCTCATAGATGCATTGGGGATTCATTTCCATGTATTTATTGGCATATTTAGTTTATTTGTTTTGATTTTGGAGCCAGACCCACAAGTACTAGAGGTCTATTCTTAAAGATTCCACCTGTTGGTGTTTGTAGGATCAAATGGCTGCTGAGGATTCAACTGAGGCTCCAGGCATGCAAAAGTATTTGCTCTAATGTGTTCAACTGTCTCTCAGATCCCTGTTGATATTTAGTTACTTCATTTTTCATTTTGGGCCAAACTTGGTGGCATTAAGGACTTACTATTAGTTCTTAGCTTGGGATTCACTCCTGGCAGTACTTGGGGTGCCATTTAGGTTGCTTATGATCAACTCAGGACCTGCTGCAAGCAAGACAAACACACTGCTCAATGTACTTAGCTCTCCAGCCTCAGAACTCTGTCGGCACTTTTAAGAATAATAAACATGTAACTTGAGCTGGAGTGATAGTACAGGGTGGTGCTTTCCATGCACATGGCCAACCTGAGTTAGATGCCTGGTACCCCCTTATGGTCCCCAGAGTACTACTGCCTGGAATGATTCCTAAGCACAGAGCCATAAGCAAGCCCTGACCACTGGTGAGTATGGTCCAAAATAAAAATCATAAAAAATTTGCAAGGGTTATAGGTCAGGGTCTAGGATAGAGTCTCTAGGTTCTAGAGGTTCCTATCCATCGTGTTGTGGTGTTCAGTCTTCTGTAACACTTGCTCCCTGTTTTCGTTCAGTCCCTAAACCGAAGCCTAGGTTATTATAGATCCAAAGGTTCTGCTCAGTCTCTGTTGTCCAAGTTGGACCTCTGCAATAAGACATCTTGTTGTTGTTGTTGTTTTTGTTGTTGTTGTTTATGTGTCCTGGGCTACAGCCTAGGGTAGGGTTTTCCTTATTAGTCCCAAGGTAGGTTCTGTTCAGTCACGGTTGTCAAAGTCAGTTTTCTGTTGTTAGTGCTCTTATTTTTCACAGTTCAAAGGATGATATCTCTTCTGATTTCCATTTAGTGTTAGGTGATGTGATAGGACAGCCTGATCTTAGGTCAAGTTTTCCTTTCCTCTTTGTCATATCAAAACTGGCACAAGTTGGTGCCAGAGCAGTGTTATAAATCTCCCAATGGAGCTTAGTTCCTGGTTGTGTTGCCCGGAGCGGTATCATTTCTACATGGGGTTTGGGATTGGACTAACACTGTCCAATCTCCTGGGGACTGCGTTGTATCCAGATGACACATGTTCAGGATGGGAGGCACCCTTCTGCTATAAAAAGTGAGTTCTTATCCCTAGAAGATAAGATCTTGTTTCTGTGTCTATGGTTTCCCCCTTTTTTTACTGGGGACATACAAAAACGCATGGTGTCATACGGTGTTTCTGGTGCTATTCTGGGTAAGGATGACTGGCTGCACACACAGTCTCTGTCGTCTGGTTTTGTTCTGAGCTTTTATCCCAGTCAAGGCTTTTTGTACCAAGCAGCACAAAAAAAGGTAGAAAAAAAATGTATATATTAAAATAGAACAAATAAATAAAACTGAGTTAAAAAGAAAAGGTATTTGAATAAAACAAGTGGTAGAGGAGGCTACCTGTATATTTAGGAATACACATCTTAAATGTATTGTAATACAGATATTGAGCTTCCATAGGCAATATAAGACTCCCAATTAGGTCTTTTGACATATTCTTGTGGGGAGTAAAAGCTAAGGTACTTTTCGATTCACAGGCCTTGAAATTGAGTTTGAGATGCTTTGCTGCATTACGAGAACCTAGAGACTCTATCCTAGACCCTGACCTATAAACTGTGCAAATACCAAGATCGCTAGCTACAGTGGCTTACACATAACCGAGAGAAAACTTTCCTGACATCACAAAAAGCCTTTGGGATGGGGTAATGAGTATATAGGGATCCAGGGGTTGATCCCATGATGGTATGCTTCAAGGATGGAGAAACCCTGATACTCTTAGGCCATGGGAATTCCCTTTCTTCCCCAATGCTTACTGTGCCTATGCAAAAAAAAAAGTGGGGGGAACGCCAAACCCTGCCACTCCAGCACCCATACTTTTTCTTCTTTTGTTTTGATTTGTTAATTTTTGACTTTATTTTCCTTCTCTTTTTTTCTTCCACTTTTCTCTTTCTTTTTCACTCTTGTGGTTATTATTTAGAGATTTATTTTTATTTGCAGGGTTCATTGTTTTTCTTTTTTCTTCCATTTTTCTTTTCTTTTTTTTCTCTCTCTTCTTTCTTTTTTTGGTAGTTGTCACCAAATTTTTTTCTCCCTTTTATTCTTATCCGTTTTAGCTCCAATGATGGTGGAATGGATGCTCAATCTACAACAAGCTGTAAGAGGAAACCAGTTGCACTAGCATTCTGGGGGGTAAAGGAGGGAGATATGGGATGCATACTGGGAACAGGGGTGGAGGAGGACAGCACTGGTGGTGGGAATGCCCCTCATTCATTGTCACTATGTACTGTAAATGATGCAGTGAAAGATTTGTAATGCACTTTGGTCACAATAAAAATAAAAAAAATCATAAAAAATAAATTAAGTATTCTAAGCTTTGTAAATAGTTTTGTTTTTGTAAAAGTTTGATATTACACATTATATTATGTATTGATCATTTATTATGTATTGATCATACTGTACATCAAATGAAACAGATGAAAATTTAATTTTTTTATTTCTTAAATGGAAAAAGAGATTGGATAATGAATTTATTTTCATTCACTTAGTTAAAACCATTTAGGAATCTGAATTATAAGAATTTTTTAGATTTTTTGGTTAGAAATAGAATCTCTTTACCTAGAATCAGAATTTAAATAGTGAATGGCAGGTTTAAAGATTTATCTAGCATGCCATACATCAAGAAGAATTAAAATCTTTCTTTAGCTGGATATCTTCCAGAGATGGTTTTATATAATGCTACCTTTTCTAACATACAAACATATATACACAGACATTTACAAACACAAAACTTTCAAATATAGGCAGCCATCCTCACTTCCCCCGCATTGATGAAATCTCAATAAAGAGCAGACAAAATGGGAAAGACTAAAATAAATATTTATAAAAAATTTATAAATCATTCTAAAACTTTATAAAAAGTAAGCTATTATTTTCCTTTGTAAGCATGCTTACTTTAATATGGGTTAAAAGTGCTGACAGCCAGTCTGGAGAGACAAATTGTGTTGGGAGGTTCTTATTTGCATTTAGTGAAGGGAGATAATTTCTCTATGGTAGGATCACCAGCTGGGTGCCTAGTTGAGTTATACCCATAATTTTTGTATGTGTCCTCTTTGTGGATATAAAGTAAAATCAATGTTAGAAACTCAAAGAACTAGGAATCAAAAAATGTTCTATTTATGAGCAGATATCAATATTTTTGTATTAGTTGATATGAGTAGCAATTACTTACTTTGTAATAACTACCTGTTTGTTAATCATAAACAATATTTAAAGTTTGGGTATGATATACATATTTTAATTTGTTTATGATTAAATAATTCCTGTAATAGTAACACTTGAATTTATATGTATTTTGATGTTATTTTAAGTGGTGAAATAAGTAATAGATAACTGGAACTGCAAAGATTCACCAACCTCTACAAAGCAAACATTACAATAGATCTGTGGCTAATCAGTTGTATACTTAAGATGGTGCTTTGCAGAACTTGTGAAATTAAATATTATATTCAATGATATTCAATTCAATACCTCTGTGTCATTTATATTTTAGCAATCAATACATTTTGTTCTTTTTATTGAGATAACATTGGTTTATATCACTTTTTTCAGGAGTATAATTTCATACCTCAAGGTCAATAAGCTTCTTATGTCTGCTATTGCTCATTTATCTCCTTTAACTTCATCCAACTATTCCAAACCTTTTTCTCCTTTTATTGTCTGTTTTGTTGTCAGGATATAAGGTTTAATTAATTAATTGTGATTTTGGGGCCACACCTGGTGATGATCAGTGGTTACTTCTGGCTATGAGCCCAGAAATCACTCCTGGATTGGGAGATCCTATCAGACACCGGGGGATCAAACCATGATTCGTCCTAGGGTAGGGCATACAAGGCAAATGCCCTACCACTTGTTCCACTGCTCCAGCCCCCTTTAATTTATTGTTTGATCTTATCATTTTTTATGTAAATAACATCATATGATATCTGTCCTTCTTTGACTTCACTAGGTATAATCCTCTCGAGTACATATATAAATATATATACATATATAATATAGCAAATGGTAAGATTTTAATAGTTTTTTTTGTAAAGATGGCATGGATGCCACATTCATTAGTGCTGAGGGACTACTCTGGACTTCGTGCTTAAAGATACTCCTGGTAGACCTAAGCAAAACATACTGGGTGACAGAAATGAAATCATGGTTAGCTGCTGCAAGACAAGTGCCTCATTTATCAGATAGTTCTCACTATCACTCTAGTCACTTAGTAGATATTTTAATAAAAAGACTATATAAAACACAATATTAGAATTTTATATATTTGTGTCTCTATAATGTTCTTTATATAAGATTGTTATAACTTGCATGTTTACATGGTGTAATAAAATAAATTATGTGCATCCTTTAAGTTGTTAAGATTATTAATATAATTTTCTGAGTATTACTCTAGAAAGTTCAATTTTAGTTTTAGAAATTACTCCTAGCAGGCTTGGGGACCACATGGGATGCTGGGGATTGAACCTAAATTGGTGGCATGCAAGGCAAATGCCTTACCTTCAGTGCAATCACTCTGGATCTTTGGGTACTTTTTATTCCACCATTATATTTCTTTATATCCTTTCTATGAGAAAGATCATTATGTGTGGGTCTCTCTTCCTCTGACTATATTCAATGAGCATGATACTCTTCAGGTCTTTTTATGTAGCAGCAAATTTTATAATATTCCATCATGTATATGTATCTGTTTCTTTATCCCATTATTTATTCTTTGACACTTGAGTTGTTTCCAGGTTTTGACTATTATGGATAGTGTTGCAAGGAATATAGAGGTGCAAATGTCTATTATTTATTTTGTTTTTGGGTCCTTAGGGTCTATTCCAAGAAGTGAAGTTGTTGAGTTAAATGAAAGCTCAACTTCTATATTGTTTAAAAATCAATATTGTTATCCAGAAAGGAGAGACTAGTTACATTCCCACCAGCAGCTAATGAAAGTTCCTTCTTCCTTGTATCAACACCAACACTAGTTGTTCTTATTCTTTGTGATGTGTGCCAGTCTCTGTGGTATATAATAATATATATATATATTTAATTTTTTTATTTAAACAAATTTATTACATACATGATTGTGTTTGGGTTTCAGTCATGTAAAGAACACCACCCATGGCCAGTGCAACATTCCCATCACCAATGTCTCAAACCTTCCTCCTCCCCACCCAACCCCTGCCTAGACAGGCTTTCTATTTCTCTTGTACATTCTCATTATTAGGATAGTTCAAAATGTAGTTATTTCTCTAACTAAACTCATCCCTGTTTGTGGTGAGCTTCATGAATAATATATTATTACTATACTTATTTGATTTTTCTTTATGATCAGTGATGCAAATCATTTGTTCTTGTGCCTTTGAGCCATTTGTATTTCTGTTAATCTCACTTTTTTATGAGGTTGGATTTTATTGTTGTTGTTGTTGTAAAGACCAAAAGAAGGATAAGACAGTACTTAAAAATTAAAGAGAATGCAAAGAAATTAAAACACATCTTTGCTCATGGATTGGATTAATAAAATCAACAAGGCAATATTACTCCCCAAATCATTATACAAATTTAATGCAGTTCCTTAACGAATACTCATCACATTTTTTAAAGAAATAAATCAAACACACCTGAAATTTATATGTATCATAGTTAAAGTTAAAGCTTTTTGGCAAAAGAAGATGTAATGCAACATTTTCCACAATTTTAAACTGTATAACAAAGTGGTAGTAATTAAAATATCATGGTACTAGAATAAAGACAGATATCTGATCAGTGGAAAAGACTAGTATCCTGAGACAGAACCTCAGGTATATTATCAGCTAAACTTTGATAAAAGAAAAATATGAAATGGAGTTAAGGAAAGCTTTTTAAGAAAGTGATCAGCTATGTGCAAAAAATTGAAATCAATCTCCTTATAATGCCATGCACAAAAGTCAAATCAAAATAAATTTCTTGCTATTAGACCTAAGTCCATATTGTACACAGATGAAAAGGTAGGCAGGATCCTATTACATTGAAACTAATGGCATCTTCAAGGATGAAATACCTCTGACCAACTATGTGTAAGCATAGATAAAAAATGAGATTACATTAAATTAAGAAGCTTTTGTACTTCAAAGGAAATGTTATCCAGCACACAACAGCCTAAAGAATGGGCTATATTACTTTCACAACCCTCATCTGATAAGGAGTTAATATCAAAGATATGTAGGCACTGGTAGACCTTTACAAATAATTTTCACATTTTAAATTAAGTGAATTAGCATATGTGAGGCAATCAAATAGCAATTGGATATAGTACTTTAAAGGACTTTTTATAATGTATTTTGATATTGTTGATATTCTAAAATCACTGATTGATATTTATTTGCATAATTTGGTTTTATGCTATTTTAACATATATTTTTGTCAGCTCCACTGACATTTTCAGAAAAAGTTATTTTTTGATATTATTCCACTGATACCACCTTGAAAATAGAAGTTCAAACCATAGATTCTAGAACACATGATCCAAAAGAAGGAACACATGCACACTAAAATTTATTTTCTGAAGCCATATTAGTTACTATTCAAATTAGTGTTCAGATAAGTTTTGCTCATTTTTTATTTAGAAGTATCATTAATGGGAAAATTATTGAAAATATTTTAGAATGTTATAATTTTATAGCTGGTTTTTAATTTGTTAATTTTCCTGCTATTGGTATGGTTTAATTTGGAGCCATGTGCAGTGATGATAAGGGCTTACTACAGGCTCTGTGCTTAGAAATAACCCTTGGAGTTTCTTAAGGGACAATATGTACTGTTGTATATCAAACTGGGGTCAGCATATGCATAAGCAAATGCCTTAACCCCTGTTACTATCTCTCCAGCCTCTGTTAACTGTATTTTTAAAGAGATAAATGAACTCTTTATTTTTCATTCTTTTGTCAGTGACAAATAACATGGATAATGTAGGTTACCTATCTATCTTTCTATCAAATTTCCTGGCAAAAGAATACTAGCTAAGAAGTAATAACTGGCTAAGATTAAAATCTTGTCATGTATAATCTATAAAATGAATCATTCTATACATGGTAAATCCAAAGTAATTTCTATGTGAGTTTGAGATACAGCATATAAGGGAGAATGGTGTCAGACCTTAGGTAATCATGCCAGGATAGTACTTGAATTCAAATTATAAAAGAAGTGGCACTGTGCCTTCTAGAAACATTTATAGATGGGAAATATAGCAAATGAAGGCAGATGTAAGGAAAGAAACTGAGTATTTTAACACTTAAATTATTTTCTTTGGTTTGTTCCAATTTCTGAGATTGACTGAATAAATCTTGAAATTTGCCTATTTGCAAATGCATAGCTGGATCATTTACCATCAATCTGCGTACAAGCCAAAGAAATTTTATATGCACACAAATATAAAATAATTATTATCAAGACATTATATATTACATAAATTAATTATTTCTATATATTATGGAAGCATAATCCTATGAAAACTACACTAAAAGCTTAGAAAGTTTATGAAAGAATATCTTCAAAGTAGTAAATGCTTCTGGAGCTTCTAAGAACACATGAACCAAAATTATTTCCTGTTAACTCAGGGCTAGAAAACACTTTGGCTCCTACTCCACAGAAATTTGTAAGAGTCTCAGAAAATGCTTTGCTTCCTTCTCATGTAGTTCATAGTTCTCTGCTCTGAGATCCTGATATGTCTGCGTTTGCACTTAAATCAGTTTCATCCATATTCTGTCCAATCTGTCTTTGACTCCCAAGTCTGCTTTTCAAATGGCCCTTCAGTGGAGATCCTTTCTTCTTTCTCCTTTAATTTGCATATTTTATGCTACTTTTAGGCTGAGAGTCTTTGCTTAATAGAATTAGTTCAAAGTATCATTTACAATAAGCTTCACAAAAAAGTACTAAGGCTACTTCATGGCTATCATACAAAATGTTATTAAAATACTTGTTGGGGCAACTTTTTCTTCCCACTTTACCTAGTATTAGGGAGATATTGATAATGTAATTGATTAAACTGCTTGTCTCTTGTACTATACTTAGAAATAGGTAATGCCAGTATACATCTAATCCTGTGACCTAAACATTTTAATATCTTGTCTCAGCACTTAGTTGTTACAACTGATCATAAGGAACGAATGCCTTCACCTTGCCATGTTTAGGGGCCATACAATATTGAGGGTCAAGAAACATAGCCTCATCATCAAAGCATGTGCTTTAAATCACCTGACCAAATCCCTGACTCTCTTGCACTTTTGGTTTCTATTAATAGATTAAATGATTAAGCAGGTTCACAATGTAACTTGTATGCATTTACTCTTTAGTACTTCATAAATAGCTGAGTGGATAAATATTGGGTTTCTCAAGTACATCTGAATGTTTTGCGGAGAAAAGCCTCTTTTTATATCTTATATTTAACTCCTCTTAAAAAGAGAAGTTGTTCCAACTTGGACAACAGAGACTGAGCAGAATCTTTGGATCCATAATATCCCAGGCTTCCGTTTAGGGACTGACGAAAACAGGGAGCAAGTGTTACAGAAGACTGAACACCACAACAAAGATGGATAGGAACCTCCTAGAGACTCTATCCTAGACCCTGACCTATAACCTGCGCAAATACCAAGATCGCTAGCTACAGTGGCTTGATTTTCTCACACACAACCGAGAGGAAACTTTCCTGGCATCACAAAAAAGCCTTTGGGAGAGGTAATGTGTATATATATTGAGCCAGGAGTTGATCCCATGATGGTATTCTTCAAGGATGGAGAAACCTTGAATCTCTTAGGCCACAGGAATTCCCTTTCTTCCCCAATGCTTACTGTGCCTCTGCAAAAAAAAAAAAAAAAAAAAAAAAGTGGGGGGAACGCCAAACCCTACCACTCCAGCACCCATACTTTTTCTTGTTTTGTGTTGATTTGTTAGTTTTTTACTTTATTTTCCTTCTCTTTGTTCTTCCACTTTTCTCTTTCTTTTTCACACTTGTGGTTATTATTTAGAGATTTATTTTTATTTGCCGGGTCCATTGCTTTTCTTTTTTCTTCCATTTTTCTTTCTTTTTTTTTCTTTTATCCTTTCTTTTTTTGGTAGTTGTCATCAATTTTTTTCTCCTCTTTTTCTTATCCTTTTTTAGCTCCAATGATGGTGGAATGGATGCTCAATCTACAACAAGCTGTAAAGTGGAGACCAGTTGCACTAGCATACTGGGGGGTATTGGAGGGAGATATGGGATGCATACTGGGAACAGGGGCGGAGGGGAGGACAGCACTGGTGGTGAGAATGCCCCTCATTCATTGTCACTATGTACCATAAATGATGCAGTGAAAGATTTGTAATGCACTTTGAGTCAAACTTGTCATTGGCTGAATTGGTCCATTATTCTTGGAAACAACAAAGAATGCAGACTGAAACTTTGAGGTGTTGAAGATGTGATGTCTACAGAAAAAATTATTTTTCGGTGTAATAATATGTCTGAACATTTATTAGAAATGTGTTTGTCAGAGTCCCAAAGAACAAACAAATGCAAGTGAGATTTGAGCCCTTCCTTAAGGGTTAAATAGGGTAATGGCTCACCCTTCACTATGTGAATGTTGCTGAAAAGACAATGTTTAAGCCTGGGGCATGTAATGTAAGATTTGCATTGCTAAAACTATAGAGATCCAGTTACTCTCATATACAGTTATAAGAAATAGAGAGGTTATGTTTTAAATTACTGAGTTATTACTTTGGATTTTGTATAGTCAGATATACTAGGGTTTTCATTTAGCATTTACTAAACCACTTACAGGATTTCCTTCTGGAACTAGCAGAACTCAGCTCTGGCAGGGACTTGATAAAGTATTAGCCATGGATGTGAGTAAGAAGTAAAATCTCTTTGCAATCCTGCAATCCTGTCTTCCAGGAGGATAGATAAACAAGTTCCATTAAAATAAAAAAATGTGTCCATTTCTATAGATGTGAGTTTATATTCCTAAGACATACACATTTGTAAATCAAAATTATCTTAACACAAATGATACAATAAAATATTATAGATTCTGAAATTTTGAAATTATTGGTATATTGAAAATGTGTTTTTATTTCATTACTTTTTATGAGTTTTTTTCTTCTAGTGCAGTTCATTTTGAGAACCTAATGTCATCTACTAAAAAGTCATACCATGCTAAACAGATAAAAAATTTCATAATAAGTGATAGCTAGCCTTTAAAATATTAGGTGAATTTGAAATTAATCATAATCACAGAAACAGGAAAAGAATCAATGTGAACAACTAGGTCATTTAAATGAGGCAATATTCAAGGGTAATAAGGCAAACACATAGTTGTGTTAATTTATTTCTCCAAAATGCAGTTGATTTAAAATGGTCTGTCTATTGGGCCACTTCAGATTATCTGGTGAGATAACTTATGTTGTAATGCCACCTGAATGGCATTGTTCTCCTCATGAAATATTTATGTTATATTTATTTCATAGGATAAATTATGACAGAATAGTTATTGCCAATACCTTACATGTCAGAGATTTCTATTAACGATTGTTAGCTTTTAGTAAACATAACATAGAATTGAAGAATTTTAGATTTGCTAAGAATCATGAAATGTACCTATTCAAGTTATCCTTTGTTTTTAAACAAAGATACTTTTCTGATTTGCTGAATGTCTACCTTCCCTTGAATTTTTCTAAAATGACTTTGTCAAAGTAGTTTCCAAACAACAAATCAACTTCTATTTGTGAGTTTACTACATGAAACGGTTGGTTGTTTTTTTTTTTACAATTTCTTTCTTCCTTTCTTTCATTTTTAAAAAAAAATTTTGGGCCACACCCGGTGGCGCTCAGGGATTACTCTTGGCTCTGTGCTCAGAAATTGCTCCTGGGAGAGAAAGATGCAGAATGGTTTCACTCATCTATGGGCTTTAAGAAAAATGAAAGACATTTTTAACAGTATCTCTGAGACAAGCGAGATGAGGGCTGGTAGGTGAGCTCATGACATGAAGCTCATCACATAGAGTGATGAGTGCAGTTGGAGAGATGACTACACTGAAAACTATCATAACAATGTGAATGAATGAGGGAAGTAGAAAGCCTGTCTCGAGTACAGGTGTGGGGGTGGGGTGGGGAGGAGGGAGATCTGGGAAATTGATGGTGGGAATGTTGCACTGGTGAAGGGGGGTGTTCTTTACATGACTGTAATCATACAACTATAATCATATTTGTAATCATGGTGTTTAAATAAAGATAATTATAAAAAATAAAAGAAATTGCTCCTGGGAGACCATTTGGGATACTGTGGATGGAACCCAGGTCTGCCCTACAGCTTTGTTATCTCTCCCATCCCACAGTTTCTTAAATAGTAGGAAGCAATATGAAAGTTTGTTTGGTAGTGGTGCAAGGAGATAAAAGCTGATGTTTGAAAAAACAATGATATTTGCTTTAAGCTTGTTAATTAATTAATTTATTTATTATTGTTTTGGCAGTAATATCTTTCTAAACTCAATCTTGTAAAACTTTTTTTTTAAATTAGGCAGATGACATTTCTTTTTCTAAAAAGGAAATGTCTTTTTAAGTTGAGAGGATCACTGCTTTTTATGTTACCACCGGACAATTTAACTTTCTCACAAACTTTATGCTCTATATATTTATACAACTCCATTCTATATTTGCTGGGCTCTACCAGAGTTCTATCGGATGCTCAGAAGAAACAGGGAAAAGCTGTTCACGATCACTGTGTACTTGATGACTTTTGGCTTGTGGCTGATCTGCTGTGACAGAAGCAATGTGTGACTCATCAGGGGTTGCTCTTGAGTAAGCGAGTGATAAGACAACTGGCTGTGTCACTGAAAGACTCTTCAAGCCTGACACACACATTTAGTAGTTTAAACATCCATGAAAAGGATGATTTTAGAAAAGCATTGTTGTTCTATCTGAATATTCAGATCACTTTACGCCTAATTTGACATCCAAATCTCAAATTGCTAGAACATTGACCTTGTGCTTCCTGATTCATAAAGACTTTGGAACAGTACTACTCCAATGGCAGAGGGGTGGTATGCATCAACTAATTGACAAGAGAAACACCAGGAATATTCTCTCATTAATATTGAGTTGTCAAAACGAGAATTTCTTTGAGAAACTATAGAGATTAGTGAAAAGAATGTTGGAAAGTTTTAGATTTGTATTTCTGCCCTTCCACTTAGTAACTGATAGGACAGTGGGAGGGCAAAGGTGGAAATAACAGAACAGAGGTGTTTAGGAATAGGTGGGAGCACCATGTGCCTGCTGGGAAGAAGACCTTAGGCAGATAGATGAATATTTTCCGGAGAAACTTGGGCAAGATAACCATTGAGAAGATAAAGTGAAATTGCATCAAATACTGAAAACTTTCATAGTGATGAGTATCTAAAATTGCCTCATACTACTATTAGATTTATTTGTTCTCTTTAATATATATTTTAATTTCATATAACTCTTGAAATAATTATGATCTTTTTATCATCTATTTATAATCTGCTGTGTGTCTGTTATAATCTTGGTGATTGTGAATATTGCAGACAAATAAGGCATGGCTTTAGTTCCTTCAGTTTTCACATATCTTTGCATTTTTTAAGGTATTATTATAGAGGTCATCTGACTCTATGTTCCTGTAATAAATAAGTAATAAATAAAAACGTTTAAAAAAGTTAATAAAAATAAATAAAGCTTACATGTAAAATCATGAAAGAGTCTTCAGGGGATGAGACAGAATGATATACTAAACCTTAATATGAAACATTTCAATGTGAATTTGGGACATATGGATCTATAGAGTTCATTTATAAGAATTATTTGGTTACAGGGGCAGGAGAGATAGCATGGAGGTAGGGTGTTTGCTTTGTACGCAGAAGGATGGTGGTTTGAATTACGGCATCCCATATGGTCTCCCGAGCCTGCCAGGAGCGATTTCTGAGCATAGAGCCAGGAGTAACCTCTGAACACTGCTGGGTGTGACCCCCAGAAAAGATAAAACCAAAAAAATTAAAAAAAAGAATTATTTGGTAACAAAAGGTATAAATTTAGTAATATTATGATTGTTGTATAAGTACCGCGCACTAACCGATTGCGCCACTGGAGCTGCAGTAATATTATGATTGTTGAAGAAAAAAATATATATCTTAAAAAATATCCTGTGCCTTGGAGGAAAGAATCTTCCTCCTTGGATAAATGATAGTATCTCTGCATCCATTTTCTGAATCACATTAGTTACACATGCTCCAAGTTGGGATTCTAAAGATCCTGAACAATATTGCAAACTCTCTTTTTAGTTTGTAAACTTTAAGAACATTTTTGGTGCCTCGTTGTAGCATAGGAGTGAAAGGGTAAATGAGAATCTGCATTCTTAAAATAAGCTGCGTAGACAGATTCTTAGGAAGGCATTTTTCCAAATGAAGGGGAAATAGAGAAACAAATTTTGAGAAAATGTCATGAGAGATATTATCCATTATCATTAAATATAGATACACAATATAGAATGCAATTAATGTTATTTTTGATTCCTGGCAGAACTTGAGACAGTGGTTTATCTGACTGCTCTAGGGCATCAGAAAGTGAGTGGGACTGGAACTCATTAGGAAGGTGAAGGAAGACCAAAAATTGCCAACACAACAAATAGAGCCCTTTGTTACAGATGGTTAATGCACTTCATCATATTAAAGTGAGAACTGTGCTTCTCCATGGTCATGACAAGGATGGAAGGGAAAATAAGACTCCCAAGTAGGATGTGTAAGGACCTAAGCAGTTGTGTTATGAGTTCAGTGAAGAGTGATCTTGGGGAGAGAGCCATTAAAACTGAATTTTACTTTTACTGTAATAAGTTCAAACAGTAAAGGTGGGTGAAACCTTCATGTCAAATGCGTAACAGAAAGCTTCAGAGCAAGAAAGTCATATTTAAGTTAGCAGTATTTATTTTAGTTTAGAAACTAGAAAAATGTATGATCTGTAACTAAGAAATAGAATCTTCTAAACCTCTTCACGGGTTTTTGTATTTAGATTAAAAAAATAAAGTTTCTTAAAAGTATTTGTTTCTACTGAAGCAACATTGTGTGACAATATAATAGAAATTTCAAACGGTACATTAGTACAAATCTCTACGTGCATCCCCTTTGTCCCATTTTATTCCATCTCTTTCTTTTCCCTTTTCCTTGTCATAATCACTAATTGAAGGACATTTTTATTCTTTAACAATACACTCTTTTTTCCTTTACATACTTTTTTGTATCAGTGGGTCTGCTTTTTATGATTTCTCTGCATCTTTCCACTTGTTAATTCTTATGCATTGCCATTATTGTCTACAAGATAGTCTTTTTTATTCCATATTGACTCTTTCAAGTGTGCTATTCTTTAGATTTCAGGTAGCCAAGTATGTTACATTAAAAAACTTAGAGCAAAACACTTGAATGAAGGTGTTTCTGAATAAACTGGCTAACTTCTGAGTGGATACTTGGCTTTTATATGTAAAACCAGCATGTAAAACCCCCCTTGCTCATGATATTAAAGATTATTGCACAGTTTAAGTAGGGAGTTCAGGGTCCCTCCTTAATGAGTCTCATATCCACATATTCCATGTCATTTTCCTTGTCCCTTGTGCCTTGTTAGGTCCTTTTATCATCACTGTCCTGTTCTGAGTTTTCTGCCTTTTAATCTGTTGCTGGAGCTACAATGCCTGTAGCCTCTTTGTTCTTGGCCACATAGGTGACAATCTTTTCCTACACTCTGCATTTGCTCAGGTGAAGGGGCAAAAAGAAAGTTCCCTCTCCCAAGTTCCCTTATATATCTTTTATATCTCTCACTGTTTGTCATTTTCTTTATCTATCTAACTGGTTATCTCTCATGTTGGTGAAATTAAAAATGGCTGGATAAATTAACAAGATTATTTAGTGTTCCTCCCATCCCCCTGTCCACCTCCCACAACATCAAAGACATGCATTTTTTATATGCTGAAAAATAAAAATTCAAGTCATAGATTTTGCTTCATTTGGTAAAATTATAAAGTGTACTGTTTGAATTAATTAGATAAACAAGTTCTATACAGAAAAGAACAGTTCTCTTTTTTTTAGCTCATTTTTTCTCTTTCTACTTGGTTTTTGTTTCTAATCACTTGAACTCAAAGATAGTTCTATTATTATTTATATCTAAAAAAAGGATTCAATTAATGGCTAAAAAGCGGTATATACAACCAGGAGTTGCAGATGAGATTATCTTTGTAATTCTTTTGATTCATAGATAAAACAAGAGAAGGAAAGATAATTAATTATAGAACTTTTGCAACTATGAACATATGCTAAAATTTTAAATGTGTACTGAAAAATTGTTATGAGAAAAGAGTAATGGAAGCATACAGGATTAGTAACAGTAGGACAGCAGAAGTTATCAAGGGAGATACATAAGGTATAAAAAATGAAAAATATAGAAGAGTGTATAAATGTTGAACAAATCGGATACATCTAAAATATGTACAACTTATTTTACATAGTTTATTCCAAGAAGGAAAGAAGAGAGAAAAAAAGAAAGAAAAAAGGAAGGAAGGAAGAAATAAAAATAGGGCAGAAGAAATGATAGCAGAAATAATGGTTGAAAAGTTCAAAATGGTTGAAATAAATACTTGGGGCCAGAGTGATAGTGGAGTGGTAGGGCGTTTGCCTTGCATGTGGCTGACCCAGGAAGGACCTCGGTTCCATCCCTGGTGTCCCATGTGGTCCCCAAGTCAGGAGCAATTTTTGAGTACAAAGCCAGGAGTAACCCCTGAGCGTCATCGGGTGTGACCAAAAACAAAAACAAATAAAAATCCCCAAAAAACAAAAAAAAAGTGAAGGTCAACAATATGGATATGAGATATTCAACAAGCTGTGTAGCATTAATAATAAAGTTGATCCTAAAAAGAGTCAGAGTTCTTTTTTAAAGGTACTTACAAAGTAAATTCAAAGAGTTTCATACTCAAAGCAGGCTTTTTAATACACAAATGGTCAGAAGTCAGTAAGATAGTAATTTTTAACTTCTGGATAAAATAACTGTCAAGCTAGGATGTTATAGAATTTTTTAAGAATATCCTTCAAAGTGATTATAACATTTATAGAAAAAGGAAAAATTTTCCTACAGAAAAAAAAAAGGTCTTAGAAAAACAAAGAAATACTTGAAAGTTACAATGATCTCACTCTAAGAAGCAATAAACAAGTGAATAAATAAAACAACCCAACAAGTTCCAGAAATGTCTCACTATTGCCTCAGGAAGAAAATAATAAAGAAAAACAGAACTAATAATAAAAGTAGCAAGCAACAAGACAACACTAATTATTTAATTACAGAATTTAGAACAATGTTTTAACTACATTATTCTGAGTAGCTATCAAGACAGTAGCAATTATTTAACCACAGTGTCCAGAATCATATTATTATAGAATTTCAATGATGTTGAAAGTTTATAAGATGTTGCATAATATGTAAAATGTTGGAAAATAAACAAGAACTTCTTTTTCTGACAAGTTGATGGCAGTATCACATGATTCTAGTTCAAAAGGAGAGAAGTTATTAGAAAAAATAATTGGTGAAATATTATTACATAGAATTTCTTGTTTCTTCTGTTAAGTGTTAAAGAGATCAAAATGAAAATATAAAATTAGGAACTTTTTGGGAAAAGAATTAGGTATTCCTTTAAATGTTTTACAAGCCCCAGTCTACATAACTGAAACCCTGTTTATTTTTACTTTTAGTTATTAAATAGTTAAGGACTTACAAGGCACTAGCTAAAACAATATAAGTTCTTGAAACACATTTGATCATTTTATAAGCATCTTATATACACAAAGATCAAAACACAAAAATGAACATTGATATTTTATTGCTAATTAATTTTCCATTCAAGTTTCCTGATATTCTAGTCAAATTTCTCAAAATTTTCTATTAGTGTTCTTTATACACAATATTAAATACTAATTTGCATCCTTCAGTAGTCTCTTCTAACTGGGGACATTACTCAATCTTTTTTTTTTTTTTATGTGGTTTTTGGGTCACACCCGGCAGTGCTCAGGGTTTACTCCTGGCTCCATGCTCAGAAATTGCTCCTGGCAGGCACAGGGGACCATATGGGACGCCGGGATTCGAACCAATGACCTTCTGCATGAAAGGCAAACGCCTTACCTCCATGCGATCTCTCTGGCCCCACATTACTCAATCTTAATTGTTCATTCTTTACCTTAACATCTTGCATCAGTATTTGTCAGTAATCTGTAGACTACATCTATCTCAATTTAAATTTATTTGATGTTTTCTCATGTTAAAGTTAAATTATGCATTTCTGGCAGGTATTGTAGAGAAGTAATTTTGTTGACTTAATGCATTATATTAGAGCATGTATATATATTTGGGTTTTGGCCACTATTGTTTGTGCTCAGGGCTTTGTCCTGGCTTTTTTTTTTTTTTTAGGGATTACTCACTTTTTGCAGGTTTCAAGGGACCATCTGAGGAGTGTGCAAGGCAAGTTCCTTGCATACTTTACTAACTCTCCATTCCCAATATAGTTTAAATTAGAACCTAACATTCTATAAATTTGAGCCAATAGTATGTAATAACTATTAACCATCATGTAACCATCATTCCTATATCATACAGAACATTTCTAATTGTCCTAAAACTTGAGGTGTTCCCTCAGCCTTTCAAGGGCCATCACTGAGCATTTACTATTCCTTCATAGTTTTTGCCTTCTTTCAATTTTGGAAATGACAGATTATAAAATGTGATAATGTTTTAACATATCTCTATCAGGAATTAAAAATCTAATTTTTTTATTTTATTTTATTTTATTTTATTTAAATTGTTTTAATTTTTGAGCCACACCAGGCAGTGAAAAGGGGTTACTCCTGGTGTTGAGCCCAGAAATTATCCCTGGAATGTTCAAGGGGCCTATATATAATTACAGGGCTCAAAACAGGGTCTGCTGCATACAAAGCAAACACACTAACCACTGAGCTATTGTTCTGGCCCAGATTAAAAATTTAAAATTTTCTTGTAATCTTTACCGATTATGAATATTTCCTTGCAATTGCAATCTGTCTTTAATGTGTTCCATGACCTTCTCTAAATATATTTTCAATAGCATACTTGTAGAACACAGTGGTAGGAAGAAAAAAGACTCTCAAAGATGCCAGTGTTCTAACTCACAGAACATAAAAATATGCTATTATATATGACAGAGGAATTAAAGGTGCAGACGAAATTAAGGTCATTAACTCAACTGATCTTATATTAGGAAGAATATCCCAGACCACTTAGGGTTGACCCAATATAATGACAGAATTTTAGCTGTGGAAGAGGTGAGAAAAGGAGAAGAGAGTAATTCATGTCTGCATTCTGCCTTTAAATATTAAGAAAGTAATTTATGAGTCAAGGAATACAGGAATCATCAAGATTCTAGAGCCTAGAATTTTATAAAGGCATAACAATATAACAACTGCTAGAGGCTTTCTATAGGAATGAAGCTCAGACATCACCTTGATCAGTGAGACCATGGCAGATATGTGAGTTAACAGGAAAATTATAGTGACTTGCATTGCTTTAGCCTAGTATGTTTGTAATAATTTATTACAGCAGCAATAGAAAACTAATAATTAAAATATTTGTATGATTCAATAAGGGTGTAAGATTTAGACTCTTGATTCATAAAAATTTCATCTTATTATCATTCAAATATCAAAGCTTTTTTGCCAAAACACTCACTAATTGATATATTTAATAATATAAAACAGATGTTTACTTATTAATGTTCCTTTTACACTTTTATTCCTACTATGATTTTAATATTACACTTAAACAAAATCTATTACCTTATTATTTTGGTTGCAATTTATGGAATTGGATCATAGCCCCAATTTTATTTCTTATAATTTTTTACTGAATAAGATAGCAATTCTCAAAAGTTTAAAATGATACTCTTCTTCTTTCTCATCTCTCTCTTCTTTCTTTCTTTCTTTCTTTCTTTCTTTCTTTCTTTCTTTCTTTCTTTCTTTCTTTCTTTGTTTCTTTCTTTCTTTCTTCTTTCTTTCTTTCTTTCTTTCTTTCTTTCTTTCTTTCTTTCTTTCTTCTTTCTTTCTTTCTTTCTTTCTTTCTTTCTTCTTTCTTTCTTTCTTTCTTTCTTCTTCTTTCTTTCTTTCTTTCTTCTTTCTTTATTTCTTCTTTCTTTCTTTCTTTCTTTCTTTCTTTCTTTCTTTCTTTCTTTCTTTCTTTCTCTTTCTTTCTTTCTTTCTTCTTTCTTTCTTTCTTTTTTTTTTCTCTTTATTTGGATATCTTGATTACATAAATGATTGTGATAAGGTTTCAGTCCTATAAAGATCACCCCTCTTCACCAGTGCAACATTCCCGCCACCAAAGTCCCAAATCTCCCTCCATCCCACCCCACCCCCACCTGTACTCCAGACAGGCTTTCCAGTTCCCTCATTCATTCACTTGATTATGGTAGTTCTCAGTGTAGTTATTTCTATAACTGTGATCACCACTCTTGTGGTGAGCTTCATGGAGTGAGCTGGTGTTCCAGCTCTCCTCTAATTGTCTCTGAGGATTGTTACAAAAATGACTTTTATTTTTCTTAAGACCCATAGATGAGTGAGACTATTCTGCGTCTCTCTCTCTCCCTCTGACTTATTTCACTGAGCATGATAGATTCCATGTACATCCATGTATAGGAAAATTTCATGACTTCATCTCTCCTGACGGCTGCATAATATTCCATTGTGTATATGTACCACAATTTCTTTAGCCATTCGTCTGTTGAAGGGCATCTTGGTTGTTTCCAGAGCCTGGCTATTGTGAATAGTGCTGCAATAAATATAGGTGTGAGGAAGGGGTTTTTGTATTGTATTCTTGTGCTCCTAGGGTATATCCCTAGGAGTGGAATAGATATAGCAAGGTGGCAGGCTACAAAATCAACCTACAGAAATCAATGGCCTTTTTATACACCAATAATAATAGGGAGGAGATGGAAGTCAGGAAAGCAATCCCATTCACAATAGTGCCACACAAACTCAAATATCTTGGAGTCAACTTGACCAAAGACGTGAAGGACCTATACAAAGAAAACTATAAAGCCCTGCTCCAAGAAATAAGAGAGGACACACGGAAATGGAAACACTTACCCTGCTCATGGCTTGGCAGGATTAACATCATTAAAATGGCAATACTCCCCAAAGCATTATACAGATTTAATGCGATCCTCTTAAAAATACCCATGACATTCTTCAAAGAAGTGGATCAAACACTTATGAAGTTCATCTGGAACAATAAACATCCTCGAATAGCTAAAGCACTCCTAGGGAAAAGGAAAATGGGAGGCATTACTTTCCCCAACTTTAAACTGTACTACAAAGCAATAGTTATTAAAACAGCATGGTATTGGAATAAAGACAGACCCTCAGATCAGTGGAATAGGCTTGAGTTCTCAGAGAACATTCCCCAGGCATACAATTACCTAATTTTTGACAAGGAGCAAGAAATCCTAAGTGGAGCAGAGAAAATCTCTTCAACAAGTGGTGCTGGCAGAACTGGTTAGCCGACTTGCAAAAAAAGCGAACATAGACCCGCCAGTTAACATCATGTAACGAAAGGTAAAATCTAAATGGATTAAAGACCCTTGATATCAGACCATGAATACCATAAAGGTATATAGAACAACATGTCCAGGTAAAACACTCCATGACATAGAGACTAAAAGGTATCTTCAAGGAGGAAACTGCACTTTCCAAACAAGTGGAAGCAGAGATTAACAGATGGGAATACATTAAACTGAAAAGCTTCTGCCACTCCAAAAGAAATAGTGCCCCAGGATACAAGTAGTCACCCACTGATGTGGGAGAAACTATTCACCCAACCTTCAGATAAGGGGCTAATATCGCAAAATAATACAGGGCACCTGACAGAACTTTACAAAAAAAAAAACATCTAATCCCATCAAAAAAATGGGGAGAAGAAATGAACAGACACTTTGATAAAAAAGAAATACAAATGGCCAAAAGACACATGAAAAAATGCTCCTCGTCACTAATCATCAGAGAGATGCAAATCAAAACAACGATGAGATACCACCTCACACCACAGAGATTGGCGCACATCACAAAGAATGAGAACAATCAGTGCTGGCGGGGATGTGGAGAGAAAGGAACTCTTATCCACTGCTGGTGGGAATGCCGTCTAGTACAGCCTCTATGGAAAGCGATATGGAGGTTTCTTCAAAAACTGGAAATTGAGCTCCCATCTTTCTTTCTTTCTTTCTTTCTTTCTTTCTTTCTTTCTTTCTTTCTTTCTTTCTTTCTTTCTTTCTTTCTTTCTTTCTTTCTTTCTTTCTTCTTCTTTCTTTCTTTCTTTCTTCTTTCTTTCTTTCTTTCTTTTCTTTCTTTCTTTCTTTCTTTCTTTCTTTCTTTCTTTCTTTCTTTCTTTCTTTCTTCTTTCTTTCTTTCTTTCTTTCTTCTTCTTTCTTTCTTTCGTTCTTTCTTTCTTTCTTTCTTTCTTTCTTTCTTTCTTTCTTTCTTTCTTTTTCTTTTTCTTCTTCTTCTTCTTCTTCTTCTTCTTCTTCTTCTTCCTTCTTTCTTCTTCCTTCTTTCTTTTTTCTTTTTCCTTCTTCTTTCTTCTCCTTTCTTCTTTTTTTCTTTGTCTTCTTTTTCTTCTCTTTTCAAATTGCTTATTTAATCACAAGGTTACAAAATTGTTCATTGTTGCATTTAATTTATATAGTGCACCCTTATCCTTCACCAGTCACCCTTCTTACCCTATCCTTCACCAGTCACCCTTCTTGCCATAAATGTCTTTTATTTCCCTCCCCACTATGTCTATCTCTAGGGAAAGAAATTTGCTTTTCTCTCTTTCTGCCCATTTGCCCCCCCCATCACTCTCTTTCTTCCCTTTCGACATCGAGGTTTGCATTTTTCCAGAGTATCAGTGCCAACTATTATTGTCTTATTTATTTTTCTTAAATAAAGCATTTCAACTTACTTTTTAATTTTTCTTGTGCATGTGTGAGTCATCCTATAGTTCTCAGGGGTTACTCCTGGCTCAGATATCACCCCTGAAGGGAGTCAGGGGACTGACCATATGCTCTGTCCTGAATTGAATCTGGATCAGCACGTAAGTCAAGTTCCCATTGTACTATCACTATAGTTCAGCCTAAATTACCTTTTACATGAATTTTACTGTTAAAATATTGATGATAGCTAAGCTTTGTTAGTATATAGATTTCTATTATTTGGACAAAACATTTGTTCTGCTTCAAGATCTCAGATTCTGTTTCCAAATTTAAAGAAAACAAGGATCATTTTGCTTATACTAACTTTGATTAATGTTAGGGAATTGTACAATGTGTCAGTAACTTATACAGAAGATAAAGAAAAGTCTTTCAAACCTGTCACTCAAACCCTGCGAGTGATGTGTACAATGTTAAAGATACACAGAATTATAACAACACAGTATAGTATAATTATCACCTTAAATATATCATTTAATGAGAGGAATAAAAATAAACAACATAGTTGCTATTAACAAAACTGGAATCCATTGAGAATATTCCATATTCAGGTACATAGTTAAGTAACTTCATAGAGTAACTTAATATTCATTGTAGACTTCAGGATGCTACAAATTTTATTTCACACATTAGAAAAATCAGGTTCAGAGCAATTAACTTACCCAAAGTCACAAAATAAGAAATAAAGTAGTAAAGGGAATACTAGAACCTCTGTCTGTTAACTTTTGAATTCATCCCTACATAGCCTTTATCTAAAAAAATAAAAACCACAAATTATTTAGAAGAAATTAAAATTTTATATGGAGTACAGTTCTTATTCATATAAGTTGGGTTCTGCATCCTCAATTTCAGTGAATATATACTAGATAGATTCCTATACTGAAAATGTATATAGACTTTTTAATTATTATTTTATATAAATAGTGTGGCATGAAAACTATTTTCTTAAACCTCTACTATATTTGGTTAGTGATGCAGACATGATATAAAGTATACAGAAAAGAATGCTTATATGTGTGTAAATATTACTCTAATTTATAGAAGGAACTCACATGTGTTTGCAATTTCTTGAAACTAAGACATACTTTTCCACAGATATTGCAGGATGGGTAGACAAATAAGAAATAATAAAAGTTGTATAGTAAAATAAAAACAATTATCATATTTTTCACTCGATATGACGCACCTGACCATAGACACAAATACTTTTTAGATGTTCTCCTCCCCCACACTCAGGCTTCAGTTCCAGGCAGCATTCTCTCCATAAGATGCAGGTTTGGGGGAAAAGTGCATTTTATAGTATAAAAAAATATAGTAAATTATCCTTTGTTCTTGTGAACATGGCTAAACTAAAATACCACATTACTAAATTACTAAAACCTCAAATACAGATATTATTAACATTCTTAGTAATTTTACTTTAGGGGCTAAATGAAATTTTCTATGGTTCTATTTGATTTTTATTTTTTCTGAGAAGTCATAATAACAAAACTTAATTCCCAATTTACTTTCCTAAATTTGCAATTTACTTTTTCATTGCCTTTATTTTGGATTATGTATATATATATATATATACATATACATACATATATATATGTATATGCGTGTAAGGCTTTCAATGAGTCCTTACAACAATTAGAACATATTTTATAATTCTTCACTGAAAACTTTTTTTTTTTTTTACAAAACCTATATTAATGAATTACTTTATTTAAGCACTGGATACAAGGTGGTTTTTTAATACAGGTTTTTCCCTCCCACGGATACAAAGTATTTCTAATTGAGTTTTAGTTATTCAATGTTAAACACCCTTCACCAATGCACATTTCCCATCACCAATGTCCCCAGTTTCCCTTCCTTTCCCTGCCAGCCTGAAGCAGTTTTCTTCTTTCTCTCCCTCTGTTTTTTTCTCTTTCTTTCATTCACACTCTTACTTCCTCTATCACTTCCCTTTTAGATAGATATAAAATGATAGCACTCTTTTGTGGGATATATGAAAAAAAGATAGTATGGTAAAAATATCAAAGATAATAGAGATAAGGGCAGGAAGACTTGTTCATACCACAAAGCTTCCCACAAATAGCAGAGTGCAGTTAGGACAGAGAAGCAACCACTATGATAATAATAGTTTGAAATAATCACGCTGGACAAGAATTGGATGCTGAAAGTAGATAACGTGATAGGCATCATACCCTCAGTAATACAAACTGCAATGTTTTTCATTACTTTACTTAAGTAAGATCTGTTATTAAGGAAGATAATGTATATAGTTCTCTGATGTGACATATACCATTTTAAGTATTTTCCTTTTGAGATCTAGAGGTCTACTTTTTTTTCCTTTTAATATTCTTCTAGAATAAACCATTGGTTTGTTATAACATTCTGAAGTAGTTGGGATTTTTTATTTGTTTGGTTTTAAATAAAGCATGATTATCTGCTAAAGCTCAAGATTATATGCTGTTTATTTTTTCTTAATAGTTTATTTAAAAATAACCACATAGTTTTGGAATATCCTGCTGAAGTTTTTGCAAATAATTCTCAAAGGTTCCATAAAATTTTGATGTTCCTGAAAAGCCCATTGAGTAAAATATTATTTCTTCTATAATTGTGTTTTAAAAAATCAGTTCCAAATTGAAGAGTTATTCCCAAATTATCTAATACATAACCTTTATAAATGAAAGCTGGATATTGATCCCAGAGCAATGTGTTTCTACAAAGAGTTAATATCAAGCAATTTTTAAATTAATATCTTTATTTAAACACCTTGATTACAAACATGATTGTGGTTGGGTTTCAGTCATGTAAAGAGCACTCCCCTTCACCAGCGCAACATTCCCATCACCAATGTCCCAAATCTCCCTCCTCCTCACCTCCCTCTGTACTCTAGACAGGCTTTCTACTTTTCTAATTCATTTACATTGTTATGATAGTTCTCAATGTAGTTATTTCTCTAACTGCACTCATCACTCTTTGTGGTGTGCTTCATATAGTGAACTGGAACTTCCAGCCCTTCTCTCTTTTGTCTCTGAAAATTATTGCAAGAATGTCTTTTATTTTTCTTAAAACCCATAGATGAGTGAGACTATCCTGCTTCTATATCTCTCCCTCTTATTTATTTTACTCATCATAATAGTATATTAAACAATTTTTGGAAAAACACTGACAATAGAATATTTCTACTTGCTAAGTAAAGCACCTAAAAAAGAGGAAGAAGGGAAGGAGAGGATTAAAACACTGTTTATAATTTTCTTGCTTCTGATTCTAATCCCTTGTCAAAAATAATTTGTGTAAATTAGCAAAGAGTTTGCCTAGGGGAGTAATCTCTTTCCTCACTTGCTTTTATCACTTGCTTTCCTCACTTAAAATCAATGTTAAACTTATATATCTTTAATTCAGAAGTATTTTTTCACCATACCCTGAGGGACAGAGACAGAGAAAGGCCTCTGCCTTCCCACAGCAACCAGAACACTGACACTGGCCTGGTGAATAGAGAGGGACAGAGCCAGAGGAGCTACTGTGCACTTCTTCTAGTCCATAAACCTCAGAATGTCACTTAGAGAACACTACACTAAAAGCATGACAGTGGGGAAATAGTCAGACCTCACCATGCTTGGAGAATGAAGATGGTAGCTCTAATGACCCCAAAAGTATCATTCACCAATTAGACTCTCAGATAAGGAACTTAGAGAAGAAATATGGGGGATGCTCATACAACGCAAAGAAAAAATAAAATAAACTGAATGAACCACAACCAGGACTCAATAAGTTATGAAAGCTTAAATGAGAAAACTTCAAACTGAAATAATAGGGCTGGAAAACTTGGAAGGCAAAATGAAAAACTCACTACTGGCCTCCGCAGCAGAGTAACAGCTGTTGAGGGCAAAATCATTGAACTGATAGATGAGCTGCAAAACAACTTCATACAACAAGGAGAGGTTGTAAAAGAGTCTAAACATAAATGACCAGATGATGTAAAAAGTCCTCAAAGAATATTAACAGATGAAAATATAAGTCTGGGATAAACTAAACAGAAACAACATAAGAATTATTGGAGTCCCAGAGATCTATGAAGAAAATTCCCATGAAAAATCAATAGAACAGGACATCATTGCAGAGAAGTTCCCAGAGCTAACGAGTGCATGCAACCAAATCCTGGATGCCCAAGGATTCCAGCTAAAAGATATACAAAAACAAAACAAAACAAAACAAAACAAAAACAAAAACAAGCATCTCAAGGTATATCATAGTTACAATGAATAATACTACAGAAAGGGATAAAATATGAAGGCCGCAAGATCAAAAAGGGAAATTACATACAAAGAAGCATCCTTAAGGTTTACAGCATATGTGTCGCAAACAAACCTCAAGGCCCAAAAACAATAGTGATAAATAGTGACAAAATTCAACAAAATGAATGCTTTACCAAGGATACTACACATACTACACTTACATTCAGGTTTGATCAAAAGATATACAGCTTCATAGATAAACAACAGCTCCCAAACAAAACCAACTTTAAGAGAAGAACTGAAGGGTCTACTTTAAAACAAGACAAACCCAAACAAACACGGAAGTATTTCCATTTGGCTTCTGTGATTTTAAGTGTTCTGTTTTTATTTTTTAAATTAATATCTTTATTTAAACACCTTGATTATAAACATGATTGTGGTTGGGTTTCAGTTTTGTAAATAACACCCCATTCACCAGTTCAACATTCCCATTAGTAATGTCCCAAATCTCCCTCCTCCCCACCCCACCCCAGCCTGTACTCTAGACAGGCTTTCTACTTCCCGTTTTGATTTTTTTAACATAAAAATAACAGAAATATTTTTGTGAATGGAAATAAACTGCAATTTAATGTAAAAATTCAATGTTAGTCTTAAACAGCAAAGAACATTTTAATTTATTTTTTAAATAATATCTTTATTTAAACACCATGATTACAAACATGATTGTATTTGGGTTTCAGTTGTAAAATAAACACTCCCTTTCACCAGCGAAACATTCCCATCACCAATGCCCTCCACTCCCTCCTCCCCCACTTTCTACTTCCTTCACTCATTGACATTGTTATGATAGTTCTCAGTGTAGTTATTTCTCTAAATGACTCACCACTCTTTGTGATGAGCTTCAGAACACATCATTGAAAAAAAAATTGATACCACCTAAAAAAGTCAAGGATTTCAGTCTCAAAGAATTTTCTTTTATTGTTTAAAACTTCTTTTATTGAAAATACAGCTTTTATTTAAACATAGTGATTACAAAGTTGTTCAAAATTGAATTTAAGTCAAACTAGAATGAGCTGCATACAAGAAGGTGACTAAAACTTATCCTGTCTTAATGGTTCCCCTTTTTAAAAGGAAGGTTAAATGAGTTACTATATGTAAAGCACATTTCAACTATAAAATAATAGTTGTTGAAAATCGACACAGCAAACTACAGAATGTGAAATTGGTAAAACCTAAAATACAGTGTTTACTAGAACATTTCTACTTGATTTGTATTAATATTTCTTTGACCTTTCTGCTAATGAATCTCAATCTTTGTCTATTACCAATGACCCCTTTTCCTTTTACTACAATCACAATATAAACAAAGCTATAGATATATGACTTGAAGTAAATATCTCTTTGTAGTGACTCTGCAATTAAAATTGCTTTTGCAAATGTAGAAACTGTCCATAATGTTGCCATAGTCTGAACAAACTGAAGATAGGATAGAATGCCCTTGATAATAGTTCTAATATATTATTAAAACATTTATCAATACACTACTAAAATATTGAACAATCAATAGTTTTATCTCACTTAATTATTATAATAAACTAAGACATAGATTCCATTCATGATCGAAATGAATTCATGTATCATTCAAATGATAAAATTAGTGGCTCAATGAGAGTAAAAATCTTGCTCAAGATCATACAATCAGAAAGTAGATGGATCAAATTTAAACCAATATTTTAACATTATTCTAATTCCAAACTACCTATACTTCCCTCCCATTACTTTGAATACCAAGCACAGCACCCCTAATATTTAATGCAAAGACTTAAATTTTTTTGTTTTGTTTTGGGGCCACTCCTGATGACACTCAGGGGTTACTCCTGGCTGTGTGCTCAGAAATCACTCTTGGCTTAGGGAAGTACATGGACACTGGGAATAAAACTGTGGTCTATCCAAGGTTAGCCGCGTGAAAGGCAGACACCCTACCTTTGCACCACTGCTCTGGCCCCAAGACTTAACTTTTTGAGTTACCATAAACCACCACATATTGGGTACGTAAACAACACAATTAATTTCTTTATAGTTCTGGAAGATGGAAATCTAAAACATAGGTGTTGATATGTTTATGTTCTTCATCCTTCTGGTATTTGTTGATGAATGTCTTATCACCATGATCTCGTATGGTTTTTCCTCTGCTCATTCACGAACACGGTGTTTTATGTGTACAAATTTCCCCCTCTTGTGAAGATATTCTTTAGATTATAATAGGACTCACTATAAAACATATTTTAATTTTTATTTACTCTCTTCCTTATAGGTCCTCTCCACAATGAAAGATAATTATTAGTGTTCATGTTTTGGGAGACCACAATTAAATTCCTAATACCAATACACATAGTCTACAACTTCAATAATTCATTCTTGGAATGAATTCAGTTATGAAAATAATAATCCTTCAATGAAAGACTTCAGTATTTGCTTACCTCTCTTTGAATTAATGAGAATTTGGTGCTTTTACAAATAATTACACTGCTCTATCCTTTTCTGTCTTCTAACACTGCCAGCATTGAACTTTCATCTCTGTCAGCCCATAGTAGACTCTGTCTCTGTTCAAGTAAACTTGAACCTGCTATTTTCCTTATTCCTCTTAAATAGTAAAGGACCTAGGAAGAACTTTTTTTTCTTTCTTTGGTTAAAGTTTATTTATTTCTTTTGACTATGTATATATACTATGTTTATAAACTAACTTTGTCCTAATTTCCAGATGGCAAGGAAGGAAAGAGAAAAATATGGACATTGTATATTGACAGTCTCTGTCACTCTATTTTCATTTTATTGGATCCTTGACTCCAAATGTATGCTGTACAAAGTTCTCTGAATTCATTAAGTACTTTCCACTTTTACTAGAAACTTATAAACTATTAAAATTATCTTCTATATTTAAAACAATACTGGCACTTAAAGAGATCATATTATTTGCACATAGAAAACAGCAGAGTTGGCTCTGATGTGGGGGTTCTTAAGCCTAATAATGTATACAAGTTTGGTTTTAATTATTGATATATTTCTATCATTGTCCATAAAATTATTGAGTAACTTTTCTCTATTTATGATAGTGAAGCATTTATATAAACTCATGCTAAAGGGTATTTTATAATTATGCAAATATAGCAGTTCAATTCTCATGATTGCTGAATATTAAGGAGTATGGAGAATATAAAACTGAATAAATTTAAGTTATAAAATGACTATATTGTTAAGCAACTCATATTCATATCTGAAAAGTTCTTAGAGCCCCTGGGCTGCTTGCAGGTGTTAAGTATAAATGGAGCCCTGATAGGATCTGAGAAAAAAAATCCCAGGCTCCAAGTGTAAGTAGAAAAGCCAAATATTACACTGCTTCTGGCTCTGGGAAAGTACATACTGTTATGTTCTGGCACATCAGATTTTCCAGGGATGTGCCTGGTGTCTTGGACAAAAGCCAAAGTGGTTTTTCTGCCATCTAAGTCTTGCTTCTTTATAGATCTCTGTGCCATGTTCATTATGTAAATCATAATTTCCTGTCCCTGAATTGTGAGACTTTTCTTTTTCACTATACAAATGGAAACACTCTCACCATTTTCCAGAATCTTGCATATATAATCATTACTTGATCCTTACAACTTAGAACCTTGACTTTGTACAAATATATAAAGACATAACAGTTGAAGAGAAGTTGGATATATTCACTAGAGCCATTCACTCATTATTATTATTATTTTTAATATTATTTTCAAGAAAAACCACTAGGTCATTTATTTTTGGCAGAGGGGAAGATTTTTCTTTTCTGTTGTTATGCTTATACTTGGAAACTCAGATGCCTCAGGCTTAAAAATAATAAAACATTACAAAATAATATTATGCTATCAACTTCAAGTACACTTCCAAGTACATTTCTCTAGTCCTCAATCTTAGTTTAGTTTGACAAATCTTTTTAGGATTTTTGGAAAGTTATTAAAATTTTCCAATACTGTTATAAAAAATATAAGATTAAAATTTTCCAATCATGTTATAAAAATATCTAAGATTAAAAACTTAGTAAAATAAAATTTGATATTATTTAGAGTCTAAATACTATGTGTATTCATGATTTTAAAAGATTACTTGAGGTTCAATGATGAGGATCAATGATAGATCACTTGCCTTAAATACATGAGATCTTCATTTGATTTACGGCACAAAATTATTTTTAAAAAATATAAAATAAGATGCATATTTTAATTAAAATAAATAACTCGTATTGATTATTTTCAGTGAGACTTGAATCAGCATCAATGATTAATTTGAGTCAAAATAAAGTCTTATTTATCTGAGTGCCCATATTAATAAGACTAGGTGCTCAGAGTTTGGTTCTGGATCTGTGCTCAGGGATGGATCACTTATGTCAGAACTTGAAGAACAATATATAGCATGGGGATTGAACATGTATCAGTTGCCATAATAAACTGCTTTACCTCTGGTCCTATCTCAATGAAACACGGGAAGCATTTTTTAAAGCCAACGGTAAGTGGAAAATTCTTTAATTCATTTATAATGAAAAGTTTTGGTGAGTTTTATATATAAATCTGCCCCATATATTATATATCCTATATATCATTAATCTTAGGAATCGGTCATATCACAAAGTAAAAATTATGTCAGAAAGTATAATATAGCCAAGTGTAAGTCTCCCTGACTAAATTATTCCAACTCCAAATTTATCCTCCATACCCCCAGCTCTGCCTCTCAGGCCAAATTGATAGAGAATGGCCCAAGACCTCAGAAATATAAAACATTCTTATCAAACAGAATATTTCCAGCAAACAAAAGTCTTCTGTTAGAAATTTTAGGTTTTCTTCAATTCAATCAGAATTTGATTAGGAATCTCAGTGAATATTAATAAGGACCTGGACTAAAATAAAATCACAATTTATTTGGAAAATTGGTGTTAAAAAAGGGTCTCAAGATTACTCTCAGGTTTGATGGTTGATAGACTCAAAGTACTCAGAGATGTAGTTACATTTATGGGTATGGTGTAGTATATCAAAAGAATACAGGCTAGAATCAACAAAATTAAAAACTACTAGCTAGATTCTGGTGTTTTATCTCAGTAGAGTCACATAGGAATGAGCCTAATTTTTCTGAAATTTTGACAAATAAGTTGACAAATATGGAAAGTATGCCAGCTAAAGGTGATCAGCCAAACCAGTTTCACTATGGGTAAATTTCATAGATATCTCTCTGACTAAATTATTCCAACTCCAAATTCATCCTCCACACACCCAGCTCTGCCCCTCAGGCCATATTGATAGAGAATGGCCCAAGACCTCAGAAATACAAAATATTCTTATCAAACAGAATATTTCCAGCAAATAAAAGTCTTTTTTTAAAACAAAAGTCTTTTGTTAGAAATTTTAGGTTTTCTTCAAGAGTATAGATCTCGAAAAAGCCAGTCCTGATGAAGTAACCCCTTTCTTTATAAGCTAATAGCTACAGGATTGGTAAATAATGCCTTATTTAAATATGTGCCATGATATATTAAGGAAGTTATGTTTCTTTTATAGTAGGAGCTTTGTAAGAAATTATTATTTTTTGGACCTTATACTAGTAGAGAATTTAGTAAATTTCTAGGAGAAATTCACTGCAAGTCACTGTCTTTTTTAAAGACTTTTTGGGAAAATAATTTATAACTGGAAGTTTATATGTTTGGACCTCATTCACCCATTTTTCCAGACCCTTAGGCACTGTCTCTGGCAACTATTAGAGCATTATCTGTGTCTTAAGAGCTCAATTTTTGAGGAGGATGGGAGACTTGTGCACATCAAACTATTCAGGGTTTACTCCTGGATCTGTGCTCAGTTCTGGCAGTTCAGAGACTTATGTGGGGATCCCTGGGACCAAACTTAGCTCAGTAGTGCTCAAGGGAAAAGCCCTAGTCACCCTACACTTTGTATTTATTTTCACTACAGCCCCTTAACTTAATTTTTTGTTTGTTTGGGGCCACACACAGTAGTATCAAGTAATCAAGGCCTATTCCTGGCTTTACACTTTGCATGCAGGGATCAGCCTTGGGGCCTTTTGGGTGCCAGAGACAAAATCCAGGTTTTTGTTTTTGCTTTTGGTTTATGGGTCACACCCAAAAGCGCTCAGGGGCTATTCCTGGCTCTACCCTCAGAAACCGCTCCTGGCAGCCTGGGGGCGGTGGGCATATGGGATTTGGGAATTCGAACCACCATCCTTCTGCATGCAAGGCAAACACCTTACCTCGATGTTATCTCTCTAGCCCCAAGAGTTCTAGTTTTTAAAGGTTATTATATAATGTCTTATAAAAAATCTCTTATGAAAGGTGAATATTATATAGTTTGGAATTAGGGAAAAAGATGGAGGCACACAGCAGTTTTTATTTACTTTGGGTTTAAAAACTTAATATTGTTTTGATTGTTTTGTGGCAAACAAGTATATAGTAGGAACAGAGAACTGATGGCTAATATTAGACACAAGAGAAGTCTGTATAATAAACAGTGTACTGTTTTACATAATATACATTTTGATATTTTCTGATATTACCACCATTAACTATGATATAAAAAGAGTAGAATTCATTCATGCTTTTTAATTTTATGTTTACATTTTGGGAGTACTAGAGTCCTCTGAAAACAATATTCAATCAAATCTTAATAAACATCAACCTGAGCTAGAGAGATAGGGCAGAAGTAGAAGAAAGATAGAACAGTTAGCTCCCTTACATGATGTTGACCCAGGTTTGATCCTTATCTCTGTATTGTGTGAACTAATGTGAACAAATCCTTGGGTACAGAGTTAGGGGTAAACCCTATACACTGTTAGATGTGATAAAAATAAATAAATATCAAACCAATAATGATGATCAACCTAACACTATCCATTGAATATTCCATTGCATATTTAGAGAACACGTGTGTATGTGTATGTGAATATATATGTCCCAAGTTTGTTGCAAAAATAGCACAAAAGAATATCTGGTTCATATTAAGTAATAGTTGGAAAAGAAAATGTGAGATAGAGCACACAATGTAAGGTTCATTCTTGATTACCCTTTATTATAAAATATAATGATGGGTATAAAATTGCCACAATTTTCACATTTATTCAAATGAAACTGTCAGAAAGCTAATATTTCCCAAGTTCATATTTTGAAATTAAAGAGAAAGATATGTAAATGTTCAGTGAAACTAAAGAAATAAAATTGGAGGATCAAAAGTGGAAGTGTTCTATATAATATTCCTTAAGAACTCTATTTTTTGAAAGGTCATTTTAGTAAACTCCTTGAAACTTGTATTAGTATTTTCTTTTAGCAGTTATTTTTCTTATCATATTTGACAATCTTAGGTAGATGAATGACAACATAATAGACAGTTTGACATTGTTAGATAAACTAACTCATTTTGAATGACTTTAGTATCCAGTGGCTCTCAGAAGACTTAAGAATTGAGTATATTAGAAATGATTCATTTTTTAACCAGTAAGTGGTTTTTTAAGCAATAATCTTGAAGTATGGAAGCGATTAAATGGACTTTGTGATTCTGGATTTTTATGACTATTCCTTAAATTTAGGTAATTTAAAAATCCAGGATTGAGGGCTGGAGTGGTGGTGCAAGCAGTAAGGCATCTGCTAGCCTAGGATGGACCACGGTTTGATCCCCTGGTGCCCCATATGGTCCCCCAAGCCTGGATTGAGAGTCAGAATATAGTATAATATTAGGGCACATGAATCTCACGTAGATTTAATTCTGCCATCACTTGGTCCCCCAAACATTAGTGGGTGCATACTTTGGAGTCACCCAGCACTGTAGCATCACATCGCTGTGCTCTTGCATAGAACTGCTGATCTAATGGAGCCTCAAGTGGCTTGAGCACTATTTGGGAACATATCCCAATAAATCCAAAGCAGACTCTTCTTCGATAGTGTCTGAAAGAATTTTTACTGGATTTATTTAAGAAATCCAGATTTTCAAGTGTATAAATGAACAATGGTATCATCTTTGAAGTTCAAATAAAATATTCTGTTGAAGAAGAAATTGATAAGTAAAACTTATATTATCATCAACATTCCTCAGAGTAAAATATAACTCAAGTGTGCAACTTTAGACTATTTTAAAATAATACAACCAGAGAAATGCTTCCAAATATAGAGAATTGGCTAAATAAACAGAAACTTAAATTAAAATTAAAACTGGTTAATTAAGCAATTGATGTTGAGAGACATAATGATATTTCATTGAATGAAAGATATAATACTACTATATCCTTTGAGTGATACTGAAACAAAGGAGGGTGTTCTATTTATGACTGAAATACAACTACAAACATGTTTATAACCATGGTGCTTATATATATTATTAAAACAAACAAACAAAAAGTTGCTAATGAAACTGTGATAGTAAACAAATAAATTAGCTAATGTTATATCTATCTTGCTATGTTTCCAAAGAAAATGAGTATAGAATTAAAATCTATATTTGAGCTTTTTTATATCTCCTTTTCAATGAATACTAACCTTATATATTTGGAAGCCTAAATATAATTTATATCAGCATAATAATTTAGTAAGAATGATAGTATATTAGTAACAGCACACATTATGAAAGTTCAGAGGCCAAATTTAGGTGTATGTTAAGTACCCTAGGAATATTGAAAATTTGAAAAATATTAAAGATACCATCAAGTATGTCATTAATGATACCTCCATTAATCATATTTCTAGTGATTTCAGGTGATTAAGACTTTCCTTTTTGATGTATTAATCACCATTCTCAGTATCTCTGCATTGACTAACTTCATGTCCATGTAACAGTGGCAGTGGAGTACCATCTGCTATTGATTTATTCCCAATATTTGCAAATAAACTGTATTATACCCCTCCTGGTGAGTCATTTTATAATTGATTTATCTGGTACTTGAGATTATTTTCTGGAAGCATATGAAACATAGTCGTCGGAAGAAATGTGTGGCTTTTGTTTCTTCTTTTTGTTTCTCTTTTGTTAAAGAGTTAGAGGCTACAACACGTGATAGAAAGAGGTGGCAAATTTGGGGTAGATGATCTCAAGAGGAGGAGAAAACTATGTTAAAACTAAGTAAATAAAGTCATAGGTTAAACTAGTTAATTAATCTATTGAAGTATTTCCCAGCCACATCTAAGATTTTCAAAAGGCTACTTTATCTAAACTCCATATATTATAATGAAGAAGAATCACTGGAATAAAGTGACTGATTTTACTCCAGTTTTAGAGAAATTTAGATTAAATTTTTTGTACACTGCTATAGATTAACAATATATATTAAAAATCCTGATTTATGTAGTAGGAACTTGGTAGACATTTAGAGTTATACCTAGCTTATGATATGTTCTCAATACATTTTCAACATTGCTTAGGGGGCTTTTTAATTTTAAAATGTCTTCAGGTTTGGAATCATCACTTCCACTTATATTTTGCATGCTGCTATACTAAAATTCTTAGAACTAAGTTTGAATTCATAAGTAGTTTGCAATTTACAACTTGATATAACAGTTGATTAGTAGAATATCAATCCTACAAATGTAGTTTAACAGATTTTTGCATTAACAGAATTATGTAATTAGTAGCTAAGAAAGTCAAAAGCAAGCTATGATTGTTTTTGGTATAAGTTACATTTAGTATTCTAAGCAACATTTAAGATTCACAGATAAGAAAAATGTATTTAAAGAAAAATGTATTTAAAGGTAAAATGTTAAAGGCAAATAAAATTAATAGGTCTGGATTAGTATTAATTAAAATAAAATATTAAAATAAAACACATAAATGTCATTTATATGGCAATTAGTAGCAAAGGTTTAGTATCTCATTAATATCTATCACTATATGCTAACATGGCAAATAATGAAATATGCTTGTTGCGAAAATTTACCTTCCAAGTAAAAATGTTAGCTCCTTCTTCTGATAAAATGACTATTTAAAAAGTTGATGCATTCTTATGACATTCACATTAAAAACATTCTTTTAGTACTTAGTTTTCTGATACACCTAACAGAGACTTCTAGGAACACCCAGTGAATCCTGAAAAATCCATATTGTACCACTAGTGTACAATATGGATGTTTTAGATATAAACTAATTTACTTGTCTTTCCACCTATTAAATAAGAAACTAAATAGTTTGGGAACCTACACAATTTTTCATTTGATAAACATTTTATTCTCTGCTCCTTCCTTAGATTTTTCAGATAGGAGGAACTACTTAGTTTGTAATTTTGATCAAAATAATGTGAGCAACATCCATGTATGTCACTGCTAGAATTTAACAATGGGAGGTTTTGGTTCTCTACATTCTTTCTTTGAGGGATTGTGGAGGCAATCTCTGGGATTCTGAGATACTGAGATGATAAACCACAAATCTAGACTATCAAGTCTCTGATGCAAATATAGATTATTTCAAGAGTCCCTTGCCTTTGTGGCTTTCCTAAGCATAACCAGAAAACTAACTTTTATTATATTAGATCATGCTTTAACATTGTTATCATAGAATAATTATGTAATTATTATCCTAATTAATGAAGATGTCATCAGAAATCCTCATGTAATATTTATTGGTGGGAATGTAAATTGACTCAGTCTCTATAGAAATCAGTATGAACATTTCTCAAAATATTTAAAATGGGATTTCAACAAAGTTTCCTTTATAGGTAAATTTAAAGAACAAAAAACACGATTTTGTTTGTTTGTTTTGGGACTACATGTAACAGTATTGAGACTAAATCTTGGTTCTGCAGTCACTCCTTGCATTACTCAAGTGGCAATATGGGAAGCTGCAGATCGAAACCAGGTTGGCCATGTGCAAATCAAGTGCTCTGGCTCTTCACATTTTTCTTTTACTTGAAACAGATGTACATACGTACTTTTATATTAGCACTATTAACTATAGCCATGAAGTTGAAGCAGTACAAGTGCCCAAGGTACAGGTAAAGAAAATGTAGTATATATGCCCAGTGGAATACTTCTCAACCATAAGAAGAAAGAAAATCAAGTGTTTTGCTACAAAATCATTGACACTGGAGGAATCATGATAATTAAAATAATGTGAAGATAAAAATATTGGACAATTTCAAATCAAATAAAGGATAAAATATACCTTTATATATATCTTTATATATATAAAACAGAGGCATACAAAACCAATGGAAACAAATTTATGGATTTAGGATACAGGGCTTTGACCACCAAAGGAATAAGGAAGGTATGATATCTAAAAAAAGTTTGAAGTTTACCTCCCACCAAGCCTTCACTGGGCAGGTAACCTCTCCGGCTGATCCCAGCAACCTGGATACCACCGTTTTTTTGCAACTGGTAACTGGGATGCCTCTGCAGGGGGCATGGGGAGTTATCTGACAGGCCCCCTGAACTAAACTTTACAGCAGGGATATGGGATGGCCAGGCCAGGCCTTCACAGCAGGGCCAGGCAGCTGGGTCCCCGGGTTGGGTGGGGTGGGGTGTGGTGTGTGTGGAGGAAGGGAACATGTAAGTCCTCCCACCGGGCATAAACCGGGCTCTGCAGGTGACCTTCTTGCACTGGGGTCCTTTCTCATTAGTCCTCATTTCCCAAAACTGCACCAGCGGGACAACTGTACTTAGTTTACCATGAAACCACAATGCTCATAATTTTAGATTGTTTCTAGGAAATGAAATGAAATGCCCAAGACCTGCTGGATAATACTCCATGTGCTTAACTCCACACAAAGCAGAACATTCTCCCCATCCTAGCCAGATTTCAACCAGCCCCCAAAGTGAAGATATTCTCTACATGATAAAAAATCGGCACTCAGCTGCTGTTGATTGCTCTTGGGGCCCCTCTTCCTTTATCTCCCTCTACCATGGACTTTTGCTTGCTACCAGATTCAGAAACCACCCACTTGATGATACTTCCTGATAAGTGACTGCTGGGAGCCATTTTCCTAGACTCCAAAAAACCAACTCACAGGTTAAAGCTGGGTTCCAGATTTTACCCCTTCCCTCCCTATTTCAAAAGACTTAAAAAGGACATTTTATTTTCTTAAGCATTTAATAATTTTGTCTTATAATGACATGCAATTTGCTCACAAAGAAGATTGATATAATGATAAACTTAAAACTAATATTAATGTCTTTATATAGGATCTTTGAACTCATTGCTTACCTGATGGGTAAATTAGTATATAATGACACATATATGAATACATATGTATGCATACATATACATTTGCATATATGTATATAAATTGAGTTATGGAATGGAAATTCTATTAGATTGTCATGTGCATTTGGAACCTGCATTTTTAAGAAGGATTTGTGCCATCACTTTATGCACAAAAGCAAACCCAATGATAGAACTGGTTAGATCAAAATGAAATTTTTTGCAACTTTTAAATGACATAAATAAAGGATTTACTAATATGTTATCTAGTGTTTTCATTAACCATTTAGAACATAATTGCATTAAAAACACCTATTTATGTTGACATAATTACAAGTCTTTAAATATCATGGTAGGTAAGTTACAAGGAAAGATGTATCCATTAGACTAAGTTGGGGGGCCGGGTGGTGGCGCTGGAGGTAAGGTGCCTGCCTTGCCTGCGCTAGCCTAGGACGGACCACAGTTCGATACCCCGGCATCCCATATGGTCCCCCAAGCCAGGAGCGACTTCTGAGTGCATAGCCAGGACTAACCCCTGAGCGTCAAATGGGTGTGGCCCAAAAACCAAAAAAAAAAAAAAAAAGACTAAGTTGGAGCAGATTACTACAAAATAGAGATAGTATAGTAGGTAAAGTGTTGTCTTGTACATGGCCAATTCAGGTTCAATCTCTTGTATTCTATATGGTCTCCCAAGAACTGCCATTAGTGATTCTTGAGTGCATAGCCCTTGATAATTGCCAGATGTGACCCTAAAACCAAACCAAACAAAAAGTTATCTGAGTTAGAATTTAAACTTTTTTCTCTTAATTTACAATATGTATTTTGTCTATGCCTATATAATCACTGAATTATATTGAATATAGTTTTTATAAAGTAAAAAAAAACACAATGATGGTTAGAAATGATATGTTTTAAGTCTGGACAGGAACTAGATGCTGAAAAGAGATAAAATGATATAATAACCTTATCACTTCAGCAATAATATAGCAAACCATGGTGTCTAAAAGAAAAAAAAAGAGAAAAGACAGACAGACAGACACACACACACACACACACACAGAGAGAGAGAGAGAGAGAGAGAGAGAGAGAGAGAGAGAGAGAGAGAGAGAGAGAAGACAAATGTCTGTCTCAGAGGCTGGCAGAGTATTGGGCTGGTGGAACAGAGGACATTGGTGTCAGAAAATGTTCACTTCTCAAGGGTGTTGTACATTGTATGACTGAAACTCAATCATGAACAACTTTGTAACTGTGAAAAAAAAAACCTGTATTATAAACAACCTTGTAACCACAGGCCATAGCGTTTGACCAAAATAAATTTTAAAAATTCAGAAAATGTATTCTTTGGGTCTTACTACCAAAATTTTATTTTTCTTCAGTTTTTAAAAATTCTTTTAACATGTTTAATTATGAGATAAAAATTGAAAATATTAAATAAGCAGTTTGGAAATCTTAAGTATAATAGTATGCAATGACATTGAGATTATTGTTTAAACCAATTATTGTTTATTTAGAATAGTAATTTTTTTCTAGTTCTCTAATATAGAAAGAGAGAGAGGAGAGATAGATTGTCAAGAGAATCAAGTGGCTTCCCAAGATTGGAAGAAATTTTAATTATGCTTATTCTTGAAGATATTTCAAAAGGTGAGAAAGCCTATAACTATGATATATTAATATAGAATATCATTGATATGAAATGTTACAGTCCAAACCAAATATCTTCTTAAAATGTCCTTTTAGTTTTATCTCTTATACAGCTATCAACTCAAAGACCTGGTAGAGGATAATTTGAATAAAAATTTGAATAAAAATTAAAGTATAGATTCATATTTAGTTTTCATGTATCTAGGATGAATAAGTAAATACAGGAAGGAACACAGACATAGACCAGGTAATTAGAATTAACTTTTGTGAGTTTTGAACAAGAGAATGGATGGCTCTATTCTATTCTGGAGGTGCCTAAATATTGGATGATTTTTGTTTTCAATTCTTGGTCCAAGTATGTTCATGTAACACGATGTATTATATTAGAATTATAAAACAAGACTTAAAACTAACCATTGAGAATTTATCCATTTTCAGCTTTGGAGAACTCTAAAATAGAATACACCTGCAGGGGAATGTGATTGAATTCCATTAAGCAATCACCTGCCAATATTTGAATTTTGAGAGGATGGTGTTAAATGTCTTGTTAATTTAACTATGCTTGTAATGCCAAGTTATGAAATTCTGTTGAAGGAATGTTAAAATAAATATGATAATACTCATACTAGCATCAGAGACACATAGAAACGTAAATGAAAAACAGCACAAATCTATGTAGCCTGTTTATATATCCCAAGAGATTTAGAAAAAGTAAAACAAACATAACCTTTTTAGCTGTTTCTGACAACGAAAAAAGAAATGAAACATTTGATTATAATTGTTTTAATGAGCAGTGATTCGAAATGATGAAGTTGTAATGGTTTGGGTAAAAAATAATTTTGTTAATTAGCTTTTATTTCTATCAAATCCTACAAGATATACAGCTCTCCAAGGATGAAGTTTAGTGGCAAAGTAATGTTTACATTATGAAAATTAGAATCACTAATATTTCTCTGCTTTATTTTAAACAAACACTTATTAATTATGGCATTATCATATAAGTATGTGTGCAAATAATACAAATAATACTAATATATACAGCTGTTTTTCCATTTATGGATTGTATAAGATTACCTCTTAGCCTGATTTTTGCAAGCCTCCATTTTCTTTGCTTTTAATGCTTTATATTTCCTACAGAATTAGAGTTCAGTAGACAAAAAAAGTTCCACACAACAGCAAAATCACTATATTCACATCAAGTGAGGCATTCATTTTTGGATAGTCACTATCCCTTCCTCACTATCATGCTCCCTAACTAAATTCTGCCTTAGTGATGAGTAGATTCTACCAATTCACTGCAACCTTCTAGCAATATTCAGGAGGGAAAGAACTCTTGAAGAATTAGCATTCAGTTTCACTATTAGAAAATAGTAAGCTGGCCAATTTGATTTTTCTTTACATCAGAATCTAAGTAATTGTTAATAAGTAAAGAAGGGAGATATATAAATGTGAAGTGTTATTTTTGAAAGAAAAGGTCAATTTCTGAGATACATTATTTAGCTCATTTTTATTCTCTTCACATTCAGTTTTATTTTTTGAGCCTACTACTGTTCTTTTTGTTATTATAAGTGTACAGATAAAATAGATGGATTACAAAAATAACAATGCTAAGAAGCTAGCAAATATGAGAAATTTTTGTCAACTCTTATAAGTATATAAATCATGGTTTATATACAAACATATTAAAAAGTAGACTAATATAAAAAATCAGACTTAAAATTTAGATAAGGAATAATGAAAGGAATACTATTAACCATAATAGTATCAGCTAATAGTTGCTGATTTCTAGTTACATCCTGTTCTGAGCAACATATATATATGTTGGTAGAGGCTATTGATTGGTACTCATATTTCCTTATAAATAGATGTCTCTCAATTAGGCAGGGCTAGAAAGATGTCATCAGTGAACTGACTAATTATTGCCTGAGGGAACTTTTCATGAGCAGGACTTGATTCTATCCACAAAAACCTAACACATTGTTGGGGAGTTTGCTTATCCCCTGAGGGAGCAACTTCCATTGATAACAGCAAGTTGGGGCATGGTTATTGTAAGACAGACCAGAAAAGGCAAAACATTTTCTGGATGAATAGGAATATGGTAAAGAGTCTTTTAAATCTATTATTACCAAGAGCAAATCTTTTGGGATGGTTACTGATGAAGGCAGGCCAGTCTGCAGCTTATCCATAGGGATCATGGATAAATTCACACCTCTAGGGTCCATTGAAAGTCTCCATTTCCTTGATTTCTTTTGGATGACAAATATAGGTGAGTTCCATTGAGAAAAAGAGATGTCTATATGTCCTAGTTTTAACTATTCATCCACTGTTTTTTTTTTTTCAGCATCTCTAACTTATTTGCTTTTAGGGGCCACTGATTTGTCCATACCAGATTGTTAGATTTTGTTGTATCTTTATTGGTGCTATATCTTTAATGGTAATAGCCCCTAGTAAAAAAATTTGAATCTTTGAACCAGTTGATAGGTTGGGGTTTGCTGGAGCAGGAGGAATATAAAATTCTGCACACCACTGCTGATGCAAGTCACATCCCCACAAGGTTAAAGAAATTGGGCCCACATGTGATTTGATTATATCCTGCTGTTCCTCATGGCCTTTGCATTCCACAAACCTGGCACTTTGCTGTGAAGATTTCAAAACTCCATCTGCTCCCTCCAAAGTATATGGGATTTCTTGAAGAGGCTAGTCTCAGGGCTCATCCTTAAAAGAAATCAGTGACCTGTGCTCCAGAATCTAGAAGGCCTTTGAATTTCCTGCCCTAAACTTCAAGGGTTAACATAGGATTTTTTTAGTTTGCTAATTAGGGCTATTTAGGGATTAGTAGATTTTCCAGGGTTAGTATTACCAAAAGTGCCTATCCATCTTATTTCTTATTTTTTTAGGCATCATATAATAACATACCACCCTATATGTAATATAGGTGGGCAATAGCTTCCCCTTCTCTGAATGTCCAGGTCACTGGCACCATTAGGACCACAAAAAGCTCTCCAAGAGAGTCTGAGTCTATTATTCCAAGGTGAACAATGATGCCTTTAAGAGTCAAACTGCTTCTTCCTGGGGGGGCCCTACCCTCCCTCCCTCCTCTATTTCCCCCTGCCCCTCCCTGCTGCTTCCTTCCTCCTTCCTCTCACCTGGCTCCTATGCTGTGATATATATTTTTGTATTCTCTCTTCTTGCGGTGATAATCTTGAATTCTTGTGGGATGTAAGTTTCAAACTTTTCAAATAAAGCCTTTGCAAGATAAAAAAAAAATGCTTCTTCCTATAATCAAACATACTGTGCCTGGGGGATGGGTTCTCTTATCCCAGTTCTCAACTTGTAAGGACATTGGCCTGGAGTGAGAGTTAAATTTTCAGGGCATGGTATGTCAACCCCGGAGGTCACAGGGTTGAGATTTATGCAACAACGTTTCCTTAGGCTGGACTGGGAAGCATAATGTTGGTGGTAGGGGTCCCTGAGTTTGAGGGGCCAGGGACTGGCTACTTTGCCAGTTTCCCTGCATAGAAAGGCCCCAAGGGAGCAGTATTATAACGAATCTGCAATTTTTACACAAATGTCCAGGCTTCCTGCAATGGAAACAGTGTATCTGAGCCCATGGGCCTATATTTTGACCTCCCCCCCTCCCCACCTCCGTAGTTTGCAATATATGCAAAGTTGTAAAACAATCTTTGGATCAGTGGACACTTCTGCCACATCTAGAGCAAAGTTTAGGTTTCCTTACTTTAACTTGTTCCCTTGGGGTATGCTTCACTGTTGCATATGCCATTATAGCCGTCAGGGGGGACGGGACTGAGGGGTTACTGTCAAATTCCTATACTCCTTACGGTAGCCCATCATGTGATTTGATTTAAGCTCCCTTCACTCGGATATCAGCCCAAATCCCCTGAACCCTGGACCTCATTTTCAGATCTGCCATGGTTTTCTGCACTTTCAACCATCTTCCAGGAATAGGCTCAGAACACTGACATCTTCTTGCCATACTGATTATGATTTTGAAATCAACTTCATCTCGCCTGCAAAGAGGTCTTCCTTACATCACCTCCTGAGATCTTTATCCAGAAGTTACCTTGTGGCACACTGATTGCTTCATAATATCTACATAATCTACCAGACCCTTGATTTCTGAATCCTGGATACATCATCTATACCTCAGAGGAAAAACATTTTGGAACTTTGAAGAAAAATCATTGGGCATTGTAAAATTATCTTGTCCAGAGCCTGTAGTTGGTTCCTTGAGTTATGTTTTTTGGTAAGGACACCCTGGTTTTAGGCCAAAAGTTTTTTTTCTTCCACTTTTTTCCTTTTTCTGTGCATATGCAAATTATTGCAATTTATTTAGTTTTAGTTCTTCCCATTGTCTTTTCAGAGTTTTTTTTAGGATTTATTTCATTTCATGCTATTACTTATTCTCCATTTTATTTAAATTTTTTATAGAATTAAGTAGTGGGAGATGTTGATAGAGGCCTTTGGTTTGGTCCTCATATTTTCTTCTAATTAGATGTTTCTCAATTGATTCCTTTGATTTAACCTATTAAAAAGATGTTTCCCCATTGCTTCCTCATGTGGCTTTCCCCCACCCCCCTTTGGGGATGGGCTTTGTTTTTTTTTTCCCAATAAAGGCTGATTTGGATATCTGGAGGAAGAGCTGCCATCTTCGGTCATGATTCTATGTGGTGGATCTACTGGCTTGGGGGTGAACAGCTTGTGGTGTGAGTTTCTAGAATGCTATTCCTTCCCCCACTGTGTGGATTATTTTCTGTAACAGGATTGCTGCTGGACCTTCGTCTCTTGTCCTGTCCAGACTTGGGGTATGGTTATTCTTCTCTGGGGATTGTGGAGCACACAATCCACCATTTCACAACACACACACACATAAAAGTATAAAATATTATCAGCATGATATATATGTGTGTGTTATTTTATTTTATTATTTTTTTAATTTTTTATTTTTAATTATGAGAACAAAGATGCAAAGAAAGAGGACAAGGTAAAGTTACAGTGGAAGGACAATCACTCATAACATAATTCTCAGAAGAATTCCCCTTGCTGATATCTTAACTTTGAAATTTCAGCCAAAGAACATTAAGATAAATAAGACAGAATCCAGGTACAATTCCTTTGTCCCAGATTGTAACGCATTATAATATTTCTTAACAGCACACAAGGCAATCTAAAGCCATAAAACTTACATAACTCCTTAAACATTAAGGCATAGTATGTTTTTTAAATTTCCATGTATATGCATAGTGTCATTTTATTTTATTTTATATATTTATTTATTTATTTTGGTTTTTGGGCCAGACCCGGCGGTGCTCAGGGGTTACTCCTGGCTTTCTGCTCCTGGCAGGCACGGGGGACCATATGGGACACCGGGATTTGAACCAACCGCCTTAGGTCCTGGATCGGCTGCTTGCAAGGCAAACACTGCTGTGCTATCTCTCCAGGCCTGTGTCATTTTATTTTTTATAAGAGTCTACCGACTCTAGTAGAGAGGTCAGTTCAAGAGATGGACCTATCTGGAATTTTGGGCCTCAACACAGAGTGCTGCTTCTGCCCAGCTGTGCCGGAGAGCCATTAGGGCTACACCTGGTAGTGATGAAACATCCTGTGGTCCAAGAGAGCAAACTCAAGCTTCAGGTGCTAGAGGAATGTGATATAACACTTGAGCTATATGTCTTGCCCAATAAGTAACAATTTAGTCTTTGATTTACTAGTGTAGAGAGGGACATTGAAGAATTAAGGTTGCTTACTGAGAACAGTAAATGTCAAATTAGAATATCCTAACAAAGAGAAAGATTGATTTAAGGGATATAAGACAAGTAATCATATAGAAACTTGATTGAACAACAAAATGAGTCAGCAGCATAATGAAATGTTTCTTATATATGGTTTTAAATATTTTAGTAAATACATAAACCCACAGAAATTGTGTAGTTTGTATTATATTCTTAAATACTATGAAATAATAATATTAAATCATTTCTATTGCCTACCAGGATAATCTAAAGTAATATAAATGAGAAAGCTCATATTCTGACCAAGTAAATTTTTTGTTTTAGTATTATTCTACTACTTGGCAGCATCTCAAATTTATGGGTTTTTATTTTTTAGGATAAATTTAAACATATAAATTAAGCACTTTTCTGGATCAGTTTAGTATATCATTATGTAATTATATGTATATATTAGAGAATGAATTTAGAACTCAATATTGAAACATTTGTCAATGTTATAATATTGATGTTCATAGAAAGCTTTCATGAGTATCACTTCATGTGTATATTTTTAGAGTGTTTATTATATTATAAAATTTTGTACCATTCAAATTAAGCTATTTGTTTGTCATTAAGAACAAGTACCCAAAAGGTCTAAGATATAATACAGTGGGTACGGAGCTTGTCTTACATGTAATCAACTTGGGTTTGATCCCCAGAATCCCAAATGGCACCCAAACACCAGGAATAATTCTTGAGTACAAAGTCAGCTGTAATTCCTGAGCATTTCAAGGTAGATGATCCAAAAACAAACCAAAAAGAAGAAACATTCAAATCTCATTTAATGATCACAAAATCAGTTTGTGTTTTGTTTTCTAGCTCATATAACATATGTTATAGATTCAAGTGACTTACTAGCACTTTTTAGACTTTCTATGTATTTAGCTGCCTTGATTTTATGTTCCTTCTACATTAGTACTTCCAAGATTATCTTGGAGTTGAAATTTGATGGTCTTATACTGGAAATTATTACCAACAGTAAGCACCATTCATCACTTCAATGTCCTGTTATTTGCCAGAACTATTCCAAAGAAAAACAAGTAGGAGCATGTGATGATCTTTATATATACAGAGAAGGAAAATAGCTTATTTTCAAAATGCAACTATAGAATTTCCCTCTTGTAGAGTAAATATTATCTATAATTGTAACACATTGGAAAATTCCTCCCCAAAGTGATATTTTATATTATATGAGAAATATAAGATTTCACTATCCCTATAGACTTATTAGAGCTTGATAGTATCAGCCTATAATTTCTGATCAATCTAATTAATGTTAATTCTTTTTTTTTTTTTGGAATCCCCGGTGAACAAGATAAATTAAAAAAGAAAAAGAAGTCCATAGAATGTTGTTACTTCTCTATATTCCTGGAGTTTTTTTTAATAATGCAATGTATTGTATATAATAATATATTGTATATACATTGTATTCCATTATTGAATAACAATATTTTTTTTTCTTAACACCACCCATCACCAGTGCAACATTCCCATCACCAATGTCCCAAGTCTCCCTCCTCCCCACCCGACCCCCGCCTGTACTCTAAACAGGTTCTCAATTTCCCTCATACATTCTCATTATTAGGACAGTTCAAAATGTAGTTATTTATCCAACTAAACTCATCACTCTTTGTGATGAGCTTCCTGAGGTGAGCTGGAACTTCCAGCTCTTTTCTCTTTTGTGTCTGAAAGTTATTATTGCAAGAATGTCTTTCATTTTTCTTAAAACCCATAAATGTGTGAGACCATTCTGCGTTTTTCTCTCTCTCTGACTTATTTCACTCAGCATAATAGATTCCGTGTACATCCATGTATAGGAAAATTTCATGACTTCATCTCTCCTGACAGCTGCATAATATTCCATTGTGTATATGTACCACAGTTTCTTTAGCCATTCGTCTGTTGAAGGGCATCTTGGTTGTTTCCAGAGTCTTGCTATGGTAAATAGAGCTGCAATGAATATAGGTGTAAGGAAGGGGTTTTTGTATTGTATTTTTGTGTTCCTAGGGTACAATACGTAGGTAAAACACTCCAGGACATTGAGGCTAAAGGCATCTTCAAGGAAGAAACTGCACTCTCCAAGCAAGTGAAAGCAGAAATTAACAGATGGGAATATATTAAGCTGAGAAGCTTCTGCACCTCAAAGGAAATAGTGCCCAAGATACAAGAGCCACCCACTGAGTGGGAGAAACTATTCACCCAATACCCATCAGATAAGGGGCTAATATCCAAAATATACAAGGCACTGACAGAACTTCACAAGAAAAAAACATCTAATCCCATCAAAAAATGGGGAGAAGAAATGAACAGACACTTTGACAAAGAAGAAATACAGATGGCCAAAAGACACAAGAAAAAGTGCTCCACATCACTAATCATCAGGGAGATGCAAATCAAAACAACGATGAGATACCACCTCACACCACAGAGAATGGCACACATCACAAAGAATGAGAATAAACAGTGTTGGCGGGGATGTGGGGAGAAAGGAACTCTTATCCACTGCTGGTGGGAATGCCGTCTAGTTCAACCTTTATGGAAAGCGATATGGAGATTCCTCCAAAAACTGGAAATCGAGCTCCCATACGATCCAGCTATACCACTCCTAGGAATATACCCTAGGAACACAAAAATACAATAATGTTAATTCTTATTAAATTATTTTAATTTTAATTCCTTGAATTCTAGGGAGATTTTTGCTGAAGGTTTTTACCCTTATAGAAGTTGAGACTCTATAGACTTTTCTTTAGAGAGGGAAAGAAATAAAATGAAAAGATAAGACTATAATTGCATGATTTATTTCATAATATATGATTAAAAATAAGATGCAAATTTTAAAAATAAAAAATACTAATCAGAAAGATAAAATTATGCAGTCTGCTGCTACATAGAGAGATCCAGAGAAAATCATGTTGAGTGAATTAGAGAGAGAGAGAGAAAGACTTACACAGAATGATATCTCTCATATGTTTGCTATAAAGAAACATAATAGAGTAATAAGTGCCCAAAGGCAATGGAAACAATAGAGCATGACATTTGAGGGTGGAGTTAGGATGGCAAGGTGATAGGGGAAGGATGGTGGGCTACGGCTATGAAGAAAGGAAATGCTCACTGGAGTATAAGGTGGTACTGTAAGATAAGCGTTATGCATAAAACCCTATCAGTAGTAGGGCTTTAAACTACAGAACTATATATATTTAGAAAGGGCCTCTCATAGAAGTAGACTGGTGGGTGGGAGGCAAATGAAGGGTTGGGTTCTGGGGAGGATTGGTGGAGAGAAAGGGTACACGGGATTGATGTAGAAACAATGAATGTCTGAAACCCAACAAGAATAACTTTGTAACTCCTACTAACTAAAAAAATATTTAAAAGATACATACTAATACAATTCTCAATTTTTTGTTATTATATTAGAGGATATTTAACATTTAATTGATTTTCTTGAATATATTAACTTCTACTTCATAGATAGTCCATGTTTAAGCTGTATCTCTGATGACAGGACATGTCCAGATTCCCAGTAAGTGGTCTTGAAATTTGTATCTTTGTCCAGCTTTAATTTAAATTAACCTCTGTGATTTGGTCATGGGAGAAAGAACATATTCACTTTAATTTTAGTAAAAGGAAAATTGCATTTATTACCCCCTACATGTGGGATTCTGTGAGAAAGAGTGTTTCTTTCTGAAATCACAGTTACAAAAGAAATATTTCTGAAGAAGCAGATTGTTGTATATATTACCTGAAAAATATATACGAAAGGATGTGAAATTTGACTACTTCTTGCAAGTAATTATTTTTAGTGTCCCTTTGATTAACACATATTTTTAAACTAAGAATATAACCTCTTCAATTTTAAAATTACAAGCTAATTCAGATTATTGGTGTACTTTTCAGGTAAATATATTTAGTATTGATCTTGTTATCATTGCTCTCAAAACTAAATATGTATGTTCTTTTTTTCTCAGTTTTTATTTTAATAATTGACACTTTTTGAAAATTGTAGATCTAGTTGGCTTAGGGAGTTTTCTTCTAGTTTTATTTTTTTTTTCAGGAAACAATATACTCTGAACTCTCACTAAACATATTTGCTTTTGTTTTCCTTTGTTCTTTCTAACATTTCATTTTGTGTTGTCCACATCTTACTTAAAGAGCAAAATTATATTCACATCTCAGAATTTTATATAGTTAAAGGCAGTATTTTCAAGTTAAACTTTAAACTTTTCTTCTCTTTTTTTGATTGTGAAAATTCCAGAATTTGATTTTGGGCATTTCTCTATCTTTTTTTGCATACTTTCCTTGGTTCAACTATGACTCATAGTTTTGACTTTCACTTCCATGTTGATGGCCCTTCTTGTTAGAGAGTTTCTCTATTTATAATTTGGTTAGGTTCCAAAAGGTTGGGTTATGTCTGTTTGTAAAGTGACACTTAAAATGAGTAACTGCTAACATTCTCTGAGGGTACTAGGCAGAGTTGATTTTTCCCCCTCCTCTGCCTCAAAGCTTTGTTGAGTCATAAGAGAAACTTTTATCTCTTGTAATTCAGCTTCAGAGAAACTCAACTGCTTTAGGAACTTGCTATGATGGTGGACTGTCTATCTCCTCACATATATATTAAATCTTGAGATGATTTTTTTTGAGATAAATTTCTTTAAAAACAACTGGATGTATGTCTGAAACCCAACTATGAAGGACCTTGCAAATCACAATGATCTCAATAAAATAAAATTTAAAACCTAAAGAAATAAAAAAAATCAACTAGACTTTCTCCCTTAAAACAATGTTTTACTATTGGATTTGCTAGAGTCCAACATCTCTAAAATGTCTTTTTATTTATTACTTATTTATTTTTTTTGGGGGGGGGCATACCCGGTGACGCTCAGGGGTTACTCCTGGCTCTGTTCTCAGAAATTGGTCTTGACTTGTGGGATCAAATGGGATACCAGGGGATTGAACCGTGGTCCCTCCTAGGTCAGACACGTGCAAGGCAAATGCCCTACACTGCGCCACAGCTCCAACCCCTCTAAAATGTCTTCTATGTCTCTTATACCACAGTGAAAATCTACAACCCCCCAAATACCTTTTTGGCGAAAAATTAATTTCAATTGAATTGTCTTATGAGAGAATGGAGGTACTTTTAGAAAATTAATTGATGTATAAAGCTTTTCCTTAAGATTGTGTACCTTACTTTACTGAGGGACATGTATTCCCCTTATCTATTCAATGAAGAAGGCAGAACTAAATTTGCATGTACTTGTTATATAATGCCGTCTTTGCCATCAAGTGTTTTCACCTGCTTTTAAAGGAGTTATTTAGAGATGCTATTTAAGATGATATGTTGAGGGCCATATAAATGGATCAAAGGTATGGAACACTTGATTTACATGAAAGATTCCCAGGTAAATCCCTAGATCCGTGTACCCTGAGTACCGATGCTGCAAGTGCACATCCCTCACTATGCACTTTGCTTCACAAATAAAAAAGATAATGGGAATGCCAGAGAGAATGTTCAACGAGCTGTAGTGTTCATTTTATGCAGTAAGCCCAAGTTTGATACCTGCTACCAAATTTTTTTCTTGAGCACTATGAAGAGTGAGCCCTGAGCATAAAGCCAGAAATAAACCTGAACATCACTGGTTTGGCCCAAACCCAAACCAAAAATAAAGCCATGTAGTGTATCTCTTCAATGTATGTAGATGCAGGAGGCAAAATGTTAATAATTAAATTATTTTTACTTTTTTCTCTTATCAATCTTTCTGATATTTGATTATTTAATTCTCAGAAAATTGCAAAGATATGGATTATCTTATTTTGTATCCTAATACTTTCACCTCTGTATATATTCTTTTGCATGAAATTCTGTTGATTGATGTTTTAAGTTTTCTCTGAGGTCTGTGGGTTATTGCCATTACCACTATAGATAAATTAATTTTAAAATTGATCATCATGTGTCTCAGAGTTTATCTGAGAGTGCTCCCAGCTCTCAGTATTTTTGAACTTCTGTCTGAACTACATAGATACCTCCTATATGGCCATTTTCATATGTCAGTCATGGTATAATAGTCAATATGGAGAGATGATTTATAATTATTATTCCTTACCATAATACCAGATTGTACATGAACCTGGTTTTATATCAATGGTTAACATTTGTTTTCATTTTCCCAAAGAGAATCCTATAGTCTATGAAGTAGAGCTTTTCCTCACAAATGCTTCTGTGCATTCTTAGCAGTTTCATTTTTTGGAACTGAATTTGTAGTATTATTTCTTATTTATAAATCATTTTGATATTTCAAGATCTAAGTGAAATCCCACTGTCTTTTAAAATTCTTCTTCAACATATTTTATTTTTCCATGATCCCCAATTTAAAAATGTGATAAGTGCAATGCAAACAATATAGAAAAAATTTAAAATACAAATAACAATTAAAAACATGCTAAACACACCACACCTAACCTTACTTAATGCTGCCTTATTTACTTTTAATTTCATTATTATTTTGAAAATTCTTTGGAACTTCAGATGTGTCATATTAGACCTCATAGCCTCATATCTTTATTTGAATGTAGACTCCACATGGAAAACATTTATCTCAAACATATTTGTTGCCATTTTAATAAGTGATGCTGAAAAGAGAATTTTAGGATTAAATTATTTCTCCTAGTTCAGAGTTGGAGAAGGAAATTGGGTTACACATAGCAGCTTGTGGAACAGCATGCTATACCAAGGAATATAAGGCAAAAGCCTTTACCTGTGGTACTATCTTTCTGGCCCTCAGTTTCGGAATTTTATTTTTTTAGTTTTGTGCTGCTATGAATTAAGCCTACAATAGTCAGAAATGTGTAATGTTCCTCTATAGCTGAGCTACATCTCTGTACCTTTCCAATGTATTTTTAGGTTCTTGGCAATGGATTTACTGGGTCAAAGCTGTGAAAAATGTATAATGAAAAAAAAAACCCACTATCAATTCACTTTCAGTCGTAGCCTTATAAATTTGTAACCCCCAAATGAAGATTTTATATGAATACCTGTTTATTGTAATTAAAGACAGACTACTTTTTAAAGTAGATTTAATTTATTACAAGTTTATATTGTGTTAACTATAAGCAGACATGATATTCTATAAAATAAAAATAAAAAGTGTCTACTTCATATACTTAAGAAGACTTATTGTACTTTTTTTTTTAATTTTTGGTGACACATGATAGTTTAATTTGCTTGCTAGGTTGGTTTTGTGTCACAAGTGGTGGTACTCGGGTGTTACTCCTGGCTCTGTGATCAAGAATCACTCCTGGCAGGCTCATCGGACCTTGTGATTCCTGAGGACTGAACCTGGGTCAGTCATATGTAAGACAAACGCCTTCCCTTCTGAGCTATCACTCCAGCCCACCATGGCAAAAGACAGTTTTTATTGAAACTTATTTAGATAGATGTGATGAAAGAGAAAGTGAGAAGTACATAAGCTTGAGAGAGAACATAGCCTTTTCATGAGTATAAAAAGACAAGTTGAGAAACAAAGACAAGCAAGTGAAATATAGGTTCAAGGGAGAACACAAAATTGAAGAGAAAATTTTAATGTACATTTTTTTGCATAAGGACCAACCCAAATATTTAGTCCATAACTGTAATGGTTAATTTTATCTTATCCTTTATTACATAAATAATATAATTTTACTTCTATTAATTGACTGTAGACTTCATTTCTTAGAAAACAAAGGTGCCCTGTGTGGTTCTAAATGAATGCTTCAATAAAACTTTTACCAATTGAACAGTTTAAAATATAGATGCCTTCAAAAGTAATATGGAAGCTTCATATTCTTACAGTTTTTGTGCCTATTTTGCAATATACTTTCCCTTAAAAAATGCCCAAACATCTAGTAGTGCTGTAAATTCGATCTTCATGAATCTTGTATCAGTTCTACCTAGAAAAATGCCCAAGTCCCAAGGTGCATTTATTAGATTTAGTGGGAGTCAAGAGGGACATATGTCTAGGCATTGATGGTCTACAGTTTATAGTTTCAGAATGTTTTAAAGAAAGTAATGAAAATGATGAATTAAAATTGATGTTGGTATCCATCTAAGGTTTTTTCCAAGAGGATCATTGATGCCTCCAAGTTACACACACACCATTAAATCTACCATTCTTACTTTGTTAGCAAACTTTGCAAAGTACCTTTTAACCTAGAGTGCCTACTGTAATATACAGATTGAGATTTAATGGGAATTGCAGAATTATCGCAGATGCTTCAAAGCTGTATACAGATAAAAGTGTTAGCTTCACTCACAGTGATCCTACCTAGCAGCAAGGTAGAAATAAAAAAATCTGCTGACAGTATGTTAAATATAAAGAATAACCTCTACCCTTGCTTTTTTATTATTGTCCCTTGATGTAGAGACTACAAAGAGAATATATACCTAGCTCAAACAAAACATCTTTCATTTTATCTAGCCTTCCAACTTGAGATATTTGTTCATTAGATTCTTTTTTTTATTCTTACTCTAAAAAATTATTCTAGTGGAAATGGAGAAATTGCATGTCAGTTTAATTTGTATAAATAAAACTGATCATAGATTTTAATCAGAACTAACAGTGTTTTAAATAGCTATTAAAGAGACTAAGTTTTTTCAGCAAGGGACCATGTTTCAAATGTTATTATTTGGGATAACCTATGATTAATGGACTGTAAGACCACTTCTAGTCTGTTTAACCCATTGCTAGAAATGAAAATAAAGGGAAAAGAAAATGTCTGTGCATTATGAAATGCAGAATTTGATAGCAAAAGTCAACCACAAAAGGAAAGTGAGGTGAAGACGACTTAATTTTACTCTATAATTATTGTAGAGATCAAACTGTTTTAGGTTTGTTTCTGTATCAGACTGCTACTGCTTTCAAGCCAAAAAAAGTTCTCTAAAAAATAATATTTCAGTAAGCTATCTGCTATTGCTGTAGTGACTAGATCTAAAGATTGCCCTTGCTTAAAGTCTGTACCTTGTTTATTCCTGAGCTAAAAGAACTTAGTAAAGATCTGCCTTTTTCACAATTACTAAACCTCCTTCTCTCTCTCTCTCTCTCTCTCTCTCTCTCTCTCTCTCTCTCTCTCTCTCTCTCTCTCTCTCTCTCTCTCTCTCTCTCTCTCTCTCTCTCTCTCTCTCTTTCTTCCTTTTTTTTTAATCTGAACACCTTGTTGAGAACTATTTAAGAGTCTGGCTTCATACTTTCTTTACAATAAAGAACAAAATGTTCCCTGCACGATAATTCTACTTAGGAACGGATAGATTCTCACATACTTAAATTCTGAAAGGTACTGGAGATGGTCTCTTCTAAACGACACGTTGCTATGGTTACATTCTTCTGTGGCTCAGATGGGGATAGGGGCCAATTATCAAGTTTTGTTTGGTTGATTTTAAGTAGTTTGTTACCTGGATACTCAACAAATAAGAAACTGGGGGGAAAAAGACTTGTTTTCTTCTTCCCTAGAAAGGAAACAGTCATCGTGGAAAGAAAAAAAGAAAAGAAATAAAAAAAAAAGAAGCACTCAAACAATATAGTAAATTATTTCCTTTTCAAAGAGTTTCTAAACTATTAACTTTATTTAGAGACCAACACAGACCTTCTAATTGAGCTTAAGGCTAAGATTTAAAATTTTGGCTAACTCTGTTGAACCTGTAAATACTGGCTTTTACAATTCTTCTGCTTTCCAAATTTGTCTGGTACTTTTCAAACTTGTATATATGTATATTTGGCTCCTCCTTTTGTCAGTCTTGCTGCTTAGTCTTTTTTTTTCTCCCTCCCTTGGTGGAAGTGGGGTTGTTAATTAATGATATTCCAGAGGCAATTTCTGTAGTGACTCTTGGAAAACCCTTCTTAATTAACAAAATGATAAATTCCCTACTGCAGCTGTGGTGCAGTGAAGTTCATCTCTGTCATTCAACCCATGATTCTAAAACATTCTGCAACATTTTTGTGATGATGTTGGGCACTGGAAATCGAATTCTTTTATCAAAGCTTTCACAGTCAGCCCAAGGAGGAGAAAGGAAGAGTGAAAAAAAAAATGAAAGAAGAACTGAACAAAATTAAAAGGCTCTTCTCTCTTGGTCATAGTTCATCTGGGCAATGACAGGAGAGCATTTTAATTTTGTCAAGTTTGTCTTCTACTCATTTATTCCATCTCCTGCTTGTTATCCAAGGTTCAGATTAAATGTAAAGATAGGAATGTATTGTCATAATAAATTTATAACTGGATATTTAAAGAGCAAAGATTTGAATGACACAAATGAACCTCAGTGTAGCAGGAAAGTGGAGAGGATTTGCAGAAAGATGCCACTAAAGTCAGATATGACTGCTGGAATCACTTTAATTAAAAAAAAAAGGAAGATAGAAAAAGTTGAGCTTTCTGAGCCTCCTAGAAAGTACCTAATATGAAATTAGGCTTACTTTACATATTTATGTCAGTTTAAAATAATCTAATAAAAGCTTGATAAAATCTGATTAAACTATTACTCAAATGCAAGGAAAATACAATAAAAAGCTATTAAATATTAAATACAATAAAAAGCTATTAAACTGCTAAATTTGGGGATCGAAGGTAAAAATCCAGAAGTAGGGGCTTATTTATAGGATACCTCTAAAATACAACTCATTCTTTGAAATTGTATTTGAGGAAGTGACTGATAATCTGTGTGTATTAAACTGGAGAAATAACATTTTCCGAGGATGCTTTCTTTTACTTCTTCCCATGAGGTGCTGGTATTTGTTTACATGTCACAGCACAATCACATAAGACACTCACTCTTAGGGGTTTGGGACAGCTGTAATTCATGAGAGGAGAGAAAGTGATGCGAAGAGGCACCCAGACTCCTCACATTACTATTACATGAAGTCTGGCGAGGACCCAGAGTGCAGGGCTGAGAAGCAGTGGAAAGTTAAAATGAGGACACAGGGATAAATTATTTGACATGATCCCGAGCACACCTGACTTTTGTAGTGACACTCAAACAGCAGATATTGCTGGAGGCATTCTGTAAAAGAAGAATAAGGTGGCCACATGAGCAGATATAAAAGGTGAGCAAGCTTTTCTGAACCGCCTGAACCTCCATTGAAAAGTATGTCCTTCGATTGTGACCACCACTTCTTTGTTCTTCTCATGTTCGCTGCCTTCTGGCTAATGGAAGGATTCACTTCCCTTAAAGCTTATCTGCTTTAACACAGAAGAACCCCAGTGAGGATAAAATGAGAAGAATTGGGAGGAATAGGGAAAGGAAATGCTTACAAAAAGAGTAATGGAAATTTTAGCATAAAAACATGAGGGGAGTTTTGTTTAGGCTGCTTTTCTGATTTTATCCAAATAAATAATGACTTTCAAAATAATATTTGAAGTGAGCTTAAATGGAGGCGGAGGTAATGTGAAATTATTCACTTAGTCTTAAATGTAGGGCTTTGTTTTAGTTGAACATAGCTAGTAAATCATTCAGTTCTTTTATAACTTAAAAATTACTGGGGCCGGAGAGTAGCATGGAGGTAAGGCATTTGTCTTTCATGCAGAAGGTCATCGGTTCAAATCCAGGCATCCCATATGGTCCAGGAGTGATTTCTGAGTGTAAATCCAGGAGTAACCCCTGAGCACCGCCGGGTGTGACCCAAAAACCAAAACCAAAACCAAAAAAAAATTACATAGAGGACTGAATATCTCTCTTGGTTTTATTATTCCTTTTCTTTTAGTTAGGGTAAGGGTATAAAGTTGGACATTTTGAAAACTGACCAGGGGTGGAAGATTTTGATTAAGAAGTAGCTAGAATATCTCAGTTACTATCTAAACTTTTGAAATACTGTTTGTTTGTTTGTTTAGTATTGGAGCCACAGATGATGGGGCTCAGGGTTTACTCCTAGTTCTGTGTTAAGGGATCACTCCTAGGACTGCTGGGAATTGAACTAGGATTGACTTCATGCAAAGGCAGTTCTAGAGATGAGCCCATCTGCTCCACGGCTGCACACATCTCCTTGTCAGTAAACTCAAGCACATGTAGAAAACACCACATTATAAGCCCGACAACAGGGAAATAACACAGGCCTCCACCATGCATAGAGAATGAAGATAGCAGCTCTGATGACCTGAAAAGTGCCGATCAAAGGTAGTGGTTCTATAACCCTTGTAATAGCTCTGTGGCCTCTGGACAATTTTTTTTATGTTATTGTAAAGTCAAGCAATAAAGTAGTAAGCATCTGAGCTTTTTAAAATAGATTCTTTATTGGTTTTCTAACTCTTCAGACACAGTAAAAACATTTGTTTAATTCACGGTATGGATTATATATTTATAATATTGAACTTTGATTTGAAAATGTGGGTATAACTAATAAATTTTGACTGACATGTGAAGTGCATAAATAACTTCTCTTTCTTATAATCTTTTTGAATGAGTGGTGGGATGGAATGTTGCTGATCAGTGATCCTGTTTAATATAATCTGATTTAAAAACTGCTAGTCCTTGATATCTCACTCTCTATTCCTAGATAATATCTGAGTATATTGGTAGCAAAGAAATAGTGAAATTATTACCATAGGATATTTAAGATTGTCACTAAGGCAAATACCAGTGAAGGGCATGACCCTAGCCATTTGAACATAAGCCACGAAAAGAACACTAACACTTCTTGATCTTTATTTTAGGCAACTCATCAATTCCCCTAGCACACCAAAAACACATTACTGTGGTGTGCAGACATTTAGAAGATCCTATACATAGGCCATGGGTACTTATGCGCATGTGTAGGAAAACTATTTTGGGTTCATTGCTCCAGACATCTCCCTGTACTAGCACAGCACTGTTCTTTCTTCCCTACCAAGACCTTTCCTAGATGTTTGCTACTTTTCTCAGTCATAGGGAAAGGGATTATTGAGAATTTCACTTTACTGGTTTCCAAATTTCTAATTTCTTCACATATAGAGCTTTTAGGCCCCCCCTGAATCTCTCTCTCTCTCACCTGTCTCTCTCTGTCTCTTTCTCCATCTCTCTCTGTCTCTCTTTCTCTCCCTGTGTGTATAATCATTTACACATCTTTTATGTCTAGAAAAAGATTTACTTTATGGTAAATTATCAGTTAATATGTTTGTAAAGATGGAAAACTAGGGACCTATGTATATTTGTGCTAAAGTCTCAATTATGGTTTAAAGGCCTAAAAACAAAACAAAACAAAAAATTTATGGTGTAAATTCTACTCCAAGTTTGAAGACCCAAGAGTCAAAGAGTTTATGTTATATAAATTCTAGTCTGAGGGCAGAAGAAGACTGATATTGCAGTAGCAGACAGACTGGGAGATTAAAATTTTGATCTTTTTAGTTCTATTCAGGAGCTCAATGAATTAGATAGAACCCACCCACACTGGGGAGGACAATCTGCTTGACTAAGTCTACCAGATTCAAGTGTTAACTCATCCAAAAATACCTTCCCAGATTTATATAGACATAAGTTTAACCAAAGAGCTGGGCACTTCATGACTGAGATATGTTAACACATAAAACTCGCATCATATCCATGCATTCTTTTATTGTTTCACCTCACTATTCCTGTAAAACTCAAAATGCAATCCATGATTTAATGTAACTAAATCAGCTCTGTGTAAATACTTTTCTCAGTACTTGTAACTAGTACTTGTATTTCTTTTGCGGGGAGATGAACTCCTGGTGATGCTCAGGAGTTACTCCTGGCTTCAAACTCAAGAATCACTCCTGGCAGTGCATGGAAGAACATACAGGATTGTCAGGGATTGAAAAAGGGTCAGCTACATAGAAGGCAAGTTCTTGTATTATCTCTCCAACGCTGTAACCAGGGCTAATTATTATTGCTAAATTTTTTTGCTTATTTTATTCCAGATAGGTGAACTTCCTTCTTGGAAAATATGAAGGAATGTCAGTCTCAGGGCTTTTTACATACTTTAATGTGTGACTTCAAATTCACGTTCACCAGTTATCAACATTGTTTTCTAATTACTTTTATTTAGATTTCTGTTAGTCTCTCATCTTGTTATAAACTATTTTTTCCCACTTAGATAAAAATGGGAAAAAACTCCTCAACTAAACTTTTTTTAAATTCAATTATCTGCCTATTATTCTTTGTTACTTATTCATAGTACAACAAATCTTGTACACAGATTCTACTATTAGTATCTCCTTACTAGGATAAAATTCTAATTTTGGTCATACCTTGTGGTGTTTAGGGCTTAATCCTGTTTCTGTTCTCAGAATCAATCCTTGCTATGCTTAGGGAACCATATGAAATGACAGGAATTTAACCTCAGTTGGCCACATCAAATCAAGTACCACACCCACTGTATTATTGCGTTGTCCAATAGGGTGAAATTTTTGTAAAATCATTTTATATTATGAATAATAAGTAATTCCTTATAGTAATAAGAATTATATAACATTAGTAGAATTATATTTGACACAGAATAAAAATAAATAGACACTTGTACTTATTATTGGTATAGTACCATTTTGATTCTTGATACTATTTTTTGGTGGTGTTACCTAAGAGATTATGGATTCAAGCTAAAAACAATAAAAGCAGAAATTGATTTAAGCTTTTTATATGTTAAACTTAAAATCCTTACTTTCTTCTTTTATTTCTTTAATTTTTAATTTTTTATTCCTTTTTCCTTTCTTTTTTCTTTTTTTCTCTTTTCTTCCTTCCTTCCTTTCTTTTTCTTTCTTCTTTCTTTCTTTCTTTTCTTTTCTTCTTTCTTTCTTTTTTCTTTCTTTCTTTCTTTCTCTCTCTTCTCTCTTTCTTTTTTCGTTCTCTCTCTTCTTTCTCTCTCTCTTTCTTTCTTCTTTCTTTTTTCTTTCTCTCTCTTCCTTCCTTCTTTCTTTCCTTCTTTGTTCGTTCTTTCTTTCCTTCTTTCTTCTCTTTCTTTCTTTCTTTCTTTTCTTTCTTTCTTTCTTTCTTTTCTTTCTTTTTCTTTCTTTCTTTCTTCTTTCTTTTTCTTTCTTTCTTTCTTTTCTTCTTTCTTTCTTTCTTTCTTTCTTTTCTTTCTTTCTTTCTTTTCTTTCTTTTCTTTCTTTCTTTCTTCTTTCTTTCTTTCTTTCTTTCTTTCTTTCTTTCTTTCTTTCTTTCTTTCTTCTTTCTCTTTTCTTTCTTTCTTTCTTTCTTTCTTTCTTTCTTTCTTTCTTCCCTCCTTCCCTCCTTCCCCCTTCCTTCCCCCCTTCCTTCCCCCCTTCCTCCCTCCCTCCCTCCCTCCCTCCCTTCCTTCCTTCCTTCCTTCCCCCCTTCCTTCCTCCCTCCCTCCCTCCCTCCCTACCTCCCTCCCTCCCTCCCTCCCTTCCTTCCTCCCTCCCTTCCTTCCTTCCTTCCTTCCTTCCTTCCTTCCTTCCTTCCTTCCTTCCTTCCTATTATTATCTATTATTTATTTCTCATCCAGTCATGCACAGAGGTATTACTCCAGACTCTGCACTCAGGAATCTCTTCTGGCGGGCTTGTGGGACTATATGAGGTACCAGAGATCAAACTCAAGTTGACTGTGTACAAGACAAGTTCCCTACCCATTGTGCTATTGCTTCTTCCTTTATTTATTAATTTTTTTATTAAGGTTCCATGGTATAAAAAGGTCACATTTGAATTTCAGGCATACAAGGTTTCAACATCAGTTCTGTCATCAGTGTCAACTTCCTTCCACTAATGTGATTTATATTGTTGGAAAATTTCATGATTTAAAATATAGCCTCTCTGCACTAGCTAATTTAATGCTAAAAACAATTTAGACAAGTCATATGTGCTTTCTAAAATTCCTGAGGCCCCAGTGAAACTTATATTAATTACTGATGGCAATGTTTCTTTGAATATATATTTATTTCCCACACAAAATGCAATAAATGTTTGTGCTAAATAGTACAGAGAGTAAGGCAATTGCCTTACACAGGACTGATTCAGGTTTGTTTCCCCACACTCTTTATAGTCCTTATGGGCCCACCAACAGTCATCTCTGAGCAGAAAACATTCAATACTGGCCTCAAAACAATAACAACAAAAACCCAAAAAGCAAATGCAAACACACACACACACACACACACACACACACACACACACACACACACACACACACACACACACACACATACACACACACACACACACACACCGAACAAAATTATAGAGGGAAAAACAGGGGAAAATGTAATGACTTTACAAAGTCCATTTATCAAACTTTAGAAGTATAGTCACTGTAAGATTAAGGACAAATTGAGATTATTTTAGAATGTTGAATTTTAAAATAAAAAATGGAGAAATTCACTAGATGAAAAATATCCCTAAATTTAATTAAATAGTGCAAGATACACCTATAGTTGCTTAATTTTCGAGCATATATTTCTATCCTGTGAACATTTAAAAATATATTTTTTAAAATTTAAGATGAAAGGCAATTGATAAAGCTACAGAAAACTGAACCAAATAAAAAAAAATTAAAAATAAACACAAAAGAAGAAAACTATAAGGGCATTCAACAAAACCATAAAGAAAAGGACACCATATGGCATTATCTGCACAGAGAATGACACATTTCTTTCTAACCCATGACTGTTTCAAAAATTCATTTCATTCAGATATAATGAAAAGTGTTTCTTTGAAATAAGATCAGAACTAAACATCTTCTATCTTCATAAATGTTATTTTTAAATAAATTTCAGCTTTGTTTCTAAAAATTTTATAGGGTAGCTCATACAATATCCCTCATTGTCGATGAAGGCTTCACACTAAAACTCAACTCATAAAAGAAATTCATTGATGTTTATAAGGCTATTGTGTCTCCAGCAAATAAAAAATGAAGTTGAAAAACCTGTTAATGTAGGAGTTCAGTTTCCCCATAAATCCATATAAGACAAATATCTGTCCTTTGTGAGCATAGATTATTATTTTGAAGGGGATTTGATGGAATAATATGATTACTTTAGGGAAATAAATGCTTTTTGAATATTTTTGTGTAAATATTTCCACTGGTAAATGATAGCAAAGAAGACTGAGAGGGAAGACCAGGTTGAAGGAGAGGAGTTAAGTAAAGGTTCACAAACAACTAAAACACTCATGTAGAGAAAGGTGTATTTTAAGTTGGAACATTATTTCCCCCAATGCCTGAACAAATTTGATCTTCTTGGTAGTTGTGACTTATTTATGTAATTTTGCTTACTCTTCATTACTGTGCTATAAGGTTATAAATACATTTTAATAAGCAAAATGAAGAGAAGACTTTATATTAATCTTTGTGTGTGTCTGTTATGAGGGAGAAGTCCTTCTAAGCAGCATTGTAGAGCTGAGGACTAATAGTGATTCTTCGCCTGGATTTATTTGATGGGTTGGTGCTTATGCCAGCAGTACCAGGGAGCAACAGGAAGTGCTTGGGGCACCATGCAGTGCTATATATCAGACTTAGAATTTCACACATGTAAGGCATTTGCTTAGGTTTTGATTATCTTCCTGGTCTCATCCGACTCTTTTTTAAATCTTGAAGTTTAAGTTTAAAATATTATGAATATAAAATATTCTGAAGACAAATGCAATTAAATTCTTATATAGTTATTGACCAAATATAAAGCATGTTACTACTTATAATTTTAGATTCAAACACCCTTAATAAAAATTGCTAATAATGTATGGCCTCCTTTTATAGTACCTGTCAGGTACTTCTTATTCTCACTCTCCTAACATTGCTCTATCCTTCCCAAACTATTTCTGTTTTCCCCTTTACTACATTCATTACCTATGCATCTGTGAAAACACAGACTATTTTGTATAACAAAAAGGCTCAGCTCCTGCCCCCAGAGGACAATAAGGCTTATGTGTCTCTCCACACTGCAGGGCCCAGGCTGAGCAGGCAGGGACAGGAGGCAGGGAGAGGGGAAATGGCAGGTGGTTCCAACACAAGAAAGTTAAGAGGCTCTACTGGCCCATGAGCCCCAGGTCCCAGCCCCACTCTCCCCTCCCTGGCTAGAGAAAGGTCATGAAGAAAGGTCATGTTAGATGCAATCATGTAATATGCATGACTCCATAAATTCTTTACTTAAACCAACATTTAAAAGAGTCATGTTATTTTAATACTAGGGTTTATTTTATTAATTGTAGTCCATTCAAGTCTTCCATTATGGAAATGTACTAGCATTTATATAGTTCATTATCCTGCTTACTTTAGATTTTTCTTTATTACTAAAAATGCTGAATTGAATATTTTTAGTTCCATTTATCTCTCTCTCTCTATATATATATATATATTTATGTTTATTTTCCCAAATGTGTATACCTACCAGTAAAATTAATACATTTCAATTACAGATATATTGTGTTAACTGAGATATTGCTATATTGTTTCAAATGCATAATTATTTCTATATTTTATATTAAGTGCTATTTACCATTTACTCACCAACTTTAAGAATTAAACTTTTTATCACTATCTTGGGGTAAATGTCATATTTTTTAAATAATTTTTATTGAGACCCATACTTCCTTCCTTTGCCCCTGGGACTGCTAGAGTAACCAGACTCTTTTGTATATAACTTGTTGTAGATCTTGATTCTGTTGTTGTTGACTTTGGATTTGGTATTAAGGCCTAATCATTATTTATTTCCACTCAATGTTTATTTGACTATGTTCCTAGTACCATCCACTTTCTCTTTTTTCTTTCTCCTTAATTTATGAGGCAAAACAAAATAATTCAAGTTTTGTAGGTTTTGTTGGAATAAAAATAGAAAAATTTCAGGGAGAAATTCATCTAGGAGCTATCAATATTAATTTAAAAGAAGAAAAATGGATAAAAAAGAGTGAAGAAGAAGAAAAAGAAGAAGAAGAAGAAGAAGAAGGAGGAGGAGGAGGAGGAGGAGGAAGAGGAAGAGGAGGAGGAGGAAGAGGAAGAGGAGGAGAAGGAAGAGGAAGAAGAAGAAGAAAAAGAAGAAGAAGCAATGACTAAATATCCAACAGCCACAATAAACACTACTAAACAACAGCACATAAAAGAGAGAGAAAAAAGAAGAGTTGGTGTGGTGAGGTTTTGTGCTTTTTTTTTTTTTTTTTGCATTGGGACAGTAAGTATTAGGAAAATTTGAAAGGGAATTTCCTTGGCCTAAGAGATACAGGGTTTCTCCACACTTGACACAAACTCTCCTGAGAACAACTACAGGCTCCAGATATGCTCATTATCAAATCTCAAAGTTTTTTCTATGGTACCAGAAAATGTCTGCTCAGTTGTGGCTGAAAAAATCAGTACTCTATAGCTAGAGGGCTTGGTATTTGCACAGGACAGGTCATAGGATGAAGTCTAGGATAAAGTCTTTCTTTATGGTTCTAGAAGTTCTGCTCCATCACGGTTGTTATAATCAGTTTTCTGTAATTAGTGATCTTGGTTTTTGCTCAGATTTTAGGACAAAGCCTAGGATATGGCCTTTTCTTATGGTTCCAGAAGTTCTACTCTGTCATAGTTGTCAAAATCAGACCTCTGGAATTAGAGAACTTGGTTTTTGTTCAAATCCTAGGCTGAAACCTAGGCTAGGGTTTTTTATTGGACCCAGGAAAAGTTTTGCCCAGTTGCAGTTGTCAAAGTTATTCTTCTGTAATTAGTGATAACTAGACATAAAATGTTATTTTTAATTTAAGTTTCCTTGATTAAAAAAGAGGATTGTGAACATACTGTTCATATATTTATTAACCATTGCACTTTCTCCATCTGTGAAGATTTATAATGTTTACCTGTTTTTAGTTTGTCCTTTGGTAATTGCAATTTCTTCCTTGTAATTTTTATGTTCTAGATATTTTCTCTTGTTTGAAATACAATATAGATACACCTTGAATTTTATATCTCTTAGTTATGTTATGAAATTTGTTTTCATGGCATAATTTTAAACTCTCATGCATTAAGTTATTTCACCCCTTTTATGTTTGCTCTTTAACACACATTCCTATCAACTATGGTCATAGAAGAAAAAATTTCTTTACAGTAAAATATTATGCTAAATGTTGTTAATTTCTTGTATCTTAAACTGCCTGGAATTGATTTTTGCATGTGCTATATCATGGAATCTAATTTTCTCGTATTTAAGGTTTTTTATCTGTAAAGAAGCCAGACATTATTTTTTCATAAGGATTATAAATTAACCTAAAATATTGTATTAAATCATTTTCCTTTTTTTAACACAAGTACAAACATTGAGCTGCATTTAAAGCTGCCTATGTGTGGGTATATTGCTTGTAAAATTATTGTGATTTACTATTTTGTACCCCAATCCTTTCTTCTTTAAAATTGTTGTAACTATTAGGCTCTTCAGCCTTAAAATTTAATTGTCAATCATTTAGGTTTTATGGGGAGTCTATTCTGGTTTAGAAATCATTTTATACAACATCATGAAATGAGTTGTTTAATGGATATTCTACTCTGGTTTAGGAATCATTTTATATAAACGCCATGAAACTGTTGGATTGTTTTCCACCTTTCAAGTCTAGTCAACAATTTTTATGATACTAATCATAAAATTGGAAGTGTTTTAGACTCAGCTTTAAATTTGTCTCAGATTTACTCGTTTTGTGTAAACTGGTTGTGTATTTATGATTTTAAATATGAATATTCATATGACTATGAATTCATATGAATATGAAAATTTAAATTTTCTATTTTTTTGGTCTTTGCTTTTTTGAGGAAGACTTTTAAGTTATGTTTTAGAATAACTTCCAGCTATACTTGTCCTTGTGGTATTGTCCTGACAGTTTTGTGCACTGATTCAACAGCTTCGTTAATCTCAGGGCTATCATAGTGAATTTACAGATCAAACTTAGGACCTCAAACATGCATTGAACATCTTTCCAGCCCCCTTTCCACTTATTTTAGTCAAGTTTGATCATGTATTTTTTTTTGGAAAAGAAAATGTTTACTTAAAGATTTGATAATATTATCATTATTGGGGCCAGAGAGATGGAGCAGTGGTAGAGCATTTGCCTTGCACATGGCTGACCCAGGACTGACAGTACTATTCCCTAGTGTCCCACATGGTCCCACAAACCAGGAGTGATTTCTGAGAGCATAGCAAGGTGTATCCCCTGAACGTCACTGGGTGTGGCCCCAAAACAATAAAAACAAAACAAAAGAAATGACATTGTCATTATTGACTTATATATAATAACAAAAATGTTCTACCCTTTGAGTGAGTAATATCTTTATTTTACCTTTCTTATACTGAGCTAGAATTCTCAATCCAATGGGTTAGTAGTTTGTGTTGGTGTCCAAGGATGTGATATGTTTCAGACCCTCCACTGCCAGGGATCATTTGAACACTTTAACAAAGCTAGAAAGCTTCCTAGCAGTGTTCTGGGGCTTTTAAGATTAAACATAAAGATGCTGAGACCATATAGAGTAAATAATGGAAACAGTGTTTATCTACATAGCTCTTATCTTTTTTTATACATTTAATTGGTAGATATATTTTTGAGGGGGTTGGGGCCACACTAGGTGATGCTCAGGGGTTGCACCTGGCTATGCGCTCAGAAATTATTCCTGACTTGGGGGACCATATAGAAACCTAAGGGATTGAACTGTGGTTCGTCCTAGTGAGCCGCATGCAAGGCAAATGCCTTAACACTGTGCCACCACTCTGGACCCTTAATTGGCTTTTTATTTTTCTTTTACTTGGTCTATGAGTTTTTATTTAAATTACTGTATTTTCCGGCATATAAAAAGACTTTTTAAACCATGGAAAACTTCTTAAAAGTCAGGACTCGTCTTATAGGGCAGGATACAGCATGATGAAACTTACTCCAGCTTTAGGGACAAATGATCTTCCCCCCTCTTACTGCTGCATCCACGCAGCTGTCAGGCATCATCATTCAGTTCTCTGCTTGTCCTGATTCATCTTTCAGGGCACACAGGGCACACATCTCACAAATACCAGTCACTTACTACAAATGACAAGTGTAAAATGATTGCTGGCACTCCAAAGTCTAGTTTTATTAAACATATAATGTTAACCTTTGAGGGTTCTGTTGCAAATCAGCCCTGCTGAGGTTGACTGATGGAGGGATGGAGGATGAGGCCTTTCTCCTCCAGCTCGAATCACGCGTCTGTTACCCTGTTCAGCCAGCGGTTCTGAGTTGAATGCGGCAGGAAGAAAGCCAACAGGCAGTCAGGCTTCCGAAGCTCTTTCTTCTGTAAAGAGGCCAAAGCCAAAAGGCCTATGAATAGGCCCCAGGATAAAAGCCCCTCACCTTCCACAGACCCTCGCTTTTATGCCCCAGAATCATGTACCACCCAATAGTGGGATCAGATACCACCTAATGGTGGGAGCAGAATCAAGTACCACCCTAGGGTGGGAGCAGATGCCAGGTCACACCCTAGGTAGGGCACAATCACCGATCAGGGTAGGGTCAGTAACATAATAATCCCATAAAAATGTTTACATACACAACAATTCCCCCATTTGTTTTTAGTTAACAGAAAAAAATATACAAAAGTAAATAATATTGTCTACAATTATTAAAGGAAAAACTAGTCATTAATAAAAGAGTGGTTGTTTGCATAAGTGCATCACAGGAAAATGTAAAGAAAAACTTCTAACCTAAACACAGGGAGTCTAAAGCCAGAAACATGTGTCAAGGAATCAACTAAAGCTTCTGAGAAGATAGATCTATGATGTAGAAGATAAAGAATTCCAAGTAAGTTCTTCCTAGGAAATGCAGATGGAGAATCTGAAATTCAATGATCAAGGATCAAGTAGGCGATGGGGAGCTCCCGGGGCAATCAGAAAGCCCAATTGTATTCCGTAGACATAGATCCTTCGAAGAGACTCCAGAAAGGTTGTGTAGCAGGTGAGAAGAAGCACCTTTTCTTTATTTGTTGTTGTTGTTGTTGGTTTTTGGTATTTGGTTTTTGGGTCACACCTGGCAGCACTCAGGAGTTACTCCTGACTTTATGCTCAGAAATTGCTCCTGGTAGATACCGGGATTTGAACCAATGACCTTCTGCATGAAAGGCAAACACCTTTATCTCCATGCTATCTCTCCGGACCTATTTTCCATTCAAGTCCAGGTAGACCAGAAAGACCATCTTTGAGGGCATTGAATTAGGCCCTTATTTTGGAGGAAGAATCATATACCCCCTGCACAGTGGGGGGCCACTGCAATGAAGATCAATAGGCATCCGAACTTAATCCAAGTTCTTAGTCCAGGCAGAAGTTCATATGAGGTCTGAAATTGATGTACCAAGTACGGCTGATTATTTATAGATGGAAGCTTAAATCACAAACCAGAACAAAATGTTTAAGGCAAAGAACCTCCCTGTGTAAGTAAACAACTTGAGGGCCCATCCAAAATGGTTAGAACCTCCTATAAACCTAGTATTTCGCCTATGATGCGCCCATGAAAACACTCTGAGAACAGACAAAAACATCATTTAGGAAATTATAGACAACAATATCAAACCCACTAACCTAAAGTCAAGAAAGCAAAACCCTAATGTAATAATACAACATCAATTAATAAGATTAAAAACTAATATAGAAAAACATTAATTACAATAGTCAAAAGAAGTGTATTACCAAATATAAATTCAAAGGATTACAATTACAAGAAAAATACAAAAGGTGAAATTTCTACAGAGTCCAATACCAATCTGTAAAGATGAGGGGTCTGGAACTCCGAAAAGACTGGCAAAAGGCACTTGATGGGTCTGGAAAAGCTGGTTGAAGCCTGGTACAGAAGATAACAACAAGCTGAGTGAAGAAGGAAGGTCAGTACAGTCACCCATGTGTTGGGGCATCCCCAAGCGTTACATCATTGCCGTCATGAGTTGGTTGGGCTTCTGCATTTTCTTTGGGATCGGTGCAATCTTGGGGTAGCCATTGTAGAAATGGTCAACAGTAGCACTGTGTATGTGGATGGAAAATCAGAAATTCAGATAGCACAGTTTAACTGGGATCCAGAGACTGTGGGTCTATCCGTGGATCTTTTTTTCTGGGGTTACATTGTGACACAAATTCCAGGTGGCTTCATTTCCAACAAGTTTGCAGCAAACATGGTACAAAACTCCAACAGTCATGGATTTCTTCCTCAGGCCGAGATCAGGAGGCTTGTAGTTGTGGGTGAAGGAGATGATTTGCACATGTAAAGGGAATCCTGAAAATTAAATGTTAAGGACTAGGAGGAGAGAAGGAAGCACAAGGAAAACTAAATTGGGGAAGATAAAGTTAGGAAAAAGGGAATTATATACAAAATATGCAAAACAGACAGACACTGAACAAGACATACACATACAGATGTCACAAAAAATATGGCCATAACACTCACTCATACCAAAAAGTATTTGTTGGAAAGGATCCAAAATAGAGCAAAAGAAAAAGGAATTTAGCTGAATCAAGTAAAAGCGCTTTAAAATGTAATAGCCGGCAACTGTTTAGAGGAATCATTTCAAATTAAAAAAAAAATTTTTTTTAATGGCAGAGCAGAAAAGATATGAAAGAGAATTTAAATGCATAATACAAACATGGAAAACTCTACTATAAGTGCATAACAGTATATATACAAAGTTATTGTATAACAGTAACTCTATGATAGTCAATCATAGGCGAGAAGTACTGTGAAGAAAGTCCATCTAAAAAGTATCATTATGTCAGCGTCTTAAAACCTAAATTGAGGGAAATAAAGCAATGATATTAAAATAAAATGAGTGAAAGTCGTTAAATGAGTATACCTGGAAAGAAAAACAACATTAATATGATGAGAAATTTTTGTTTCAGGTGAACCTTGACTAAATTAAATTGTAAGATTTCATGATTAACTGAGACCTGGAGCAATAATGAAATTAAGACATAAATCCACCATACAAGGAAACACATTTGGGGTCCATGATTTTTAATCCTATTCATTGATCATGCCTGTGGAAAGAATCATAGAGCATTAATAGCAAGTGATAAGGAAGTGAAATGATTATCTGGTGTTCATTGTAGCTCTTTAAGTATAAAACAGGATGTATGCTGCTGCGGATTTCACCAATGTATTAGGGACTTTTTTGATCTTCTTGTCATCAAAATTGATCCAGTGTTGTTTTGAAGCAATTTTACAGTATGAAGTACAGTGTCCATAGTGAACTTTACTATTCTTTTTCTCTTACGGTTTTTAATTTCCATTTGGTGTGCATTAAAAGAGAGGTAGTCTTACATGGCAAATATAGCCCAAACCCTATATTTTAACTGGAAAAGTAGTGGGTCATCTTATACTCCCAGTTGTCTTATATGTTGAAAAATACAGTACTGCCTGGCATTGATAATTTCTATATATAGTTTTATTTTATTGACTTTTGCCACTTGACTATATTTTGTTCATATTTAATAAAAATTTCTTCAGGTCTTTGCAGGCTGGTTTTCTAAGCCCTTTGCTAATAATTTTGAATAATATTTATTTTTAAATAAATCTACTAAAACTATAATCTCATTCTTAAATTTCCACTAAATGTATTGCATGATTTTTTTTAAAATAGTTATTTTTTGACATACTGTTTTAAATATTTCATAATTTTCCATTTACTCTTTAATGCATTAATTAATTAATTGATTTTTTTGCTTATGCTTTATTCAAGAATTTATTTTTAACCTTTAAAATGGTATTTATTTTTAAGAAATATTTAAAATGTTTTTATATATCAAATAATATAGTGTATGATACTTCTATTATTAAAATTTTATTTAGTTCTGTACTGAATACTTGTGTTTTTATATTAAGAGGTTACTTAATAACCTGAAACTAGGTCAATACATATAAAATAATTTGTTTTATATTTAGTTCTATTCATCCCCAAAATATATCTTAAAAAGAGAATAGTTTAAATGTGCAGTTTAGATTTTATCTTTTTTATTTTTTATTTTGTGTCACACCCAGTGACACAGGGGTTACTCCTGGTATGCACTTGGCAATTACTCCTGGCTTGGGGGACCATGTGGGACTCTGAGGGATCAAATCATGGTCCGTCCTGGGTCAGCTACATGCAAGGCAAACACACTTCCGCTGTGCCACTGCTCTGGCCCTAACTTTGATATCTTTTAATGTCTTTTCTATAGGTTTTAGGAGAAAAAAATGATGAAATATCCCATTTTGATTGAGGATATGTCAATATTTTCTAAAATTCTATAATTTTTGTTACTCCAATATTGTCTTTTAAGTTATAATTGAAATCAGTAATAAAGTCATGTCAGTTGATTATTTAACTATTATTGCATAGGTTCCTTTTAGTTTTCCTATTTATATGGTTTTAATTTAATTCTATGTTATTAATATTACCAGGTTTGTTTAGTTCAATATTTACTGTGGACTAACAGTATGCCTTATTTCTGAGAAGTTGGCACATTCATGCATTTATCTGGTCACTGAACTGGCTGGGGTCCTAGTATAACATAGGCAAGCTGTTCAATATCATAACATTGCCATCTGCAAGATTTCAAATATTACCTTTTCCTAATGTCATGACATTACTTTGGATGTGAACTGTGAATCATCTTATTCAGAGTCAATTTCTATATTTGGGCATGCATGTGTGGTCTTACATTCTTATGGCTCATTGTGGAGCTTACTGCATGACTTGAAATTGAGTCAGCTAGAGCAAGCCATACAATTCAAACATATATCTAGTATATTCTTTATATCTTTTGGAATGTGTTCCTAAGGAACTAAATGATAATGAATCATAGAATATAAGAATTTTTAGGTAAGGCTAACCTGAATTTTTGAAAAAAAAAAAAAAAAGGAAATAAGACAGTCCCTAGAGTGTCAAAGTGTTTAATTATTTTAAACACAATTATATAAAAGCTAGGCAATTATATTGCTTCAAAGATACACCACAGTAAGCTTGAATGAAGATATTTATTAAACAATATTTTGGGTTTTTTTGGGGGGAATACCCTGTGACGCTCAGTGGTTACTTGGTTATGTGCTCAGAAATTGTTCCTGGCTGGGGGACCATATGGGATGCCGAGAGATCGAACTATGGTCTGTCCTATGTTAGCATGGGCAACGCAAAAGCCTTACCACTTGTGCCACTGCTCCAGTCCCTAGACAATATTTTTAATAGTCATTTTGAAGTTTAGAAAAAGATAATTCACAAAGATAATCTCAATGTGTCCACATAACCATTCTGAGAGAAATAGTCTAAAGATCTTTGAACTTTCTGGTTCCATTTGTTAATTCATGGTTTATGATAACAGTAGGTTGTAACTTCCTTTTCTTTTAATAATTTTTATTGTGATCAGTGAATTTTCACTCTTTCAAAGTCATATTTAAGGTACATTGTGATAATGATTTAGGGCCATTCCCACCACTAGTGTTGCTCTCCTTTCACCCATGTTCCCAGCATGAATCCCATATCTCCCCAATTTGCTCCCTGAACTGCTAGTGTAACAGGTCCCCTTTGTGTATAGTTTGTTGTAGATTGGGTATAGATTTTGTTGTAGTTGACTTTGGGTTTGGTGTTTAAGTCTGATCATTTTTTATTTCTACTCAATGTTTATAAGACTTTTTGCTCTTGGTACAATCCATTTTTCCCTTCAATTTATGAGGCAGAACAAGATGACTCAAGTTCTGTGGTTTTGTAGGAAAGGAAAAAAAAGAAAGCTGGGAGGAGTCCATCTAGAGGATATATATATATATATATATATATATATATATATATATATATATATATTAATTTAAAATAAGAAATGGAAAAAAAATACACAGAGCAAAAAAAAAAAACCCAAAACAAGCAATGACAAAAACACAACAATAACAAAAAAACAAAACAGCAACCACAAGACAGAAAAAAAAGAAGGAATAAAAAGGAAGGAGGGCTTTGTGGCAAGATTTTTTTTGGGGGGGCATAGGCAAGTAAATATTGGGGAAATTAGAAAGGGAATTCCCTTGGCCTAGAGATACAGAGTATCTCTGCCTTTGAAGCATACTCTCATGGGAACAATGAAAGGCTCTATACACACTCATTATCAAACCCCTAGGTCCTTCTATGGTGCCACAAAATGTTCTGCTCAGTTGTGGCTAAAAAAAAAAAAGTCCTCTGTAGCTAGAAATCTTAGTATTTGCTCAGGTCATAGGACGAAGTCTAGAATAGAGTCTTTTTTTAAGATTCTAGAAGTTCTGCTACATCACGGTTGTTGTAATTAGACTTCTGTATTTAGTGGTCTTGGTTTTTGAACAAATCCGAGGATGAAGACTAGGATAGTGTCTTTCCTTTATGGTTCCAGAAGTTCTGCTCAGTTGTGGTTGTCAAAGTCAGACCTCTGGAATGAGAGATCTTGGTTTCATACAAATCCTAGGCTGAAGCCTAGGCTAGGATCTTTCTTATTGTTCCCAGAAAAAGTTCTGCCCAGTTGCAGTTGTCAAATTCAGTATTCTGTAATTAGTGATCTTGGTTTTTGCACAGATTAAAGGACGGCTTGTCTTCTGATTCTATTTTACCTTTAGGTGATGCTATAGGGCAACCTGCTCTTAGATCAAATTGTTATGGTTTCCTCATTATCAGGATGTTGTATCAACCAGAAACATGTTGGTGCCAGAGCAGTATTAGGAATTCCCCATGGTAATTTTTGTTCCTGGTGGTGTTGCAGGGAACTTTGTTGGTTTCACATTTGGGATCTGGGATTCGGGTTGGATGGTTACTGTCCAATCACATGAAGTCTAAGTCGGGTTCTCATGACACATGTTCAGGGTGGGAGTTGCCCCTGTATTATAAAATATATGGGTTCTTATTCCTAGTAGATAAGTGCTTCTTTCTATACATAATATTTCCCCCTTTTTAGTATGTCTTTGCAAAAGGGAACAGTTCCATATTATATCACTGGTGCATTTGGGGCTAAGAATGACTGGCTACACAATTTCTCTGTTCTGGTTTTGACCTGAGCTTTTATCCCAAGCAAGACTTTTTTTTTTTCAGTTTTTGTAACAAGCAGAACCAAAACAGGTGAAGTTAAATATATATATGTATATATATATACATATATATAGTAAATAAATAAAAGTAAATTTTCAAAAGTAATTTAAAAAAGGATGAATTGTAACTTTTCATTTCAAACATACAAAGCTATTTTTTATGTTTATAATTTTTCCTTTTGCACTTCTATTTAGGTTGTTTGTAATGTTTTTCTGTACAATGTTAGAAACATTTTATTACATGTTTCTTATCACATGTTATTTTAAAGATGCTTCTTATGTTTCTATTGTAACATGAAATATGTAATTTACAATATACAATTTTATTTATTTTTTTAATTTCTTTATTTAAGCACCATGATTACAAACATGCTTTTAGTTATAAAAAATTGAAATACAGTTTCAACAGTGCAACAATCCCACCATCAATGCCTCTATCTCCCTCCTCCTCCTCTCCCTGCCTGTATTAGAGACAGGCAATCTATTTCTCTCACTCACTACCATTGTCATGATAGTTGTTAGTGTAGTTATTTCTCTAACTGCACTCACCACTCTTTTTAGTAATCTTCATATAATTGGCTGGTCTTTCCAGCCCTGATATTTATAATATACAATTTCTTTTGTGGTTTTTGGGTCATGACCCGGCAGTGCTCAGGGGTTACTCCTGGCTCCATCCTGGCAGGCACAGGGGAACATATGGGATGCTGGTCATCGAACCAATGACCTTCTGCATGAAAGGCAAATGTCTTACCTTCATGCTATCTCTCCAGCCCCTGTAATATACAATTTTAATGAGTATTCTGGTGCAAGTAAAGATGTAGTATACTGGGATTTTTATCTGTATTGGTATCTCTAGCTACATGTATATTTCTATCATATACAGTATCTACTAAATAATCCACTGTATACTAAATATATATCTATGATAGAGAAAATTTGTAAATTTTCTTCATTCTGTCCACCATAGTTTAGTTCCTAATACCATGATTTCAGTACAGCTTACTCTTTCTGCAGAATCCAGAGTTCAATTGATCACAGAGGATCACAACAGTAGTTCCAACAGGGTGGAGTGAGTCTTGAAACAGGGTTTCAGGGCCAATCATCAGATTTAAGACACCTGCAGAATATCAGAATATTGAGAATCTCAGCTTTGGTATCTAGATCCTGATAGTTCAGAAGAGGTATCCATACCAAATTGCTCACATATAACCCTCATCATGTGATGATGTGATTCTCTTCTCTCTCTACTTATCACTCACATAATCTTTGAATTTGCCTTATTTAGGAGAATTGTATTTAAATTTACTGTTCATTTACTTACTTCAATAACATTTTGGGAGGGGCTGTTGTTGGGTCACACCCAGCAGTGCTCAGGGTTACTCCTGGTTCTACTCTCAGAAATCACTCCTGGTTCGGGGGGACCATATAGTATGCTGGGATTCGGACCACCGTCCTTCTGCATGCAAAGCAAATACCTTACCTCCATGCTATCTCTCCAGCTCTTCAGTAACTTTTTTAGTAAGGTCTTTTTTTTTTTAATTTCTTTTCTTTTGGGTATCCAGGCCACACCTGGCAGTTCTCAGGACTTATGCCTAGCTCTAGCTCTGTGCTTGGGAAATCACTTTTGTTGTTGTTGTTGTTGTTGTTGTTATGGGGGGGTCACACCTAGCAGTGCTCAGGGGCTACTCCTGGCTCTATGCTCAGAAATCGCCCCCGGCAGGCTTGGGGGACCATATGGGATGCTGGGATTCGAACCACTGTCCTTCTGCATGCAAGGCAAATGCCTTACTTCCATGCTATCTCTTCAGCCTCAGGAAATCACTCTTAGAGAAATGAAGGGACATATGAGGTGCCAGGGATAGATCCTTGGAAAGCAAGTGCTCTATTCATTTCTCCACATATCACTGGCTCTTTTCAAAAGAGTACTATTCATCATCAATTAATTTAGTTAATAGCAGAAGCAATCATTTTCACATGTCTAGTATCTAAGCCAATCAATGCCTATCTGAAAATATGGCTTTATAACATTTACATTCACACTTTATTATGTTTTATAAAATTAAGAACTTGAAACTTTTACATTTTGGGTGATGTAGGAGGTAGAGCTAATTGTTCTGGATTGAGCTCTGGTGACAAATAAATGTACTGGTCTGAAAAGAAATAACAAGAAATTAGGACAGTCTTCCCAAATTATTTATACCAATCTAGCCCTTGTTTTTTAGTGTATTTCTCATTTTTTGTTGCAACCCTATCTATAAGTGCCTTTATCATCAGCTAAAATTTTGTTTTCTTTTTATGAAGCTTGCTTGCTTAAAAGGTTTTCTGCTAGGGCTATAAGAAGAAGCACATGTTCATTTCTATCCTCTTCTTACTTGTCTTGAATACAAAACTGTGACCCAAATAAAAACTTTTCTCTTAGGTCTTCCAGCCTACATACTAAACAATTAAATTTGAGTTGTTTATCAAATATGCTGTTAGTGGAGTTATTTCATGAAGTGAATGCTTTTACCTCTCAATAAAAAATAGTATCATTTAAAAATATTTCAATTATTTTCTACTCATGGATATGAAAAGTGAAAATTACACAATTTTTAAAAACTTAAAAAGTATATATTTATCATTATCTATAATATGCATGCAAAGGTATATACACATTTGCAGGCATTCATGCACACACATCTTGGTAAGACAGTCAAATAATTTTGTGTGAATTTTAATGTTCCTAGCACTTAAACTGCTATATTACTTTAAAATTTTCCCAGTAGAGCTTTACAGAATAAAAGCAATTCTTTTACAGAAGGAAAAAAAAAAAAACTCTTATCCTTTCATCTTTGTCTGTACTATAAACGTCTATTTAGTTCCCATGGAAATGCAAATTCGAGTTTAAAATATCTGTGTGCATGTGTTTGTGTATATATATATATTAGGAAAATCATGCTATATGTAATATTTCACTCATGCACACCAATATACTATTTCTGACAATTATATTAAAAAGGTTCAGTAAGGAGACCCTCTGGTACTCCGTGGAACAAGTTCAAAAGTCAATGTATTGGGACTGAGTTGAGTAGGATCAGTTTCTCCATAACATGCATGACTCATTCTAATAATTTAATTATTTTATGAACTTATTAGTAGGTAAAAACTAGGTATGATTTTTTTCCACTTCAATCTTTGAAAAGAAGAATACAAGGTAAAATAAATACATAAGTAAGTAGAAGCTTTGGACTGCTTAAATAGACACAACCACAGCTATGGACCCTACCCAGTGAGCAGATCTCTTACATAATGATGAATCTCAGTTCTATAAATTTTTTTCTTATTTTTTATTTTAAATCTGTTTATTTAAAGAACTATGATTTATAAACTTATCGATAGTTGAGTTTTAAACATAAAATTTTCAATTTTCTCCATCAATGATTCCATATTTCATCACCCCTTACCCCATCTCCTTCACCCTGCTGTTACCTTGAAAAGGCACATTACAAAGTGATGTGGTTTCAGCTTAGATTTCATTTCATGGTTTCTATGTTGTTGCATGTGCTTTGGATGTATAACTACACCAATTACCCACATCACTTTTATAACTGAAGCTCTAACCCTGGTTTCCCCATTACTTTCCTTTTCTTATTTTCTTCCCTCCCAACTTGATTTCTTTCTTTTTCTTTTCTACTCCTCCCTAAGCTCTAGGGTTAAGAATGATCTCTTTATTTTTCATTTTTATTTATTTATTTATATATTTATTTTGGTTTTGGGGCCACACCCAGTGGGGCTAAGGGGTTCCTCCTAGCTCTGAACTCAGAAATCACTCCTGCCAGGCTCAAAAGAAGGTCTGTCCTATGTCAGCCCCATACAAGGCAAATGCCCTACAACTGTGCTATCTCTCTGGCCCAAGAGTGATTTTTTAAAATATAAATCTTTATTTAAGTACCATGATTACAAGCATGTTTGTAGTTGGGTTTCAGTTATAAACAGAATACCACCAGTCCTATGAATCTTACTGTAATAAACCATAAGGGTTACACAGTGATAGAATCAAATTCTGATTCTCCACCAAAACTGTATGAGCTAAAGAATCTTCTCTGACAAAGATCTATCATTTATTATTACTTTTTAATGATAGGTAACTCAGCTAAATTCAGGCATTTAGCTAGGGTCTAAGAACAATTTGTATCAGGTTAAAAAAAAATGCCGGTGTGTGTGTTTACAAGAATTTACTTAAAACAGATATAGATGAGATTGCCATTTAGTATCATGGTTTTGGCCCTGCAGTGTTTATCTTTATTAAAATTCATAGACATTAACTTGGCAAAAAGTTTTAAGCAGGAAAAGATGCCAATACTAATGCATTTGTTCTTTATATCTTTATTTTATATTTAGGAGTACAAATGTATTGTCTGAATCTTTTTAAAAAACTAACAAAAAGATTGTTGCTATAGAAAAAATGCTTTCATTTTAAAACCAAATTTTATTTTTATTTATTTATTTTGGGGAGGTTTAGGCCACAGCCAGTGATGCTCAGGGGTTATTCCTGGCTATGCCCTCAGAAATCGCTCCTGGCTTGGGGGACCATATGGGATGCTGGGGGATCTAACCATGGTCTGTCTGAGGGCAGCCGCATAAAAGGCAAACGCGCTACCAATGCACCACTGCTCCAGGCCCTTTAAAATCATATTTTATGTAATCACAAAAGCATTAATGTGATAGGTCATGCAATCAAAATAACTTTCTAAAATAGATTTATCAACTTTTTTTAGTTAGTGCCAAGGAATTTTGGCTTTCTTGACTTTCATATTAACTAATTTGGGGCTAGAGAGATAGCATGGAGGTAGGGCATTTGCCTTGCATGCAGAAGGACAGTGGTTCAAATCCTGACATCCCATATGGTCCCCATATGGAGCCTATCAGCAGCAATTTTTGAGTATAGAGCCAGATATAACCCCTAAGCACAGCCAAATGTGACCCAAAATCCAAAAAAAATTATAAAATAGTTTGTTCCATGAGTACTTAACTTTGTAACAGAGAAATTCCTAGCTAAATATAAATATTATTATTTTATATAAAAATGTGTACTTTTATTTACTATTATCACAAGCTGTTAACACAATGGATGAGTCCAATCACATAGGTGCTTAAACTCATATAGGTACTTGGAGAACAAGAAATAGTAGAGCAGGTAAGGTGCATGAGTGAAACATGGTCACTGGGGGTTCAATATCTGACATATACAGTCCCCTGAGCCACACTAGCAGTGATCCTTGAAAAAAGAACCAGAAGTAAACATTGAGCATACTTGGGCATGCCCCTACATCCTCCCCCAAATATCATGTAGATTCTGTACTTTCAGGCAGCCAAAGAAAACTTCCTCACTCTAAGATCCTGGCATGATAGTGCTTTAAGGACTGTCTACAATGATAGACACAAATTGGTTATACAAAGCAGAAGACATTGTCTATTTCAAAGGTAACCTTCCTAGAAGCAATGTGGCAAATGATCTGGAAATCATAACAATTTTTTTGTTCCAGTGCTTCACCAAAGAGACACAATTAAACAAAGTAAGACTACGCTCAGGTGAAAGAGAAGAACACAACTCGAACTGACTGGATCACTTTAGACTGGTAGAGTCTCTTTACCCACTACTCACTACCCACTTTCCACACTTCTCTATCACATGAAAGAATTATCACCATCATCATCATCATCATCATCATCATCATCATCATCATCAATTCAATGCACTTTTAGTTCCATTAAAACTGTTATTTTCCTTTTCATATTTTTAAAATATCTATATAGAACTTTTAATGGGGGAGCTTCACCCTGTGGTGCTTAGGGGTTATTCCTGGCTCTGCACTCAGAAATCGCTTCTGGAAGACTTGGGAAACCATATGGGATGCTGTGGATGGAACCTATACCCAGATTGGTTGTATGTAAGGCAAATGCCTTACCAATGTACTATCTCTCCGGCCCCGTTATGGAACTTTTTTTTTTTTTTTGGTTTTTGGGCCACACCCGGTAACTCTCAGGGGTTACTCCTGGCTATGCACTCAGAAGTTGCTCCTGGCTTAGGGGACCATATGGGACGCTGGGGGATCGAACCACGGGCTGACCTAGGGTAGTGCTGGCAGGGCAGACACCTTACCTCTAGTGTCACCATGCCGGCCCCACTTTTAAGTCTCTTTCTGTGTTATATTGTACCTTGTAAAACTGTCAGCATCACATCTACAAGATTGCATCTATTGGCCATCAGATTTATTAACATCACTAAGATAATAGGAGAGACTTTATAGTAGATGTCAAGTTGTCTAATATCTCTAAAGACTATAGACTACTTTCTTACATTGAGAGGATTCTTAATATTGTTAAAATAAGAAAAAAATACCGTCTTTTCTTCCTGTAAGGCTTTTTATCTTTTTGTAACGATAGAAACTTTCTCCTCGATGGTAATTCACCTTGGTTGACTTGAACTCAGCAATCTCTTCTTCCCCTCTGTCATTAAAATCTTGTCTCTCAGTGCCAACCATGAGAATAAAATATGAATTAGATTCAGTCAGTAGACAGAACCTTAAAGTAAGGAGATATGCATGCTTTTTTTATAGTTTGTCTTATGAATCTACTTTATTGTTCATGATGACAAAAATGAAAGAATAATACAATATAAATAGATCACCAGTCATTGAATCAATTTGATTTACTCTCTGTGAATATATTATCACTGATATAATTTTTGCTAAATGTTAAGCAGGTTTTTTAATTCTAAAATATAGAGTTGAAATAGTGGATTAAGAAAGATGTTCCAAATCCAATCTTATAATTTTCATTTAATGGGTCTAAAGTCTGTGTAGTCTCAGACTTTCAAATTGACTTCTGAGATCTTAAGTTGTGACTCTGAATCCCTTTGGAGGAGGTGCTTATGAATATTAACCATACCTTAGGATGCACTGTGTTGGTACAAGACTCATATGAGTACAGAATTAGTGAGAGGTGAATGATGAATAATGGGCTCAGTGTGTGGAGTTTAAATATTCGAAAGAACAGACTCTATGGTATTGTAAAATGTCTTGTAGCTTCATTTCTGATTTTGAAATGTTACAGTGCTTGCTTATTGTCACAGCATGATCTTCAGCACAGTTGGGTAGTGCTTTTTTAAAGTAATGCAAATGCATGAATGTCAGAAATACCTTCAAATATCGGGGTCTGCATCTTTAAGGAGTGCATTTGGCATTAAACAGCCTTTTCCAGCTAATGAATATCTCAACTTACAAGAATAATGGCCTTTTTAATCTTAGCAAGAGTAATTAAACAGACATTTGTTATTAATGATGTTGTTAATGGCAGAAGATATTGAATTCTCACTTAAGATATTATATTGCTTGAGAGATTATTTTGAGTATCAGACATATGAATGTATCATGGTATTAAAAGCACACATACCCTTAAAAACATTGCAGAATATGAGCTATTTTAAAGAGAGGAAACCTGTTCTTTTATCAGACATTTTTATCAGTGTCAAAAAGAGTAAAAATAGGGGGGGAACCCTAAATATTCCTAAATATTACTAAACTGAAGTAGTCTAACTTTGAAGGACAAAGAACATATGTTTGACTAGTTCTACTCATCACTTTAAATAGCATTTTCCTTTCTGTTGGGTTAGATTTGCGCAGACAATGGTCTAAGAAAGAATTACCCTTTCAGGTTGCCTCAGAACACAAGGACAGCTGATATAGTGATGAGTCTATATCTAGTTTTCCTTCTCTAAACATTCTTTTCCTATTCAGAAATTCAACATGTTCTCAGTTTTAGAAGAACAAATTAATTTATCAAGTTACTCATTAAATATATTCATGACAAATTTACTGGAATATCAGTTGTCAAATACTAGTTATAGAATAATTGAAAAAGAAAATAAATAAAATATAAATATATAGAACACATAAAGATGATTATAATAAATAAACCAAATATACCAAAGACAAGAATCACTACTACTATAAATAGAGTTAAAAAATTAATCAGGGTAGACCCGATCAAACCACAGCAATCCCAGTGATTTCCTCATAATGCTTTATCAGTGGTTGACAGGTAGTCAAAAGGATTCTGTCAAACAAACTAGTGCTTGCAGAAATACAGATCTTTCTCTCTTTATTTCTCTCTCTCTTTTTACTACTCTATGTTTCTCCTCTCTCTCATTAAATATAAAGAAAAAGACACAATTACCCCTAGATGCCATTTTTGAATATAAAAGAAGACAGCTTAAGATGCATCAAAATTTAAGGACACAATAGCCATCCATGGATGTGGGTCAGTTAGTTGTTATAGGAGTAGAGTGATGGACACAGCTCTAAAATGATCTGGACAAATAAAAGTTTTAAAAATAAATTGAAATCCTTTTATAACAAAATATATTATATCACCACTGAGAATAAATAAGAAATACTTCAAAATCCTTAAATAAGTGAGAATTAGGATAAACTCAATATTCACAATAGTCATATTGAGTCAATTGTAAGGATGAGCTAGTATGCAATGGCATAAGCCTTAGGATTTGCATCTTATGGGCTTTTGACCTAGGAGAAAACATAGGACTGGATAAATAAGATTTTAAGAACATTAAGTATTATATATTCATAAGAGGTTGAACTCTATCAAAGAGTTCAAGTCAAAAAGGATAACCCAATATTAAGGAATTTTTCTTTGAATCTGTAAAAATTATAAGCCTCTAATTTTTTATGCACAATGAATTTCAGGACTGACACACTCCCAAAATTTATGTGCATATGTACAACAAACTACTGAAGAACTTTAAACTATATAAATAGGTGACGTTTGGATAAAGATGAGGCAGAATGAGACCACACAATGCAGCTGTGTAAAGTTTGGAAAGTAACTTACTCCAGGTTTTAAAAAAGAATACTCTTTTTTGTAGTTTTTATTTAGTTTCTTCTAATATTGCCTTCTAGGACTGAATTTCCCATCAGAATCTCTACCTCACTGCATAATTTTCCTTTCACCTTGAGTAAAAATATTTCAATTCTTCCCTATCATACAGAAAGTTCATGTAACAGAGATTGAAAAATGCGTGTTGGAGGTTTATTCTCTGGTGGTGTCGTTGGTAAAATACCATTACGGGTATAAAATAATAATAATGGTTGTAAGTCACATTAACTAAATAAAAATGGGGGAGGGATATTTGTTCTGCTATAATGTATAATATGAAATCAAACAAAATTGTTTACTCCTCTTTGCTAATATATACATAAGTAGAATTCTAGCAATGTATAATGAAGCAAATGTAATGAAATTTTATTTCAACAAAAACAATTATAAAAGAAAGTTGTGAGTCACATTATTTGTATCGCTGGCATTATTTTATGTGATTGCTGTGACTGATGGAAGAGAAAAAGATTTAACAAGGCATAGGAGTGATAATACAAGCATTAAGACACAACCTTGCATAAGGCTGATGTGAGTTTGAGTTTGATTCCTAATACCTCATCATAGTACCCAATAAGCTTCAGATTCTCACCCTCACATAGAACAACCATCCTAGTTGGTCACAATGAGTCCCGGGGTTCCTGAGCATTGCTTAGAACTCCAACTTTTGCCCCCAAATAAAGGCATGAATACATGCGATGTAGTAGTGCTTGTACTACCTAAGATTGGAAGGCTTCCGGGAGATTATGTTGAAGGGATGACTCAAGAGACACCCCACTTTGCTTAGATAGGAGAAACTCACTGTTTAAAGACACAACATTGCCTCTGAGAACTCTAGTGGTTATTTTTTTCTCAAGTTCAGGGATACTGGCCGATGTGTCAGTCATCGAGTAGACCTACCCAAGCTCTTGAGAATTAGTGGGCTGTCAGCGAAGACGTTGAGGTGGCAGTACTTAACCACTAAAAGTCAGGGGTCTCTATTATTTTGAGATTTAGCAAAATCTGAGGCAAGGAAACAAGGAAGATGTCAGTTCTATATCAAAATAGTCAGTAATCTTTTGTTATTTAATGTATAAAACAAAACAAAGTTAAGAGTTGATCAGCAAGGATGAGCAGGGCACTGCCCTCAAGAGAATTCACCTTCACTTTTGTGGTTGGATTATATTTTTACGTGTGGAATTCAATAATTATACTGGATTCTTTAGTGACACTTTTCAAAATGTAATGTCAAGTATATGATTCCACAAATCTTTCCTAGAGAGGATTGATGAATAATTTCCTTAGTGCCTGTGTAGTCTGGAAAGGGGAATGTCAGACATTTTGGAACCTGAACTGACATTGGTATCAGGAGAATAAAAATTTCTAGTATCTGTAAAATGGATACACTGTCTAAATAACAATGGACTCCTGGCCAAAGGCCAGTTTAGAGCAGTTCCACTAGGTTTATGGTCCCAGAGAGTTGTCATTTACCTAATCCCCAGAGGCAAAATTTAGAATTAAGACAATCAGAAATTGGAAGAACACCAATTGAATCCTTGGCTTAAGAATAAGAACTATGAGAGTTAAGAATGCCAATAGAAACCTTTGGGATATCTTATCCCCTTCCCCAACAAGATAATAAATCAAACATAATATTGCCTTTTGGAAGACATATCAGAGATTATAATCACACATAAGGATTTAAGGAATTCAGAACTAGTAGCCTTTATCATATCTCTAGATAATTTACAAGTTTGATTCTGCAAAAACTGAATAGACTTTAGAGAATAACTGTAGATTGCTATAAAATCAAAAAGTCCTAACTGTAATAGCCTTAACAGGCCACTGCATTGAATGCACTTTCTTTGCTAGAGTAAATTAATAAATGTTTGAGTATATAATATGAGGCTCATAGCTTTCATTTATATAGAAAGGATATAAATATACATTGCATATTTTTCCCAAATACAGATTGTGATCTCTGCCATCCTCAGTCATAATATATTTAGAAGACAACTGCACTATCTAGCTATCCCACTGCACATAACATTTATCTGCTACATGATAATATATTAATGATGAAGAATGAGAAGGATATGATTAGTATGTAGGGGGTTTTGGTAAGATAACAATGCCCAAAGATAGAATATAAGCCTATTGAAGATTCAGACACATATCTCTGTAGTTTTTAGGAACCTGGTGATCTTCTATATTTTTTTGATATCAAATGTTCAAAAACATTGAATGAGATATTTAATTTCAAATACAAAAATTTCTTCTTTTGTCCTCTACCACAAAGGAGACATTCTTTCTTTTTCTTTCTTTCTTTCTTTCTTTCTTTCTTTCTTTCTTTCTTTCTTTCTTCTTTCTTTCTTTCTCTTTCTTTCTTTTCTTTCTTTCTTTCTTTCTTTCTTCTCTTTCTTTCTTTTCTTTCTTTCTTCTTTCTCTTTCTTTCTTTTTCTTTCTTTCTTTCTTTCTTTTCTTTCTTTCTTTCCTCCTTCCTTCCTTCCTTCCTTCCTCCTTCTTTCTTTTTCTTTCTTTCTTTCTTTCTTTCTTTCTTTCTTTCTTTCTTCTTTTCTTTCTTCTTCTTTCTTTCTTTCTTTCTTTCTTTCTTTCTTTTTTCTTTCTTTCTTTCTTCTTTTTTCTTCTTTCTTTTTTCTTTCTTCTTTCTTTCTTTCTTTCTTCTTTCTTTCTTTCTTTTCTTTCTTTCTTTCTTTTCTTTCTTTCTTTCTTTTCTTTCTTTTTCTTCTTTCTTTCTTTCTTTCTTTCTTTTTCTTTCTTTCTTCTTTCTTCTTTCTTTCTTTTTCTTTTTCTTTCTTTCTTTCTTTTCTTTCTCTTTCTTTCTTTCTTTTCTTTCTTTCTTTCTTTCTTTCTTTCTTTTCTTTTCTTCTTTCTTTCTTTTCTTTTCTTTCTTTCTTTCTTTCTTTCTTTCTTTCTCTTTCTTCTTTCTTTCTTCTTACTTTCTTTCTTACTTTTTTCTGTCTTTCTTTCTTTCTTTCTTTCTTTCTTTCTTCTTTCTTCTTTCTTTCTTTCTTTCTTTCTTTCTTTCTTTCTCTTTCTTCTTCTTTTCTTTCCTTCTTTCTCTTTCTTTCTTCCTTTCTTTTTCTTTCTTCCTTCTCTTCTTCTTTCTCTTTCTTTCTTTCTCTCTTTTTTCTTTCTTTCTCCTTCTTTCTTTCTTTTTCTCTTTCTTTCTTTCTTTCTTTCTTCATTCTTTCTTTCCTTCTTTCCTTCCTTCTTTCTTTCTTTCTTCTTTCTTCTTTCTTTCTTTCTTTCTTTCTTTCTTTCTTTCTTTCTTCATTCTTTCTTTCTTTCTTTCTTCCTTCCTTCTTTCTTTCTTTCTCTTTCTTCCTTCCTTCCTTCCTTCTTCTTTCTCTTTCTTCTTTCTTTCTTTTCCTTTCTTTCTTTTTCTTTTTTCTTTCTTTCTTTCTTTCTTCTTTCTTTTTTCTTTCTCTTTCTTTCTATCTTTTTCTTTCTTTTTCTCTTTCTTCTTTCTTTCCTCTTTATTTCTTTCTTTTTTCTTTTTTTCTTTCTTTCTTTCTTTCTTTTCTTTCTTTCTTTCTTTCTTTCTTTCTTTCTTTCTTCTTTCTTTCTTTTTTTTCTTTCTTTCTTTTCTTCTTTCTTTCTTTCTATCTTTTCTTTCTTTCTTCTTTCTTTCTCTTTCTTTCTTTCTTTCTTTCTTTCTTTCTTTCTTTCTTCTTTCTTTCTTTCTTTTCTTTCTCTTTCTTTCTTCTTTCTTTCTTCTTCTTTCTTTCTTTCTTTTCTTCTTTCTTTCTTTTCTTTCTTTCTTTCTTCTTTCTTTCTCTTTCTTCTTCTTCTTTCTTTCTTTTCTCTCTCTTTCTTTCTTCTTTCTTTTTTCTTTCTTCTTTCTTCTTCTTCTTTCTCTTTCTTTCTTTCTTTCTTCTTTTTTTCTTCTTTCCTCTTCTTTCTTTCCTTTCTCTTTCTTTCTTTCTTTTTCTTTCTTTCTTTTCTTTCTTTCTTTCTTTCTTCTTTCTTCTTTCTTTTTCTTTTCTTCTTCTTTTCTTTCTTCTTTCTTTCTTTCTTTTTTCTTTCTTTCTCTTTCTTTCTTTCTTTCTTTCTTTCTTTCTTTTCTTTTCTTTCTTTCTTTCTTTTTTCTTTTTCTTTCTTCTTTCTTCTTTCTCATTCTTTCTTTCTTTCTTTCTTTCTTCTTCTTTTCTTTTCTTCTTCTTTCTTCTTTCTTTCTTCTTTCTTTTTTCATTTTATTTCTTTCTTTCTTTTTCTTTCTTTCTCTCTTTCTTTCTTCTTTCTTTTTTCATTTTATTTCTTTCTTTCTTTTTCTTTCTTTCTCTCTTTCTTCTTTCTTTCTTCCTCCTTCCTTCCTTCCTTCCTTTCTTTCTTCTTTTTTTGTTTTTGGGTCACACCCAGCAGTGCTCAGGGGTTACTCCTGTCAGCTCGGGGAACCACTTGGGATGCCAGATTCCAACCACCATCCTACTGCATGCAAGGCAAATGCCCTCCTCCATGCTATCTTTCCGCCCCCAAAGGAGACCATTCTATTCTATAAGGGTCTTTGTTTTCTAAAGAAGAGCATTTCAAACTTAGAAATACTGTTTCAGCTGGTGTATTTGATCCCAAATTGATTCCAAAGTCTAAGCCATATTTCTTTTTATTTTACGCTCTGGAAAAGCCCTTCTCTCTTGAACACATCTTGCTTTCTCTTTCCTTTCTCTTTTTCTTTCTTCTCTTTCCTTTCTTTCTTATTTCCTTCCTTCCTTCCTTCTTTTTTCTTTCCTTTCCTCTTTACATTTCTTCAAGTAAATTTCTTCCAATAACACTCGTTTGTTAAAAAAAAGCTAGGAGCTGGAGAGAATGTAGAGTGAGTAAAGTGCTTGTCTTGCATGCAGCCAACCTGGGTTTGATCCCCAGCACCACCAAATGCTCCCAGAGCACTGCTAATTCTGGGCCCCAAAACAAATGAAATATAAAAAAGCTAACAAAAAATCTTCTCCATATGCAGTGCATGTTTATATGTCTATTGAGAAATAATTTCTGGTGTTTTAGGGGTTCTAGTGGAAATCATATTATCTTTTTTTCTTCTTTTTTTCCTGGATTCCCAACACTAAGTTGGGTGATAGCATGATACAAAAATTTTGCATTAAGCTTGAGCAGACCAAATCATAGACAAAAACTGTATGTCTAAAATATTGACTATGTTTCTTTCTTATCCATGTTTCTGACAATATGGGACAGGCCTTTACAGTTAGTTGAACACTATTCACCTTTGTCATCAACTACCCAGAATTGATAAATAAGCACATGATTGAAGAGGAAACTGCAGAGCTGGAGTCTTTTTTTACCTGTGCCCAACAGTAAGACTTTTACTCACAAGGCTTCTCTGGCTATGATCAAGTCTAACTCTTATATGTGTTATTCCTTGAAAATGTCAATAATTCAAATAGTTAAGTTGGCTATTGGAGGTGTTTTCTGTTCTGGATGTTCTAGCAAACATCCAGATGGTTTGTTCTAGTAAAGATAAACTTTCCTGAGTATCAGTTTATATTTCTTGATCCCCTTGGCACCACAGTTCTAGAATTTTTAAAGTCTCTTATTCAACGGTCTGAATTCCCATATTACACAGAATCTCCTAGGAATCGCTTTACAACTAAAATCAATTTACAGAATCATTTTATATCTAAAAGATGCATGAAGAAGAACATGACCATATTGAGTCTGTAAGTTACATCAAAATACTAAATTATATCAAGTTTATGACTTTCAGAAGCTTCTAAGTGGACAGAGTGTCAGAATGGTCTTGTGAATGCAGAACTGAATCACTTCCTCACACTCAATATTTTTTGAGTAGTGCTATGCTTCAGAAAATTTCATATACTTTTATATTTTATTTTGTTTGATAAAAAAAGTCCTGGATTTGAAAACCAAAGTTAGGAAGCAGGAATGATGCCATAATTTCCAATACTGTGGAACTATGTACTTTCTATGCTATTTATGAAGATTATGATTCCTAAATGGAATACACTCTTACCAGACACTGGAAGACTTTTTAATGAATTTTATTCCGTGACTATGCTTTAACTCTAGGAATTCAGGATTCAGCACAAGTCTGGCAGTGACCAGACAATTATAGCAACCCCAGTCAGAGAAAATTGATCACTTGGGGACTTAGATCCTATACCATTGAGAGTTTGGATCATAGAACCAGTTAATTTACCTACTCTGAATGTAGGAATGGGTGCCAAGAGGGATTTGTGATGAACAATAAAACTGACTGTATGACAACTTCAGCAATTACAAATATAATTCTTTCCACTAATGTCCCCTCATAAATTTCTTCTGTGAAAGAGAGGTCACTAGGACAGAGACATAACTGCATTTCTAACAATAAAGAAATGGATTACATGTGTCACAAATAATAATGACAGACTGAATATCTAACTTAGATTTTCCTTAATAAATGTCAATCAACTATAAGAAGTACAATGACAGCTCTTGGGATTTGTTTTCAGTAACTGAGTCAAGGCCAAACATCTTGATCACACTCCCAATAATGATAATGAAGGTTCTTACCATCACTTCTGATCATTTTTGAACTTTTTTTTTAGAGATGTTTGTGCTGTATCTCTCATTAGTGTAATCAGAATGAACAACAGCTCAGGCTATTTTATTAGAAAATCACCCTATTCTTCTCCTCTTCCTAGCTCTTAGAAGTGCTTTGCAATTTGAAGACTTCTGCCCCATTACCTCACTTTGTAATTTTCAGTTTTACTTAAAAGAAAAAAATATATACATATCTACTTTTAGTTAAATTAAGATAAACTAAAAGAAGGTGGTTTACTGTTTCTCTTTCCCTTCTCCGTTGTTGTTGTATGTTGGGAAGTTACACACACTGTCCTCACACTCTTGGTCCCGGTGGTTGCACACTTGGTTGCAACGTTAGTGTGGTGTGCTACAATTTTGGTGTGCCAGTAATCACACCCCTTTATTGTGGCATGGGGATACAGACAACAAACCCTTTCAGAATGCGGTTAAGGTATGGAGATGGTTGCCAGGGATTGAATTGCAACCTCAGCAACCACAGACTTTTATGTCAGTTGCTTTTGCCACTCAGCCATCCCTTGGCTTTTTGACATCACTTTTTGGAATCTCTAACAGGAAAAAAATAAAGGGTAAAAGTAGTGAGCTCTCCTTTTAGAATAGAAGGGAAAAAAAATAAAATCACCCATATTACCTTTTTCTTTAAACCTTTATCTATGTGGTTAGACATAATCCCAAATCCCGGTCAATTATTTAATTTTAGCATGAATTTTGTCTTCTCTTCGCTACCCTATAAGTTTCTTTAATGAATTAATTTCTGTAGTAGAAAAAAATGAGATGTGTTCAGGACTCATCCATGTACTATGGCTCTAGCCTCTTTTGTCCTGCTTTTAAGCTTTTAAGCTAAACAACAAAGCTTTTTTAGCTTTTAAGCTAAACAAACTGTGCTGCTTCTAGTGAAGAAAGTGACCATCTACATGCTATATTTCCTGCACTAAACTAAGATGGTGTGGCCAAAAAGGGAACTGCTTTGAGCATTTTAATAAATGCCTCTGAACTGTTGTTTAGTCATCCTGTTACAAAAAAACATTAAATCATGGAGTAACTCAGCAATTTCAATGACACATTTCTTTCTAACTGGGGATTCAATGGGAAATTGTATATTAGTAGAAAGGAACATTCTCCTCATCAGGCTTAGGGGCAGATCCCATAGTGACATGTGCTTCCTTTGGCTTTTACATTTTTATTTTTCCTAAGTGGAGGGAACTGAACAAGCTTTAAAAATTCCTCCATGCTCTAGAGAATAGAGTTTACAGAGAGTTGAAATTATGAGACTCTTGAATTCATGAGTCCTCCTGCTGCTGTGGCTTCCAGATGACACTTTCCAAAAAGCAATGATTTGACCTGTATATTCTTGTCTGGAAACACAGCCATCTTAGTTTTAGGGTCATTAGAATCACAAGGTTGACCTGTTCCTTTTTCTATTTCCAAAGTATCATAAACAGGTTTTTTTTATTTTTTGAAGGGAAAAAGTATCTGGCTTCAGTTGTTAATTTCCCTGTTCTGTCAAATTAGACTAGTAGTTCTGAATAATTCTGGTCATTTTTCTCAAGGGACTAGGACTGAAATAATCCACTGTTTATTTTTATACAAATTCTCACAGTGCTACAACATTTCAGTGACTTCCTGGGATGTTTCTAGTTTTTCACAGGCCAAGAGGCCATTCTCAGAGGTAGCTCCTTCATGTAAACCTAAAAATGGCACTTTCCCACATTATACTTTATCAGGAAGTTTAAAGTTCAATAGTTCTCGTCTCTTTTTTTTTTTCTCGTCATAGAGAAAGGAAAAAATAAGGGGCAGTTCCAGCATTTTAGCTCATTCCAGCACAATCTTTCCATTTCAGTATTTTAAAACCTGGGAAAAAAGGCAGGGAGATTATAGTGTATCTTGGCTGAGAGATGGCTTGACTGGGAAACAGGGCTCTCTGTCATTCCCTGTGTCACTGTCTGTGTGACCCTGACCTCTTCCCAGCATTCCTGACCCTACCTCTAAGTTGGGGAAATTGATGCTGTCTTATAACCCTCACATCATTCTCCCAAAGTCATGAGATACTGTGCTGAAAAAATTGGAAATAGTGCTTGGAAGTTCTGCTCTATTTTCTTCACCAATCAGTCTCAATTTTTCCTTTTGGAGATTCCATTTGCTTCTTGTTCCCCCAAGTTCTTGCTTGATCCAGAGGTGGCTTTTGTGCCTCATCTACAATTCTCTACCTCTACACATGTCCTTGTCATTTTCTGCTACTTCTTTGCCTTATAAGCTTAGTCTAAAACCATTCATTCTGTTGACTTTCACTTTTGTCTCTTTTCTCTTAATCAGCTAGCTCTTCTCACTCGGTATTTTACTTGCATACAGGTTTCCTGCTGCTGCATTTGTAGAATGTACTATAATAGTTTTGTGTGTGAGTGTGTCCTTTATCTCTTCGAATACAGGTAACTGTCTGGAAGCATTCAAGTACCTGTTTGATAGTCCAAACCATTGTTACATCAACTCTTCAGCAGCTCAGGTTGGGTTTTGGAGACATCATGACCTTTAGTGGACTCACACCCATTGTTGAGGTTGTACACCAAAATGTGATAAGGGTACGTGCATAGAGGCATGGAAACTGCACAGTAGAAATGTCTGTTTGAAATAGTTAGCTTAGATTGTTAAATTCCATCCTAGAAGGCAAAAACCACTTTGCTGTGTCAGGTCCAGAGCTATATTTAAGTATATTGTTTCATAACAAGTCTGGTCTATTTCAGTGTATTGTTCTCTGTACAAGGTCTCCCTGTTACCATGTATTATAATAGTCTGTTGCCAGCATCCTCAAAAGTTTCAGAGATGGATTCTTGATTACTTGCTTCCTGCCCCAGGGATTCTTGCTGTTAGGATTGTCATTAAACAAAGCAGCCTCCCTGGCATTGTATTCTGACAAACAATTTGCACCTTTGTAAACTGATTAATGGAATGAGTTTGTTTTGATAATTGATCCTTGACTTGTATTTTAAAGGACAGCAAAACTTTAGAGGAATTCTATATTTGTTACACATGTTTTTTCCAGGAATTTTAAAAATAATTTAGAAATTCCATAAAAAATAAACAAGAAACAAAGACCACAAACTGTTTTTTTTTTTAATTTTTGTACATGTTGACCAGGTAAGGTACATTTTGTACCTGTTGACCAGCACAGTAGCTCCAGATTCATATCTTCTCAAAGTCACCTTTCCTCCTTCAGTGAAGGAAGTGTAGGCTCAGTGGCAGTGGCCTATGCACAAACTGCTAGTCTAGAGACTGAAGTCTCAATTCTCTGAACTAGTCTATAATGAAAACCAACATATAAACCTGTGTTGATTAAGTGGGTTAAAAAATGCTTCATATTGACAACTGCTCTTCATTTCACGCTCTACGTCAATAATTCTGTCAGTCATGCAGCCTTTGGCAGGTAAGAGAGAAAGTTTTTCCCAATAAATCTATTGTAATCATAGGATAATTTGACAGCCACTTCCCCTTTTTCTGAAGTTTAATTATATTTTGTGGTGTGCTCTCTCTGTGTGTGTGTGTTTGTGTGTGTGAAGAGAGAGGAAAAAAATAGATAGGGAGCTTAAGGGAAATTTGTACAAATATCAATAGATGTCAAACAGTTCATCTCAAATAAAAAAAAATTAAAGTAAAAGTGAAGATTCCAGTCAATGAGACATTTAGCTTATTTTGGTGGTCAAGAAACATCTAGTTTATATTGGTGAAACACACACATTACATTTTTAAAGCATGAGGAAAAAATTTAAAACCTGCAGTTTTAAGACTATGACACTCCTTGATATTAAAAAAAGACTACTCTAAAGTGATTCTAGAAGAAAAATTAACATTGGGAAGACAACATTACTAAACAGAGATGTTAACATACTTAAAATGACAAACATATCATACAAAAAATTTTGCTCAGTATTTCTTGAGGTAATAAGGAGGAAAAGAATAGTTGTATTGTTTACATGAAAACATTTTATAATAGCTGGTACACACATGATTCTGACATCTTGAACTCATAAATTCCCCTAGGAAAGAGTCAGAGATGAATTTTAATAAAAACAAATTCCCATTTTAAGCTCTTTATAAGCATTTTTCTTATTCAGGTAGTAGCCCTTTGGGCATTGCCTGAGAAGTCAGAAAGAGTATATGTTCATAACCGGTTAATAAAAAAAATGAGATAAACAAGAGTTGTTTAAATATAGATTTTTCTTCTCACATAATTTGTCTCATTAAAATGCTTTTAATATTCTGTATTCTGATTTTCCTTGAAGGAAATATTGTTCTACAAAATTCCAATGAGACATGCTAAAAATAATGTTTGTGACAGAAATGTTAATTTCCTATCTAAATAATTAAATTAAAAATTCTTGCATTTTATAATTCAAAAAGGATCATTAGATATTTTCCCTAAAGGGCAAACAGACCCAGAGAACCAAAATAAAAAAAAGCCTTAGCCAAAGTCACAGACTTAACTATTTATACTGTATTATGCTGAAACCTATTTGCTTATCTCTCTTTTGTTATGCTGAACCACCAGTAATCATTTGAAAGTTAGCATTCTTTTTCTCCACTGCAAGATGGAAATCATTTAGAGGTCTTCATATAGGACAAAAAGCACAGTAATTTAGTAACTTTTAAGTGTCACGTAAGCACTTAACTTAGTAGTCAAGACCTAGATTTAATTTGTAGGTCAATTCTGATTTTTATTTACTATATTTTTAGTTTATCTATATTATAAAATTATATATGGACTGCAAAATGCATGGTTAGAATATTTTTCCATGTTGTTCTAGGGAATCTGAAAACATGACTGACTTTATAACAAATTATGACACAAATAAAAGTTTTCTTTTGAACCTTCAATTTTTCCACTTAGTGTCATTCCTTTCACCATTTCTATAATGCCTTTCATCTGTGATCTACTACCCTGTTATTTCCATTTGATCATGTCACTTCAAAACCTAGGTAGTATCAATCATTTTTAATTTATTGTGAATTTGAATGAATATGCTACCTCTCCTTAGAGTATTTGTATTTTGACATTTTTATCATAGAATAAAAGGCCATGTCTCCATTTATAAAAATTAATTCAAGAGCTAATTATGAGGTAAAAGAAGTTTTAGAAACTTACTCTGTTCTCTTGAAATCACACTACTTATCTCATATATTCTCCTTAAGATTTATTTTTGACATTTAGATTCTAGAACAATAATCAGTGCTCTTCTATCTTGTATCAGAATTTGTACAACTTATCATTATCATGATTATATTTATATCTACTAAATCAAAAACATCAACTTATAATCTATAGATTCTGTGCTTAATTTCATGAGGAAGAGAAAAATAAAAAGGACATTGAATTACCCCAAAGAAAGAGTTGCACTAATACTTGAAGTACTGTGTGCAAAAATATCCTGAACATCATAGTTTCTCTTTTTTATGTTCAGTGCTCAAAATTTGGGTTCTATTTGTTCTCTACAGTGTCGAAGAAGACATTTTCTATGGATCCAAGTTGCTATTCTTTGTGAAATCCACTGGTCATTTCTATAGGCAAGCTTAGTGAAATGGCGTCCAAATACTTTGGATTCAGAAGTCTTTTATGGTGTTAGAAGTTATTTTTTAAATTTGTTTTGTGAGTAATATTTATTTTTCTTCCCATCTGTCATACAAGCTATTTAAACTGAGAAAGTTTAAAACTAGTATTAAAAATTAAGATCTGGGCCCGGAGAGATAGCACAGCGGCGTTTGCCTTGCAAGCAGCCAATCCAGGACCAAAGGTGGTTGGTTTGAATCCAGCTGTTCCATATGGTCCCCCGTGCCTGCCAGGAGCTATTTCTGAGCAGACAGCCAGGAGTAACCCCTGAACATCGCTGGGTGTGGCCCAAAAACCAAGAAAAAAAATTAAGATCTATATATGAAATGAATGAAAGTAAAGTAAAATATTCATATGAAACATACCTAAATGTTCCAAGAAATATTTAATGAGCAAAGTTTTATTATAATTTTTAAATATCTTTAGTGTCTTAACAGAAAATAATGAATTTTGATACCTGCCTTTGCATTCAATCTGTTACATACATTATGTTATTATATATTTATCATTAAGTAACATGGAGAAAATATAGTATTATATATACCTATAATTTTGTATATCTTAATAGCATTCCTAGATAATTATGAATATTAGTCCTTAATATTTCACCGAAACTTAACAAATGGCAATAATTTCTTAAATATTTGTATGCAGTGTAGAATCTGTAACCATGCCAAGAAATCTCTGTACACCAAAACCTAATTCGTTTATTGGTGTAGTCTCTGATGCCCCATCACAATCTGTGATATATACTTTCCTCTCCTTTGTAGAAGAACATTTTTGCTTACATTTTTCTAAGTAAAGCTATAAAAAGTACAATATTATCTTAGTTTTTAAGTTTATTTTTTATCAAAGCTCATTTTGTAGTGTTATTATCAGTGATATGTAAAATATTGATTAAAGACCCATGTCTACCAAAGGTTTACATAATTCATTATACCAGATCAATTATGCACATATATTATCATTGTTGCTAACAATTCATAAGTCTTTTAAGTCTTAGGAAACTGTCAGAATGACAGAAAGACATATTCCAAAATTCTAAGTATTTTAAAAAACTTTTAATTAAAGCACCATAATTTACAGTTATTTATCACTAAATTTTAAGCATATAATGGTTCCATTACCAAACATCACCAATATCAACTTTTTCCCACCAATATTCCCTCCTATTACCACTCTCCTCACCCTCTCCAGTATACCATCTTAAAAAGAACCTTTTAGTTTAGTTGTTAAAGTTTAGATCTCATGATTTCAGTGTGTTTTACTTTGTTGTTGGGATATTTAGGTCAATCATTCCTTAACACCATCAATGTACTTGTGTTTCCTTGACCCCAGAACCCCATTATTTCTCACCTATATTTATCCCCCTCCCTTCCACTCTATTTCTTTACATCTCTTTTCAACACTTTGGGACCCAGAGTAATTTAGGTAAGCCTTATCCTTTAAGCCATTACATTTCTTCATTACATTACATTTCTTCATCTAGTTCTTCTAAGTTCTTCTAAGTATCACATATAAATGATATCATCCTGTGCTTATCCTTCTTCATTGAAGATGATATCCCCTAGTTGTTTATGTTTTAGTAAACTGCATAATTTCATCAATCCTCCCAGTTGAGTAGTATTTAATTTTATATATATGTCTTCATGACCAATTCATTTGTCATTGGACATCTTGGTTGATTCCAGATGCTAGCTATTGTGTTAAGTAATGACATATATACGAACTATCCTCAAATGGATTCACAAAAGTGGGATTTCTGAATTATAGGGCAGCTCAATTCAGAGTTTACTAATAGCTCACTATATTATTCTTTGAATGAGTTGGAATAGACAACATTCCAAATAGTAGAAGGTTTAAATTTTACCTTTAATAAAAACTACTATTCAGATAGTTTCTCCTGAAACTATAGTTACTTATGTCACTTTTAAAAGCATGTTGGCAAATAAGCAATTCTGAAAACCAAAGTTTATTATTTCAAGAAAAAAATAGTATTACATGGAAGTAAGTTACTAGTTTTGTAGACTTTAACAGTCACATACCTTTTGTTGGAGATAACCATTATCTTTCATGATTCTTTCTGTGTGCTTCTCATTTTGTCATACAATATAAATATTAAAATGATACATATCCAAAAGTCATGATGAATCACATACTCCAACAGATACTAGTTAGACACCAAGGTCATATGAGGGAGAGTTTGAAGGACATGTGGAATAGACATTGACACAGACTCTTGTGCAACTGACAACCTCTTGACCCTACGGTTTGGCTTTCTGTGACTCAGTTATTTATGAAACGAAGACAAGTGCAAACACTCTAATTGTTAAATTCTGTTTGCTACCACATGGCAGGGCAGAGCAATTCTAAGCTCTGAAAATAGTCATTGCCCACTAATCAAAGCTGCAATTTGTTTCAAGAAAGGAATAAAGAGTGTTACATTTGCATATCTTTTGTAGGTGTGTTATTTTGATGCAGAAGCATTGTTTTTAACTTTCTTCAATCATATTTAAATGTATAAATAATATATACCAACTCAGATATATTCCTTAAGTGAAATCCACTGGATTTTTTTTGCAAGATAACATATAATTCCAAGAGATATTACATATATCAAACAGAAAATGCTTTGTTGCTGTTCATCAGTTATAAATGTATGCAATTGAAATATGAAAATGAAGAGGATAATAAGAGGGTAGGTAAGATATATAGATAGAAATCAAGATATTAACATGAAAAAATTTAGATAAATTAAAAAACAAAGTATTCTTCACTTCTAGTGGTCTCAGTTATGTTTATTATCAGGCATGTTCTTTTCTAAGTCCCTGAGGAAATTTACATCTGTATTTGATTTAATGAACTTCTGTTTGTTCATAACCCATGCAAAATAAAAGGTCTGAGTACATCTCGGTGCATACCCAGCATTTCAACTTTGTTTCCCAGAACTCAAAGCAGTCACTCTGGGAAAGCACTCATAGTTTCTAAGATGTTTTGACAGACCAAATCACTTAACGATTGCTCCCTCTGATTCTGAAATTGTCTTCAGATTAATGAAGTTTTTTTTCCTATCTTTTATTATTATTTTATGTGGCGACCAGAATCTAACATGATCAAATATTATATGATGTCATTCAAACCTGTTAAGAACTGCTTCTTTCACACTCACTCAGTCTCAATTTTATATATAGACTTATAAACAACATAGGAACTATACTGGTATGTCAGAGAATCAAATAATATATGATTACATCAAATCAATCTCATGCAAATACCCGTTAATGTGTTTTACTACCTACATGTAAAGGATAGCTGATGTACTGTTAAAAAGCTCTTCAGTAGGAACATTTGGAAATGTAGTATTGTGCTGATACTAAACTTTAATAACTAAGGCTTCTTTCCATGTTTTTAAAAAGCCTGACAATAATGGCTCAGTAATTACTGAACTAATGTTATCAATTCCAACAGATATCACATTCATTAAACAGAAAATGCTATGTTGCTGTTCATCAGTTAGAAATGTGTGTAATTGAAATATGAAAATGAAGTCTGTTGGAGTATGTGATTCATCATGAATTCTGCAAGCCCTACACTAACTCTCCTTTTCCTAATTAAACTGTCAAATTGAAATCTTATAATTAATGCAACCACATGCCTTGCACTAGGTTTTCTACTCGCTTATAAAGCTCAATTCAGCAGAATATTTGCAAGAGCCTTCTCTATGAAGAATGCAATTCTTTACTCTTCAGATCTCTTGAGCAGAAATTCTATGCCTCCTCACTCCCCCACAGAATGTTGTGTGGTAGGAGATTTCTGTTTGCTGCGTGATTAGGATTGAAGTGGGCTGACAGGTTTGTCAAGGGAGTTGCTAATCCCCCCTTTTAGTATTTTTTTCTGGTAGGTAGAAAGTTGAGAGTTGGAATGAGGTTTCTCATTTTCTTTGTACCCGTATGTATTTCTCCATTATGGCTGAACTTTTATCTTATATTGTTAAATTTAAATGCTGTGAAATTTTAATATTGAGGTGATTAGAACTTGGAAAGTATAGATTTTTTTTAACTTTGTTCTGTAATTCTTGGTGGCAAAGAGTGATTAAAAGGAATTTATTTTACACTCAGGCTACAAGCTACATACACATAATATGTACATATACACATATTAATGATTATCCTGGCTGGATCCTATAAGCTAAATTCTTCTTCTTGAAAGTAGATTTTTTTTTTTTTTGGTTTTTGGGCCACACCCGGCGGTGCGCAGGGGTTACTCCTGGCTGTCTGCTCAGAAATAGCTCCTGGCAGGTACAGGGACCATATGGGACACCGGGATTCGAACCAACCACCTTTGGTCCTGGATCGGCTGCTTGCAAGGCAAACGCCGCTGTGCTATCTCTCCGGGCCCGGAAGTAGATATTTTAAAGTTATACTCTTTAGATATTAGATTCACATACTTTTGCCAAGTCCCATGGGAGGTTAAAAAAACAAGAATATAGATTTCATCTCTTGTGGTAATGCTAATCCATTGGAATCATTTTGCATGCATTGCCAGTGAAGGTGGAGAAAATGACCACCACCAAAAAAAGATGGGTTGCTGGATAACTCATCAATGATGTTACAAATCACCTGACTGTTGGCAATGTTGGCAATGACTCAAGGTAGTCTACCAAAGTATTGAAGGTTACTGGACTGGGGTAAAGTGGGTAGTGAGAGAAGTAACTGAGAAAAAGTACTTCTACCTCCCTGGTTAACCCACCTCTGACACTGAGGAGTGCCTACCATGGGTAGGTTGTGGCCAGTATTGTTTTCTATGAATATCTATAGGTCATGGTTGCTCAGATCCTACAAGCCTCACCAGGCAGCCATCAAACTGTATCATAAGCACCACAATGATTCTCATGTCAAGGAAATTGCTCCCCCAAGAGTTTTCAAGTAGTTATGAATGCCTGAGTAAAGAATTGCTATTTTCAGAAAAAAGCGAAAATCTATTCTTACTCAGGACAATTGTTTTAAAAAGTTGACTCCCCTAACACAAAATGATTTAAAGAGGAGAATAAATAGTGAAGTGCAATAGTTTTACTTAAAGTAATTTACTTAGAGAAATGTAAAGGAAGCCAAGAAGAGAGAGATATGTGTTTAAGAGAACATTCTTCAGTAGAGGAGAAAATGCTGACTGCACACCTTAGATTGAAAAATGTAGACAATCTCCAGAACAAGCTGCTGCACACCTTTAGACAGTCGTTTTATAATATGGCTGCTTCCATATTGGCTGAGTCTGAGTTCCAAAACTTTACAAAAATTAAACTATGTGTTGCCACAGGGAAAAACACTTTAAACTTGTGACCTTCCTTTCTTATTCTTATCAGGACCTTTAGATACTCTTGAACCTTCTCTTTTTATGAGGAGGTCCACTGTTTTCTGGGTGTTGCCTCTATTTCTGCAATTGGGTGGTACTTCAGTTTCTCCATCACTCAAGAGCTCGAGGGGGATTATTTTCTTAGCATTGGTTTAACTCAAGGCTAGGCAATCTCCTCTTAGATTTTAATATCACCAAAACACTCATTACCAGCCTCTCACTAACTCCACCTCTCACTATCTGGCTGGAAAAGCTGCATTGTTATTTTAAGATGGATTATAAATTTATTTTACTCAGGCAAAATGATGTTGGGATTAAGCCAATTAAATATGTCTGACTTGATGAGGAAGTAGGTATAAAAATAAAATAAATTGGGCACGGGGAGATAGCATGGCGGTAAAGCCTTTGCCTCGCGTTCAGAAGGTCAGTGATTTAAATCCCCGCATTCCATATGGTCCCCTGAGCTTGCCAGGAGCGATTTCTGAGTGTAGAGCCAGGAGTGACCCTGAGAGATGCTGGGTGTGACCCTCTCCCAAAAAAGTAATAAAATAAAATTAATTAATTTTACCAGGAGATTTTAAAGACCTATGTTATATGCCTTTTCACTACCTTTTTTTTTTTTTTCAGATTATATCTTGGGTCAATTTTGAAATTCTGTGTTCTTAAGAGACAGGTTCTCAGTATATAAATAATTAGATTGTTCTAATCAACTAAATTTTCCTTCCCTCCCTCCTTCCTTCCTTCCTTCCTTCCTTCCTTCCTTCCTTCCTTCCTTCCTTCCTTCCTTCCTTCCTTCCTTCCTTCCTTCCTTCCTTCCTTCCTTCCTTCCTTCCTTCCTTCCTTCCTTCCTTCCCTTCCTTCCTTCCTTCCTTCCTTCCTTCCTTCCTTCCTTCCTTCCTTCCTTCCTTCCTTCCTTCCTTCATTCCCTTCCTTCCTTCCCTTCCTTCCTTTCTTCATTCCCTTCCTTCCCCCTTCCTTCCTTCCCCTCCTTCCTTCCTTCCTTCTTCCTTCCTTCCTTCCCTTCCTTCCTCCTATCCTTCTTCCTATCCCTATCTTCCTTCCTTCCCCTCCTTCCTTCCCTTCCTTCCTTCCCTATCTTCCTTCCTTCCTTCCTTCCCTATCTTCCTTCCATCCTTCCTTCCTTCCTTCCTTCCTTCCTTCCTTCCTTCCTTCCTTCCTTCCTTCCTTCCTTCCTTCCTTTCTTTTTTCTTTCTTTCTCTTCCTTCCTTCCTTCTTCCTTCCTTCCTTCCTTCCTTCCTTCCTTCTTCCTTCCTTCCTTCCTTCCTTCCTTCCTTCCTTCCTTCCTTCCTTCCTTTCTTTCTTTCTTTCTTTTTTCTTTCTTTCTCTTCCTTCCTTCTTCCTTCCTTCCTTCCTTCTTTCTCTCTTTCTCTCTTTCTCTCTCTTTCTTTCTTTCTTTCTTTCTTTCTTTCTTTCTTTCTTTCTTTCTTTCTTTCTTTCTTTCTTTCTTTCTTTCTTTCTTTCTTTCTTTCTTTCTTTCTTTCTTTCTTTCTTTCTTTCTTTCTCTCCTCTCTCTCTCTCTTTCTTTCTTTCTTTCTTTCTCTCTCTCTCTCTCTCTCTCTTTCTTTCTTTCTTTCTCTTCTTTCTTTCTTTCTTTCTTTCTTTCTTTCTTTCTTCTTTCTTTCTTTCTTTCTCTTTCTTCTTCTTTCCTTCTTCCTTCCTTCTTCTCTTCCTTCCTTCTTCCTTCCTTCCTCACTTCCTTCCCTTCTTTCTCTTTCTTTCTTTCTTTCTTTCTTTCTTTCTTTCTTTCTTCTTCTTCTTTCTTTCTTTTTCTTTCTATCTTTCTTTCTTTTTCTTTCTTTCTTTCTATTTTTGTTACTTTTCTTTCTTTCTCTTCTTTCTTTTTCTTTCTTTCTTTCTTTCTTTTTCTTTCTTTCTTTCTTCCTTCCTTCATTCTTTTTTCTTTAAACTTTGTTTAAAACAAAGTTTGTTTCTATAAAATTTTGTTTGTTTCTATAAGATGTTTGTTTTTATAAAATAATCTTTTATTCACTGATCCTCGTAGGTGTAATTCTTTATTCCTTGGTTAATTGTAACATCTTATAAATGTTTGGTTCTTAAATTCAGTCAGTTGATATGCACAATTATATTAACTTTACTTATCTAAATATATGTAGCTAGTATAGCACTTGATATAATCAAGAAAATCAGTTAGGTGGGGATAATCATCTTTACATAATAAAGGCAGCTCAACTGTGTTTCCCAGTACCAATAAACCACATTTAAACCTTGTAATGAGTTAGTGAAAAATGGTTTCATGGAACATACTTATTTTGTATTTAAAAACTTTCTCACAATAAATGTTGAAAACATTATATTCTTATATATATAGACATGTAATTTGTTGTTCCTCTGGACACATCTAGTCTTTATGATCTAAACAACTTGTTCTTAAACTTGTGATATCTGGCCAATAGTAAGATTAGGTCACCTTAAACTTCTGAGATTTACTGATTAATTTAATTTTTATGGCTCTGTTATCTCTGCTCTGGCTCCATACCAGGCATAGAATTAGGAATCTTTCTTTAGTTTCTAGGCACACACACACACACACACACACACACACACACACACACACACACACACACACACACACACTTTTGTTTAGAGCAGACGTTTCTGAATGTTTGGTAAGGTGAAGTTTTTGACACCACACCAGTACTAGCAATTTAAGATAAAAATATTCATTATAATTTCTAGGAGTTATTTGTCTCACCATATTAGTCAGGTCCTCAAAGTTTTTCCTCCAAAGATTAAACATTTTTTCTCACAGGAATTAAAAATACATTTGATATCATCCTAAAAACGTATTTTTTCTTCTGTGCCTTTTCAGAAATTGAAAACTAAAGTCTTCTTGCATTTGAACAAATATTTCAATTTAAACATTACTGTTTAAATCTCTGCTCAAAAAAGAAATGCTGTTTGGGGTTATATCCATCATCCCCTCATAGGGTATAAAAGATTTAACTAAATTAGATCAAGGCTTTGATTTGGGGCTTTATTTTATTTATTTTTTTTTGTGGTTTTTGGGTCACACCCAGCAGTGCTCAGGGGTTATTCCTGGCTCCAGGCTCAGAAACTGTTCCTGGCAGGCAGGGGGGACCATATAATATGCTGGGATTTGAACCGATGACCTCCTGCATGAAAGGCAAACGCCTTACCTCCATGCTATCTCTCTGGCCCCAATTTGGGGCTTTATATTTGTATTCATTAATGTATATTTGTGAAAGACATATATCTTTTTATATCTATATTTTCTATCTATATTTTATGTATATATAATATATATTTTCACTATATATGCCTTATATATAACACTGACATTTTGTGTGTATGTAGTGGTGTACATTCTTCTGTAATATTAGTGTTCATAAATGGGCTATTTCACTAACAACACTAACAAATGCATATTTCTACTAACTATGAAGTTTTCTTGAGAATATATGAATAGAAGTACAAGTAAATTATTTTTCTTTGTGGGGTTGGGGTGCTGGAGAGGCTTACATAGATGATGCTTATGAATTTCTTCTGAATTATTGCTCAGAGATCTCTCCTGAAAATGCATGGGGACCATATGCTGCTAGCTTTCGGGATTAAACTGGGATCTACCTGGTGCCAGGAAATACACCTTAGCCTCTGCACTATTTTTTTGGGCCATAGTAGGTGAATTATTAAGGAACAAAACCAGTCTTATATTCAAGAAAATTAGATGTGGGACAGGAGTTATGATAGGGCACTTCCTCTGCACACAGCAAACCTGGATTTGATCTGTAGCATCCCATATGGTCCCCTGAGAGCTATGAGGAGTGATCCTTGGACAAAGAGACATGGGTGGATCCTGAGCATGTTCAAATTAGATCTATTTATTTATGAATATCTTCATTTCTTCACAGTATTGCCAACCTTCAAGATTTTCAAATCAAATCATTTTGTTAATGCACTGAGGAAAATGTGTATTATTATTATTGTTTGATTTAACAAATTACTTGAATTACTAGCTTTTAATTATCACTCATTATCTATTAGTATTATATCATGGGTTGCCTATTCATATATCTTGTTCATTTGTCTACAGGTCCTTTCTATTTTTATTAGTGCTTTATAGAAACTTAGCTAGAATAACTTATTTTTATTCATTAAGCATTAAAAAAATTTTCTCCAACTGTGCATGTATTGTATATTGTTTAAAATATAGTTTGAATCCCAGAAATTTAATTTACATGCATTTTTCATTGTTATTAAATTTCATTTTTTTGGTTTTTTTTGGGGGGGGGCACACGCAGCGACGCTCAGGGGTTACTCCTGGTTATGCGCTCAAAAATCGCTCCTGGCTTGGGGAACTATATGCGACTCAATGGGAGGATTCAACCTAGGCTAGCTTCAGCAAGGCAGATGTCTTTACTGCTCCGCACCACCACTCCGGCATTGTTACTAAGTTTCTTAAATGATTTACATATAACTTTACAAACTCCACTTTCCAATGCTCAAATATAATTTTTTACATTGTTTTATACTTGTGGATTTTTAATTTATATATAACATTTATTTTTGTCAATGCTATGAGGTAAAAGTCAATTTTTCAAATTTTTTTCAAAATGAATAGTCATTATAGGAATAGCATTCATGAAAAATTAAATATTTACAGTTGATTTTAAATGTCACTATTTTAAAATACTGACAATCATGTATATAAGATTTAATTTTTATATTTTGTAATGATATTGATATTCTGAATAACTGATTTCTTATATTCTATTTAATTTTAGTTGATTTCTGGCTATTTCCTAAGTCACTAACAAATATTTTGCAACTTCTTTATTAGGTGTCTTGACTTTTGTTTTCTATTTGTTCTCAGCCACACAAGTGTTTCTCAGGTTTGGGCCAAGTCCAGAAACATTAAATGCCTTGTTTTCTTCTAAAATTCTTGAAGAAATGAGAAAGATGTCTTTCTTTATTGTCATTCTGGAAAGTCTTTATGCTTCTGAAAAACACAAAATCCTATGTATCTACTTCATTAAGATCTTTTGAAATAGAGGTAAAAAAATGGAGAACCAGTCTACAGAACTAAGGTTGTGGATTATTGGAGGAAAATTGGCATTTTGTTGGTGGAAGTGATTTTGAGGCAATGTATGCATGAAAGCTTCATTAAAATATTATTATATAATAGCTCAATATAAATGGAAAAAGATTTTGTAACAAATAGTCACCTAGTGAGCAAATAAGAGAGCATATATCTCCTGTACAAAAACATTATGTCACACTATTTTCTACCAATTTTCTTTCACAGTAATATTTTAGGTACATAGTGACATTGAATCAGGAGCATTCCCACCACCAATGTTGTCCTCCCTCCACCCCTGTTCCCAGCATGCATTCCATATCTCTCTTCTTTGCTCCCTGGGCTGCTAGGATAAGTGGTCCCCTCCGTGTCTAGCATGTTGTAGATTGAGTATTGATTCTGTTGTCATTGGCTTTGGATTTGGTATTAAAGTATGATCATTTTTTATTTCTACTCAATGTTCATATGACTGTTTGGTATTGGAACCCTCCATTATTTCTCCCTCAATTTCAGAGACAGAACAAGATTGTTCAAGTTATGCAGTTCTGTTAAAAAGAATCAAAAAAAGGGGGAGAAAATCAAGGAAGCAAAAAAATGAGAGGAGTCCTTCTAGAGGCTATAAATATAAATTTAAGAGAAAAAAGGGAAAAAGAAAGAAAAATGTAACAGCAATACAAAGGAAAAAATCAAATACAAAAACCTGAAAAGCACCACAATAATAAGTATCACAGCAATAAAGACAACAACCAAACAATAACCAAGATCCCAAAATAAAAACCAAACAAAGCACAAAAAAAAAACTTCAAGAAACAACAATAACAAAAAATTTAATTTGTGATTTATCTTCTTTTTTTTTTTTTTGCATAGGCACAGTAAATATTGGGGAGATTAAAAAGGGAATTCCCTTGGCCTAAGAGAATCAGGGTTCCTCTGCCCTTGAAGCATACTTGTCATGGGAATAACTACAGGCTCCATACATGCTCTTATTCTCTCCCCTAGGTCCTTTTGTGATGTCTGGAAACGTTTGGCTCAGTCATGGATGATAGAATCAGGCCTCTGTAACTAGAGATCTTGGTAGTTGCACAGGTCATAGGATGGAGTCATTTTTTACGGTTCTAGAAATTCTGTTCCATCACTGTTATTTTAATCAGTCTTCTTTAGTTAGTGATCTTGGTTTTTATATCAATTTTTTATAATGAAAATAAAACTTACAATTTTTAGAAAGCACATACATGGGCCCGGAGAGATAGCACAGCGGCGTTTGCCTTGCAAGCAGCCAATCCAGGACCAAAGGTGGTTGGTTCGAGTCCTGGTGTCCCATATGGCCCCCTGTGCCTGCCAGGAGCTATTTCTGAGCACACAGCCAGGAGTAACCCCTGAGCACTGCTGGGTGTGGCCAAAAAACAAAAAACAAAAAAAAAGAAAGCACATACATGTAAAAAGCATATATTTTTCATCACAAGGTGATAAATATTATTAGTGTTTTAATACATACAGTTTCATTTTGATACATCTTAATACTTTTATACAATTAATTTATGAGTGTGTAGTTTGTATTCTATCATTTTATTTAATATCATATTATGTGATTGGATTTTTTTTTTTTTTTGGTTTTTGGGTCACACCCGGCAGTGCTCAGGGGTTACTCCTGGCTGTCTGCTCAGAAATAGCTCCTGGCAGGCACGGGAGACCATATGGGACACCGGGATTTAAACCAACCAACCACCTTTGGTCCTGGATCGGCTGCTTGCAAGGCAAACGCCGCTGTGCTATGTGATTGGATTTTTATGAAAATAATTTTATTTAAATATCAAATACCTATGTATTGATTCTATGTGGTTGACGTAACCAATTCATTATACGAGAGTTTGAAGTTTGCATTAATTTATCTATAATGCTTTAAAATTTCTGCAATTTATAACCTCATAACATTTTTATTATATCTTTTATTATATTCTTTGTTAATTCACAAGAGAATTTAGTTCTCTTTGTTAATTCACTCTGTTAATTTACAAGAACAAATACCATGCATATTTAAAAATGGTTGTTATATTCTGCTATATAACCTCAAGGAAACCCTAATAAGTGGACATTTATGTTTCTACGAAGAATAATAATGTTCTAATTCCCTGTCTGTATATGGAGATAACTTCATGTGACTATAATCTCAATTGGACATTTCAGATAGGACACTTCAAGGGGATAGGATACTTTACGGGGATATAAAAAACAAAGTTAGAGACTATAGCATTTTCCAGCTCACACTCTTGGAACTGTTCTGTGTCTCAGCATGGTAGTCTGTCCAATATCTAAATGGATTGACTTAAAAATATATACTGGCTGGTGGCCAGTTTTGGATAATGTTAGATGGGAAATAATTCTCAAAGGAGAAGTTATGGGAGGAACAAAGTGTAATACTTTTCTCATGGGACTCAGAAAGAGGCTAATGCTCTGATAAATAAAATACTACCTATGTGTAATAAATTATCATACTCCTAGTACATTCCAAAATCTTCTAGCAAAGTGGACCTGGACATATTTAATATAGTCAGAGAATATAGTCTCAGGGCTTGAATCAGTCATTTTATCTTTAACTTGAAATGATAATATTACCATGCTGAGTCTCAGATTCCTCAACTAGTTGTCAGATGTAAAGTGCTTTTCTTTACATTTTTAATGACTTATTCACAAATGATAAAATCAAAATATAGACTGGTATCAGAAAGTAGATAAGAACAATATCTCATTGGTTTTTAATCTAAATGGACATTTTAAATGTAACTGGGCATGTATATTCTTCTGTTCTGCTAACTGAACCATATTAAAAGAAAGGGAAAGGATTAGGAAATCTATTATGACAGAATTATGATGCACTTAGTTTTTATTTGGAAAGAAAGCAACTTCTACTCTGGACAAAGAAGTGGGAAATAGTACATGGATCCAAAAAATCCTAGAAAATAATGCAGCATATACTTTTTTTAAATTTAAATTATTTCTATACATATGTATCAATTTGTGTGAACCTTATATCTTTAACATTTTCCTTATTCCATTGTAGGCTTCTAGGAATTCCAACTTCATGATCCTCTCACATAGGTTATTGTTCATTTATTCAAAGGGGACATTTTCAACTCTCTCCTGTCAGAATTTTGTTCCCTATATCCAAAATCACATTTACTAGACTATTTACTGTGGCCAAGAGAGTCTTAGGTTCACCCTAATTATCTCAACTTTGATTTAAATATGTTTCCTTTTCTTTCACCTTCATAGAAAGATAAAAGCCTGACATTTTCATGATAAAAAATGTCTTCATATATGTGAAGACAATAATTAACTAATCTTTTAGGTCTCTATTTGGTAGGCTAAAAAAACTAGATCCTTTAACCTTTTCTTTCAGTTCCTTTGTGAAAGAATTGGCTTAAAGTGCTTTCTGACTTTGTGTCTTCCTCTTTACTTGAACTTTCACCTCCTGAACTTGGCATTTCAATTGAAAAGTGCATGATTTTCCTTTTCTAGGCCAGAGTACCTGTTAATTATAATAATGCTTAACAATAATGTAATGATTACAGACATCAACATGCATTCAATGATGTCTCTTTAACATCAATAAAGCTCATTTGTTTAATATTCATTTATTGTTTTTAATGTTCCAGGCCAGGTAATAGGAATATAATATTAGGAAGATTTAGATACTCCCTGCTTTCATAAAGCTTACATTCTAATAGTAAGAATGACAAGAGAAAATATATGAGGGGCCCGAGAAATAGCACAGTGGGTAGGTTTTTTTTTGTCTAGGGTGGCCAACCTAGGATTGATCCTCAGCATCCCATATGGTCCCCTGAGTCTGCCAGGACTAATTTCTGAGTGTGGAGCCTGAATGCAGTCCCTGAGTGGTGCCAAATGTGTCTCCCTCAAAAAAAACCAAACAAACAGATATGATAATAATATGACATCAGATAGTAATAGCATCTAAATAAATAAATACAAATAACAGGATCCAGAGCAATAGTAAAGTTGGCAAGATCTTGATTTGCATGAGGCTCCCTTGGGTTTGATTCTCAGCACCACATAAGGTTCCCCAATCACTATCAAGTTTGATATCTAAGCATAGAGCCAGGAGTGAACCCCGAGAGCAGCTGGAAATGATCCCGGAACCAATGATGATGATGATAGTGACAAATAAAGCAGGGTTGCTAATACAAATTAGAGGATGGAATAGCAGAAGCAAATTTAAAGGAATTGGTTGAATAAAATGGCAGGTGATAAAGCAGAATTGTTGTATGGAATTAAAATATAAAGAATTGAGTTAGAGTACTTCAGGCAGAAGAAAGGAGCCGAGGCATCCTGATATGGAAAAGCATGGCCTACTGTAGGTCAATAGTATTCACTGGGTGGGGTTGAGGCAGAGATTGGAGGCAGCTGAGTTCAAAGATATGATTGGATCTGGGTTATATTAAATTTAAAATGTTGATGGACAATTTGGATTTCTTTAGTATGACTGCAAGTCGCTGAATTCAGAAAAACTGGGCACTGTTGTGAAACCACTTCTAAAAAAACTTTTTGATTATGTAAGGAAGAACATTGGAAAAATTAGCAATAGAGAAACTTGTCAAAACAGTGTCTTTCATACACTATAAACTTTTTTTTTTAATTTAGTATGTCATTTTTTCTCTCTACCACTGAACAAAGAATTAAAGGAAGATACCTTTGGTGTGTCATATTGTAATGGTTCTTACAAAAAAAATGATGAGTATTCCCTCAGTGAGAGCATGTTCAAGGTCACTTAAAAGATTCATTACACTGTAATAGAAAACTTTAGGAATAAGTTTAAAAGTGGTAATCAAATTTAGTTTCTTTTTGTTTAAAAGATAACCTTGTGATTAAAGAGCTCAAAAGTATGATACATACAGACATTAAAATAAAGTAGTTAATATGGTACCAACTCTTATGAAAGAAAACATTCACAATAAATGTATGCTAACTAAATATTATTGGTTTATATTAGGTACTTTTTTCATTGATTGCCATATCAAAATCTACCTCTTAAACTTAGATGCCTTCTGATATAGAAGCAAAGATTCTTGGGCTTAGTATACCAAATCTGGTATTCTTTAATCATCTTTTATTGTTCATAGAGAGCATGACTCAAAACCATTAACTTAAATGTTTTTTCTTGTAACTATTATCATTTTTAAAAGAATATTGCATGGGGCCTTACACCCTGAACATTGATATAATGATATAATTGGCACAGGCCTCAGAAGAGTTGGCATCCTCCATTCACCCCTGAACCAGGGAAGGTCTCTATGAAACATCCAAGGTTTTTTATAACAACACCTGGAAGCAATCCTCTACCAGAAAGACACTACCACGGCTCTGACATCGACCTGCTCAAAAGAGATTTCCCTTAACACTAAGAAGACTTGACAACAACAACGACCTGCTTACAGGACAGGGTTCTTTGCATTGCCCTTTAATTGTGAGGTGAAACGAGAGGATGCTCTGCACCATCCTGACTGCAATATAGGATATGCAGATTCCAGGATCTTTAATACAGAAAAGTGATACCAACAACAGAGACTGTGAAAAATAAAAGTGTATGGGCACTACAGACATGACCTGGATTGGACAAACTAGTTTGCCTGGAGCCTAGAGTTGGTCTTATGCCAGGAAACTTCAGGGGTAGGATCTCCTTGTATTTAGGCCAAAGCTTTTTTTTTTTTTTTTTTTGTTCCACATCTCTCATATTTTGGTGAGCCTATGCAAACAATAACTGCCACTCTAACACCATTTCTACTGTGCTCCTTTGACTCTAATCCTTAAGAGAAACAAACCACTTAAACTTTTCAGGTTAGAATAATTCTATTTTCACACTAACAGTTTCATAGAAATGTAAAAAAACTGTTAGTGTGAAAATAGAATTATTCTTAGTTGAGTTTATGACTTAAGAATTGTATAAAAGATTTGCATAAAAACTCTGATGCTTAGGAAGTTAAAGTTTATTGCTCAATTTAAGTAGATGGATCTGGGTTTGTCCTCCAATGGTCAGGCTTTTCCTTTTACCTACATTTGATATCAGTAGTGCTGTTTCTCAGTTCCTGGTCCAGTGAGCATTATCCTAAGTCTTGTTCCTAAACATCTTTCCTCTCCAGTAATTATGACCTGGTTTTGTCACTATGCCATCCTCTATTTTATGTTCTTGTCTGTAACTTAGCTGAAGCTCTGTAAACTGTGTGCTCCTTTCTGGGGCTGCTGCTTTGTAACCAGTCTCTCAGTTTCTCGAGGATGGTAGCTCAGTGGCTCCTTCTCTTTGAATTTCTTTAATCCTTTACTTTTGCCACATGCATGTGAATAAAATCCTAGCTGTCCAGCTATTAGTCTGGGCATAGAGGATGGGGAAGAGATAGAACTGCCTAACTGTGGACTTCCTTTTATTTGCTGCTAACATTCATCCCAGATTATATCATCTCAAGTAGACAAAGCAATTCTGACATAAAGGTACAAAGTAAGGGCTTCATGCTGTCTGACTTAAAGTACATAATAAAGCAATAGTAATTAAAACAGGAAATATATCTTATATCTAAAGACACATGAATATCAAAGAATATATTTCCCATGAATTAATCCATAGATATAGAATATTCTATCATAAAAACAATAATATTATTCAATAGAAAATCCAATGAATAGTTTTAGAAAAACTGGAAAGTCACATGCAAAAAAGTGAAAGTATATAGTTATTAATCTAAGGAATATATAAAATAATTAAAAATATATTTGCTTTTTTATGCTGATAATAGAATTTTTTTGCACTAGCCAGGACATGAATTGCCATAAATTTTCATCCACATATGATTGGTTATAGTAACTTTGTGTATATATATACATATATATATATATATATATACCAATGGAATACTATTCTGTCATAATATATATTATAATATATATAATATACAGAATAATATGGTTCTTGGGGAGGGAAAATGAATCAATCATCTGATTATTATACTAAATTAAATAAAGAAGTAAAAGATAATTATTAAAATTTTTACTAATATATAAAATGTAAGTGATTAAAATAAACTGTTTTGTTGTTAAAAAAACTTTTGAGGTTACTTAAACTAATATGCATGTGCATGGAAATGTAAAAAAGTACTTTGTCTTCAATGTTTAAGGAGTTACATAAATATTATGTCTTTAGATTGCTTTGTGTGCTGCTAAGAAATATTATGTACTACAATCTGGGACTTGAGGGACAAAGCAATTGTACATAGGTTCTATTTTATTTTTCTTAATGTTCTTTGGCTGAAAGTTCAAAATTAAGATATCAGCAATAGTACTACTGAGAATTCTCTTTATGGGTGATTGTCCTTCCACTGTAATTTTACCTTGTCCTCTTTCTTTGCATCTTTGTTCTCATAATTAAAAATAAAAAATTAAAAAAAATGAAAGAATATTGCATTATATAATCTTTGCCATAAATAAATGCTTACTATTTTATATAAACCTCAAAATGAAATGAATAATGCTTACATAGTCTTGAAATCTAATGTCCACATATGATAGTTTTTATCTGATGCATTCAGAATTCAAAACTGTTGTGGCCTGAGCGATAACACAACAGTAGGGCATTCTTCTTACACTTGGCTGACCCAGGATGGACCCGGGTTCAATTCCTGGCTTCTCATATGATCCCCTGAGCCTGCCACAAGTGATTTCTTAGTGCAGAGCCAGGAAAAATCCTGAGTGCAGCTCCTGCGCCCTCTCCCCCCAGGAAAGAATTCAAATCTTTTGCTTGTAGATTTTTCGTTATTGGCAAAGATGATGACTGACAACACTGCATGCAATGCTGAGAAGAATCTTGAAGAACAAATAAAAAAAAACTGAGTGCGGTAGATTAGGAGCAGTGAAGGAAGTAAAGCAGGTTTTTTTTTTTTTTTTTTTAGTAAGAACTGGTTAATGTTTTCTCTGCTTTCACTTGAACCTGACTCATCAGCTGCTTGATATTTACTGGGACTAGAGGAGGTGTTTTTTTTTTTTTTATATAACCTTTTGAACAAGTTGGCTCGTCTGCAATTATGCCCTAAAATGGGAGTCCTTGAGCTATGTTTTGAGGGGTAAAAATAATCACAGCAGAACAAAAGTGATTCACCTCTCACTTTGCCAGAGAAAAGCAGATGAAGAGAGCAAGAGAGTGAAAACATATTTTGACCAGTAAAAGACAGCCTTGTTGGAGGCTGAGTCTCAAGATTATTATTTTTTTCAGTTACTTTTGCTTCTTCACTAAGGCATCAGTCTTGTTAGCATATACTAGGGGACCTGCTTCCGGATTTTCCCATGATGATTTACTGAACTTGTCATCTCCTAAGTAAAGGAAGCCCATATTTTTTCTCAGTTTCAGTCACTGGTAGAAGTGAGTTAGCTCACTATTCTCAGCAATAGACACTTTTAACTGCTACTATAGTGCCTGGATTTCAAAGATTTTTTCTTGCTGGACAGAGGATATGGTTGCTGATTAGCCCCACTGTACATATTACAACAATTATACTGCATTAAGTGGCAGTGTAATCACAAAATAGGCTGAGGAGGAAAATGTAACTTAAAGAGAGCCATGTTTTCTGGAGGGCTAACAAAACAAAGGAAGTATTTGAATAGTCAAAGTAGAGATGGGGAGTGTTTTCTATAATCCTTGTGATAGCTACAACTCACCAATAAATAAGAGTACTTTGTGTTATACTCCATCAAAATGCTGCTAGTAATTTTAAAGTCTGATTTAGTATATTCTTTTCTTTGTCAGTTGATGGTAACTGATCAGCATCTTATTCCTGTACCCTTAAAACAATAGATATTTCTTATAGGCTTCTGGTGGTTTGATCATTTTTTACAGTAACACAAAATGCACATATCATATTTTTTTAATTTTGCACATAAGATATTTTTAAGAAAACAATGTTATTACTCTTCAAAGTCACTCTGTCCAAGTGACTTTTGGTATGTATGTATTACCAAAATAGCTTTATATAGATATGATTTTTAGGAGATATTATTTCAGATGTCAATTGTGTACATACATTTTTCTTTGCTTTTATTTATTTTATTTTTTTATTTTTTATTTTTTGGCCACACTTGGCGACGTTCAGAGGTTACTATGCACTCAGAAATTGCTCCTGGCTTGGGGGACCATATGGGACTCTGGGGGATCGAACTGCAATCTGTTCTAGGTCAGCCGCGTGCAAGGCAAACACCTTACCACTTGCACCACCACTCTGGCCCCATGTGTATAGACATTTTTATCTTTTTCAAAACTCCTATGAAGGGATGAGTGACAAGGTATTTAGTTTACAACAAAAAAGTGAGTGCTAAAATGTGCCAACATGTAGAAGTCAGACAATCACCCACAAAACACTGTAAATAGATGATTTCTCCTTAAAGACTTAATAAAAATAATGTATTTAGAGTAAAAGTATTATCTTTCAGGGTAGGCTTGCCAAACCCAGGAAGTTTGGTGAAACAACTCTGGGGAAAAAAACAACAACAAGTACAATGATAAGGTTTCAAACTTTAATATAAGGCAACAGTTTACCCTGGGAATTGTTTTATCAATTATATGATCTTAGTGCTTTATTCTCTTTTCCTTGGTTTAGCAGAGTTCTTAGTATTTAAAATTTTTTTTGATGTTGATTATATTAATGTTGACTATATTTAAGAAGCAATGTCTGCTAAAATAGACTATTCATAGGAAATATTTCTGCATTAGAAATTATGGTTTTAAAGCATGTAGAGACTTAAAAAATCAACTTACTATGGCATTTTTTTGTACTACTATATTTTGATTGCTCCCATCCAAATAGCAGCTTTATTAAGAAGAAAGATTCTGAGGAAAAAGATTTATACTTTACCTTCAAAAGTTTTTTCATGCTAATAAGAGAACTTTTACTTTCTTTGAAACTCCATGCTTTTATACAATTAGCAGTTTCAGAATTAATCTTTGTTTTTCATTTTCTGTAAGTCAAAACACCATACGAGGTGTGCATTTTCAGGGAAAGAAAATGAAAGGAAGGAAACAAAAAGACAATGATTTTCTCCTTCAGCACATTCTCTTTTTACTTAAACATTTGTGGAAGTGAGAATGTGTCTGTGTTTGGAGCATCAAGCTTCAGTCATGATGGTTTCATGTTGCAAGAACCAGCTCCAAAACCTGCTTCAATGTAGCAGCTCAGATGGAAAGACCAAAAGTGTGTAACTCTGCTGGCTCGGCTGTAGGACAACAACGCTCAGCCACCCCAGACTGTGGAAGACTTCAAGCAACGGTTTTAACGCCAATCAGGGATCACCAGGGTTCCAAAGACCAATTGCTATGATTTCATGCTAGAATATAAGATAACATGTTGGATGTGTTACAGAATTGTAACTCTTCTGCGTTTACTCCTTCCCTTTTTTCTCCCTGCCATCTTCCCTCTTATGTCTCTCTGCCCCTACACACACACACACACACACACACACACACACACACACACACACACACACACACACACCCTATAATACTTCACATTTTTAAAGTTTTCTTTTTAAACTAAATCAGTGTGAATTACAAAATTACAGTGTTATTTATGATTGAATTTCAGGCATACAGTATTCCTTCACTAATTCCATCACCTGAGTCCATATTCATTCACCAATGTCTTCAGTTTCCTCTTATCCCAGACTGCCTAATTTATGGTAGTCCTACTGGTCTTTCTTTAGAATTAGAGTTTACAATACTGTTACTGACAGGGTATCACCCACATAACTTTACGTCCTTTCAACATCCAATCCTCATCCAGAGTGACCACTTCCCTCTATCATTGTCACAGTTCACTTTCCTGACCTATGTTGTACCTCCTTTCCCAGTGTCAAACTTCCTATTAAGGAACAGTCCTCCTGTTCTTTGTTTCTATGCCTTCTGGAATTAGTCATTTTTCTACTATGTTTCTTTCTATCTTGTATATGAGTGAGATCATTCAGTCTGTTCTCCTGCTGACTTCATTTGGCATGATACTCACAAGATCCATTTATGTAGCAGAAAAGTGAATGACATCACCTTTTCTTACATCTGAGTAGTATGCTGTTGTGTTTATGTACCAAAACATCTTTATCCAATCATATATTCTTGGGCACAGGAGTTCTTTCCAGATTTTGGCTATTGTGAAGAGAGCTACAATGAACATAGGAGTGCAGATAGCTTTTCTGCACTGAGCTATGGGGTCCTTGGATTATATTTCTAGGAGTAAAGTGGTATGGCATATGGAAGCTCAATTCCTGTTTTTTATTTAATTACCCATTGTCTTCCCAAAAGAAAATGGGCTAGTAAAAAATCCCATCAACAGTGAATAAGGGTTACATATTACATTTTAAATAAAATATTAACCCCTGGAGTGAAGAGAGGATTTACACTAAAAGACACAAGAAATAAACTTGTTTTAAATATACCCTACCGAATTCTAAATATTAGCAACATCTTCCTTATCCTAAAATATGTAATATATTGACAATGTTTATTCTTTTTGACTTTATTTTAGGGAAATAGGGATTGCCGACTGGCAGTGCTGAGTGCTTATTCCTGGTTTCTGCTCAAAGATCACCCTTGGTGGTACTCAAGACACGATAAGATTGTATGGGATTAAACTAGGGTGAGCTTAAGACAGTGTTTCTCAAATAGTGGGGCGTGCCCCCCAGGGGGGATGCGAGGCTTTGTAAAGGGGGACATGATTGACCTCGGCAAACACTGTCATAACAAGCTAAGCCCCGTGTTTATGTCTCTGTATGTCTCTGGAGCTCAGAGTTGCTGTGTCCTGCTTCAAACCCCACTTGGAAAAGCTATGCATTGCAAAACGTGCTCATTGTAGTCATTAATCCAGACATTACTTCTGATTAAAAATTCAGCTCAAATTATTATATATACTTTTGTTTAGCAGATTAATGTTTTTTTTTAATAAAGATACTATTTACAGATGCATGGGGGCCACAAAAATGTTTTCTTCTTTCTAAGGGGGGGATAACAGAAAATAATTGAGAAGTAATGGCTTAAAACAAGGCATGTATTCTACCCACTTTACTATCTATTGCTCCAGCTACTTGATTTACATTTTAAAATTTTACACTTTAATAGTTCATTTACTTAAGAAAAAATTAAAAGAATAATTTCAAAAGTCAAGTCAATATAATGTCAAAAAAGGTTTGGGCTTGTCTGTGGGGGCGTGGTGGTGGGCGTGGCTGAACCGCTGAGCTCCTCCAGAAACCTTCTGCAGCAGTTTTGCAGAACTTGGTTAATTATGGACTCTAAAATGGACATCATCTAAAGAAATTTATGTACTGTTAATGGACAAAACCATGAATCATTTTCCATTGTGGTATTCAAATCCTTGCTCTTTGGGAAAGGTGAGTGCTTTCCCCGGCACCTCCACACTCTCCAAGTGGGAGCCTGAGACAGGCTTCTTGCTGCCGCACCCTGCGCCCCTCGTAGGGACCCCAAGCCCGAGTGGAGAGCACACAAGTGAGTGCTTTCCTCGGCACCTCCACACTTTCCATGTGGGAGCCTGAGATAGGCTTCTCGCTGCTGCATCCTGCGCCCCTGAGCCTTAGCTGAGTGTAGACCGGATGAGGAGAACCCTGCACCTGACCCACTCTGCACTGCTGGGATGATCTAGGACCAATAGACTGGGTGAGCTTGGGCCTGCCACCTGAACCATTGGCTAACCTAGAGCAGCCTACCCCCCTGAGCCCCGGAGGGGACCTGAGACTCCCCAAGGGCTGAGGGCAGTTACTGGGTGGGGCGAAGGAGCTAGGCTCAACAGCGCCCTCCACCATTGTGCCCAGGAGAGGTCCTGCACTAGCTGACAACAAAAGGGAAAAGCAACGAATCAGGCCACATAAAGAGCACAGGAGGAGACAAACCTCAGAGAGCCCACCCAAAAACCCCCTCTAGAACCACGCTCAGGAAGGGGACCCATCCCCATGCCACAGGGGACCAAAGCAGGCTGAATTTAAAAGGCACAGCACTCCAAACCACACCAATAAATGCAAAGAAATATGGGTAAATCAAAGAGAACCCTAATATCTGGAGATACAAAGATAAAACCTAGCAAGTTTCCAAGTCCACCAAAATGCACAAATCCATGGGAAGGAAACCTAAAAGCAGCCATGAAGAAGGAAATGCAAGAATTGATAAAAATATGAAAGAAATGCTAGCTACCAAGTATAAAAAATCTATGGATGAACAAATCAGCCAAATTAAAGAAGAAATGTTAAAGAACATGAGAGATTCCATACAAAAAGAATTGATGGAATTAAAAGACAAAGTAACAAGCCTTACAAGCAGAAACGCAGAGTTGGAGAAGCACATTAAAAAACTTGAAGGAAAACTGCAAACAACAAATGACCAAGAAACCAACAAAGAAATGAAAGGCAAAGCACTGGAAGGAAAAGTCCAGTATCTAATGAACAAGGACAAAAGAAACTATCTAAGAAGGGGAGGAAATAGGGAAAGGGGAAGAACAAGTAGTCAGAGATATAATAGCAGAGAACTTTCCCACCCTCTGGAAAGAAACTTCAGTGCAAATCCAGGAAGTGAAGAGAGTACCTAATAAAATAGACCCTAATAAACCAAAACCAAGACATATAGTAATCCAAATGGCAAAACAAAGAGAAAGATGAACTCCTTAAAGCAATAAGGGAGAAAAAACCCTCAAGAACAAAGGAAGGGACATAAGAATCAAACCAGATCTCCCATTTGAAATAATTCAAGCAAAAAGACAATGGAATGACATATTTAAATGACTGAATGAAAGAAATTTCCAATCTAGAGTCCAATAGCCAGCAAAACTATCATTCATATGGGAGAACAGACTAAAAACATTCTCAAACAAGAACGAACTTGAACTATTTGTGCAAACAAAGCCAATCCTAAGCGACCTACTCAGAGACAAATTACACAATCCAAACCCCCGATTGCAACAACAACCACCCTACACAACACAACTGCACAACAGTCATCTCTGTCAATAATCTCCCTAAATGTTAACGGACTAAACTCTCCAATTAAAAGACACATAGTAGAGAACTGGATTAGAAAAAATAAACCGGACTTCTGCTGTCTGCAAGAAACACACCTACAACTACAGGATAAACACAGGCTTAGAATAAAAGAATGGAAAGTAATTATTCAGGCCAATGAAAAACAAAAAGAGCGGGGATAGTCATTCTTATATCAGACCAAATTGCATTCAACCTTAAGAAAGTCAACAGAGACAAACAGGGTCACTACTTACTAATCAGGGGAACATTAGATCAAGAAGTACTAACCCTGGTCAATATCTATGCACCTAATGTAGAGCCAGCAAAATATGTGAGGCAACTGCTTGCAAACCTGGAGAACACACGAAGGGAAATGTGATAATAGTAGGGGACCTCAATACTCCACTATCACCACTGGACAGATCCACCAAACCAAAATAATAGCAAAAAATAAGACCTTTAAATGAAAAATTAGAAGACCTAGGGCTAATAGAATTATATAGGGCCCTCCATCACCAGAAAGCAGAATATACATTCTTCTCAAGCCCACATGGAACCTTCTCCAGAATAGACCATGTCTTAGGATACAAAGCCAACCTATATAAGACCACAAATGTAAGGATCATTAGAAGCACCCTATCAGATCACTATGCAACAAAGGTCAAAATTGACTTCAAGAAGAAGCAATGGAGAAAAACTAATACCTGGAGATTAAACAACATGATGCTCAACAACAGCTGGATCAAAGAGCAGCTCAAGGAAGAAATAAAAAGATTCCTTGAGACAAATGATAATGAAGAGACAACTTGTCAAAATTTGTGGGACACAGCAAAAGCAGTAATTAGGGGGAAACTCATAGCAATATAGGCCTATGTCAAGAAACAGGAAAATGACAAAATCAACAGTTTAAAGGATCACCTCAAGGAATTGGAACAACAGCAGCAGAGAAATCCAACCACAACCAGAAGGAAAAAAAAATAATAAAAACCAGAGCAGAAATAAACAACATAGAAACTAAGAAAACAATACAAAAAATCAATGAGAGCAGGAGTTAGTTTTTCGAAAAAATAAACAAGATAGACAAACCAATGGCAAAACTCACCAAAAAAAGAGGGAAAACAAGCAAATCAGTAGGATTATAAATGAAAGGGGAGAGATTACAGCAGAACCCGAAGAAATACAACATATCATGAGATCATATTATGAACAATTATACTCAGCTAGGCTAGAATACTCAGTAGAAATCGACAGATTCTTGGAAAAATACCATCTACCGAGATTGGAAAAGGAAGAACTAGAAAGCCTAAACATACCAATCACCTCAGAGGAAATTGAAGATGTAATTAAGAAACTCCCTAAGAACAAAAGTCCAGGCCCAGATGGATTTACAGGTGAATTCTATCAAACATTTCGAGAAGACTTACTACCACTTTTCCATAGGCTCTTCCATACCATCGATAAAAAAGGAATCCTCCCCAACTCCTTTTATGAGGCTAATATCACACTCATCCCCAAAGATGGCAAAGACACCACCAAGAAAGAAAACTATAGACCAATTTCACTAATGAACATAGATGTAATGATACTCAACAAAATCTTAGCAAACAGAATCCAGCAGTTCATCAAAAAGATCATACATTATGACTAAGTGAGTTTTATATCAGGAATGCAAGTTTCGTTCAACATACGCAAATCAATCAACATTATACATCACATCAACAACAAGAAAGACAAAAAACACATGATCATATCAATCGATGCAGAGAAGGCTTTTGACAAAATCCAACACCCTTTCATGTTAAAGACACTCAGCAAAATAGGGTTAGAAGGAACCTTCCTCAAGATAGTTACAGCTATCTATGAAAAGCCTACAGCCGACATTATACTTAATGGTGAGAAACTAGAAGCATTCCCACTAAGGACAGGAACTAGGCAAGGCTGTCCACTCTCTCCACTCTTATTTAATATAACTTTAGAAGTCCTAGCAATAGCAATCCGACAAGAGAAGGGAATCAAAGGAATCCAAATTGGGAAAGAGGAACTCAAACTATCTCTATTAGCAGACAATATGATGATATACATTGAAAACCCTAAATAGTTCACAGTAAAACTCATAGAAACAATTAACCAATACAGTAAAGTGGCTGGAAACAAAGTCAATACACAAAAGACAATAGCGTTTCTATATACAAACAATGAAGTCGAGGAGAGAGAGATCAAAAATATAATTTTATTTAAAATAGTATCAAAAAATATCAGGTACCTAGGAATCAACCTTATAAGGGAAGTGAAAGACCTATACCAGGGAAATTTTAAAACACTCCAGAAAGAAATTGAAGATTCTTAAGAAATGGAAGAACATCCCATGCTCATGGATAGGTAGAATTAACATAGTCAAAATGACTATCCTACCCAAAATACTGTATAGATTTAATGCAATCCCTATCCAAATTCAGACATCATTTTTTAAAGAATTAGCACAATCACAAAATTTATATGGAACCACAAAAGACCCAGGATAGCCAAATGCATACTGAAAAAAAAGAAGCTGGGTGGCATCTCCTTACCTAACTTGAAACTATACTACAAAGCCATAGTGATTAAAGCAGCATGGTACTGGAACAGAGACAAGACTTCAGACCAGTGGGTCAGAACAGAATTCCCAGACATAAACCCCCAGATATACACCCAACTAATATTTGATAAAAGAGGCAAGAACTTGAAATGGAACAAAGAAAGTCTCTTCAACAAATGGTGTTGGTACAACTGGAAAACCACATGTACGAAAGTGAAAATTGACCCATACCTCACTCCTTATACAAAAGTCAATTCAAAAAGGATCAAAGACCTTGAAATCAGACCAGAAACTATAAAGTTTATTGAGAATAAAATAGGCAGAACACTTGAAGACCTATATATCAAAAAGATCTTCCAAGATGGAGCACCAATGGCAAGAACTTTAGCATCAAACATAAACAAATGGGACTACGTCAAACTAAAAAGCTTCTGCAATGCGAAAGAAACCTTACTTAATGCAAGAAGACAGTTAACAGAATGGGAAAAATCTTTTCACTCAACATATCAGATAAAGGGCTGATATCTAGAACAAAAAAAGCACTCAGAAAGCTGAGCCCCCCAAAACCAAATAAAGCCATAAAAAATGGGGAGATGAAATGAATAGACACTTCTCTGAGGAAGACAGAAGGATGGCCAACAAACACATGAAAACATGCTCACCTTCACTCATTATCAGGGAGATCCAAATCAAGACAACAATGAGGTACCACCTTACAGCAGTGAGGATGGTCACATCAAAAATAATGGGAACAATCTGTGTTGGCGGGGATGCAGTATGAAAGGCACTCTCATCTACTGCTGGTGGGAATGCCCCCTAGTCCAACACCTATAGAGAACAGTCTGGAGAGTGCTCTGCCATTTGACCCAGCAATGGCTCTCCTAGGTATCTACCCCCAAGTTGGAAGGACATTCATTCCAAAGTATGTGTGCACTCCACTATTTATTGCATCACTCAGTATAATAGCCAAGTCCTAGAACCAACCTTGTTGCCCAACAAAAGATGAATGGATCATTAAGATGTGGTATCTATACACAATGGAATACTACATGGCAGTCAGAAATGCTACAATCACAAACTTTTCAGCAATATGGATGGACCTAGAACATATTATGTTAAACGAAGTAAGTCATAAGATGAAAGATAAACACAGAATGATATCACTATTCTGAAGCACCTAGAACATACATCTTATAGACAACTAATACTCAACAACCAAATAACAGGGTTTAACAGGGTAGAAACTCCAAACACTGTAATAGTCAACATATACTCAGGAGTAGGGTCCAAAATACAAGAAAAAGGAGCAACACAAACTCTCGACAACACATTATACCACAAAGAAACCAGTAACAGCAGAAACAGCAGCATTGAGAGAACAGGTATGTAATCAGCCTTCTAATACAAAGGCCCATAATAATCCCTTAGGGATCTTACACAAGATCACAGGTAAAGAACACCATGGAAAAGCACTCACTCTAATGAATACATTTCATAACACTATGTTTTAATGCCTTAATCTTACTATATTTAAAATAACCTCTCAGCTTTTCTATCCACAGGCATTCTTGGATACAAAGGGTGGACAAACTAAGATGGCATCTTGGGGCCCAGTCACACGAGATACCATACCCAGCTTGCATTACGAGAATGTCCAGAGAAAACTCTTTAACATACACTTTATCTCTAGGTTATACCTTCTTTTAGGATTTGAAGCACGTGACCAGTCAGACCACCGAAGCAGCAACTGTGACTAACAAACTTATACTACAGGCCTTACTCATGGAACACATTCAAGCAAACTAGCATTCCCTTGCTATTTTCTCCTCTCTTCTCACTACTTTCTTTTTTATTTTTTCTATACCTTTCTTCTCTTTTCCTATTTTCTTTCCTCTTCTCCCTTTTCTTTCTAATGTATTTTCTTTTTTCTTCCTTCCTACCCCTTCCATATACTTTCCCCTTTCCCCCCTTTGGAAATCTAACTATCCCTTCACCCTTAAATCCCATCCAGACCTCCCACCATATTAAAACTCTTCACCCTCAGTTCTTAATCCATTAGGCATCAAGACTGACCTCCTACCCCAACGAACCAGTACCCAGCACCCAATCGAAGGGACACCCAGTCAAATCCACACCTCGTCCCCTGCAAGAAAAGGCAACCAACTCCCCTGCGGATTCAGGCTGCGTGGCCCTCCCTACCAACTCCCCCTAACGTGGACTGTTACTTGAAACCGGACTTAGCTCTAAAAGTATCCCCAATGCAAGAGCTCTTTCAAGACCTCCCTGCTGCAAATATTTACCAATCTCAAGAAGGTCAGGGGCTGTGATGGAAAAGTGCCTGGGAACCCACACACCACAAGAAAATCCCAAAAGACAATGGGAAAACTTAAACTTTCAACATAAGTATAAGACCTGTATTACACCACCTCCTTACCTGCTTATCCCCAAAAATAAAGTAGTCTCTTGCATCACTTTGTTCCTTTAATTACTTTGTTAATTAATTTTTTAAAAATGTTTGTTCTACATATTCATTGGTGAGCACATATATTTTTATTCCTATTTTTATCCTTTTTGGGTGTGTGACCTGTTTCTGTTTTCTTCTCTGTCCCAACTGCACTGACATTATAATGTAGCACCATTCCTCCCTGCAAAGGCACACTAATAAAAGGGGAAATCCTACATATAAAAACGAGCTCTTATTTACTAGGGATAAGAACTCATACTTGTTTACAATACAGGGATATCTTCCACCTTGAAAATATGTCATGCAGACTCAACTTAGACCTTAGGTGATTAGATACCATCCGTTCAGCCTTGAACTCTGGATCCCAGACATAAAAACGACAAAGTTCTTCACAACAGATATGGGAAACAAATCCCATCCAGGACATCCTTAATACCACTGGGCCACCAACAAGTTCCAGCTCTTAGATGATATCCTGACAACGAGGAAAATTGGAACAACTTGACCTAAGAGCAGGTTATCCTACCTCACCAGCTAACGATGAGACAAAATCAGAAGACTTGTCACCCTTTGGTCGGTCCAAAAGCCAAGATTGCGATTTACAGATGACTGGCTACTAGAACCATGACTGGACTGTATATATCTTGGGACCAATAAAAAAGCCCCAGTCTAGGGTTTGAATTACAACCTGCACAACAACCATCATCCCCAGTTCCAAAGGTCTGGCTGAGACAATTGCAACGGAATGGGGCTTCTGGAAACACAATGAAAGACGCTATCCTAAGTTCCATCCTAAGATCAGTGCAAAGACCAAGACCACCAACCACAGAAGATAGATTAAAATGACACTGAGGGAACAGAACTTCTAGAACGACAAAGAAAGACTTCATCATAAATCCCACTCCTGGACCTGTGCAGATACTGAGATCTCTAGATACAGAGGTCTGATTTTATCACCCAGGAAGGAGCAGAAGCCTTCCAAACACCACAAAAGCACCGAGGGGAGAGTAAATGTACCTGAACGGAGTCTATAGTTAATCCCATGACAATATACTCCAAGGGTGGAGAAACCCCATATCTGTTAGGCCAAGTGAATTTCTTTTCGAATGACCCCAATATTTACTGTGCCAGTGTAGGAGGGAAAAAAAAGGCAAAAAGCACAAAACATTTTTTATTTTTTATATATATTATTTTTAAATACTTATTTTTTATTATTTTTATTTTTATTTACCTATCTACTTCTTGTCGATTTTCTTGTTTTGGTGTGGTTAATGAAGTTGTTGTCCCCATTTACATTTATGTTTTTTCCTTCTTTTTTTTTCTTTCTTTATATGCCCTGCCATTTTTTTTATCTCAAGACCATGGCTATTTTTGTGGTGCTTATCGTTGTTATTGTTGGAATGCTCACTGGATATTTGACACTTCTTTTTGTACTGTTGGGGTGTTACACCTTATTTTTTTCCTTCATCTCTCAAACCGATGATGAGAGCCTCTAGAAGGATTCCGTCCATTTTCGGCGTATTAGACTTTTACCCCAGTTTATTACTTTTCTCTTCTTCAAACAAAACCATGTAACTTGAACTAGCTAGTCCTGTCTCCCAGTTAGAGGGGGAAATAAGGGAGGCACCAAGACCAAACAGGTGCAAGACTACTAAGTAGTAAACTAGGTACAGAGGGGACAACATTTTCTAGCAGCCCCGGGGGTGAGGGAGGAGGATTTGGGAGGTAGGACAAAAATGGAGGTATAGGGAGGACAAATCGATGATGGGAATCCCCCTAATTTTATGTAAATATGTACCTAAAATATTATTGTCAACAATATGTAAGCCACTATGTTCAAAATAAAAATTATATTTAAAAAATGTTTGGAGACAAAATTTCATAATTGCATTATAGGAAAAGAGTAGAATTAGTATTTTGCTAAATTTTTTGAAAAAAAAAACTATATTTTATGTGCAATGATAATTTATTCCACACTACTATTATCTTCGATACCATTTCTTAAATTACCTCTGTATAAATAATCAAAAAATGTTTTCTGATACTTAATTTGTTAAGTATACAGGAAACTGTTATTTTCTAAAATCTCCCCTGTCTCATAAATTGTCTACTGATTATTCCATTTATAGGTCAAGCAGAGATAAATAAAAAAGATATACCAGTTTGTTTTTTTTTTTTACTTATAGAACAATTAATTTACTTTCAGGTTTTGGGGACACACTTGACAATTCTCAGGATTCATTTTTGCTTCCATACTCAGGTATTATTCCTGATTTCGGGGACTATATTATTGCTTCCTTTAAACCCTGGATCAAAACTTACTTCTTTATTTGCTGTACTATCACTGTGACCCTGCTTACAGAAAACTTTTTAAATATTTTTTTGGGGGAACACCAGTGGTGCTCAGGAGATACTCAAAAATAACTATTGGTAAACTCAGGGTACCATATGGGATGTCTGGAATCAAATTTAGGTTTGGTTGTGTGCAAGGCAAATTTTCTATCAGCTGTACCATCACTCTGACCCTTTAGCTATGTTCTTGCTCCCTGACAAGGATATTTTTTCTTCTCAAAAAATATGTTTAACACTCTAGTTTAGGAAATTACCTAGAAATGATTTCTGTTACATGAAGGCAATGAAAGGTATTTTTGACTGAAGACTGACTCCTTAACATCACATGAACTCAGCCCTAATACAACCACATGCTCATCAAATGGTTCAGTATATAGAGCTCATCTGAAAGAAAACTACCCTCTCACATACTAACTACACTTAAACAAGTTTCTTCTTCTGTCCACATCACAGCAAAGGTTGCCCCTTTTTCCATCTTTGCTCCCTGCTTTCTCAAGCCTCATATATAATACATCAGTAAGTAGAAGTTCCAAAGTATATTTACATATGGCTATGCCTTTTCAACTCTATTACTGCTAGTCTAGGCCTAGTTTCTGTTAGCTCTCTCTCTCCTAAGCTGGAAGTTTTCTAAGATGTATCCCTGTTTATTTTCTTACAGTTTTTGTAACACTCAGAGTGTTTAAAGCTTATTTATTTCTAGTTCAGTGCTTGGATGTTGTAGCACTCAAGGTATCAAAAGTAGTATTATGGCTTGAACCCAGGTTGGCCAGTAGTAAAACAAATGCCTTCCCTCGGTACAATCTCCCTATTTCATCATATGGATTATTATTTATCCCCCAACATCTTTCTTTCCTTTTGTTGCTACTGATAGTCTTAGTGACTAAGGATTGAACTCTGATGTGTTTACATACTCAAAGTGTTCTCCAGGAATCATGCATTCCAGTCTTTGTGCTTATTCACATATTCACTAGTGTGCAAAAACACTTCTAGTTAAAGTACTGAAACATTTCTTTTTAGTTGGGGTGCATATATCCCTGATTGTTACTTGGGGATAACACTATTTCAGCATGGGAGGCTTTCTTTGTTAGAAGTTGATAGAAACACACCAGAACATGTTCATGACACTGGATATCAAATTCATGTCCTCATGTTGGTAGTGCAGGGACTACCCCCTAGGTGCCCTATATAATTTCTTCAAAAAAATTCAAACCATGCCATAAATTCTAAAGTTAAACATATTCCTTTTGATGATATCCCAATCCTCCATCATCAGTATCTTTTCTCTTTTCTACCCATGTTCTAACACATTGGAGTCACTTCAATATTCTTAGTCTGAAAAGTTTCTTCCAAATGTCAGGCTACTTGTTTCATTGTGGATTACTTTAAATATCACTCAGCTTCAGAGATCTATCTATCTATCTATCTAAAGTTCTATACAAAGACTACCCCCATATCTCTTCTTCCAGGATCTTTATCACATCACTAGATTGCTATTTTTCTTTTTTATTTTATACAGTATATTATATACTAAATAAATAATTAATTGTTTTACTAATTGTTTACCTTTGGCAATGAGATAAGCTTCAGAAAAAGAAAGATATTTCTATTTCCACTAGGTAAATAATGCTAAAGACAGTGCCTGGGGCACATAGAAAAACATAATACATTTTTGTTGAATTAATATGGATGTAGTGAATACAAGTTTATATTTCAGGATATAAGAATGACATTTATAAATTATTAATTTTATCATCTTTAAAAAATTCTATCGCATTTGTAGCAAAAATAACAAGAACAAACATAATTTCTCTTTTAAATATACTGATACTTGCCTTGGTAGGCAAATAAAATAGAAAAACTCATAACTTAATTATAAAATTTAAAGATAAAATTTTCTTATAAGTTTTAAATAATTCATTTAGTAGACAAATTTATTGTCTTAGTATTCAAGAGTTATCAAGAATGTCATAAAAGATCAAACATATGAACCCTTATCACAAAACCAGGAGTAATCTCTGAGTATAGCCAGGTATGGCCCAAAAACAAAATAGAGAAAAAAAAAAAAGAAAGAAAGAAAGAAAAGGAAAAAAATGCCATGCTCTTAAATAGTAAAGTTTTGAAGAAGTTTGAAATCAAGATCTTTGTAAAAAAAAAAAATGTTTGTTAGTTTCTTCGATATTTTTTTTATCTTTTATATTTTTATAAAAAATGCCTTCATTTGCCTTTTTGGTATCTTTATCTCTTTGGTCTGTACATATTTTAGGTGTGAGAAATTTGTTACATAATGAATCCTTAACATGGGTTTTTAAAAAAAGTATTAAAGTGTGCTTGTATTTACACTAGTTACAGGGAGAAAACTTTGGCAGTCTATGGGAATACACGCCCACTTCATTCCTTAGCTGTGGTTTGTTTCTCCCATCTTAGAGGTTGGAATTTTGATCAAATTGGATGATAGGAAAATATATATCCTTCAATAATTGGTCAGAATTATAAATGTCCAAAGCTGACATGGGACACTATAAAGGAAGCCCCATAAATTTCGTAAGGAACCAGTTTAAGAAGGCAAGCTGAGGCCAAAGAATCACAGCTGTCATTTGGCTGTGGGAAAGGGTTCAGAGGTCTCTTCCACTGTTTATTCCCATGAACTCAAGGTTCTCAGAGGGGCATTCAGGGAGGTGACATTTCATTTTTTGTAGTAATACAACACAAAACATGATAGATTACTAGTACTTAATCAACAGGTTATGATAAATGTCTAAACCTTATTCATATAATTTGCCCAGGTTTCATTGCATTTTCACATACATGCAAATATATGCAGCTTACTTACTAGAAATAAAAGAAGCCTGTCTAAACTTTTGTACTGATATTTCTAAAAAGTATTTGATTCTCTAGAAAATTCATAGTAACTATAAAACATAATTAAAAACTAAAAGTTTCCAAATAAAAATGATCTCTATCTACAGAGTAAATTTTACTTATTTATTATAAGTTTTGCTAAGATTTCATTATGAGGTTTTATTTAGGGCAGATTTCTTTTGACTTAGTTACACATGGTATATTAAAAATGAACATGAGTTTTCCCATGTTCTAAGAACTGTAATTTCTGTCAAGACCTCTGGGTCTACGTATTCTTGAAATATTTTACTAGTTCAGGGATGTCATCATTAGAAGTTTTTGATAGTACCTATAGTTTGTGAAAGTTGATAATATAAGTATAAAATTGTTGATGATAAAATCATAACTACAACATTAAGTCTCAATGCATTTAAAGTACTATTCTTAATATTTTCTATTTAGTCATTTAAAAATCTGTATAACAACATTTATGGTATAAAAAATCCGTTCCTTTTTGTTTTTGTTTGTTTGTTTTGTTTATAGAATCACACCCAGTGATGTTCAGGGGTTACTCCTGGCTCTGCACTCATAATCGCCTTTGGCAGGCTTGGGGACCATATGGGATGCCGGGAATCGAACCACTGTTTCCTGGGTTGCTGTGTGCAAGGCAAACAACTTATCGCTGTGCTATCTCTCCAGCCCCACATCCATTCCATTATATAGGTGATTATATTTAGTTACAGGAAGTATAAGAAATTTTTCCAAATTTAAATATCAATGTTGAAGTAATATATCACAGAGAATTAAAATCCATCTAGAAGGATTTCTTATATATATAATATAATTTAATATATATTTGTGCACATTTAGTTAATATGTATCTGTGTGATATCAATCTATTACTACTGTATACTTTAAAAAAGGAACTGGGAAGGAACTGGGTACAGTGGTAGGATCTTTGCTTTGCATGCTGCCAATCTGCGATATACCCGGGTTTGATCCCCACTATCTCTGAGCCTACCAGGAACGATTTCTGAGCACAGAGCCAGGAGTAACCCCTGAGCGGCCATCAGGTGTTGCCCAAGCCTCCCCCCAAATAAAAAATACAAAAGGAACATGCATGATTTATTATGAGAGGAAGATCAGAAACTAGTATTAAAGTGGTTTAAAAATACAGACAAGGAAAACTGTGATTACTAAGGTAATTTGGAGATAATTGTGATGAAGAAAAAATTTTCTATTATTACATGAGGTAATAAGTTTTTGTGTGAGGATATAGTTAACACAGAAAGTTATTGATGCTAATTTTGCCACTAGAATGAAGGAATAGTTCCTATTTTAAATCAGAATACATAAATTTCTGGAAAACAAAGAAGTAAGACCTCTTCTATTTGTATTACATTTCTGTTAAGTTCTATAGGGTTGGTAAATAAACTCCTTATTTGTATAATGTTTTGTCCTCTATTATTGTATTTTGTTTCAGTTCTTAGAAAACCACTGGCCCTGACAGAACCAAGATCTTGTTGATATGAGGAAGAACAAAAACAAATGTGCCGAGTTCTTTAAAGTAATGGCTGAATGATTTTGACTGTTGTCTTCCTATCCTTATACAGGAAATGGTTGACTTTTTAATGCTATTCAAATAGAAAAATATGAAACAGCAGAAATGAGAGAGCAGTTTCTAGCAAATAGTTTGTAAGCCTAATACAGTGTCAAATGAAAACAAACTTCTAGGACTTTAAATTAGAACAATAGTGAGAGAACCAGTAACAGCTGTGGCACTTCAGGAAAAAGGAATATATTCTGCTATATGTGGAAGGTTGATGTTGAACTGTAAAAGTTTGTCATGGGATTGTATAACATGCTAGTTAATTAATGATAATTAATCTTATTTTTCCTTTGTACATTTTGAACATTTTTCAAAATGAACAAGTACAATATTTTATGTGTATATTTCTGCTAATATTGGCATTCTATTTAATTTATTTTATTCTGAAAAGTCCAGGAGAGAAGAGTTTTCTCTTTATGGAAATTTGATTTGTACTCAGAGACGTATCATTACTATTTAATTCCTCCATCATATAAAACTTTTTATTTCCCCATAATCAACAATGCCTATATAAATCTCAACTGAAAGTGAAGACTAGAGGCCAGAGTGATAGCACAGCAGTAGGGCATTTGCCTAGCACACGGCTCACAGAACTGAATGTGATTCAATTCCTGGCATCCCATTTGATTCCCCGAGTCTGCCAGGAGTGATTTCTGAGTGCAGAGCCAGGAGGAACCCCTGAGCACAACCAGGGGTTGCCCCAAACTAAACAAAACAAACAAAAAATCCACAAACAAAAAAGTGAAGACTAAAAGTGAAAAAAATTCTATAGTGCATTACTAAATAATTATTTTAGAATTTAAAAAAATATTTTCAACTCTGTTCTAATGGAACATGATTTCTGTCTTACTAAAATTGAGTAACTATTTGCTATTTATGATATGTATGTTTATTTGATTTTTTTGTATTTATGTCTCTCAAACAGAATTTGGAACAGAAAACATTCTATTGGTATTTGGGTTCATTGAAAATGTCAAGGGGCTATTTTCACGATATTTCTGTCTGCATATTGTATATGGTTGGGAATACATGTGGCTTTTTAATTTCAAAAGCCACTCATGGGTTATGGGCAATGTGGTCAGAATTGGGGATCTAGCTGAATGGAGAGACAACAAAAAGTCATGAATTCTGTAGTTTTTCTCTGGTGGGAGGATAGTTACATGTTTATGCTAGAGATGATATGACTACCTTTATTAGGACACAGAAGCTTTTATTTTTCTGTTCCACAGCAAAGCCACAATGATACCTTAGAGATGCAGCCCTCTTGCTCACCTTATTTGCTCTTTTATTTACCACAGCAGAGGGACAGCCAAAGTCCCTTCTCATTAAGAACAAGATATAATTCTTCTTTATTTACCTGTTGAGAAACATTAAAGCAATTTATTTAAATGAATAAACCCAAAATTCAGTCTAAACTGCCTCAAAACCATCATGTGGCCTTTTGGTAAAACAGGTTAACCAGAACTATATTTGGTCTTAGACTGATACCTTGTCATAAAAAATATTATATTTCTGTATTTTGAGGTTGGTGTGTAATTAAGGGTTAAAAGAAAGTATGAGTCACCAACATTGGGTAGAAAACAGTTCAGAAGTACTTGACCAGAAGTTACTTATTCGAGTTTCAACTTGAAGTGGCATTAAAATGTCAAATAGAACCAAAGTATTTTTATATTCCCTTATTCCTTGGCTTCTAAATCTACCCCAAGAGCACAAAAACATTATCCTGAAAAGTATATAAACCTATGTTTATTGAACACTATTTTCAATAGTTAAGTCCTGAAAACAATCCAAGTTTACAACCAAAGATGAGCTAATAAAGAAATTATTGTATATATACACAATAGAATGCTCTAAACTATGAGAAAAGATAAAGTTTCACACTTTGCTATAACTTGGATGAAATTGGTGTCATGCTAAGTAAGGTTATCTCACTTATATATGTAGAGTATAAAGAAAGAACAAAAGGTATTAGACAATCCCCATTGGAAACAAATTCTGAGATCTGATCAATAAAAGAGATGTATAAAAAGAGATGGAACCATGATAATGACCGGGGGGGGGGGGTCTTGAAACACTGGTGAAGATTGGATTAATGTCTGTAATCACAAAATAGCTATTTCATACTACTATAAAATACAATATCTCTACTTTTTAAAACATTAAAAATCAAATTGGAAGACTTTAAGTATTTCCAAGTCAAAAAATTTAACTTCTGAAAACTGGTCTCAGAAAAGGGTTAATGTATTTAATCTATTTACCTAGTTATTGTTGGAGTACCATTGCATTATGACATTTATATAGACTTCAGGTATGCATAAGTGTATTTTTGTTTATGCTAATTGTGCATCCATGAAAATAACTTTCTATCAACTTAATTAGTGGTAAATGTTTTAAGACAGTGAGGAGATAAGATCACTTGTTGATAATTAAGGTATGTGAAAAATAATTAGATATATATAACCTTAACTATCAAGAATTTGAGATCATAATTGTATGGATAATCTTTGCTTTAATATAGTCCAAAGTAGCATACATTAATAGCTTTATCAGTTTTTTCAGACAAATATGATGCTATATTGACTAGAAGTATTTTCAAACATACTTATGCATTTAGCAGCATCTAACATAAAATGCATTTGATGGTGTTAATTGGAATTTAATCTATTCGTTTCTTTTAAAAAATTGACTAAGAAAGCTAAGTATATATTTGTTACAATAATAAGTATGCTTTCACATTTAGATTTTACTTCTATAATAATTATTTAGTTGCTAAGAGATTATATATTCATTAAAATACTTTTGATAATTATGCACAAAAGCTACTTATTAATAATCTAAATGCTGTAAATTTTTAGATGAAGAATCATCAGAAAAGTATTCTAATAAATGCAAGACCTAACCTTACAATGCTATTATCTTTTATAATACTTATCTTAATATTTTATATTTAATTCCCTTTTTGCTTATATAATTTTTATTGATTAAAATGTATTCATTTTTGAAAAACTGAAAATTGAAAAAAAGAAGAGAGAAAAATAATTTCAATTTAACCTTAAGAAATAATTACCGGCCCCTGAGAGATAGCACAGTGGCCTTTGCCTTGCAAGCAGCCGACCAGGACCTAAGGTGGTGGTTCAAATCCCGGTGTCCCATATGGTCTCCCGTGCCTGCCAGGAGCTTTTTCTGAGCAGACAGCCAGGATTAACCCCTGACCACCGCTGGGTGTGGCCCAAAAAACAAAACAAAACGAAAAAAAGAAATAATTACCTTCTTCACTCATGAATTTTTTCCTCTTCTTTGTTTAAGAAGTATATATGCTTTTACATATATATTTTTTACAATCCACTTTGTGAAATCTGTTATTTTAAATAAAACATGTTCAGATGTTACTTATAATTTATGCTCTTAATGATATGATAATAGAATATTAAAATGTTATAACAAAGATTCTACAACTTTTTTTGGGAGAATGTCTCACCGGCAGCGCTCAGGGATTACTCCTAGCTCAAAGCTCAGAAATTGCTCCTGGCAGGCTCAGGGGAACATATGGGATGCTGGGATCCGAACCACCATCCTTATGCATGCAAGGCAAATGCCTTACTTCCATGCTATCTCTCCGGCCCCGAAGAGATAACAAAAGATTCTATAACAACAAAGACAACAAAGATTTTATTACTTTTTTGGTGAAATTGTAGCATGTTAGACCTAACGTAGTAGCTATCTTGAAATTATCAGTAGAAAAATTATCTAGATAAGTAACTGGTAACACTGAAGAGCTGCATTGGTTCTATTTTTGAAGTGCATTAGCTTTCTAATTATTATTTCAGACTCTTGTTCATTACTGGACATCATGAATTAGGTGTTCATTTTTCTTCCTTATTCCCATTATCTAATAAAAATTTTAATTTGACTTATTAATAAAATACTCTTTGGGATTATAAGAATAGGCTGCATTGAATTGAGAACAAACAAATGCAAAATAACTATAAATGAACAAAAGACCTACAATATCTATAATCAGAGCATGAATTTTAATTTAAATTTGCAATTCAATTAATTTTCTACCTTTACCCATATTTAGTTAAATTGTTACCTATGAAGCTGAGATTTCCTACTAGTATAAGAAGAGTTATTTCTTCATAACTTCTCAAAAAAATTGTGCCCTTTAAGTTTCTGAATCCCAGTACTTAGGAATCTGAAAATAATTGACGTATATTTATATTAAATGGAACAAGAAGATCACACTAAATAAACCCTGAAAATGAGTTTAAGAATGATATTGGGACTTACTAGAAGGATGGATTGTTTTTCATTCTCACAAAATATGACACAGTTCAAAGGACACTTTGATTACAAAACTCAGGGACTCTGGCTGTTGCTGTCTATGACTATTTCATGTTAACATGTGTCCTCCTAAATTTTCAATTGAAAATAAAGACAGAGGAAGAGGAACATCAACTTTTATTTTAGCTTGCTTAGTCTACAAGTGACGTACATCCATTCTCACCTTTTGTATATACACCAAATACTCAAATGGCATCAGCTTGGTCACATAGTCCGAGAGGTTTGGAAATTTTTTTCTGAATTTATCAGGATTCAGCTAGAGACACTAGATTAATAGGAGTTTATTTGTGCTAAGGACTGATTTCAAGAAGTTGGTTTGCTTTATTGTTGTGCCTAGATAGTTAAGTTCAAAATTCACAGAGAAGCCAATCACTGGACAGAGCAGATAACCAGCAGGCATAATGTGAAGCTTCACAATATCTGGAAGCCTCTGCTTTAAGGTTTTCAGTGAATTGAGTCAGGTTCCACCCAAATTATTCAGGATACTCTTCCTGATTTAAAATCAGCTGATTGTACTCTTGATTCTACCTGCAAATGCCCTTCACAGCAACACTTAGCATATGATTGAATTACTGTAACTGTAGCTAGCCAAGTTGCCATATAAAGGGAGAAATATTGCCAAACAGAGTATAGAATAATAGGTGAGATCTTATGGTCTCAGTCAGAATGAGATCATTGTACTAGGTCTCGTGAGGTCTATCATCATTGTACTTATTCACTACAACCACCAAAGAGAAAAACGAAGGAAATGCTTTCATCAATTGTTCTGTGAGTTGACATTTCAGAAAGATGAGAACCATTATTTAACTATGTATATTTTCTCATCTAAAATGTATTAACAGATTGTTGACTTGGGAGGTTTCAAAAGGGGGTACTGGGTCATACTTGGTGATGTTCAGGAGTTAATTCCTGATCGGTGCTTGAGGGTTGCTCCTGGACATGCTCCAGGGATCATGAGGTTACAGGAAATAAAATTTGGGCTTCTGGCACACAAAGCTTGCGTTCCAGCTATTTGGTCTATCTCCGTAGTACCTATTGACTATCTTTAATCTAGAAAATACTGAGTTCTTAGAAATTTAATGATAACCAGAAAAGAGCTTCTCAGAGTAATTTGTTTTATTTGATATTTTTGATGTTTAACTTAATGGTGATATTAAACATGTATATAATTCAAAGTATTTTGGGTTATTTGTTCCATATATTTTGCTAATTTATTTACATTTATTAAAGTGCTTCTATCCCATATATTTTGTTATGCTCTCCGTATTTGTAAGAGCCTTACTATTAGTCAGTCCAAACTGGCTTGTATCCTTAATCTTAGTGTTACAGATTTAGACTTTACTTAAGTTTAAATGCTGTCTCTTAATTATCTTCCCTCTTCTTATGCCTCTTGGCATTGCCTTTATATTCCTCTTTTGCTTCTCATTAGCAGCCCACTGAGCTGTATCAACTTCTCACAGTGGCAATGAACAAGATAGTTTTAGTTTAGCAATTTTACATTACTACCAGTCAGTTGGTCCTCCCCAATGCCCAAGTCACAGCTTCTAACACTGTTGGTGGTATCACCCGAGAAAGACTGATGAAGTCTCACATGTTTCTCTGTGCTCTGAAAAGAATATTTACTAAGAATTGGCCAGATAAAACGGTGGATAGAATCAAGTAAGACGCCCATCTGCCACCTGCATTTACTGTCTCTCTATACCCTTCTTTTTATCCAAGCACAAAAAGAGACATTACTTCCATAAACATCACTTATACCAGGTGAGGAGCCAAAATCAAATCCTTTCTGGCCAAGTTGTGCTAAGCCTCTCTCTGTTGGAAATTGCTCTTTGCCAATCAGACGATAATTCAGAATTAAAAGCTACAGGAGACAAAAAAAAAAAAAGGATGCAGATTAATGAACATATTTTGTGCCAAGTTATGAAAATGATGTTTGAGTAGTACCCATTTAGCTTTAAGGTCATAGTTATTCCACTTTGGGACCACTATTAGATTAACAAGTGTTTTATACATCATAGAAAATGCTCTTTTAGTTTGTCTTAAAAAATAATTGTGCTCATAACCAAATGTATACTTTTCCTCCAATTTCTATAGTCCTGTTATCTTATCTTATAGTAATATACCTGTGTAGAGAGCATCTTTGAAGTTATCATTAGTGTGTATGATGTTGAGTAGTAATATGTATATTTTAAAATTTTCTAAACATCCTTTCCATGCCAAATTCTGGCAATAATTACCAAATGTCTATATCTAGAAAAACTGGTAATTCAGAAATATCAATTTATGCTATTATTTATGATACACATGTGCAAGATTTTCCTAATATAGATATTTGATTATATAACAGGAACTATTTGTTATAATTTCAAAGTAGATACCAATAAAATAGAAATATAATTTATTTGGTAAAAATATGTAAATGCTAAAATATTCTCATTATCTTTTTGTAGAGTACAGTTCTTGGTTTCCTATTCATATTTCATGTAATAATTTTGGATTAGCCATCTGGTTTGTTGAGGGTTGAAAATCTGTTTAACACCAACGCAGAATTTTTGTTAAAAAAAATAAAACAAGTCACACAAAAATCACAAATGTTTTTCAGGTATTTCTCAAAGCTAATAATGACTAACAAGAGATGGCAAGTAAATCTACACTTTATCTTTATCACATTTCTTTTTTTATTTGTGTAATGTAAATTTCACCTACAAAATGCTTTTGAGATCTATTTTTCAGGATGTGTCAATCAAAATGATTGCAATATAACAATCTTAAAAAAAAACTTTTTTTTTGGGTCCACCCACATTAGTCTAGTACCATTCTTTCTCTTGTCCAAATAGTTAACTCAGTGGATTAGAGAGAACATTTTCTCAATGACTCCAAGACTGAATTACCTTCCTTCTGCCTCACATCTACAAATAAATTTCAACCTTCTGTAACTCATTCTAAGTAGAGTTAGTTTGTCTACCCCAGGAAAATGAGAGCAGAGTGTGGATTTATTGATTGACATAGACGCATTGTTTTTGTGTGTAAAAACCTTGACATGTGTGCTACAAAATTATAAGTCTAGATTCTTATATTTGGTAAACAATATTCTCATTAACAAGTCCATCTATAGCAGGGAGTAGGTTGCCACCAATACATGTGGTTGTCTGTGATTGCATTCCAAATCATTGACCTACATAAGAAAAGAAAGTACTTGGGTGTCTTGCCAAGTTATTATTATAGTCAGGCATTGCACACAAAGTGCTTGAACATCTGGATAAAGCACTGTATGTATCCAAGACTCAAGCAGAGTGGATGTGGTTGATATATCTTTGGTATTGGACCCTAAAGGCTATGCTTTCCCACTGATCATCAGAATACATTGTTAGAAAACGTTCTTCAGAGGGAATCTATTCAGTTCTGTTCCACACAGATGTGGACTTCTCAGTCTTCTTTCAAACACCTGTAAGAAATACAGCTTTGTAGAGAACCACTTAATGGAACTGGAGAAGGATTTTCTCTGCTTTTATGAGGACTAAAATTACATTGGATAAGGGAATCATAATAAACATAGTTCTAGAGACCCACATATGTTGTTGAAAGGAATTTAATTATTGCATTTCATAAGAATTTGAAAACAATGCCTACTTTGTTTTTGACAATGAGAAAGAATGGTCATTTCTGCTACATGCTGTCTCATTTAATCATTTAACCTCTGAGGAGTCTAAAATCAAAAAAACAAGTTGCCTTTTCCCTTTCCACAAGTTCTATAGATCATAAGCGCTTAAAATTTGAGAAAGCATACAGATAGGTAGAGGGAGATAGGGGGCATTGGTGGTGGGAATGTTGCACTTTTGAGGGGGTTGTTATTTTTATGACTGAAGCCCAAATACAATTATGTTTGTAATCATGGTGTTTAAATAAAGATATGAAAAATGAATTCAGAATGCAGGCTCAAGTGCATCTGAGTTTACTGAGTGAATTTATTTATTCATTATGTCTTTTAATTTGGAAAGGAAAGAAAATGATTCCTACAGAATAATATTTTGAGTGCTATCAAAAACAATTCTTTTTACTTTCAGTGAGGTTAATCTGGATATGATGGGAAATAAATAATTGAAATGTTAAGACTAATAAACAGATATATAATGCCTAAATAATCAAATTTATCAGATCTAGGAATAAGCCTAAGGGAACGTCAGGTAAGGCTCAAAAATAAAAAAAGAAAAGAAGAGAAAAGTGATTTTTGTTTTCAGTTATTTCATTTGGGTAATACCTTAATACCTAACATATCACAATTTGATTAAAGATATGAAGATTAAATATTGTAATTAATAATGAGTTCAACTTACTAGATCTCAGGTATTAGAAAAGATATATAAAAATAGATCTGCAATTGGGGTCGAAGTGATAGCATAGTGGTAGAGCATTTGCCTTGCGTGTAGCTGCCCATTACAGACCTGGGTTCAATCCTTGGCATCCCATATGGCTCCCCATGCCAGGAATGATTTCTGAGTGCAGAGTCAGGAGTAAGCCCTGAACATCAACGGGTGTGACTCAAAAGCAAAAAAAAAAAAAAAAAAAAAAAAAAGATATGAAATGAATGCCACCCTTCATTCTTGTCTCTTACTTTTTCAGGGCATTTATAAGTAACATAGGATACTGTATTTGCTTCTAGAAAATGATATCTTTTTCACCTATGTGATGCAATGCCATAGTTGAAGAGAATGAAAATAAGATGGGTGAAAAACCTATAGCCCATTCTTCCTCTGACAAGATAATTGCACTTTGCAAAAGTAGACCTAGTGTAGAAAAAGTAGACCTTGCATAGACCTAATCATTTCAAGGCCAAATTAAGAAGTTAGACTTAACAGAACTGATTCATGCTTCTCTCTGTTCTTTTCCTTCTTATGTATATCTTATACTTTGTTCTTTATTATTTTTAAAATATGAGTGCTGTGCTTTAAACTTTGTGCAAACTCATTTGTATTGTTTCACAAAACAACTAATATTGTTTTTCAGGAGCTGAAGTGATAATACAGTGGGTAGGGAAATTGTTTTACGCATGGTGGATCCAAGTTTAATCCCCTGTATCCCATATGATTACTTGAGCACTACTATGAGAAGTTCCTGAGTGCAGAGCTAGGAATAACACCTGATCATTGCCAGTGTGTCCCCCAATACATATATATACATATATACATACATATATTGTTTTGATATTTAAAGTTAGGTCATTCTGTAACCAAGTCTAAGATGTTTAATTTTGTTTAATTCTTCCAGTCTGTGCCATTTGTTCTCATCTGTATTTTCTATCTATATTCAATTGATTCTCCAGAGTAAGAGGTCACTCAGCAAAATAGCCTACCCTGTAGGTGTTGCCAGGTTAAATACAGGAAGCTAGCTACAGAGACTTTGGCAGAATAAGATCCTTAGAAGTATCTTTATGCCAAAATATATTTTAAAAACTCCTTCTATTTATAATCTATAATTGTTTCTCTAAGGCTACTAGACACTGACCTTCTTTGAAAGCTGTTCTTTTGAGTGCTGATGTTAGAGCAAAGTCTCAGAGCTTCCTTAGACACTACTCGTTTCCCTTGCTGTATGTGCTTTAGGGTTAGTTTTAATAGCATGTCAATTGTGAAGCTGCACTAATTACTGCAGGCTATGTCTAATTCAAAACACAGAACTGAAAATCCCATTTGGTGTGATTATGTCATTAAGCCACAAATATCTGTCTTCATGTTATTCTATGTGCAGTACCAGTATTGGTATTACAATAAACAGCATAATAATCTTTCACATGAAATGCATAATTTTTAAGATGTTACAGTACAGCATCCTCATGAAGCATTCGTAGGAAATAATTTCAGAGTGTTGCCCCAGCTGAAGATATTTACCTTCATTGAATCAAGACTTATGATGTGTTTTCAGAAATCAGAACTTTCAGTTTAAGTCTTAATTCACTTAGAATATCTAAAGGCAGCATAGATAACACATATATAATCCCATCATTCTAATCTTATAATTTATCCTATATTACTGGCAGATTTCCTTTTTAAAATAAAAGAGTGAATTCCAGCTCTTTTCCCTAAATCTTGCTAAAGTAAAGGTGATCTTTTTGCGGCGATAGAAAAGTCCAACTTCACCTTATATAATATTGAAGTATTTTTTAATCCGATACCGATACCTTAACTATACACTATTCATCTCCCACTTAAAGATATAGTTCTACCTCTCCATAATGAAATGGCCAATGCAGAGAGCTACTTAGACGAATGGAAATACAACAAAAAAGAAAACTCCTTTGAGGAGTGGCCATGTTCAGATCAAATTATCAGAATGCTCTTTATCCTTGATTGCATCTTTAAATTGGGTGCCATTAACGCCTAGAATTAGGAACCTCAAGAGGCAGCCTGCAGTAGAGAGGGATTCTGTTCCTAAGGTACTGCATGATTATGTTGTGAGATATTTGCAGAGTGGTTTATTTTGGGCTGGGTGAAATTAGCATCTTTGTTTACAAGAATACCATCTCACTGATCAAGTTAAAGTACATGCCTAATAACCAGCATTTCTTAGGCTTTTATGTTGCCCTTAATTAGACTCTTCAAAGTTAATTAGGGGAACAAATGGTACTTTTTGTTCTTTTAAGTCTCCTTTAACAGCTTTCTCACACTTAAAATGTTCCCACATTTGTAGGTAGCTTGGATTCTTCTTTATATCTACTGGTTAACTACTCATTGGTTAACTTCTCTTTCATTCACTGAGTCCAACCCACTCTGCTTTCTTGGGTTTCTTTGATCTCCCCCTTTCCAATTTTCAACTTTAATATGGTTTATTTTTAGATACAAAATTATTCAATTTTTTGTTCATGTTTGGGAACAGCAATTCACTCAAGGCCAAGGAACTGGCAAAACTAAACTTGTCAAATAATGGAATGCCAGGAGACAAGAATAAATTTTGTCTTAGGAAATCGCACAGAAAAAGGGAATTCTACACTCCCACTGTTGGAGAGGGGAGTAATGGTGGTGGTCTGGGGTATAGCAACTGTTTTCATTTGAATTTAAGTCAAAATGGTGGCCTCATTTGATATTTCTTATACATTTCAATGTTTTTCTTTGTCAAAAATACTTGTCTTTAGTTTTAATAAAAGGGTAATTGCATGCAGAAAGTTGGCACTTAAAACAATAAACTAATCCCAAGGATTTGAGATTTTTCAGCCATGATGTCTATCTGCTTTGTGCCACTAATGGTAATGTAAGACTATTAGAAGTGAACCGAGTAAATGAGAAATAGTCTTTGCATTAAAGCAGGAGTCTGTCACTCTTCTGGCAACCCTGCCGAGAGCTACACATCAAAGCCACCACACTGTGCTAATAGTGTCACTTATCCCACAGCCTTTACACTGTCCCATATGCAGTTACTATGCAGGGGGTGTGCACATGAGGGTGAGAGGGGAGCTGACAATGTGCTAGAAGAAACCGTAGGAGATAAACTGAATGTGATTTATCACCTCTAATCCTTGCAATGGAAAACATTTAGGAAGAGCAAATAATTGAGGTCTTTCTGAAAATATGTCTTTATTGGAATTTTAAAAACCCTTGAATTAATTAGCAACCTAAAATGGAGGAATAAAAATATTTTTAAGTCATGAGAATATCCTTAATATGTTTATGTAAGTGGAATAAAGAAATTAGTCTTTAAAACAATCTCTTTAAAACTATTTAGTTTTGATTATATGCCTGAAAGGATGTTTAAAAAAAAAAAAAAGAAAGAAAGCCATCATTATTGCTTTTGTATAGGGCAATTACAATCACAAATATCTACATAACTCAAGTTGCTAAAACAAAAATATTTCTATTAAGTAGAAAGCAATCAGTGATAATATATCTATATCCCACATCTTGTTATCTTCCTTCTGGGCTAATACTGTTGCTGTTTTTTATTTGATGCTATTGTTGTCTGTATGTTTAGTAGTCACTAAGTGGGACCAGACTAGCTGTTTGAGAGGTACACAGGCTGCCCATTTAGATTCCCAGGAAGCCTGTCTCAGCTGCCTCCCTTTTGCCCTCAGTCTGGCTCTGGGCGTTGCCTGGTACCTGCTTGAGGATTGCTGCTGGAGCTTGTCCAAACAAGCAAAGCTTTTTTCTAGGTCAGTCTATTCAGTCATTCTCTCAGGAACTGAGCGGGCTATAAACGTTTTTTCTGGAGTCCTTAACAATGCTAAAAGCAGGAGACTCAAACTATAATAAATAAACTTAAAATATGTGCCTCTTAAGGAGACAGGCTGGTGGGGGGGATGGGAGAGAACCTGGGGACATGAGCAGAAAAATGTTGATACTTGTGGTGGTTTGGTATTAAAATATCGTATACCTAAAAACTACTATAACCAATGTTGTAAATCACAGTGTCCTTTTAAAAAAATTAAAAATAAAACTAATCAAAAGGTTGAAAGAAATGGGGGGAGAAGTGTAAATGACTGAGTTGATGTTTGTCTTTAGATTTTAAGCACAGCAATTGACTTAAAATATTTTCTGAAAATGGTTTTGTGATACAGGAGAATGAAAAACAGCAAAGCATTTCAGAGTTGAGAATAACCAATAGAATGATTAAAAATAGAGCTGGAGCAATAGCACAGCGGTAAGGCATTTGCCTTGCATGCAGCCAACACAGAATGGACCTGGTTCGAATCTCGGCATCCCATATGGTCCCTTGAGCCTTCCAGGAGTGACTTCTGAACGCACAGCCAGGAGTAACCCCTGAGCACCTCAGGGTGTGACCAAAAAAAAAAGATTAAAAATAAACAATATATTGCCACCCTTTCAAATCACCCCAAGATCTTTTTTTTTGAGACTTGTAGCAGTTACACTTCTAATTTGTGGTGTAATCTGACCATTTTAATGATGGGCTAATGATGATTTAATGATGTTTAAAAATTAAGAAGAAATAAAAGGAGGGCAGCCATCAAATTTTCATATTTGTATTGGGAGACTCTGAGTCTTCAGGTTTTACTTTAATCATGAAATTGTACCATATTGAATGATATGAGCAACATTCCATTTAAGACCTTTGAGTACACAAAAATAAATGAACATCACCTACCAAGGACCAGGAGAGAGAAGCTTTAAAATTCAGAAAAAGGAAAAAACTACAACATTTTAAGGATTTATGAATGTGAGTTAGAAAACAATAATCTGACGCATTTTTCCATGGAGAACAATGTTTTCTAAAACAAAATGATATGTGTCAACTCCAGAAAGCTGTCCCTTTCTTCAGAGTCTCATATCATTTGACTATATCTTAAGCAACTAGAGGTTGTGTCCTTTTCAGACTTGCCTTTGCCCCTTTTCCTGATCCAGTCAGCCAATAACTACTGAATTCCCACTTAAAATGCCTATTGTCACCAGTTTGACATTACATTTAAAATTTTATTATTTGTCCTTCAGATTGCTTATCCAGTTCTGCAAGTTAGAGACAACTAAGAATATTTATGTTTAGTCTTTGATGGTAAGGGTCTCAAGCTTCATTTTCTGCATACCACTCTCAACTGGTTAGTTGCTTCCTTATCCTACTTTTCAACTCCAGCAGTTTGCTTTGAAATCAGAAGGCTTTAGTAGAGTATAGCATGTTACCATTGCATAATCTCTAGGAAACCTTTATCATGATCATAACTGCTGCAACTTCACCATCAACAAACCCCACCCACTTCATCTCTCTTCATCTCCCACATGCCCCCTACGCTCCAGCCACAAGGAACTTCTTGCCTTGATCTGAATATGCCACTCTTCATATACTTTGTTTTCCCATATGCTGCTTCTTTTCCTGGAATGCCCTTACCTCTTTTCTCTGCCTGGCAAACTCCCACTCCTGTTGTAAGACCCAACTCAAATGCCATCTCTTCTATGAAAACTTCACCACTTCTGCAAGGAATGTATTTCTTCATTCAAGATCCACTGGTCTTTTGTGGATACCTGTTTAAGATGACTATAGTTTAGGACACCCTTAGACTTGGAAAAGATTTAAAGGTTTCTGGGGCAGGAATGATAGCAAAGTAGGTAGGTAGTTTGCCTTGCATTAGGGCAATCTGTGTTCTGTTTCTGGCATTCAATATGGTCCCCCCAAACATTACTGGGGCTATACCAGACTACAAAATTACAAGTAAGCTCTGAGCATCATTGGGTGTAACCCCCAAGGGAAAAGAAAAAGAAAAAGAAAAGTATCTGAACCTTCTCATGGATTACTGATAAGTAATCCATGTGATCAAAAGAATATGCTGCCTGCACCCCCCACCCCAAAACCCTTCTTTTCTAAATAATATTGTGATACTGGTAGCATAGACCCAATGACACATTCCCTTACCTGCAATATTTCTTAGTGTTCCTTACTTGGATCTTTGTATCTTAGGTTAATCTATGCAGCTGAGGAATAAAATTGAATTTAGATCAACAGCCTTTGGTGTAAAAAAAATAATGTGCTCAAGGTTCAATAAGATAAAATCAAAAGCTGAGGATGAGGCAGTGAAAGGGGAAAAATTGATGTATAGTCAGGGTTAGATTTTCTTTCTTTCTTGATTATTTTTACTCCTGGTTTTGTATTCAGAAATCACTCCTGGAAGAACTTGGGGAAACCACATAAGGTTCAAGGTAGAAAAATAAAAATATTCAACTGTCTGTGTCTTAATTTGTAACTTTAAAATATGTAGACATCTGGTATTTGAGCCCTCACTTGTACTCTTGCTCAGGTCCAGCAAATGCTAAGTATGAACATGATTATAACATAATTATATTTTAATAGCTTATCATCTTAATTGGTCTGTAACTTTGGGAAGGGACTCTAAAATTTTTGTCTTAATATTTTGTTTAAATATATTAATCTTGTTTTAGAATATATCTGTTGACATACAAATAACATTGTTTATAATACTTCTTTAATAAAAGCAAGAATATGTGTTATCACACTTTGAAAAATGGTATATAAATTGACTAAAGAAAAATATTTTAAATTATTTGGTTCAGCAGGACTTATGAGCCTTGGTAGGATAATAATCATCATCCCTTAGTTGAATTAAAAGATGAATACATAGGAGGTACCTAAACTTTCTCCCTCCACCGGATACACCAGCAGCACAGCTGCACAATCAGAAATTCCCTTAGAAATAATCATAAGCTAGCTTTCTGACTCATCACCACTGGACAAATGAGAAAAGACCCAAATTGAAACGCTTAACAAAAGCTGAGACACATTCTAGACAGACTATGGACAATCTAGAGGTAACACTAACTCTTTTCCACTCCTTGGGGAGAGAAGTGTTTGGACTCCATATCTAGTTTCTTAAATGTTAAGGTTCCCAACTCAGACATGGGTCAAGACACCAATTGTTTGGAAAATCAGTGGGGTTTGAATCTATGAGAATCAGTTCAATATAAGTAACAAATAAATCATTTTAAAAGATGGGCAGTTACTGGGTATAGTGATCCTCTCAAGACTCTGGGCAAAGAAATCCCATTTTATACTCTTTTTTTGCAAAATATTTAAACTTGAAGTCAATGACAGATTTGCTTTCAATCTTACCCTGGAGAGAGACAGAATGAACTGTAGCATAGACCTAGTGTCATCTTTCCAGGAGACCTAGGTTTAATCTGTCATTGCATGGCATACCGAGTTTGGTATAGACCCTATGTACCATCAAATATGATTCTAAAAACCAACTCACACGAAATCAAGAAATAATTTACAGCCATCCAGCACCTGGCTGCTCTGTGCTTACTTTAAACCTTGAGAGACTGATAGATGCTTCTAATTGTTTCTCTTACTGGTATGATCAATAACAAATAGTTGCTAGCATCTCTTTTGAAGTTGGTTGTATACTTAGCACCCCAGTATTTGAGGTTATCACCTGAAGGATGACTCCATATCAATGAGCTCAGATGGTCATCAGGGCTTGCTTGCTTCAGGCGTCGCAGAGGACTATAGTAAGCCAGAATAAATACAAGCTCAGCACAGAAGGAACAAGCAAAAATGCCTCTCTCAGTCTTTCCCTAAAAAGAATTTGATTATATACGTCAACGGCAGCCTGAAAATCTTGAGTCCAATTTATACTGCATCCAAGGGCTGACTGTGAACCCCTTAAAAGAGCAGAGAAAACAATGGAACTCTCCCTATCTTCTTCCTTTTGGTTCATTCTAATAATAAAAACAAATCACTATTATGAGCTTGTCCACATTCTGACTCACATTCAAAGGATAGCTTCCCAAATATCTAATAGCCAATTGGGACATCCCTTCATGATTCCCACAGACTATAGCAAAAATATCTAGATTTTCAAATGAAAACCAGTAAATCCACCCCACTTCCTACCTGCTATGTGCTCAGCATGGAAAGAATAAGCAAAATTTTCCATTTTCAAATTTTCAATCGAAGTTTAACTACATATACTTTCAGTCTCTACATGTGGGCTCAGCTTCTAATCAGCTGGCATCTTCATGTTGACCAAGACTCCCCACTCTTAACTGAAGGATCTTGGCACAACTTCAACTCCCTTATCAGATTAAAATTGATCTCGTAAGCTATAAAATGTCTTGTGTAATCCACGCCACAAAAACCTATAGTAAATACACAAAAGATAAGGAGAAAAAAATTCACTGTATAACTACAGAAAAAGCATTAAACTACAAAGGAAGAGAGAGTAATAAGAAGAAACAAAGACATTACAAATTTGACTATCCCCCATGAACAAAACACCAATAGGAAGTTTGCTCTATGTATCAGTAATTATTTGAATGTAGATTATTTTAAATGTCATTATTTTAAATGAGAAATTCAGAAGAGACATTGTGGCTGAACTTAATAAAATATTACTTAGAAATTTGTTGCCGAGTGTTACTTCAGTTTTAATGACACATTTAGAATGAAAGAGAAGGAATAGACGATTTTATTTCATGAAAATAGAAACCAAAGAAAGCAAGAGTGGCTACTTTCATATCAATTTTCTGTCAGATTTTTTAAAGGAGTCAAAAGTAGGTAATTTTCTTATCAAAAAACACGGCTAATTGATTAAGAGAATGCCCTAATTATAATTAGTTATCCACACAAACTTGGAGCATCTAACTATAGAAAGCAAGTATTAACTGATCTGAAATGAGAAAGACAATAAAACAGATCAAAGAAACTAGAGTTGACTTAAAAATCGAAACATTTTAGCTAGACTTTTCAAGAAAAATTCCTGGGAGAATAGTTCACAGGGATGTTAGTATGAAAATTATTGTAAAATGTATCTACACAATTCAAATGTTCAAAGGCTTGGCCTATGTGACCATTTCTAGTTCACATGGTTATAGATTAAACATTGAGTCTGGCAATTTTATGCCAGGGAAAAGGAGGATGTTAAGGTGGAGGGAATATCTTAGCTCCAGCCTCTTGAGTTTGGACGCTAATTTCCTTTGCTTAACTCTATGTTTCTGTAGCTAATTACTAGCTCTACTTCACTGGAAGATAAGTAGGTACTCAAGTTGCAGGGTACACTATCAGCAATTAATAAAACCAATATATAATCTAAAAAGGAGTTTCTTTGTCTTCAGTCCAAAAGGCACAAAGTCTGGGTCATTTGGAGATAATTCAGCAGGAATGAAGCTTTGAAGATTTAGGATGATGCCAGTCTAAGGGAAGGCAAGCTTCAGCCAGAACAAAAGGTTTTAAAGCTCTGGACTGATATCTCATGTTTTCAGGAGAAAACATCCTGAATGTAACAAGTACAAACATAGATTCCTTCAAATGCCATCCTACTGATTTTTTTTCTCAACTTGCCTTTGCTCCCTTTTCTCATATCATTTAAAATATGAAATTTGTATTTTCTCCCTCTCTCTTTTCCCTCCTCTGTCTGTGTTTCAAAACACAATATCTGTCTAGTATAATGAATTATGGGACATGATAGTTATATGGCAATGGATGTATCTTAGCTAGATCAACTATTCAAAAACTAATATTATAGGTTGGAAGATTTAAAACAACAATGCTTTCACCATTATTTATTTCAGGTCGAAATGATTCAATATTCAAGATAAAAATGAGCATATTCAGTTTTGGGCAAAGCTTTTCTTCCTAGCATTAAGAGAGTTGCCTTTTTTCCACATGATTGGAAAGGTTCTGTGTCTCCTCTTCTTTATGATAAGGGCAGTAATCTCAATATGGAGGTTCTTACCCAGTGAGCCCAAATGTGTTTCAACTTACATTACTTTTGCAATTTTGCCATTTTGCTTCTCAGGTGTTGACCTACTGTATTTTTGAACTATTTGGTTTTTTTTTAATCTTTTCTGAGCATTCACCTTATTTACTTTTAAATTTATATTATTCTATGGACTTTATTTTGACTCCATTCTTCCTAGTCCTTTTTACTCATTCTTTAGAAAATTAATTCACATTTTTTTTCAAAAGTAAATGTATTATCACATTAATATTTGTTTTTAAGTGGAATAATTGTCATAGTAACCTGTAGGTTATTTTTTTAATTGTTGTTCTTTTTGGTAACACACCCAACAGTGCTCAAGGTTTATTTCTGACTTTGCACTCAGGATCTTTCCTGTCAGAAACTAAACTCAGGTCAACCAGATCTAAGGTAGCACACTAACCATAAAATTTGCTACAGCATCTCTATGTTTTATTTAATATAATATCACCAAAAGTAGTTGACTGGTATAAATTTAGTAGTCAAGGATCTTCTTTGAATCTACTTAATTTAATGATCCTAAATAATTATTCCAAATCATTTTATAGCATACTTGTGTTGTTTATGTGGACAAGGATATCAAGAATCAGAGAAGAAAAATAATATTCACATAGCTCCTTTGTAATCAACCCTAGACCAGAAATCAGTTTTTCTAGTTTTAGGAAAATATTCTTTGTAGTCATTATTGCAGTGTTTTGTTTCTCCAAAACTTTCTCTTCCAAAATTGGCTCCCACTTCTATTAGGAATCACTGAATTAAGTCTGAGGCTTAGGTGCAATTCTGCCTGGGTAGATCAGGTTGTACTACATTAGTGATGAAAATTAGCACTTGTGTGTGCCTTGAGCTTAAAATAAGTCAAGGATAATGGAAATCATCCAGTGGACCTAAAAGCAATTTCGCATTCCTTTCTGTTTTTGCTTTGATTTAAAAGAGAATCTGTATATGTGGGGAGTTCTGAATAAGTCTAAAATAGGCAGGTTCTTATATTTTTCTGAGGGCATGTTTTAACAGAGGATGAAAAACAGTGTAAGTCTTAGTATTCATGGGTACAACAGACACAAACACCACACACAGTAGATTATGTATATTAATACCTAGAGCATGTATATATCTTGTATATATAGTTTATTATATATTAATATCAATAAATCAATATAAAAATATTCCTGGACAATATTTGAATGAGGAGCTAGATACAAGGTGAAGGAGCTATATAATAAATTCACAGAAATTCACTTTGTTAGGTAAATTAACTTCAAGTAAACCAATTATTATACCATACAAATTAATAAGCTTTGTTACATTTCTTACCCTCAATCTTAAATTAACCATTAACCCCTAACCTTTGAATTAGGAGTATACAGTAAAATTATCTTAATTTGTGATAACAAAAATGAGGGCTTGGGAAAGGAGAATCCCCGTATTCCACAATTAAATGCTTAGTGCATATCAATACAATTATCATTTAGAAGCTGACAAAGTTAGTAATTATTATAGATTATTCATATAAAATCCTCCAAATTTAAAAAACAAAAGTAAAAATCATCTGTCATTTTTTTCTTTCATTTTCCCCCGCATATCCTCCTTCTTGCACAACAAATATATAGACCTCGTTACAGATGCCCCCTTGTTTAAAAACTGTTTTCCCCCAAAGATCCAATAAATTGGACTGTGATATTCTTTAGATTTCCACTAAAGTAATTTCTTTGATTGACTAACTCTCTAAAACAGCACTCAGCATTCCCAAATATTTCTCCAGCGTTTTTTGTTTGTTTGCCTGTTTTCATGATATTTTCCACTTACAACTTTTAATACATAGCTTGTTTATTTATTTTTTTCTTCTTTTTTCCCCCAGTAAATTAAGTTCAACTAGTATGGGAGCTGGTTTTATCTCCTATTTCTACCCCCAGTGCCTTTACTAAGTCAGTTCAATAAAGGACAATTTTAAACAAATGATTTCCTGCTTTCAGAGGATTCACTTCACTTTCATAAAGCATCGGCCATGTGCAAGGCCACATGCCTTTGAAGAAGTGCAGAATTATAACTTGAGCTATCTATTCTTTTTCAAAACTTCTTTTTCTTTCAAAGAAGTTGAATCTGAAGAATTCTGTAACTTTGGATTCAGTTTTTTACTATCAAATTAAAGCTTAAAATGCTGCCAGGAAGGAGGGAAAGCCAGATTGGAGGGGGAGGAGGCGAGAGGTAGAAGAAGGAGAAGCAGAGAGTTGGGGGAGGAGATGGCTGAAAGATCCAGAAAACCTGAGGAGAGAGGCAACAAAAACCAATTAAAGTTAATGAACTACAGCTCAGCTTTTTATTTTAGTTTTTTTTTTCCTCCTCACAGTAACTAGCCTCAACTTGGAACTATTTTTCTTGGAGAGACACTTTCAAAAAAAAAAGTAGATTATTTCCTCTGTACCCCACGCTCAGAAAAAAATAAATGACACTTGAATCAACAAAAGCATGCCGGCATGTTTTGTGCAGTTATCTGGTGGATTTATCACTTGGCCTTCAGCCTTGGTCCTACCACCCACTGAATCTTGGCAAGATCCCAGAATGTCACAAATCCTCTTCTCCTCTCTGTTCACATAAGCCGAGAGAAAACCGGCCCTACTGAGTAGTTATCTGGAGATAGGAGGCGGAGGTCCAATTGTAGTATCTAATATTAGAAAAAGAGACGCCTCCAATGGTTTTTGGCAGACTGAGCCTAGAAAGAGTGGCTCTGGCTCTCCCACTCAAACGTCTTAAATAGTTTATATATCTGTTTGATTAATTTAGCTGGAAACATGAGTACAGTTAATGTATTAGATATAAAAGTTTAGAGGAAGATTCTTATCTCAAGTATACCCATTCTCTAGTCTAGAGTAACTTCATCAAGGCAGCTGTATTTACATGAGTGTTAATAATGAAACTTTTTTCATAACTATTGAAAGGCTTATTTATTACCTATAACTCCCAACTCAAATATGAATGTTAGAGGTTTCACTAACATTTTCTATTTAATTGGCATTTAGCCAAGTATTGTGAATCACATTTATGATTTTATTCTAAAATAGACTCACAAAAATCATATATATATCTGTATATATACAGATATAAACATATATATACACACATATATAGATCTAAATTACTTCAGGAACACTTAAAATCTGAGCTCCTAATGCTCAGGTTTTCCAAATGTTTTCAATTATATTTTTGTATTGCCTTTTCCATTCCTCCCTTAATCTATTGACTTGACCTCAGACTTAAAATCAGAATTTTCACTGATTTTTTCAACTTCTGTTTCTTTCCTTTCATTCTCTTTGGAATTATTGAATGATATTCAAATTCTGTTTTCTTTTATAGAATTTAAGAATCCTGGAAGTAAAAATTCTTTACTGAGTAATTAACTATATGCCACCTCATCTCTTTATTACCCTAATTTTCCCTCTGATGCTTGAAAACCTGGGAGTAGTAGCTCTATTACTTGAGACAGTGCATCATTTGTAGAGAAAATCTAATATGAGAAAGGTAATTAACTAAAACATATATTTTGGAAATTTTACTCATTTATCTTGGCTCATTTGGTAACTTATCTATTAATTACTTATAGATGCACATAATTTTTAAATGATTTGCTCACATTCCACCATTGTAGTACTGTACCTTTTTGTAAACATATAAAATTTCTTTTTAGAGTTGGTAAAACCTACATATGGGCCAGAGAGATAACACAGTGGTAAGGCAAACGTCTTGCACGCAGCTGATTTGAACAGACAGTGGTTCCAATCTCAGAATCCCATATGGTCTCCCAACCCTTTCAGGAGGACTTCTGAGTGCAAGCCAGGAGTAAAGCCCGAGCGCCACCGAGTGTGACCCCCCCCCCAAAAAAAAAGAAGAAGAAAACCTACATATAGGGGCCAGAGAGATAGCATGGGGCTGGAGAGCTAGTGATAGGGATTTGCCTTGCACGCGGCTGACCCAGGATCAAAGGTTCTGTTCTGAGGGTTCTATTCCTGGTGGTTCTATTCCCAGTGGCTCTATTCCTTGCATCCATTATGGTTCCCCTAGCCTGCCAGGAAAAATTTCTGAGCGAAGAGCCAAAAGTAACCCCTGAATGCCACACCCCCCAGGAAAACTTACATATGTAAATATAAACGTCCCTTCTTTAGATTTTTCTTACAATATATTTTTCAACTGTTTTCTGTAAATGGTTATTTTGTTCCTGAAGTTCTTTCGTTTTGTATTCTTTGGGCCATACTTAGTGATGCTTAGGGGTTACTTCTGGCTATGCTCTCAGGAATTGTTCCTGGCTTGGGGGACCATATGGGACACCAGGGATTGAATTGCTGTCCACTCTAGATTAGCACCACCACTCCTGCCCAGTTTCTGAAGATCTTTGTAAGCAAATATCTCCCTTAAAGTATGTACCTAAGTATAACAGACTTTTAATGTATTTAATTAAGGTCGTCATTTACTCATATTAATATAATAATTAAATTGAAATCAAGATGTGATATAGTCAGGTCATTAATTTTTCATCTTGCTCTTAGATATGTGTTTGTGTATGTATGTATGTATGTATGTTTGAGAGTGAATAAATATTAACTCAATTTCCCTTTCACATTTTCCAAATTTAAGTCAGCCTGTTAAAGAACTGTCCTTCCCTATATATTGTTTAAAATAATTAAAATATTAATACATATAAAAAAGTCTAATCCTCATAATGAAAGTTCTAAGTGAAATCTAAAGAAAATAAATTTTAACCCATGAAATTACCAAATATTAGTTGGTCTACTGTCAAATTTTGATTGAATTTCCATAGTAAGAAAGATTTATGCATTTTTATGACTTGATTGGATAAAAATAGTGTCAGGGAGTAACAAAGGAAGTACAAAGGAAGAAGTGAACAATAATATTTTCTAATTATATTGTAAGGGATTAATGATCTATGTACATAATTGTTCTGTATAGTTTATGAGGACAAAAATGATATTAGTTGCCATCCAGTAATAGAGAAATGGTTAAATGTATTATAATGAATGAAATACTCATATCATTTACTACCATTTAAAATATTTCTTGTTTTGTTTTCATTTTCATTTTGAGGCCACTCCTGTTGACACTCAGGGGTTACTTCTGGCTAAGCGTTCAAAATCACTCCTGGCCTGGGAGGACCATATGGGATGTCGGGGGACCGAACCATGGTCAGTCCTAGGCTAGACGCCTTACCTCTAACGTCATCGCTCTAGCCCCCATTTAATATATTTTTACCATAAAATATTTTCATTGAAATTTTAAATAAAGGAAATTAACTATTAAATTATATGTATCGTCCAGAGTTTAACTTTTTTTGTAGTTGACTAACCTTAGTGCCTAGAATATAGTTATATTACAAAAAATACAAAAAAATTTAAAAATAAAACACTTAACTTATTAGCAATCTTAATCTCTATGTGCCTGTTTTCTTGCCACAAAATCTAAGGGTGGTTCTTAAGTTTTTTTAGAAGTCTAACACATACTTTGTTTATGCTTGTAGAAGAAATAAAGTGTGCATCTAAGGAATATTAATTTTTTATTCTTTGCTCACTGGTCTGAAACCTGTCTTTAAAAAAATAAACATTCTCATTATCCTTTTCTAAAAGCACTCCTTCTTGGACCATTTACATGAGATGGTTGTTTTGAAGACATCTTTGCTATTGTATAACCTATCAGTTTCTTGTCAACAAACCTCACCATGTTCCTTATCTCATTAAATGGCAGAGAAACTTAACCTTCACAGTTACACTTGTGGTTATAATCTCTTTTAAAATTTCATAATCCAAACATTTTTAAATGATTTCAGAATTTTGTCTGTGAGATCTAACAATATACAATATGAAGACTAGTCAAATATCTGTCTGCTTATCTCTTTTGTAGCACTTGAATAACTGCCATGCATGGTATAAGCCTCTAAATTCAAGTATTGTTTTATTTTCACAACTATAATTGTTGACTAAATGAATGACTGAGAAATGCCATTTAGTTTGCTAAAATGTTATTCCATTAGGAATAGAGGTTTAAATCCATTTAAAAATGACAAGAAGTATTTTTTGCTATGCTCTTGGATTTTTCTTTTCTAATTTAATGCTTAGTTTGAATTACCTAGTAGATAAATTACCTACTAAGCTCTTTGATAAAGAAGGTTTAGAAACTTTACATTTTATTTCCATTTAGAAACTGTCAATAACACAATGGTCTCTTGAGATTATTCTTTAAACTTTGTGGAATAAAATTAAATACCAAAGATGTGACTTATGAAGGATTTTTAAATAAACAACAGAGAAAAATTTAAAAAATCTTTAACTTTATTTCTGTTTTTGTTTTTGGGCCACACCCGGCGGTACTCAGGGGTTACTCCTGGCTGTCTGCTCAGAAATAGTTCCTGGCAGGCACGGGGGACCATATGGGACACTGGGATTCGAACCAACCACCTTAGGTCCTGGATTGGCTGCTTGCAAGGCAAACACCGCTGTGCTATCTTTCCAGGCCCAAAAAATCTTTAACTTTTATGATATGAAATCCTTGTTGTCCTGCCATTGTCACCTGTTGGAGGTGGAAGGGTGGACCACCAGATGCACTACTTATAATAAAAGGAAGTATCCAACCAGGCAACACCTGTCTTTGGCTCCTGAGCTATACCCAAACAGGTAGAAGGACAGCAGGGAACTCACCAATGTGCACCTAGCCATGGCCAGCAACTAGGTAGTCAATGGTTTAGTGACAACATCATGGAGTCATAATAGATTAAGAATTATCTGAGAGAGAGGTACAGGACTAGGAAGTCATAGTTTTGACTGAGTATTGAATTTCAAGGCATAGAACTAGTGTGTTGCATATGGATAAAAGGAGAAGACTGAACATTAGTAAGGGACCTGTAACCATTTATTTAAATTCAGTCAATTTTAACTTCCTAAGCATTTGATTCTTGTATATATATATATATATATATATATATATATATATATATATATATATATATATATATATTTCATACAATTTTGAAGAACCCACAAGGTGAGGAATACATTCACTTTCATGTTAACAGTTCCTCCCATTTACATTCCAACCACTTCTACACCAGTTCAACTACCAGAGCTGTAAAGGGCCAAATGTCCACCTACCCCCCAATTTTATGTTCTTAAATTGACATTTCTTACACCTATCTGCCCTCTCTATAGCAATTTTCTAAGTTCAAAATTTGCATTTTCTTGTACAGTTGGGATGTTATAAATTACCATATGCCCTT